>NC_091987.1:36848369-38192546 GCF_044704955.1 Pristiophorus japonicus
GCTGCTTCCTGTCTGCCAACCAGTTCTCTATCCACGTCAGTATATTACCCCCAATACCACGCGCTTTGATTTTGCACACCAATCCTCTTGTGTGGGCCATTGTCAAAAGCCTTTTGAAAGTCCAAATACACCACATCCACTGGTTCTCCCTTGTCCACTCTACTAGTTACATCCTCAAAAACTTCCAGAAGATTTGTCAAGCATGATTTCCCTTTCATAAATCCATGCTGACTTGGACCGATCCTGTCACTGCTTTCCAAATGCACTGCTATTTCATCCTTAATAATTGATTCCAACATTTTCCCCACTACTGATGTCCGGCTAACTGGTCTATAATTACCCACTTTCTCTCCCTCCTTTTTTAAAAAGTGGTGTTACATTAGCTACCCTCCAGTCCAAAGGAACTGCTCCAGAGTCGATAGACTGTTGGAAAATGATCACCAATGCATCCACTATTTCTCGGGCCACTTCCTTAAGTACTCTGGGATGCAGACTATCAGGCCCCGGAGAATTATTGGCCTTCATTCCCATCAATTTCCCTAACACAATTTCCCGCCTAATAAGGATATCCTTCAGTTCCTCCTTCTCACTAGACCCACTGTCCCCTTGTACTTCCGGAAGGTTATTTGTCTCTTCCTTCGTGAAGATAGAACCAAAGTATTTGTTCAATTGGTCTGCCATTTCTTTGTTCCCATAATAAATTTACCTGAATCCGACTGCAAGGGACCTTCATTTGTCTTCACTAATCTTTTTCTCTTCACATATCTATAGAAGTTTTTGCAGTCAGTTTTTACGTTCCCGGCAAGCTTCTTCTCGTACTCTATTTTCCCCCTCTTAATTAAACCCTTTGTCCTCCTTTGTTGAATTCTAAATTTCTCCCAGTCCTCAGGTTTGTTGCTTTTTCTGACCAATTTATATGCCTCTTCCTTGGATTTAACACTATCCTTAATTTCCCTTGTTAGCCAAGGTTGAACCACCTTCCCTGTTTTATTTTTACTTCAGAGAGGGATTGCTGAAGTTCATCCATGTGATCTTTAAATGTTTGCCATTGCCTATCCACCGTCAACCCATTAAGTGTCATTTGCCAGTCTATTCTAGCCAATTCACGCCTCAAACCATCGAAGTTACCTTTCCCTAAGTTCAGGACCCTAGTTTCTGAATTAACTGTGTCACTCTCCATCCTAATAAAGAATTCTATAATTTTATGGTCACTCTTCCCCAAGGGGTCTCGCACAACAAGAAATTCCCCAGTGCCCCGATTTGGGGCGGGAAGTCCTGCTCCTAGTGCGGAAGTCCCACCCCGGCTGCAAAATTGCGGTTAGCGCCCCTCTTGGGGTGTGTCCCGGGGTGATGCTGGGGAGGGCCGCTGCGCACTCTCCATGGCCTCTGACGATCTCCACTGGGCCACCAGGGCAGCGTGGTGCCGAGGCCACAGTCGGGCACCCAAAATGGAGTGCCCAGCTGCAACACGGTGACCTGGACCACGCAAGGGGCGAAGAGGTCAGGCCGACCAGTGAGTCAGCAAAACCAGCAAGATGGCGGTGCGCGGCGCTTGCGACCTCCCTTTCACTTCCACCCCATGAGCAGCAGTCAGCCCGGTTCACAACCCGCGAGGCTGGCGCTGACACCGCTCGCGGCAGCCTCGCGGGGCTCACGGCAAAATCCACCGCGGGATGGAAAGGGATTGGTGTGCACGGCTATGATGTCATCGCCGGTTGTGCGGCGACCCGGGGTGCTACCGGCGGTCGCGATGCTACCGTGGCATCGCCTCCGCTAACTCCCGTGCAATTTCGCGGGAACCGGTAGCGCTCCCCCGAGGCAAAAAGTTTTTCGCACCCCGTTAGCGCCCACCAGAGGCGCTAATGAACGTTGCAAAACAGGGCAATTTCGACCTCAGTGCATGTTGTGATGAAATGCCCAAGAGTGTGGATGTGAGGCTTGAACAAACGCTGAAGGTAATGGTGGTGAGTGTAAAGATTTGAGATTGAACATTTTACAGGGAGGTGGGGAGGGAGTGAGTGCCTGTCCGCATCTGGAAAACATAGGAATGCTGGGAATGCAGAGGTCCTGCCGAATATACAGCAGGACCTCATTTGAATTTTTTGACTCCGTTTCTGGCTCGCAGCCAGCCAGATTGAGAGGCTGGACAGCTGCCGGCGGGAAAGCCAGCAGTAGTTGGGTGCAGCCAGGAACCTCTGGGAATGGTACCCGGCAACAAGAAGATTGGGGGTCGTGGGGGGTGCTCAGAGTGCAGCAGAGAGGAGGGAGGAAGAGATCATGGGGAGAGGGGGATAAATCGTGGTGGGGAGGGGGGTTAGCGGGAGAAATCGCGGGAGGAATGGATTGCAGAGTGTCAGAAGATCGCAAGGGGGCAAGATCAGATCAATCGCAGGGAGGGAGGCAGATTGTGGCAGGGTAGCTTGAGGGACTGATAGGGGTTCCTAAGCACATAAATCGAGGCTGACACTCCAGTGCTTAGGGAGTGCTGCACTGTCGGAGGTGCCGTCTTTCGGATGAGGCGTTAAACCGAGGCCCCGTCTGTCCTCTTAGGTGAACATAAAAGATCCCATGGCACTATTTCGATGAAGAGCAGGGGAGTTATCCTCAGTGTCCTGGCCAATATTTAGCCCTCAATCAGCATAACGAAAAAAAACCAGATTATCTGGTCACTATCATATTGCTGTTTGTGGGAGTTGCTGCGCGCAAATTGGCTGCCGCGATTGCCACATTACAACAGTGAGTACACTCCAAAAGTACTTCATTGGCTTTAAAGCGCTTTGAGACATCTGGTGGTTGTGAAAGGCGCTATATAAATGCAAGTCTTTCCTTCCTCCTTCCCTCCCTCCCAGCCCACAAGCAGTGCTGGAAAAGCACTTAACTGCTGGATCTGGCAGCTCCCGTCTCCCTTTAGCTGCCGCGCTGGAGGCAAAGCGCTGTCAAAATCTGAGACACCGAGCTTCACTTAAATATTGTAATGACCAACCCGCCTCTCCAGAAAGGTTACCCGGCCAACCCCAAACCTGCCGTGGTTAAACCGGAAATAGGGGCATTCGCGGCGAGTTAAGGCCGAACACAGTCCCATCAATTTCCCTACTTTCTTTTTGTACATAGTTTGTTTTGAAGCAGTTGTCCTACAAATTGAGAACACGGCTTTACTGGTATTTACTGCAGTTCAGGATCATGCTGGAAATATATTCATTCATGAAAGAATCATATGTTATCTTTGGGACAGTGGCTGGTCGCCTCAGCAGCATTATTAATAGACACTTACTACCATTAGCAGGCCTTGAACCTGTGGGAAAGGAATGTGCTTGGTCCAGGGCCATTTTCCATTTTTTTGCTGTTGGTGCTGTTTGCAGAACAAGACTTTTGAATAAAAATCGTGCCAAATCAGAACTGAAGCAGCGTCATTTGATATTTAGTTGGAACATTTTAGTGTGCACTTAAGTGCTCAACACTGGCTTTAATATTCTTATATAGGTGTGAGTGCAAGGTCACATTAATAACATCCGAGTTACATTGAAATATGTAGATTTGGCACTCTACAAAAGGCTAGTGGAGCCCTGCTCACATAGAAACATAGAAAATAGGTGCATAAGTAGGTTATTCGGCCCTTCGAATGGCGGTGCAGGCTCGAAGGGCCGAATGGTCTACTCCTGCACCTATTTTCTATGTTTCTATACCACCATTCGATAAGATCATGGCTGACCATTCCCCCTGTACCCCTTTCCTGCTTTCTCTCCAAATCCCTTGATCCCCTTAGCGGTAAGGGCCATATCTAACTCCCTCTTGAATATATCCAATGAATTGGCATCAACAATTCTCTGCGGCAGGGAATTCCACAGGTTAACAACTCTCTGAGTGAAGAAGTTTCTCCTCATCTCAGTCCTAAATGGCCTACCCCTTATCCTAAGACTGTGTCCCCTGGTTCTGGACTTCCCAACATCAGGAACAATATACCCGCATCTAACCTGTCCCGTCAGAATCTTATAAGTTCAGAATCTTATGAGATCCCCTCTCATCCTTCTAACCTACAATGTATAAAGGCCGAGTTGATCCAGTCTCTCCCCATATGTCAGTCCTGCCATCCCGGGAATCAGTCTGGTGAACCTTCGCTGCACACCCTCAATAGCAAGAACGTCCTTCCTCAGATTAGGAGACCAAAACTGAACACAATATTCCAGGTGAGGCCTCACCAAGGCCCTGTACAACTGCAGTAAGACCTCCCTGCTCCTATACTCAAATCCCCTAGCTATGAAGGCCAACATACCATTTGCCTTCTTTACCGCCTGCTGTACCTGTATGCCAACTTTCAATGACTGATGAACCATGACACCCAGGTCTTGTTGCATCTCCCCTTTTCCTAATCTGCCACCATTCAGATAATATTCTGTCTTTGCGTTTTTGCCCCCAAAGTGGATAACCTCACATTTATCCACATTATACTGCATCTGCCATGCATTTGCCCACTCAACTAACCTGTCTCAGTCCCCCTGCAGCCTCTTAGTGTCCTCCTCACAGCTCACACCGCCCACCCAGTTTAGTGTCATCTGCAAACTTGGAGATATTACACTCAATTTCTTCATCCAGATCATTGATGTATATTGTAAATAGCTGGGGTCCCAGCACTGAGCCCTGCGGCACTCCACTAGTCACTGCCTGCCATTCTGAAAAGGACCCATTTATCCCGCCTCTCTGCCAACCAGTTCTCTATCCACGTCCAATAGACAGATAGACACACGCACACATACAATACCATAATCCCGTATTTTCTTACCCACTAATGGCAGATGATATGTACAAAATGCTGTTTTTCTAAATAAGAATATAAAGCAAGACAAATACAAGTGCAAATGGATAACATTTATATTTTAAGGGCATTTTAATTAAGAAGTGGAAAATGCATTTATTTTTCAAAAAGAGATCGCAATAGTTTGAAATGATTTAGCTGGGAATCAGCAGGGCTGTGGGCTAGCAATTACCGCTGCAAGGATGAGATCGAAATCCAGCGCAAAGAGCGATTGCTCCTTGTTAGGCCGTAATTAAACCAGTTCTACTTGTTGCAATGTTAATCCCCCATTCCACAGAAATGTTCCCTTGTTGAATATTGACACCATGTGTACTGAAAGCGAAAAGTTGCATGTTTTGATTCGAGATTGCAGATGCATTGTGGAAGAGGTGAGGGTGCGAGCAGTTCTTAACCAGTGCTGTGCGATCTGCACTGGAAGCATTTAACACACGAATGGAAAAAAGATACTTACTTTCTCAGCCGTTGACAGGTGCTCAGTGTTTGAATGCAGAAAATGATGAGAAATGTCATTGAGAAATAATATGACCTGGATGTTTTGCGGGGTGTGGATGTGGGGGGTTGTGGGGGATAGTACGGTCACTGCTGGGCTTCCACCTTAACTCTGATGGGAAACTGACACAGCCCCCCCCCCCAGGGAAATGCCGCAAACGGCTGAAAATGGCCGTTTAGCTGGAGGTGGCAGTAGTCTCCCACTGGGGTTACAACAGGTGTCCGGTAGGACCCCCAAGCAATCTCAGCGGCAGTGTCTCTGCTTGAGTTATACAGATGTTGGCAGCTGCCATCCAGTTCTTAAAATATGCAAGTTACAGTGAAGCAGAAACGCAGCGAGTCTGTCACTCGTATGGTTGTTTCCAAGCTGCATATTTTCTGTCTGCTCGACAGGAAAGCCGAGATAGGTGATGGAACGATTTTTAATTTTTTAAATCCAAGATTCAGATATTAGATGAAATCAAGATTGTTAGAATGATAAACAGAGGAGTAAAATAAACGGTGTAGTTTTTTTCTGCAGTGATCTTTCTGTAATCATTGCTGCATTTCCATGTCGAGCAAAAAATCAGGTTGAATTGTGTTTTTAAAAAATAAACAGGTTTGCATTAAACAAAAGTCAAAATGCCGCAAAGATAACAATTAAAATGTAAATGAGATTTCAGAAAGGATGACACTTGACAAAATAACCCTGCAGTGTCTGTTAAGCAATCCCATATTTACTGTAATCATGTAGTGTACTTATTAAAGCAGATTTTCATGTAATTAGTATTCAATATGTGGTTGAAATAGCAACATTAGAAAAAACTATCCACACACAAACATCAGATACTGATGAACAGTCTCTATTTGAAAGCATGCTAGTTTTGAAGGGCCAGTAATTCAATATTTTTCTAATTCAGTATAAAGAAATTGAGTTCCTACTTCTGGGCTAAACACTTAAAGATGATTCACATTCAACTTTTTTGCATAAGTATCAGAATTGTTCTTATCTACTATCAATTTTAGCTCTTCCCAGTGAGAAGGGATCAGGTACCCTGCATATAAAACAGAATAACAGGTCATAAAGAAGCCATTTAGGATTTCATTTGATTTGCCCTTTAAGGGACTGCTATTTTATGCTCCATTAATAATGTACAAAGCAGTGTTGTATCAAAGCATATATTGCCCACCCAGTGATCTGAAACCTGAATCAGGCAGGTCTGCAATTCTCCATTGATGAGTGGCCAATCAGTCTGTCTCACAAGTATTACCTAGAGCAGTACACCTCTCATTGGGGGCTGAGATTCGCCCCACTTAGCTCTAGATAGACTTGCAAGTTAAGGCCCGGATGGTCTTAGCTGGACATGCAGTGGGATAGTAATTTGTGTATTAGTAAGTGTATGGGTAAGCTGGCCAAACTCTGTGAACATCTGGGGGTCACTAAGTCTTGGATCTGTGAATCTGTGCCTAAGCTCTCTGATTTAGGTAAGCAGGGCATGTTCCAATGGGAAGAAAGTATACACTCTATATCAAGCTCACAGAAATTCGACATCTGCATATTTATCAGTAGTTTGGTTGTGACAAAAATGAAGTATGCCTAGTTTTTGATTTAGTGGCTGTTCCTTTCAATCCAGTCATAGTACATCAGCAGTTTTTAATAAATGACTGTAGTTCAGACCCCTGTATCAAGCTCATTTCAATACATTTCTGCCAATTTTGTTGGTTACAGGCTGGAAAGAGGAATCATTCCAACTAAATGATGCTGTGTGATCAGTTTGGTTTGCATATGCCTGACTGTTCTTTTAAAAAAAAAACAATATAATCAGATATTCAAAACCCTGGGACTCCTGGTAGCTCTTTCCGTGATATATATGCTGTTTTGTTGAAATCAAAGAATTTTGATTGAAAAATCACAGAAAGCCAATCAGCTTGAAACGCCTAAAAGACAGAAAATTGGTTTAAATTTCCATGGAACAGGTTAAATGAACTACGCACCCACTTTGGTGGGGTTGGAGTTGGAGAACCCTGGTGGGTTCAACTGGGCTCGAATGCTGCGATGAAACCCCCGGGCGGGACCTGTGATATTTTTTTTTGTCCACTTAGGAGTTGGTTGGAACAATCTCTACTCGAAAGCTATTATAGGACTGTTAGTGCTTTGCTCAATGAGGGTTAAATTTATACACTTGATATTTTAAACATAAAATGATGTCTGCGTGATGCTCTACCACCTTTGAAGCCTAAAGTGAGATCTTATTAGACCATAGAAAAAGTCCAGTGGCTACAAACAGTCACTCTGGAAGACACAAATTATCTTAGAAGCTGTTCCGGGCATCATGGTGCTGCAGAATTCTCCTGGGTTGTCACAGTCTCCAGGGTGCTTTGCAGGTCTTCAGAAATTTTCCGCATTATGTGACAGTTGTGGGTGTTGGACTCCTCCCATTCATCTCAACCGTAAGTGCGGTAACTGTCTCCACTCGCTGCGCATGAAATCAATGCTCCTGAATTATAGTTCTCTTGAAGCTGGGCCTCTGGGATCTGGTCCTCTGAGCTCCTCTCCTGAGGGCACATATGTCACCCCCCTCCCCCTGCCCCTTGGCAGATGCATGTTGACCAGAGTGCCTAAAATAACCTTAGCCGCCCTTGTCAGAACCTACATCGTGTGTCAGTTGTTGGTTGCATTGAATGCCTCTGCCACCTCCCTCCAGACAGCCCGCACAACCCTATCTGGCCCTTTCTCCAGCCAACCACACCTCGAGAGACGCATCTGAGACTTGGGGACGCTACCCCTCCTGAAGATACTACCATTCTTCTTCCTGCTGCTCTGATAGGGAAGCTCCCCTTCAAAGTCTGCACCAGAACTCAACTTCCCTCCCTCACCCGAGTGGTAAACTCATCAGGAGCAGTACAACCGCACCAAGCCCACCGTGCACAGCAAACGAGGGCCCCTGAAGGATACTGCATTGGGTTACTGGCAGATTCATGTTGGTGGACAGTATTTCTGCTGCGCCACTGACTCACCAATGGGAGGAGAATTCAGTCAGCTTACCTGTGCCTAAATGTGCAAGTACTACAATGGATACCTGTCAGTTTCTATCCTTTATTCCCTTAAACTCATAAACCATATAGAAGAGGCAGTAAGAAGATGTAAGATTGTGTCCTATTCATAACGATGTTTGCTCTGCGTCTTTTACTTCTGACTCTAATTGTTAATTTCAGTGTTGAACCTTCATTGCTTTTACTCATTGACTGGATTAACTCGAACATGGAGCAGTTAAGAGCTCTTGTAGATCCCATCCTGTGAGTGAGCAGCTGAGTAGCAGCAATTATCGAAATAAAATAAATTAGGATTCAAAATGAACAAGCGCTGGATAGTGCCCTTGAAAAGCAATGACTATGAATTAGTTCTATTTATTTTGATGGTTGTGGTGAGATTAAAGTGACTGCACGCTGTTCAATTTAAATTGATGCTTGGCTTGTAGTCCCTCACATCTAAACCAAGGCAAGAAAACACTTCCTGTGAATCTGAGCAGATTATCAGAAGTACAATTAAAGATTACCTGCATGGTAACCAATAGCCAGGACACATTTCTCCCTCTCAAACTCCCTTGGTTTTGTGAGGAAGTGACTTCTCAAGTGGATTGTGTTGAAACAACTGAGGGTGAAACTGGACTTCAAAAATCAAAATTTTCACAAAGTTCTGCCCTAAAGGCTGTTTAATCTTAAAGCTGTGGGGATTTAGATACAACTTGTATTGGATAAGGAATTGGCTGAAGAGGAGGAAGCAAAGGGTACTTGCTGGGGGAAAGATGTTGGGGTCACAGAAAGTATTGAGCCGAGTGCCCCAGAGATCAATGTTGAAACCCTTATTGATATTAATGACTCAGATACTGAATCCAAAATGGTCAGAACTGGTCAGACAATACCAAATCTGGGGTGGGGGGGGGGGGGGGGGGCGGTGGAGGAAGGACAGTTGGATCTGCAAAGGCAATAGGGACCGACAAAATGAGTTCGATAAGAACTGTATGTAGACAGAAGAGTGGGGACAGATAAAATGTAATATGAACAATTGAATAGTACTGCACAGAGGATGAAAAAGTGAGCAACATAAATAATTAATTATTTTCCCCTAACTTTATTACATGTATGGTGGTTTAACATTTGATTAGAATGCATTAAATTTGATTAGATTAGCATGCAGAAAGAAAGCGCAGGCTGTCGAAGGAACATACAGCAAACCAGACTCCCATCCACCCTTTCCTCCGACGACTGTCTGTCCAACCTGTGACCGAGACTGTAATTCCCATATTGGACTATTCAGTCACCTGAGAACTCACTTTTAGAGTGGAAGCAAGTCTTCCTCAATTTCGAGGGACTGCCTATGATGATGATGATGATGATGAAAAGAGTTATATATTCATCATTGGATATATGTTCAATGGTGAAAAATGAAACTGGCAATCATCCTGCTATTGTTTGTTATAAAGCCTGCTGGCCATTTTACTTCAGTTTTACAACAGTTCCAAACTTGCAGCCAAAGCCCAAATGTTTCAAATGATTCATTCCAGTTTCATTTTTGCTTTGTTTCTACATTTAAAAAGCAGCAATGACTAAAGCATGTAAATTGTCATGTTTTTCATCAAATATTTATTTATTCTTTATTAAAAATTCTGTGTTTAATAGAGTGATTTAGTAGCTGCCTCGTATTGTACAGTGTCAGCTATCATATTTCTTTGGGTAATAGCGGGATGAAATTGCCTTGTCTATAGCACAATTACTTATCAGCAAAAACCATTTAAAGGGTTGACGGTGGATAAGCAATGGCAAACATTTAAAGATCACATGGATGAACTTCAGCAATTGTACATCCCTGTCTGGAGTAAAAATAAAACAGGGAAAGTGGCTCAACCATGGCTAACAAGGGAAATTAAGGATAGTGTTAAAACCAAGAAAGAGGCATATAAATTGGCTAGAAAAAGTAACAAACCTGAGGACTGGGAGAAATTTAGAATTCAACAGAGGAGGACTAAGGGTTTAATTAAGAGGGGGAAAATAGAGTAAGAGAGGAAGCTTGCTGGGAACATAAAAACTGACTGCAGAAGCTTCTATAAGTATGTGAAGAGAAAAAGATTAGTGAAGACAAATGTAGGTCTCTTGCAGTCGGTTTCAGGTAAATTTATAATGGGGAACAAAGAAATGGCAGACCAATTGAACAAATACTTCGGTTCTGTCTTTACGAAGGAATACACGAATAACCTTCCCAATGTACTAGGGGACAGTGGGTCTAGTGAGAGGGAGGAACTGAAGGATATCCTTATTAGGCGGGAAATTGTGTTCAGAAAATTGATGGGATTGAAGGCTGATAAATCCCTGGGGCCTGATAGTCTGCATCCCAGAGTACTTAAGGAAGTGGTCCTAGAAATAGTGGATGCATTGGTGATCATTTTCCAACAGTCAATCGACTCTGGATCAGTTCCTATGGACTGGATGGTAGTTAATGTAACACCACTTTTTAAAAAAGGAGGCAGAGAGAAAACGAGTAATTATAGACCGGTTCGCCTGACATCAGTAGTGGGGAAAATGTTGGAATCAATCATTAAGGATGAAATAACAGTGCATTTGGAAAGCAGTGACAGGATCGGTCCAAGTCAGCATGGATTTATGAAAGGGAAATCATGCTTGACGAATCTTCTGGAATTTTTTGAGGATGTAACTAGCAGAGTGGACAAGGGAGAACCAGTGGATGTGGTGTACTTGGACTTTCAAAAGGCTTTTGACAAGGCTTCGCACAAGAGATTGGTGTGCAAAGTCAAAGCACATGGTATTGGGGGTAATGTACTGACGTGGATAGAGAACTGGTTGGCAGACAGGAAGCAGAGATAAACGGGTCCTTTTCAGAATGGCAGGCAGTGACTAGTGGAGTGCCGCAGGTCTCAGTGCTAGGACCCAGCTCTTTACAATATAAATGATCTAGAGGATGGAATCGAGTGTAATATCTCCAAGTTTGCAGATGACACTAAACTGGGTGGCGGTGTGAGCTGTGAGGGGGATGCTAAGAGGCTGCAGGGTGACTTGGACAGGTTAGGTGAGTGGGCAAATGCATGGCAGATGCAGTATAATGTGGATATATGTGAGTTTATCCATTCTGGGGGCAAAAACACGAAGGCAGAATATTATCTGAATGGCAGCAGATTAGGAAAAGGGGAGGTGCAACGAGACCTGGGTGTCATGGTTCATCAGTCATTGAAGGTTGGTATGCAGGTACAACAGGCGGTGAAGAATGGTATGTTGGCCTTCATAGCTAGGGGATTTGAGTATAGGAGCAGGGAGGTCTTACTGCAGTTGTACAGGGCCTTAGTGAGGCCTCACCTGGAATATTATGTTCAGTTTTGGTCTCCTAATCTGAGGAAGGACGTTCTTGCTATTGAGAGAGTGCAGCAAAGGTTCATCAGACTAATTCCAGGGATGGCTCGACTGCCATATGAGGAGAGACTGGATCAACTGGGCCTTTATTCACTGGAGTTTAGATGGATGAGAGGGGATCTCATAGAAACATAAAAGATTCTGACGGGACTGGACAGGTTAGATGCGGGAAGAATATTCCCGATGCTGGGGAAGTTCAGAACCAGGGGGCATAGTCTTAGGATAAGGGGTAGGCCGTTTAGGACAGAGATGAGGAGAAACTTCTTCACTCAGAGCATTGTTAACCTGTGGAATTCCCTGCCGCAGAGAGTTGTTGTTGCCAGTTCATTGGATATATTCAAGAGGGAGTTAGATATGGCCCTTACGGCTAAGGGGATCAAGGGGTATGGAGATAAAGCAGGAAAGGGGTACTGAGGGAATGATCAGCCATGATCTTATTGAATTGCGGGACAGGCTCGAAGGACCGAATGTCCTACTCCTGCACCTATTTTCTATGTTTCTATTGTATTTGCACTGTTGCAAATGCAAACTTCATTTGCAATTTAAAACTCTGTCATAACAGTATTATATAGTCTCAATGTGGCTGTTTGAACATAACGAAAACTAAATAATTATGATTCCCATTAAGTTCTGCAGGAGAGAACTTTTCACTTCAATCATTCACCTTTTAAAATCTTATTCAAAAAGGAAAATACGACTTGCAACTACATAGCACCTTATCCCATCTCTCAAAAGTTTAAAACATTATGTTGAAGTAGACTGATTGTTTCGTAAGAGGAAAGTGACAGCCATTTTGTACACAGCAAGACCCCACAAACAATAATGCAATGAATTAGCAGCTAAACTCTTTTTTCCACATCCGCCTGAGCTACCAGAGCAGACAGATTGAGACCTTCTCATCTGTGAGTACAGCAACTCTGACAAATGTGAAAGTGTTAACCAACTGAGCTAAGCTGACACCTATATTAAATTAGAATGATTAATTTTAAGGTGATTTTCTGAAATCATTCCTCTGGATTTGAATTCAGAACAAAAATTGGATTTCAGAGACAGCTACAGTTGTCATAATCCATTATATTTATATGTCTTTAATTATTCTTCTAATAATTATTTTGTGGACCAATCCATTCATCTTTGACCTTCTGTAACAAGTACATATTAATCTTGAAATGTCTGTTTTTAAAAAAAGATACTTTTTTTCCTAAACTCTTAAATACATTCACAGAAATGTGCAAAACCGCATAAGTGTCATTCTAATGTTGAGAGTCCACTGTTATCATTAAATGAGTGCTGGGTAGGTTTTAAATAGGCTTCTGTCCACATATTGTCCATCTGCAGGTGCACAATTATCACTTCAATTACTTTAAGGGCTGTGCTGGATATCAAACTTGATGAGCAACTACCCTTTGTGAGGTTTAATACCTCTTCAATTCTATATTTTCACCAAACTTGAGTAGTTTTACCCTTTTTACCCTTTCATCTAACAAGAGTGAAGTGCTCATGGGCTTTGTACGATTGAGACCATCCACTCCTTCTGCTTCCCTCTCTCATCCTTCACCTTAAAGCATTACCTGCAACCCCAGCCTCTCTCTCGCTCTAGCTCCAAATTCTTGTCTCTCTTTAGTTTTTCTTTTTTCAGTTTCTCCTCATCTGCTCCCCCTGCCCTCTCCAAGCTCATCTCACCCATGAGACCTTCTGTCCTGCATCCTCAGCCCCATTCCCACTAACCTGGGCACTCACTTCCCCCCCCTGGCTCCTATGTACAAGATTCCCTATTGTCAGGCACTGTCCCTTCCCCATCAAAACCACTATCACCCCTCCTCTAAAACCCACCCTTATATCCTCTGTTCCTGCTCCCTACCCTTCCCTCTCCATGGTCCTTGAACATGTTATTGCTTCCTAGCTTCATATTCATCTCTCTCACAACTCTGTGTATGAATCCTTCCATTCTGGTTTCCACACCTTTCATAATATCAAAGTAACTCTAACCAACATCATGAATCATTTGCGTTGTGACTACGACCATAGTGTAATATCCCTGCATGTTATCCTTTGTCCGCTCTGTTGCATTAAACATGGTTGATGACACCATCTTCCTCAACATTGGCTTCCCCCACCAGTTCCCCAAATTTTGCTCTTGCCTATCTGAACATTGCCAAAGCATTTCCAGAAATTTCTTCCCGCCCCAGGCCAAAACCTCTTGAGCTCCCCAAAGATCCATCCTTGGCCTACAAAGATACGTGGGAAAGCAAGTTTTGTGGAGGACGCAAAGAATCTGCAAACGGATATAGATAGGCTAAGTGAGTGGGCAACAATTTGGCAGATGGAGTATAATGTGGGAAAATGTGAGGTTATCCACTTTAGTAGGAAAAATAAAAAAGCTAATTATTATTTAAATGGGGAGAGATTACAAAATTCTGAGGTACAGAGGGACCTGGGGGTCCTTGTGCATGAAACACAAAAAGTTAGTTTGCAGGTACAGCAATTAATTAGGAAGGCAAATGGAATGTTGGCCTTTATTGCACGGGGGATGGAGTATAAAAGTAGGCAAGTCCTGCTACAACTGTACAGGGTATTGGTGAGACCACCCCTGGAGTTACTGCATGCAGTTTTGGTCTCCTTATTTAAGGAGAGATATACTTGTATTGGATGCTGTTCAGAGAAGGTTCCCGAGGTTGATTCCTGAGATGAAGGGGTTGTCTTATGAAGAAAAGTTGGGCCTATAGTCATTGGAGTTTAGAAGAATGAGAGGTGATCTTATTGAAATGTGTAAGATTCTGAGGGGGCTTGACAGTGTAGATGCAGAGAGGATGTTTCTCCTTGATGGGATATCTAGAACTAGGGGGCATAGTTTCAGAATAAGGGGTCACCCATTTAAACTGGAAATGAAGAGGAATTTCTTCTCTCAAAGAGTCGTGAATCTTTGGATTCTCTACCTCAGAGAACTGTGGAGGCTGGGTCATTGAATATATTTAAGGTGGAGATAGACAGATTTTTGAATGATAAGAGAGTCGAGGGTTATGGGGAGTGGGCAGGGAAGTGGAGTTGAGGCCAAGATCAGATCAGCCATGATCTTATTGAATGGCAGAGCAGGCTCGAGGGGCCAAATGCCTACTCCTGCTCTTATTTCTTATATTATGTTCCTCTTCTCCCCCATCTACATGCTACCCTTCAGTAACATCATCTATGGGCATGGGGTCAGCTTCTAAACGTATGTTGATGACATCCAACTTTACTCCCACACTACCTCTTTTGCCCCCTCAACTACTTCTGTGTTGTCAGAGTATTTGTCTAATATCCAGTCTAGTTGAGTCTTAATTTCCTCCACCGAAACATTGGAGGGCCAGAGCCATCACAAACCTCACTGCCTTGCCTTTGATTCCATCCCTCTCCCCAGCCATTATCTCAGGCTGAACCAGACTTCTTGCAACCACGGTGTCCTATTCAACCCTGTGCTGAGCTTCACCCTATATCCTTTTCATCACAAAGATCATCTGCTTCCACCTCCATAGCTTCACCTGCCTTTACCCCTACCTCATCTGATCTGGTTAAATGCTTATATATACCTTTGTCACCTTCACACTTGATTATTCCAATGCTCACCTCGCTAGTCTCCCCTGCACTCCATAAACTCGAGCTTGTTCAAAATTCTGTCACTTAAAACCTTATCCCACACCAAGTCCCCTGGTCACCCTCACCCCTGTCCTTCCTGACCTACATTGGGTTCCCATTCCCACTGTTTCAACTCCAAAATCCTTGTTTTTGTCTTTATAAACTTCCCTATCTCTGTAACTTTCTTCAGACTTGTTCTCTCCGCAACCCCCTAAGCTCTCTGTTCCTCGGACTCGGGCCTCTTGTGTAATCCTTTGCTCTGTATTGGTGGAAGAAACATCAGCCACCTGAATCCAACCCTCCCGAAACCTCTCTACATCACTGTTCTCCTTTAAAAACTTCCATAAAACCCACTTTAACCAAGCTGTTGGTCACCATTCCTAATCTGTACTTCCTTGACTCGCTGTCCCTTTTCCTTAGTTCTGCCTTTGAAAGATCCTGGGTTAATTGTAGTAAAAAGAAAAACTTGCATTTATAATACAGGTAGAGCGTCTGAAATCTGGAGTTCCAAAAACCGGAATGTTCCGAAAACCGGACACCGTGCAGATCGCATGAGTCAATGTCCGGAATCCGGAAATCTGTTCCAAAAACCGGACATTTTTTTCACAACAGTGATATAAACGACATAAAATGAAAGTTTCAGAAATGGATGTTTGGTATTCTGATCAGTATTCTGTAAATCATTCTCCACCCCTCCCCCCCATGCACAGACACACACACCACCATCACTCCCACTTTGCTGTTCCTCCAGGAGGTGTCTCCAAGAGTGAGTTTGAGTGTTCTCCCGTTGGTTGGATTTTTGCATCGATTTCTGATGCGATAACTGCCACATGAATAAACCAACATTATTTGCGAAGAGCTCTCAGTGTTTCCAACTAGGGTCTTACTGCAGGGGATGGGGTGGGGGGGGTGGTTACTGATTATCATTCCATCCCTACTATAAGGTAAAGAGAAGGGGGGCCATTTGCGCCCTAACATGGGGCGGCACTTGCAGACAAACTCGTTTGAGGGGTTCCGACTGCACTCGATGCTGAATGAGGTGGGCAGTGGCGAGTGAGCGATAACAAGGGCTGATCTTTTAACGGGGAGGGTGGGAGGGGAGGGAATTATTTCATCATGCCGCTCTCAAAATCTCCCTTCGGAGACTGTGTGTCTGATCTGGTGTCAGCCCTGAATGCAGTTCTGCCAGATCACGCCAGGTGCCCATGCGGTCAATACAGAGCGATGGTAATCCAACACAAGGTTAAGCATAATAAAACACATTTTTTTTGAATCACCCCTGCAGCTACTGTCCCTGCCATTATCTGATTTTCAATCACCCACAGCCGTTGTTCCTGAATGTATTGGGATTTGAATCAGCCACAGCTGCTGTCCCTGTCTCCGAAATCCAGAAATACCCGAAACTCTGCCCAGGGGTTTCTGGATTTGGAACGTCGGATTTCTGTTCCAAAATCTGGAAAAACCCGAAAACCGGAATGGCCTCGGGCCCGAGGTTTCCAAATTTCGGAGGTTGTACCTGTAGTGCCTTTCACGACCTCAGGACGTCCCAAAGTGCTGTAAGTACAGATTGAATCTCTCTTATCCGGGACTTTCTTATTCGGCACCCCCCCGTCTCGCCGGCACCATTCCCGGCCGCCGGGTGCGCATATGCAGATCATTTTTTTTCATACTCGCCAATATTCTCCACTTTCCTGAAGATGGAGACTCCTTCCTCGGTTCGATTCTGAAGGCACTGATTGCCTAAGTGGCCTTGAGGATTGGTATTCAAGTCGGTGGGCGGTGGGGGGGTGGGGGTGAGGTGCGGTTGGGGGGTGGGAGAGAGAGGTTCAACCTGTACTACTAATAATCATATTTTGATTTAAATTGCAAATAAAAGCTTGCTAAAAGTTTTTAAAAAAAATAAATATATTTAAACCCCTCGGCTAGTGTTACGCTTTGCCAAGCTTAGCCACTATCTCTCTCCTCGATGCCGGGAACTCCATCATAGCCATCATAGCTCCACTTACGCTGGGCGGGCTTGCTCTTAACACGATCCCGGCTCAGCACACAGATTGCATTGAGTCCCATTGACCTGATCATTCCTCCCCTCCACTCCCCGCTGCCCTCGGCGCTCTGCCAAGTAAAAAGAAAATACCTCTTCATTACTTTCAATGAGTCTTGGAGATCATGAGGGGATGGTGGTGGGCGGGTGGATCGCGGGGGTCGGGGATATCTGTATCGGGGCTGGCTGGCTGTGACTGGGGGCTGGCAGTTGTAAAACACGCGACTTCCCCTCGTCCGGCAAAATCCCTTATCTGGCACAGGCCAGGTCATGAGGGTGCCGGATAAGACAGGTTCAACCTGTACTTTTTTTGAAGTGTAGTTACTGTTGTAATGCATGTTGCTGCTGCTGCTGTTATCATGTTGTGAGCAACTCTTGTGGCCTTCCTAACTTCAAATGTAGCACCACAGTGAATCATTAGGTTTGGTTTTTAAATCAGTAAATCAGCCAAATTGTTGGTTCCTTACAAAAATTGGCACAATGAAAAATCTCTATGTCCATCTTGTGTCTTTTAAATAATAACTTTTCATTCTAATTACTCCGTGATGGCTTTCTCTTCTCAGAGAGAAAAAAACAAATTAACACTGTCCAAATTGATTTATGTCCCTGATTGTGTTGTTTAATATGGCAGTTTAATGGATGGTAAAGTTAGGCTATATTTTCAAGAATTGTATGCATTGACAAATGTGAAAGCAAATTCAGTAACCTTTGAGTTGCTTTAGTATCCTGTGGATTTAATATAAGTGGCTGTGACACATTTGGCTGCCAATTCGTCACATGACTTCATTATCTTGTCAGTGATTAAAAGTGAAAATATTACTTCTCATTGTTGAAGTCCTTAGATGCATTCATCGTAGATTCTTATTTTATGTTCTAAAAATCAACAAAAATAGCACACTTTCAGCATTTTAAAGATATATTCAATTATGGTGCTGTTTAATTGCCTTGTGCTCTCTTATCATCACACTTGGACTGTTTCATGAATCCACCTTAGAAATAGTCATTTGGCTTGTTCTTTATTCGTGCATGATGCAGTGCTTTTATTGATAACTATTTGTTTTCTAATTAACATAGGACCCTTTGACAGCCAAAATGTTTTCCAAAAGCGGTACTCTATCTAGCTCTATATCCCTTTACCTTGTGTGTGGTAGTTGTTGCAGATCGACACTGTGGACAGCACAGGGTAGCAACAGGATCACTGTAGCCTTGATTCTCTGACCTGCACTTCTATCAACAGCAGGTCCCTGCTGGGAGCGTGCGATCATGCCATCATGGATTTTAAAAAATGGAAGATGCAATATTAATATTCTGCCACCAGGTGCCACTTGGAAAATTGAGTAATTATTACAATATTCAAGGCATCAATGCCATTTCTGGACCAGTCTTGTTCTTCATGCTGACTCTTTGAATTCTGTATTAGGTTTCTGAAAATTGGACTTGGGAGTCTATATTGATTTCTCATTTCAGAATACAAAATTACCTATGAAAATACACTTAGATTGCTTCCCTTGTTAATTATGATCCTTCTTATACCATTGCAGATCTACTCTGCAGTTGTCAATTTACAATAAGGGTGCACAGTGAAAGTATCTAAGCAACTGCCAGGACTGTACATTCATAGAGTTTTTATTCTACATAAAACACTGGGTTTGTTTTCTTTGGATCAGAGGAGACTGAGGGGAAACCTTATTGAGGAATATAAAATTCTGAGGGGCCTGGATAAAGTGGATAGGAAGGACCTGTTTCCATTGGCAGAGCGGTCAACAACCAGGGAGCATAGATTTAAAGTAATTGGGGGGAAATTTTGAGGAGATATGAGGGGAAATTTCTTTACCCAGAGGGTGATGGGGATCTGGAATTCACTGCATGAAAGGGTGGTAGAGGCAAAAAGCCTCACCACATTTAAAACATACTTGGATTTGCACTTTAAGTGCCGTAGCCTACAGGACTACGGACCAAGAGCTGGAAGGTGGGATTAGGCTGGGTAGCTCTTGGTCAGCTGGCATGGACACAATAGGCCGAAATGGCCTCCTTTTGTGCTGTACGTTTCTATGATTCTATGATAAGACATACTTCTCAACTGTAAATAAATCTTACCACTTAACTGCAAGTAAATATTTCACATTGTAGAATTAATAGATTTTCAAAGGTCTTTAACTTCAAAAATGTGGATGGAAAATTGGTAAATTATAGCAACTTAATGTCATAACTTGTAATGAATTGTGGAAGGGGCAATTACTAGGACAGATTTGTAGAGATCCTCACCTAGTCAATGATTGGCAGAACACCACTGCGGTGGTTCTGGGAATTAGCTTTAAAAGATGAATTGACATATCAACCACCAATCTATGGTCAGCTTGGAAGGAGAACATTTTTTAACTCACTTTATGAGGAAAAACAAAGACATATAAGCAATGGACATGCAACCTATCATAGGCTGGCCCCTCCTTGCTGATTGTGCATTAACTGGATACTGGAGTGAAGTGTCAAAACACATTTCCAGAGCTCCGAAAGGTCTGGTACTGATGTAAAGAATGTAGTCTTAAAGCCTTACCAGACTAAAGCACATGCAGCAAATCCAGATATCTCATTTGCCAAGGCAGTGCTTCTGTAAATCTACTGCAATCTTTGAAGGTTTAACTGAATTACTGAGCTAGAGAACACAAGTTTAAAATTAAGAGGCCTCAAACAAGACTTTGAGATTAGAAGGATTTTTGCCCCCACAGTGTAATGGAAATAGGGATAGATTCACAGCTAAAACAGTTAATGATGTGTTCATTAATACCTAGAAAAAGGGCAGAAAAATATCTGAGATTGGGAGTTATAAGGATAAATCTGACTGAAGATAAGTAAATGCTGTATGGAACATAGTTCCTAAGCTGTTCGGACCAAGCCAGTGTCGTGCCAAGGCAGGCAGCTCATCAATGATGTAGCATTATTGATTATATAAGTATTTGGGAGTTTTGCTTCATTTAACTTTGGAGAGATGGGGAGAAACTTTGTCGAGTTTTCTCTCAGACAACTGATTCAGTTGGCTAGGCTCACTGACAAAGCAAATTGTACAGATTCTGTGGCAGCAACAGGCTTGAAGGGCTTGAATGATCTTCTGATTCCAAAAGAATGTTTTTACTTCTTAGATCTTGCAGACACCGTTAATTCAGAACACAGTTAGTTTGTACAAACAATCATCATTGTCACTGTAGCTTTCACCCTCTATCAATAATGCAGAAGTTGTCGATTTCAACAAATACTGTGTCAGGATGAAGGCTCTGGGGCTCAGTTCCTGGGATGTTTCATTCGGCCTTTCATCTTTAGATGATCGATCACAGAGTGCCATGCCTTGGGAGCTGAGGTGAAAACAGGAGGCTGCAGGAGCTAAGAAGTGTTTGACATACTGGGCCAAAAATTGCGGCTGGTGGCGTAGCTCCAACCTAGGAAAAGAATACATACTCAGCTTGATCGAGGCCAGGAACTGAGACTTTCTCTTCAATGCTGCAGATTTCTGCACAGCGTATGACATCAGGAAGACCAGGAGTGCAGCGTAAGTCTATGTGTAAGGGAAGACACGCCTACAAAGGTTGTCAAAATGAAGCCATGCTCACAGAAATTTCTGTCTTTTACATTGAAATTACATTTTGAAAAATTTAAAAACCACCTTAAAACTTCTTTAAAAACTTCTAAAACTTTCTAAAACCTTCTAAAAACTTGAAATTAAATTGACACTTGGAGTTATTTCATGTATCAGCATTTTGTTTTATTTGTTTCATCCAAACTCACAATTTATTAATCCCTATATACAGCTTTCTGTTTAAATAGTCAGTAAAGGTCTAACACTCGAAGAAATTTAAGTAATGTTATTCAGAAAGAGATTCCCAGCCATATATTCAATGTTTTCAGAATTAAAAAGCATTATTCAGGCCTCATGTAGAATGGTAATAGTTAAATCTATTTTCCTTGTTATAGATACATCATATTGTCATGTTGATCATTTTTGAGTTCAAAGAACAGAATTGGTCACTGAAATCTGATAGATATTCACTTTATTTAACTTTCTTATTCAACTTCCCAAGTAATTAAAAAGAAACTCGCCCGACAAAAAACATTTCCTTCACCAAAACGTACAGAATATATATTTGCTATTAATAAAGCAGCCTAAAACTCTAATCATCTGTGTGCCGGATTCTTTGTTCGAACATAAAACAAAAAGCTTTATTTATCACACAGAAACCTTGCAGGATGAATGAGATTATTTTCCTATGTATATCCATAAAATCAATTCCAACAGCTCTGCAGTCAGTTCCTGTTAAACGAGTAGTCTGTTTTCTCTTATTTATACATTGATAGTGTGTTTTAACATGACACCACTGCAGCTGTAATGAGTTCGTCAATATGCTTGATGATACAGTATCGTTAGCGATCATTTGATTTCCATAAGTTCAGCAAAGATAGTTTTGGTACACATTTCAAAACCAAGAACTTCAGAATTGTTATACTGTTTAATTTATTCAGGCTGCACCCTATCATACTGCAGCAAAAGAAAAACATAGAAACATAGAAAATAGGTGCAGGAGTAGGCCATTCGGCCCTTCGAGCCTCTACCGCCATTCAATAAGATCATGGCTGATCATTCCCTCAGTACCCCTTTCCTACTTTCTCTCCATATCCCTTGATCCCCTTAGCCCTAAGGGCCACATCTAACTCCCTCTTGAATATATCCAATGAAACATATTGCCAGTTTAATTATCAGGTTTCTCTTTACAAACATATGTTTGCCAATACTTCTGGGAAAATATAAGTAAACAACTAAAATTCTATACTCTTAAAATTACTTTGTAACCTTGTCAAGTAAACATGTAATGGCATTTTGCAATGCATTTCCAATCAAAATCGATTGATAACATTTTAAACAGTGCTATCCTGTGTTTGTCTTGGTATCTTGGGAAATGCAAAGTGGTGATTTTTTAACTGCGGATCTTCTTTTACGATGTAAAACACAGTCCTAGGCTTGCTTTCAGCAATCGTAATTGTCTGTAATTGCTGGGCAGTTGGTGGGCAAATAGCGTAACTCTACGCCAGCAATTCTGAGTTCCTTGGCATACCTTGACAGATCGTAAGTTCGCGATTCAGTGTGACGGCATACCCACCGCAAAATCCAGGCCATTGTTGTAATATTACCTGGCTAATTGTCAATGGAACTGGGGATGTGCATTGTTCATGCTTATGAGTCTGACCTCCATGGGTAAATGCTCTGTCTCAACACAGAAATTACTTGAATAAGGTGGAACATGTTGAAATACTATTTTAGAATTAACAAATGCTCTAAAATAGTCACAATCCCAGAATCAGCACTCACAACTACGGTATCCTGTAACAGTCCGCATAGTTATACTGTTGATCCACTACTTATTTTCTTTTTCTACATTTATGACAAAAGTATTTCAAATGTGATCAGCTTACTTTAGTTAGCCTTTCAATGAATAGAATATCATACAGTGTCCATATGATAACAAAATGTAAAAACAAATTGTGGACGTATCCCGACCTAGCTTTGTTGTTTTTGCTTTGTTTTAAATGTCAAAGAATACTAAGTATTCTCTGTGAATTTATTCTTAACTGATTTCTGAATGGTCTTGATGGTTGTTAGAAAATACTTATCAGTTATATACAGTGATTATAGTATCCCTACTATGAGATAATATTGTGTTATAGTCTACAATATTTCGAATGTTCAGGCTTTTTCAGGGCTCTTAATGGAGATGTCAGCTGGTACAGTAGAGATTGTTTTTCAAAGGTTGAAGTTAAAGCTGTTCATTCTCTGGTGATTTTGTTGGCCACTAAATTGTCATCTGAAACATAAAAATTAACGTAAAGAGGAGCTTTGTAATCTGCTTGGAAGTACACACCTATAGTGTAATCAAAATACCTCGCTACTATCTGTGAATTGCAGTCATTCTTCCACGCACGCAAAAGCAACATAACTCACAAGTGCCAGAGCACTCCAGTAACTCAGTCATTGTTGAAATGGCCTTTATATCATTCAGTGATAAGGTCTTATTGAGCCCTACGATGCAGAGTAGAATATGTTCAGCCCTCCAATACAGTGAGCCATTAGTGTTTATCTAACCCCACGTTCGAAATGACCAGTTTATTGAAAAGCTTTTACAAATAAACAGTTCATATTCTATTGCCTTTCTTTATAGGGTTTTAGCATTAAACCAGCAGAAATTGTTATTACTTTAGAAGCTGGAGGACATAGATTTATAACAAATGCATTAATACCCTATTGGAAACAATGCGAGTGTGGGAAGGCTGTAAATTTTAGCATTGAGCAGGATTTTTTTGTTCTGTCAGACTCGCATTATTTTGAGTGGGAGAGAAAACTGCCAACTGAAATTTTAAGTACTTGATTTATAAATGAAAGGGGGAAAAGCAGGCATTAAGCAAATACATTTGAAATGCTCTGCAGTACTAAAATATAACATAAAACATGCTGTTTATATCACTAGGGTATGTTGGAAAAAGCTGTGGCTAAAAAAAACAAATGTTGCCATCACATTTTATGTGTTGCCACCAGTACTCTGAGTCCATCCCACAGAGAAAATGGGTTGGATTCTAGAGTACTGGCATTCAAGGGAAACAGAACTTCTTCTGACTGAAGTGGTGTGTACAATATAAATCTCTCGATTGGTAATTTTAAGCCTGGAGTGTTGAGCCGTCGAGTGCTTAAAATATCCTCATCATCCACAGATGTCAAAACATGAACACAGAGAGAAAATATAGACGTCATTGCCTAATATTGATGTATGCAGACAAAGGTATTAGTTTTTGGTAATTATTAAAGCAGTTAGTTAATTTGTGAACCATGTTAGTGTTTGAAACAGATTTTAAATATCTCGCATAACCATGGGGATGAAAGGAACGAGAGATCTTTGCTACCAAACACAATGGGCCAGTTTTTGATGGAACACGGCATTTCACAGCATGCCTGTTAGTTGGGTTTGTTCATGCACTTTTAGGTTTCAACATTTTTTTTTGCCCACAAAGTTGCTGGAAGTGCAAGCTGATAACGGTGCAACGAGAGACACGGGGCACCTGGGAACTTGATGAACAATGGGACAAACCGTGTAACTCCTTAACCAATGAGATTTTGGTTTGAGAAATGAGCAGAGAAAGGACTGAGAAGGAGGGTGAATTAGAGTGAGTGAATTCAATGTCAAATCAGGTACAGAAAAATAAATAGAGAGGGTAACAAAGACTGGATTTAGAGAGAGAGAAGAAAAGAGACAGAAAAGAAAGTAATTAAAAAAAATGTAAAATTTGAAACGACTTTTTAAAATTTCCAACAATTTATAACCTTAAGGAATGAGACTCCATGCTTTTAATTGTTCACTTTCTGGGTAAGAGACGTTGATTGGCTGTCATTTACAATTATCACGTCATTAAAATGGTACTTACGCTGTTAATCGCTGGACATAACCAGCCCATACTGCGATATGTGTGCGCACTAGGTCCATGCAGCAGAGCTGGTCTCCAGTCGGCTTGGCTAATCCTTGCCACTGTACCAAGACCTAGCTCTGTCAAACCCGTGTGGTGGTTGGTGTGCAACAGCCACCCCACGTTAAAAAAATCCACGCACAGGCATTTTCCACCCTTCAATATATAGTTCGGGATCTGGAATATTAGGACCTTCATTGAAACACCTGTGAATTCATCCCTTTTTGGCGTGGAAGCAAGTCATCCTCGATACGAGGGACCGCCTAAGAGATAATTTTTTGTGTTGAGTTTAATGGGCAATTAATGTGAAAATAGTGGTGCAGGCTCAAAGGACTGAATGGCCTGCTCCTGCACTTTTTTTCTATGTTTCTATGAGAGGGGATCTCATAGAAACATATAAAATTCTGATGGGACTGGACAGATTAGATGCAGGAAGAATGTTCCCAATGTTGGGGAAGTCCAGAACCAGGGGACACAGTCTGAAGATAAGGGGTAAGCCATTTAGAACTGAGATGAGGAGAAACTTCTTTTCTCAGAGAGTTGTTAACCTGTGGAATTCTCTACCGTAGAGAGTTGTTGATGCCAGTTCATTGGATATATTCAAGATGGATTAAGATATGTCCCTTACGGCTAAAGGGATCAAAGGGTATGGAGAGAAAGCAGGAAAGGGGTACTGAGGTGAATGATCAGCCATGATCTTATTGAATGATGGTGCAGGCTCGAAGGGCCGAATGGCCTACTCCTGCACCTATTTTCTATGTTTCTAAATGCAGCAACTTCATTAAAATCATGGGGAGGTTAAGGGTAAGATGTCATTTTCGCAAAACTAACAGCAGAGTGGCTTAAATCAGCCAGGAACTTGTGGCGATTCGCAATTCACAGGACATCTCTTCCTCGCCACAAGTTGCTGGACGTTTACACATTAATAACGGCGTGAGTCGTTCACACACACAGTTACTTTTTCTGTAAATTCTGAGCCAATGTACTGGATACAGAGCTCATCAAGTCTCAGCTATTCTGACGATGTCATGTTAAACTGCTGAAATACACTTGGGTACTTAATCCTTGGCCCATAATGAGAGTTGCAAATATGTTCTGAAACAATCTTTTTTTTACATCGACTGGATAAGTATGCATTGCAAAATGAAGGAGGTATAATGAGTGCATGCAGCCTTCAGGAGAGAGAAATAAAAATGGGAAATGTAGTAGTGCTATCAACTGATGATGAAAGAAAAGATGGAGAACAGATATTAATGTAGTGGTTGAAAGTCTTACTTGTCTATTTCCATTCCTTTGAGCTTATATGAGGCTTTAGGATGACATTTTGATTGTTCAGCCTCCACTGTATGCGGATAATGACAGGAAATATTGTCAGTAAGGCAAATAATCTCCACAGCTTTTCATGATCTGAGTACTTGGAATTTACAGAACCTGAGGAATCTGGGTGCAGTTCATACATGCCAACTTACAAAACTGACAAACAGTCACAAGAAGAACAAACTTATTTAGATGGAGAGCTGTGAGGCTGTGGAATTCATCTTCCCTGGTGGTTGAGGCAGAAACAGTGTCAACATTCAAGACCAGATTGAATAGGTGGCTGAATGAAGAGGTTGAAGGGATACGGAAGCAGGCTGGGTAAATAGAAACATAGGCCCCAAGTTTCCACACGCGGCGAAAAAGGCGCACCTCAGAGCTGGGCGCCTGTTTTTCGCGTCGAAAATGGCGCCGGAAAAAAAGTGCGGTATTCTCGAGCTCCTTGGAGCTCGATGTCTGCTTGGCGCGGCGCACAGGGGGCGGAGCCTACCACTCGCGCCGATTTTGTAAGTAGGAGGGGGCGGGTACAATTGAAATGAGGCTTCTTGGTGCCGGCAACCCTGCGCGTGCGCGTTGGAGCGTTCGCGCACGCGCAGTCTGAAGTAAACATTGGCACTCGGCCATTTTTAAAAGTACTGCAGAAAAAGTGAAGATTTGTTTCTTGGACCCCTGCAAAGGCTTGTATTTTAATTTTCTTGATATTTCTGTGTGTGAGGGAGTGCTTTTAGCAGCACTGCTGAATAAATCACCTGCTGAAATCAGTGAGTTCAGCTTTTCACTGCTAAACTTGCAGAACCGGTGCCTGCAAATTAAGGACTGTGTGTTTGGAGAAATAAAAGTGCCAATTCAACTTTGCAATGGATCAACTTCCACCAAGAACAAAGAATTTCTTGCATGAGGAAGCAAACCATTGCATAATATGTGGTGTTGACAATGCAGCACCCATTCTGCAAATTTAAATATAAAGATGTCGATGTGGCTGCCTCTCCCTGTCCAAATGGCCTCAGTCAGTCCCCCTCACAGCTCGAAGCTGCTGCTGTTCTTTCTTCGGCTCCCGGCCAGACACTGACGCCGCTGCAATCCCATGGCCGAATGGCCTCACGTCCGCTCCTGATTCTTCGGCTGTCTTCGAGCCACTGACGCCGCCCCATAAGCGTGGCCGAACAGCCTAAAGAATTTTAAATCTGCAGCTGCGTGTGTCCTGTGTTCATTCTTCGGCTCCCGGCCAGCCACTGACGCCGCTGCAATCCCATGGCCGAATGGCCTCAAGTCCGTCCGGGTGCTGCATCTTCGCGGGGAATGAAGGCCTGCCTCAAGCACCGCAGCTCACCTCAAAGGCTGCTTGCTGCCTGCCCTTGCCGTCGAGACACGGACGCCACACCGCTGCCTGAAAGGCCTGCTTGAAGCACTTTCACACAGGTAGGAACATGGTTTATTTAATCTTTTCTTTGCTTATAAATTTTTATTCAGGTTGGATTTATTTGTGTAATATTTGTATAAGTATAACTAAGGATTGATTGTAGAATTTAATGACTTCTCTTCCCCCACCCCCTCCTCTCCCACCTCGTTCCCTACGCCTAATTTGTAACCTGCGCCTGATTTTTTTTTTAAGTGTAGACAAGGTTTTTTCAAGCGTACAAAAATCTTCACTTACTCCATTCTAAGTTAGTTTGGGAGTACGTTTTCACTGTGGAAAGTTTGAAATCAGGCGTCAGTGGCCGGACACCCCCTTTTGAAAAAAAAATTCAGTTCCAAAGTGAAACTGTTCTACCTGACTAGAACTGGAGGAAACTAAATGTGGGGAATTCCGATTTCTAAGATACTCCATTCTACACCAGTTGCTCTTAAAAATCAGGAGCAAATCATGTGGAAACTTGGGGCCATAGAAACATAGAAAATAGGTGCAGGAGTAGGCCATTCGGCCCTTCGAGCCTGCACCGCCATTCAATGAGTTCATGGCTGAACATGCAACTTCAGTACCCCATTCCTGCTTTCTCGCCATACCCCTTAATTCCCCTAGTAGCAAGGACTACATCTAACTCCGTTTTGAATATATTTAGTGAATTGGCCTCAACAACTTTCTGTGGTAGAAAATTCCACAGGTTCACCACACTCTGGGTGAAGAAGTTTCTCCTCATCTCGGTCCTAAATGGCTTACCCCTTATCCTTGGACTGTGACCCCTGGTTCTGGACTTCCCCAACATTGGGAACATTCTTCCTGCATCTAACCTGTTTAAACCCATCAGAATTTTAAACGTTTCTATGAGATCCCCTCTCATTCGTCTGAACTCCAGTGAATACAAGCCCAGTTGATCCAGTCTTTCTTGATATGTCACTCCTGCCATCCCGGGAATCAGTCTGGTGAACCTTCGCTGCACTCCCTCAATAGCAAGAAT
Organism: Pristiophorus japonicus; assembly: GCF_044704955.1. Classification (NCBI taxonomy): domain Eukaryota; kingdom Metazoa; phylum Chordata; class Chondrichthyes; family Pristiophoridae; genus Pristiophorus; species Pristiophorus japonicus. The sequence goes on from NC_091987.1 coordinate 36,876,925, forward strand.
GTCCTTCTTCAATTTAGGAGACCAAAACTGTACACAATACTCCAGGTGTGGCCTCACCAAGGCCCTGTACAACTGTAGTAACACCTCCCTGCCCCTGTACTCAAATCCCCTCGCTATGAAGGCCAACATGCCATTTGCTTTCTTAATCGCCTGCTGTACCTGCATGCCAACCTTCAATGACTGATGTACCATGACACCCAGGTCTCGTTGCACCTCCCCTTTTCCTAATCTGTCACCATTCAGATAATAGTCTGTCTCTCTGCTTTTACCACCAAAGTGGATAACCTCACATTTATCCACATTATACTTCATCTGCCATGCATTTGCTCACTCACCTAATCTATCCAAGTCACTCTGCAGCCTCACAGCATCCTCCTCGCAGCTCACACTGTCACCCAACTTAGTGTCATCCGCAAATTTGGAGATACTACATTTAATCCCCTCGTCTAAATCATTAATATACAATGTAAACAGCTGGGGCCCCAGCACAGAACCTTGCGGTACCCCACTAGTCACTGCCTGCCATTCTGAAAAGTCCCCATTTACTCCTACTCTTTGCTTCCTGTCTGCCAACCAGTTCTCAATCCACGTCAGCACACTACCTCCAATCCTATGTGCTTTAAATGTGATGCAGACAGTTTGCTCGCGTGGAGGGTAAATACCAGCATAGACTGTTTGGGCCCAGTGGTGTGCTTCCATCTTGTAACTTTGATGGATAAAAAAGCTGGCAACTCAAAAAAGAAATTGCACAACTGAATGGCTCAGGCTCCTGATTCAAGGTGACTGAATAAGTCCTATTCCTTTTAATCACATTCATCCTCAGGATTTTTTTTGTTATTTTGGGATCACGATCCATAATTCAATTTTTTTTTTGAAAACTGTAAACCTTACATGGGGACATTCGATAACTGGAGTTCTGAAGCTTCTGAAGAGCGAACAAATGGTTTTTGACATACATCCATCTCCAACGCTCACAACAGCCCACTCAATGTCAGCCTGTAGAGAGGCAACAGAAGCAGGTCACCCATAGGTAGCAAAATTGCACTGAACATGGAGCCTCCGCAGTGCTTAATGTGCTATTCCTGTCACTGTTTAACCATTACCCCCAAGTAACTGAACACAGGGTAAGTCTCACCATGACGTCAACATGGAAGGGGTGATTTTAACCCGACCCCGGCCTGTCATCCTTACTGCAATTTTAACTGATAGCCTAAGTTAGAAAGCTGTGATCGGTTTCCCACCAGGTGAAGACAGTGAGATGAGGAGCCGGGGGCCAGAAGAGGCCCAAACTGCTACGGTTTTCTTCCCTTCCTTGTGGGGCCAAGAAGGAGCAGCAGTGCTCTTCCAGGCCCCACAAGGAAAGCTTGGGCCTCCTCTGCACGGATTCCTCCCCCTAACCATTACCAAATGCGAGACGCCCCCCCCCCCCCCCCCCCCCCAACCTGAGTCGACCTACAAGCCGATTCTGTCGGCGAATGGCCTCTGGGTTGCGTGATTTTCCATCGCTCCCCACCGACCTCCCGCTGTTCCAGGATAAAAGTTGGTCAGACGGATTTGATTGATGCTGGTTGTTAAAGTAGTGCGGACCTCATTTCTGGAGCAGTGCTCGAGTTTCTTGACACAGAAGGGAGTTGAAGTTGAGAAAATAAGGCAGTCCTTTAAAGGAAAGATAATGATGATTGAGCAGATATAAACAGGAAGAAAAAAGGCAAAATAAGTGTGAAGAAAAAAACAAGAGGAAAACCACTAGAAGTTTTTTTTAGAAAAGTTAAAATTTGATATAAAAATGCAGCAGTTGAAATAAATGGTTGAACAGAAGGAATGGGAAATGCTGTGGAAGCAGAAAAGAAAATGAGATTGTCGAAGACCTGATGTTTTCTTTTTCACCTTGCACACTACCTCATGAACACTGTCAGAAGATGGCCATTCTCTTTGTTTACAAATCAGTTGCCACATTTTTTAATAATTGAAGCATTCTTCTTCAACAGAATAACCTGGATGCAGAAACCAATTGTAAACTTGTTAAATTCATTGTTGACACCAAGATCGGAAGGATGACAACGACTACTACAACCACTACTTTTGTTTATATAGCGTCTTTAACATAGTAAAACGATCCCAAGGTGCTTCACTGGAGTGTTACCAGATAATAATTTGACACCGAGCCACATAAGGAGAAATTAGGGTAGATTGCCAAAAGCTTGGTCAAAGAGGCAGTTTTTAAGGAGCGTCTTAAAGGAGGAAAGAGAGTTCGAGAGGCGGAGAGGTTTAAGCAGAAAACTCCAGAACTTGGGGCCTAGGCAACAGAAGGCACGGCCACCAATGGCTGAGTGATTATAATCAGGGATGCTCAGGAGGACAGAATTAAATGAGTGCAGAATTAAATGAGTGCAGACATCTTGGGGCGGGGTGAGGGTTGGGAGGAGGTTGTGGGTTGAGGCCATGGAGGGATTTGAAAACAAGGATGAGAATTTTGAAATGAAGGCGTTGCTTAACCGGGAGCCAATGTAGGTCAGTGCTGGGTGAACGAGACTTGGTGCAAGTTAGGACACAGGCAGCCGAGCCGTGGATGACCTCAAGTTTACGTAGGGTAGATTGTGGGAGGTCAGCCAGGAGTGCATTGGAATAGTCAAATCTCGAAGGTTTCAGCAGAGGATGAGCTGGATGAGCGGAGACAGATGATGTTACCAGGTGGAAATAGTCGGTCTTCGTTGTGCTGCGGATATGTGGTCGGAATCTCATTTCAGGGTCATATATGACACCAAGTTTGCAAACAGTGTGGTTCAGCCTTAGACAGATGTTAGGGAGAGGGATGGAGTCAGTCACTAGGGAACGGGAAACAATGGCTTCAGTCTTCGCAATATTTAATTGGAGAAAACTTTTGCTCATCCAGTACTGGATGTCGGACAAGCTGTCTGCCAATTTAGAGACCTTGGAGAGGTCGAGAGAAGTGGTGGTGAGGTAGAGCTGGGTGTTGTCAGCATACATGTGGAAACTGACACTCTGACTGAGCAAGCAGTTAACAATTTGCAGAAGAATTTAAATCAAATATCCAATTAGGCAGACAAACAGCAAATTGTTTTTTTTTAATCACTGATAGATATAAAAATATTCAATATTGGGCCAAAAACGGAGACTTACATAATGAATGGAGTGAAATTAACGAGGAGATTTGTAAAGATACTTAGGAGTAACAGTAGACACTTGACTTTTAGTGTTGGAGAAGCAAATTGTTGGCATGTATAAAAAAGTACAGTAAAGGTCTTTACGCAAAGGGTGGTGAACATTTGGATCTCCCAGGCAAGACAGTGGATAGCCAGAGACATTCGGGTCATCCAAAATATAGTTGGCTGAGTGAGTTAGAGGACTAAAGGGACCAGCTTGGTTGGATTCAGTGGCCATATTCTGTCCTTTAACAATCTCCCACTCCTACCACAATTATCACATTCGCCGTGTTTTAGTTACAATACATCAGACAATATTTTAACAAATCTTGCAGCCACCTTTCTTGTTAAATGCATGTAATGAAAATAAAAAGGGAAAATGTGAAAACTAGAACCCTAAAATTGAACCGGAAGATGCTGAAAATGGGTCAGTCAGCATCTAAATAAAGAAAACAAGGTTTATGTCTCAAGTGTGACCCTTCCTGGGAGATGACTCATTGGCCTAGCTTTCTCTTTCAGATTCTGGCCAAGCTGCCGTGTATTTACAACATTCTTTGCTTTTGTTTGCGGGACCTCTTTTTAAAAAAATAAATCCCGTGTCTCTCTAAATTTGCATGTACCTGGATGGGACAGTAAAATAATATTTGAAACCAAAGCCAGGAATTTCTTCAGAGCTGCCCATGCTCCGCTGTCATAACTTTGCTGGAAATGCGGTTGAAACAATTGTTCCACCACACTTCTGGTTAGGTTACAGTAAGGAACAGGAGCAGCTCTGAGGAAATTCATCCCTCCTCCCAACTTATAAAAACGCAGAGTAATTATTTAATAATAATTCTCCTGGTGGTTTGTTGAATAAAAATACAGTATTGAACCATGCAAACCAGGAATGTCTCGTGTTCACTCACCTGTCGGGGGCAGCAATGGGAGTACTAAATCTGGCCTTCCTACCCCTGGGCTGGAGAAGTGAAAAAACAGCGATAGTATGATTACTATCCATGACCCTGCCGGAAAAGTGTGTGTTTACGTGTCTGTGCATGCATATCAGATGAGTACAGCAGTAGTCTCTGCTGTAGCGTCCTCTATGGTGGAGTAGCTTGCGCTTAGACTCACAGATGGTAACTCTGGCAAAGTACTGAAGGGTTACCAGCACCTATTAAACTGAACCACAAGGAGAGTCGGCACCTTCAGAGGAGGAATGGGAAGAAATTGATCCAACAACAACCTTCATCTGAAATGCCCCAGGTCTGATTTTCATGTAATGTGGATGCAACCATAGTTTACATTCTAACCCTGATGCCTTTTGAACATAAGTAGGATTGTAATGATGTAATACATTACTGCAACATAATGTTTAATAATCCAGTCATTTGCCTTTCATAAAGATTTACATTGTATTTTAAATTATAAACGCTTTAATGGGAATTTAAAAGCCAAAGGTAATTCATTCTGTACTGATGAGCAATTGTTTGTGTGTGACAGCATATTGGTGCACTGATCTGTGTGTGAGTGTAGGTGGGTGCTGATGTGCTTGGGTGCTGATCTGTGCAGCAACATATGGGCATGGTTCTGTGTACAGTAATGTATGGAGCACGGGTCTGTGTACTGCAATGTGTGGAGCACGGGTCTGTGTACAGCAATGTGTGGAGCATGGGTCTGTGTACTGCAATGTATGGAGCACGGGTCTGTGTATTGCAATGTATGGAGCACGGGTCTGTGTACTGCAATGTGTGGAGCATGGGTCTGTGTACTGCAATGTGTGAAGCACGGGTCTGTGTACTGCAATGTGTGGAGCATGGGTCTGTGTACTGCAATGTATGGAGCACGGGTCTGTGTACTGCAATGTGTGGAGCATGGGTCTGTGTACTGCAATGTATGGAGCACGGGTCTGTGTACTGCAATGTGTGGAGTATGGGTCTGTGTACAGCAATGTGTGAAGCACAGGTCTGTGTACAGCAATGTGTGGAGCATGGGTCTGTGTACTGCAATGTGTGAAGCACAGGTCTGTGTACAGCAATGTGTGGAGCATGGGGCTGTGTACTGCAATGTGTGGAGCATGGGTCTGTGTACTGCAATGTATGGAGCACGGGTCTGTGTACTGCAATGTGTGGAGCATGGGTCTGTGTACTGCAATGTGTGGAGTATGGGTCTGTGTACAGCAATGTGTGAAGCACAGGTCTGTGTACTGCAATGTGTGGAGCACGGGTCTGTGTACTGCAATGTGTGGAGCATGGGTCTGTGTACTGCAATGTGTGGAGTATGGGTCTGTGTACAGCAATGTGTGAAGCACAGGCCTGTGTACAGCAATGTGTGGAGCATGGGTCTGTGTACTGCAATGTGTGGAGCATGGGTCTGTGTACAGCAATGTGTGAAGCACGGGTCTGTGTACAGCAATGTGTGGAGCACAGGTCTGTGTACAGCAATGTGTGGAACACAGGTCTGTGTACAGCAATGTGTGAAGCACAGGTCTGTGTACAGCAATGTGTGGAGCACAGGTCTGCATGTGCCAAAATATGTGCCACAGCATATGGAGCTGGTGTATGTGTAGCAAAATATGGACAAGGTATGACATTATTTTGCATACAACAATGCACAAGGCAGAAGGTGGCAGCATTTGGGTGTTGGTGTGTGTGTGTGTGACTGGATAGCATGCACAGGTCCAAGAATCTTAGTGAGGAGGACTGTACATGAACAGTGTATGGACACTGGTCTGTGTGCATTGCTTTGTATATGATGACATATAAGCACTGGTTATTATGTAACAGCATATGCGAGATGATATGCACATGGCAAGGTATGAATCATGGTCTGTGTATGGCATTATATGGTATATGATTAAACAGTTGCTCACCAAAGACCATACACATCCCTGAGACACTAACTGCACTCAATTTATCTTGCTTAGGGAGAGTGTTGCCATGAGAACTGATTTTTAGAAAAACCTGTTACAGAAATTATGATCAATATTAACACTTTTTCCTCTTCAGTTGATCTTTTGAAACTTTGTGTTTAAACAATTAGTGATAGTGACAGCAATGGCTTGGAAAGGTTTGAGCCCAACAGATGTGAGGGAGCTGAGTTACATACACAGACAATGTGCTCTGTATTGTTAAGCTTATGCCGACTGCTCTTCTAATAATTTTGCTTCTGTACAGTTAGGTTCCTAAACGAAGGAAAATGGGAAATATGTGTCACATTTTACTTTGGGTGATAGACTGGTTTTAATTCAAGTCTGATTTTCATGGACAATGCACAGATGCCCTGCAAATGATAGTGAATGTAATAGAGAACGAAGAGATACACATGTGGTTTGGCTAATTGTTTGCCTTTCTTTCCCCATAGGTGAACCATTTATTAAACCAAGTATCTGAAAGTTTACACATTTATTAATTAATAATGCTGCATTGTTGCCATTTATTGATTTATTCAGCATTATGGATATCTCATTTTGTTAATCTTGTCTCTGGAAACACTTATAATTACCCATAGTGACACAGATTCCTCTCATATTATTAGTTTTTTTGTATTGTTACATAATCAGCATGATGCATTGGCCAGTATCGTGGACATCCTGCTGTTTGCTCATGTGTTATTAAAAATAACTAAATCTTCTTCCCCAGTGGACTCTAATGTTGTTTAACAACCATTTTGTATTTCTGTTAAAATGATTATACTTAGCCTTAGCACCCTGAAGAGATTTATCCGACCATATTCACAGCGACCTTGTTAGTACAGTATGCTTAGTGATCAATCCAGTCCATTGGATTGTGAAGTAACAGGCCAGGTTTTCCACAGAGCCTCTGCTACATTAAAGTTAGTTGCCGTGCAATTCAGCATCCAGGCGACAGCCTCCACTTCTGTTGAATAACAACAGCAATGGCACAGCTGTGTGTGAATGCGGATGTGTTAAAGTAAAATCACTCTGAACAGAAGCTTACCGGTCTCTCTGAATTCTGACATTGAGGTAAGAGAAGGCTGTGTCGGGGTTTTTGATTATTAAGCAGAAGTAGCATCTGGGCTTTCCTTTCAGCTGTCTGCCGGGTAGCTTGGGGTGGGAGGAGATGCTTTTACACTCAGGATATAAAGGTCCAGATTGAGCGTTTGCATAATGGCTTGTTAGAGATGTGAGGCAAGGGGATTCAGTGATCAAAACATGCTGCAAAACTGCCTGCTTCAATTACTCATCAGCACCCAGCTAGTATCTGAATTCATTAAGGTGCTGTAGAAGGCCAGCATCCCCACGCTCACAAGCCCCACATAGCAAGGTGGTGTAAGAGGCGCTGCTTCATTCAGTTACTTTGAAGGCTGCTGATCGGGGGGAGAAAACCTTGATGAATACTCTGGAGAGCGTGTTTGATGTACTGCTCTCTGTTGGTATGAACACAGTCCTCTTCACTGAGATTCTCGAAAAAGACATCCTCAAGAGCACATTCGCAGATTATAAACAGTCTATCTTTTCTTTTCTGTTTTGTCTTGAGCCCTTAAATATTTCTTTCTGTCAAAGCTGGCTGTGCATGGAGAAGGTTTGAGACTGAACTTGCTTAAAACAGAACTGACAACCAAAAAACGCTATCACTGTTTCAATACCTTTCCTCGCAGCAGTAAAAATTGGCGTGTTTAACCCGTTTTGAGCCTGTTATTTAGATATTCTTTCAAATAGATTCTTAGTAGGAGAATATTGAGAATGGATTTTTGTTCAATCCCGCCAGTGGAACAGTGTGAACTGTTCTTAGAAAGATAGAGTGCCGTAATTACCAGGTGCATGTGTTCATTAATTTTAGCCAGTGCAGAATCTTTGCGTTCCTCTCCAGTGGTCTGTGCTTGAGGCTCTATATATCTAAATTGTATCTGCTCACACATTGCAAAAAATGGTGACTCTTTGAGTTCAATTTCATGCACCATTGCAATGGCCTTTTGTAAAAGGTGCATATATTTACTTCAGTAACCAGAATTGAGAACCAATTTAGTAAACTATGAAAATGATTTGATTCCCAGGTGTCCTCTATTTTGATAGTGTTCCAATGGAAACAGGGTGAAGATATGCTCCAGGCATTTAATTCTGGTTCATATCAGCATGTACCAGACTCTTAGTGGCTGCTCTTGTGTTCTAATGTGTACTGCTTTTAACATCTTCAAAACTTTGTAGTTTTATTATTTTCCAGAACAGTTTTGGTGAACTCAGCACAAGTTTAAAGAAGATTAATGAAAATTTCTAAAAAATGTATTCAGGACTGTTCACTTGGCATTGTCTCCTGCTTTTATAGTCAACTCTCAATGCAAGAGGCAAGGATTAGGCAATAATCGGAGAAAGTGTGTATATGGTGCAGTTGTAAACACACAAGGGAGGAATTTGCAAGATACCATTCTTGCACTGAGAAGGCAATCAAGCAGATGACTTGTCTGCAAGCCTCTGGCATTGGTGTCCTTAAACTACTGCTTGGAACTGTTCAAGAGCGTCCTGCATTGACTTTCATCCTTAGTTTCCTCTACCCCTCACTGGTGAACAACATTTTTCTGCCCAGGTTTCCCTAGACAGCCAGGCTGTACGGGGAGTCACAGTTGTGGGAGGGGTGATATAATTCAAGCCCACTGTGTCACTGAATGTTAGTATGCCTACACTAACATACTCAAACATACTATAATTCAAGCACTCTGTAACATTGAGGTGGATATTTTACCTGGGAGTGGATTGCGGTCAACCCATGGCATCTACATGAGGGTCTGGGTTATATTAACTTCTGCCACCTAGCTGCCTGCCTGAAATAGGCAGAAAGAGCCACCTGGCTGGGCAAAATTGTGTATCCCAACACTGATGTTGAATGTTCCTATACCAGCACATTATAATTCAAGCAGTCTATGACATTGAATGTTGATATACCAACACTGACCTTCAATGTTAGTATGACAATGCACTATAATTCATGCACTCTGTGACATTGAATGTTTAAATACCAAAACTGACATTGAATGTTCGACTACCAGCACTGACAGTGAATGTTCGTATTCCAGCACTGACATTGAATGTTCATATACCAACACTGACACTGAATGTTCATATTCCAACACTGACACTGAATGTTCATATTCCAACACTGACACTGAATGTTCGTATTCCAACACTGACACTGAATGTTCATATACCAACACTGACAGTGAATGTTCATATTCCAACACTGACACTGAATGTTCATATTCCAACACTGATACTGAATGTTCCACCACCAACACTGACACTGAATGTTCATATACCAACACTGACTCTGAATGTTCATATACCAACACTGACACTGAATGTTCATATACCAACACTGACAATGAATGTTCATATACCAACACTGACACTGAATGTTCATATACCAACACTGACTCTGAATGTTCATATTCCAACACTGACTCTGAATGTTCATATTCCAACACTGACACTGAATGTTCATATTCCAACACTGACACTGAATGTTCATATTCCAGCACTGACACTGAATGTTCATATTCCAACACTGACTCTGAATGTTCATATTCCAACACTGACACTGAATGTTCATATTCCAACACTGATATTGACATTGAGGCAGAATTTTACAGGGGGTCAGCAGGCGCTTTTGGAGGCGGGTCAGGTGGAAGAAAAATATTTTGATAGCGGGAGGGAACCCCGCTGTCAACCCACCACCACACGTCTTTCCCGAATGTCGGTTCTGTCATCACTGAACAGACCCATCACACAGCGCCGGGGGAGACAATTCAGGTCATTATGACCTTGTTAACAACACATTAAGAAGCATTTTGAGCTCACCTTAACATTTTGCGAGGTTGCCACTGGGTGCATACTGCTCAGGGTTCACGCTGCTCGGGGATCACATCAGGTCAGCAGGTCTGGAATTGTGTGACCATGGGATCATCTCATTACTCGACTGCTGCAAATGTGCTACAAAAAATCCCATCTAATAGCTGTTCACTTTCCAAGCTCAGAAGCTGTCGCTTACTGCATTTGGATGACAGATTGAGCTTTATGCAGGTTGCAAGTGTTTGGAGTAAATTCTTGATCCAGTGTCACCTATTTGAAACAGCTTCTCTCACCATTGACAGATAGTTTCTGTCATCTCAAGTTCACCCGCCATCTGTTACATGAACACCGGTGCCCTTGAAACTATCTCACCTTGTTCCTCAGAATCCCACCACAATCAGTCCCAACACAAGCAGCGCCACCAACAACATCAACCTTCTACACAAGCACCTGATGCTGCACAGGACAGAGGGCATCAGCACCCAAGCACATTGATGCCAGTGCTACCCTCACCATGGCCAGATTTAGTTCACTTGACGCTGTACACTCTGGCTGCCACATGATGTGCCAGTTTGGCATCACTCCACAGCAACACCATAAAGCATCTCTACAATGCCCAAGACATTCCTTTCACCCTCATCACCATAAGGGGAGGTGGAACCATTATGTTTCAACATTCACTGCATCTCACGAAGCAAAGGTGCTCCCAGATCTATCCAAGAATGTAAAGTGTTCAAAATGAGGCTTTCAATATTTGACACCACATTAACAGAAACATTATGCGAGTATAGCATAGCCGAAGTGCCTACCCTTGTGTGTTGTTAGTTGGTATGATTGGACTATAATGAGGGTGAGTGTGAGGGGTGGCTAGTGAGATGGGGAAGTGATAATGAAGATAGAGAGGGATGGGTGGAGATGCAAGGTAAGTTGGTGAGAGTAAGGATGTGGAGGAGTAGGGTAGTGAAGGCAGAGTGATGGGAATGTGACGAGTGGCACAGCAGGATGAAGTTGAGTGTAGCTTTGCTTGTAATGATTCATGATCTGCTGAGATCATTGAAAGGTTTGCACCACTGCAATTTGGTCCTCCTGATGACATCCCTGCAATCTGCAACCTGGGGAGGTCTTTTCTGCCCATTGGAAGGGAAGAGAGCCTCCTTGCGTGCTGTGACACCCTCTGTAAGCATATGAAGAGAGTCATGGGCGAGCCTGGGTGCAGCCATGCACCTTTGTGCAGTGCTTGTCAGTGTGTGCAGCTTGTCAATGTTGTAGAACACTGACAGTACAATTGTCAAAATTAATTTGCTCATGGTCCCATTAAAAAAAAAGGCTGATGACGCATCATCAAATGACGTCATCAGACCCGCTTCCTTCAATTGGCTGGCAAACGTGCTGGGCGTGCTTAACAAACCCGATCAACGTAAAATCATTCGACACAGTGGGCTGGAGTCAGCAGTGGGGTCAGGACCCACCACCAGCGCCGTCCGCCACGGACCCGCCGAGGTAGGGTTAGTTGTGGCCTGAATGTTTAAATACCAACACTGACATTGAATGTTCGAATATCAACAAAGACAGTGAATGTTCATATAACACCACACTACAATTTAAATTGTTTGTTATTGAAGATTCCTGGCTGTAAGGTAAAGGGGATGTTAAAATGTAATACAGAAACATTCGATACTCTCTTTAGGAAGAATTACATGTGAATTCCCAAGTAGTGGGACGTGGATAGATGTGGGTTTTTAGATCCTGATCAAATCAGATTTTAATTCTGAACAAATAAATAGATCTTAGAATAAGAACTAAATGGTACAATTTTAAATGGGGTGCAGGAACAGAGGCAACTGAGCATGGATGTACACAAATCGTTGACGGTGGTAGGATAAGTTGAGAAGGCTGTTTTTTTTTTAAAACATGAGATCCTTAGCTTTATAAACCAAGGCATAGAGTACAAAAGAAAGGAAGTTATGCTAAACCATTATAAATCACTTGTTAACCCCCGGCTAGGGTATTGAGTCCAGTTCTCGGCACCACACTTTAGGAAGGATGTCAAGGCCTTCGGGGGGGGGTAGGGGTTGAATGGTATCAGGAATGTGGGATTTCAGTTAAGTGGAGAGATTAGAGAAGCTACACCTGCCAAACCCACAACATCTACCGCCTAGAAGGACAAGGGCAGCAGGCACATGGGAACACCATCACCTGCAAGTTCCCCTCCAAGTCACACATCATCCTGACTTGGAAATATATTGCTGATCCTTCATCATTGCTGTGCCAAAATCCTGGAACTCCCTCCCGAACAGCACTGTGGGAACACTTTCACCACAACTGTTCAAGGCTGCAGCTCACCACCACCTTCTCGAGGGCAATTAGGGATGGGCAATAAATGCTGGCCTTGCCAGTGTTGCCCACATCTCGGAAAGAATATAAAATAAGCTCGTATTTTATCCTCAGAGCAGAGAAGGTTAAAAGGAGATTTGATAGAGGTGTTCAAAATCATGAGTGGTTTTGATCAAGTAAATCAGGTGAAATTGTTGCCATTGCCAGAAGGGTCAATAACCAGAGGATACAGATTTCACCTAATTGGCAAAAGTATCGGGGGAGAGGAGATTTTTTTTTTAACACAGAGAGTTGTTGTGATCTAGAATGCACTGCCTGAAAGAGTGGTGGAAGCAGATTCAGTACTAACTTTCAAGAGGGAATTGGATAAATACTTGAAGGGGAAACAATTACAGGGCTATGGGAAAGGGTAGGGAAATTGGATTCTTTGAAACCTCTGACATGGGGACGATGGACCGAATAGCCTCCTTCTGTGCTATATGATTCTATGATTTTATTTTGTCTGTCATCACCTTGAAATACAGAGAAATAAATCCAATAATTTAGATTCTATGAAATGTGCCTGTTTGCTAATGTCATTTTCTACTTTACCCTGTTTTAATAGAAACCTGATGATCATTTGGCCTGCAACCTAAATAGCTTTTCATATCATTTTGCATTTTCTCCTGATCTTTAAGAATATTTTTTACCTCTGTTTCTGTACTTTAGCCTCCATCTTCTGTCTGCCTGGCGTGATACCTCTACAGTTCAGAGCTCTCCGCTGCTGCCATTGACCAATGCATCTAATGATCAGGAGATACTAGTGATTGCTTTCATCTTACTATTCCCCGGAGCCACACCCACCATGTGGCTCCTCCATGCTCAAAGTGCTGCAGAGTGAGAACTAAGTGGAGTGGGACACAAACCCCCACATCCGTCCCTTCTCCATCATATTCAGCCGTTCTCAACATCATTTGTGTACAGACCACCAAACAGTAGTGGTGAGGTTGGGGACAGCATCAAACAAGAAATAAGGGATGTGTGCAATAAAGGTACAGCAGTTATCATGGGCGACTTTAATCTACATATTGATCGGGCTATCCAAACTGGTAGTAATGCGGTGGAGGAGGATTTCCTGCGATGTATTAGGGCTGGTTTTCTCGACCAATATGTCGAGGAACCAACTAGAGAGTTGGCCATCCTAGACTGGGTGATGTGTAATGAGAAGGGACTAATTAGCAATCTTGTTGTGTGAGGCCCCTTGGGGCGGAATTCTTTATTAAGATGGAGAGTGACACAGTTAATTCGGAAACTAGGGTCCTGAACTTAAGGAAAGGTAACTTCGACGGTATGAGGCGTGAATTGGCTAGAATAGACTGGCAAAGGATACTTAAAGGGTTGATGGTGGATAAGCAATGGCAAATATTTAAAGATAACATGGATGAACTTCAGCAATTGTGCATCCCTGTCTGGAGTAAAAATAAAACGGGGAAGGTGGCTCAACCGTGGCTATCAAGAGAAATTAAGGATAGTGTTAAAACCAAGGAAGAGGCAGATAAATTGGCTAGAAAAAGTAACAAACCTGAGGACGGGAGAAATTTAGAATTCAACAGAGGAGGACTAAGGGTTTAATTAAGAGGGAGAAAATAGAGTACAAGAGGAAGCTTGCAGGGAACATAAAAACTGACTTCAATAAATATGTGCAGAGTAACAGATTAGTGAAGACAAATTTAGGTCCTTTGCAGTCAGATTCAGGTGAATTTATAATGGGGAACAAAGAAATGGCAGACCAATTGAACAATTCCCGAAGGAAGACACGAATAATCTTCCGAATGTTCTCGGGGACAGTAGCTCTAGTGAGAAGGAGGAACTTATTAGGCGGGAAATTGTGTTACGGAGATTGATGGCTGATAAATCCCCAGGGTCTGATAGTCTGCATCCCAGAGTACTTAAGGAAGTGGCCCTAGAAATAGTGGATGCATTGGTGATCATTTTCCAACAGTCTATCGACTCTGGATCAGTTCCTATGGACTGGAGGGTAGCTAATGTAATACCACTTTTTAAAAAAAGGAGGGAGAGAGAAAACGGGTAATTATAGACCGGTTAGCCTGACATCAGTAGTGGGGAAAATGTTGGAATCAATCATTAAGGATGAAATAGCAATGCATTTGGAAAGTTGTGACAGGATTGGTCCAAGTCAGCATGGATTTATGAAAAGGAAATCATGCTTGACGAATCTTCTGGAATTTTTTGAGGATGTAACTAGTAGAGTGGACAAGGGAGAACCAGTGGATGTGGTGTATTTGGACTTTCAAAAGGCTTTTGACAAGGTCCCGCACAAGAGAGTGCAAAGTCAAAGCGCATGGTATTGGAGGTAATGTACTGACGTGGATAGAGAACTGGTTGGCAGACAGGAAGCAGAGAGTCGGGATAAACGGGTCGTTTTCAGAATGGCAGGCAGTGACTAGTGGAGTGCCGCAGGGCTCAGTGCTGGGACCTCAGCTCTTTACTATATACATTAACGATTTGGATGAAGGAATTGAGTGTAATATCTCCATGTTTGCAGATGACACTAAACTGGGTGGCAGTGTGAGCTGTGAGGGGGACGCTAAGAGGCTGCATGGTGACTTGGACAGGTTAGGTGAGTGGGCAAATGCATGGCAGATGCAGTATAATGTGGATGAATGTGAGGGTTATCCATTTTGGGAGCAAAAACACGAAGGCAGAATATTATCTGAATGGCGGCAGATTGGGAAAAAGGGAGGTGCAACAAGATCTGGGTGTCATGGTTCATCAGTCATTGAAGGTTGGCATGCAGGTACAACAGGCAGTGAAGAAGGCAAATGGTATGTTTGCCTTCATAGCTAGGGGATTTGAGTATAGGAGCAGGGAGTTCTTACTGCAGTTGTACAGGGCCTTAGTGAGGCCTCACCTGGAATATTGTGTTCAGTTTTGGTCTCCTAATCTGAGGAAGGACGTTCTTGCTATTGAGGGAGTGCAGCGAAGGTTCACCAGACTAATTCCAGGGATGGCTAGACTGTCATATGAGGAGAGACTGGATCAACTGAGCCTTTATTCACTGGAGTTTAGAAGGATGAGAGGGGATCTCATAAAATTCTGACTGGACTGGACAGACTAGATGCAGGA
Source organism: Pristiophorus japonicus (assembly GCF_044704955.1). Lineage (NCBI taxonomy): Eukaryota > Metazoa > Chordata > Chondrichthyes > Pristiophoridae > Pristiophorus > Pristiophorus japonicus. Next base: position 36,892,327 of record NC_091987.1, read on the forward strand.
AGAATGTTCCCGATATTGGGGAAGTCCAGAACCAGGGGATAAGGGGTAGGCTATTTAGGATTGAGATGAAGAGAAACTTCTTCACTCAGAAAGTTGTTAACCTGTGGAATTCCCTGCCGCAGAGAGTTGTTGATGCCAGTTCATTGGATATATTCAGAGGGAGTTAGATATGGCCCTTATGGCTAAGGGGATCAAGGGCTATGGAGAGAAAGCAGGAAAGGGGTACTGAGGGAATGATCAGCCATAATCTTATTGAATGGCGGTGCAGGCTCGAAGGGCCGAATGGCCTACTCCTGCACCTATTTTCTATGTTTCTATGTTTCTACACTTCCGTACTTTTTTTCTGGATCTAGCTGATCCAATCTAACTTGAATCTCTCAAGTTCAATATAAAGATTGTGAAGGTTGGTAAGAGTGCAGCCATTTAAACAAAATATGACTTCCTTTGAGTTCAGTTGAAGGATTGAGTGTGTATTCCAATGTTAAGATGTATTTTATATTAATGTCAGTGTTACATGGTGCTCGAATAATTCTAGTTTTAAGCAATGTCATTAATCCACATTGAAGGAAGAGCACAAACAAGAATGCAATGCTTCTGTTCTGTTACACAAAGTCAACTTTTAGGAACGAAATATGTACAGTTGGTCCTCAAACTGTGGTCTGTGGCCTTGTTTGCGTGTGTGTTGTTATATTCTGAGAGAACGTGGTGCTCTTTTGTTTTTACTGAGTCACATTTGTCATGTTTCCCTGAATCATGGTCCAGTAGGTACCACTGAAGCAGAATAGAGAGAGCTAAACAAATCATGCTGACACAGAATGCTAGGTACTGTTGAAGCAGGAGTGTAAATTCTTTTTTAATCTGTTCAAAGAAGCATTGTTCGCTGGTTTAAGTGTTTCACTAGACACTTCACCAGGTTTCAGAATAAAGAAGTCTAACATTTTTTTTAAAGGAGAAATTAGCATTGCAAATTTTCAAGCAATTTATCTACTGGGATGCCAAAAGACATCAAGTTTTCCATAGCCCAATGCATTCTTGAGCAACCCTGTATTAGTAAATGATGGCTAACTCTACATTTAAAATTATATATATAAGAAGCAGTGTTTCCAATGACAATACAGTCTGGGAGATGTTCTGGCAAGGAGGAAAAAGGATGAGTGATGCTTTGCCCAATGGTATTTGTGTAGACTTTGTACATTGATTGAGTCTTTGAGGTCCAGCTGCAGTAGTCGCTGTATTCTTGGCATCATCATGGAAATCTAGCATAAGCCCGAGCACTTCTTGTGATCTTTTGTTTGTGGATCCCTTACAAATAGTTGACACATTTCCCGAAACCGTCTGTGCTGACTGCCAAAGAAAAACATTACAGAAAATATTTTTATTTGTATACAGTTATACAAATAACATGTTAGGAATTCAACAAATACAAAAACAGAAGAGGCTAATGAGCTCACGTATTCCTGGGATCCTTTTCATAATATAGAGAGAGGAATATTGGGGTCAAGTTTTGGCCTGAGTTGCTCCAATATTTTTGGAGCAACTGTTTTAGAATGGAGTATCTTAGAAATTGCAATTCTCAGCATTTAGTTTGCTCCAGTTCTAGTCAGTTAGAACAGTTTCATTTTGGAACAGATTTTTTTTCAAAAGTGGGTGTGTCCGGCCACTTACGTCTGTTTTGAAAGTTTAGGCAGTGAAAACTTACTCCAAACTAACTTAGAATGGAGTAAGTGTAGATTTTTGTATGCTCAGAAAAACCTTGCCTACACTTAGAAATCAGGCATAGGTTACAAATCAGGTGTAGGGAACGAGGGGGGGCGAAGGGAAGTAATTAAATTTTACAAGCATTCAACAGTCTTACTTATACAAATAAAGAACCATCCTGAACAAAAAATTATAAAAAAAATAAATACAAAATATTGAATATTCCTACCTGTGTGAAGCAGCAGCAGCCTTCGAGCTGCGGTGCTTCAGGCAGGCCTTTCGTGTCGGAGACAGGGGCGGCGTCAGTGACTCGACGGCAGCTGAAGACACAGCAAGCAGCCTTCGAGCTGCGAGGGTAACTGAGGCCATTCGGCCAGGGGACAGGGGCGACGGCAGTGGCTGACAGCAGCCAAAGACACAGCAAGCAGCCTTCGAGCTGCGAGGGTAACTGAGGCCATTCGGCCATGGGATAGGGGCGACGGCAGTGGCTGACGGCGGCTGAAGGCACAGCAAGCAGCCTTCGAGCTGCGAGGGAGGCTGAGGCCATTCGGCCAGGGACAAGGAGAGGCAGCCAGATAGCCAGTTTGAAACTTAAATTAGTAATTGCAGAATGGGTGCTGCATTGTCAACACCACGGATTATGCAATGGTTCATTAGCAATTCACTGCATAGGAGAGAATTGATTAGAGCTCACCGCACCAGGAACATCACAGCCCGTAGGCTGATGGGCAGCCTTACCCACGTCGGCAATATTGAGCCAGGCGCTCTTACCTGGACATGAGCGAGGCTGATTGTGTCAAAAGGCTGCGTTTTTGTGGAGAAGTTGTCGTTGAGATCTGTGATATACTGAGAGCAGATTTGCAGCCCAGAAGCAGAACGCCTTGTCTGTTGAAGTGAAGGTAACATCTGCACTTGCCTTCTATGCCTCGGGATTGTTTCAGGCTACAACTGGAGATGTGTGCGCCATTTCTCAATGTGCAATACACGCCTGCGTTTACCAGGTCACGGCTGCACTGTATGCGCGGAGGAATTACTTCATCAATTTCCCAATGACCGCACAAGCGATCCATGAGAGGGCTGTGGGCTTCTTCAGGATTGCTGGCTTTCCAAAGGTACAGGGCTGTATTGATTGTACCCACATAGCCTTGCGAGCACCTGTGGAGGATTCTGAGCATTACAGGAATAGAAAAGGTTTCAACTCCCATCAATGTGCAGCTCGTGTGTGACAACAAGCAGCGCATCATGTCAGTTGATGCGAGATACCCTGGCAGCACCCATGATGTGTTCATCCTACGTGACAGCATTATATCTGACATGTTTCAGCAGCAGCCAGAAGGGCAGAGCTGGCTACTGGGAGACAAAGGGTACAGCCTGACCACCTGGCTCATGACGCCCCTACGCATGACATGGACGGAAGCTGACCGTCAATACAACATGGCGCACATTGCGACGCGCAGCATCGTTGAGAGAACCATTGGCATATTGAAACAGCGTTTCCGATGCCTGGACCATTCCGGAGGCCACTTGCAATATTCTCCTCAGATTGTCGGTCACTTCACTGTTGTGTGCTGCATGCTCCATAACTTCGCCATCATGAGGCAGCAGGAGCTGGTAATGGAACCAGAAGACCCACGTGAGGGTCCAGTGCCTGATGATAATATTTTGGAAGAGCAGGATGAGGATGATGACGACAATCAGGAAAGCATGCAAGTGCCTGATGCAGGAGCACGAGGTCAGAGGAGGGCCGTCCATCGTGCTCCTTTAATGATTGCTCGAGCCCTGCGCCAGCAACTCATCCGTGAACGCTTCAACTACTGATGCCTGAGGGCTCTGCGACAACTGTTGTGCATGGACATGTTTATTCTTTGGAGTGTTCCTACGTTGTGTTGTGTTAATGGAACATGATTCAATTTTAATGAAAAAATATTTTATTGAAAAGTTAACGTCACTGTAATAAAATATTTGTTGTATCAAACTTTACTTTTTAATATGACTCTTGAAGATCACTTAAAACCTTTACGATCATTTATAAACTTGTAAAGTTACAAAACAATTTCAATGTGAAAAATCTTACACTCTTAAGATCACTTAAACTTCAAGATCACTTTTTAGGTGCAAAATTAAATAAGTTACAAAAAGTGAGAGCATTTACACTATAAGATCACTTAAAAACCCTACGATCACTTAAGTTGTAAAGTTACAAAACTTACAAAACAATTTCAATGTGAAAAATGCAACTACAGCTATATCAAGAACAAGAACAAAAGCAGCAAAGAAAGGCTGCAACCATCTCTCATCCACATCTTAGTGAATGTTCACTTCTTCATGGGGGTATCATTTGATTGGCCGGGCTGTGTGCCCTTATTGCAGCTACCTCCCTGAGGGCCTGTGCCGTCGCTTGCACTCCCTCGAACATTCCCTCCCTAAGTTCCCGTATCATAAACATAAGAACATAAGAATTAGGAACAGGAGTAGGCCATCTAGCCCCTCGAGCCTGCTCCGCCACTCAACAAGATCATGGCTGATCTGGTCGTGGACTCAGCTCCACTTACCCGCCCGCTCCCCATAACCCTTAATTCCCTTATTGGTTAAAAATCTATCTATCTGTGATTTGAATACATTCAATGAGCTAGCCTCAACTGCTTCCCTGGGCAGAGAATTCCACAGATTCACAACCCTCTGGGAGAAGAAATTCCTTCTCAACTCGGTTTTAAATTGGCTCCCCCGTATTTTGAGGCTGTGCCCCTAGTTCTAGTCTCTCCGACCAGTGGAAACAACCTCTCTGCCTCTATCTTGTCTATCCCTTTCATTATTTTAAATGTTTCTATAAGATCACCCCGCATCCTTCTGAACTCCAACGAGTAAAGACCCGTCTACTCAATCTATCATCATAAGGTAACCCCCTCATCTCCGGAATCAGCCTAGTGAATCATCTCTGTACCCCCTCCAAAGCCAGTATATCCTTCCTTAAGTAAGATGACCAAAACTGCACGCAGTACTCCAGGTGCGGCCTCACCAATACCCTGTACAGTTGTAGCAGGACCTCCCTGCTTTTGTACTCCATCCTTCTCGCAATGAAGGCCAATATTCTATTCGCCTTCCTGCTGCACCTGAAACTAACTTTTTGGGATTCATGCACAAGGACCCGAGGTCCCTCTGCCCCGCAGCATGTTGTAATTTCTCCCCATTCAAATAATATTCCCTTTTACTGTTTTTTTTCCCAAGGTGGATGACCTCACATTTTCCGACATTGTATTCCATCTGCCAAACCTTAGCCCATTCGCTTAACCTATCCAAATCTCTTTGCAGCCTCTCTGTGTCCTCTACACAACCCGCTTTCCCACTAATCTTTGTGTCATCTGCAAATTTTGTTACACAACACTCTGTCCCCTCTTCCAGGTCATCTATGTATATTGTAAACAGTTGTGGTCCCAGCACCGATTCCTGTGCCACACCACTAACCACCGATTTCCAACCCGAAAAGGACCCATTTATCCCGACTCTCTGCTTTCTGTTCGCCAGCCAATTCTCTATCCATGCTAATACATTTCCTCTGACTCCGCGTACCTTTATCTTCTGCAGTAACCTTTTGTGTGGCACCTTATCGAATGCCTTTTTGAAATCTAAATACACCACATCCATCCATCATTACTGCTATTTCTCCCGTCAGGACCGTCACCTCTTCACCAATGAGTGATCGGGTAAGCTCATTGGTCTCCATACCTGCCACAACCTGAGCCGCATCTGTTGCACACTGCATCTTAGGAGAGCGTGTCTCCAATCTCCTTCTCCTCTGCCTGGGTCTGCCTCGCGGCACCACTACACTAGGAGGCGCGGGCAGGGATGGTGGGACGTTCGGTGTTCCAAACGGCAGCACTACACAGGGAGGCGCGGGCTGGGCCGGTGGGACGCTCGGTGTTGCAGACGGCACTACTAGAGAGAGAGGCACGGGCTGGGACGGTGGGTGAATGGGTGTAAACTGCTCCATTATATCACCAGCACCACTGGGACCCGCAACGTCGGAATCAAAACCATGGAAGGTGGAACCAGAACCTATGCGAGTGGGAGGCACAGGCTCGGACGATGGTGCACTGGCTGTAAACTGCTGCATTACACCAACAGCACCACTGGGACCCGCAACATCGGAATCAAAACCATGGAAGATGGAACCAGAACCTATGCAAGGGGTTGAAACTCTGATGCCCCTTAATGGGGGCTCATAAACATTAATTTGGAACCTCTCCCCTGTAGACATTTCAGTCATCGCCGCCAGCATCCAGTCTGGATCATCCGCATCTGGTTCTACTGGTTCTTGGTCTGTATCTTATGATGATAGATTGAGTAGACTGGGTCTTTACTCGTTGGAGTTCAGAAGGATGAGGGGTGATCTTATAGAAACATTTAAAATCATGAAAGGGATAGACAAGTTAGAGGCAGAGAGGTTGTTTCCACTGGTCGGGGAGACTAGAACTAGGGGCACAGCCTCAAAATACGGGGGAGCCAATTTAAAACCGAGTTGAGAAGGAATTTTTTGTGAATCTGTGGAATTCTCTGCCCAAGGAAGCAGTTGAGGCTAGCTCATTGAATGTATTCAAATCACAGATAGATAGATTTTTAACCAATAAGGGAATTAAGGGTTACAGGGAGCGGGCGGGTGGGTAAGTGGAGCTGAGTCCACGGCCAGATCAGTCATGATCTTGTTGAATGGCGGAACAGGCTCGAGGGGCTAGATGGCCTACTCCTGTTCCTAATTCTTATGTTCTTATGGATCCTCAGGGTTGGCAGCAGCAGCAGCATCATCATCATGTTCTGCAAAATACATCAAAACAGTCAAATGTTTAACAGCAAGGGAGGGGGCAGGATGGATGGAATGAGTACTCTCACACATAGCAGGCCAGGCAGCAGGTTGGTTTAAAGGGCCATGTTGCATTTTCAGGTTTTACCCTCTTCCTCGTGTACGGGCCCAGCTTGTGCTGTACTGATTGCTTTTCTCCATGTACGACTCATCACAGCAGCTACCCTCTGTTCCAAGGGTGTCAGTGGATGCAGATTGGGCGTGCCTCCCCCTGTTCGAGTTGCTTCCCTTTTGTTGTGGGCCAATTTCTTCTGCAAAGAGTAAAATATAACTTTTTACAGAGTGCGTCTTTCTGCAGGTTGGGACATACACATAGTCACATTACAATTACGATTACATTAAAAAATGAAAATATTACTTACACCAACTACTTGACCAAGGTCGTGCCATTTCTTTTTACATTGGCTTCCAGATCTCATGGTATGCACCACTGCGCAGTAATCTTCTGCAACTTGGTTCCAGCGTTTCTTCATTTCTTTAGGTGGCACTTTTATGCGACCTCTGTTGCTGGTATCTAGCTCCTGCCATCTCTGCTCAATGATGTTGACTAATATCTCCACTTCCTCATGCAAGAAATTCTTTGTTCTTGGTGGACATTGTTCCAATGCTGTATTAAATTGACATTCTTATTTTTCAAAACACACAGTCCTTATTTTGCATGAACCAATGCAGCACTTGTTCTGGAGGTTTAGCAGCAAAAAGCAGCACTCACTGATTTCAGCAGGTGATTTATTCAACAGTGCTGCGAAAAGCACTCCTTCAGACACCAAAAAAATCACCAAAATTCAATCCCAAGCCTTTCCAGAGGTCTACGAGACAAATCAGCAATTTTCTTCAAGTTCCTTTAAAAATGGCCGAGTGCCAATGTTTATGGGCTACTGCGCATGCACGCGCGCTCCAACACGCACGCGCAGGGCTGCCGGCACGACGTTCTCTCATTTGACTAAGCCCTGCCCCCCTGCACTTGCAGAATCGGCGCGACTCTGTGGCTCCGCCCCCCCGCTGATTTCTGCGCACCGCGCCGAGCTCTGAGGGACCTGCAGAGAGCCCGAGAATGGGCATCCATGTCGGGGCTGCACCATTCTAGGCGCAGCCCGAAACTTGACCCCATTATATGAGGGCAATAAATGCCCACTGATATCACCAATAGTAATTTTGTGGCTCCTATATCACATCCTATAGCACTCCTGTCATCCCTCAGGGTTCCGGGGGACCCCAGTTTGAAAATATCCTCTCGAGAACTGACAGGAGATTGAATTTATTGATAAATTAACCAGGCTCCACATCAATGTTTGCAGCAAATGGTATTGGAAACTGAATCTTTAGGGCTGCTCCAACACCTTACCTGTAACTTTCAATTCAGTTTTAGCTGCTTGACATTAAAAATAGTGCTCAATTTGCTTTAAATCATAGATTTGATGTTTCAGCCTGAAGCTAATTCACTGCATGTATCATTGGATTCACTGTCAGCATTCACTTGTCATGTTTTGGTGAATCAGCTTTTGTTTTATGATTACCGTAACCCTATTCACCCCTTTCCACTTGTTATATTAATGTCACCCAGTCATAGCCTAATATTTGTCAGATTGTCCTCCAAGCTGTAGTTTTGATGGTGTGGGGGCCAATTTCTATGCCACGATTTAAACTAAAGCATTGATACACCACATAAACGTGTGCTTTCTGTACAGTTTAACTCAAAGAAATCCGATCTGTTTGAAAGAATGAGAAAATGCTTTTAATTTGACATATATGAGTGGACAGGGTATATGTAAATATTCACTCTCGGATACTTTACTCCCATATATCCTATATGTCATTAGTACTGAACTAGCAGATCTCTTGTGGTAAAATACATCAAAACTGCAGATGCTAGAAATCTGAAAGCAAGATTGAAAATGCTGGAAAACACTCAACAAGTCAGTGAGACCACTGGAGCTTGGAGCGTTGACTGATCGCAGGAACATAGGAGGAATGGGGTGGGTTAGCATGTGAGAGCGCTGCATTGTGGGGGGGGGGGAAATTGCGCTGGAGTTATTGATCTGAAAGTACTGAGTGCGGATTTGGGAGTTGGAAACACCAATGGTAGGTTGGGACCGTTGAGGGAACTACAGGGTTATGTGTAAGTAGTTGGCTTGCTGAAGAAACAACACAGTGAACAAAAAAAGTTGTTAAAAAAACTGTATAACTGCAGTTTTTGTGACAGTTGGTAGTTCATGATTAATGCTTTGAAAACAAATTGAGTGATTCAATTGGTTTTGTGTGAGTTAGTAGCTTTTCCTACTTGTCTATATTTGAGTAAATCAGCATTTTTAACATATAATGATTATTTCAGACAATTAGATTAGCGTGTTAGATATTTTGAAGTGTGATAGATGATTTTCCAATGCATTATGAATGGGCATCAGATGAAGAATTTTAAGTATATGAATACCATCATATTCTGCTCCAAAAAAATTAAAATATTACAAAAAAATATTGATGCTGGTGGTGATAGAACATGAGGGAGTGGCATAAAAATGTCGAAAGTAATTTACAGTTATGAAATGTTTCCTACATTACAACAGTGCCAACATTTCAAAAGAATTTCATTGGCTGTAAAGTGCTTTGGGATGTCTGGTAGTCGTGAAAAGCGCTACAGAAATGCAATTCTTTTTCATAGAAAGTGTCTGTTGGGAGTTATAATTCCCCCACTCTCCACGATACTACTGGGAAACAGATGTATCCTCCCTTTTACTCCAGTCATTTCAGGCACATGTGCTCCCGACAGTATTACTACGAGCAGATACAAATATATGTCCACGTGATTATAGCACCTGCAAATACCAACACAATTTTTCTTGACGATACCACGAACAAATAAAGACACATCTGCTCCATAATGCCATTGGCAAATCCACCTCTCTTTAATCTGCCTCAACAGATAAATTCCCCCCCCCCCCCATTGTCATGTATTCAACTATCATTGTAACCCATGCATAAGCTGACCTAAGTTGTACACCTTGAGAACACTGACCACAGGGGGCGAGCTTGTGGGAGACACTTCTAACCTGGACTTTCAGGTATAAAAGGGGAAGCTCCACCCACCGTCTGTCTCTTGAGGCTTTGGTAATAAAGGTAACTGGTCACAGAGTGATCTTTTCTCAAGTATGGGCCTCGTGTGCATTTATACTGTATAGTAAGGACATATTATTGGCGACGAGAAACTGGGATTTAAACCACGCGAGCATGGCCACCAGCAGCACAGGAGAGAGGTACTGTGTTGGTGATGATTGGGATGACTTTATTGAGAGACTACAGCAAAGTTTTGTCACTAAGGAATGGTTGGGACAGGATTCGGGTGACAAACGCAGGGCTCATCTCCTGACGGTTTGTGGATCCAGAACGTACTCCCTGATGAAGGACCTTCTAGCGCCAGAGAAGCCGGCAGACAAGACGTTCGAAGAACTCAGTAAGTTGATCGGGGAACACCTTAAACCGGCGAGCAGCATGCACATGGCGAGACACCGGTTTTACACGCACCGGCGGCGAGAAGGGCAAAGCGTTCCAGACTTCGTGGCAGATCTCCAGCGACTGGCGAGCCTATGTAAGTTCCCAGATGCATGCAGAGCGGAGATGCTGCGAGACATTTTTATTGAGGGCATCGGGCACACTGGGGTTTTCAGGAAACTGATTGAGACCAAAGACTTGACCTTGGAAGTGGCAGCTATGATAGCCCAGACAATTGTCTCAGGGGAGGAAGAGACCAGAATGATTTATGGCAAAAATCTTGGCTCAAATGCGGTAAACGACCAGGGAGTCAACATTGTTAACGTGGCACACAGTTCTCTAGGCAGACAAGGGCAATCGGACCTGCCCGAGCATGTAGTCGAACCCAAAGGGGGAATTCAACAGAGACAATGGCTAGCTGAAGGGCGATTCATGCCATCGCAATGGACAATGCAGCCAGTAATGGGGCCATCAACACCTGTTAATGGTGCGCTTAAGAACAGTTACAGAGACAGTCAGAGACGATCGACTGATAATGGACCTTTTGTTTCCAACAATGGGGCCTCTCGCTCATGCTGGAGGCGTGGAGGCAAACACCCAGCCAGAGCTTGCAGATATCAGCAATATACCTGCAGAAACTGCAACGTCAGCGGTCACTTGGTGTGTATGTGCAGGAAGCCTGCAGCCAGGTTGATGTACGAGGAGGATGGGCCCGATGTAAGTTCTACGAGGCCAAATGAATACTCGGGGAAATCGCTGGAAGCTGAAGTTCACCAAGTTCATGTGGAGCACATACACAGTTCATATACTAGGGCGCCACCGATATTGATGAACGTGCTCCTCAATGGCATCCCAGTATTAATGGAGCTGGACACGAGGGCCAGCCAGTCCCTGATGAGTATCAAACAGTTCGAAAGGTTGTGGGTGTCCAAGGCCAGGAGACCAAAATTATTGTCAATTGACGCACTGCTACGGACATATACAAAGGAGGTCATTCCAGTGCTAGGCAGCGCCACGGTAGTCGTGACCCACAAAGATTCGGAGAACAGGTTGCCACTCTGGATTGCCCCGGGGGACGGTCCCGCACTACTGGGGAGGAGTTGGCTTGCTGTCATGAACTGGAAATGGGGCGATGTCAATGCAATTTCTTCTGTGGAGTGAGTATCATGCTCACAGGTGCTGGACAAATTTGACTCATTATTTCAACCCGGCATCGGCACTTTCATGGGGACCAAGGTAGTGATTCACATAAACCGGACGCCAGGCCAATACACCACAAGGCCAGAGCCGTGCCATACGTGATGCGGGAAAAGATAGAAGGCGAATTAGACCGCCTGCTGAGGGAAGGCATCATCTCGCCAGTCGAATTCAGTGACTGGGTGAGCCCGATTGTGCCGGTGCTCAAGGCGGATGGGTCGGTCAGGATATGTGGCGATTTCAAAGCCACCATCAATCGGGTATCACTCCAAGACCAGTACCCACTACCGAGAGCGGAGGACCTCTTTGCGACGCTATCCGGTGACAAACTTTTCTCAAAATTGGACCTGACCTCAGCTTACATGACCCAGGAGCTGGTGAGTGAGTCGAAGAAGCTGACCACCATCACGACACACAAGGGGTTGTTTGAGTATAACAGATGTCCGTTCGGGATTCGTTCGGCTGCCGCGATCTTTCAGCGAAATATGGAAAGCCTCCTCAAGTCGATTCCAAGAACAGTGGTTTTTCAAGACGACATCCACATTCTGGGTCGCGATACTGAAGAACACCCCCACAACTTGGAGGAGGTGCTACGCAGACTGGACCAGGTAGGGCTGCGACTGAAAAAGGCGAAGTGCATCTTCTTAGCTCCAGAAGTAGAATTCCTAGGGAGGAGGGTAGCAGCAGACGGGATCTGACCTACTGTGTCCAAAACGGAAGCGATCCAGAGAGCACCCAGACCCCGTAACACGACGGAGCTGCGTTCATTCCTGGGGGTCCTGAACTATTTTGGCAACTTTCTTCCCAAATTGAGCACGCTGTTAGAGCCACTACACGTGCTCCTACGCAAAGGTCGCAATTGGGTCTGGGGGGACAGCCAGAAAAGGGCTTTTGATAGAGCACGCAATTTGTTATTCTCCAACAAACTGTTAACGTTATATGACCCATGTAAGAAACTAGTTTTGACCTGTGATGCGTCATTCTATTGTGTCGGGTGTGTGTTGCAGCATGTGAATGCCAATGGTCAGTTACAGCCGGTAGCTTATGCCTCCAGAAGTCTGTTCTGGGCAGAAAGGGGCTACGAGATGGTAGAAAAGGAAGTGCTAGCGTGTGTATATGCAGTAAAAAAAAAAATACACCAGTACCTGTTTGGCAGGAAATTTGAGCTGGAGACAGATCACAAACCCCTAATGTCCCTTTTGGCCGACAACAAGGCCATAAATGCGAATGCATCAGCCCGACCGGGCACTGAAAACTGTGCCGATGCACTCAGCAGGCTCCCACTAGCCACCACTGAGGGGGCAACTGAGCATGATGCTGAGATGGTCATGGCTGTTGAAGCTTTCAAAAGCGAAGGCTCACCTGTGACAGCCCGTCAGATTAAAGTCTGGACAAATAAAGACCCGCTACTGTCTTTAGTTAAGAAATGTGTCCTGAATAGGGACTGGGCAGCCACATACGGGGCATGACCTGAGGAGTTTAAACCGTTTCATAGGCGCAAGGATGAACTCTCGATTCAGGCCGATTGCCTACTGTGGGGAAACCGAGTAGTCATGCCCCAGAAGGGCAGAGAGGTGTTTATCAGAGAACTTCACAATGAGCACCCGGGCATTGTCAGGATGAAGGCAATTGCCAGGTCACACGTTTGGTGGCCAGGGATAGATGCAGACCTGGAACTTTGTGTTCGCAGGTGCAACACGTGTGCTCAGCTGGGCAACGCACCCAGGGAAGCCCCCCTTAGACCCTGGTCCTGGCCCGCCAAGCCATGGTCACGCATCCATGTGGACTACGCAGGTCCTTTCATGGGAAAAATGTTTTTGGTTGTAGTAGACGCCTACTCCAAATGGATTGAGTGTGCCATTTTAAATTCAAGCACATCCTCTGCTACGGTAGAAAGTCTACGGGCAATGTTCGCCACCCATGATCTACCGGACGTCTTGGTCAGCGACAATGGCCCGTGCTTCACAAGCATTGAATTCCAGGACTTCATGGCAGGCAATGGAATCAACCATGTCAGAACGGCACCGTTCAAGCCGGCCTCAAACAGCCAGGCGGAATGAGCAGTGCAGATAATCAAAAAGGGGATGCTCAGAATCCAAGGGGGTTCCCTACACAGCCACTTATCACGCCTCCTGTTGGCCAATAGATCCCGACCACATTCGCTCACAGGGGTTCCACCCGCAGAGCTGCTAATGAAAAGGACGTCCAAAACCAGATTATCTCTTATACACCCTACTATGAAAGAAATTGTTGAGGGCAGGCGTCAGTCACAATGTGACTACCATGACAGGAATGCGAGGGCGCGATGTATTGATGTCAATGACCCTGTTTTTGTCCTTAATTACACTGCAGGGCCCAAATGGCTTGCAGGCACTGTGATTGCCAAAGAGGGGAATAAGGTTTTGGTAGTTAAACTTACCAATGGACAAATCTGCCACAAACACATGGATCAAACAAAAAGGAGGTTCAGCAACCCCATAGAAGAAGCAGAGGAAGAACACGACGTAGAGTTTACTCCACTACAGGTGACTGAACACCGGAACCGAGTGTAGGAGAGCCCAGTCACTGTGGGCAGTCCGGACAGGCCTGTGGCACTGCAAACAGCAGACACTCAGGCCAGTGCCCAACATTCGGAGCCCCAACTCGGGCGCTCTGCAAGGGAGCGTAAACCACCAGAGAGACTTAACCTGTGATCCCAATAAGACTTTGTGGGGGAGGTGATGTCATGTATTCAACTGTCATTGTATCCCATGTATAAGCTGACCTAAGTTGTATACCTTGAGAACACTGACCACAGGGGGCGAACTTGTGGGAGACACTCCTAACCTGGACTTTCCAGTATAAAAGGGGAAGCTCCGCCCACCGTATGTCTCTTGAGGTCTTGGTAATAAAGGTAACCGGTCACAGAGTGATCTTTTCTCAAGCATGGGCCTCGTGTGCATTTATACTGTATAGTAAGGACATAGCATTATATTCCTGAGAAGTACAGACATAGCTGTGTGCTTGCTCATCCCTCCTGTGATGCTGGACATTGATGCAAATGCACCACTATTTCAATAGTAAATCAGTTATGTCCTATTGGCATTATGCAACTCTGCAGATCCTTTCATGAAATGCTACAAAAAATGGCATAAAAACGTGTGGCAAGATAGTTAAAATAATCGTATAGACGCATAGTGGGGCATTCTTTCGCTTTGTTTAATGTTAGCTGACACCACCATTTTCAAAAAGAACACTCGCTTCCAAACAACAGTGTCTGAAATGGGCATAATGTGGCTCAACTATGCTTGCTTCTTGCTTCATTTGGTCAGTGTTGAATTAATATAGCAGTGATATAAAACAAAATGAATGCTGGAATTTTTAAACTAAAACAGATAATGATGGAAACATAGAGCAGGCTGGATGCCACAGATTAGGAATAGCAGAGCCAGTTTCAGAATGAAGCGCTCCTGCTTAGCGCTTTGGCTCCAGTCTCAAAAGAGCACCCCCGACTGTACCAATTGATCTATCTCTGTTTCTGACAATTTCCGGGGGAGACTTTGAGGTAGCACCCCAAAGATAGTGGGGTATGACTTACCCATCGGTCCCCCTTCATTTCCACCAACGGTTTGGTCAACGCACTATTCCCAGGGGCTTACTGCTGGCCAGCCGGAGCACCTGAATGGGGCGGATGGTAGGCTCATTTACATATGCAGAATGGGGTGCCATCGTGTACATTGGATCCTGGTTGCCACTTCAAGACTCAACTGGATAGCCTATACACCATGCATGCTCGCACAGTTTCAGCTGGAGTTCCAGCCGAAAAGAAGCCCAGAAGCTATGTTTTTGTTTATATTTGTGGTTCCAGGAGGAGCTGGGGTGCACCTCTGGTATCCTTGCAAACAATCTGGGCTGCAGCTGCTTCAGGTTCCATCCCTACTCGAGAACGGGCTCGGAGGTTGGCCGGCTGAGCTGGCAGACTACCCAGAGCTGCTTGTTTTCCGCCTGCTGTCTGCCAGCTGTCTGTTAATAAGTCCCGGCCCTCTCAAAACAGGCCAGGCCTCCTGCCGGCACTATCACTCAACCAGACATGTAGCCCAAAGACTGCACGGTGGAAAAACCACCCTACCATTCTTAATGTCCTCTCTGAGTAGGTTTGTCAATTTTGTGCCAATTAGTGACAAAGTATGGATAGTTTTATGATTTAGCCTCACACTTGCTCGGAGCTGCATTGCGATTGCTCAAATTAACTTTCATTGGATGATTACAACCAGCAGCTAGAGGGGAGCATCATACCATTGACTAACTTGGGTTCAAACCCTGTACTCACGCTACACCACCAAGTACCACATAATAAATATCTTAGAACATTTTGGCCTTTGCTCCTAATCTAAAATATTTGCAAGAGTTCAATCTGAGCAAAGTAGATCTTTAGAACAGTGAAACAATTCTAACTAGCTCTGTTCACCGCCTGTGGTTCCAATGAGTTTAAAGACTATTTTACAGGGTTTTTTGGCCATAATTCAGGTGCAATTTCAGTTTGCTCCCTGCTGTCTATGTGTAGCTGGTTTAAGTCACAATTTAATAAATCCGAACACCATGGGCTCTGCACTGGGCTGTGGAGAGTGACTTGCTAATCAGATGCAAATGAGGCATGTGGCTTATTTAACTCCCTCAGTGAATTAAATGGGAGAACATACTTCAGCAAAGATGGATAAAGTACATGGATGAAGGAAGGACGAACTCTCCAGTAAGGAGTTCAGTCTCCTGACTGAGGAGATGCAGATCCATAAAGTTATGATGTGGTGCTGGACATTAGTTCCTGGCTCAGTATTGTGGTGGGGAGGCGGGGTGTTAGATATATATTTGCCTCCCAACGGGTGTGAAGTGGAGGCTGCAGCAGCTCTCCCAAGTGGGAAGTGAAAACTGAAGGAAAGAATTAACCCTGGGCATCCCTTGGAATCATCGAGCAGACACTGGCATTGGTCTGAGAGCAGATCATTGTGCACGCCACCTTGGCGAAAGGTATCTAATGAAGCAAACCATGGAAAGGGATAAAAATTCCCAAAGGAATAAAATGGATGAAACTTGCCCAAATCTCCTGACCCCCGATAAAAGTGAAGTAAATGAAAACGGTATGCTGTTTCCGGACAAAAAGAGACCAAGACCTGGGAAAAATTTAGGATTTCTCTCACCCTTCATTTCCTCCACTTTCACTATATTAAGTTTGTTATTGTAGGTCATTTTCATCGTAAGTTTAAAAAGTAATAATCTCGTGTGTGGTGTTCACATTGGAGTCCGTGTGCTATGTATACTTACATATCATGCTAGGAATTTAACTCATTGGAGTTCAAAGTAGAAAAGTTATCGTATATGCAGTCAGTGAGATGTGTAGCACTGTAGCTCACTCTGGAGAGCACACTCACCTGTTCCGCACTCAGTCCCTCACTACTGTCTATTCTGATCTCTAACTTCCCTCCATTCGTGCCCTACCACTTGCCTCTGTCACGCTCCCCATCTCCCACACCCCTATCTCCCGCTCCCTGTCTGTTCATAGCAGTGGCAGCATGTGGAACAGTCAGAGCCAATTAAAATCACATTTTCTGCTCTCTGACTGATTGGGGTCCTATTCCGCGTTGTAGATTTTTTTTCAGGTTTTGTTGATTGGAATGTAGCAAGATCCCTTCTTACACACAGGTTGTCTTATACACGACTATATGCAGTAATGCTGTCCATTCCCATTCACTGCACACTGAAGCGACAGAACTCAGTGAATGGTAGACGTCTAATGGGGTGATTTCGACTCCCTTCGACCAATGCAAACCAGGCAGAATGGAAGTTAAAATTGAGCATTTCAGCACCCCACTCCATTACCACCCCGCAATGATTTTAGCATTGGGTGCTTAAGATGTACGTGTGATTTTTGGGTGGGTGTTTGGATGGCCAGTTCTACCCGATAGAATTGACCGGATGTCCTTCCCACCTGTGGAACCCTGCCACACCCTGCCCCGCAACTTAACTTAGTGACAGCTGGCGGCCTCCCCTATGATCTCCGTGGGGTGGTAACTGGCCAGCTCCCTCTGTAGACCTGTATCTATTACTCACCCCACCAACCGCCGCCCCACTCTCCCACACACCCAACCCCAGCTTTCCACACTGGAGTTAAAATCCGTGCTGCGTTTTTCTGGCTTGGTTTTATTTTTTACAGTCAGTGGGAATTGTGGGGGCAGAATAATACAGTGGTCTCATGTCAATTCAGAATTCAATTGAACCTTTTTGGCTCAGTTGAGTTAATTAACAGCCATCACTGAAGGGAAACATGCATTCAACTTGTTTGGGTTGGATTCAAAACCAGGTTGCAGAGGTTGAGGGAAAACCAGTTTGAATTACTGCCTTAAGCTTCAATGGCAAATCCCAAGAATGCGACAGAAATGTTATCACAGCACCAAAGCCAGATTATATCTCGTTTGAGCTTTGATTTCCTTGTGTAACTTCTGCGCATCGCCACTTTGAATATCTTTAGTAAGGGAGCATCTAGTGCATGAAAAGAGTTCTAACCAAACCAGTGTTTAATTCAGCAAAGCGTGTTTGACCTAGATTTTAAATGGATGCGTGATTTTTAAATCTCACCTGGGAATTCAGATAGCATGTACATGGTTTAATGTACTAAATAAAGAACAAGAAATCAGCCACTGGGAAAAAAATCTATAACTCTCCGTTGCAATTCAAGATTTAATACGACATAGTTTATTATTCAAGGTTATTTTATAAAAGATCATTCTTTTTTCACCATTTTAAAGAGACAACTGTACTGCTGTATTCAAAGAAAATTGCTGAATGGGAGACTAGATGGTGCAGTGGGTTTTCACCTCAGGGATCTGGGGTTCAATCCAGACCCAACGATTGGAATGCAGGTCTTGCAGCATCAAAAGATAGATGAGGATGAGGAGTCCCCTTCAGTGCATCCCAGTTCATACATCCAAGGAAAGAAACGCTTTAGTCTTCCTTTTCCCCTTCCCCAATCACAGGACACAGCTGTTTCTTGAACAATTCAAACGATTTTTCTTCCACTACCCCAAGTGTTGCTCATTCTTTGAGTGAAGAATTGGCTCTCAGTTAAGCAATGCCTCGATTTAAAAATTCTCATCCTTGTTTTCAAATCCTTCCATGGCCTCGCCCCTTCTTATCAAACCCTATAATCCCCCTAGACCTCTATGCTCTGCTATTTTAAATGCTCCGCCATTAGCGATTGTGCCTTCAGCTGCCTCGGTCCTAAGCTCAGACATTCCCTCCCTAATTCTCTCCACCTCTCCACTTCTCTTGCTTCCTTTAAGACGCTCTTGGTCATCTGCCCTAGCATCTCCTTATATGGCTCAGTGTCAATTTTTTTTGATAACACTCCTGGGACATTTTATTATGTTAAAGGTGCTATATAAATATAAGTTTTTGTTGAAGAGAGATTATTGTTTTAAGTTTGCTTTTTTGACAGTTAGAATTTGTATGGGCCCAAGTTTCCACATGATTCGCGCCTGATTTTTAGGAGCAACTGGAGGAGAACGGACTATTTTAGAAATCGCAATTCTCCACATTTTTTTTTCTGCAGTTCTAGTCAGGTAGCAGTTCTAGTTTAGAACAGAATTTTTTCTTCAAAAGGGGGCGTGTCCGGCCACTGACGCCTGATTTCAAAGTTTCCACAGTGAAAATGTACTCCAAACTAAAGTAGAATGGCGCCAGTGAAGATTTTTGTAGAACTGAAAAAACCTGTTCTACACATTAAAAAATCAGGCGCAGGTTACAAATTAGGCGTCCAGAACGAGCTGGGGGGAAGGGAACTCATTAATTTCGACAATAAATCCTTATTTATACTTCTACAAATATTATACAAATAAATCCAACCTGAATAAACATTTATAAGCCAAGAAAAGATTAAATAAACCATCTTCCTACCTGTGTGAAAGTGCTTCAGCCAGGGAGAATTCTGCAGCTGTTCATGCCGCTGAGCGAGAGAGGGAGGGAGAGGGAGAGAGGGAGAGAGGGAGAGAAGGAGAGAGGGAGAGAGGAAGAGGGAGAGGGAGAGGGAGAGAGAGGGAGGGAGGGGAGGGGAGGGAAGAGAGGGGGGGTGTCGGGGAAGAGAGGGGGGGGGTCGGGGAACAGGAGCGGGTGTCGGGTCGGGGGGGGGAGCGGGTGTCGGTCGGGGTGGGGGAACGGGTGTCGGGTCGGGGGGGGGGAGCGGGTGTCGGATCGGGGGGGTGGGGGGAGAGCGGGTGTCGGGTCGGGGGAGCGGGTGTCGGGTCGGGGGAATGGGTGTCGGGTCGGGGGGGGCATCGGAGCGGGTGTCGGGTCGGGGCGGGGGGGAGCGGGTGTCGGGTCGGGGGGGGAGCGGGCCTCGGGTCAGGGCGGGGAGCGGGTCGGGGGGGGGGGGAGTGGGCCTCAGGTCGGGGTGGGGAGCGGGTCTCGGGTCGGGGCGAGGGGGGGGGGAGAGTGGGTCTCGGGTCTCGGTCGGGGCGGGGGGGAGCGGGTCTCGGGTGTCGGGTCGGGGCAGGGGGGAGAGCGGGTGTCGGGTCGGGGCGGGGGGGGAGAGCGGGTCTCGGGTGTCGGGGGGGGGGGGGGAGTGGGTGTCTGGTCGGGTCTGGTTGGCGTGGGGGGGGTGGGGGGAGCGAGTGTTGGGTCTGATCGGGCGGGGAGCAGGAGCTGGCCGTGGGAGGAGCCTCATTCACGCAGCCCCAGTGAGGCCATTCGGCCAGGGCTAGGGGCTGCGTGCTTCGGGCCCCTCCCACACAGTTCGGCGCCTGGAGCTACTGCACTTGCGTGCCGACTGTAGCGCGCATGTGCAGAGATCCCGGCACTGTTTTCAGCGCAGGGACCTGGCTCCACCCCCCCACAGCTCATGCCGGCTGCGCCGAGTGCCACAGGACCTGTAAGTCAGTGGAGAACACCGAAGATTTTTTTAGGCGCCGTTTTAGGCGCGAAAAACGGGTGCCCAGCTCGGAGGGGCGCCCGTTTTTTTAATTGTGGATACTTGGGCCCTATATGTGCACAGTTCAATTTTAAGAAATGTTCCAGATTTACCTTTAAAATACTATTTATTATCTTGTATATGTCTATAAAAGTTCACTATCAGTGGCTTTGTTTCAAGGGTGAATAGCTTATGTTTCTCCAGAATGTCCTTATAACTCAGCCCTTTGAAATGGGACTCAATTGGATGATCCTTCCCTGCACAGTCTCCAAGACATGAATGTCTTCCTTGTGTTTTGGTGACGAGAACTAGACACAGTACTCAAGGTGTGACCAGAGTTTGAGCATGACTTCCTCTGACATGTACTCTACTGTTTTGCCTATGTAATTTAGTGTTCAAATTGCTTTGTTGGTTTCCTCTCCACAGGTGTATATTAGGCTACTCATACCATCAGATCTCTTTCCACTTCATCCTTAGCTACTGCAATGCCATACATGGAGTATTTAGGTCATCATGTTTTTCTTCCTATGTGTGCTACTTTACATTTGTCCTTGTTCGGTGTCATCTGTCACTGTTGCATCCACTTGCACTAATTCGTTGTGTAGGTGTCTCGGCATCTCTTCCGATTCAATCGCAGTTTGCTTGAATTACTGGACAGGAAAGAGATTTGGTAGATTTTGTGGATAGGTTATTAAAACCATCGATTCAGTGTCCACTGGCAGTGAAGAAAGCAAATAAAATGTTGGGATGTTTAGCTAAGTTCTAGGTCTTATAAGTCTAATGAGGTGACGTTGAAACTGTATATCGCCTTTATAAAGTCACTTCTGCAGGAAAAATACAGAATTATTGGAGGCAGTCCAGAGGAGGGCTGATTCTTGAACTTTAAAAGACTGAGTTATAAGGAAAGATTGTCTCCTGGGACTTTATTCTCGGAAGAAGAGGAGAATGAAGAAGGACTAGATTGAGATCTTTAAGATTTTCTCAGATATGGAAGTTTTCGATCCAGGAAAGTTAATCTGTCAGGCTCAGGATTTGAGGACCAGGAGATACAGTTCAACATTAAGTGAGCCAAAAGGAAAAGGAAAATATAGGCAATTTTATTGGGAAGACGATGATTGAATTCTGGAACAGATTATCAATATGGGTGGTGGAACGTAGAACCATGGCAATTTTTTTTTTAAACTGGATAAATTCCTATTAGGAAATGGGATACGTTCCAGTATCATAGTAAGAGGACTATTGGGTGGTTTGGAAGAGTAGACTACATCACCTGTCCAAAGCATTATTCTGTTAACTAATCATCTGCAAATGTCACCATTATACATTGAGATTAGTGTAAATTTAAAATAGGCGGGGGTGAATGGGAGCTGGTGGGATGGGTTGGGGAGAGTGATCTGGTCCCTGAGTCACTTGGCATCACTTCCCAAAGAGGTACTTCTGCTTTCTATTCTTCATCCAACTACTTATCCTGTCCCAGATTTTACCTTGAATCTTCACAAGTTTAAACTGAAGTACGAACCTTTAATGCAGAATGTTGTCAAAAGCTTTCAAAACTCTAGGTACTAGGTCCACTTCATAATGCAATTGCACAAGAATATAAGAAATAGGAGCAGGAGTAGGCCATTTGCCCCCTCCAGCCTGCTCTGTCATTCAATAAGATCATGGCTGATCTGGTCTTGGGCTCAGCTCCACTTCACTGCCCGCTCCCCATAACCCTTTATTCCCTTATCGCTCAAAAATCTGTCTAACTCCACCTTAAATATATTCAATGACTCAGCCTTCACAGCTCTCTGGGGCAAAGAATTCCACAGATTTATATCCCTCTGAGAGAAGAAATTCCTCCTCATCTCAGTTTTAAATGGGCGACCCCTTATTCTGAGACTATGCCCCCTAGTTCTAGATTCCCCCACGAGGGGAAACATCCTCTCTGCATCTACCTTGTCGAGCCCCCGCAGTATCTTATATGTTTCAATAAGATCACCTCTCATTCTTCTAAATTCCTAAGAAAGACAAGGAGGTCGATCAGACAGGATCTTCTCCTCTGATTCCATGCTGGCTGCTTTGTGAGTTCATACAGGTCATCCTTAAGTCCTCGCTAATTCTATGTGCTTTTGGTGAAAGCTTGGCGGATGTGAATTTATCTGGGTCTGTTTGTCACTCTTTTTGAAAATGGGTTTGACGTTAGTGGCACCTTCGCAATATTTGACTCTCTCCTAATAATTGTCAATACCTTACAAGACACATCCTTTGTCTCTCTTAGTGCCTAGGATCAATACCATCCATGCCAGATTATTTATTTGTTTACAGCCCTTTTAGCTAACTGACACTTGAAATGATTTTGGGTAGTTTTTAGTGGCAACAACCGAAATACATAACTATCCACAATTCATCAAAGATGGCTCTGAATTGACAGCGGCTCAGAAAGACTGTGGGATAGATTTTCAAGTTGCGGCCTGGGCTTATAACTGAAATCAATGGAAATTAACATTCGGCGGTATAATGGATGGCCAATATGCAACACCAATTGTATGCCCAGGCAGCAAGTTGAAAGGATAGTTGGTGTGAAAAGAAGGGGCTGTCAAACTGGTTCAGTTGCAGTGCGTTTCTAATGTTAAGGCTGTGGCATATTGTTGAATTGAGCAGAGCAGAATTTTACACCTACCGGTGCATAGCTGAACTGACAGCGCTGAATGCTAACACTGCATGATAAATTGGGACAAAAAATGGCCAGTCCTCAAACTATTATTTCCCAATCAGAGGAAAGATTTGTAAAAGGAAGAATGGAAACTGTAGAATATATCGTTGAATGCATCAGGGGTAGATTTTAACTATCGGACAGGGGCCGGCAGGAGGCCTGGTCCATTTTGAAGACGGGCCCTCGTTAGCATGTATCTGGGGGCCTGTGGGGGCCAAATTGCCATCCTGATGTGGGTCGCCGGCTCCGGGCAGGCACAGTCTTGGGCACCCTGAAAGACAACTTGTCTTGAGAGAAAAGGCAGGTCTGGGGAATGTGGGGGACAGGGGATGGGGGGGACGGCGGTGGGGGGGGGGGTTGTGCGGGGAGAAGGGGGGAGGCATGCAGTGGGTGGAGGAAGTGCGATTGTGGAGTTGGGGACAGCCTGGGGTGGCAGCGGCCCATGTTATTCTTGTGAGGCCTGGAGGAGCACTTCTAGTCCTCTTGGTCCCTAACATTAATAACAATATTGACCCTTTGCGGGCCTCTTCTGCAACTCTTTCAGCTTTTACTGCGCAGATCATCCACAGCAGATGCGCAGCGCCCGCTTAAAATGGCATTGGGGTCCCATGTACTTCATAGGACCCCAATTAGCGTAGGTTAATGAGACTCCCACCTGAGTCGGATGGGCACCACAACCGCTCAGTGGAAGGCTCCGGACACAATGGTGGCGGAGCCGGAACAGGGTGATACCTCTATCACCTCCATTTTGACTCGGCAAACACCTGGTTTCCGCCAGGCAAAGGGAGTTGAATCTAACTCACGGTCTTTTTGTAAAAGCACGCTGTAGTGTTTTAGTGATTCCGACACTCAAAATGATTACAAAGCAGTAATCCCATCCAGTAATTGAGCTTTATGAACTTAGGGAGTGGTTGAGACCCATCATAAGAACATAAGAAATAGGAGCAGGAGTAGGCCATTTGGCCCCTCGAGCCTGCTCCGCCATTCAATAAGGTCATGGCTGATGTGATCATGGACTCAGCTCCACTTCCCTGCCTGCTCCCCGTAACCCTTTACTCCCTTATCGCTCAAAAATCTGTCTATCTTCACCTTAAATCTATTCAAAGTCACAACCTCCACAGCTCTCTGGGGCAGAGAATGCCATAGATTCACAACCCTCTGAGAGAAGAAATTCTTCCTCATCTCAGTTTTAAATGAGCGGCCCCTTATTCTGAGACTATGTCCCCTACTTTTAGTTTCCCCTATGAGTGGAAATATCCTCTCTGCATCCACCTTGTTGAGCCCTCTCATTATCTTAAGTTTCAATAAGATCACCTCTCATTCTTCTGAACTCCAATATGTATAGGCCCAACCTACTCAATCTATCTTCATAAGTCAACCCCCTCATCTCCAGAATCAACCAAGTGAACCTTCTCTGAACAGCCTCTAAGCAAGTATATCCTTACTTAAATACGGAGACCAAAACTGTACGCAGAACTCTAAGTGTGGCCTTACCAATATCCTGCACAGTTGTAGCAGGACTTCTCTGCTTTTATACTCGATCTCCCTTGCAATAAAGGCCAACATTTCATTTGCCTTCCTGATTACTTGCTGTACCTGCATACTAACTTTTTGTGTTTCATGCACCAGGACCCCCAGGTCCCTCTGAACTGCAACACTTTGCAATTTTTCTCCATTTAAATCGTAATTTGCTTTTCTATTTTTTCTGCCAAAGTGGATAACCTCACATTTTCTCGCGTTATACTCCATCTGCCAGATGTTTTCACACTCACTTAGTCTGTCTATATCCCTCTGCAGATTTTTTGTGTCCTCCTCACAATTTGCTTTCTCATCCATCTTTGTATCATCAGCAAACTTGGTTACATTACACTCGGTCCCTTCATCCAAGTCATTAATATAGATTGTAAATAGTTGAGGCCCTGCACCGATCCCTGCGGCACCCCACGAGTCACCGTTTGCCAACCGGACCTTTAGTTGGGATGACTGCCTTGACATCGCTCTCCAGTGTCCATTCTATTTAATACAATATGCTGACTTGGTTGAAAGAGTTTTATTCTTTTTCAGTCAGATTTTTTTCTTGGTGTCTCAAATTAATATTGTCAACTCGATACTTTTTGGGGTGACCTCCTCACCGAATATTTAATGGCTGTACTGTAATCATCACAAATACTGTTAAGAAATGATCTGCAATAGTAGGTTATAGTCTAAACATTACCGATTTATTTGTTGTTCACACAGTTTAAAAACAATGCTTTTTTACAGCAAACGCCACCTTTTTTTTTACTTTTGATTTTAAAATGCTACAAGTACAAGAAAAATTGGCAGTGAATACAGTGTACAAAGCACAGCTGAAATGAATGACCATGAACTAAAAATATGATATGTAAAAGGCTGACAGTAAGTTTTGAGAGAGAATTGTCCCCTAGAAATAAGCAACTAAGCTTCATTGTGGTCTTGGAAGTACAAGGTTATCAATTTCTAGATGAATTTATAGCAGAATGCTAAAGGAACCATGGCCTAGCACAATAAGCTGAGGATAACATTGTTCCAGGGATAATCAACTGCTAATTCTTTCTCAGTAAATTTGTAGTGATTGCATCAAATCTGTTAATCTTTCACTGTGGATGTTATCACTCATCTGATGATGCTGAAACCTACAACAACAACTTGTATTTATATAGCACTTTTAACACAGTAAAATGTCCCAAGGTGCTTCACAGGAGTATTATGAGACAAAAAAAATTGACACCGAGCCATATACGGAGAAATTAAGACAGGTGACCAAAAGCTTGGTCAAAGAATATGGGTTTGAAGGAGCGGCTTAAAGAAGGAAAGAGAGGTGGAGAAGTTTAGGCAGGGAATGCCAGCGCTTAGGGCCTAGGCAACAGAAGTGCATTGGAATCGTCAAGTCGAGAGGTAACAAAGGCATAGATGAGGGTTTCAGCAGCAGATGAGCTGAGGCAACGGTGGAGACAGGCGATGTTACGGAGGTGGAAATAGGTGGTCTTAGTTATGCTGCGGATATGTGGTCGAAAGCTCATTTCAGGGTCAAATATGACAACAAAGTTGCGAACGGTGTGGTTCAGCCTCAGACAAAAGTTGGGGAGAGGGATGAAGTCAATGGTTAGGGAAAGAAGTTTGTGGCAGGGATTGAAAACAATGGCTTCGGTCGTCCCAAAATTTAATTGGAGAAAATTCCTGCTTTTCCAGAACTGGATATCGGACAAGCAGTCTGACAATTTAGAGACCATGTGGGAATCGAGAGAAGTAGTAGTGAGGTAGAGCTGGGTGCCATCGTACATGTGGAAACTGACGCTGTGTTTTTGGATGATGTCGCCAAGGGGCAACATATGGATGAGAAATAGGAGGGGGCCAAGGATAGATCCTTAGGGGACACCAGAGATAACGATGTAAGGCAAAAAGAAAAGCCATTGCAGGTGATTCTCTGGCTACGATTAGATAGATAAGAATGGAACCGAGCGAGTGCAGTCCCACCCAGCTGGACGACGGTGGAGAGGCTTTGGAGGAGGATAGAATGGTCAACCGTGTCAAAGGCTGCAGACAAATCAAGAAGGACGAGGTGGGATAGTTTGACTTTGTCACAGTCACAAAGGATGTCATTTGTGACTTTGATGAGAACCATGTGTGAAAGGCTCGGAAACCAGATTTGGAGGGATTGAAACATGGAGTCGCGGGAAAGATGGGCATAGATTTGGGAGGCGACAGCACATTCAAGGACTTTGGAGAGAAAAGGGAGGTTGGAGATGGGGCGGTTGTTTGCAAGGACGGAGGGGGTTAAGGATTGGTTATTTGAGGTGAGGGATGATGTTGGGAGGGGGGGACAGTACCTGAGGAGAGAGAACCATTAGCAATGTCAGGCAAATGAAAACTTGAGGAAGGCCACCTATGTTTACGATGTATCCTGGAGTGATCTCAAGGCTATAAACTCATCAAAAGGTTCCCATTACACAATCCACTGAAGGTGTAAACTTGTGGTTTATGATTATCTGAGTCTCACCTTCGTTACATTACTGCTTTCTTACCATTTCTCTGTAGCCTATATTCTCTATATCTTGGAAAAGTCAGATTTGCATTGCTTACAGGTTACATTGAGTTATATCGAGTTTGCTGCACTGAAACAGGCCATTCGGCCCAACTGGTCTATGCCAGCATTTATACTCCACACGAGCCTCTCCCCAACCCTCTTCATCCAACCCTCCCAGCATATCCTTCTATTCCTTTCTCCCTCATATGCTTATCTAGTTTCACCTTAATGCAGCTATGGTATTCACCTCAACTACTCCTTTGATAGTGCCACATTCTTACCATTGTTTGGGTAAAGTAGTTTCTCCTGAATTTCCTGTTGAATTTATTCGTGACTATCTTATATTTATGGCCCCTAATTTTGCACTCTCCCACAAGTAGAAACATTTTCTCTATGTCTACTCTATAAAACCCTTTCATTATCTTAAAGACCTTGATCGGGTCATCCCTCAGCCTTCTCTTTTCCAGAGAAAAGAGCCCCAGAGCTTTAAGCCTATCCCAATAAGTATATCCTCTCAGTTCTAGTATCATCCCTGTGAATCTTTTTGCATCTGCTCTTCTATCCTTTTTATAATATGGAGACCAGAACTGTGCACAATACTCCAAGTGTGGTCCAACCAAGGTTCTATAGAAGTTTAACATCTGCATTTCAATTCGATCCCTTTGTAAATGAACTCCAGTGTTTGGTTTGCTTATTTTTTACGGCCTTATTAACCTGTGTCACTACTTTTAGTGATTTGTGAATGTGTACCCCATGTGTAATACATCCAGACAAACGTAGGTCCCTTGCAGTCAAATTCAGGTGAATTTATAATGGGGAACAAAGAAATGGCAGACCCGTTGAACAAATACTTTGGTTCTGTCTTCACGAAGGAAGACACAAATAACTTTCCGGAAATACTAGGGGACCGAGAGTCTAGTGAGAAGGAGGAACTGAAGGAAATCCTTATTAGGCGGGAAATTGTGTTCGGGAAATTGATGGGATTGAAGGCCGATAAATCCCCAGGGCCTGATAGTCTGCGTCCCAGAGTACTTAAGGAAGTGGCCCTAGAAATAGTGGATGCATTGGTGATCATTTTCCAACAGTCTATCGAATCTGGATCAGTTCCTATGGATTGGAGGGTAGCTAATGTAACACCACTTTTTTAAAAAGGAGGGATAGAGAAAACAGGTATTTATACACCAGTTAGCCTGACATCAGTAGTGGGGAAAATGTTGGAATCAATTATTAAAGATGAAATAGCAGAACATTTCGAAAGCAGTGACAGGATCGATCCAAGTCAACATGGATTTATGAAAGGGAAATCATGCCTGACAAACCACCTAAAATATTTCGAGGTTGTAACTAGTAGAGTGGACAAGGGAGAATCAGTGGATGTGGTGTATTTGGACTTTCAAAAGGCTTTTGACAAAGTCCCACACAAGAGATTGGTGTGCAAAATTAAAGCACATGGTATTGGGGGTAATGTATTGACGTGGATAGATAACTGGTTGGCAGATAGGAAGCAGAGAGTCGGGATAAACGGGTGCTTTTCAGAATGGCAGGCAATGACGAGTGGAGTGCCGCAGGGCTCAATGCTGGGACCCCAGCTATTTACAATATACATTAATGATTTAGATGAAGGAATTGAGTGTAATATCTCCAAGTTTGCAAATGACACTAAACTGGGTGGCGGTGCGAGCTGTGAGGAGGACGCTAAGAGGCTGCAGGGTGACTTGAACAGGTTAGGTGAGTGGGCAAATGCATGGCAGATGCAGTATAATGTGGATAAATGTGAGGTTATCCACTTTGGGGGTAAAAACACGAATGGTGGCAGATTAGGAAAAGGGGAGGTGCAATGAGATCTGGGTGTCATGGTACATCAGTCATTGAAAGTTGGCATGCAGGTACAGCAGGCAGTGAAGAAGGTAAATGGTATGTTGGCCTTTATAGCTAGGGGATTTGAGTATAAGAGCAGGGAGGTCTTACTGCAGTTGTACAGGGCCTTGGTGAAGTCTCACCTGGAATATTGTGTTCAGTTTTGGTCTCCTAATCTGAGGAAGGATGTTCTTGCTATTGAGGGAGTGCAGCAAAGATTCACCAGACCGATTCCCGGGATGGCAGGACTGACATATGAGGAGAGACTGGATCGACTGGGCCTGTATTCACTGGAGTTTAGAAGGATGAGAGGGGATCTCATAGAAACATATAAAATTCTGACGCGACTGGACAGGTTAGATGCTGGAAGAATGTTCCCGATGTTGGGGAAGTCCAGAACCACGGGACACAGCTGAAGGATAAGGGTTAAACCATTTAGGACTGAGATGAGAAGAAACTTCTTCACTCAGAGTTGTTAACTTCTGGAATTCCCTACCACAGAGAGTTGTTGATGCCAGTTCGTTGGATATATTCAAGAGAGAGTTAGATATGGCCCTTACTGCTAAATGGATCAAGGGGTATGGAGAGAAAGCAGGAAAGGGGTACTGAGATGAATGATCAGCCATGATCTTATTGAATGGTGGTGCAGGCTCGAAGGGCTGAATGGCCTACTCCTGCACCTATTTTCTATGTTTCTATATTTCTAGATACTGAAGTGAAAACTGTTGATGAGTTTGAGAACTACTTTTAATAGCATGCCTGTTTTGGGCAAACAATTGCATCAAATAAATCTTGTTCACGCATGATCAGTAGTAAAGGGGAAGATCAGAATTTGTTCTGACTTGTCAGCGTCCAGAGTCCCCCCTTCTCTCCAAAGCTACTCTGGAGCTTCCTTGCTGTCTTTCAAAGGGCATTATTGGCTCCTTCAGTAATTCAGTAATTAGTTAACGAGTAACTGAGCCCCACACACACCAAGGAGGAGCCTGTATTGATCCTGGTCTGTGCTAAGTTAGCTGATCTTGATTGGGTCATGGTAGGGGTGCTAAATTCCGTCACAGCACCCTCAGGTTAGGATGGGGGCAATTAGCCAAAGCTCCTGACCACAGCCTAAGAACCATTGCTCATGGTGCCTGCATGTACATGCGTATATGTGTCAGCGAAGGGCAGGAATGGGCTTGGGTTTAATGCATCTGCAGTCAAAATGCCTGCAGCACTCATTGCCTGAGCTTACAAATGAGCAATAGCCACTTTGGTGAGGAACAAAAAAGGTGCCAATGCATATGACACTGTACCAGCAACCCTAGCGCTGAGTCAATGCTTTCAGGAAGAGACAGGCGAAAAAGCAGAGAAAGAAAAGTTATTGGGCCCGAGTGTGGTTGACTTACCGTTGGCTGCCACCAAGTTTTCTCGTCGGTCCCGATGGCTTTTGGGCACTCTCCCCTCCGAGCGAGCTTGGTCAGATCCTCACGGCGACAGGGAGATAAGACCACTGGGCACCGTCCGCTGGCGTGCAATGCCCACAAGAGTCCTCCCGCCCGCATTCCCAGTTTGGTCCTGGAGGTCCTCCGCTCCAGCAGGGGAAAATACTGTTGCATGGAGGCAGGTCTTACCTGAACGCTAAGTATGAAGACCTGCAAAAAAAGGTTTGTCCACTTTTCTTTATTTCTTTTGCAGGGATTTAGGTCGATGGGATCCCCTGAAGGACTTCTGGTGTTTTTTTTTATTAGTTTGAAAACTTTTTATTTTATGAGTTTCTCCCCCTCCCTGGGCCTGACTCAATCCTCGGCGGTACTTTGCCGAGGATTGCATTTGCCGTCCAGAATGGGAGCTACCGTCCGCTGCCTCCCAGAATTGGCGTGCAAGGCCCATTTTTGCCGCCGGGCGGTCTTTCCCACATTTTTTTCACGAAACTTCCGCTCAAACAACCGTCAGGATCTTAGCGGTCCTTTGGACGGTACTTGGGTGGAACTTAGCTTTCACCAAACTCGGCCCCTTGTGTGGAGCTAAAAACCGACAAACCTCTCAGCTTGCACTGGTTGCAATAATGAAACTCGCATCAAAAAACATAACTGCGTTCGTGTGTGCACCTTTATTGTGATTCGACAATCCGCAGCTCCTGTGGCAGTTCTTTCACCCCAAAATAACAACGTTTTCCCACTTTAAGAGGACTACTGAAAAGGAAAAGCAGAAGAATTCCATCGAAACTGTCAGTGGTATGTCTTTTTTTCAAACATCTCCCCGTGAGTTCCATTAGTGATTTGTTTAGCAGCAAAAGCTTTCATCTCTAAATTGTGCTGCCAGCCGATGGAACTGTCAATAGCAGACTGAAATCAATACTTTGGACAGTATGTAGTAGTAACACTGTGTGGCTACATTTTAATTTATGTTGCTTTATGGCAGGCTTCAGATTGCTTGAAAGAATGAGTGTTCAGCCCAAGTAATTTATTAAGTTGACGGGCCATACTGTGCTGTGATGTGAGGAACCATTGCCGAGCTTTTCTTCCGACTTAATACTAAGATGGAAGTGATTTTGAAGCACCAGGCTGAATGCTGAGTTTAATAATAAAACACAATCTTTTGTTATTAATAGTAATAAATATTCAAATCATGGAAGAACTTTATCTATCTGTAATTTCCGACTTTAACACAATCGGAAATTGTTATTTGAATACATGAACAATAAACCAAATAATTTCCTTGATTAACACTTCAGTGCTGCACTTCAACAGATAACGGCAGAAGTGGAGAATTTACATTGGTAACAGTAGCAAAGGTAATCTTCTAACCTAGCAGTTACTGGTGGTTGAAAGTTAGTATTTAAATTACTGGTCAACTTCAGGACAGGTTTTATCTCGTGCTTTAGGGGCCAAAATTGTCCTCAGCGGAAAATTGGGGAGGGCACTTCGATTTACCCGAAAATTCAGCGCCCGGCGGGAATCAGAGGGAAGAGCTAGAAAATTCATCTCTTTAACTCTGACACCACCTCCCAGCACTTTGGGGCGCTGTTGGAGGTGGTGTAGGGCCGGGTTTGTGTCTGAAAGGCCATACCGCCCCGTTATCGCCTCTTAGAGATGAGGCATTAACGAAGGGGGCCATTTCCTCCCCATAACCTCTTAATTTTGTTCTCTGGCAATCGCAAAATTATTTGGTACAGTTCTGACAAAGGTAAAAGCTGTCTCATCTCCTCAAACAAAGGGATATTGATGCAGGAAAATATTTTTCCATTGTCCATACCTGCCATTGTTTTTGTCCCGTTGTGTAAGATTGGCAATTGAGGGGCCAAAATTGAGCCCCGCCCCAAACGGGGCACACCTACTGTTTTTCAAAGGCTTTCTCCGCCCCAGTCCATGGGGCGGAAATACCGGAGAAATTCAGCACTTTGAAATGTTTTGTGCCTCAGTGCGGTGTTCCGGTCGGGTGCGGGGCACGTCAAAACGTCCCTCCCCTTTGGTTAAAGGGGAGGGCCACTGCGAACTCTGCAGCCACTTTAGTGGCAAACAGTGGGCCACCAGGGAGGGTTTCGGCCGGGCCAGCGGCCTGCCACCCAAGAAGGGGTGCCAGGCTGTGTTATCGGCCCGGCAAAACCCGCGGCCATAATTATCGGCCCAACCTAGCAGTCGGCCAACAAAAAAAAATAACATGGTGTCACTGGCAGCACTATCTCCCCTTTAAGGGCGGCCGTGCCGCCAAGCCACAGAGAGTGTACCGACAGCAAAAGCTATCGGGAGCGCCGATTCGCGAGGGCGCAACTCCCCGAGGCAATTCCGGGAAAGGGGCAATTTCCCGAGGAGCAATTTCGGGAAGAAGTCCCCGCCAGTTTGTAAGGGGTCGGCACATGCACGCTGCGGCGGGAAAACGGGTGATGCATTCCCACACACCGCTCCAAAACCGAAGAAGGGCAATTTCCAAAATGGCGGCCCCTCCGCGGAGACTCGACGGCCATTCTGTACCGACCTGTGGCCGCCATTTTCAGGCGGCCAGAGGCCTTGTAGAAAGGGGCAATTTCGGCCCCTTAATGTCGATTTGTGCTGAACATGAGCAAGCATAGGTACCTGATCGACACAAGAAACGGAATTGTGCACAGCCATAGAGAGGAAATGGCTTTGAATATTGATCCAAATATTTTTACTTAATAAGTATTTTGGAGTGCAGCATTGGATGAAAAAATTAATAAAAAATAAAGTGCAAAATCCATAATGGTAGTCATGCCATTGATGTCAGTGCCACACAGGATGATTTTAAACGCAAAAGTGTTGTAGTGAGAGGCACAGAAACTGCTTGACAAATAGCACAACCTTTTGAAGTTATAGTAATGCAAATCACGGCACCCTAAGAGGGTGCCTTTGACGCTTTGTTTTCCGATGTTAGCGAGCTCCATTCACTTGTATCACTTAGTTTAATTGTGGTTCAAGCTTCATAATAAAGTTATTGAGGGAAATGGACACTGCCCCTCTTTGATGGTGTATCTTGCTGGCTTCAGTACTGGATATTGTGGTGAGCAAGTCTCTGCCCCTTTCGATTACCTTCACAGGTGATAAAAGCAGACATAAAGTTGAAATGTGAAAATAGCTTGTAAATATTTTATTCCCATTGAAATACCCAAGATCTTACTAAAATCAAACCACAATTAATGGCATGATTAAGACATTAACCTGTTGATTTTTTTCCTATAACGGTGTGATAAATATCCCTTTGTATATATTACATTAAATCAATTTAGTCAAGCAGAATATGTGAAGATTACTTTGAGAGTAGAAAGTATGATTAGCGATGTTTATTCAGCATTATCTTCACATGTGGTCTGAGGACAGCAATATTTAGATTTTGCTTCCTGATGTGCTGTTAAGTAGCATGTCTCAACCTGCCACTTGCTGCTATTCAACAGTGAAAACTGCTAAATACACATTCTTTTGATTGTAAGTGGTTATAATGGCTCAGACGCACCAACATTAGCGTCCTCGACCAGGCCAACATCCCCAGCATTGAAGCACTGACCACACTTGAACAGCTCCGCTGGCAGGCCACATTGTCCACATGCCAGACACAAGACTCCCAAAGCAAGTGCTCTACTCGGAACTCCTTCACGGCAAACGAACCAAAGGTGGGCAGAGGAAATGTTACAAGGACACCCTCAAAGCCTCTCTGATAAAGTGCAGCACTCCTACTGACACCTGGGAGTCCCTGGCCAAAGACCACCCTAAGTGGAGGAAGTGCTTCCTGGTGGGCGCTGAGCAACTTGAGTCTCATCACCGAGAGCATGCAGAAATCAAGCGCAGGCAGCGGAAAGAACGCGCGGCAAATCTGTCCCACCCTCCCTTACCCTTAACGGCGATCTGCCTCACCTCTGACAGGGACTGTGGCTCTCGTATTGGACTGTTCAGCCACCTAAGGACTCATTTTAAGAGTGGAAGCAAGCCTTTCTTGATTCCGAGGGATTGCTTATGATGATGATAACTAGGAGTAACCTGATTCAGGTGATGTCATAAATAACAGGAGCAAAGGTTCGAGAGGTTTGCAATTGCCACCTGATTCTTAGAATGGGGTGCTAGTCTTGAAATCACTCAAGGATATATTTAGATCGTATAATATGCTATGAACTTCATGTGCCAGCTTTATACAGTTTTGCACTTTACTTTGGTTGACCGTGATTCTCATGGTTGGATTGTGGATACATTCCATGTGATCGATATGTTATGACATTCACAATAAATGCTCAATTGATTTTTTTAAACTAATTTCTGCTCTTCTATTGCTTTCTCTCCTGAAGGCACTGAATCTTTGGGCCCAAGTTTCGGGCCGCGCCTAGAACGGTGCAGCCCCGACCTGGATGCCCATTTTTCGCGCCAGAAAGTGCGCCTAAAAAATACTTACCGATTCATCGGCTCCCTGCAGGTCCTCTGGAGCTGGGCGTGGCACGGCGCGAGCTGTGGGGGGTGCAGAGCCAGGTCCCTGCGCTGAAAACAGTACCGGGACCTCTGCACATGCGCGCTACAGTGGGCGCGCATGTGCAGTAGCTCCAGGCGCCCAAAACTGTGTGGGAGGGCCCCAAAGCACACAGCCCCTAGCCCTGGCCCAATGCCCTCACTGGGGCTGCGTCGATAAGGCTGCACCTCCCACGCCCAGCTCCTGCTTCCTCTGGACCGGACTCGACACCCGCTCCCCCCCCCCAGACCCCGGACCAGACTCCCACCCCCAGCCCCCTGCCCCCGGACCGGACCGGACCGGAACAGACTCCCACTCCCCCGCCGCCCCACCCCCCCCCCCACCCCTAGACCCGACCCGTACAGACTCCCACCACCCCCCCCCCTGCCCCCGGACCCGAACAGACTCCCACTCCCCAAACCCCCGCCCCTGGACCCGACCCCCCCCCCCCCCCCCCTGCCCCTGGACCCGACCCAAACAGACTTCCACTCCCCCCACCGCCCCCGGACCCGACCCCCCGCCCCCGGACCCGAACAGACTCCCACTCTCCCCCCCCCCGCCCCCCCCCGGACCGGACACCCGCCACGGACCGGACCCGAACAGACTCCCACTCCCCCCACCGCCCCCGGACCCGACCCGACCCCCACCCCCCCCCGCCCCCAGACCCGAACAGGCTCCCACTGCCCCCGGACCGGACCCCCCTGCCCCCGGACCCGACCTGACCTGACCCGACCCGAACAGACTCCCCTTTCCCCCCCAGCCTGGCCACCTACCGTTAAATCAAGTCTTGGGCCTGACCCGTTCAGCCTTCCTCTCCTCTCTCCCTTCTCTCCCTCCCTCCCTTCGCTCCCTCCCTCCGCTCCCTCCCTCCTCCCTTTCCTCTCCCCCTCCATCCCCCTGCCCCTCCCTCTCTCCTCCTTCCTCTCTCTCCCTCTCACTCTCACTCTCCCCCCTCCCCCTCCTCCTCCCCCCTCCACCCCCTCCTCCCCCCCTCCACCTCCATTCCCCTCCACCCCCCTCCTCTCCCCCCCCTCCACTCCTTCCCCCCCTCCACCCCCTCCTCCCCCTTCCCTCGCTGTCAGAAACACAGACACTAACAGACAGAGAGTGAGAGAGACACACACAGAGAGATAGAGACACTGACAGAGACACACTGGGGTGGGGGGGGCGGGGTGCCATCCCAGCACGTTGTTGGAGGACTCCCGGTGCTGCAGTCGGTAAGTAGAAAATGTTTTATTTATTGATATTTTAATTTTTTAATTTTTTAATAAATTTTTTTTGATTGATTTATCGGTTGATTTATTGATGTATTTATCATTTATTATTGATGATGGCTCTTTATTTGTAAAACCGAAGTGTTTAATGTTTGTAAACTCCCCTTTAAACCGCCCCCCCCCCCACATTCCCTACGCCTGATTCGCTACACCTGATTTTATAAGTATAGACAAGGTTTTTCTGAGCGTACAAAAATCTACACTTACTCCATTCTAAGTTAGTTTGGAGTAAGTTTTCACTGCCTAAACTTTCAAAATGGCGTAAGTGGCCGGACACGCCCCCTTTTGAAAAAAAAATCTGTTCTGTTCTAACTGACTAGAACTGGAGCAAACTAAATGGCGAGAATTGCAATTTCTAAGATACTCCATTCTAAACCAGTTGCTCCAAAAAAACAGGAGCAACTCAGGCCGAAACTTGGCCCCTTTCTTTCTAAAGTATAGTTGCACGCCAAATTGGTGTTTTTTAAAACTGTGAACCTATATTGTAAGTATCAGCAGGCAATCCAGCCACAGAGGGTATCACAGCTGAGCCTAATTTTATCCTCCATCACTCTGCATGTATATTTTCTTGCTGGGGTCACTGGATAGCAATCAGGTTCAGGAAACCCTGGCTGATTATTTTCCTTTTTCTAGTCTAAAGTAGCTAAGGCCAATGGTCGTGCCCCAACAGCTATCCCAGTTGAATTGAGCCAACTCAGCATAGACCATGCAGTTTTTAAATTCATTCACGGGATGTGGACATCGCCGGCAAGGCCAGCATTTATTACCCATCCCTAATTGCCATTGAGAAGGTGGTGGTGAGCCACCTTCTTGAACCGCTGCAGTCCGTGTGATGAAGGTACTCCCACAGTGCTGTTCGGGAGGGAGTTCCAGGACTTTGACCCAGCGATGATGAAGGAACGGCGATATATTTCTAAGTCAGGATGTTGTGGTAACTTGCAGGTGGTGGTGCTCCCATGCGCCTGCTGCCCGTGTCCTTCTAGTTGATAGAGGTCGTGGGTTTGGGAGGTGCCTTGGTGAAGAAGCCTTGGTGAGTTGCTGCAGAGCATCTTGTAGATGGTACAACTCAACTTGGGATCTTTCGGTCTGCATGACTCAGAAGTGCAACATGTGGTGTGTTTACCTACGAAACCATCACAACGTATAATTGCTACAGCTTGCTGAGCAGCAGGAAATTAGTAAATTTGCGACAATGTGACATGCACTTTGTCCATCAAAATACTAGTTTAACAGTGATTTTTTTCATATCCAAAAAATGGTAACCAATCTCACGTTGGGGTAAATTAAACCTTGGTGCTGCTGCCACAGACTACGTGCACCAGGGCTTCATTTTAATAGACAAAGAATCTTGCCCACAAAGTGGTCATACCTGAAGCTTTGTGCCAGCAACACTCACGATGAAAATGTACCCCAGAATGTGTTGATCTGCTTGATTTTCATGTATCTTTGTGTTAGTTTTAGTATCGTTCTTGTCAGATTTAGTACGATTGTTTAGTTGCTGGTATTAGATGCAAAGGTTGTTATCTCTTATTGACAAAATGTCACCAAATTATTAGAGCTCTTAACCACTTTGATTCTCTTGGTTATTATTTGTAATAGGAATAATTGTAAAATCAGGATGTAAAAATTGAACTCCTCCTGTTTGTATAATACAAATCTTCAGATTGTTAATGGATTCACCGCAGCTTTCAAAAAGAAAACTTGTTTTTTTGTTAATCTTTTATTCACCTAGTGAACTACATACAAGAGTAGAGATGGTGACTGCAGTAAAAGAATGGTGCTCCTGCAATACAACATTGGTCAAAATTGCCCCTCACCCCGATTGGGGGAGATAACCTTCCGGGGCTGGGGCTTCTGCGCCCGGCCTGGAAGTCCTGCCCCTGATGTGGAATTGGGCCGTGCGTCCCTAAAACGAAGCAGACGCTGTCTCCGGCACTTCCAGGGTGGCAGCACCGCACTGAAGAGGCCTGCGCTACGCGGAGCATCCGCGGAGTGCTGACCTGCTACAACCCCCTCCCCTTCGGTTAAAAGGGAGGGCCGCTGAGCACTCTGCAGGTCCTTTGGACCAGGCCAACGGCCCGGCACCCAAAACAGAGTGCCAGGCTGCATGATGGCGGCCCGCTCAACGCGAGGGCCGCCTTGTCGGGCCGACCCAAGAGTCAGCTGACAAAATAAAATGACAGCCCGGGGCGATAATGGCAGATATCCACAGCTCCCCCGCGAGGCGCAAAAGTGTTGGCGCTGGACAGTGAGGGGTCGGCATGCACAGTGATGACGCCATTGCCAGTTTTGCGCCTGTCCGGGGAGCTGATTGTGGGGCACGGTGCTGCCTGGGCAGCGCCCCCCAAACCTCTGGAGCAATTTCCCCAGAGGCCCTAGAGCCCCCCTCCCCAGGCAAAAATGGCATTGTGCCCCGTTAGTGCCCCCCCCCCCCCCGGAGGTGCTGACGGCGCCCCCCCGGAGGTGCTAATGGAGCTATAAATAGGGGCAATTTCAGCCCCATGTGGTTCAATCAAATATCAAATATTAACCCATCTGCTTTATCCAGAGTAAGGTACAGCATTAACAGAAGCTGTGCTTGAATGCGCTTCATTTTTCATCTTTACAATGTTTGCACTGCCCATATCTTCTGCTTAGTTTCTTGGTTATTCTCTCACTAATTCTTCATTCGCTAAGATCATTGTTGGCTATAATTTTTTTTATGAGGATGAAAGTTTGAATGAACACTGTAATGTACATCAATAAGTATATAATTATATTTGTCTGGTCAATTAGGTGTCTGGCATGCAACTTATTAGTGCAGCATTCTGTTAAGCTTTTGCTACTTGTGCAATGAGAATTACCCTATTCCGCGTTTCCTATACTTCAAAAAGTATTTCATTGGCTGCAACATGTCCTGAGGTTGTAAAAGGTGCTACATAAATGTAAGTTTGTTCCTCTTTCCTTCAGGTTTCTTTGAGTCCAAGTTGACAGCTGTGTCATTGGGTGACTGATAGGTTCACCCTCTAGGTTCCATCAGTAGAGCTCACGAGCTGATCGATTCTCAACAGCACTCACAAGTATCTGGAGCTGCTGGACCGAGGTAACAGATTACTGAGTCTTGGTTCGAATCTCTTTGGTTCAAATTACGCATCAGCAGGATTTTCATCTTTGACTCAAAGAAACTGAGAGACTCTGCTTCTCTTCCCACCCTGAGCAGGATAGTCACTATTCGGTCAGCTGAAGTGCTAAACTGGTGCTTGCGTTCTGATTATAGTACTAAAAAAGTGGACTGATGAGCTGCATATGATTGTCCTTATGTTCTGCAGCTGCAGTGAAAGGATTGGGAAAGTGTACTGAGTGTCTCCCCTCCCCCGCACTTTCTCAGTAGAACAGATAGCGCTATCAGAGATGATGAATGACTGTTGTCTTTTTACCCAAATAACCTGGTGCATTAGAATGTTATTCTGAGCCTTTCTTTCCTAGGTAGCCCTCCGCGTAGTCAAAACATTAACGCACTGCTACACAGCTGCAGTAATTATTTTTACTGATGTAGTGCCGTTCATCTGCAGTCACAGAGCTGCTCTTTATACCACACATTTACATTTAAAAGCAGGCTGACAAGTGGAAATGGAAATTTAGTCCATTTCTTAGCGAATAGGTAGAAGCAGGCTCAAAAACGTTTGCTGCTACCATCCAACACCAATAAATTATCAGATTATTATTTTTTTATTTTGCAGAAATATTGATGTTGCGTCTTACCCTGCGAGTGTTTATAGGCTCCTTGAATTTACATTTTAGAGCTTGTAACATGACAGTGGAAAATTACATTTTTATATTCAATGATAGCTCTCCATTTGTGTGAATTTATTAAATGTTGTTTATTTTCAGAGGGCACAGCTCACTTGTATTGCACACGACATGTAATATAAGATTAGGCTGGTTGGATAATTGTATTGGTCTCTCTTATCGTGTGTAATTGTAATGGTGCTTTGCTGGAGATTAAATCAGATAGTCTGCATTGCAGGGGTTAGGAAAAAAAATCACATGCCTGCCAGGTTTCTTAATTTACATCAAATCCACACTATGCTGTACAGAGAAAATGAATATGAAAATCTGGGTTTTGATGATAATACAAATCAGAAGAGTTTCTGTAATCTGATGGACCTCACATTTAATGATTTCATTTCCCCTTCTTCCGACCAAGTGAACTGTTTCATGCAATGGGGAATCCAGGAGCTGGATTCAATCACACGTTAAAGAGTGAGGGATTCAATCCGAGTGCTGGGTTTCCATAGAGATATTTCATGATCACTAACACAATTGGATCCCTGTCCCTTATTATATTCCACTCATGGCACTAAGCGTACAGCTGCTGGCGCCTGCTCTTTGCATTCCGCATTCTCAGTCTTATTACAGTTTACTTCATTTGAGAAGTTTCCAGCTTGCCTGTTTATATGCAATCGAATTGAAAAAAAGGTTGTATAGAATGCATCCTGCAGCATGAGGTTGCAGATGTTGCCACTTATTGTTTAGAAATGACTTAATAACTCGTTCATTACTGTGCTAATGATGAGGTACAATATTAGGACAGGTACTTCCTGGTGGATGATGCTTTATGAAGTTGGTAGGAGATTAGAATTTAGGGTTCAAAAGGAATGCTTTTCTTTTTCTCTTTTTTCTCCCCTCCTTTCCTGAAGACGCTGACTCATACTGTTGTTCAGGTCTGTTCGTGCCAACTGTTCCCCCGTACCTGGTATGAGCAGTCGTTCTTTGCGTTTGAGCTCAGACAGCAGCATCTTACATTTATATAGTGCCTTTAGCATGATAAAACATCCCAAGGCACCTTACAAAGGGGGGACAAAATAGAACAGACACCGAGCCATGGTGGGCAAGATAGGAGAGGAGACCAAAGGCTTATTCAAAACAATAAGCTATAAACTTGAGCTCATCCAAAGCTCTGCTGCTGCCTGTATCCTAACTCTCACCACGTCCTGTTCACTAATCACCTCTGTTCTCATTGACCTACATTTGCTCCTGGTCCGGCAACACCTCGATTTTTAAAATTCTCGTTCTTGTGTTCAAATCCCTCCATGGCTTCGCCCCTCTCTATCTCTGTAACCACCTCCAGGCTTACAACCCTCTGAGATCTCTGCATTCCTCCAATTCTGGCCTCTTGTGCATCCCCAATTTTCATTGCTGCACTATTGATGGCCATGCTTTCAGCTGCCTGGGCGAGAGCTCTGGCGTTTCCTCCCGAAACCTCTCCGCCTCTCTACGGGCCCAAGTTTCGGGACGCGCCTAAAACGGCGCAGCCTGGACCTGGACGCCCGTTTTTCGCGCCCCCCTTCTCCCCCTCACCCCCCTTCTCCCCCTCGCCCCCTTCTCCCCCTCCCCTCGCTGTCACACTGGGGGGACTCCCGGTGCTGCAGTCGGTAAGTAGAAAATGTTTAATTTATTGATTTAAAAAAATATATATATTTTTTATTAATTTTTTGATTGATTTATTGGTTGATTTATTGAAGTATTTATCATTTATTATTGATGGTGGCTCTTTATTTGTAAAACTGAAGTGTATAATGTTTGTAAACTTCCCTTTAAACCCCACCCCCCCCATTCCCTACGCCTGATTTGTAACCTACGCCTGATTTTCTAAAGTGTAGACAAGGTTTTTTCGAACGTACAAAAATCTTCACTTACTCCATTCTAAGTTAGTATGGAGTAAGTTTTCACTGCCGAAACTTTGAAAACAGGCGTAAGTGGCCGGATACGCCCCCTTTTGAAAAAAAAATTCTGTTCCAAAGTGAAACTGTTCTAACTGACTAGAACTGGAGCAAACTAAATGCCGAAAATTTGAATTTCTAAGATACTCCATTCTACACCAGTTGCTCCAAAAAATCAGGAGCAACTGAGGCCGAAACTTGGGCCTTACATCTCTCTCCTTTGTCGCTCTTTAAAACCTATCTTTTTGACCAAGCTTTGGTCACCTGCCCCAATATCTCTATGTGGCTCAGTATCAAATTTTAACATAAGAACATAAGAAATAGGAGCAGGAGTAGCCCATACGGCCCCTCGAGACAGCTCCATCATTCAATAAGATCATGGCTGATTTGATCATGGATTCAGCTCCACTTCCCCGCCCGCTCCCCATAATCCTTTATACCCTTATCGTTTAAGAAACTGTATTTCTATCTTAAATTTATTCAATGTCCCAGCTTCCACAGCTCTCTGAGGCAGCGAATTCCACAGATTTACAACCGTCTGAAAGAAGAAATTTCTCCTCATCTCTGTTTTAAATGGGCGGCCCCTTATTCTAAGATCATGCCCTCCTCTAGTTCTGGTCTCCCCCATCAGTGGAAACATCCTCTTTGCATTCACCTTGTCAAGCCCCCTTATAAAGTTATACGTTTCGATAAGATCACCTTTCATTCTTCTGAATTCCAGTGAGTAGAGGCCCAACCTACTCAACCTTTCCTCATAAGTCAACCTGCTCATCCCCAGAATCAGCCTAGTGAACCTTCTCTGAACTGCCTCCAAAGCAAATATATCCTTACTTAAATATGGAAACCAAAACTGCACGCAGTATTCCAGGAGTGGCCTCACCAATACTTTCTATAGCTGTAGCAAGACTTCCCTGCTTTTATACTCCATCCCCTTTGTTTAATGTATGTACATTAGGTCTGCCCACCAACAGGGGGCACTACCGTCGGAGATCTTAGGGTCAT
This sequence comes from Pristiophorus japonicus, assembly GCF_044704955.1. NCBI lineage: Eukaryota > Metazoa > Chordata > Chondrichthyes > Pristiophoridae > Pristiophorus > Pristiophorus japonicus. Next base: position 36,934,995 of record NC_091987.1, read on the forward strand.
AGGTACACTTGTGCTGGGCCTGATATATAACCTGAACTTCACCTTTGTATCTTCACTCATGGAAGCCATTAAAGACTGACCAGGTTACACCTAGTCACTGGCTCACGGTACTGAGTTCATTGTATCATTTCATACACTACAACTGGCGACGAGGCAAATACAAACCCACGCAAAAGTATGGCGAGCACAGCACGATCAAGTACTGTTAGAATTCTCGAGAGATTCAATGAGGGAGAGGATTGGGGAGATTTCACAGATCGTCTTGACCAGTATTTCGTGGGAAATGACCTAAACAAAGACAAGGATGCAGAGAAGCGCAGGGCAGTTCTTCTCACCGTCTGTGGCCCCACGATCTATGCACTCATCAAGAATCTGCTCTCACCCACTCTTCCTGCAGAAAAGGATTACAAAGAACTGTGTGCTCTAGTTCAGGAACACCTTAAACCCACGGAAGGAATCCTTATATCCAGATATCGCTTCTATATGCACGTTCGTCCAGAAGGCCAGGACGTAGCGGCATTTGTTGCCGACCTGAGATGTCTAGCAGAGCCTTGCAAACTTGAGCCTGCATTGGAAGACATGCTGCGTGGTCTTTTCGTGATTGGGGTTAACCACGAGGTGATCTTAAGTAAGCTGCTGGCTGCGGAGACGCCGGACCTCAGCAAGGTCATCACCATTGCCCAGGCTTGCATGTCCACGCAGAAAAGCACGATGCAGATATCTCGACACAACAGGAACTCCACGGCAAGTACCGTGTACAAAATTGTATCGATGGCCGGCAGAGCTGCACATGGCAGGGCCTACTCAACTGCGTCTGCAAGACCGGGAGCCGCTCAAAGTTCGCCATCAAGGGCCTACGTGACTGTGTATGTGAGAACGAGAGCTGCTCAAAGTTCGCCATCAAGGGCCGACTCGACTGCGTATGCGAGAACGGGAACCGCTCAAAGCCCGCCATCGGGCGCAAATCTGAGCTCAACATGTTGGCATTGCGGGGGGCAATCACTGACCCCATCAGTGCCGCTTCAGGCAGTATGTATGCAGAGGATGTGCGAAGACAGGGTATCTTCATCGGACGTGTCCACAGCAGAGCAAGCGAGCTGCGACACACCAAGTGGATGATGATCAATTCAGCTTGGATCTGGCGATTCAGCCCTCGGCATTTGAGAGCTCCGAGGAGGAAGTGTATAGCGTACGTGTGTTCCTAACGAAGAGCCAACCGATAATGATGGAGGTAAAATTAAACGGCGTGCCGGTATCCATGGAATTAGATACTGGTGCGAGTCAATCGATAATGAGCAGGAGAACTTTCGAAAAGCTGTGTCTGATAAATGAGAAGTTGCGTACCAACCCCAAAGAGCTCAAACCAGTGATCGGTAGCGCAGCAGTAAGAGTGTCGTACGAGGGAGCGATTCATGATCTACCATTGTGGATTATCCCGGGCAACGGCCCATCATTGTTGAGCAGGAGTTGGCTCGAGAAAATAAAATGGAAATGGTATGATACCGAAGCTTTGTCATCAGCGGATGATGATTTGTGTGCTCAAGTGCTGAGAAAATTTACCTCACTTTTTGAGCCAAGATGCAGATTCACCTCGTCCCAAACGCAAGGCCCATCCATCACAAAGCCAGGGCGGTCCCGCACATGATGAGAGAAAAGGTCGAGCTCGAATTGGACAGGCTACAACGCGAGGGGATCATCTCACTGGTCGAATTTAATGAATGGGCCAGCCCCATAGTTCCATTGTTAAAGAGCGATGGCACGGTCAGGATTTGTGGAGACTACAAGGTCACGATCAACGGGGTTTCGAAACAAGATAAGTACCCGCTACCGAAAGCTGATGACCTGTTTGCAACGCTAGCCGGGGGAAAATCTTTCACCAAATTGGATCTAATGTCAGCCTCCATCTCACAGGAACTGGTTGAATCATCAAAGAAACTTACGTGCATCAACACGCACAAAGGACTGTTTATTTACAGCAGGTGCCCTTTTGGCATTCGTTCAGCGGCAGCCATATTTCAGAGAAACATGGAGAGCCTATTGAAATCCATCCCCAGGACTGTGGTATTCCAAGACGACATCCTAGTCACAGGTCGTGACACCGCCGAGCACCTGCACAATCTGAAAGAGGTTCTGCGTCGTTTGGACAAAGTGGGACTCAGGCTGAAACTTTCGAAGTGCGTTTTCATGGCACCAGAGGTCGAATTCCTTGGACGAAAGATTGCTGCAGACGGAATCAGGCCTACAGATGCGAAAACACAGCCATCAAAAATGTGCCCAGGCCTCAGAGTGTGACGGAGCTGCGTTCGTTCCTGGGTCTTCTCAACTACTTCGGTAACTTCTTACCCAAATTGAGCACAGTATTAGATCCTTTGCACAAGCTGCTCAGGAAAGGAGATGACTGGGTGTGGGGTGAACTTCAAGGCAGAGCCTTTGAGAAGGCTAGAAATCTGTTGTGTTCCCACGAGCTACTGGTACTATGACCTATGCAAGCATCTAGTTTTGACCTGTGATGCGTCGTCCTATGGGGTCAGCTGTATACTCCAGCAAGCCAATGAGTCAGGCAAACTACAACCAGTTGCATACGCGTCTCGAAGCCTGTCCAAGGCGGAACGACTCTATGGCATGGTAGAGAAAGAGGCTTTAGCAGGTGTTTATGGGGTTGAAAAAAAATGCACCAGTACCTGTTTGGGCTTCGCTTCGAACTGGAAACTGATCACAAGCCGCTTATATCGTTGTTCTCGGAACATAAAGGTATCAATACCAACGCGTCATCCCACATCCAGAGGTGGGCACTGACATTATCTGCCTATGATTATGTCATTCACCATAGACCAGGCACCGACAACTACACTGATGCATTGTTACCGTTGCCCACACCGGAGGTGGAAACGCCAATGCCCGCAGAGCTACTCATGGTCATGGATGCCTTTGAGAGTGAAGGGTGCCCTGTCACTGCTCAACAAGTTGAGACCTGGACCAGCCAGGATCCGACCCTATCGGTTGTAAAACATTCTGTTCTTAACGGGGACTGGTCGACCATCCCCAAGGAAATGGGTGATGAAACCAGACCATACAGCCGTCGCAAAGAGGAGCTTTCCATCCAGTCCGACTGTTTACTGTGGGGTAATCATGTTGTAATGCCCAAGAAAGGTAAGGCGAGATTTGTACGGGAGTTACATAGTACGCATCCCGGTATTGTCATGATGAAGGCCATCGCCAGATCCCATGTTTGGTGGCTTGGCATTGACTCGGACTTAGTCATGCGTGCATCAGTGCAGCACTTGCATGCAGTTAAGCAATGCCCCAAAGGAAGCTTCGCTCAGTCTGTGGTTATGGCCATCCAAACCGTGGTCTAGAATCTACATTGACTTTGCGGGCCCCTTCCTCGGTAAAATGTTTTTTGTGGTGGTGAATGCATACTCCAAATGGATAGAATGTGTGATCACGTTATCCATCACTTCCACTGCCACCATTGAGAACCTGAGAGTCATGTTTGCCACAAATGGTCTGCCAGACATCATTGTCAGTGACAATGGACCATGTTTCACGAGCCTGGAGTTTCAAGAGTTCATGAAATGCAACGGCATAAAACGTGAGGTCAGCCCGTTCAAACCTGCGTCCACTGGTCAAGCACAGCGGGCAGTTCAAACCATCAAGCAGAGCCTGAAACGTGTAACTCACGGTTCCTTGCAGACACGCCTGTCACGCATGCTGCTCAGTTACAGGACAAGGCCACACACCCTCACCGGGCTCCTGCCTGCGGAACTATTGATGAAGAGAGGCTTCAAAACCAGGCTCTCTCTAGTCCATCCTGACCTTAGATCATGTCGAAACCCGACGTCAACACCAACAGTGGTATCACGATCGCGCCGCAGTGTCACGTGACATATCTGTAAATGACCCAGTGTATGTACTTAACCATGGTCAAGGGCCCAAGTGGCTCCTGGGCAATGTTACGGATAAGGAGGGTAACCGAGTGTATATGGTTAAGCTCAAGAATGGGCAGATGTGCAGGAAACACATTGATCAAATCAAGCTAAGACACACTGACAAACCGGAACAGTTGGAAGAAGACACCGCGAGCTTAGACGACCAACCAACTCACGTCCAGCCATCAGAAGAACCCACTGTGGTCAACGCCCAGCCCCATGTCGTGAGAGATTCGGAAAACACTGGGATTGTACTGAGACGGTCAACCAGCGAGCGAAGGGCTCTGGACCGTCTGAACTTGTAATATGGACTTGTGCTAAGAACTGGGGTGGGGGGGGTGGGTGGAATGATATAATGTATGTACATAAGGTCTGCCCACCAACAGGGGGCACTACCGTCGGAGGTCCTAGGGTCATAGGTACACTCGTGCTGAGCCCAATATATAAGCTGAACTTCACCTTTGTATCTTCACTTCTGGAAGCCATTAAAGACTGACCAGATTACACCTAGTTACTGGCTCACAGTACGGAGTTCATTGTATCATTTCATACACCACACCCTTTGCAATAAAGGCCAAGATACCATTGGCCTTCCTGATCACTTGCTGTACCTGCATACTATCCTTTTGCGTTTCATGCACAAGTGCCCTCAAGTCCTGCTGTCTGTCAATTTTGTCTGATACCACTTCTGTGAAGCACCTTGGGACCATTTTACTCTGTTAGAGGTACTATATAAATGCAAGTTGTTGTTTAAGATGGCTTTTAAAGGAACAGACAGAAGAGGAGAGGTGTAGGGGTTTACAGTAAATGTCAGCAGGCTATTTCAGTATGTCAGGCATCACAGTCAAGTGCATCCCTGTTTCCAGCAGGAGTCACTGGATAATAATCGATGATGGGAGCTCGGATTGAATATTTGCACCTTCTTAGCCCAAGGGCATTCAGAACAATCTTTTTGCCCAAAGTATTGTCCAGCTGAAACAAGCTAACTCAGCACAGACCAGAAATGGTTTTAGTGCACATAAAATGTATTATTATTTGAGCTAAAACATCCTCCCTCTTTCTGTTTATGTGTATAATAATAGGAGTAATTTCCTCTTTAAGTATATAGTATTGCAGTCCACGCTCCTTGCTCACCATTGTAGATTCTAATTTGTTAATTGTTGCTCTATCTGCTGGAGTGTAGCCACCACAAACATGCAATTCTGAATTCTCATAGCTGTCCCAAAATACCCTGCAATAGAAGCAAAAAATGGTAGAAATACACAGCAGGACAGTCGGCATTTGAAAGATCGGTTATTGTTTTGAGTGTAATCTTTCATCAGAATCCATCTTCAGTTCTGAATGCATATCCCTTCAAAATTCTCAGCTTGCATTCTTTTTTCAGATGCTGACTGACCTCCTTGCAATATTTTCTATTCTTATTTCAGATGTCTCACTTCTGTGTTTCTTTTAACCCCTATTATCCTGTTGTCGTAAACATAAAACCACCTTTTTCACCCAAGTGTAGCAGGTTTTTCAGGTTAACTCCAGGTAAGTTTACAAATTGTGAAAAGATCAGTTCTACACTTCACAGGAAGAGTCTTTAGTCTGGCACTTTTGTGATGGCGTTTGCATCACATCAGGATTTTATCACTGAGAATTCTGTGTTTGAACATTGATATATGCACGGGATTAAACCTTTTTATTTAAGGGCATGTTAGTCTATGTTAATTGGTGATGTACTGCATTCCATATAAACCCTTTATAACTGTTTGTCACATAATAGCTTTTTGAACACTCCCGCAATATTATTTTTCCAATTTAATTCACAGTTCCGTCGTAGTTTTTGACAAATATTCTTTTCTGAGAAAATGGAAGCTTTCTAGTTTAGTCACAGTTTGCACTCTCCCGTCCCTCCTTCCTCCTTCCTCCCCTCCCCTCCCTTCCCTTCCCCTGCCACGCACCCCACCCAGCTCCCCTTGAACAGAGCAGATTGCATTCTTCATCTGGAAAGAGCTATCTTTTAACAGCTTGAATTTAAGTTCCACACAGCGAAGGGTCGCAGTCACTGTCAGTCCTGTAGGTCGACGTTTATAGTAGCAAAAGATGATGCTGTCAAAAATACAAAATATATTCTTATATTGGAACTGATCAGCCAGAGCTGAATGCGACTCGCAGCCCTCCCAGGAGGCGCTAGTGGGCATCTCAAAAAGGGGCAATTTTGACCCCTAAGCAATGGTATGACCCCTCTTTCACCAGGTCTTGATCGTAAGACCTTTATCTTGGAGAGCATCAGTTCCAACTGTCACACGACGGGAGAGTGGAGAGCATCAGTTCCAACTGTCGCAGGACGGGAGAGTGGAGAGCATCAGTTCCAACTGTCGCAGGACGGGAGAGTGGAGAGCATCAGTTCCAACTGTCACAGGAGAGAAAGTGGAGAGCACCAGTTCCAACTGTCACAGGAGAGAAAGTGGAGAGCACCAGTTCAAACTGTCACAGGATGGGAGAGTGGAGAGCATCAGTTTCAACTGTCACAGGACGGCGGAGTGGAGAGCACCAGTTCCAACTGTCACAGGATGGGAGAGTGGAGAGCATCAGTTCCAACTGTCACAGGATGGGGGAGTGGAGAGCACCAGTTCAAACTGTCACAGGACGGGAGAGTGGAGAGCACCAGTTCCAACTGTCACAGGACGGGAGAGTGGAGAGCATCAGTTCCAACTGTCACACGACGGGAGAGTGGAGAGCACCAGTTCCAACTGTCACAGGATGGGAGAGTGGAGAGCACCAGTTCAAACTGTCACAGGAGAGAAAGTGGAGAGCACCAGTTCAAACTGTCACAGGAGAGAGAGTGGAGAGCACCAGTTCCAACTGTCACAGGAGAGAAAGTGGAGAGCACCAGTTCCAACTGTCACAGGACGGGAGAGTGGAGAGCACCAGTTCCAACTGTCACAGGAGAGAAAGTGGAGAGCACCAGTTCAAACTGTCACAGGAGAGAGAGTGGAGAGCACCAGTTCCAACTGTCACAGGAGAGAAAGTGGAGAGCACCAGTTCCAACTGTCACAGGACGGGAGAGTGGAGAGCACCAGTTCCAACTGTCACAGGAGAGAGAGTGGAGAGCACCAGCTCCAACTGTCGCAGGATGGGAGAGTGGAGAGCACCAGTTCCAACTGTCACAGGACGGGAGAGTGGAGAGCACCAGTTCCAACTGTCGCAGGAGAGAGAGTGGAGAGCACCAGTTCCAACTGTCACAGGAGAGAGAGTGGAGAGCACCAGTTCCAACTGACACAGGATGGGAGAGTGGAGAGCACCAGTTCAAACTGTCACAGGAGCATCCAGTCGTGCCCCGGTAACTGCCCCCAATGGAAGTGGAGTGTGGGAAATTGCACTCCGCTTCCATTGAGGGGTGGTAAGGCCAATTCTGCGGCAGGAGCAGGACTTCCACGTTGGGGGCTAAAATTCCCTGCCCCAGAAGGTTACCGCCCCCAAGATTGGCGCCTGTGCGGGGAGGCAGAGGGAAGATGAGGGGAGACGGGGGCGGGGGATGGAGGGGAGAGTGGTGGAGGTGGGAGGGCGGAGAAACCCAGGGTGGGGGACAGTAGGGACCACATTGCAGCGGAGGTCTGGGGGGGGGGGGGGGGGAAGTGTGTTGGAGGGGCGGGCCTGGGGGCTCTGTGCCTCGGTGCGGGGAGTGTTCAGAGTGGGGTGGACGGGTTGACTGCGCAGATGGCGGTTGGTGGATGTGGTGCATTTGGCGTTGCGGGCGCGGCTCCGGGGTGGCCGGGGCTGGGGGCTCGACATCCGGGGGTGTTCGGCATTTGGGAAGGATTCTGACGGGACGGGGCGGGTTGGGTGCGGTGGGAGTGTTCCCGGTGTTGGGTGGGTCCGGAGCCGGGGGGGGGGGGGGGGCACGGTCTTGGGATGGGGGGGGGCTGTTTGGGGCTGGGATGGGAAGAGACTTCTTCACTCGGGGAGTTGTTGGCCTGTGGGGTTCCCAGCCGCGGAGAGTTGTTGATGCCAGTTCATTGGATGTGTTCAGGAGGGAGTTGGATGTGGTCCTTGCGGCTGGGAGGGGTGGGGGGGTGTGGAGGGGCATGGGGGGGGATGCTGGGGTGGGTGATCAGCCATGATCTTGTTGAATGGCGGTGCAAGCTCGAAGGGCCGAATGGCCTACTCCTGCACCTATTTTCTCTGTTTCTACGTTTCTATGTAACTCCCATGACTGTAGAGGTAAGAAGCTCCAGAACGTTCAATGACGCGCCTTTCCCCCAGTAATTACATAAATGTGAGGCAACTGGGCATGTTCAATGGGTTAGAAGTGGGAGGAAAGAAAATGAAAGGGAATGATAAGAACAGAATCTGGATATTTAGGGAACAATAAAGACCTCTGAAAAATCATTTATTAACCTACTGTATAATTGTAGAAATGTTTAATTGTGTGGCTCAGTGCATAGCACACTCGCCTCTGAGTCAGAAGGTTGTGGGTTCAAGTCCCACTCTAGGGACTTGAGCACATAAATCTAGGCTGATGCTGCAGTGCTGAGGGAATGCTGCACTGTTGGAGGTGCCATCTTTCGGATGAGACGTTAAACCGAGGCTACATGGTGAGAAATATGGCAAGTTTAAGCCAATTTCTGGTCACTTTAATAATCAGGATCGATTATAAAACCAATCTGGTGGATATATTATGGTTGATCAGAGTTTAAGACAGAATATAACACATTAGTTATACAGCAAAAACATACAACCATAATAGATAATTAATCCATCCCGATCGGACAAACGGCTGGTGCACATGAGCAGTTCTCTTTCTTGCAGTGCCTTTCTCTCATCTAGAGCTTTCTTTGGTAAAGCATGGGTCACTCGAAAAGTGTTCAACCAGCTCGACTTCGTTTACACTCTCCCCTCCACTGTCTGTGCTAAACAGATCTTTAAGTGTTACTTTTATTCTCTTTTTAGGGGTGGGCCTGACCCTGGAATATTGACAAGACCTTTTGACCTGGAGAGGCTTCTCTAAAAATGTAATATCCAATAAGACTTCAAGTTTTTTTTCTTGATTCTTGTTTCAAGAACCCACCTCAGTGTGTTTACACTAACCCAGGATTTCTTCCTGTGGAAATCTCTCTTATCTCTCTTTTCTCCTTTGATCCCATGAAGCCAAACCAGAAAGCTGCTCGTTATCTCTTTTACGATGTAGCAACATGTTTATGTTAACACCTACAATCTTCGGCAGCAGTTTTGTTAAGGTAGCTTCAAACCTTACCCTTCGCATTATACATAAAATACATAAACAAGGTTCTAGTCTTAACTTACAAACAACAGTTAATCGCTTAGCAACAGGGAGATTGTATATAGTACAAAGAACTATACCCTCCATTTCTAAGCATTTCTCTGATTTGAATAGACATTCCGACTGCAGTTCAAAACAACAATTCCTATCAGTCTTATGTGGGAAGTCAGGGATGCTACGACTACATATGCGGGAAGTGTATCCGGCTGCAGTTCCTGACAGACTGCATTGCGGCACTGGAGCTGCAGGTGGATTCACTCTGGAGCATGCGCGATGCTGAGGATGTCGTGAATAGCACGTTTAGTGAGTTGGTCTTGCCGCAGGTAAAGGTTATACAGCCAGGTAGGGGATGGGTGACCAACAGGAAGAGCAGTGGAAAGAAGGTCGTGCAGGGGTCCCCTGTGGTCATCCCCCTGCAAAACAGATACACTGTTGAGGGGGATGACTCATCAGGGGAGGGCAGCAGCAGCCAAGTCCATGGCACCGTGGATAGCTCTGTGCACAGGAGGGCAGGAAAAAGAGTGGGAGAGCAATAGTGATAGGGGATTCTATTGTAAGGGGAATAGATAGACATTTCTGTGGCCACAATCGAGAGTCCAAGATGGTATGTTGCCTCCCTGGTGCAAGGGTCAAGGATGTCTTGGAGTGGGTGCAGGACATTTTGAAGGGGGAGGGTAAACAGCCAGTTGTCGTGGTGCATATAGGTAAAAAACGGGATAAGGTCCTACAAGATGAATTTAAGGAGCTAGGAGCTAAATTTAAAAAGTAGGACCTCAAAAGTAGTAATCTCAGGATTGCTACCAGTGCCATGTGCTAGTCAGAGTAGGAATCGCAGGATAGCTCAGATGAATACGTGGCTTGAGGAGTGGTGCAGAAGGGAGAGATTCAAATTCCTGCGACATTGGAACAGGTTTTGGGGAGGTGGGACCAGTACAAACCGGATGGTCTGCACCTGGGCAAGACTGGAACCAATGTCCTGGGGTGGAGTGTTTGCTAGTGCTGTTGGGGAGGGATTAAACTAAAATGGCTGGGGGATGGGAACCTATGTAGGGAGACAGAGGGAAGTAGAATGGGGGCAGAATCAAAAGATAGAAAGAAGAAAAGTAAAAGTGGAGGGCAGAGAAACCCAAGGCAAAAAAGCAGAAAGGGCCACATTACAGCAAAATCCTAAAGGGGCAAAGGGTGTTAAAAAGACATGCCTGAAGGCTCTGTGCCTCAATGCGAGGATTATTCGGAATAAGGGGGATGAATTAACTCCGCAGAAAGCAGTTAACGGATATGATGTAATTGGCATCATGAAGACATGGCTCCAAGGTGACCAAGGCTGGGAACTCAACATCCAGGGGTATTCAACATTTAGGAAGGATAGACAGAAAGGAAAAGGAGGTGGGGTGGCGCTGCTGGTTAAAGAGGAAATTAATGCAATAGTAAGGAAGGACATTAGCTTGGATGATGTGGAATCTGTATGGGTGGAGCTGCGGAAAAGCAAAGGGCAGAAAACGCGAGTGGGAGTAATAGTGAGGTTGGGGACAGCATCAAACAAGAAATTAGGGATGCGTGCAATAAAGGTATAGCAGTTATCATGGGCGACTTCAATCTACATATTGACTGGGCTAACCAAACTGGTAGCAATGCGGTGGAGGAGGATTTACTGGAGTGTATTAGGGATGGTTTTCCAGACCAATATGTCGAGGAACCAACTAGAGGGCTGGCCATCCTCGACTGGGTGATGTGTAATGAGAAAGGACTAATTAACAATCTTGTGCGAGGCCCCTTGGGGAAGAGTGACCATAATATGGTAGAATTCTTTATTAAGCTGGAGAGTGACACAGTTAATTCAGAAACTAGGGTCCTGAACTTGGGGAAAGGTAACTTCGATGGTATGAGACGTGAATTGGCTAGAATAGACTGACGAGTGATATTTAAAGGGTTGACGCTGGATCGGCAATGGCAAACATTTAAAGATCACATGGATGAACTCCAACAACTGTACATCCCTGTCTGGAGTAAAATTAAAACGGGGAAGGTGACTCAACCGTGGCTAACAAGGGAAATTCAGGATAGTGTTAAATCCAAGGAAGAGGCATATAAATTGGCCAGAAAAAGCAGCAAAACTGAGGACTGGGAGAATTTTGTAATACAGCAGAGGAGGACAAAGGGTTTAATTAGGAGGGGGAAAATAGAGTATGAGAGGAAGCTTGAGATAGGTGAAGAGAAAAAGATTAGTGAAAACAAACGTAGGGCCCTTGCAGTCAGATTCAGATGAATTTATAATGGGGAACAAAGAAATGGCGGACCAGTTAAACAAATACTTTGGTTCTGTTTTCACGAAGGAAGACACAAATAACCTTCTGGAAATACTAGGGGGCCGAGGGTCTAGTGAGAAGGAGGAACTGAAGGAAATCCTTATTAGTCAGGAAATTGTGTTAGGGAAATTGATGGGATTGAAGGCCGATAAATCCCCGGGTCCTGATAGTCTGCATCCAAGAGTACTTAAGGAAGTGGCCCTAGAAATAGTGAATGCATTGGTGATCATTTTCCAACAGTCTATCGAATCTGGACCAGTTCCTAATGTAGCACCACTGTTTAAAAAAGGAGGGACAGAGAAAATGGATAATTATAGACTGGTTAGTCTGACATCAGTAGTGGGGAAAATGTTGGAATCAATTATTAAAGATGAAATAGCAACGCATTTGGAAAGCAGTGACAGGATCGGTCCAAGTCAGCATGGATTTATGAAAGGGAAATCATGCTTGACAAATCTTCTGGAATTTTTTGAGGATGTAACAAATAGAGTGGACAAGGGAGAATCAGTGGATGTGGTGTATTTGGACTTTCAAAAGGCTTTTGACAAGGTCCCACACAAGAGATTGGTGTGCAAAATCAAAGCACATGGTATTGGGGGTAATGTACTGACGTGGATAAAAAACTACCACGTTGGCAGACAGGAAGCTGGGTAGTGGTGTGAGCTGTGAGGAGGACGCTAAAAGGCTGCAGGGTAATTTGGACAGGCTAGGTGAGTGGGCAAATGCATGGCAGATGCAGTATAATGTGGATAAATGTGAGGTTATCCACTTTGGGGACAAAAACACGAAGGCAGAATATTATCTGAATGGTGGCAGATTAGGAAAGAGGGAGGTGCAATGAGACCTGGGTGTCATGGTTCATCAGTCATTGAAAATTGGCATGCAAGTACAGCAGGCAGTGAAGAAGTCAAATGGTATGTTGGCCTTCATAGCTAGGGGATTTGAGTATAGGAGCAGGGAGGTTTACTGCAGTTGTACAGGGCCTTGGTGAGGCCTCACCTGGAATATTGCATTCAGTTTTCGTCTCCTAATCTGAGGAAGGACGTTCTTGCTATTGAGGGAGTGCAGCGAAGGTTCACCAGACTGATTCCCGGGATGTTGGGACTGACATATGAGGAGAGTGTGGATCAGCTGGGCCTTTACTCACTGGAGTTTAGAAGGATGAGAGGTGATCTCATAGAAACTTATAAGATTTTGACGGGACTGGACAGGTTAGATGCGGGAAAAATGTTCCCAATGATGGGGAAGTCCAGAACCAGGGGACGCAGTCTTAGGATAAGGGATAGGCCATTTAGGACTGAGATGAGGAGAAACATCTTCACTCAGAGAGTTGTTAACCTGTGGAATTCCCTACCGCGGAGAGTTGTTGATGCCAGTTCATTGGATATATTCAAGAGGGAGTTAGATATGACCTTTACGGCTAAAGGGATCAAGAGGTATGGAGAGAAAGCAGGAAAGGGGTACTGAGGAAATGATCAGCCATGATCATATTGAATGGTGGTGCAGGTTCGAGGGGCCGAATGGCCTACTCCTGCACCTATTTTCTATGTTTCTAATCATATCAGTTTTATACATTTTTAGGCATCTCTGATTTCTAACAACATCTGCTCTCCTGGATGTAAAAGATCCCATGGCACTATTTGAAAAAAGAGCAGGGGAGTTATCCCCGGAGTACTGGCCAATATTTATCCCTCAATCAACATAACAAGAACAGATTATCTGGTCTTTATCACATTCCTATTTGTGGGAGCTTGCTGCGTGGAAATTGGCTGCCACGTTTCCCACAGTACAACAGTGACTACACTCCAAAAGTACTTCATTAAAGCACTTTGATACTAAAGTAAAGTATCAAAGTAAATGTTGGTCCCCTAGAGGATGAGACTGGGGGATTAATAATGGAGAACAGGAAAATGGTAGAGTCGTTGAACTAATATTTTGTATTGGTCTTCACGGTAGAAGACACTAAAAACATCCCAATAATGGATAATCAAGAGGCTAATGAAGTAGTACTCGATAAAATAATGGGACTAAAGGCGGACAAGTCCCCTGGACCTGATGGCTTACATCCGAGGGTCTTAGAAGAAGTGGCTGCAGAGATAGTGGACGCATTGGTTGTAATCTACCAAAATTCCCTGAATTCTGGGCCAGTTCCAGCAGATTGGAAAACCACAAATGTAACACCCGTATTTTAAAAAAGAGGTATACTAAAAGTATGAAACTATAGACCAGTTAGCCTAACATCTGTCATTGGGAAAATGCTGGAGTCCATTATTAAGGAAGCAGTAGCGGAACATTTGGGAAAGCATAATTCAACAAGCAGAGTCAGCATGGTTTTATGAAAGGGAAATCATGTTTGATAAATTTGCTGGAGTTCTTTGAGGATGTAACGAGCAGGGTGGATAAGGGAGAACCAGTGGATGTGATAGATTTCCAGAAGGCATTCGATAAGGTGCCACGTAAAAGGTTACTGCACAAGATAAAATTCATGGAGTTGGGAGTAATATATTAGCTTGGATAGAGGATTGGCTAACTAACAGAAAACAGAGAGTTGGGATAAATGGGTCATTTTCCAGTTGGCAAACAGTGACTAATAGGTTGCCGCAGGGATCGGTGCTGGGTCCTCAACTATTTACAATCTATATTAATTACTTGGATGAAGGGGCCGAGTGTAATGTCGCCAAGTTTTCTGATGATACAAAGAGGGGTGGGAAAGCAAATTGTGAAGAGGACACAAAACATCTACAAAGGGATATAGACAGGCTAAGTGAGTGGGCAAAAATTTGGCAGATGGAATATAATGTGGGAAAATGTGAGGTTATCCACTTTGACAGAAAAAATAGAAAAGCAAATTATAATTTAAATGGAGAAAAATTGCAAAGTGCTGCAGTACAGAGGGACCTGGGGGTCCTTGTGGTTGAAACACAAAATGTTAGTATGCAGGTATAGCAAGTAATCAGGAAGGCAAATGGAATGTTGGCCTTTATTGCAAGGGGGATCGAATATAAAAGCAGAGAAGTCCTGCTACAACTGTACTGGGTATTGGTAAGGCCCACCTAGAGCACTGCGTACGGTTTTGGTCTCCATATTTAAGGAAGGATATACTTGCATTGAAGGCTGTTCAGAGAAGGTTCACTCAGTTGATTCCGGATATGAGGGAGTTGACTTATGAAGATAGGTTGTGCCTATACACATTGGAGTTCAGAAGAATGAGAGGTGATCTTATTGAAACTTATAAGATAATGAGGAGGTTCGACAAGGTGGATGCAGAGAGGATATTTCCACTCATAGGGGAAACTAAAACTAGGGGACATTGTTTCATAATAAGGGGCCACCCATTTAAAACTAAGATGAAGAGGAATTTCTTCTCTCAGATGGTTGTAAATCCATGGAATTCTTTGCCTCAGAGAGCTGTGGAAGCTGGGTCATTGAATATATTTAAGGCGGAGATAGACAGATTTTTGAGTGATAAGGGAGTAAAGGGTTATGGGGAGCAGGCAGGGAAGTGGAGCTGAGTCTATGATCAGATCAGCCATGATCTTATTGAATGGCGGAGCAGGCTCGAGGGGGCAAATGGCCTACTCCTGCTCCTATTTCTTATGATACGTCCCGTGATCGTGAAAGGCGCTATATATATGTAAGTCTTTCTTTTCTGTTCACAAATATGTAATTTTTAGAGTGATTATCTTAAAAAGTTCAGTTTCATGTTAACTGAGAATACTAATGTGTCTAAGTAAAGAATTGTAAAGAATTTTTGGAACAATTTGATGGGTTAGCTCTTGTGTTAAAACACCGGTTTCATTTGATACCTGTTACCAAATGTAGTTTTCTGGTACGAATGAGTTAGCAACAATAAGAACAGACCTCTCCTAAGCACCAGACCCACCATATTCAAAGAAACAATCCAGCAGCAAAAGAAATATAATCAATCTTTGGATCAGGGTCAGTAAGTTCAAATTGGGATTGTATTGTACCACTAAAATTGTCAGTGGGTCGCAGTTCCTGCTCCTCAACCTCTTCCTAATTTGGTGCTCATTGATTCCAACTGACTTATTTACTCTTCTATATTATGGGTATATTGCAGGCTGAAGGCCTTGTGTTAATGTACAGACCCTTCTTGAAGAGGAAAATAATTTATGCCTTATGTTACCCCAGAACATGCAACTCCGGTTGTCCAGTCCTGAGAGGCATTGATATGAGCCATAAAGAAACCAAAGTCACCTCTGTGTGCCTTCTTGGCTAAAAGAGGACATGGTGGACGTATGAAATCAGCACAGGGGGAAGAAAAGACTTTGTTGGCACTTTTAGGGAAGCAAAAAACTAAAATTGGAGTCCCTTCATAAACTCAAGCTCAGTTTTCTATTGAAACGTAATTGATTGCTGCTGTTTTAGCTGTAGAACAAAAAGCTGTATTATTGTTCAAACGCCTCTCAATAGCATTCGTTTGAAGGGCTTGTGAAGATGCAATATACTGGTTTTGTTCCATCCTCTTGTAACATGTATAAGCTCTGCACTAATAATAGAGAATATGTGCAAAATTCCAACCTTGAACTGATCTTTTAAAATGCTATCGATGTCTACATAGTTTAATTTGCCAGAAATACATTGTGAAATGCATAAAGGGGGGAAGAAGGGAAGTGTACAATTCTATAGAGTAATTTCTTCAGAACTGATCGAATCTGATTCAAAATAATTCTAGTTCATTAACTCAAATCAGGCTGGTTGTCAGTATGGTCCCTTTCCTTTCATGTGGTAACTGCTATTCTTTACTTAAAACCAAATCAATTCACCTTTAGTGAAAAAAAAACAAAGCACAGAATGGAGCATTATGATGAGACTTGTGGCTGTGATTAGTTGCAATGATTTTTATTTCAGCGTTAGTGGATCTTATCCTGGCATTATTGGCAAGCTATTTTCCTGCTAGATGGACTTTTGACAGGAGCTACTCTAAAATTATTTTTCTATAGGCAATGAAATAAGATTTGAGATTTGAATTAAAGAGGAATGTTTTGCACACCCTTTATCTGCTGACGTTTTAGCCCAAAACTAAAATAATTGCACACCTATAATATTTTGGTCAGATGAAGAAAACATCTAATCATAAAGTGTTATAATGTGTCAACTGTGGCTCAGTGGGTAGCACACTCGCCTCAGAGTCAGAAGGTAGTGGGTACAAGTCCCAGTCCAGGAACTTGAGCACATAAATCTAGGCTGACAATCCAGTGCAGTGCTGAGGGAGTGCTGCATGGTCAGAGGTGCCGTCTTTCGGATGAGACATTAAACTGAGGCCCTGTCTGCCCTCTCAGGTGGATGTAAAAGATCCGATGGCATTTTTTCGATGAAGAGCAGGGGTGTTATCTCCAGTATCCTGGCCAATATATATCCCTCAATCAACATAATAAAAACAGATTATCTGGTCATTATTACATTGTTGTTTGTGGAAGCTTGCTGTGCGCAAATTGGCTGGCGCATTTTCTTCATTACAACAGTGGCAACACTCCAAAAATAATTCATTGGCTGTAAAGCACTTTGAGACATCCGGTGGTCGTGAAAGGCACTATATAAATGCAAGTCTTTCTTTCTTAATAATTTTTGAAAAGGAGTCATTGCAATGGTTCAGATTTTCTTTTTCCTTGTTGATAGCCAACATCGCTGAAGGGACTATTGTGTCCATGACTGTGGTAATAACTCTCCAGTCACTGTAGGAACTGACAGTGCACACTAGATGGCAGTGTGACTGGCTATAGTGGAGGTGAGGACTGGAGGCATTTGTCATGTTTAGGGAAATTTGGAGTAAATAGTGAATTTAATTCCTGGAACTATTTCACACAAGGAATGATGTACATGTTACTAGTGAAAACTATTAAAGCAAATAGCACAACTGATTTTGTGGGTTGTACATGGCCATTGATTTCCTGTAGTTTTTCCAGCCAATGGGATCATTCATCATCTTCAGCATACGTCAGCTGGAGCGATTGCAATGTCCTCCCGATATAGCCAGTGAGAGACCCGAACCATTTTTGATGGTTGTCTCACATTTGCATTCATCCAGTGAGCCGTTCTGAGTGTTGATCGTTGGTTCACAATTCACAAGTGAGCAAGAGCAGCTGGTGGTGGCAGAGACAGCTGTGGAGATTTTGCTTCAGAAGATAGAGTCCAATCAAAGCTCTGCTCAGATGGACACAGATACCGTATCCTGGGGGCCTTCAATAAAAAGGATAATCATTGAGGAGCAGCAGAGAATGTGCGATGTACTGACAGACTTTCCAAGCACACTGACCAGGGTTCAAGAAAGAATGGACAACTCTGGCTCAATCATGAATGGGCTGACATTGGAGTGCACTGCGATGATGTCTTCTTGCATGGATAGAGTAGCCAGCACTGTGGAACATCAAACACAACATCAAATGCAACTATCAAATGAGTTCATGCATGCCTTGAACACGGCCATGTGCACTTTGGATGCCAATATGTCTGCTGGTTTAAATAGGATGACAGATACCTTAGCCTTGACCTTACAGAGCCGCACTGATCTGCACCAAAGCGCACTCCAGCAGAATGGTAGCAGTGAAGTGCAGCTGAGCCATGAGAGAGATAATGATGAAAGGGGACATGGAAGTGGGAACTGCACTCAAAGCACTTCCAGTTCTCCCCTGTTGCCACCTCCCCCCCTCCCAGTCAGTAGCCCACATCATGCCTCGTGTCCCAATGGCCAAGTCTGCTCCTGCACAGGTGTAGGTGGAGCAGTCTCTGCCAGCACCTGACGTGACAACCTGAGCCTTCTGAAGCACTGCTGTTCTGACATGTCAAGGAAACTCAGTCTCTGCCTGTATACCCTGTGTCGTGGGTAGTCCTCCTGCGAGCTGCATCCCCTGACAGCTCTCCTCTCTACTGGTCCCCTCTCTGCTGTCCAGCTGCAGGTTTCTTTGCAGCCGGCTGCTGCTGCTGGTCCCCTTGCTGATGTCCATCTGCAAGTCTCTCAACAGCAGCCTGTTGCTGCTGATGTTGGTGTTGGTCATATTGCTCTTTGTCCGAGGTCCAATCTGAGGCATCCTGATGTGATTCCGATAACCTCCATAAACGCTCAGCAATAGTACTATGAACAAACCCTTTCCCACTAGTAGGGAAGAAAGCAGCAGTGAGTACTGACTATTTGTTGCAGTATTTCCATGAGTTTTAATCAGCCTTTTCAATTGCCGTTATGTTCTCGGCTGGTTTTCACTGGCGAGTTTCAGAATGAGCGGGAACTTATGGATACAACGGTAAATTCGAAAGTATGTGAAATATGGCTCTAATTGAGAGATTAGTATATGTTAATAGGGATTGCGCGCAAACAGCCGAACACACACGAGTGAAATGCGGAAGCCGGCGGGTTGGAGCTGGGTTCCCGACGTGCTCATATTTTTGACGCTGTAACCCTCCCCCCACCTGCACCCAAATCCACCCACTCCTCCAGGTTACAATCCACCCACTTCTCCAGGTTACAATCCACCCACTCCTCCAGGTTACAATCCACCCACTTCTCCAGGTTACAATCCACCCACTCCTCCAGGTTACAATCCACCCACTCCTCCAGGTTACAATCCACCCACTCCTCCAGGTTACAATCCACCCACTCCTCCAGGTTACAATCCACCCACTCCTCCAGGTTACAATCCACCCACTCCTCCGGGTTACAATCCACCCACTCCTCCGGGTTACAATCCACCCACTCCTCCGGGTTACAATCCACCCACTCCTCCGGGTTACCATCCACCCACTCCTCCAGGTTACAATCCACCCACTCCTCCAGGTTACAATCCACCCACTCCTCCGGGTTACAATCCACCCACTCCTCCGGGTTACAATCCACCCACTCCTCCGGGTTACAATCCACCCACTCCTCCGGGTTACAATCCACCCACTCCTCCGGGTTACAATCCACCCACTCCTCCGGGTTACAATCCACCCACTCCTCCGGGTTACAATCCACCCACTCCTCCGGGTTACAATCCACCCACTCCTCCGGGTTACAATCCACCCACTCCTCCGGGTTACAATCCACCCACTCCTCCGGGTTACAATCCACCCACTCCTCCGGGTTACAATCCACCCACTCCTCCGGGTTACAATCCACCCACTCCTCCGGGTTACAATCCACCCACTCCTCCGGGTTACAATCCACCCACTCCTCCGGGTTACAATCCACCCACTCCTCCGGGTTACAATCCACCCACTCCTCCGGGTTACAATCCACCCACTCCTCCAGGTTACAATCCACCCACTCCTCCGGGTTACAATCCACCCACTCCTCCAGGTTACAATCCACCCACTCCTCCAGGTTACAATTCCTCCTATTATCTTTAAGTTAACTGATATGTGCCGTGCATTTTCACTAAGGGAATTAATTTGTGCTGATTATTATTTTAGACTTATTCTCACATATGTAGATGTGGCCAACACTGGAATATTTCCACTTCTGTATTGACTTGTTCAGCCAGCTGTGGGATTTAATAGCATCAGATAGCACAGACCAGTCCTAAAGAGTGAACCAGTCTTTATTGAACCTTCCAACATTTTTATCAAACTAACTGATATTAATGCTGGAAAATCCAGTCGAATTTTGCTTCATCATGCCAAAATAATTGAAAATTTAAATTTTAAAATAATGATGTACAGTATTTTCCCTCCCATTATCTCCCTATGTCTCCTGAAGGCAGTGATTAATGCTGTGGTATGTGGTTTCTAACAAGCCTCAGTTCTTTGCCTAGCACACCATTCTCATCTGTGAGCGTTGAAGGTTGGCAGGCCATGTGTCATGTATCCTACATGGCGACTATTTGTACTATCACAAGATGTGCCACCAGAGGGCACAGCAGTGGGAGACTTGTAGGTTACCTGTACAGGTGTGCCTGGCCTAGTATAAAAGGCAGGCCACCAGGTGTGATCCTCACTCTGGAGTTAACAAATAAAGGACTAAGTCACTACAGTTCAAGTACAACACATTGCCTCGTGGAGCGATTACTAGAGCATCCAAGGATGCAACAATTGGCGACGAGATTACGGACTTTCACGCGAAAATGGCTACCCTCGGTACGTTGCAGCAGTTCGCCAATGGTGATGATTGGGAAGCCTTTGTGGAGAGGCTCGACCATTTCTTCACTGCAAATGACCTGGCAGGAGACGACCCGGCCACACTGGCTGATAAGTGCAGAGCTATCCTGCTAACCAGTTGTGGGCCCACCGTCTATGGCCTCGTCAGTGACTTGCTGGTACCAGCAAAGGCAACGACCAAGACCTACAAGGAGCTCGTAACACTGATCCATGAGCAACTCAAGCCCAAGGAGAGCATCCTCACAGCCAGACACCGGTTCTACACCACTGACAGCCCGAAGGCCAGGAAATTGCAAAATACGCCGCAGACCTCAGGAGGCTGGCGGCACCGTGTGATTTCGGCCACCTCAACAAAGCGCTGCGGGACATTTTTGTCATTGGAATCGGCCATGAGGGCCTTCTTCATAAGCTACTGTCGGCGGATACCACAGTCACACTGCAGAAGGGCATCTCTGTGAGCCAGGCATTTGTGACCTCAACCTGCGGTTCTAGGCAGATGACTCACCCTCAGGACTCAAACCTAGCAGGTACTGTGCACCGAGTGGTGCCTTTTAGAGGCTGGACTGTAGAACGCGCACCCTGTCAGGGAAGAGAGAACAGGC
This sequence comes from Pristiophorus japonicus, assembly GCF_044704955.1. NCBI lineage: Eukaryota > Metazoa > Chordata > Chondrichthyes > Pristiophoridae > Pristiophorus > Pristiophorus japonicus. Next base: position 36,956,188 of record NC_091987.1, read on the forward strand.
GCCTGAGTCCCTTAACTCAGATTCCGCCAAGGGGGGCTAATTGAGTAGCTCCATGCTGGCATTGTGGAGGGGAATCACAGGGCTCACCATTGCCGCTTTAAAGACTATGTATGCAAAGGCTGCAGCACAAAGGGCCACCTCCAGCGAATGTGTAAGAGAAATATCACTCACTGTGTCCATGAAGGGTCTGCAGATGGCTATGAATCCAGCGCGGATTATGAAATGATAGGCAGAGAGGCAGCTCAGCCCCACGTTGAGGTATATAGCATGTTTACCTGCACCACCGCATGTACCCCATTGAGGATGGGAGTGGACACGGGAGTGAGCCAGTCAGTAATGAATCAAGAAGCCTTTGAGAGGCTATGGGACAATCAGGCTGAATGACCCAAGTTGTCCCTGTTCAGGCAAAGCTGTGCACCTACACCAATGAACTTATCCCAGTCGTTGGTAGTGCGGATGTAAAGGTACTCCATGATGGCACGGTGCACAAGTTACCCCTGTGGATTGTTGCAGGTGATGGACCAATGCTACTCGGAAGAAGGTGGATGGAGAAGATCGATTGGAAGTGGGAAAACTTCACCCCTCCAGCGATTGACATCCTCCACGTTCGGAGGCACAGTAAGCCCTCACTTGAGGGTGGACCCGGCATCAGAGAGCAGACCAGCACAGCACCTGAGGCACAGACCGCTCAGCACGACTGCGTGGAGATGATCCAGCTGAGACGAACGCACCTTCCATGCTCCAGTGGCAGGACTCCGGAGGAAGAAAATCGGATCCAAAGGCGACTTCCCAGCTTTGGTGGCAGAACCCAGGGAGAAGAGGATCACCGCAGTCGACATCGTAGATGGAGGAAAGATGGCGCCCAAACCACGAGGTGATGCGCTGAAGAAAAAGATGGCCGCGGCCAAACCACGAGGTGCAGCGCTGATAGAGCAACATGTGGCACCAAACGGAGAAGAGGATTGGGGTAAAGAAAGCAAGGCTCTCTTAAAGGAGGCCTGCAATGCACTACAATTAAAGGGACAGTTCCACACACTCAAGCAATGTAATAGCAGCAGTAAGTTAGAGACAAAATGTGTAACTGATGATCAGAGTTGTGTACATGCAATAAGCAAGGAAAGTCGCGTGATCATGTAAAATGTGTAATTGATGATTAGAATTGTGTACATGCAACCAGCGAGGAAAAGTCGCGCGATCGCGATTGGAGCTACAGAGTATCTATCATAAGTAATGAAAAATTGTGCGATGTAGGATTTCAACTGCACACAGCCAATGCAGCGGGCAGACACCATTGGGAGCACAGAGGTCCAGCGAGCTATCCAATGCTGTAGCCTGCATCCCCGGAGTGTGGCCACAAACAGCCAATACACATGAGCTGCAGAACAAGCGATCTCAGGAGGGCAACGGCACCGGTATCGATACCCTGCCCCTGACCGGCTCCACCTCTCAGGCACCCGATGGCACCAACCGCCACGAGCCTGAAAGAGCAAACTGTGCTAAGGCACAGCTTCCAGACCCCATCGCCAACAAGGCATTACCCGGAAACGAAGGGTCACTCGCTACCGTCCTCTCAAAGGGAACTGAGACCAGCCAGGATCCCAAACCAAACAATGCCCAGGCTAGCGAGTCAGCAGTTCCCTGTGCACTGCTAGACGACAACCCCTCAGGGAGCAGCAGCGACCCAGGGCGCAAGAAAGGGCAGGGAGGTCACAGGCATCTGTGAACCTGCCCGACACTAGGAACCATGGCAACAGCCCCAAGAGCAGGCAACTTGAGCCAACTGGGTTCCCACTGCCAGCACTGGGCACCGCGCCGCCGCCAGACTGCCTGGACTCTATCCAGCAGTTCTGGAACTAGTTTGTCCTTACGCACTGATCACCGATCCCCAATACACATCAATAATGTATCTCACCAGTCTAACATACTGGTCTCACAACTGAATCACAAATGAATGCAAACTTGTTTTTCTGAACTTGACCCGCCAAGGGTCAACCAGATAGAGCTAAGCTCAGAGCACAGTCAATGCAGAGGCGATTTGCACTAAAGGCTTGGGGGAGAGTGATGTCATGTATCCTACATGGCTACTATTTGTACTATCAAAAGGTGTACCACCAGAGGCACAGCAGTGGGAGACTTGTAGGTTACCTGTACAGGTGTGCCTGGCCTAGTATTAAAGGCAGGCCACCAGGTGTGATCCTCACTCTGGAGTTAACAAATAAAGGACTATGGTCACTACAGTTCAAGTACAACACATTGCCTCGTGGAGTCATTATTAGAGCATCCAAGGATACAACACCATGGAACCACGGAATCACATCTGTGCTCACCTGATATTCACACACTGTGCATTTTCTAACTGGAGTCACTGAACAAGTAACAATTTTTACCCCAGGTTGATCTTTCCCTTCTTTAGTCCTGACATCCTGATACCAGTTGCACCATTCCTATTGCCATCCTATCTGAACTCGGGTAGCTCGAGCATAGATCAGTGATCAAATTTAGGGCCTTTCTCATCTGTCAATCTTTTCTATTACTGAGCAGGTATTCTCAATTATATTATTTTTCTTGCTACCACCCAGTATGGGTGGATCTAATACAATTCCAGTTTCATTCCAGATCCAGCTAGGCCAAATTCTGTAAATCTCCAGTGATCTGGCATCTGAGCAAATTCAAGCCATCCGTTTTGCGGCAGCCCACATACAATGTATTGTTAGTTGTTAGTTGTTAGCCAGAGTGGCTCAGACATAGAAAAGATTCAGCTTTAAAAATGACAGTGCAGTTAATGAAATAACATCATTCCATTTTAATCAAGTCCCTTTTAGGAATTCCACAAGATTAAATCACATCACATTTAATGCACAGAACTCAGTTTGATGATATTATGTGCAGATAGTGAAAGCGCATGTTGAAAGAAAGAAATGGAATGGAATATAACATTTATAAATTGGCATTCATGACTGTTTAGTCGCAGAAAATTAATACAGCTCTTCTGGATGTAGAAACTTAACAGGTAACTTTTACTATTAATTTGAATAACAGAGCACAATTTACATTCTCGCTAAGTAGAAGGATCTCAATACTAATTGGCTAATTTTATATTCAAGATATAGTTTAAGTTTGTTAATTATGTTTATCTGCTATTCCTTGACAGAAAGAGATCTTCAGCACTGCTGATCTGTCAGGGCCCAGCAGGAGGGAGATGTGGCATCCCTTCCTTTTGTAAAGTGCCGGTTTGTTGTGTAGGTATAGGTGAGATGAGAGTTCACTGTAAAGATAATTGTGATGCCTGCGTCTCGCCATGTTAGTACAATAGTTTTAAAGTTAAGATTTCTAGAAACTAGTTTGATTCTGGTTTCATCCCAGATCCATAAACCAGTGTGTCCTGGAGTCATAGGATTCAAGTATCATAACCCAATCTGGTGCCAGAGTCAAGGTTGTCACTGAGCGACTGCAGGGCATTCTGGGGAAAGAGGGTGAACAGCCAGAGGTCGTGGTCCACATCGGTACCAATGACATGGGCAGGAAGAGGGATGATGTCCTGCAGGTAGGGTTTAGGGAGCTAGGAGAGAGATTAAAAAGCAGGACCTCAAAGATAGTAATCTCCGGATTACTCCCAGTTCCACGAGCTAGTGAGTACAGAAATAGGAGGATAGAGCAGATAGGTGGCTGGAGAGATGGTGCAGGCAGGAAAGCTTTAGTTTTCTGGGGGAGGTGCGACCTGTACAAGCCGGACGGGTTGCACCTCAACAGAACCGGGACCAATATCCTCACGGGAGGGGTGGTTTGCTCGTGCTATTGGGGAGGGTTTAAATTAGCTTGGCAGGGGGATGGAAACCTGAAACTAGATTCAGTAGGGAGGAGAGTAAAGCTGGAATTATAAAGCAAAAAGAAAGAAAGTGAGTTTGAAGGTGAGAGGAAACAAGCAGAAAAAAAGTGTAAAAAAACAAATTTAAAGGCACTTTGTCTAAATGCACGTAGCATTTGTAACAAGATAGAGAGTTGATGGCACAAATTGAGACAAATGGGTATGATCTGATAGCCATTCCAGAGACGTGGTTGCAAGGTGACCAGGACTGGGAATTAAATATTATGGAGTACTTGACAATCCAGAAGGACAGACAGAAAGGAAAAGGAGGTGGGGTAGCTCTATTGATAAAGGATGGAATCACTGCAATAGTAAGAAATGATATTGGCTCAAATGATAAGGGTGTTAAAACAGTTTGGGTGGAGATAAGGAATAATAAGGGGAAAAGTCACTGGTGGGCGTAGTCTATAGGCCCCCTAACAGTAGCAACTCTGTTGGTCGCAGCATAAACCAGGAAATAGTGGGGGCTTGTAAAAAGGGAACAGCAATAATCATGGGTGATTTTAACCTCCATATTAATTGGACAAATCAAATTGGTCAGGGTGGCCTTGAGGAAGAGTTCATAGAGTGCATAAGGGACGGGTTCCTTGAGCAGTATGTAACGGAACCAACCGGGGGCAGGCTATCTTAGATCTGGTCCTGTGTAATGAGACAGGATTAATAAAGAATCTCCTAGTAAAGGATCCCCTTGGAATGAGTGATCATAGCATGATTTAATTTCAAATTCAGATGGAGGGTGAGAAAGTTGGATCTCTAACCAGCGTACTAAGATTAAATAAAGGAGACTATGAAGGTAAGAGGGCTGAGTTGGGTAAAGTGAACTAGGAAAATAGATTAAAGTGTAGATTGCTGAACAGTGGTGAACATTTAAGGAGATATTTCACAACTCTCAAGAAAAATATATTCCAGTGAGGAGGAAAGAGTGTAAGAGAAAATATAGCCATCCGTGGCTAAATAAAGAATTAAAGGATGGTATCCAATTGAAAATAAGGGCATACAAAGTGGCCAAAAGTAGTGGGAGGACAGAAGACTGGGAAGCTTTTAAAAGCCAGCAAAGAACGACTAAAAAAATGATTAAGAAAGGGAAGATAGACTATGAAAATAACTAGTGCAAAATATAAAAACAGATAGCAAAAGTTTCTATAGGTATATAAAAAGGAAACGGGTGGCTAAAGTAAATGTTGGTCCCTTAGAGGATGAGACCGAGGAATTAGTAATGGGGAACATGGAGATGGCAGAAACTCTGAACAAATATTTTGTATCAGTCTTTACGGTAGAGGACACCAACAATATTCTGACAGTGGATAGTCTAGGGGGGGAGGAACTTAACACAATCACAATCATTAAGGAGGTGGTACTCAGTAAGATAATGGGACTAAAGGTAAATAAATCCCCTGGACCTGATGGCTTGCATCCTAAGGTCTTAAGAGAAGTAGCGGCAGGGATTGTGGATGTATTGGTTGTAATTTACCAAAATTCCCTGGATTCTGGGGAGGTCCCAGCAGATTGAAAAACTGCAAATGTAACATCCCTATTTTAAAAAAAAAAGGAGGCAGACAGAAAGCAGGAAACTATAGACCAGGTAGCCTAACATCTGTGGTTGGGAAAATGTTGGAGTCCATTATTAAAGAAGTAGTAACAGGTCATTTGGAAAAGCAAAATTCGGTTAGGCAGAGTCAGCATGAATTTATGAAGGGGGGAAGTCATGTTTGACAAATTTGCTGGAGTTCTTAGATGATGTAACAAACAGGGTGGATGAAGGGCAACCAGTGGATGTGGTGTATTTGGACTTCCAGAAGGCATTTGATAAGGTGCCACATAAAAGGTTACTGCACAAGATAAAAATTCACGGAGTTGGGGATAATATATTCGCATGGATAGAGGATTGGCTAACTAAGAACAGAGAGTCAGGGTTGATAATCAGTAACTAGTGGGGTGCTGCAGGGATCAGTGCTGGGACCCCAACTATTTACAATCTATATTAACGCCTGAGAAGAAGGGACTGAGTGTAACGAAGCCAAGTTTGCTGACGATACAAAGATGGGACAAAAAGCAATAGAAACATAGAAACATAGAAAATAGGTGCAGGAGCAGGCCATTCAGCCCTTCTAGCCTGCACCGCCATTCAATGAGTTCATGGCTGAACATGAAACTTCAGTACCCCTTTCCTGCTTTCTCGCCATAACCCTTGATCCCCCGAGTAGTAAGGACTTCATCTAACTCCCTTTTGAATATATTTAGTGAATTGGCCTCAACTACTTTCTGTGGTAGAGAATTCCACAGGTTCACCACTCTCTGGGTGAAGAAGTTTCTCGGGAATCAGTCTGGTGAACCTTCGCTGCATTCCCTCAATAGCAAGAATGTCCTTCCTCAAGTTAGGAGACCAAAACTGTACACAATACTCCAGGTGTGGCCTCACCAAGGCCCTGTACAACTGTAGCAACACCTCCCTGCCCCTGTATTCAAATCCCCTCGCTATGAAGGCCAACATGCCATTTGCTTTCTTAACCGCCTGCTGTACCTGCATGCTAACCTTCAATGACTGATGTACCATGACACCCAGGTCTCGTTGCACCTTCCCTTTTCCTAATCTGTCACCATTCAGATAATAGTCTGTCTCTCTGTTTTTACCACCAAAGTGGATAACCTCACATTTATCCACATTATACTTCATCTGCCATGCATTTGCCCACTCACCTAACCTATCCAAGTCACTCTGCAGCCTAATAGCATCCTCCTCGCAGCTCACACTGCCACCCAACTTAGTATCATCCGCAAATTTGGAGATACTGCATTTAATCCCCTCGTCTAAATCATTAATGTACAATGTAAACAGCTGGGGCCCCAGCACAGAACCTTGCGGCACTCCACTAGTCACTGCCTGCCATTCTGAAAAGTACCCGTTTACTCCTACTCTTTGCTTCCTGTCTGACAACCAGTTCTCAATCCACGTCAGCACACTACCCCCAATCCCATGTGCTTTAACTTTGCACATTAATCTCTTGTGTGGGACCTTGTCGAAAGCCTTCTGAAAGTCCAAATATACCACATCAACTGGTTCCCCTTTGTCCACTTTACTGGAAACATCCTCAAAAAATTCCAGAAGATTTGTCAAGCATGATTTCCCTTTCACAAATCCATGCTGACTTGGACCTATCATGTCACCATTTTCCAGATGCACTGCTATGACATCCTTAATAATTGATTCCATCATTTTACCCACTACTGAGGTCAGGCTGACCGGTCTATAATTCCGTTTTCTCTCTCCCTCCTTTTTTAAAAAGTGGGGTTACATTGGCTACCCTCCACTCCATAGGAACTGATCCAGAGTCAATGGAATGTTGGAAAATGACTTTCAATGCATCCGCTATTTCCAAGGCCACCTCCTTAAGTACTCTAGGATGCAGTCCATCAGGCCCTGGGGATTTATCGGCCTTCAATCCCATCAATTTCCCCAACACAATTTCCCGACTAATAAAGATTTTCCTCAGTTCCCCCTCCTTACTAGACCCTCTGACCCCTTTTATATCCGGAAGGTTGTTTGTATCCTCCTTAGTGAATACCGAACCAAAGTACTTGTTCAATTGGTCTGCCATTTCTTTGTTCCCCGTTATGACTTCCCCTGATTCTGACTGCAGGGGACCTACGTTTGTCTTCACCAACCTTTTTCTCTTTACATACCTATAGAAACTTTTGCAATCCGCCTTAATGTTCCCTGCAAGCTTCTTCTCGTACTCCATTTTCCTTGCCCTAATCAAACCCTTTGTCCTCCTCTGCTGAGTTCTAAATTTCTCCCAGTCCCCAGGTTCGCTGCTATTTCTGGCCAATTTGTATGCCACTTCCTTGGCTTTAATACTATCCCTGATTTCCCTAGATAGCCACGGTTGAGCCACCTTCCCTTTTTTATTTTTACGCCAGACAGGAATGTACAATTGTTGTAATTCATCCATGCGGTCTCTAAATGTCTGCCATTGCCCATCCACAGTCAACCCCCTAAGTATCATTCGCCAATCTATCCTAGCCAATTCACGCCTCATACCTTCAAAGTTACCCTTCTTTAAGTTCTGGACCATGGTCTCTGAAATTACTGTTTCATTCTCCATCCTAATGCAGAATTCCACCATATTATGGTCACTCTTCCCCAAGGGGCCTCGCACAATGAGATTGCTAATTAATCCTCTCTCATTACACAACACCCAGTCTAAGATGGCCTTCCCCCTAGTTGGTTCCTCAACATATTGGTCTAGAAAACCATCCCTTATGCACTCCAGGAAATCCTCCTCCACCGTATTGCTTCCAGTTTGGCTAGCCCAATCTATGTGCATATTAAAGTCACCCATTATAACTGCTACACCTTTATTGCATGCACCCCTAATTTCCTGTTTGATGCCCTCCCCAACATCCCTATTACTGTTTGGAGGTCTGTACACAACTCCTACTAACGTTTTTTGCCCTTTGGTGTTCTGCAGCTCTACCCATATAGATTCCACATCATCCAAGCTACTGTCTTTCCTAACTATTGCATTAATCTCCTCTTTAACCAGCAATGCTACCCCACCTCCTTTTCCTTTTATTCTATCCTTCCTGAATGTTGAATACCCCTGAATGTTGAGTTCCCAGCCCTGATCATCCTGGAGCCACGTCTCCGTAATCCCAATCACATCATATTTGTTAACATCTATTTGCACAATTAATTCATCCACCTTATTGCGGATACTCCTTGCATTAAGACACAAAGCCTTCAGGCTTGTTTTATTAACACCCTTTGTCCTTTTAGAATTTTGCTGTACAGTGGCCCTTTTTGTTCTTTGCCTTGGGTTTCTCTGCCCTCCACTTTTCCTCATCTCCTTTCTGTCTTTTGCTTTTGTCTCCTTTTTGTTTCCCTCTGTCTCCCTGCATTGGTTCCCATCCCCCTGCCATATTAGTTTAAATCCTCCCCAACAGCAGTAGCAAACACTCCCCCTAGGACAATGTGTGAGGAAGTCACATAAAATATGCAAAAGGACATATATAGGTTAAGTGAATGGGAAAAAATTTGGCAGGAGGAGTATAATGTTGGAAAGTGTGAGGTCATGAACTTTGGCAGAAAAAAATCAAAGAGCAAGTTATTATTTAAATGGAGAAAGTTTGCAAAGTGACGCAGTAGAGCGGGACCCGAGGGTACTTGTGCATGAAACACAAATGGATAGTTTGCAGGTACAGCAAGTGATCAGGAAGGCCAATGGTATCTTGGCCTTTATTGCAAAGGGGATGGAGTATAAAAGCAGGGAAGTCTTACTACAGCTTTATAAGGTATTGGTGAGGCCACACCTGGAATACTGCGTGCAGTTTTGGTTTCTATATTTACGAAAGGATATACTTGCTTTGGAGGCAGTTCAGAGAAGGTTCACTAGGTTGATTCCGGGGATGAGGGGGTTGATTTATGAGGAAAGGTTGAGTAGGTTGGGCCTCTACTGATTGGAATTCAGAAGAATGAGAGGTGATCTTATCGAAACGTATAAGATTATGAGGGGGCTTGACAAGGTGGATGCAGAGAGGATGTTTCCACTGATGGGGGAGACGAGAACTAGAGGGTGTGATCTTAGAATAAGGGGCCACTCATTTAAAACAGAGATGAGGAGAAATTTCTTCTCTCAAATGGTTGTAAATCTGTGGAATTCACTGCCTCAGAGAGTTGTGGAAGCTGGGACATTGAATAAATTTAAGACAGAAATAGACGATAAGTGGATAAGAGGTTATGGAGAGTGGGCGGGGAAGTGGAGCTGAGTCCATGATCAGATCAGCCATGATCTTATTAAATGGCGGAGCAGGCTCGAGGGGCCGTCTGGCCTATTCCTGTTCCTATTTCTTAAGTTCTTATGTTCTGTGTTGGTGATTTACCACCACATTATTTTCTCTAAACTCATAAGTATGATGGAGAATCTGTTCCCAATTAATTTTCCTTGTGGCCACACAAAACAAATTTAAGTGCATTTAGTAATTACCCAACAGATGTTATCTGTATGGTGATTATATTTCACATGCGGGCAGTTGATCCACTGAAGAGAAGCGTTTGTTTAATTAATTTGTTTTATTTTTTGAATTTTCTAAATATATGCCCAAGAAGCTTAGCTAGACTTGTGTTCCATCAAGGATCAGAGTCCCTACTTATTTTCCAGCTGAGAAGCACCTAACCAAAGCCATGCTATAACCAGCACTTAACTTGTCTAATCTATACCGATAGCATCCTGGCTGAAATGAGGGCGGGGTGTTGTGTATTGCTCCGGTACATTAAATGTATGAGAAGTACAATGGTGCACCACAGAGGGCGCTGTGGTGGGAGACCTGAAAGTACCTGCACGAGGCAGTATAAAAGGCTGCCCACCACTCTGGAGCTGTTCAATAAAGGACTAAGGTCACAGCAGTTAGATCAACACCGGACCGTATGGAGTCAGTGATTTGTGTGCTACATACATCACACGGGGGGTGAGGGCGCGGGGGAGAACAAGATTCATGCTGATCAGTCTCCCCTCTACCTGGGCCATCTGAGGGTTGTGAGAATAAATGTAGTAAGATGTCAGCCAAATGGAATAGCACAGGTACACATGTGACCTTAGATAGAAGCCCTGTTTCTGCAAGAGCTGCATATTCCCAAGTTTTGCAGCTCAGATTAAAGCTCCTAGTCTCTGACTGTGAAACAAGACTTTCACAATCGGACTAGTATAATGTCTGGAGTGAACCTCCTGCTACTTTTCCTTCAGGAAATCAAACCTAAGCATGTTCACAGTGCTGGTAATTTAATACTACCTGTTATAGATGACCTTGTTTCACATTGAATACAGTGCTATTGTAGGTTAAATTTTATAATGAGATTCAGAACTTAGATTTTATCCCACAAACCAGCAAAAGTGAAGTCACAGACCATTATTTAACATGGAAAACAATTACATTCCATTTGATATGTACAGTTTTATACTCGCCTTCACAATCTTCAAAAACAGCAATATAATTTGAACAAACTTTTCAATTAATTCTTTAATTACATAACCCAGTTCTTTAACGTTCCCACTGGAAACATGATACTCATTTTATTAAAGGGATGACTGCCTTATCACAAGAGTATTTAGTGTACATAGTATTGTCTTAATGAGTGATCCACAAGCAATATATGTCTATCAGGGATGCTAGCATTAGAGAGCATTAATAATAAGACATTATCATACTTGCTAAGGATTCACATTGTTTTGTTTGTATAGAACACATTAAAAATTGCTTTCCTTCCAGTTACTAAAATCAGAAGTTTAGCGATGAAGATTAAGATTGCCATGGCTTGACATTTACTCCTTTATAGATTATTTCATGCTCTAGTGAACCAAAAAAACAGTATTATTTTTTTTTCTGAAATAACATTCTGCTCAGATTTCTTTAGTCTTGCCACTGCAGCAGCCCAAAAATATTGAAAGAACAAATTGAGTCACAGTTATTGAAGATAAAGTTGTGCTGAATTGTATTCTTGGGTAAGAATACTATTATAGCGGCGTATATAAATCCTCTTGGTTATGTATCCTGTCAGAGTTACCTGTGAGAATGCTGACTTTCCCCTGATTAAGATTAAGAGCCGTGACTCCCGCTGAGAAAAGCATCAAGTCCAATGACTGGCCTTGGGCCACACACAAATGATTCTTCATTGATTCTTTGTGACTGTCCCTGAGGCCTGTCCTTGCGCAAAAGGTGACTAATGGGTCACCAGCACCAGTGTGTTGAATGGCCTGCCACAAAGTGCCTTTTATTAATGTGTTGTGGCGGGGAAGCCGTATGGCCATGCTGAGCCCTGAAATGGATTCATTTGCAGACTGACTGGCGACCTTAGGATTTTCTATTTGGCCTCATACTTTATCGGTTCTTAATAGGTGTGTTTTCCAGCTAGTTAGTTTTGGCACTTCGTAGTGCTTGTTATTAAAAGTTAGACGGTTTTATTGATTAGTTTCTTTGACAAATCTTTATTTTTGACATCTGTGACTATTTTTGAAACAATAATTCTCACAGAAGGCCGCACTGCACGTTTGAAACTGCTCCATGTGTGGTGTTGGGGATGGTTTACATTTCTTCTACATTTACATAATCTGTAGATTATTTCAAAACATTTCTTGAAGTGGAATGTCTCTTTCCAAAATGATTAAGTAAAGACAATAGTGCACTGGAGCCTGTTTTGATGGTTACTCATGCATATGTTAGTTCCTATTAAACTCATTTAATTCCAAGATAATTCATGAGTCGTGACGCGGTGAGAGCTTTCTGTTATTGCCAGATACTTCCTTTCCCAGATTCGACTGCGATTTTGTTCAATTACACTCAATATCCGCCACCTCTGATGGCAGTGCCACACAGGATCCAAGACTTTATAAGCACGCTTATCACATTCCCCAACTTTTATTTAACATATTTTTGTGGGTGCAGTATCACCAGCCATTCCTATAAGTGGACCTTGCATTCCCTATGAGCTGGAGCGGACCTTTAACTGCCCAGTATCTAGGTAAGTGATAGCAATGGAAAACTATTACTCTGCACGCCAGCAACTGGAAGATGCCTTTGGAAGCCTAGAATCATGCAGCACAGGAAGGGGACATTCGGCACAGTGTGTCTGTGCTGGCTCTTTGAAAGAGCTATCCAATTAATCCCACTCCCCTGCTCTTTCCCTGCATAGCCCTGCACTTTTTCCTTTTTCAAGTATGTATTCAATTTACATTTGAAAGTTACTATTGAATCTGCTCCCTCCACCCTTTCAGGCAGTGCATTCCAGATCATCATAACTCGCAGTGTAAAAAAAAAAGTCACCTCATCTCTCTGCTAGTACTTTTGCCAATGATCTTAAATCTGTATAGTCTGGTTATCAGCTCTCCTGCAGCAAAAATGGTTTCTCCCTGTTTACTCTATCAAAAACGCCATGATTTTGAACACCTGGATTAAATCTCCCCTGAGCATTCTCTGCTCAAAGGAGAGCAACAAAACTTCCCCAGTCTCTCCACATAACTGAAATCCCTCTTCTTGATGCCATTCTAATAAATTGTCTCTGCACCCTCTCCAAGGCCTTGACATCTTTCCTAAAGTGTGTTGCCATGATTGTCCCATGATTTTCTTTTCTTCAAAAAATAAACTCTGTCAGACGAGACTCAATCTATAAACAATAGATGGTTTATTTACATAAAACAGGTATATAAAGGGGTGGTAAACCTGAGTGAAGAGAGAACGGAGGGGTAGTAGATCATTGATCGGCCGTGGTTATCGGAAGTGATATGGAGATGAGCTCTACATCAACCTTTTAAAAAAAAAAGTACTTACCTCTTTGGTGTTAGCCACATCTGTGCCCATAAATCCTGACTGGAGAAGGCCTGACGCCACACCCCAACTTCTTGCAAGGATCCTAAAACATGCAATAGGCCCTTCATTCGCAGATGCAAGGGCCCAACACCTGCTGTAGGCAGTTGCTCCAAACATCTGAAAATTGTCCAAAGCTAATATGGCACCGGACGTTTTTCAGGCAGTTTTGGGGTGCAGCGCATAGTTCTGCAAAATAGGTCATTTTTGACACCGTTTTCCATCTGGAAAATGGGTGCAATAATGATCAATTTCTACCCAAATTATATCGTGCACAAAACAGTGAATAATACACCAATTTCTTCCTTAATGCATAAAATAATAGATACCACACATTTTATTCCAAACATAGTCTTTAAAGCAGGGCACGCTTCTTATGCTGTGCAGATTGCCACTGCCTCAAACTGATCTAATTTCTCCGCTGGTCAATAGAATCTTAAACACAGAGTTTTGCTGTTGGTTCGAGACAACTCTCCAAAAAAACCAAGCTTCCCACAGAATTGCAATCAAAACGCCATTCAAATTACAGTAAAATAAAAAGCAATAGGCAACTCCATCTCATAATTATATTGGATCAACAGCCTTTATGTTGCCAGGATAGGTGTCATTCATTTACTCAGATTGACACTTTGTTTACAGTCAGGCTGAGATGTCGCCATGGTTTATTAGAAGTCACAAATATTTGGTGGACAAACATTTGAAGCAATGCACACCTTTCCTGCAAGCTGCCACTAAGTGCTTATGAGGAACAATGCATTTGATGGGACTTCTTTTGAATGAATTGTAATTGCCCCTACCTTTCAGAAAATAGCTAGCCATGATTGCTATTAACCCCATGGCACTTATGTTAACACTCAGATGCTCTTTCCAGTAATAAGAAATACCAGTTTAGAAACAAGATTCGCAAAAATCCATTTTGTTACAGCTTCCGTCATCAACGAAATCACTTAAATCTGAAATTAGTAGCCTCCGACCAGGGCAGCAGAGAAAGCATTACATGCATTACCTGATGGACTGCATCCCAGAGTACTTAAGGAGGTGGCCTTGGAAATAGCGGATACATTGACAGTCATTTTCCAACATTCCATAGACTCTGGATCTGTTCCTATGGAGTGGAGGGTAGCCAATGTAACCCCACTTTTTAAAAAAGGAGGGAGAGAGAAAACGGAATTATAGGGACCGGTCAGCCTGACATCGGTAGTGGGTAAAATGATGGAATCAATTATTAAGGATGTCATAGCAGCGCATTTGGAAAGAGATGACATGATAGGTCCTAGTCAGCATGGGTTTGTGAAAGGGAAATCATGCTTGACAAATCTTCTGGAATATTTTGAGGATGTTTCCAGTAGAGTGGACAAGGGGGAACCAGTTGATCTGGTGTATTTGGACTTTCAGAAGGCTTTCGACAAGGTCCCACACAAGAGATTAATGTGCAAAGTTAAAGCACATGGGATTGGGGGTAGTGTGCTGACGTGGATTGAGAACTGGTTGTCAGACAGGAAGCAAAGAGTAGGAGTAAATGGGTACTTTTCAGAATGGCAGGTAGTGACTAGTGGGGTACCGCAAGGTTCTGTGCTGGGGCCCCAGCTGTTTACATTGTACATTAATGATTTAGACGAGGGGATTAAATGTGGTATTTCCAAATTTGCGGATGACACTAAGTTGGGTGGCAGTGTGAGCTGCGAGGAGGATGCTATGAGGCTGCAGAGTGACTTGAATAGGTTAGGTGAGTGGGCAAATGCATGGCAGATGAAGTATAATGTGGATAAATGTGAGGTTATCCACTTTGGTTGTAAAAACAGAGAGACAGACTATTATCTGAATGGTGACAGATTAGGAAAAGGGGAGGTGCAACGAGACCTGGGTGTCATGGTACATCAGTCATTGAAGGTTGGCATGCAGGTACAGCAGGCGGTTAAGAAAGCAAATGGCATGTTGGCCTTCATAGCGAGGGGATTTGAGTACGGGGCAGGGAGGTGTTACTACAGTTGTACATGGCCTTGGTGAGGCCACACCTGGAGTATTGTGTACAGTTTTGGTCTCCTAACTTGAGGAAGGGTGTTCTTGCTATTGAGGGAGTGCAATGAAGGTTCACCAGACTGATTCCCAGGATGGCGGGACTGACATATGAAGAAAGACTGGATCAACTGGGCTTGTATTGACTGGAGTTCAGACGAATGAGGGGGGATCTCATAGAAACTTTTAAAATTCTGACGGGGTTAGACAGGTTAGATGCAGGAAGAATGTTCCCAATGTTGGGGAAGTCCAGAACCAGGAGTCACAGCCTAAGGATAAGGGGTAAGCCATTTAGGACCGAGCTGAGGAGAAACTTCTTCACCCAGAGAGTGGTGAACCTGTGGAATTCTCTACCACAGAAAGTTGTTGAGGCCAATTCACTAAATATATTCAAAAAGGAGTTAGATGTAGTCCTTACTACTAGGGGGATCAAGGGGTATGGCGAGAAAGCAGGAATTGGGTACTGAAGTTGCATGTTCAGCCATGAACTCATTGAATGACGGTACAGGCTCAAAGGGCCGAATGGCCTACACCGGCACCTATTTTCTATGTTTCTAAATCTGGCTTAGCAGAGAAGCAGCCAAGGTTCAAGTTCCAGGGATCATAACACAGCTCAAGTTACTGTCTTCAGGACAGATGGGAGTACATTACAAACACAGAAGTTAACACTTTTCCAAATCTTTGTTTTGTTGGTGCGATGTAACTCAATCCAGTGATTGCGAACTGTGTAGTGCAATTCATTTGAATATGTCAGTTGTAATTGGTGCCTGGAGGCAACATTCTGAACTAGAGCACTATAGCAAGGAATAGCATGACATGAGTTCACAATCATGATATCTTACATCTTCATTTCCTATTTCAGTGTCAAATTTGAAGTGTCAGATGGAGGTAAGGCACAGCCCTGGATAATTCTGCAATCTTTGTGGCCTAATTACATCATTTAAATGAAAAAAAAGTACTGAAGTTGGAGGCAAGACTGAGCCTAAAATACTGTGCATTGTGAATTACTCCAAACTGCTGAAAAAAAATGATAACATACAGAGCTAAATATCATTGACTGAAGGTATGCGGAGAATGCGAGAATAACCCTTCTGAAGGGCTAATGCATTCAGTGAATACTGAACCCCTTTAATTTGTGCTGTGACGAATTCATATGTATTCTGCAACTGAATAGGGTAGATTTTAACTTTGCGCAATAGTGTAAAACGGCTGGTCGTTTATCAACAGTTATCCCATTTTACATCTCTTCTGATGTTTACTTTCATATGACAGCTCTTTAGCAGAGTTTTAATGTGCTTGGTGGCAGCACATTGTCCTCTAAATAGGGTTAGAAAGTGTTCACTTTAGCAGTGCAGCAAGGGCTGCCACCTGTATTGTATTAGATGACACAGTTCATCCTCTGCTGCCGGAAAATTTCTCAAATGTAAATTGGACACAAATACTGTTTTTCCAAATATAAGTCAATTTTTGCCATTTGCTTCTGTGTCTTATGATTTGGCGAAATGAGTTTTCAGGGTAATGAGGTTTTCAATTAATTTTCAGCATCAAAAAGCAAACCTCAGAACTTTCTGATGTTGGACTTTGGTAAAAGGTGGGAACAATAATGCATATAGTTAGATAAGAAAAAATCTTTCACTGAATATGAAGTATGACTTAACATTGTGGCATTCTGACTGGAGGCTGCAAGAGCACAGGGCATAGCCAAGCCTTGGAGAGATGTCAGAAGGGGAACAAGCCTGGAGAAATATGCGACATGATTCAGCCTGCAAAAAGTGCATGTAATAGATAGAACTGTGTTACAATACAAGGCACATGACACAATTAAGGCATTATTTTCGAAAGCATCATGAGAGCACATCTTAAGTGGTTACATCAAAATCCTGTAAATGTGTAAGTACGAAGTAGTGCAGTCCCATCCATCTAATTTTGTGACATGTACAATTTGGATTGTTCTGTGGAAGACATTCAGATAAACCCATGATGTAATGTGTTACTGGGGAGCTATACAATTTGCTATTATCACATGCTGTGCTGTATAGAGCCACCTATTGAATTTCTGTAATAGCCCACGTCGAATGTGCTTTCAGAGAGACTCAACAGCACTTTAGTCAGAGCAATTGCAAATATTCTTGCATCCAAATTCTGGAGGTTCAGCAATCCCACAGTGCATGCAAAGTCATCTTTCAGTGCTGTGCTGTGCAAATTTTCTTTTTTTTTCAGGCAGCAATTCAATCTGTTACTCAGCCCATCTGTCCGCAGGATTTTCTCGAGTCTTTTGAGCATTATTACTGGCAATTGACCAAACTTTATTTTTCCAAAGGGGACTACTTTTTGGTCCTTCACAATTTCAGCCTGGATCTTAACTGAGGCCTGTACTACTGAATTTGGCCCAGTAACTTACCCAAGAATCCTTGTGATAGGATTTGGAAAGAGAGATATTGACAACTGAAGAATGATACAAATGGAGGTAGAGCTGATCTGACTGTGTCAATATTTACAGTTCACCTGTAGTATATGGTATATCAGAAGGTACACTGTCTTCCAATGAAGGGAATGTTAATGATCAAAGGCCCAGATTGTGCTTTCAACGGCAAAGGAACGGCTTTTACTGTTCTTCTCACATACAGTCGTCTTGAGACTTTGTGGGCTTTTCAGTGGGGATTCCACTAAACGCTCGTCTGATGCAGCACCCTCTACAGGGGATTTATGGCATCTCTGAGCATGTCAAGCAACATCCAGGCTCTTCAACCAATCAGATCGAAGTATCTTCACTGAGACACGCAAATTGCAAACCAGGAAGTAAAAACCAGGAAATATAAATTACAATCAGGAACAGGAAACAAAATAAAGATTGGGACATACAGATGGGATTAAGGGAGAGAGATAAAAGAGGAAAATAGAAAAAGAATCTGCAACATTCATTTTCTTCTGAGGAAATTAAACTCCATGCTTGTAAAATTACATTTTCAGGGCCTGGGAGGTTATTCAGCAGTAATTATCAGTCATTACACTGTTAAAAACTCACTTACTCCTGAATGCACCAGTCATAACTTTTTCCGCTCTTTTTAGTGTGGAACTCGAGGGTAATTACCACATGTTCACGCCATTACAGTGATTTAAATGGCGGTTCTATCATTGAGGAATGCAAACAGTGCACCCTGTGGAGGAGCAGGGTATCTCTGCAGCAACTTCTGGATTTTTGCATTTAACAGCGCATATATGGTGGCCAAAAGTTGCTGCTAGATTTACCCTTTAATACCAGCAAGGCTGATAGCCTTGCCATTATTATTACAGCAAAATCAGGGCCAGTGTAGTAGTCTGCTACTGAGGTGGAGTATTTGCTTTTTTTTATGTGTTCTGCCACTGATGAGTGATCATCCTCAATTAAATAGATTTATTGTTTTTTGCGCTGGGCATAACTCATGAGAATTAAATCAGGGTAAAGTTTTTTTGACATGGACAAAAATAAATGTTTAATATGTGACTGAGGTTGGTTTGCTTTATTTACTGTTAAGAAAGGAACCAAGGGTTTCTGGACAAAATGGCAGTGCTGGTTGTATGGCCTGAGTTCCAACTGTGCTGAGTTTCATTTTGATTACTACCCTTCCTAGTTTCCCGGTTGACCTTTTATTTATTAATATAGCTGGAGATCAGAGTAAGAGTTCGGATCTGGAAGCCTTTGACAGATAAATATGTACAAATTATCAATGAAATGACTGGTTAATGGCAGGTTACTCTGTTGCACGTATTATACTTGCCGTTTTTGATTTCTTTGTAAAATTTGAAGAACTAAAGTTATCAATTGACACAGATTTTTGGAGTTTGTTTCACTGCCTCAAGGCATAATTGTACTTCTCAAATAGTGCTTTTGCCTTATATCCTGAGAATGTGGTGCTAAAGTATTAACTGTGCAGTGGTCTTCTGTATTTATAACATGATTGGTCCACTGCCCGTACATAGATCCCTTGATAGACTGATCCTGAAGACGAAGACCTGATATTCGGCTAGTACGGCAGTGTTATCACATGACAAAGAGACATTCATCAGGTTGTACATTTTTTTTACAGAGAGGAGTGACTTTATTGGCTGTTCAGGGTTGAGGACGGAAGCAACCTTGGGAATCAATGTTGAAGCAAATGCATCCATCAGCATGCTTGTGTAATTTATCTGTTTACTATCACAATACAAGTATGCTGACATATGTCTTGAACCAGTTGAGCAGGTGATAATCTGACTGCACAAATCAAAGCCCACAAGTCTTGGGTCTGCATTGCCATCAATTCTCTGTGGTTTGGAAATTTACGTTTAAAAGTACGGTCGGCAGTGGGTGAACTGCATGTTAGCAATCAATGCTACTGCATCAAACAAATATCAGATTTAAATATCCAATTAGTCATGTAAGCTATAATCATGCAGTTTGTACTGCATTTTTTTTGACAGACCCTGCCCCCTGCCAAGCTCCTCCCCCCCCCCGGCCCCGAATCATTCCCTCCATGTGGTGCCAAGAAGCAGGACCTGAGGCCCGAGACTCTGACTCTTCTTCCCCCGACTCTCTATCCCTACCCGACTCTCTATCCCCCCCCCCGACTCTCTATCCCCCCCCCCCGACTCTCTATCCCCCCCCCGACTCTCTACCCCCCCCCCGACTCTCTACCCCCCCCGACTCTCTACCCCCCCCCGACTCACTACCCCCCCCCGACTCTCTACCCCCCCCGACTCTCTACCCCCCCCCGACTCTCTACCCCCCCCCGACTCTCTACCCCCCCCCCGACTCTCTACCCCCCCCGACTCTCTACCCCCCCGACTCTCTACCCCCCCCGACTCTCTACCCCCCCCGACTCTCTATCCCCCCCCGACTCTCTATCCCCCCCCGACTCTCTATCCCCCCCCGACTCTCTATCCCCCCCCGACTCTCTATCCCCCCCCGACTCTCTATCCCCCCCCGACTCTCTATCCCCCCCCCGACTCTCTATCCCCCCCCGACTCTCTATCCCCCCCCCCGACTCTCTATCCCCCCCCGACTCTCTATCCCCCCCCGACTCTCTCTCCTTCCCCCCCGACTCTCTAACCCCCCCCCGACACTCTATCCCCCCCCGACTCTCTATCCCCCCCCGACTCTCTATCCCCCCCGACTCTCTATCCCCCCCGACTCTCTATCCCCCCCCGACTCTCTATCCCCCCCGACTCTCTATCCCCCCCGACTCTCTATCCCCCCACCACCTCTCTATCCCCCCCCGACTCTCTATCCCCCCACCACCTCTCTATCCCCCCCCGTCTCTCTTTCCCCCCCCCGTCTCTCTATCCCCCCCCCGTCTCTCTATCCCCCCCCCGTCTCTCTATCCCCCCCCCGTCTCTCTATCCCCCCCCCCGTCTCTCTATCCCCCCCCCCGTCTCTCTATCCCCCCCCCGTCTCTCTATCCCCCCCCCGTCTCTCTATCCCCCCCCCGTCTCTCTATCCCCCCCCCGTCTCTCTATCCCCCCCTCGTCTCTCTTTCCCCCCCCCGTCTCTCTATCCCCCCCCGTCTCTCTTTCCCCCCCCCCGTCTCTCTTTCCCCCCCCCGTCTCTCTTTCCCCCCCCCGTCTCTCTATCCCCCCCCGTCTCTCTATCCCCCCCTCGTCTCTCTTTCCCCCCCCCCCGTCTCTCTATCCCCCCCCCCGTCTCTCTATCCCCCCCCCCGTCTCTCTATCCTCCCCCGTCTCTCTATCCCCCCCCCGTCTCTCTATCCCCCCCCCCGTCTCTCTATCCCCCCCCCCCGTCTCTCTATCCCCCCCCCCGTCTCTCTATCCCCCCCCCCGTCTCTCTATCCCCCCCCCCGTCTCTCTATCCCCCCCCCCGTCTCTCTATCCCCCCCCCCGTCTCTCTATCCCCCCCCCGTCTCTCTATCCCCCCCCGTCTCTCTATCCCCCCCCCGTCTCTCTATTCCCCCCCCCGTCTCTCTATCCCCCCCCCGTCTCTCTATCCCCCTCCCGTCTCTCTATCCCCCTCCCGTCTCTCTATCCCCCTCCCGTCTCTCTATCCCCCTCCCGTCTCTCTATCCCCCTCCCGTCTCTCTATCCCCCTCCCGTCTCTCTATCCCCCTCCCGTCTCTCTATCCCCCCCGTCTCTCTATCCCCCCCCCCGTCTCTCTATCCCCCCCGTATCTCTATCACCCCCCTGACTCACTATCCCCCCCTGCGACTCTCTATTCCCCCCCCCTCCCAAGACTCTCTATCCCCCCCGACTCTCTATCCCCCCCCCGACTCTCTATTCCCCCCCCCGACTCTCTATCCCCCACCCCCCCGACACTCTCTCCCTCCCCCCCCGACTCTCGCTCCCTCCCCCCCCGACTCTCTCTCCCTCCCTCCCCGACTCTCTCTCCCTCCCCCCCGACTCTCTCTCTCCCTCCCCCCCCGACTCTCTCTCTCTCCCTCCCCCCCGACTCTCTCTCCCTCCCCCCCCGACTATCTCTCCCTTGCCCCCCCGACTCTCTATTCCCCCCCCCCGACTCTCTATTCCCCCCCCGACTCTCTATTCCCCCCCCGACTCTTTATTCCCCCCCCAGGACTCTCTATCCCCCCCCCCGACTCTCTATCCCCCCCCCCGACACTCTATCCCCCCCCGACACTCTATCCCCCGCCGACTCTCTATCCTCCCCCCGACTCTCTATCCCCCCCCCGACTCTCTAACACCCCCCGACTCTCTATACCCCCCCCCCGACTCTTCTCCCCTCCCCTGCTCCGACCCCTCTCGTGGGGCCGAGAGCGGCAGCTGTGGGGCCTAGCGTGGCGACGACGATCAGTGAAGCGGGGGGGGGGGGTTGCGCCGATAGGGAGGGAGAGGCAGAGAGAGACTGGAGGGAGAGGCAGAGAGTGACTGGAGGGAGAGGGAAGAGAGAGAGAATGAGAGAGAGAGATTTGGGGTGGGAGAAAGGGAGAGACTGGGGGGGAGAGAGAGAGACTGGAGAAGAGAATGAGAGAGAGACTGGGGGAGAGAGGGAGAGAAAGCGTGAGACTGGGGGCGAGAGGGAGAGGAAGCGTGAGACTGGGAGAGAGACTAGAAGAGAGAGATTGGGAGAGAAAGTGGTTCGGGGAGAGAGAGGTTGCGGGGAGAGTGCGAGGGACTGGGAGAGAGACTGGGGGCGGGGAGGGATACGGGTCGGCGGGGGGGGCGAGGGGATCCGAGGGGAGAGAGGGAACTCAGGGAAGATGGATCGCTTTCTTCCAACCCTCTACAAGGGACATTGTTGGAGTGGATGATGTCCAGAAGTCACGACACTGTCACTATCCACTTCATAACCAATAAACCTGTTAATAATCTGCACACAATTCCTGCCCCATCTACGGTGGGGGGGGTGGCGGGGGCAGTGGAGGGGATGCACTTCGGCTGGGCGAGGGATGCACTGGGACTGGGGTAAGTCACTTCGGCTGGGGGAGGGATGTCCTTACGCTGGGGTAAGGTACTTTGGCTGGGTCAGGCATGCTCTTGGACTGCACTTGGACTGGGGTAAGGCACTTTGGCTGGCCCTTGGTGTCTTCTGGGGAGCTCTGTCCTCTGTCACTTCAAGAAGTCGAAGTGGATCGAGTTACAATTTGCAAAGTCAGTGAGACCTTGGGTACAGTTACACATTCCTGTGAAACGTCAGGGTATGGCTTATCCTCCAATGGGACCAATGATCGACAAAGCGTGGAGCATGGTGGCCATTTTTGCAGTACAAATAAGCGCATCCATAACCATGCTGGCAAGAAATAGCATTATTTTGTTGAAGGCAGAAGCAGCTCACATGAAATAAAACCATATTTTGGAGCATCTCACTTCAATGTGAGAGCTGGAGCTTGTAATAGATGAGAAGTCTACCATAGGGCCAAAATGGCTCAAACCTGTCTATCATTGATGGCCGAGTACATTAAATCCCATTCAAGGAAGGGGTGAAGAATGGCATCAGGGACATCATTAGAATCAAATATATTGAAGGAAAAATCAGTGAAGGTTTAAATATAGAGCTGTAGGCAATGTGATAGTTTGCACAATAGATCATAAATATGCAGCACCTGCAGTGTGGAGAAGAGGTTTAATTTGCTTATTGTTAAGAGATCTGAATCTCAGATGGGCTGTTTTGGGAAGGGAAATGAAATGGAAAGCAGTTTTATGGCTGATCATGCCAGAAACTTGAAAGGATATTAATTGTTATGTTATTGGACCATTACTGTCCCATCTGCTTCTAGACATGATTGTGAATGAGAACCATCATTGTTGTCCTCCAACACATCATCAACAGTACCCTGAAGTGTTGCCATGTTATGTAAGATGAGGCAGGTAGTGAAATGTTCACAGATTGCTAATGTTGTTTTGAATTCTTCCCCAGATGAAATACAAAGATCTAAATATCATCAATAAAATGTCCAATAGGCATTCTATGACTTTCTCATGCTAGTGTAAATCCCATCAACTGTTTGTGCATAATTTGGCACCAGGGTCATGTGCCCTGACTTTGAATCATAGTCTTTCATTATCTCAAAAAGAAAGACTTGCATTAAAAGATAGAATACAAAGAATTATTCCTATAGGTTAATGCCTTACCTAGCACCCAACCTGCAGTCAAGGCTCTTTGCATCAATCTGCTGCCCCGTCTACAATTGGCAGGAAGCAATGAATCGTAAGTACTGCCAAGACAGTTGATATACACATCATGATGATCTTAGCTTCAGATAATACCTACAATTTTTGCAGAATGCAAATCTTGCCTGGTAATGTTGATGTGCCGATTCTCATCAGATGCACAAGTAAGTATGTGGGCAGATTCAAGGACTTCCAAGACCTTGGGTAAGTCAGCACTGGCAAAGGACATTTTGTTCTCATTTGTTGCTGTGGGAATTCTGAGAAACAGTATAATAATTTGTCATCCCGGGCACAAATATAGTGATTCAAGAAATGACTTCAGGCATGGTATGCTGACTGACTGACACCTTCGGCTGGCTCAGTGAGAGCCTGAAAAGTGTCAGCAGCAAAGTGGTCACCTTTGATAGCATCAACTGGGGATAATTGATGTCAGTCTTGCGCATTCAATCTTATTTTATCTCATTACACAGGTCATACATAGGCTTTTTTCCATTAAACCTGTGCAAAAATGTTGGATTTGAATTGAGACAAAAGAAAAGAACCAAATGAAGCTTGGAATTAAGACTAATTGTTGGGGGCAGGGGAGGGGGTGGGGGGGGTTGGGGTGGGGCGGGTGGCAGGGGGAGATATAAACTGTTCACGAACTTGTGTACTAATTGACTTGAGATTGCTTCTTACAGCCAATGTCAGCATAAAGCCAAAATCGTTCCATTCCCCAATGCTGAAATTGGAGATTGTTTTATATTTTTGATCATGAAAACTCAAAAAAATAGAATTTATCAAGTATGCATGAAGCATAATTTGTAATGTCTCAAAGTATGGAGCAAAATGCCTCAAGATGCACTGGAATATAATTTGACCTCTAGTGTTGAAATTCAATTATTTAAAAAATCAGTTCTTTTAAAATCTTTGATTTTACTCTTGCCTTCTCTTTGGCAGAAAGACATTAAATGACCAACCAAATAGGGATATATATATTCTTTAACTTATCAATTTCTTGAAACTTTTTTTTTACGCTCCTGATTTCAAGGTTATTGAAAAATATTACATCATATGGGATTACAGGACAATTATTATACAGGAGTAATTGGTTAAAATCCCATCAGCAGAGTGTTGTCATTAACGGGAGTGGATCCAAATGGGGCCTGGTCATAGATGGCGTTCCACAAGGCTATGGTTTGGGACCTTTTTTTCCCATTATTTTCATTAATGGTTTGCAAGAGAGAATTAATCCAATCATTCATAAATTCGAAGAAGACATGAAAATGTGTAAAGGAGTTAGTATGACGTTTATACAAAATGAGTTTAGCAGTTATCTAATCGCTGAGTTTTAAAGGAACAGTTATCAAGGCAACATGAGATAAAAATAGATAGTGTTTGTCATGCAAGGCAAATAAGGTTTCAGTTTGTAATTCTCGAGCTATCAAGTATAAAGCAGAGAGGACTATACTTAGGCTAAATAAGTTTCAGCTTGGGACAGTGGTAGCACTCCTGAATCAGAGGATTGTGCATTCAAGCCTTTCGCCAGGAACTCCAAGCACATAATCTGAGCTGACACTTCAGTGCAGTAACTGAGGAATGGTGCATTGTCTGAGATGCTGTCATTTGGATGAGACATTAAACAGAGATCTGTTCAAGAAGATGTGAAAGATCCCATAACACTATTGAAGAAGAGTATAGAGTTTTCC
The DNA here is from genome assembly GCF_044704955.1 of Pristiophorus japonicus. Taxonomy (NCBI): domain Eukaryota; kingdom Metazoa; phylum Chordata; class Chondrichthyes; family Pristiophoridae; genus Pristiophorus; species Pristiophorus japonicus. The sequence goes on from NC_091987.1 coordinate 36,981,707, forward strand.
CATTGTACTGGCCAGCATTCATTCCCAAACCAACATTACTGGTCATATCTCATTGCTGTTTGCAGGTCCTTGTGAAAATTGGCTGCTGCGTTAGGCTAAATAAAAATAGTAACTGCACTTTAAAAGTCATGAATTGGCTATGAAATACTTTGGAACATGCTGAGGACATGAAACATGCTATACAAGTGTCTTCTTTAGGCTAAGCAAAGCTTTGGATCGTCCACGCTTGCGTATTATAACCAGTTTTGATTTCAACAACAACAACTTGTATTTATATAGTGCCTTTAACGTAGTGAAACATCCCAAGGTGCTTCTCAGGAGTATTATGGGATTAAAATAATTGACACCAAGTCATATAAGTAGAAATTAGTGCAGGTGGCCAACAGCTTGGTCAAAGAGGTATGTTTAAAGGAGTGTCTTGAAGGAGGAAAGAGAGGCAGAGAGATTTAGGCAGAAAGTTCCAGAGCTTAGGCCCTAGGCAATAAAAGGCATGGCCTCCAATGGTTGAGCGATTATAATCAGGGATGCTCAAGAGGGCAGAACTAGAGGAGGACAGACATCTTGGGTGGGGGTGGGGGCGGGGGGGGGGGGTGGGCGGGGGTGTTGTGGGACTGGAGGAGATTACAGAGTTAGGGAGGGGCGAGGTCATGGAGGGATTTGAAAATAAGGATGAGAATTTTGAAATCGAGGCGTTGCTTAATCGGAAGCCAATGTAGGTCAGCGAGCACTGGGGTGATGGGTGATCAGGACTTGGTGCGAGTTAGAACATGGGCTGCCGAGTTTTGGATCACCTCTAGTTTACGTAGGGTAGAATGTGGGAGGCCAGCCAGGAGTGCGTTAGAATAGTCAAGTCTAGTGGTAACAAAGGCATGGATCAGGGTTTCAGCAGCAGATGAGCTGAGGAACGGGTGGAGATGGGCAATGTTACAGAGGTGGAAATAAGCGGTCTTGGGTATGCTGCGGATATGTGGTCGAAAGTTCATTTCAGGGTCAAATATGACACCAAGGTTGTGATCAGTGTGGTTCAACCTCAGACAGAAGTTGGGGAGAGGGATGGAGTCAGTGGTTGGAGAACAGAGTTTACCACAAATAATGAAGGATGATTGGTTCTAGAGAAGGTACAGAAGAGGGAAACCATGATTACCTAGGGGTGCCTGTTTATCAGGCTAGATCCTTAGAATTAGGGCTCTACTTTAGAAGAACACAAGCATAGAGGCGATGATTGAAGTTTCTAAAGTCATAAATGATTGGATTCAGTCCAGTTACATAGCTTATAAATTAAGGAGACCATGCCTGTAAAGTCCTTGGGCAAAGAATTACGAAGTATTTATCTTCATACGGTCATCGCCCTCTGGAACAGACTATTGAAACATACTGACTGTTATGAATTTGCTACAGTCCTTTAAAAGGGAACTTAACATGTTCCTGATTTGAAGAGGTAATTTCCAGTTGCAGAAAGTAAGTTGCTAGGATTGTGAGGAGTTCTGAGCTATTATGGTCTTTTGGAGCTTTGCTTGATTGCCTCAGGGAGTCAGGAATTTTCAGTTTTTCTTAAATTGACCAAGGTTTTTTTTCTGTTTTTTTTTCCCTCAGGAGATTGTGTAGTTGGAGGTAGATCAATGATGTACCTGGTTGCAGCATGTCTGGATGGGTTGGGCTTTACGGGCCGGGTAGATCAATGATGTACGTGATTACACCATGTTTGGATGGGTTGGGCTTTATGGGCTTGCAGTCTTTTCCTGTCCTTTTAGTATTTTCCTATGCCTATCGCTTTCCCAATTGCAGTTAGCTCCCCTAACGTGCTGTGCGACAGCATAGCAAAAGGTTTATTTCAGCTGAGAGAAAACAATAGTCTGGGCCACAGAATGGATGCCTTCACCAGTAATTTCAATATCACTCTAACTTGCCCAACAGAAATTTTGCATGCAGGAGTTGCATATTGCTTCCCAACAGATAGCCGAGTCCCTGCATTTCATTTCAATCTATCAAGTTGTTGTTGAGAAATAAAACATTTTTCTGACCATATCAAGCTGTCAGTATTTTCTGACAGTTTAACAAGCAGAGAAGTTATGTTCAACTTACATAAAACCTTGATTAGACCCCATTTTGAGAACTATGCAGTCTGGTCTCCATCTTACAGAAAGCATATTGAGGCATTGGAGAACGTACAAAAAGGATTTACAAGGGTGATACTGGAGCAGTGAAAGGGTACAACTATCAGGAAAGGATGAACAGGCTGGAGCTCTTTTCTCCAGAAAAGAGAAGACTGAGTGGTGACCTGATAAAGGTCTTTAAAATTAAGAAATGGCTTGATAGGGTGGGCACAGAGAAAATGTTTCCACTCGTGGGGGAGTCCAAACCAGGGGCCCTAAATACAAGATAGTCACTAATAAATCGAAGAAGGAATTGGCAAGAAACATCTTTACTCAACAAGTGGTGAGAATGTGGAACTTGCTACTACAAGGAGTGGTTGCGGTGAACAGTATAGATGCATTTAAGGGAAGCTAGATAAGAACATGAGGAAGAAAGGAATAGAAGAATATGTTCTCGAAGTTAATAGAGTGGGAGGAGGCTCGTGTGGAGCATAAACATGAACAGAGACCGAATGTACTGTTTCTGTGCTGCTCCATCTTTAGTTTGAATAATTGGTGCACTGCAGCTTGTTTATGTAGTTGATGTATCGATCAGCGCTGGAAAGATATTGCACAACTTGATTGTTGCTTGAGTGTAAACAACATTTTTTCTTTTCAGGCCAGCTATTTGCTGGCAAATGCAGATATTTTTTAAATTGCTAGCAATCTCAACATTAGGAATAGTATTGTACTTTAGAAAAGGTTTTTCGTCAAACATCAGTAATACAAAAAGTGCTTTAGCTGCATTACACTGCACTTATTTGCCTTGTCTAGCTCTGATTTGGGCACCTCTACTTTTGGTGATGCAGAGTATAATCAGGAGTAGGATGTGGAATTGTCCCTACCGATCTCTGTAGCCTTCTCCAGCCCTGCAACCTTCCAAGATATCTATGCTCCTCCAATTCTGGTTTCTTTAGCATCCCCGATTATCATTGCGCCACCATTGGCAATTATGTCTTCAGCCCTACGCTCTGGAATTCCCTTCCCAAACATCTCCGCCTCTCTACCTCACCTCCTTTCTGCTCCTTAAAACATACCTTTTTAACCAAGATTTTAGCTACCTGACCTAATATCTCCTTATGTGGCTCGAAGCCAAATTTTGTTTGGGAACACTCCTCTGAAGCACCTTGGGACATTTTGCTACATTAAAGGTGCTATCTAAATGCAAATTGTTGTTGAACTGGGTCTCAGAATTAACATATGCTAACTGTAGCGATTTGGAGGTCACTGAAATAATTCCAATAATCTATAGTTGTGTTTAATGACTGGAGACTGTCCTGGCCCTTTATGTGATAGTTGCATAGCAGACTTGTTTACCTTATCTGGCTCGGATTTGGGCCGTTCTACTTTTGGCCATTTATTGCTTATGTTAGGGATGATCTTGCTTTAATAGTGAGCAGCCAGTCCACTGCTGCCCATTTTGCACCCCTGCTGAAGTTGAAATTCACATCCTAAGACTGCAACATAGCACTGGGCACATGACCAGTCTAGCTGTTGTGCAATCATTTTCCACTATCGTTGCACATCAGTGACCAGAAGAAGGTTTTTTCCTCTGATTTTTTTTCATTCACTCAGCTAAGATTGGAATTCAACATTGTAATGCTATGTGCCATGCTTTAGGTGCCATGTCGGCCATTTTACTTCTCAAATTCACTTTTTTGTGTTTTTTTCAGCAATGGTAATAGATTAATACATAAGGGAAACACTCAGAAGAATAAACATATTTCAAGTAGATATAGAGAAAAAAAGAATCAAAAGTTGAGAAAATATTGTTAAATTCAATGCTGCATAGTGTAACTTTCCTTTCCTTACAAGGAGACTACTGTATTTTGTCAGTATGGGGTGGGCATTCAGCGAAGTTCTAAAATAGAAATGTGAAATTAGAAGGGTCACTTTCCCACCGTATAACCACCCTTTACACCTTAAACCACAACCATGCAGTGAGCAATGTCCAATTCCTGTAATACTCGCTTGACCCAACTATCCTTTTCTTTGTGAACAACCTATATTTGTTCCCTAACCATTGTAGCTCTCATTAGTCAATTAGAAGTAATTGCCAATTATCACGAGTTTGAATGACCAAATCTTTCCCAAGCTCAGTTCAGCGCAACTAAGGCAGAGCTGCCATTTCTAGTGCTTAATACAACATCAAAGGATGTACATACCTGAAAAATATTACATTTTATTTTTACTTTTTTTCAACTTTCTCATACAGGTAGAACGTCCGAAATCCAGAGTTTGAAAAACCGGAATTGTCCGAAAACCGGACATTGTGCAGATTGCAAGAGTCGCTGTCCGGAATCCGGACATATTTCCCGAAAACCGGACTTTTAATCTGCACATACCTTTCTCCAAGCACGAATCAAAAAAATTTCCGCAGTCCGGCGCGGCCTGGCCTCGAGGTTGCCAGATTCGGGCCGTCAATGCAATGCTTCGCAATCCATAAATTCACGAAAGTTGGCCCAAGGGTTTCCGGATTCGGGATGTTGGATTGTCTCCAAAATCCGGAAATACCCGAAACTTGGCCCAAGGGTTTCCACATTCGGGACGTTGTATTTCTTCTCCGAAATCCGGAAATACCCAAAAACCAGAATGGCCTCGGTCCCAAAGTTTCCGGTTTTGGGACGTTATACCCGTTATACTCTGATTTTCCCTGGACCACTTCAGGTCTATCAGCCACCCTCACTATCATCCTTCAGATATGAGATTTATAGTTGTCAATTGTCAGCTTTTTGAGCAAGATAGCTAGCTTTTTCATTGCCCATTGGTGGCACTCCTCAGGCATCGAGTAAAATAGATTGTCTACCTCTGGCTAGCTTTTGCAGATGGAGCATAGGTACACAAGGGATTGTAGGTAATATGAGCTTGCGTTGTTCTTCATTTTAAAATGACAGACATTGACTGGCAGCCTGCATCTTTCAATCCTGTGAAGTGAGATGGCCCAGGTTATGGATGTGTGCTGCCGATCATTAGAGAGTGAGCTGGAGGAGAAAGCGAGGCAGGTGAGGGTCATTGAGGGAAAATGTTCAGAGCATTTGGGGAAGGGCGGAGTGCACCATTCCCTGGGACACAATTAAAGACAGGGCATTGAGTGTACCAGGCCCTGGTTCAAAAAAAGGGGACAGCACCAGCGACTGTCCTATCCTATCCCCATGTCCCAGAGCCTGCTACATTCAGTCATTCTCCAGAGGCTCTTGTTAATTCAGCCCCCGGTTACCCGCACCTGCCCCACTCTCTGCTTCACGTAGGCGCATACCTACAATTCAGACCCAATAGTCGCCTCTACCTCACTGTATAGGATAATTCTGGCAGTTAATATTTGTCATTTCAAAATAGAGAACAATGATGACCCATACTACCCACATTATCCTGTGTGGCAGAAACCGTTGTGTCTGAGAGTCAGCAAGAGCCAGAAAAGCTGTGACATTGCTCGTGGTCTGCAGCACGGTTTTTGATGTTACCTCGGACTGCTGTTGCTGATCACCGATCGATTAGCACTATTGCTTGTCTTGGAGGCCTGGCACTTGCCGACTGCCTGCCAGTCTCACCAGCACTGTTAACTGCCCCCATATCAGAAAATGATCGGGTCACATTTTCCCTCTAGTTTTGCAATCTGATTCATCTTTGCTGAACAAATCAGAAAGCAAGGAAATAACTTGCAAACATACTGACATAAAGCCTTCGGATGCAAGCTCGTAAGAATACAATTTTAAAAAAACCTGCAAAGCAGGTCTGTCAGCATTTGAAATAGAAAGACAATTTAAGATTTTGGGTGCAACCCTGCCTCAGACCTGTTTCTAGCTGATATCTAATTAGGTCGCAATAAATGAGAAGGAATGAAAGTATCAATAATTGTTTTGATATTATGCAAACAGAGGTGCACCGTATTAAAATCCATTTCACTCCTTGGAATTTATTATTACCATTAGATGCTTTACAGAACACAGCCTGTGTATGCATTTTTATTGTTAAAAAAACATACAGGCAAGCCATTTCCATAGAGTTTAGCTTTACAATGACTGCTCCTTCTGCAAATAATAGCCAGAATTTTTATGCAGAGGCACACAGAATACAATTATGATTCTAAGATCAACGTTCTGAGTGAGCGTAGCAAGGGATTTACACCATTATGATAGCCACTCGCAGCATTGACATTTATTTCACTGTGATCTTAGATAACGGTGAGATTAATGGCAATATTGCTATTGGCTCTGACAAAACTAAATGCCTCCCAAGTTTACTTACTGACAGTGCATGTTAGACAATGTAATTGTGCTGTGTGTGCAACTGTATTTAAACAGTCTTAGCAGTGCTGCTGTGACTAATGACCATTGATGTTTACTAGAGGAAGTTGAGAAAACTGGATCCAAAAATTGGATTTGCTATTGATTAATCAGTTTAAAAAAAATGATCTAATAGCAGGACTGTAATGGTAAACTCAAAGATAATGCAGACTGAGATCTATACCATGGCAACATTTTTTTCAGCACTGATATCAATTGTATATTTGAAGTGGGGGAAAACTAAATAAATTTCAAGTCATAAATTTAAATTTAAAGTAGTTGGTAGAAGGTTTAGAGGGGATTTGAGGGGAAATGTTTTCACCCAGAGGGTTGTACGGGTCTAGAACTCACTGCCTGAAGGGGTGGTAGAGACAGAGACTCTCACCACATTTAAAAAGTAATTGGATGTGCAGGGTTACGGACCTAGAGCTGGAAAGCGGGATTAGGCTGGATAGCCTCTTGTTGGCCAGCACGGACACGATGGGCCGAAATGCCCTCCTTCCGTGCTGTAAACTTCTATGATTCTGTGAAAACCCTGTCATGTACGTACCTTCACTCTCTTACTGGCTAGTTAAGTAGCAAGATAAGGGAGGGTTTAGAGAAGAATTGTAAAGCCCTTAACATACAAAATTTCATAGAATCATAGATAGTAGAGCACAGATGGAAGCCAGTCTGTGCCAGCTCTTTCGAAGAGCAATCCAGTTAGTCCCACTCACCTTCTCTTTCCCCATATCCATCCAATTTTTTCTCTTTCAATTCAGTTACTGAATCTTTCTCACTCGACAACAGAATCCCAGACAACAATAAGTTTGGAAATAAAACTAACCTTTATCAACTGCCTCAATCTGCCTGAAGGTGAGAGCATATTGGGGCTTAAGCCATCGAGATCCATCATATCACCTAACCTTTCCACACAGTAAAATGGTATCGAGTAAGTTAATAGAGTCAATAAGCCTCTGCCTTGCTATTCATCATTGCCTACTTTCACTGCTCACAGGATTATTGTTTCAAACATGCTCATGTGTAATGGTTCAACTTGATTTGAACATCAGGGTTGAGAACCTGCCAGAGCTACTGACCCAATGATGAGTTCTTGCAGACTTTCATTTGTGCCAAAGGCCATCACAAATGCCTTCCACTTGCAAGGGAATTGCATGCTCCCTGTCGGTTTTGAGATAATATTGTATATTTATTGTTATTTTGTTAAGCTGGAGAAAAGTTATTGCTGTCTTCCCAGGGTTAATAGGTGGTATAAAGCTCAGTAACTATGGGATAACATGAATGTTAAAGAGCGAGGCAGAGGTCTGATGGAATAGTACAGGCATTGAACATGTGCTGTTGTGAATAATATCATGTAATTATTACCAAGGGTGGGGAAGAGTACAATTTTCATGTTATTTTTATAATGCAAGAAAGTTAATACATAGACATAGAAGAGTTGACCTTTGGGTCATTGCTGTCTCATGTGTGCTAATTCATAGGGGCATGGAAAAAGGGGCGAAGAACCATAATACCAGCTTTACTTAGAAACATAGGCGCAGGAGTAGGCCATTCAGCCCTTCGAGCCTGCACCACCATTCAATAAGATCATGGCTGATCATTCCCTCAGAACCCCTTTCCTGCTTATCCCCATACCCCTTGATCCCCTTAGCTGTAAGGGTCATATCTAACTCCCTCTTGAATATATCCAATGATCTGGCATCAACAACTCTCTGCGGTAGGGAATTCCATAGGTTAACAACTCTCTGAGTGAAGAAGTTTCTCCTCATCTGAGTCCTAAATGGCCTACCCCTTATCCTAAGACTATGTCCCCTGGTTCTGGACTTCCCCAACATCGGGAACATTCTTCCCGCATCTAACCTGTCCAGTCCCGTCAGAATTTTATACGTTTCAAGAGATCCCCTCTCATCCTTCTAAACTCCAGTGAATAAAGGCCCAATTGATCCAGTCTCTCCTCAAATGACAGTCCAGCCATCCCTGGAATCAGTCTGGTGAACTTTCCTCAATAGCAAGAACGTCCTTCCTCAGATTAGGAGACCAAAACTGTACACAATATTCCAGGTGGGGCCTCACCAAGGCCCTGTGCAACTGCAGTAAGACCTCCCTGCTCCTATACTCAAATCCCCTAGCTATAAAGGCCAACATACCATTTGCCTTCTTCACCGCCTGCTGGAGCTGTATGCCCACTTTCAGTGAATGATGAACCATGACACCTAGGTCTCGTTGCACCTCCCCTTTTCCTAATCTGCCGCCATCCAGATAATATTCTGCCTTCGTGTTTTTGCCACCAAAATGGATAACCTCACATTTATCCACATTATACTGCATTTGCCCACTCACCTAATCTGTCTAAGTCACCCTGCAGCCTCTTCGCGTCCTCCTCACAGCTCACACCGCCACCCAGTTTAGTGTCATCTGCAAACTTGGAGATATTACACTCAATTCCTTCATCTAAATCATTAATATATATTGTAAAGAGCTGGGGTCTCAGCACTGAGCCCTGCAGCACTCCACTAGTCACTGCCTGCCATTCTGAAAAGAACCCGTTTATCCCGAATCTCTGCTTCCTGTCTGCCAACCAGTTCTCTATCCACGTCAGTACATTACCCCCAATACCATGCGCTTTGATTTTGCACACCAATCTTTTGTGCGGGATCTTGTCAAAAGCCTTTTGAAAGTCCAAATACACCACATCCACTAGTACTCCCTTGTCTAGTCTGCTAGTTACATCCTCAAAAAGTTCCAGAAGATTCGTCAAGCATGATTGCACTTTCATAAATCCATGCTGACTTGGTCCGATCCTGTCACTGCTTTCCAAATGTGCTGCTATTTCATCCTTAATGATTGATTCCAACATTTTCCCCACTACTGATGTCAGGCTAACCAGTCTATAATTACCTGCTTTCTCTCTCCCTCCTTTTTTAAAAAGTGGTGTTACATTAGCTACCCTCCAGTTCATAGGGACTGATTCAGAGTCAATAGACTGTTGGAAAATGATCACCAATGTATCCACTATTTCTCGGGCCACTTCCTTAAGTACTCTGGGATGCAGTCTATCAGGCCCCGGGGATTTATCGGCCTTCAATCCCATCAATTTCCCGAACACAATTTCCCGCCTAATAAGGCTATCCTTCAGTTCCTCCTTCTCACTAGACCTACTGTCCCCTAGTACAATCGGAAGGTTATTTGTGTCTTCCTTCACGAAGACAGAACCGAGGTATTTGTTCAGTTGGTCTGCCATTTCTTTGTTCCCCATTATAACTTCACCTGAATCCGACTGCAAGGGACCTACGTTTGTCTTTACTAATCTTTTTCTCTTCACATATTTATAGAAGCTTTTGCAGTCAGTTTTTATGTTCGCTGCAAGCTTCCTCTTGTACTCTATTTTCCCCCTCTTAATTAAACCCTTAGTCTTCCTCTGTTGAATTCTAAATTTCTCCCAGTCCTCAGGTTTGTTGCTTTTTCTAGCCAAATTATATGCCTCTTCCTTGGCTTTAACATTATCCTTAATTTCCCTTGTTAGCCATGGTTGAGCCACCTTCCCCGTTTTATTTTTACTCCAGACAGGGATGTACAATTGCTGAAGTTCATCCATGTGATCTTTAAATGTTTGCCATTGCTTATCCACCGTCAACCCTTTAAGTATCCTTTGCCAGTCTATTCTAGCCAATTCACGCCTCATACCGTCAAAGTTAACTTTCCTTAAGTTTAGGACCCTAGTTTCCGAATTAACTGTTTCACTCTCCAGCTTTACCACATAACGGTCCGTAATTTGTAGCCCTTACGGGGGCTTACGAGGTGCACACATGCCTGTAAGGACCATGCAAGTTCCGGCTTTAGGCATGCGTTGTGCATGTGCTAAAACCCGGAACTTGCGATCTCTGCATCCCGGGAGAAGGGTCTTCGCGAGCGGAGAGAAGGTTCTGTGCTGGGGCCCCAGCTGTTTACATTGTACATTAATGATTTAGACGAGGGGATTAAATGTAGTATCTCCAAATTTGCGGATGACACTAAGTTGGGTGGGAGTGTGAGCTGTGAGGAGGATGCTATGAGGCTGCAGAGTGACTTGGATAGGTTAGGTGAGTGGGCAAATGAATGGCAGATGAAGTATAATGTGGATAAATGTGAGGTTATCCACTTTGGTGGTAAAAACAGAGAGACAGACTATTATCTGAATGGTGACAGATTAGGAAAAGGGGAGGTGCAACGAGACCTGGGTGTCATGGTATATCAGTCATTGAAGGTTGGCATGCAAGTACAGCAGGCGGTTAAGAAAGCAAATGGCATGTTGGCCTTCATAGCGAGGGGATTTGAGTACAGGGGCAGGGAGGTGTTGCTACAGTTGTACAGGGCCTTGGTGAGGCCACACCTGGAGTATTGTGTACAGTTTTGGTCTCCTAACTTGAGGAAGGACAGTCTTGCTATTGAGGGAGTGCAGTGAAGGTTCACCAGACTGATTCCCGGGATGGCGGGACTGACATATCAAGAAAGACATATCAAGAAAGAATACAACTGGGCTTGTATTCACTGGAGTTCAGAAGAATGAGAGGGGATCTCATAGAAACTTTTAAAATTCTGATGGGTTTAGACTGGTTAGGTGCAGGAAGAATGTTCCCAATGTTGGGGAAGTCCAGAACCAGGGGTCACAGTCTAAGGATAAGGGGTAAGCCATTTAGGACTGAGATGAGGAGAAACTTCTTCACCCAGAGAGTGATGAACCTGTGGAATTCTCTACCACAGAAAGTTGTTGACGCCAATTCACTAAATATATTCAAAAAGGAGTTAGATGTAGTCCTTACTACTAGGGGGAATCAAGGGGTATGGCGAGAAAGCAGGAATGGGGTCCTGAAGTTGCATGTTCAGCCATGAACTCATTGAATGGCGGTGCAGGTTGGAAGGGCCGAATGGCCTACTCCTGCACCTATTTTCTATGTTTCTATGTTTCTATGAAATTCTTACGCCTGATAAAGCAAGTGTAAGGCCTGCTTTTACCTGGGTAACAGTTTTAAAAAACATAAAAATAACATTTTATCACTCATTTATACATTAAAACCCTGAGCAATAAGTTAAGTTTATTTTAGCCCTGCTAAAACATGTAAGTTTATTTTTCAAAAAATTAAGTTTTTGTTTTAAATATTTAATTAAATGCCATTTTAATTAATTTTAAATATATAATGTTTTTTTAAATTTATTTGATTGTCTAGAGGTACTTTGGTGAGTATTCCTATTCATACGTATGGGAGTTCTGGACATACGGAATTTCCATAAGCATGAATGGGGATCCCCTTCTTTCATAGGTTGGGCCTGTCGACGTGATTCCAGGGACGCTTGCGAACTGCATGCACCCCTAGGATACGTGGGTCTCTACACAGGCTAACAGCTACAGGCCCTGGAGCCCGAGTCTCCATGGATCCCGAGACAGAAGGTAAGTGCGCAGATTTTTTGCTGGTCAGAGGCATCCGCCCACGGGAAGCCTCCGACTGCAAATTCAGCCGCAATGTACAATTCTGGTGGGGGGTTGGGTGCTGAAACAGTCAAGAGCTTCATTATTAATATATAATGATGCAGGAGTGACATAATTGCGCCTTTCATATTATTTTCTGGCCATCACATCGAACCCACACCAAGTCCTATTGCTGTCCATAGCTGCGAGTTGCATCTTTAGCTAAAGCGGCAGTCAACAACATACAGGTGTTATTGAAATTTAATTTCTGCAAATGTTGTTGGTTAATTTTGCTGATTTCTTCCATTTCTGGTAAAAGTGCTTTACAGGGCTGCTTTTCGGTACCTTATTGCTGCTGTCACCGTGGGTGTCTTTCTGGGAATCTGTCTTTATATGTGTTACTTGGAAGAAGAGGAGGAGGGGAAGGATGAATCCACGGATGCCAGGGAAACAAGGCTACATTCCCAGATGAAGGCACCTTTCTGCCAATACCCTGCCAACTGCATCTACCAGTCACAGCATAATTGTTTAGATTGATGAATGAGCACCGCATGTGAAGGGTGAGATTCACCAGCGATGTGGTGACGGAGTTGTGCCATATGCTACAGCACCACTTTCAGCCAAACCACAGGACAGGCATGGCACTGCCAGTGGTTATGAAGGCTGCTGAACTTTTAATCATCTTAGCCTACAGGCCACAGATGTATTAAACATTGTTTGCAAGAGCAAGTAGTTATATTGTATTCACCATGGGCAAGTGACACCCAGCAGAGGGTGTGGGGCAATACTGATATCCCTGGAGTTGCCATGTGTGGACCGCAGAATTTCTGACCTATGCATCAGTACACCATGTGGGTTATCGAATCCTCAATATTTGCCATGGGATCAAAGCAATGCTCCTCAACAACTCAAGCCAACTCTCATACCCTGAATGCATCCTTTTCTCAAAGCTGGCATCCAAACATCAGGCGGCCGAAATTGCGTGTTGCCCCAGTTGGCAGTGGTAACCTTTCCGAGGCCGGACATTCTGCACCCGGCACAGAAGTCCTGTCCAGGAATCGATATTGGGTTTACCCCTCCAGGCAGGAAGTGGAGCGCAATGTCGCACGATCCACTTACTCTCAGGGCGGGGATCGTGGGCGCTACCCGGGCGAACGTCAGAGCGCTATGCGGCCTCGCTGCCTAGCACTCGACGTGTCCCCACGGGCCCTCTCCTGTTATGGGGGAAGGGATGCTGTGAACTCTGCAGACCTTTTGACGGGCCTCTACTTGGCCACCTGGGATGCGGGATTCAGGGGCCGCTGCCCAGCACTGAAACGTAGTTCTGGGCTGCATGATGATGGCACAGACCCCGCAAAATCAGAAGAGAAAAGACTGGTGAGTCGGCGGAAAAAGAAGATGCACCTCCCTTTTAAGTTTCTCCCCAAGATCAGTGTACAGCCCGGTTCACAACCTGCGAGGTTAACAGGGATATTGCCCGTGGGAGCCTCACGGGGCGCTGCCCGATGTTTGCTGCAGGGGGAAAACGAGTTGCCGCGGGACAAAAAGGGGGTGCCGCGCACGGTGATGACGTCATCACCAGAGGCACAGCGGCCTGGAGCGCGACCAGTGGGGGCACGGCACTACTGCTCTCCTGCCTCCGGTAAACCCTGCGCAATTTCCCCCCACCCCGGGCGAACACACCTTTTTACCCAGTGATCGCCCCATGGAGGTGCGAACGGGAGATGCACTATAGGGCAATTTCACCCTCAATGTTCACTTCACAGGAGTATTATGGGCTAGAAAATTTTGACACTGAGCCAAATAAGGAGAAATTAGCATAGGTGACCAAAAGCTTGGTCAAAGAGGTATGTTTTAAAGAGCATCTTGAAGGAAGAAAGAGAGGTTGAGAGGTTTAGAAAGGGAGTTCCAGAGCTTGGGATCTAGACAACAGAAGGCACGGCCACCAATGATTGAACGATTATAATCAGGGATGCTCAAGAGGGCAGAATTAGGGTAGATATCTCGGGGGTGGTTGTTGGGCTGGAGGAGATTACAGAGTTAGGGAGCGGCAATGCATGGAGGGATTTGAAAACAAGGATGAGAATTTTGAAATCGAAACGTTGCTTAATCGAGAGGCAGTGTAGTTCAGCAAGCACAGGAGTGATGAATGAGCAGGATTTGGTGCAAGTTAGGACACAGGCATCCGAGTTTAGGATGACCAAGTTTACGTAGGGTAGAATGTGGGAGACCAGCCAGGTGTACAATGGAATAGTCAAGTCTAGAGGTAACAAAAACATGGATGAGGGCTTCAGCAGTGGATGAGCTGAGGCAACGGTGGAGACTGGCGATGTTACGGAGGTGGAAATAGGCGGCCTTCAGTTATGCTGCGGATATGTGGTCAAAAGTTTATTCCAGGGTCAAATATAACACCAAGGTTGCGAACATTATGGTTCAGCCTCAGACAGAAGTTGGGGAGAGGGATGGAGTCAGTGGCCAGGGAACGGAGTTTGTGGCGGGGACCGAAATTTGGTCTTCCCAGTATTTAATTGGAGAAAATTTCTGCTAATCCAGAACTGGATGTCAGACAAGTAATCTGACAATGTATAGACCATGGAGGGGCTAAGGGAAGTGGTAGTGAGATAGAGCTGGGTATCATCAGCGTACATGTGGAAACTGACACTGTATTTCCAGATGATGTCGCCAAGGGGCAACATGTAGATGAGAAAAGGAGGGGTCCAATGATAGATCCCCAAGGAATGGGAAGAGAAGCCATTGCAGGTGATTCCCTGGCTACAATTAGATAGATCAGAATGGAACCAGGCGAGTGCAGTCCCACCCAGCCCAACGACGGTGGAGAGGCGTTGGAGAAGGATAGAGTGGTCAATCGTGTCAAGGGCTACAGACAAGTCAAGAAGGACGAGGAAAGATAGTTTGCCTTTGTCATAGACACAAAGGATGTAATTTGTGACTTTGATGAGAGCTGTTTCGGTATCGTGGCAGGCATGGAAACCGGATTGGACAGATTCAAACATAGAGTTGTGGGAGTTTGAAAGGACAGAGGGGTGAAGGGTTGTTTTTTTGAGGAGAAGAGTGATGATGGCATATTTGAGGGAAAAGGAGGACAGTGCCTGAGGAGAGAGAAACATTAACAATGTCAGCTAACATGAGAGCCAGAGAAGGAATTTGGGTGGTCAGCAGTTTGGTGGAAATAGGTCAAGGGAGCAGGAAATGCGTCATGAGGGGAGATCGGAGAGAAACTGGAGAAAGATGTGAGGTCAGAGCAAGGGCAGGGGGGATCCTTCGAGGAAGTTTGGCCCGGTAGGTTAGGGGAAGGAAGGGAAGAGGCAGAGGCGGCTGAATGGATATTCACAATGTTAGAGACAAAAAAGTCCATGAGCACCTCACACTTATCGTCGGAGATGAGATTGGTGACTGGGGAGAGTGTTTTAAGAAGGCGGGTTGCAATGGAGAATAGAAACCGTGGTCTATCTTTGCATTCCAGAATGATTCTGGAATAGTGAGCGATTTTGGCAGACCAGAGAAGGACCCGTTAATGCTTTATGTGGTCCAGCCAGATCTGACAACTAAACAGTTGTCCGCCATATCCGTTCAAGTCTGCGTCCCTTGAACTTAAGGGAGCGAAGATGAAGGCTGTACCAGGGGGAATGGCCAAGGTGCGAGAGAGTAATTGTTTTAATAGGGACTAGGGCATCAAAGGTGAGGGTGTAATTGAGCAGATCATGAGAGAGGTGGAATAAGGCAAGATGCTCAAAGGAGGAGAAAGTGCTGGAGGAGTAGGGGGTCAGACCACGGTGTGATTTGGTGTCCCTGTATTTTGAAGGGCTGTTCCTCAAAAGTGGAGAGAATGCAGCTTTGCTAGTCCTCCCGTTCTTGTCCTACCCCCTCTGGATGTGTTGTCTTTAGCTACAAAAGCAGAGCTAGCCATTGAGTAGTTGACATTAGTGGCTCACGTGTACTCAAACCCATGTATCAGGGTGCTAGCCATAGCCATAGGAAGGCAGAAACATGCATGATGCAGTTACTGGATATGGATGGAGTTGGCAGAGTGCATCTAATCATTCAGTCTTGTACTAAATTTGGAATAGGAGGTTTTCATCACACTTGCTGATCACCCACAGCTTGCAAATTTGTTGAACCCAGAAATACAACCAGATTCAACAACATACAAGTCAGGCACATGCAAACTATATACTGCCTAACTTGCACATGTACTGGGCTGAGGCAAAAATCAGCCAGTAGATTATTTTGAGGAGCTGATTGATGATTCCTAAGGGATTGAAAGATTCCATCGTGTATTTTTTGGAAATGTTAGTTTTACTGTTACAATTTTAGAAATTATGGAGCCGAAATTGCCCACTGCCCCAAATGGGACGCACTTACCGATTTGTAATGTTTTTATCTGTCCCAGTCTATAGGGCAGAGATTTGAGCGATATTGAGGTCTTTGTTTATTTGTGCCATTGTGTCGGTGCCTTCAGCGCCGTGCTGACGTGTCACAACGCCCCCCCCAAATAATAAGCAATTTGCTAGCCTGTGTCAGCAATTGATAAACACTTGCTCATACCCATTGTGCTGGAAAGCCTTTGATCCTATTCTGGCTGCCAACAGAGGAAGACAAACACCAAAATAAAGGTCTGTGTAGGCAGGTATGTTTTAAAAGCACAATCTGCAAATGTTTTCACTAAGATTAAGAGGCTAGAAATATTGAATGACCATTCAAAGTCATCCTGTTTAAGTCAAGAAAGATGGTCCATTGAAATGGAGAAATTAAATAGCATGTTCGTTATATTGTATTTTTGCGTGCGGACATGTTTTACTGATTGAAATTAGTGAATTGAATCATAACTGTTGCTCTGTATGTTTTTTTAAAATTTATTCGTTCCTGGGATATGGGTGTCGCTGGCAAGACCAGCATTTATTGCCCATCCCTAATTGCCATTGAGAAGGTGGTGGTGAGCCCCATTCTTGAACCACCGCAATCAGTGTGGTGAATGTACTCCAACAGTGCTGTTACAGAGGGAGTTCCAGGATTTTGACCAAGCGACGATGAAGGAATGGCAAAATATTTCCAATGCAGGATTATATGTGTCCTGAAGGGGAACTTGGAGGTAATGGTATTCCCATGCGCCTGCTGTCCTTGTTCTTCTAGGTGATAGATGTCATGTGTTTGGGAGGTGCTGTTGAAGAAGCCTTGGTGAGTTGCTGCAGTGTATCTTGTAGATGGTACACTGCAGCCATGGTACACTGGTGGTGGAGGGAGTGAATGTTTAAGGTGGTGGATGGGGTACCAATCAAGGGGGCTGCTTTGTCCTGGATGGTGTCGAGCTTCTTGAGTGTTGTTGGAGCTGCATTCATCCAGGAAAGTGGAGAGTATTCCATCACACTCCTGACTTGTGCCCTATAGATAGTGAAAGGGCTTTGTGGAGTCAGGAGGTGAGACACTTGCTGCAGAATACCCAGCCTCTGACCTGCTCTTGTTGCCACAGTATTTATGTGACTGGTCCACTTAACTTTCTGGTCAATGGTGACCTCCAGGATGTTGATGGTGGGGGATTCGGCAATGGTAATGCCGTTGAATGTTAAGGGTCGGTGGATAGATGCTCACTTGTTGGAGATGGTCACTGCCTGGCATTTGTGTGGCGCGAATGTTATTTTCCACTTATCAGCCCAAGCCTGAATGTCGTCCAGGTCTTGCTGCATGCGGGCGTGGACTGCTTCATTCTCTGAGGAGTTGCGAATGGCAATGAACACTGTGCAGTCATCAGCGAACATCCCCACTTCTGATATTATGATGGAGGGAAGGTCATTGATGAAGCAGCTGAAGATGGTTGAGCGTAGAACACTGCCCTGAGGAACTCCTGCAGTGATGACCTGGGGCTGTGGTGACTGATCTCTAATGACCACACCATCTTCCTTTGTGTTAGACATGACTGTAGCCAGTGGAGAGTTTCCCTCCTGATTCCCATTGACTTCAGTTTTACTAGGGCACCTTGATGCCACACTCAGTCAAATGCTGCCTTGATGTCAAGGGCTGTCAATTTCACCTCACCTCTGGAATTCAGCTCTTTTGTCAATGTTTGGATCAAGATTGTAATGAGGTCTGGACCGAGTGGTTCTGATGGAATCCAAACTGAGCATTGCTGGGTTATTGGTGATTAAGTGCCATTTGATAGCACTGTCGACAACACCTTCCATCACTTTGCTGATGATTGAGAATAGACCAATGGGGCAGTAATTGGATGACTTGGATTTGTCTTGCTTTTTGTGGACATGTCATACCAGGGCAGTTTTCCACATCGTCAGATAGATGCCAATGTTGTAGATATACTGGAACAGCTTGGCTAGAGGCAGGCTAGTTCTGGAGTACAAGCCTTCAGCACAATAGCCGGGATGTTGTCGGGACCAATAGCCTTTACTGTATCCAGTGGGCTCAGCCATTTCTTGATATCACATGGAGTGAATCGAATTGGGTGAAGACTGGCTTCTATGATGGTGGGGACCTCAGGATGAGGCCGATATGGATCATCCATTCTCCACTTCTGGCTGAAGATGGTTGCAAACGCTTCAGCCTTGACTTTTGCACTCACGTGCTGGGCTCCGGCATCATTCATGGAACCTCCTCCTCCCATTATTTGTTTGTTGTGTGATTGCTTAGCCCTGTCGATAACATGTTGCTTCTGCTGATTAGCATGCATGTAGCCCTGTGTTGCAGTTTCCCCAGGTTGGCACCTCATTTTTAGGTACTCCTGGTGCTGCTCCTGGCATGCTCTTCTACACTCCTTATTGAACCAGGGTTGGTCCCAAAATCCAACTGTTTCATGGTCACCATTACTGATACCTAGCTTTTTGTTCCAGATTTATTTAATTAACTGAATTTAAATTCCCCAGTTGCCCTCCAGGCCTCTGGATTGCTAGTCCGGTAACATAATCACTATGCTACCATTCCTGTATTGTGAACTAAAGCAACTTCATGATTTGTACCTGGCTAAGTCTTATTAACTGCTTATAGTCAGTCTGCATTCTGAATGATTGAAGAAAAATATACGGTTCTGATCAAACAGGAATGCTATTATTACTTGCCTGGCTTAAGCTATTGTATAGTTTTATATTGGGCATTAGGATACACCCTGAAATTAAAAACACTCCAATCACTTATGGGAGTGACTAGTGCCATTTTATGTGAGAGAATATACAAAGCAAGCTCTTAAATTTGTAAAGTAGGCCTTGATTTAATGTCTCATCTGGCAGACAGCACCTCCAGCAATGCAGTGTTCCCTCAGTGTCAGTTTAGATTATGTGTTCAGAACCTGAAGTAAGGTTGAACCGTAAACCTCAGAGGTGAGATTGCAGACAACTCAGCTAAACTATCATGTAGGGATTACTCTGTGCTAGCTCGGTTCCAAGATGTTGAATTAGATTTGAGGGGAAGAAACATTCCTTTGCTTTTCCAGTTTTAAAAAGATTTTTTCAAAATGATTCCAATTTGATAAAGAGCTTACGGATCATTTCCCAGTTACTTGTTGCTGAGAGACTTGGTATTACTCTACTTCCAATCATAACATTATACATATTCACATCCTGCAGTACCATGCCTTTTATTGTCTCTTCCTCTGCCGCATAAGGGAAATGAATATCAAATTATTAACATTTTTTTTAAAAAGAAACTATGAACTGTAGGCTATAAAGAGTCGTAGTAAAAAGCCGAACAGGGCAGAAAAAAGCAGAAAATGCTGGAAACACACAGTAGGTCAATCAGCATCTGTGGAGAGCACAGTCATTCAATGTTTTGATACTAAAACATAAGAACGAGTACAGTTAAAGGAGTGGTTGGTAAAGCCATATTGATGGAAGCTATGAACTATAGTATTCCACAGTCCCTGCCCAAAACAGACATTGTCCCTTTGCAAATATGCGAGATTGCAATCCGAGATTGGGCTGCCCTGAATGCAGTGATCTCCGGGTCTGCTGTGTTCAGGATAACGACATTTACAAGTGGTCTAACCAGCGATCTTTAAAGGGGCCTGCCACAAAAAAGTAATTTTTTAATAATATATATTTAATCTGAATGTGGAGCACTCTGTCTCCACCCGGCTCCCAGCAGTCCCGAAGAGCATTACCGGACCCATCTACATGACCCCACCCGACATGAGAATAATGAATAAGGAAGTGCCACTTATAGAAACAGCAGGTAAGAGGAAAAGATAGCTTACCTTGGATCTTTATCCTATGCTCCTATGGTTTCCATTCCCTCAGTTCCTACTGCCACAGTTCACTCCTTTCTCCCGCTTCTCCCCGCACCACCCAGCCCACTTCCCTGCTGATTAACCTGACTCTGTCCCTGCTCTTGTGAATAGAATTCTGCTATAGGCAAATGAGGTCAGTCATCATGCACCCACTTTGAAACCGCTGCCTTCCTGCTATGTCCCGATCCTAAACTGCTCTTTTGAGCAGGCGAGTGGGACACCAGCAGGAAGGCAGCAGGGTCCTTATTTAAATATGCAGATCGGGTCTGATGACATCATTGGAACCCACTGTGCAATTTAAGGCTGAACGCGGGAGCAATGAAAGCTTCCCCGAGCTCACGCACACGGTATTCGCTTCCTCCTCCCCCTTTAAAATCCGGGCCGATGTGTTTACTTGTATGGTGCACACATTTACATACACTGTGTATGCCTGACTGCCCTCCTGATTCTAGCAGAAACCACAAATAAGGGAATGGTTCTTAATTGCTTTTAAAGTAAAGGCATAAAAAGATTATCTGTATTTTAGTGTTATGAGTCTATGTTTTCCCAAAGGTTTAACCAAAGCCTGAAACATATTGCTTTAAAAATGATGATTTTTTGTCAAAATGGATTGATATTTCCTATTTGCCAAGAACTCAGTTCATCTTCCGCCATGGTGGTGTCACACACAAAGTAGGAAACTTTGAAATATGTACAATGACAAAGAAGGCCATCTTACTATCAGCATGATAAATTGGTTGAACTAAACTAGCACAATGCCACTGAAAGAAAACACTACTAAAAATGCAACAAATAATGAATTACAAGGTGTCATTAGTTTTGGGCATGAGCTGAAGCTGTCGAGTAAAGTTGTACACATAAAATGGAAGTTAATTTACGGAGCTTTCTTACTTAATCGTTTGGCTCAAGAAGCACCACAGTGGAATATTTATTGCACAGTGCATGTTATTTTCCTAGCTGCTCTGTCATTTGTATTGAGCCTGGTTTATTTTTATGAGACTGTGAGCAGACTGGAAAGCAAAGGGAGAAACGTCCGTCTTCATCAAGGTGATTAAGATATTTGATTGTAAATAAAGAAAATCCGACAATGGCATTCAGATCCTCAACATACAATAAACCTTGTGATGGGTGTCATTATTGAAGAAAAGAAGTGAAGAAAAAAGGGGTCTATCATAATTATTGACAAAAGTGCAGAAGTTCTGTACTGTATCACCAAGAGCAAATGGGACACTTGGGGAAAAAAAATCCACATCACTGCAGTAATGATGTTCTGTGTAGCTTTCAGTGTCACATGGCCCATGGCTTGCCATTATTTGAGACCACTTTTTGGAGATGCAGTGAAGGTGCTAAATCAAAATTTCCTGATTGTTAATACTACATTGCGAACCCTGCAGGTACGGGTTATGTTTTCAGTCTGCATTTGTATCCATGCACTTGTACACATTTGTATGTCAAGACAAAAAAGGTTGCATTTATTTACCAATGTCATTTCATGCCACTGAATGAATATTAATTCAATAATGTGCTTAATTTTACATGCCAGCATAAGAATTTTTCAGAACAGAACAAATCTATAGGTTACAAGGCAAATGGTAAAAGAGAAAAGGTAATAATGTAAGAGGCAGGCTTGGTGCCAGGTATTCAGAGGAATGAAAGAGTGAGGAAGACTTACAGAGAGACAAACCGAGAAAGTGAGTACCATATGTGCACAAAGAGAGATACAGGGAGACATGCACAGAGTGATAGGCAGAAAGTGTGTCAGAGGCATCCAGAGTAGGAGATAGACAGAAGCGAGGAAATTAAGACGAGAGAGACTCCCACAAAACAGAGAGTGAGTGAGAAAAATAGTTGTAGACTAACACAGAGGTAAGGACATGACTGCAAAAGAAAGTGTAAGAGATATAGAACGAGACAGAGTGAGAGACAAACAGTGTCAGACAGATGGAATTACACAAGCAGGAAGACAGTTGGAAGAAGAAGAGCCCTTTCTATGTTCATGACCCTATTCTGCGGAAGATCAGCTGGTATATTTAAAAAATAATCCATGCCTTGGAGTTGGTTATCTGCTGTGCTCTTTGTAAGCAGTGAAATGTGAATAGTGGTAAAGACTACTTTTTGGTTAGAGCTTTGCACAAATTGCTTTCACATATTAACAGTCAATGCGCATCCTAACTGGAGCAAGATCCGCTCTTGCAGATAGCTTCCCTAACTTGATGTGCATTTGCCCTTTCATACTGCTCTTCTGGTGTTTGGTCTGCTCCCAAGTGGTCACTGTGCCAACATGAAAAGTACACTATAAAGGCAACATAGCTAGATTAATGCAGAAATCAATTCCTTTGTAAGAGTTATGGATTGAAGGAGTGTTGTTACCATGCTGGACAGGGATGTGTAAAACAGGTCTGTGGTGGCATACACAGCAAAACATTTGCCATAAATATTGGTCATATGTTCCCAATATTCTTTTGGCTCTGCACCTGATTAGCTGGTTTCAGAGATTGCAAGATGTAACTTTACATGGACATTTCTGAAATGGAGGTACTGTTTGTTCTTTAAATAAGCATTTTTTAGGTAAATCTGTATTTGTTTTTAATCAGCCATATTTATTGAGAATCTTTTGTAATTTTAACCAGACATTATTTGTGCTTAAATAGGAAGGAGTCGAAATTGCTGACCGCTGGAAACGAGTTGCAACTACCCTGTTTCTCGTGTTTCTACCGGCACGGTGGCCTCTTTTAGCGAAATTCCGCTACTTAGCTGTTTTTTTCCGGTGGCCTGGAAGTCGGTCATAATGGGGGCGGAAGTGTGGCGCTGAACACACGAGAGGGGTGGAAGTTGGGGTGGAGTCGACCGACCACTGCTGTCAGTCATCAGCAAAGCGCTGATGACATCATCACTGTGCCGCATCACACGGCTCTCCCCTTCACTTAAAGGGGAGGGCCTGCGTGATTGTTTAAGTTCGGTCCACTTGGCCACCAAGGATGGTTTCGGCCGGGCCAGCGGCCTGGCAGCCAAGAGGGGGTTGCCAGGCTGCCTGTTGGTGGCCCGGCCAAACCCGGGGGCATCATTGTCAGCTTGAAGTGGCAGTTGGCTGACAAAAAAAAAACATAGCGGCCGTGGGTCCTCCTCTTTAATGGGAGCCACACAGCCATTTTACAAGGACTACAACCTCACTGCGTCGGCAATAAAAAGCAGCTTTTGGCACTATGTGTTGGGAGCAAGATTGTTTTGACTGAATTTCGCCATTGGGGTGGAATATCGGCTGTGCACGCTCTGATGACACACTGAGGACGGATTGGCAGCAATGGAGCAGTGAGGGGGAGCGGGTCACCACCGGGAAGCCACAGGAGCGGAATTTAAAAACTGTCAGCCATTGCACAACAAATCGATGGACATTGCACTCCGCAGCGTGGCCGCCGATTTCTGGCGGTAACAGGCCTTGAGGGAAGGGGCAGTTTCGGCCCCAGAGTGTCTGATGACATCACTAACTAGTTTTACATGTACAATGGAAATGACCAGAGTTCATGATACATCCTAATCGCTGTTGCCTTCTTGATAATCGACTCCCCCTTACTGATGGGCTCAGTAACTACAATGAGTTAATTCAGCCTTCATAGCACTTAATGTTCAAACAAAAATATAATAAAAGCCAACAGACATTACCCTCCCCAAAATACACCAATGTTGTTTTTTTACCGGTTGATTTAAAAGGGGTTCTGATCATGAGCCACCCCAATTTATTATCCAGCTGCAGTCTGTAACATATGAAACAGATGATTACAGTAAGGTGTCAGTTGACTGGCTTTATATGAGCATATATAAGCACTATAAATGTACTAAATAAAATCAGGAGAGACTTCTTTACCGAGAGAGTGGTGAGAATGTGGAACTCACTACCATAAGGAGTAGTTGAGGCGATTAGCATAGATGCATTTAAGGGGAAGCTGGATAAACACGAGGGAGAAGGGTATCGAAGGATATGTTGATGGGGTTAGATGAAGACAGTTGGGAGGAGTCTTGAGTAGAACATAAACACAAGCGTGGATCTGTTGGGCCGAATGGCCTGTTTCTGTGCTGTAAATACTACGTAACTAGAGTCAGGACTTGGCTAGACTCCTGTTGCTTTGAACAGATTTTATTAACTCAGGAAACATTATACCCAATGCATCAAATGCCATTTGTAACCTTGTTCACATACATACTTAACGAGCTCATAGGGAGGTTTTGAATCTTCTCTTTAGTTACTTTTTCATCAGGTGCTGCCAATGGCACTTGATTCTAAATTCTGGCGGCATCCGAGCCCTGTGTTTTCGTGGGTCCTGTGATCTGTTGTTGAATTAGGTGCCTCGTGTTCTGGGCAACTAAGTGTGGAGCATTTCCGTGGTGCTTGCACATTTGCAAGATGCTATAAAATAGCATCGTGACGCAACCTTGAAAATGCACAGAGCCAGTTCTGTCAGTCTCAGGTCTGCTTGCCCGACATGATCATGATACGACATAAAATTATGTCATGACATCAGTCCCCCATCCCACAAATCAATCCCCAAAAGGGGGAGAGATGGAGAGGTGTGAAGACATTTTTTGATCATTATTTCCAGAGACTGGATCAGTAAGTTAAAAGCACTATTAGCAGCAGCAAATACTGAGAGACTGATGCAGTAGATGGTGTTTACTTCAAGGTGAGGTTTTAGTACACAGACCTGTGCAATAGCAAAATGTATCTGTTTGATGATGTCACTGCTTATAAAATACAATAAATTATCCAGCCACCAGCGGTGCCATCTTTTCCCTTGAATGAATACAAATATGTTATGTAAACATACTCACAGGAACTAACAATGCATTTAAAAAAAATGGAAAAATAAATTATGCAACATCTTTATTTCTGATTCCCAAGTGCCATTTTGCTGGTGTGTTGTTGATGTTGTGAAGTGCTCTGTGAATTCCCTTTTACTCAGTTGCCATCTAAAAAATGTTGCCCAATCACTATGAAGGCATGCTTTGCTCCATTTCACTCTTACTCTCCTGTGTAACAAGAAAAAACATAGGACAAATGACAGACTTGTGTCTCAATCTGAACCTTTAATATTTATTTTTCCAGCCCTACAAAACTTTTAGTTGGTTGATAAAACCTATAATGTCTCTGCAAGATCCTACAACTCCCCTGGGAGGACAGACGCACCAATGTTAGCGTCCTCGACCAGGCCAACATCCCCATCATTGAAGCACTGACCACACTTGATCAGCTCCGCTGGGTGGGCCACATTGTCCGCATGCCAGACACAAGACTCCCAAAGCAAGCGCTCTACTCGGAACTCCTTCACGGCAAACGAGCCAAATGTGGGCAGAGGAAATGTTACAGGGACACCCTCAAAGCCTCCCTGATAAAGTGCAACATCCCCACTGACACCTGGGAATCCCTGGCCAAAGGCCGCCCTGAGTGGAGGAAGTCTCATCGTCGAGAGCATGCCGAAATCAAGCGCAGGCAGCGGAAAGAGCGTGATGCAAACCAGTCCCACCCACCCACCCCTTCCCTCAACGACTGTCTGTCCCACCTGTGACAAGGACTGTGGCTCTCGTATTGGACTGTTCAGCCACCTAAGGACTCATTTTTCGAGTGGAAGCAAGTCTTCCCTCGATTCCGAGGGACTGCCAATGATGATGATGATGATGATGGGTTTTCTATTTACTCACACACACAGCTTGTTTAATTTGCACAACTTGGAGCACTAGGATGTGTTCTGAATTGTTCCTTTCAAACTCGGTTTCAATTAGAATAGACTCAGTCATGGGGTACTATCAACAGCACTTTAATATGAGATGTCATTGTGCGAGGCCCCTTGGGGAAGAGTGACCATAATATGGTGGAATTCTGCATTAGGATGGAGAATGAAACAGTTAATTCAGAGACCATGGTCCAGAACTTAAAAAAGGGTAACTTTGAAGGTATGAGGCGTGAATTGGCTAGGATAGATTGGCGAATGATACTGAAGGGGTTGACTGTGGATGGGCAATGGCAGACATTTAGAGACCGCATGGATGAACTACAACAATTGTACATTCCTGTCTGGCGTAAAAATAAAAAAGGGAAGGTGGCTCAACCATGGCTATCAAGGGAAATCAGGGATAGTATTAAAGCCAAGGAAGTGGCATACAAATTGGCCAGAAATAGCAGCGAACCCGGGGACTGGGAGAAATTTAGAACTCAGCAGAGGAGGACAAAGGGTTTGATTAGGGCAGGGAAAATGGAGTACGAGAAGAAGCTTGCAGGGAACATTAAGACGGATTGCAAAAATTTCTATAGATATGTAAAGAGAAAAAGGTTAGTAAAGACAAACGTAGGTCCCCTGCAGTCAGAATCAGGGGAAGTCATAATGGGGAACAAAGAAATGGCGGACCAATTGAACAAGTACTTTGGTTCGGTATTCACTAAGGAGGACACAAACAACCTTCCGGATATAAAAGGGGTCGGAGGGTCTAGTAAGGAGGAGGAACTGAGGGAAATCCTTATTAGTTGGGAAATTGTGTTGGAGAAATTGATGGGATTGAAGGCCGATAAATCCCCAGGGCCTGATGGACTGCATCCCAGAGTACTTAAGGAGGTGGCCCTGGAAATAGTGGATGCATTGACAGTCATTTTCCAACATTCCATTGACTCTGGATCAGTTCCTATGGAGTGGAGGGTAGCCAATGTAACCCCACTTTTTAAAAAAGGAGGGAGAGAGAACACAGGGAATTATAGACCGGTCAGCCTGACCTCAGTAGTGGGTAAAATGATGGAATCAATTATTAAGGATGTCATAGCAGCGCATTTGGAAAATGGTGACATGATAGGTCCAAGTCAGCATGGATTTGTGAAAGGGAGATCATGCTTGACAAATCTTCCATAATTTTTTGAGGATGTTTCCAGTAGAGTGGACAAGGGAGAACCAGTTGACGTGGTATATTTGGACTTTCAGAAGGCTTTCGACAAGGTCCCACACAAGAGATTAATGTGCAAAGTTAAAGCACATGGGATTGGGGGTAGTGTGCTGACATGGATTGAGAACTGGTTGTCAGACAGGAAGCAAAGAGTAGGAGTAAATGGGTACTTTTCAGAATGGCAGGCAGTGACTAGTGGGGTACCGCAAGGTTCTGTGCTGGAGCCCCAGCTGTTTACACTGTACATTAATGATTTAGATGAGGGGATTAAATGTAGTATCTCCAAATTTGCGGATGACACTAAGTTGGGTGGCAGTGTGAGCTGCGAGGAGGATGCTATGAGGCTGCAGAGCGACTTGGATAGGTTAGGTGAGTGGGCAAATGCATGGCAGATGAAGTATAATGTGGATAAATGTGAGGTTATCCACTTTGGTGGTAAAAACAGAAAGACAGACTATTATCTGAATGGTGACAGATTAGGAAAAGGGGAGGTGCAAAGAGACCTGGGTGTCATGGTACATCAGTCATTGAAGGTTGGCATGCAGGTACAGCAGGCGGTTAAGAAAGCAAATGGCATGTTGGCCTTCATAGCGAGGGGATTTGAGTACAGGGGCAGGGAGGTGTTGCTACAGTTGTACAGGGCCTTGGTGAGGCCACACCTGGAGTATTGTGTACAGTTTTGGTCTCCTAACCTGAGGAAGGACATTCTTGCTATTGAGGGAGTGCAGCGAAGGTTCACCAGACTGATTCCCGGGATGGCGGGACTGACCTATCAAGAAAGACTGGATCAACTGGGCTTGTATTCGCTGGAGTTCAGAAGAATGAGAGGGGACCTCATAGAAACGTTTAAAATTCTGACGGGGTTAGACAGGTTAGATGCAGGAAGAATGTTTCCAATGTTGGGGAAGTCCAGAACCAGGGGACACAGTCTAAGGATAAGGGGTAAGCCATTTAGGACTGAGATGAGGAGGAATTTCTTCACCCAGAGAGTGGTGAACCTGTGGAATTCTCTACCACAGAAAGTTGTTGAGGCCAATTCACTAAATATATTCAAAAAGGAGTTAGATGAAGTCCTTACTACTAGGGGGATCAAGGGGTATGGTGAGAAAGCAAGAATGGGGTATTGAAGTTGCATGTTCAGCCATGAACTCATTGAATGGCGGTGCAGGCTTGAAGGGCCGAATGGCCGACTCCTGCACCTATTTTCTATGTTTCTATGTTTCTATGTCTTTCCTTCTTGGTATGTTTTTCAGTACAAAAGTGACGTAACCTCATGATTGGATAACATTACCGATTTGGATCATTGATTTGAAGACCCCTTCAAAGTGTAATTGTGTATCCTTCTGCCCCAAATTACATCAAAAGTGCTTTTGGGATTAGCTTCAATAATAACTTCCCCACGTTTTCATTCAGAATTTAGAAAACCTAATTACTTAATTTACGAAATACTAGATGCCTGCATCAATTGTGTTATTAGGGGTAAAATGTTACATCAATCAGAATAAATTACCATATTAATTACAAAATTAAACAAACAGACCACCGTATTGCAGTTGATTCCACTAAAAGGGACATCATAAGTGTTTTGGGGCATGAAATTTAACATCTTAATTTGGAAATGGTAGCAATCATTTTGTTCTTGGTTTGGCCAAGATAATTTAGCAATATGGATTGTGTTTTTGCAGCATGATTGGCAACCCATCATTACTCTGCCCCACACACCCCGCCCTCCCCAACTCTGACATAACTCCTCCAACGAGTACTTGTTGTATCCTATCGTCATCACATTTATAATGAATTCCCACTGCTAACAACGAATCCTCACAGCTTTGAGATCAATTAATAGACTTTAATGTTGAACTTTATGAGCAGTGTTTTGAAGGTCAAGCTGCAACACTTCATAGGACTTTCCATTTGGGTTGTCACTTACTCAAAGAAGTTGATGAGATTCATCAAGCAGGACTTTCCCCTTCCGAATCCATGTTGACTTCTGTTTACTAGATTGTTATTCTACAGATGATCTTCCAGTTTGCTCCCGATAATCAATTCCATTATTTTCCATGGAATGGAAGTAAGGCTAATGGATCTGTAATTTCCTGCGTCAGTTTTGTCACCATTTGTGAATATTGAAACCACGTTGAGCCTATTTCCAATCTATTGGTACTTCCACGATGTCTATTCACTCCCTCATAATAATTGTTAAGTGCCTCACGGATCCCTCTTAGTCTCTCTCAACTTGAGAAAAATGACATCTATTCTTGCCGATTTATTTGTTTTGTGTACATTTAGCTTTTCTGGGACTTCCATTTAATCTGCAAAGATATCTTGGATTTCTCGGGATATCTTTGTCTAGGGAAGGCTTGATGCTCATGTTTTCTTGTGAATACTTGGAGGAAGTGTCCATGCAGAATAATTCCTATTGTATGCTCTTCCTCAATTTCGAGGCTTGTTGCAATCGTTTATGATCCTTGCTATTATTTCATTAGACTTGTGTGATATGTTACTGAGAGAATTTCTTTCACTGCTTTGCTTGGCCTCTGTTGTGATACTTTTCTCGATATCTCTCTCTGCCACTCTGATCACCTCTTTAATGTATTTCTGCATCATTTGCACTCATCCTAGTGTCATTTTCCTTGTTGTCTGCAGGATTAATACAAGTCACTTTTCCTCTTTACCTCACTTTTAATTTGTCTATTAATCTATTTAGATTTGTGTTTGCTCACGCTGAGCTTATTAGTTTGGGGAATTTATTTATCTGTATTCTCAGCATTATTACCTTTAACGGTGTTCCATTTACTTTCTATAGTTGATCAACCTCCCTCAATCTACTTCTTCATTGATCTCATTGAATTTAATCCTTTCAAACATAAGTACCTAGGCCCTGGGTATTTCTGAAGGAATCCTGCTTCCTCCTTCAGCTACCCAACTGGCTTAAATTGATTTCTGTGGCTGCCTCAATATTCCTTGCAAGTCTCTTTGTCCATCCTTGATTTGAGTGTAGCCCGCATCTCCTGTAACAGTGCTTTTAAAACTGGAACTCCAGTTTTATATAATGAAGATAGCAATGCTGTTCTCACACTATACTGCTTACCACTTGTTCACCTTAATTTTTTTGGTGTACGACCCTCCTTTTCCAAACATTGGAAGTATACTCGAAAGAATTAGTTTGCATCTTCTACCTTTTTGAGCTTTGAGCCAATCTTCCACCTGTGTTATTTACCTGACATGGACTACTAGATGTGCAAACCCTTCTGGATTATCCGTGTGTTTCCCGGAATCACTGATTAATTTCCCAGGCACTGTTGGGAGCAATCAGGGAAAAGATAGGAAAGTAGAGTTAATGGGCGGTGCCAATGCACTAATTAGAGGTTGCAGAGTTTTGACAGGCTGGTGCAGATGCCAATGGGGATGGTGTGGGCAGGTTAATGCTGGAGCCTAGATAAGCACCTAGGCAGTAAAATTCCCAAATATTGGTGTTTATATTTTGGCTGCAGCAGTAGCTGTTTTACTTAGTACTGGTGACAACTTTGGCTCTTCCAATCCGTTTCTTTTTCTATTTGTCTTCCCGCAATTTCACTACATAAAATCTCAACTGATGGGGATCAGAGAGCGAATCTCTCGGGCGATGGGGATCAGAGAGCGACTCTCTCAGGCGATGGGGATCAGAGAGAGAATCGGGCGATGGGGATCAGAGAGAGAATCGGGCGATGGGGATCAGAGAGAGAATCGGGCGATGGGAATCAGAGAGAGAATCTCTCAGGTGTTGGGGATCAGAGAGAGAATCGGGCGATGGGGATCAGAGAGAGAATCTCTCAGGCGATGGGGATCAGAGAGAGAATCGGGCGATGGAGATCAGAGAGAGAATCGGGCGATGGGGATCAGAGAGAGAATCTCTCAGGTGTTGGGGATCAGAGAGAGAATCGGGCGATGGGGATCAGAGAGAGAATCTCTCAGGCGATGGGGATCAGAGAGAGAATCGGGTGATGGGGATCAGAGAGAGAATCGGGCGATGGGGATCAGAGAGAGAATCGGGCGATGGGGATCAGAGAGAGAATCGCTCGGGTGATGGGGATCAGTGAGAGAATCGGGCGATGGGGATCAGAGAGAGAATCTCTCAGGCGATGGGGATCAGAGAGAGAATCTCTCAGGCGATGGGGATCAGAGAGAGAATCTCTCGGGCGATGGGGATCAGAGAGAGAATCTCTCGGGCGATGGGGATCAGAGAGAGAATCTCTCAGGCGCTGGGGATCGGAGAGAGAATCTCTCGGGCGAAGGGGATCAGAGAGAGAATCTCTCAGGCGATGGGGATCAGAGAGAGAATCTCTCAGGCGCTGGGGATCGGAGAGAGAATCTCTCGGGCGATGGGGATCAGAGAGAGAATCTCTCGGGCGATGGGGATCAGAGAGAGAATCGCTCGGGTGATGGGGATCAGTGAGAGAATCGCTCGGGTGATGGGGATCAGAGAGAGAATCTCTCGGGCGATGGGGATCAGAGAGAGAATCTCTCAGGCGCTGGGGATCGGAGAGAGAATCTCTCGGGCGATGGGGATCAGAGAGAGAATCTCTCGGGCGATGGGGATCAGAGAGAGAATCGCTCGGGTGATGGGGATCAGTGAGAGAATCGCTCGGGTGATGGGGATCAGAGAGAGAATCTCGCGGGGGATCAGCGAGTGAATCTCGATTGTTGGGGACTAGTCAAGGAGGCACTTGGGAAACTTCCCGTAAATGCAGTAACATTTGCCAACTGCATGCAGGCATCACATGATCAAATGTCATGTGATCAAACCTCCAGCCCAAACAGATTTGCCAATATCTATTGACTTTTACCACTGGTACTTGCCAGTTCGTTTCAGTACCCCATCTAACCCTTTTTCTATGTATACTGATCTAGGTCTACGTGGCGAGATCACCATCTTGCTGCGCCTGTACCTTTCTCCCCATTCTGCACAATAGATTCTTGATTCCCCTCTGATATTTTTCCTCTTGCTGATATGATGTCCACATATCTGCTCCAAATTCTCATCACCTCTTGTTGAACTGATCCTTCAGAGCCATGATAATCATGCCCAAGAGCCTTACAACTGTGCAGCTCATGGCTTGCTGTCCTGCTCCAGACCACCCCTGCTAGTATAGGGCCCGAATAGGTCTCTTGTAGTTTTCCTCAGCTTATTCCGTGTTGAGATTCTTATCACAGTACGTCTTCCTTTTAGTCTCTATGATCTTTGAATGCTACCGTTGATTGGCTCAACCTTGCCTCAGGTGTTAGACTGTAACAAATTTGTACTGCAGCTTGTTATTGTTGCCGTGTTTATAGTCTGCTTTATCTACTGTGATGTTGAATTGGCTTCTTTCTTTCTCTTTGTTTCTTTGTATTTTTGCTTGGGGGCATTTCTCTTCACGTGTTGCAGCTATAACTATGTAATGAAAAAGTATAAAGTTTTTAAAAAAATGGTCGAACAATTGTTCTGATGCTTTGCAAGCCACTTTGTTTCCACAGCATCCAGGATTCTTGTACCGTGGGTCTCGAATATGGATAACTGATTCAGAATCTTCCCTAAGTCGTAAAGAATATCATGAGTCTGAACTGTTTTGAGTCAAAAACCTGTTCTTTTGTGCCACGAGAATAATTAGAGGAGGTGTAAAGTAATCTTAAAATGTATGTGTGTGTGGTTGGGTCTGGGGTGGGGTGTGGAGATCATTATCATCATCATAGGCAGTCCCTCGGAATCGAGGAGGACTTGCTTCCACTCTTAACATGAGTCTTTAGGTGGCTGAACAGTCCAATATGAGAACCACAGTCCCAGTCACAGGTGGGCCTGATTTGCCGCACGCTCTTTCTGCTGCCTGCGCTCGATTTCTGCATACTCCCAGCGATGAGACTCGAGGTGCTCAGCGCCCTCCCGGATGCACTTCCTCCACTCAGGGCGGTCTTTGGCCAGGGACTCCCAGGTGTCAGTGGGGTTGTTGCACCTGGGTGTGGAGAGATGGGAAGGTGGCAGGTGGAAGGAAAGTTGGATAGTCTTTTGCACTTTCCTCTCTGAAGGTCCTCTCTGTACTGCCCATTGTCCTATCCAAGGTGAACAGGTGAGCTTGGGCGTGTGAAAGGAGCAACACAGGGTGAGCCTTTTAGTCCACCAGCTCCACAGCCTGAGTAAGAGCATTAAAAGTGATTAGTTGTTTTGTATGATGAATTCCTTAAGTTCAAGAGAGGAACTTTTATTTTCACTTTATCTTCCAATGCACACAGCTCCGAGTGGAAAATCTGTGATATGATTACTGATTTTAAGACACCTCTGTGACGGGCTAACTTAATCTCTATGAATGTGAAATGGCAGTAACAAAATACATTTGCTTCTGTAGGATAGTCAATAGAAAGACCAACCTCCTATTTTATTCAAAACGTTTAGAAGCACAAATAAAAATCTTCTTGTGCAGCAATGCTTGATAATTATGAAGGATTGCTACGTGAAAAAGTGCAGGTGCATGAATTCCTCTCGACTATTTTTCATTCCTGCTTTACCCTCGAGTGCCCTTGAACATATTATTCACGAAACTCGAGGAAATATTTGGTCTTTTGGAACAAGTTAGTTTATATTCTCCTTAATAAAGGCTTGAATTATAATATTCATTTGAGGTGATGGCCGAGTGACGTGCTTGTCAGGTTTTTATGTGCCTGTGGATTTGTGTACCACTGAAGCAGTCAGCAGAACTGAGTAATGGGCTCTGTGAATAACTGTCAGTCTCAACTGCTGGAGACTTCATTTTGAAGGGAAAAATTCTGAGCTGGAAACAAGTCAGGAAAATCCGGTCTGCTTCTATCTATTCTGTGAAAAGGGCTTATCTCTTGCTGGCCAGACATTCCTTTGCTCAAGACAGGCTCATTTGTTTATTCAAAATATCTTAAGCTATAGAGTGACAGGTGGATTCTCTCCGTGTGAGTACTGCTGAGACTAAAAACACTGCAGACAATTATGAGAACTAATCTGGCCTGTACGACATGCTCGTAGAGGTATCCCTTTTGATCTCTTCGAATGTACTTTGTCCCTAATTAACCACCTCACCACAGAAATGACAACTTAATTTGTTTTGTGTCACGTCCTCTTAATTCTTTGTTTCACAAACTGAACAGAGTGTATAAGGAATGGCCTGATGGTTAATTATTTGAAGAACAGAGGGAGAGATGCAAGCACTGAAACACATTCCAGTGCATTACCACCCCGCCCCCCCTCCCCCCCACCCAATCATCAGTGGGTCACCATTCGCCAGAGAGGTTTTAATCCATTAAGTCAAGAATCACTCAGAATGGTTGTCTGCTACAGCCTTGTCGCATTGGGAAGGACAGGGGTTATGTTTGAGCTTCTTATGTTAAGTTGATGCCAAATCCACACAGACCCCATGTCCTCAGAGTCCCCTACCTTCTCAATTAGGTGGAACAGTTGGAAGGGATAAAGTACAGTATGAAATAGAAAAAGCAAGTAGAATTGTGCTGCAGGAGCATAATTGTAAGCCGTGGCTCAGTGGTAGCATGCTTGTCTCTGAGTCAGAAGGTTGTGTGTGGTAGTCCCATGCCAGAGACTTGACATAATCTAGGCCGACACTTCAGTGCAGTACTGTTGGAGGTGCCATCTTTCAGATGAGATGTTAAACCATCTGTCCTCCCAGGTGGACATAAAAGATCCCATGGCACTATTCAAAGAAGAGCAAGGGAGTTCACCTGAAGTCCTGGCCAATATTCATCTCTCAACCAACATCACTAAAACAGATTACCTGATTATTATCTCATTGCTGTTTGTGGGACCTGGCAGTGAGCAAATTGACTGCAGAGTTTCTCTACATTACAGCATTCCTTGAAAACTACTCTTCTAAAAAAAATAATAATTTGCTGTAAAGTGCTTTGGGACAGCCTGAGGTTGTGAAAGGTGTTATTATATAAGTTATGTTCTTCATTTCTTTCTATTTATTTATTGGCACACAGTCAAATAAAGAATACAGGGCTATGTGCATTTGACATGCAGCAGATTTCTGTTAGTTCCTGCATGCTAAGACTTCTACATTGGGATATTCCCATTTTGTGCCCACACTTGCAACTCTTTAATGCTTAAAGTGTTTCTCTCAATTTGTATCCACATGCACACCTCCCACACACTCGTAATGTTTCCTGCACATTCTCAGGATAAATAACTCTAGTTCTAATGAATCAAGCTGGTTCTTGGCCCAATGTACCAAATGAGACCAAAGAACAAATGCCATGCTAGCAACCAGTCTGTTATCTGTAATGGTGTTTTAACCATTCAATATTCTGATGCAGCAATTATTCTTTAATTCAGTAATAAACTCCAAAAATTAAGCAATATCAATTGAGTCAATTTATCAGTTAACTGGACTTTAAACTAGGCAACAGAATTAGTCTGTAAATTACTGTGTTTCTGGAGCCTCATAGAGCTGATGAAAGCTATTTATAAATAGAAAATTAACCCTATTTATAAGGTGGGGTGAAGCCAAGTGTCTCTATTCTTTGTTGTTTATTCTTTGATATCCAGACTGGACTGATTGCTCATGGATTGACCACTGCAGTTGCTATCATTGACAAAGAGCAACCATTCAGTAAGGCTTTTGCTTTCATGGAATGAACATTTGGAACCATGAAAGGTATTGCCCAAAACACACACAAATCCCAGAAACCCATGGAATAAAATGGAATTTGACTTGTCACTGTAAGCCAGCAGTTTAGTTTGCAGAGAATAGCAGCCCCTTTGTGTATTATAGGCATGATCATTGGTCTTCAGTTTCACAGAAAAACAAATTGAATTGCAGAATATGATTTCCCAAAACACTGATAACATTCCAGAATCACATGCAATAACAGAATAGAATTTGACTTGTTCAGGCCCTGAAAAGTAATGGCCCAGTCCAAGATTAATCTGCTTGGCTTTTGATAGCGATAGCTTGGACACAAAGAGCAATGGAAGAAATGCATCTATTAGGATTAGCTAGATGGACATGGTATTATTGGCAACGATATTTGAGTCCTCCGTCATCAAACAATGATTCAAAAAGTTGGTGTTATTTTAAGGGACTAACTATTTACTGCACATTTTTTGACAGACTGGTGTCTGTCCAGTCGCGCCCCCACCCGTACTGCACTTTTTTGACTGACAGACAATAAGCCCAGCCCCTGTCAAGCTCCGCCCCCTCCATTCCATCCATGCGGTGCCAGCAGCAGGACCTGAGGCCCCGACTTTCTTCCCCCCTTCTCCCCCAGCCCCGGCCGGCCTGCGCCCGATGGTGGCGGGAGGGGCCCAAAGGCGGTGGGAGGGGGCTGATGGTTGCGGGGGCGGGGGGCAATGGCGAAAGAGCGGCAGGGCAAGAGAGAGAGAAGTGGGGTCCTGCGATCAGTCCAACCATGTTGTTGCTCCCGCTGAGCTGCAAGCCCCAAGCCTCTGATCGGGCCCCGAGCATCCCGTGAGCCACGAGTCCGAGTAGCGGCAACGGGGGGAGAGCGGCGGTGGCGAGCAGCCGGGGGAGGAAGAGAGAGAGAGAGAGAGCTTGGGGGGATGGAGAGAGAGCGTGATTGAGGGGAAAAAGAGAAAGAGGCTGGGGGAGAGAGCGAGGCTGGGGGGGTGGGGGGGGGGGTGGTAGAGAGAGAGGCTGGGGTGCAAGAGAGAGAGAGAGGCTGGAGGGGTGGAGAGAGTGAGAGGCTGGGGGTGGAGGGAATGGGGGGGGATCGGAGGAGAGAGAGGGAACTCGGGGAAGATGGATCACGTTCTTCCAACCCTCTACAAGGAACATCGTTGGAGTGGATGATATCCAGAAGTCACGACACTCACTATTCACTTCATAACCAATAAATCTGTTAACAATCCATACACAATGCCTGCCCCATCTATGATGGGGGGGCGGGGGGAAGGAGCACTTGCGCTGGGGTAAGGCACTTTGGCTGGCCTTTGCTGACTTCTGGGGAGCTCTCTCCTCTGTTGCTTCAGGAAGTCAAAGTGGATTGAGTTACAATTTTCAAAGTCAGTGTGACCTTGGGATGGGCGATTCCAGTTACACATTCCAGAGCAACTTCAGGGTGTGGCTTATCCTCCAAGGGGACCAATCAGAAACAAAGGGTGGAACATGTTGGCCATTTTGGCTGTACAAATAAACGCGTCCTTATTTTAATCCTGGATTGGAGGATTCAATGTAAACCTAATGGCACTATCATTAAGGCACATCAGGTGTGACTTGGAAGGGGCACCACACCAAATTTTCACTGAGAATGACTTGAGTTGAATGGTTTCAGATTGGTCCACAGACACCTTGGGTGAATTTTAATCCACCCCGCCTGGTGCAAATAGAACAGCGGATCTTTAAAATGGAGCGCTCGGGCTTACCTCCCTGTTTCCGCTGGCCACCATTTTAACTGCTGACGACAGCTAGGTGGCTAGGATGCCCCCCGGAAGCTGGTGGGAGCCTCCTGAATTAATGGAAACTGCGGTCCAATTACGTCAAAGGTACTGCGATTATATTTTAACCAGAACCTGAGGTGCGAAGCTATCCGCAGCTTTCCTGTCCCAAGGGGCCCTCCAAAGTAAGTGAGAAACTTTCCTTTGCAGGGCCAGGAGAAGCAGCAATTGAGAGAAATTACCAGATCATTTGTTTTTTTAGGGATGCAGGTTGAGGGATAAATGTTGGCCAGGACACCGGGAGAACTTCCCTGTTCATCTTTGAAAAGTATTGTGAGATCTTTTACCTCCAATGGAAAGGGAAGACAGGGCCTTAATTTAACATCTCATCTGAGAGGCATCACTTCTGATAGTGCAGCACTCTCTCTGCACTGCACTGACGTATCCTCCAGTCTCGAGAGTGGAGCTTGAGCTCATAACCTTCTGACTCATAAGGTGAGAATGCGGCCACTGAGCCAAGATATTTAACATGATAAGTTTGATTGACAGCTGAAGATGAATGAGTCAGATTGGTGAGAAGATCATGGTTATGGTTCTTTGTAGTAGTAGTTGCTTTGATGGACAGCTTTGTATCCAGGAGCTACAGGTCATAGGATTATATTTGCGCTCAGTTTGCTAATTAATCCGAAGCCATTGGGATACAACCTGGTCAGACTCCCTGTAAGCAAATAGCCATGTAAAAAGTTACCTTGAGACTCACTGCACAACATGCATCTTTGTTGCTTTTGACATTTCAAGCCTATTCCGACATGTTGTAATGATGGGAATGTGCTGTTTTCATGCCGTTCTGGGCCCTGAAATTGCTCAGCCATTACAGTGGACTCCTTGTGCTTCAGTTTCCCCAAAGCATTTTTTTGGCATACTTGAAGAGTTACGCCTGATTTTTTTGGGGGCCCAAGTTCGCCAAATAAAAAAGTGTTGTAAGTTTCTCCATTGGATCACTTCATTTTGGTGTGGCCTAACCCAACCTTTAGACCTTTAGTTTTGGGGGTGGAGCCTTGATCTGCGCCAAAAAGATCGGGCTGCCACGGTAACCAGGGACACAATGCAAGCTGAGGCTGCAAAGTGAAGCATACACATAAAAAAAAAATTTGAAAAACACACAGCACCACCTTACCTCCAACCCTGCCCGAAGGCTGTCCGGTCTGGTCCCATTCTCGGTCGCCAGTTCGAGTCTCTCTCTCTCTCTCTCTCTCTCTCTCCCTCTCTCTCTGGGTGTCTCTCTCTCTCTCTCACTCTCTCTCTCTCTGGGTGTCTCTCTCTCTCTCTCTCTCTCTCTCTCCCTTTCTCCCTCTCTCTTTTTCGCTCCCTCTCTCTTTTTCTCTCTCTCGCTCTCTCTCTTGCTCTCACTCTCTACTCTCGCTCTTGACTCTCGCTTTCTACTCTCGCTCTCACTCTCTGCTCTCGTTCTCACTGTCTACTCACGCTCTCTACTCTCGCTCTCACTCTCTACTCTCGCTTTCTCTCTCTGCTCTCGCTCTCTACTCTAGGGAAGCTTTTTCAGGACAGGCCACATACACTGGCCTAATCAGAATTGGAGTAACCCTCAGCTGGCTAAACTTCCCTAAATGGCCAGAAGTGGCGTAGGTGGCTGGTTACGCCCCCTATTGCTGAAAAAAAACTTACAAAAAATTCATAACTAACTGAATTTCGCTGGTGCAAATTGATTTGGGAAGCTGGGGATTTTCAAGTTAGGCCAGAAAAAGCAGCCTGCTCAAAAACAAAATGGTGCAAATACTGGGAAAAATTGAGCCCCTTGTAACTCCAACAGGAGTCTGCCTGAACAGCAGGAAGTTCCACCAGGATTTTGATGGGACTGGCCTTGGACTTGCGATGGACTTTTCTGTGACCTTATTTGGAAGTAAAGCGTATATTTGGAGGCTGATGCGCCCAGTGAGATGAGGCATTTCACTTTCTGAAATAGGGTCTACAAGAGGGTCCAGGCCGGGACTGTGGCCTGGCCAGCCTCTGAAGATTGGGGAATGGGGGAAGAAAGTTGAAAAAACATTTAAAATTATAAAATGACCCCCAAAACAAGGGGTCGCTAGGACCAAATCTGAAACTTTCTGGCTTTTGCAGCATTTTTGGTGTGGAGAGTGCCACAAATGTAACCTCACACTGCCAAGGAGGCCCCTTCTCCTCACCCTGCTCATAATTCAGGGGTCGATCCTATTGTACCATAATGAGCAGAATAATGCCTCCACTCATTTCTGTCCTTTATTCTTTTATCTGTTTAATATATTCCATAATGTTTCAGTGGTGTTTAACCTGAGCTATGCTCTGGCAGAGTGTATATTGTTCCACCTACCAAAGACAATGAGATCACATGACCACGCATGTGATATAGCCAGTACGCTGGAATACAGTTGCAAGGA
Organism: Pristiophorus japonicus; assembly: GCF_044704955.1. Lineage (NCBI taxonomy): Eukaryota > Metazoa > Chordata > Chondrichthyes > Pristiophoridae > Pristiophorus > Pristiophorus japonicus. The sequence continues at coordinate 37,021,550 of NC_091987.1, forward strand.
TTTTCTGTTTAACACTGGGTCTCGCTACACCTTCATATTTAATGGGTAGGTTAAGGAACACCAGGTCCATTGGCAGGAGTGGCTGGTGATACTGAACCCATGGAACATATCTTGTATAAAAAATAGATCATTTGGTTACTTTTATAACTTGCCATAAACAGTATGTTCTCTTGCTGGATATTAAATTGTTACATAATTCAAACCTATTTTTAGATGTGAATTTACAGGAATGTTTTTCTTGACTGTGCATGGTATTTGTTTTAAGGATGTTTTGTTTACTTCTGAATTCTTGATAGCTGTAGAGAGGGATACAATGGCTGTTATCTGCAGTCATTGTACAGTGCAGTTGCTCTCGTCCTTGGATAGCGTTATTCAGCAGTCTGATCAGTGTTGATGAAATCCTTACAGATTTGTTGCCGTGGTGACACATGAGAGGAGGCAGGGCTCTGATTTGTTTCAGTATCCTTTCCCCTCTCAGTCAGCATGCTTTTGGATGATGAAATGCTTTAAATGAACTACAGCATGCAGGAGTAGAGCAGCACCTTTTGCTTTGTCCCAAAACCGTGAATGAGGAAGAATTAAAACGGTGCTTATGTAACTTGGATTTTATCGTTGAGGGGGTTTAAAAGCTAGACGGAACCTCAGCCCCTTGAAGGGCAGCGACTGTTGTGGATCAAGCAGACTGATTCGCTGATCAGCTTGATCGCTTCATGAGATCATAGCATTGGTATATTGTGAATGAAAAAGGAAATAAACTTCACTCCATCAGAAGTTAAAGGTGATCAAGTCTGAAGAATGAAGACAGAAGCCAGAGAAGCACTCCATTGAAATGCCTCCCACATGGACTAGCCTGCATTATTAACTCTCCATGTCATAACAAAAATCAATAGGGAGTCTGCAGGAAAATAGTGCAACATCTTCAATTAACTCTAAACTTGTAAATTAATAAAATCACTGAAGGTATTTGGACACTCCATATTTTTAGTGCATTTTTATGCAAAGGGAAAAAGGTAAGACTGGATTTTGTACAATTTGTTTCTGTTTTTGCCCTGATCCTTCTATTAATGTACTTGGAAATGGACCTCCTTATTGGTTTTGTAATTGATGTTGACAGGTCATTCTTAAAGAAGCTGATGTTGTGCATTCGTCCTAAATTTTGTTCCAGTCTTAAAACCAAATCCTTAACAGAAAGAAAGCAGGCATTGAACAATCAGTTAATGTAGTCCCTTCATGCCGTAATGATGCTCCAGATTAAATCAAACAAGCAATAAAATACAGTAACCATTTCCATTGGTTAAGTTTTTACATTCTGTTTGTTAATGTAAATCAGAATCTCAGCAGATGAAGTGGTTTTCAGGTTACAGTGATACCAAATGGTTTTTGATTGAGCTCTGATGGATTATGATGGATTTATTGTGGCTAACGTTAGATAACAATCAGCGGCAGAATGAACAAAACCAGCCAATTTGGTTTTGAGGTGATTAGGAGTGGCTCTTTTATTTAAATGAAAAATGGATATGAAAAAGTAAAGAGCTTTGCACTTTGAAATCAAATCAGCTTCATTGTAGCAGCATTACTGTGTCGTGTTCTAAGAGGAAATACTTCATCGTTCAAATAATAATTCTTTTGAACTCAGTCAGGGATTTTTTTTTAATTGAGAAGAAAGCCTTAACTCTTTCACCAATTGAGTTTCTCCTCATTGGCACAGAATTTCTTCCAAACAAGTGATACACTGTACAAAGATATTTTTTGCGTAACGCTGGTCCAGTCAGCCTATCTCAATGGAAAATACTTGTCATATATTTTGCAGATGCAAGAAGGTTATTATGTGGTTCCAGTATAATAATCTTCACCTTTGGTAGCAAATAACAGGGTCTAAGAAATGGAAATGGGATTGTTAACTTCAGGAGTACAACTGCTGTCCTTTTGGTCTGTGACCTTTTAGATGAGTACAACACTTGTCTTGAGGACACATTTCCCTCCGTGTTGCATGATACATAGTTCATTGAAAGACTTTATGCTCAATTTAAGCCAGCTTGTGAACACATCTTATGGCAAAATCAAGAAACAAATAACTGCAGGCTTATAAAACGTTGCCACTAATGTTTAAATCGACAGTAATAAATCCTCAGTTGTCATGAGTGGTTACTGTGCACTGTTAATGTTAACATTTTAATATTGCATTCTTTTCAGCCCTTTCCTCATGTCGGACATGTTATGTTTCAGATCTTTATTTTATTGTTAGCTCTTCCTTAGTTGTACAGGATATCGGCATTTCATTTTTTTTTTAAAGTAACTGCATTTTTCTCCAGAATGCTGTTACGAACAAACTGTAAATAAGTTTGAGGTGTATCTTCGTAACAAGGTTTCATCACCATCATCCATTTGTGGTGGGATTTTCTCCCCCCCGCCGCCCCCACCCCCCCCCCCCCCCCCCACCAGAGTCTAAACTGTATGGTTTAATATTTAGCCCAACCTTGAGATTTCATTTCATATCAATAGAAAAGAAAATCTTGCGGTTTTGAAATGACATAGCAAAGAATTGGTGGACTATGACTCAATGCACAATAGACCTTGGAGGTAACAAACAGTACAGGAGGGTGTATGATCTTTTCCAATAGGCAATAATTGAAAACTGTCACGACTTGTTGCGAAGTAAGAGCCGGAGGGATAGTAAAAACCGAAGTATGCAAATGTGTCCGTGTGGCCTGTCAACATTATGGGACCAGAATCCATTTTACACATGGATGTCTAATGTCTAATCTCTAATGTCACACATTCCTTTGATGCTGCAGGTTCCTTAACCATTTACTCTCTAATCTGATAAATGGCAAATGACAGCTATAAAACACATTTCAATACTTAGCAATACTTAGTGATGTGATACTTCCAAAATATATTGAGCCAGGAATTTAGAATTCAAGCTTTAATATAACCAAAAATTGTAATTGTAGCTTGTCCTGTTTATGAAGTTTTTGCTGAGATCAGGATGAGACCTGTAGATAGTGTTTACAGGTTCCATAGATATTGGACCAGAGTTTGCTGGCAAAATAGCAGCGAGTTTAATGTGCACGCAATTTGTGGCAGAGAACAGATACCCCGTGAGTTTGGGAATCGCCTCAAATTGCTGGGCAATTCACGCCTTTCCCACCATTAAACTTCTGAAGCTGGCAGCTCACCATCAACCACCCATGCCCCCCCTGTATTTGCACCGTAAATATACATTAAACTGCAGAAAGTTAGCGCTGGTACTTAAAAATCTGATTACTCTTTTAATGAAATTTATCTTTCTGCAATGCAACTCAACCTCTCTGGCCCAGAAAGGGAACAACTGAAAATGTGCAGTTTCATGCAAGTAGTAAATCGTTCTTAGAGATTTTAAAAAATTTACATTTGTTTTTTTTTTCTTACTTTTATGTGGTCTCTTTCTCTCTCTCTCTCTTTATCCAATCTTTCTTTCCCTAGCTTTCTCTTTCTGTACTTGATTTGATTCTAATTCGCCCTATTTCCGACTCCACCATTCCATTGTTTCTTTCTCCATCCTTAAATCTCATTGATTAAGGAGATAGACCATTGGTCCTGTCATTCACCAAGATCCCAGGTGCCCTGCCTAAGAAGAAGACTCTTTGCCTGTATTTATAAAACTAAGGATTCCATATGCTTTATTAATAGACATATCAACTTGTCCTGCCACCTTCTTGGAATTCTTTTGAAATTCTATATCCCAGAGGACTATGGGATGCACAGTTGTTAGAATATTCATGATCGAGATTGATAGATTTTTGGACACTAAGTGAAGCAAGGTATGTGAGGATAGTGTGGGAAGATGGAGTTGAGGTAGAAGATCATCTATGATTCTATTGAAAGGCGAGAGATTGTGGCGGAGGTGCGGTGAATGAGGGTACGGGGCCCAGAAGAGCCGAGGGCCCAGAGGCAGCACAGGCCAGCCCACACTGCGATATGCGTGCGCACTAGGTCCGTGCAGCACAGCAGGTCTCTAGTCGTTTTGGTTAACCCTTGCCACTAGATAAAGGCCTAGCTCTGTGAAGCCCGTGTGATGGCTGATGTGCAACGGTCACCACACGTTCAAAAAATCCATGCACAGGCATCTTCCACTTGTTCAATTGGAGTTCAGGACTGGAATATCTGTGAACTCATGTGGAAGCAAGTCATCCTCGTTGGAAGGACCGCCTATGATGATGATGATGAGGTGCCCGGTTGACCTTGGACTTCCTGGAATTTGCGGCAGAAACATTTTCTGAGCTGAAGGGTGAGGGAAAAGTCTTAACTAATGGGGCAGGCCACAAAATGCCTTGCTCCTGCAAATTCTGGGCCAATAGTTCTGGTTCTTTTCTATCAGAGTAATGATAAATTGCAATTGGTTTTCAATGCGAATGCTTCAGACTCGAAGCCAACAAAAGAGTTTGAGATTCTATCCAGCAGAATTATTTTTTTCTGGAAACAATACTCTCCAATTAAGTTGTTACAAATGAGAATAAATGGGTGTTCAGTTCTGGTTCATGACTACGTATCTGGCTATTGTAAAGGCTGAGGAGGGTATGTACAGATCAGCGAGTGCAAACTTCTTTGTCATCTTGTTTTGGCAGTTGAGACAATCAGTTTGCCAGCAGCTTATAAATATGGCTGTTGCTCCTGAAGTCAAATCCAATTATGGTTATCTTGGCAACGAGTCTGATTATGGTTACTTTGCCATTTGGTATTGCTGGCTCTCCAAAAAACCCTGGATGCCTCTTTTGGTGATGTGCCCAACCTCTGGAGAGAGCTGCATTTATATTTATGGCGCTGTGGCTGTTGTTAAGGCTGCTGTCGGAGATAGTGTAGTAAAATAGAGATTCCTTCAGTTTATAACTTTACAAATCACATCAATAAAACAGTGTGAGTGTTCAGAAAATAACCATGGTGTTGTATTCTTTAGCTCACAGTTTACCTAAAGCATATTGGTCTGAAACATTTGTTGTCTGCGCTAGTGTATCTCTCTTTATCTCAAATTATGTCTGTCAGTGTCTCAAGCTCATTTACTGTAATTGCTGCTTTATGTACAATAGGTAAGGTTGTAAAAGTCACTTCAAACTAGTAAATTTATTTTTTGTGCATTGATGTTACAAAATCATTTCTTATGCTACTGTTTTTGCTGAATATTTACCGAAGGAACAGTCTATCATTACATTAGAGTGAGGATTTGTTGCCACCTCCAGGATTTTTTGTCTGACAAATAGTAAGCGACAATAAAAGAAACGTTACCATACTGTCACTGATCAACTCTGAACTTCTTTCACCAGTACAGTGCCAACAAGTTACAATTTTCATATTTTTATGACCACTCACTAATCTAGCTGGTTTACTGAGGGTGTGAATCTGGAATAACTGACCATCTGATGTGGATAGAGCAGGTATTCAGATGTTCAGTATTTCAGTGATGTATTTCACATTGTCTAATGGTATTTGGTGAAACTTTCTAGTGACCGAGATGTCCTCATCCATGTGACTTCTGTTAATTAAAGTATTTATGTGTCCATATTTTATACTTTGTCCCATTAGTGGTTGCCAGGCCGCTATGAAATAAGTAGACCAATGTGCAGTAACTAAAAAGGTCGTAGGTTTATGGTTGCCTTGGAAATGGCTATTTTGTGTTAGATGGAATTGATATGTAAATTCTGACCTTCATTCTTACAGTCTTCCCATTATATGAGCAGACACCAGCAAAAAGCACTCATAACCTGCCTCACTGACTGATGTGTGTAAAAAGCAATCACATTATGAAAATTTGTGTTGGTGAGAGTTAGAAGAGATATGTTACTTATACCAAGTGATTGGGGGTACAGTTTACGGGCAGATTTTCCTGTTCTAGGTCCCTCCAGGTTAGATGCCACTTATTTGAACGACCAGTAGTTCGAAAGTATCTTCACCAACTTTTCAGATGAAACATTGCTAAAAACACCCCAGATCTTTGGATGATACAGTGACTTAGATTAGGCTTTCAAAATGAATGATGGTGCTTCAGAGTCAGTTAAAAAGAGATGAAAGCAGACTAACAGATGCTGCAAGGGAGCAAGAGTTGAGATTTATCGACGCAGAAGGACACTTGATGGGTAACTGTGAGAGACAGAAGGCCTGCTAACTCACTAGTCAGAAAATCACAAATGATGAGCTAAATTCTGTACTCGTAGATACTCGCACAATATTGTTTTAGAAGTAAAAAAACATTTTTTTTTTCTTCCAGTTTTTACTTTTATTTCTGCTCTCATCTGAAAGTGCTACCCCATGCTGGGATACAGTTTCACAGCACTAGTAGCCTTCCTATACCTCACCCAAGTGACCATTCTTCAGGTCTGAGCCTAGGCATTGAAGCCTAGATTTATATTATGGGAGCTGACTGACTAAAGGAGCATCGTAGGCAGATTCAGATGGAAGTGGGCTGTTTGCACTCAATCTCCCACGGTCATCTAATTAGCTAGCACCAAGTGCAGATTTGGACAGACGCAGGGAGTGCATTAGTAGTGGGACTGGAAATGAGCATGTGTGAATCTAAGAGAAAGAGAACAATTAAAGGGGAGTATCAGAAAAGGAGAATGAACATTCTGAAAGATTTTGGAAAGGCTCAGAAGTCACCTCAACCCATTCGCGGCTTTTGTCCAGGCAACAATGAAAGAAAAGGGAACAGAAGTTGCAAGCACGAGTCTGCAGTCAAGTGACAGACAAAGCAGTTGAGTAGCGGACCCTCTTGTTTAACGACTGCTGAAGTGAAAATGGAAGCAAATTTTGCCACTGACTGCTACTGGACCTTCAGCCGCATGGAAGTTGCAGTTATCTTAGCAGCAGATGGGACAGCTCTGCATCTGGCTGTCTGCTGAGAAGATCAGTCCCCACAGTCATCATCAGCTACGCACAACACACTTGCAGATATGGCTGATGACATCTTGGTGGGTAGGGCCAATCAGACACACTGCTTGTTAATCATCCTGGCATGCCTTCATTTATAGAGTGCCACTGAAAACATGACCTATACTATTACTGGACTGCTTCCGAGGAGGACGCCAACAGGAGTTCGTCAGGCATTTACATAGCTTAATGATGGCAAAGGGTTTGCAATTCAAGCTTCCTCTGGGAACAGAAACCTCTGTCTGCACTAATTGCCTGTCAAAGTGGGTATGAGTTTGCTGGTAGGAGAGGACGGGGCCGAAATTGCCTCCCGCCCAAAATGGGGCGTGCACACCCTATATCTATGGATATTACCGCTGCGGTGGTTGAGATCGCCTCTTGAATGAAATTCCGCTCTTCATTTTTTTTTTCACTCGAATCCGGAAGTCGCCCTTAATGGCGGCCAGTATGCGGCGGTGACAATACTAGAGGGACGGAAGTTGGAGGCGGTGCGGAGTCACCGCCGCGATGACGTCATCATGGCGCCGCCTCACCACGGCTCTCCCCTTCGCGATCTTTAAACTTCAGTCCACTGGGCCACAAGGGAGAGTTTTGGGTGGGCCAGCAGCCTGGCACCCAAGAGGGCATGCCAGGCTGCCTGTTGGCGGCCCGGCTGAACCCGGGGGCATAATTGTCGGGCCGCCATGGCAGTCGGCTGACAAAAAAAAAACATGGCGGCCGCGGCAGTAGGTTCTCCCCTTTAAGGGGAGCCGCTCCACCATTACAAAAGGCCTCAAACTCACTGCACCACCACGAAAAAGCTAGTTTTGGCACCGCCGGGTGAGCCAAAGATTTTTACGGCAGAATTTTGCCATCGGGGTGGGGGGGTGGGGCGGGGGAGTAGATCGGCAGTGCGCACTGTGATGATGCACTTGGGACAGATCGGCAGCAGCGGATAGGTAGGCGGGGAGCGGGTTACCACCAGGATAACACAGAAGTGGAATTTTGATAATGGCGGCCGTTACACAAAACATCGGCGGCCATTGCACTCCGCAGTGTGGCCGCCGCTTTCCGGTGTTAAGAGGCCTTAAGGGAAGGGGCAGCCAGCACTGCCTGGCATCCCATTGAAAGTCTTTCTCTTCTTCCAAACACCCATGGTTGGGGCAATTCCCACTGGGAGACCCATTGATACCAGTAATGGTTCTGGGGCAGAAAAAAAACAATGACAACCAGCAAAAAAAATAAATAAACAATGTTCATGAAATAACTGAAAAATTGCAGATTCAATTCATTTAGTTGTGGCCTTTAACACCACCCCCCCCTCTTAATTCCATAACAACGCTGGACATCTAGTTAAATTGAATGCTCTATAAAAAAAGAAGTTCAGCATACCTAAACATGAGGAAATCATGTGCAGGATGTCACTGCCCCTAAGTGAATATTAAAATGAAGCGCTCACCAGTTGGACTCAGGCATTTCTGATGTTGCTGGAGCCCAACACACAACAAAATAGGCAGTGCCCGAACGGAACAAACATTTATGCTCCTGGTCACCCAATTTCCACTGGTAGAATGGATGGCTGGCCAAAGAAAATTCCTGTTTGAGATCCTTCAGGGAAATCAGTCATGAGGGTCATCATAGCAGAACCCAAATCTTTAATTCCACAGAGTTCACACACAAATGTTCAATCAGCGACCCTGGTTACATTTCTTCTCCCCTCGAGCCAAGGAGCACTAAAGCCAAATTGTAACTCCTGGGTCACCAACCCTCTCTGTACATCATTTAAGTAGCCATTTGTTATGTATGATCTTAGGCAATGATAAATAAAGCTATTTAACTGCAGTAAGAAAAACATCCAATCTATATTTTTCAATACCAATCATGCGATACTGATGAGGGGAGGAAATGCTCACCCTTAGCTCTTAGGACTGAGGTCAATTATAGAGCTGCACTGCTGCACCAGTTGAAATCAATTAACTCTATATACAGCAGAAGTTGAACCTAGGTCCTTCCTGATCTGTGTGGATCACCGTTTGCGGTGAGCCATCAGAAAGAGACAGCACGAGATAGATTTATCAAGTATTCCTAAGAGCCTAACATCAAGGCAGATAGCGATCCAGTATAATAGGGCAATAGGTCCCCTGAAGTCAAGCAGCAGATTCTAAAATGGTTGCGAGCCATCCATGGACTATTTGAATAATTCGTCAAATATTAGTTTCATGTTGTGTTTTACATGAAATGGAACTTGTTCCTGTTGATTGTCAGGATGCATCGCCAAAATACAATTTTATTTTCTAAAACAAATAGGACAAGCGGTCATTGAACAGTCGTATTTGCTTAATACTTTGAATATCCTCCTAAGGTACTGATTTGATATTTTTTGCACAAGGTGTAAGAAATTTCGGAGGGAGCAAGAGGATTTAAATTTGCGGCGCATCAGCACTATTAGTCAGGTATGTGGTGCAGCATTCCAGCTGCCGGACTGCCCCAGGATAATTATTTTCAGATGGAAACATAAGAAAGGAAGACACCTCCAGAGATCCACCATCTGCTTTAAATTATTGAAAGGAAAATCTGTAATGGCAAAAGCTCAGTGGGTAGGTTACATTTTGAGGATTACAGTCACGTCCAACAAAGGTAATTTATACTATACAGTACTGCTGTGCCTTGGGGAAAAAAAGACACAGTACAGTATTTGAAATCCGGCTTCCTTCTCTCTGAATGTCAGTCAGAAAATAACCCTTTAAGGAAATTCTGCCTCTGGGAACTTGGTAATAGAAGGGATAAATATTCCTGGAGACAAGAGGGTGTACCTGAGAAAAGTAAACAAAATGTCACTTGTCATTTATTTGTAATACTTTTTTGGAGAAGGCTGGGATGGCCTGGTTTGGTTTATGTTAATTAGTTCATCATCATATAAAAGAAAGAACTTGCATTTATATAGCGCCTTTCACAACCACAGGATATCGCTAAGTGCTTTACAGCTAATGAAGTATTTTTGAAGTGTAATCACTGTTGTAATGTAGGAAACACAACAGCCAATGTGTGCACAGCAAGATCCCACAAACAGCAATCTGATAATTAAAAGATAATGTAATATAGTGATGTTGGCTGAGAGATAAATATTGACCAGGACATAGGGGAGAACTCCCCTGCTCATCTTCAAATTGGTGCCATGGGATCTCATGTCCATTTGAGAGGGCATCTCATCTGAAAGAGAGCACCTTTGACAATGCAGCACTGGAGTGTCAGCCTAGATTTCTGGAGTGGAACTTGATCCCATGACTTGCTGACTCGGAGGTGAGAATGTTACCACTGAGTCAAGGTTGACACCTATAAGATAAATATCATCTATATAAGATGATATTTAGAATTACTTTAGCAATTTTAAAATATATTAAATTTCTACAGATATGTACAGGAATGGAGACAGGAAAAACATTTAAGTATCGGAGAAGGCGGTAAAGATACAAGTTAGTTTTCAATGGTTTGTTGGGATATAAAGATAGGGTATAGAGAGATTTTTAAATACATCCCTCTTCTTTGGCACCTGTTCAAAATACAGTGTTTGAAAAATCTTTAGCCTTCTCTTCCAGCAATCCCCTTCATAAATAGTTTGACTTTGAAGTGTTTATTGTTATATGAAGTGAGTTTTTCTTTCATATTTTCTATATCATGAAAAATTCATCATGGCAATGAATAAATCTAACCGAATACTGCAACAAAAATTGCTGATTTTGTTTTTTTAAATGGTCAGAGTTCATTCTCCCATTTTTATGATTATCCTCTACCTGTGTCTCCCAAAGAGGACTGCTGATGCAATAAATTTTGCCAGCTGCCACAGTACATGTTATATGTTCAGGAGACACCTGTACCTGAATCAACAACCCATTTTTCAGACACTGACAAAATAGTCACAGGAATCAAAGACAGTTGCATGAGTAATGCTTATCTACTTTGGATATACTTTACAGTGCTGAGATATACGATGTAATATATGATGTAGTCCAGAGGTCAGGTGACACTAAGTCTTTGGTCAGACTACTCTAGTTTTTGGATTGGGGTGAGAAAGCGATATTAAAAGAGCTAGAGTATCTGAGCGAGATAAATAAATAAGCGGGGATGGAGAGAGCAAATATCGAAAAGATAAAAGTGAACTAAAAATTATTCAGCAATGCTACCAGAAAAGAGTGATGAAAGAGGTAAACGAGTATCTATAAAACTAATGAGGTGGAGTGAGAAAGATTATAAGCAGTGTAGATGAGAAGTATAGAATAGGTGAATAAATTCTATGTACAAAGACATCACCGAGGAAAAAAACAATTACAGCCCACAACCCGAGAAAGATTTGTATGAGGAAGGTTGTTTTGAAACATTGTGTTGAAACATTGCTGTTTAATGACGAACACAAGTAGTTGGGACAGTACTCATTTGATTACAGGGATTAAGATGTAAATATTTAATGGCAGTAATTTTCTTGTAAATCTTTAATTTAGTTTTTAATTTCTTCACCAATTTTGTGGGTTCCACTGATAAGACATGTAAGCGGCTCCTTTATCTTGCTCATTCTTGTCTGAACAAACTGCAAAAAAGTGTTTGACATTGGTGGATGGGTGAATTGTTCTCCAGTTTCTTTTCTCAATGGAAGCATCAATTAATGCAAATTAAAGTGTAAAATCTCAAAGGTAATAACCTCAGGATTGTTACCATCTGCTGGATGAGTTAGGAAGGAACAGGTTAGATGTGCCAATTGTAGCTAGAATTATGGCATACTAGTTCTTCCAGTATTGGACATTGGGACAAGTTCTGAGGAAGCTTTACAGATGTCTTTGCTGAGAGATTCAGGAGAGCTTTGGGACAAAGTTATATTAGCATGGTGGTGGAAGGCTGAGAATAAGTGTAGTAAAGAGGAAAATCATTCTAAAATATTAAGGATGAATAGAGGAGACACATTTGAGGGCAGTTGGGAGAGAGGTCATGCAGGAAAGAATAAGCAAAATAATAAAGACGGAAAAGTAAATTGAGGGTATGAATGGATCATGATTGCAGTGTTTATATGGGAATATGCAAAGTATTCGAAGTGAAATCAAGAACTAGAGGCACTAATTAGAATGAAAGGACATAATTGTATAACCTTGACAAAAACCTGGGGATAGCTGAGGTGAGATTAGGAATTAAGTATTCTAGGCTATAAACTTTTAAAGAGAGATAAAGAAGGAAAACAGGGAGGACGGGTGGCCTTATTAATTAAAGACATTAGTCATACAAAGGAGAGTTTTATTCAAGGTGGTGTTGAGACAGATTCTGCCTTGGTTGATTTACGAAGGAATGAGGGATCTGTTATGATATTGGGAGTACATTATTGGTCACTGAATAAAAGGAAAGAAGTCAAGGATGAAATTTGTGGACATTTTATAAAGGTTGGCTATAATAACAGAGTTGTAATAATGGGGACTTCAACTATCCTAATGTGGACTGGAATAGGATAAAAGTTTACGGCTGAAATAGGAAATGGTTGTTAGAATGCATCCAAGACTATTTCCTTAATCAGCATGTTGTATGTCCATTAAGGAGGGATGAAGTGCTGGGTTTGGGTCTGAGTAATTAAGGAGGGCAACAGTGACATGAATGTAGGAGAACACTTGGGAAATAGTGACCTAATATAATGAGGTTCACATTGAAAATAGATGAAGAAAAAGAGGAATCAAAGGTGTTTGTCTGAAAGACAGTAATTTCCATGTGGTAAAATGGAACCTACTCCAGATTAAGTGTTGGAAGAAATAAAGTTAGACCAAACAGTAGATATGTAGTGAAATTAGACAGCAGTGATATTTAAAAAGAGTGAAATACAGGGAAATAAAATTGGGGTGAGGATTTTCTGAGGATGATATAGAAGAGCCACCATTGAAATAAATGTTCTAAAGGACATTTTTCTAAAGGACTTGAGAGTGGATATCCTTGAAAGGGAGAGGGCTGATGTTATTTGCCAGTTAGCCTACGTCAGTTGTGAGTATATTTAAACAACAACTTGCATTTATATAGTGCCTTCAGTGGAAAACAAATGTCTCAAGATGCCTCATAGAGACGTTGGAAAAATAAATGCTGAGCCAAAGAAGAGCGATTAGGAGAATGGCCAAAAGCTTCATCAAAGAAGAGGTAGAGAGGTTTAGAGAGGGAATACCAGAGATGGGGGCCAAGGTGGCTAAAGGCACAGCCACTAATGGTGAAACAAAATGGAGGGAGCAATGCATAAGAGGCCAGAGTCAAAACCACAAAGTGTTCAGTGGAGTGGGTTGTTGGGTTGGTGGAGGTTACGGAGATTAGGAGGTAAGATAAGGAGGTGGGGTCATGAGGGCATTTAAACATGAGCATGAGAATTTAAAATGTCATGGATTGGGGGAGCTGGGAGTCAGTGTAGTGCAGTGAGGTAATGGGTAAGTTGGGACTTGCTGTGGGATAGCACACAAGTACAGTTTTAGATGGGTTGAGATTTATGGAGGGCGGAGAATGGGAAGCTGGCAGGAGAACAGTTGAGTCTGGCGATGATGAAAGCATAGATGAGAGTTTTAGTCTCGAGGTCAGGCACTGAAAGAGTATGGGAATAGACTGTTGGCACTTTAGAAGAAGCAGAAATTGGCAGGGATACCCTAAAAATGTAGGATATACATGCATGGCTCTGATAAAATGGGGGCTACATGTAATTGGCAGGAAGCAATTGGGAAGTACCACTCAACAATAAGGTTCTCCAACTTTGGTTTGAAGTATTCCTTGAAGTTTGATCACATGACATCTGATCACATGACATCTGCAAATATTATTGTAGGTACCCGATAAAGTTGGATTCCCTGTGGTTGAGTATTTTTGCTTATAGGACCAGAATCTGCACTCTAAATTGAACTTGACTTTTGATTTAGCTTGTCAGACAGCTATGTCGATGGATATGGCCAACCAATACTCCCGAGAATTTCGCGCCATTTCTACTCGTCAGCCAATCGAGGTGAATCGCCTACAGGTTAAAAGAAAAAGACAGTTGGGCTCCAAGGCCTCAGCAACTGGCCAAGATAAAAGTGCATTGAAGTCATGCTATCAGTGCCTGGGACAAAGCCGTCCATATGTGAAGACAGAGTGCTCCTCTGCAAGAAAGCAGGGCATCTTGCGAAGGCATGTCAACTGAAGAATAAACCAACTTTCAATGCTATAAGTAGAAATTGCCAGAGACTACATAGCATTGAAGAGAAGCAACAGGACGAGGAGGTTCTGGAGATACACGTCACCAGGAGCACAAGGGTATCTAACAACGATTCATGAAGTATCGTCATCCAAGTAGATGTTGCAGGAACCAGGATACCCATGGAAATCGACACTGGTGCATCCGTGAGCGTAGTACCGGAATCGCTATATCTCAACAAGTTGAGTGATTTTCAACTGGAGAAATCGAAGATAAAGCTGCGAGGCTACTCAGGAGAGTAAATTCCTGTGGTAGGACGCATCACTGTACTGGTGAAATACAAGGATCAGTTTCAGAGCTTGCCTCTCTTACTAGTGTCAGGAGACAAGCCTGCCTTAATAAGTAGAAATTGGTTGGGATCACTGAAGCTGGATTGGAATGAGATTTTTGGTGTTGAAACGAGATTTGCATCGAAGGATGATGTCATCAAGCAGTATCCGACAGTGTTCCGCAAAACAGGTAGTCCGATTCAAGGTTTCAAGGTGAGTGTCAGGATACTGAAGAACGCTAGACCAGTTTACTGCAAGCTATGTCCCAGATCATACGCATTCAAGGAGAAAGTTGGGCAAGAACTCAAAAGACTAGAGACTGAGAATATTATCTCTAAAGTAGAAGAAGTGTTCTATTTTTCATATATTGATGAACTGCCAGACACAACTGAAGAGATTGGTAGAGCAACCAAATGTGACCCAGTTATGTCAAAAATGTATGATTACATAGCAAATAGCTGGCCAAACCATGTATCAGAGAAAGATATTCATTATTTCGTTCATAGGAATGAATTGTCAGTGGATAAAGATTGTACCATGTGAGGTGCAAGAGTAGTTATTCCAAATAAGTTCAGGTCAATATAATTAGGAGATCTTCATGACCAGGTCTTGGGAATGTGCTTGGCCAAGAGTTTTGCATGCAGTTACTTCTGGGACCAGGTCTAGATAAAAATATAGACTACATCGTTAGTCAGTGTTCAACATGTCAGTCGGTAAGCAAGAAACCACCATCAGTACCATTACAGCCATGGAAATGGCCTCCCAGGGTGTGGCAAAGCTGTGGAGGCTGGGTCATTGAATACATTTAAGGCGGAGGTAGACAAATGTTTGAGCGATAAGGGAGTAAAGGGTTATGGGGAGCGGGCAGGGAAGTGGAGCTGAGTCCATGATCAGATCAGCCATGATCTTATTGAATAATGGAGCAGGCTCGAGGGACCAAATGGGACACTCCTGCTCCTATTTCTGATGTTCTTATGTGATTGATAGCCATTCAAAATGGGTAGAGGTGGTTCCGATATGGAAAATAACAATAAGTAAAACACTGGACAATTTGCGAAGATTGTTTTCTTCATTTGATCTCCCAGAAGAAATTGTTTCTGATAATAGACCACAATTTTGTTCAGAAAAATTTGTACAGTTTGCAAACAAAAATGGTGTTAAACATACCAAGGTTCCACCATACCACCCTGCTCCAAATGATGCAGCATAGCGCACCGTACAAATTGTAAAACATGACCTCATCAAACAGATGTTGGATACAAATTCAAAGAAACTGCAGTTGTCATTGGACCACAAATTGACTAATTTTCTAATTATGTATCGTCATACTCCTCATACAACTACTGATAGAACACCAGCAGAGTTGTTTCTCAAACAACAGCCACGAACCAGATTCACGTTGTTAAAACCAAACTTGGCACAGTCCGTAGAAGAGAAACAATTAAGACAGAAAGAGAATCATGGTATAGGTAGAGTAAGAGAGAGGTGTGAAATTGAATCGGAAGGTTAGAGTGAAGAACCATCACCATAAATGGATAAATTGGTTACCAAGCATAATAGTGAAGATATGTGGCCCTCGCACATATTTGGTCAAGATGTTTGATCAAGGACAGTTTAGGTTTGTTCACATTGATCATATTTTACCTACAGATATGGAAGGAGTTGGAAGTTGGAATGATTCAATTATTTCTGATGAGTCAGATAGTATTATTACAAGTAGAGTACCAGTAGAAAATCCTACATCAGACCTACTAGAAACAAGTCCAAGAGAAAGTCAGAATTTAAGTCTGAGTCCGAGTCAGGCAGACAAACAGTCTGAAGTTCTTGAGTGTCCAAATGCAGCTCAAGGACCCTTGGAGAAAAATCTCTCCTCAGGCTCAGCCTAGAATGAGTCTATGTTCGACACCAAATTTGGAAAATTCTGTTCGAGAGCGAAGGTATCCTCTTTGAGACAGAAAACCAATGGTTAAGTTTGATTTGTAAATATGGCAAAATAAGTCCATATCTTTTGTTGTGTATAACCATGCAAGTTATGTATGATGATTATTTTGTTGATAACTACTTCTTTAAGGAGGGAGAAGTGTAATATTGCTCCCCCTAGTGGACTATTGCTCCACCCAGTGGACTACTGTGGTAATGCAACTGCTGCTGTAGATAACAATAAAAGTCACATGATGTATTGGAGCCATCTTGTAAAGTCTGTGTGTTTGTGATGTCGTAAAGAATATGTCACACCGCGAGCGCAAGCAACAGCAGCGCTGCCGACCTTCCCAAAATGACGGATCTGTGGGACCCGCTGGATGCGTGCAGAAGTGAGGCGTCTGCCATTTTTCCACCCAGATGGCCAGTGCTAAAACCTCCAATTTCTTGGCCTATATTTTTAGGTGGGAGTTGAGATGTTGACATCGTCCCCTTTGCGTTTCAGTGTCCTACAACCGGATGGTGAATTTAGAGTACAGAAATTGGACCAGCACTGATTTAAGGAGGCCAATAGATTTTTGTATCTGTTAGTTACTAGCATTCTAAAAATATATATTAAAAAAAACACATGGCACAGCAATTCTAGCATCCACTATGGGAACTCAGTGGATTATTGTGCGTCTGTTTGATTCTCAGATATTGAGCTGTAGCAAACCATTGACAGCCTGGTCAATTGTGTGCAAAATAACCACATGCATAAATGTAGTATGAAATGTATTAACCTGTCATTTTTGTCACCTTCGGGGTTTATAACAAAGCATGTCAATATGCTGAACTTTTTCTTTCTATTTTTATCAGAAAAAGTACTTTGATAGCCGGTGGGCTCTCCTGATTGGTGAGTCCTTCAGGGGGTGCCACACTCATTTGCTTTCCTGTACACAGCCTGGGGCATTCCTTGAAATCTGAAAGATGCAATTCGCCAAGAGCCACTGTGTTAATTGGATTGTGTACAGTGTGAATGGGTAATTTTAATGAGCTACATCTTAGTGCAGTTTAAGTCAATTGCTCCCTGAATAGTTTGACAAACTCTGTTTTGCTACATAGCAAAAAATTAATGCCGTGCCTATTCCTTGAAAACAATAGGGCAGCAAATGTCTAAGTGCAATGTTTACAATCGTATTAAACAATTGCTGAACCCTAGGCTGTTACAGTCTGAGCAACATTTGTCTGTTGGTTGTGTTCTGAAACTGTGTAATGGAATGCATTCACTTAAGTGCTTTCTGAAGACTGCAGTAGCTTTTTCACGCAGCCATCTGAAATATACATTGAAGTTTCAATCATTTCTTCTCAGGAGCTGTTCTTTCCTGATTTGCTTTCATCAAAAACCCACCGTGACTGGCAGAACTCAGTGTCACTGCATTGGTTTTCATGGCTCGATGTTGACAAGGACAAAAACTTACATTTCTAAAGCAACCTTTGCTCGGAGAAAGATGTTACAGCTATTTACAGTGCTGATGACAAAAAAAAATGGACATCAAGTAGGAGTCAGGGGGAAGAGGTAGATTAGAAGGGTGAAAAGTGAAGGGTTTTTAAGATGCTTTTAAAAACTGAGAGGGAGGTGATAAGATGGAGGTTTGTAAGGAAGGGGTTGGTGAGTTAGAGATATTTAAGGGGGCAGTTTTAGACATCAAAGGCAGAGTAGCGACCAGTGGCAGAGTGGAGTGTGAGGAATAAGCTGATCATGGAGGATCAGTGGCTGCTTACCAGAATGTAAGGCTATTGCGAATTATTAAGGCTGTGTGGCCAACATCTTGGAGGATATTGATTGCACTTCACTATGACAGGGAAGCTAGTGGAGTTTGATAAGAACAGGAAATAAGAGGATTGTGGGATTTCGTGCAGGTGAGAACATAGGCTTCAACATCATAAATCAGTTATAATTTGTGTAGGGAGGATGACAGCAAGGAGAGCATTGGAGCTGCACTTTAGGGTGATAAAGTGTGCATTCGGGTTTCATCAGCAGTTGTCGGTGAGGGGAAGGCAAAGATATGCAATATTTCAGAGAAGAAAGAAAGTGGGCTTTCACATGTAAGGGTTGATGTATTATTTCCGTTGCTTTTGAAGGATCAACTGTTTTCAACTTTGGATTTGACAGAGAACTGTTGAACTTGAGCAAGTCAGCTCCTTCAGTGGGTCAGTGTACTGCTCAATGTGGCATCGAGCTAAATGGACTGTGAAGTGTCTAGGTTGGCTCTCTAGTCAGTGCTGAATTAGTTGATCTCAGCAGGGTAATAATTGGCACACAGTGACTAACCTCACCACCCCTAATTAGGTAGATGGGAAATCATCTAAGGTATTTGTTCCTCATCACTATCCATCTGCAAAATGTGCAGGTGTAGAGTTGGGTGAGGACAAGATTGGTCCTGGTTGTTTAATCGATGGATATTCTCTCGAGATTTATACTTGAAGAATAGCCTCATTGGTGAGGTACTAGAGAGCTGCCAGTGTCTGTGAACTTTGTCCCATCCAGAGGCACACATTCAGGAGAGGAGAAAGTTGGGGGCCAATACTGTGCATTAAAAAATGGGAGTGAGCTTCCATCTCTCCTACAGCCCACTCACTGAAGACAGGTGATTCGTCCGAGGAAATGCTTTAGTATTTAAGGTTTCATTTATTCTGGAAACATTCCTTTGTTCTATAGGTTTCTGTAACTTTTCAATATTCATCTTTGGTAATCTATAGAAAACAATTTTCCAATTGTGTGAAAGAAGTATCTGCATCTATATTTCTAAGGTTGAAAAAGTCTTCCCATAATGGAAGAATGAATTACGGTGACAGCATAACTAATTTTCCCTTTTTAAATGCCAGTGGGTATGATGTTTATGAAACAGCTCTATATGTAATTTTTATTATCATTCTGTTGTTAACTATTATTATGCCGGTGCATTGACTAACATGCTGTATTGCAAGCTGCAGAATCATTATGAATTAAAAGGAATTATTATGCCTTGTTGTTGATTGAAAATATACAATATCTCATCAGCCAGTTCATAAATTTACGAGTCTTGACAGGTGGCTGGTGAAAGCCAATCCAAAAAAGACAGAAATCTATTGAAATCATTTTGTATCAGGTTAGCAATATGCCAAGATTTCCTTTTTTCTATGATCAAGAGTTCTGTTGAACAACATTGATTACATGCAGCAATTATATTGGAAGACTAGTGAGAAAGAGAAGGTGCTTTCTGTAATGGAGTTTGCATGCATATTCAAGAATGTATCCTAGTTGTTAGATATAAAACCGTATAAGTTTACGGCACAGAAGGAGGCCATTCAGACAATCATGCTTGCCCTGCTATTTTGATAAAGCAATTTTAAACTAATCTCACTGCCCTGGCCTCTCCCCAAAGTTCATCTTTGGATTCCAATTTTCCCATAAAAGATGCAACAGTTTCTGCATCAATAACTCTTTGTGGCAAAGCATTCAACATTCCAACAGCCTCTCCTCACTCTCCTGGTGAACATTTTAAATTGATGGCCCTCATCAACGCTTCCCCAACTGGAGCATTATAGTCATTTCCTATTCAGCCCATTAAAACCCTCCATTAAATCTCCTGCTAACCTTCTCTAGTCCAGTGAAATAGCTCCAATATCTTAAGTCTCTCCTCCTAACTAGTTTCCCATCTCTGGCATCATCCTAGCAAATCTACAATGTGCATGTTCTGTGGCTTTCATGACCATTCTATAATAGGGTGTCCAAAACAGCACTATGGTCTACCCAATTTTTTCTAGGAATTCATCATTAATTATTTACTCTTGTACTTTTATGGCATTGTACTTGTTAGTTTTATATTCCTGCCCTTGCATTTTCAGAAAATTATTTGAACTTCTAGGGTCTCTCCACATCCACACCCTGCAATGTCTTTCCATTATGTGTGTATTCCCATTCATTGTTTTCTTTCCCAAAATGTATTGGCTCACATTCATTCAAATTCAGTTGGCTACCACCTACCCTTTAGGCTAACCTATATGTCTTCTTGAAGTCTTTTACAGTTCTCCTGTTTGCCAAACATTCTCCTTTTATGTCATCAGCAAATTTTCAGATTATGCACTCTATGCTCAAGTCTAAATCATCCATCTATACTGAGTGGACCCAGAATTGACATTTAAAGCACTACTTTAAATCGTAATCCTTCTCTAGTTCAGACAACCCCCTTTCTTGGCACAGTTTGTTTAAAAATACCACAATCGCTTTCTCACTTCCAGCAGAGGTCACTGCATAGCAATCCAGAATAGGAACCCCGGCTAATTTCTTTCTCTATAGCCTGAAAATACTAGCATTAATTGTTATGTATAATCTACTTCCCCATCTCAGATGAACGAGTTCAACGTTTAACCTGGGGGGCTTGCTGGTCTGTTTTGCTTAATATTACACCATCTGTTGAGCCACCAGGGAGTTTAAAAATTACATGTTTAATTTTCTTGTCCAAAGAATGGGAATGCTGTATTTTGGAGATGATAGTTTAGCACTTACTGTACTGTTAGCCAACCTAAGATCTCTCACTTTCAGATATGAAATTCAGCCTTGAAGAGGTTAAGTAAATGTTTTCCTGTCAATGAGAATCCTTGCAAGCCAATGTTGCTACTGTGCCCAAGTTGGGTGGGAAGGAGAGGGAATCAATATGGCAGTCACTGAGCCAACTATAATTTTCATAATTGTAATTTGAGCAGTTTTAAAGATGAGACCTCAGTTTGATTCTTTTTTAACTGTTGGAAATGTGTTTCCAATTCTTTCAGCAATGATAATCACCATCACCATTTGAGGTATCCTTGATGTGGCTCAGTGCAGTTTAGGGCTTGAAGATGCACTTTTATAAGATGATACAAGACCTTCAAAACAAACTAGTGATTCGAAGTCTGTTGATCCATCAGGAATCCTGTTTATACCGGATGCTGGAACTCCAGAATCCCATCTCTGCGCAGATTACATTTCTTCTCGATGTTAAAACAATACCATTTAAAGTAAAAAAAAACAAATGAAAGACCATGTCCGCCAAAACAAGATAATTCACAGGAACATTAAAACAAATTGCTCTTGCTAGCCAATTACAATAGTAGTTGGATTCTGACTTTCTGCTACAATTGATGCAATTTACTCCAGTTTGGCAGAGAAGTGGGTTTCAATATTGACCTGACTTTGATCTAATTGGGAGAATAAACTATTAATAGAAAGTGCTTGGAAAAAGCTGACCTTACATAGAATGTGATCTTATAGGAGATGCTCTTAACACTATTATTTGTCAAAATTATTGAGTGTGATGGAAAGAATATGTTAACGTGTGGGTGCGGTGCGAAAGATGCCATCGATTTTTTTTCTCTCGTCTCCCATACAAAGGCTGCGTGTTTACTTTACACCTTGATTATTAAATGTGCTCCAGACTGTGACAACAAATAGCAATTAGTTAATGGCTTGCAGCACGGGCTGTTGTTATTTATTCTGCGCATCACATCACTCACTGTCCAAGGTCGCAAGCTTTTTCAGAAGAATGGACAAATGCATGCTTCTGCTCTTCTCCACCAATGCTGTGCTTTTCTTTGGTCATTTTTGTTACTTTTTATAATTAAAACTCTGCTTTTAATAAAAACATTAATGTGCATAAAATAGTTCTGTACACTTGATTAATCATTTCACTGCATACAGGATAGATAGCGCCTGTAATGTCAAATCTCCATAACGTGGTTTATAGATGTGAATTAATTGCCATTATAAAGGTTATCAGGAGCGCACAGCATTCACAAATTGATTTAAGAAAGCACTTGTATCAGGAGGTGCTCAGGCATTGAAAAAACTGGATACTATTCTGATGACCAGAAATGCATTCCACGTATACTGGGGTTGGACAGGAAGAACCTTAATACTCATGAGTTATAGATACATGATCTTCAAAAACTTTCCATGAGCAGAGCATTACTCATTTAATCCTTATCCTGCTGAACTTACAGGAACTACATGTGGTAGAGTTCAGGTTTCATTTTAAATTCAAAGCCAAACTCAAACCACAATACCTGTGGGTAGGCAGGAGAGGTTTTGTAGCCCATCAGGAAATACAAACTCATCCCACCCACTACATTATTAGGAGGCAGATGCAATACGAAAAAAACCTGAAGAAATTTTGATTTTTGGAACATGCATAAGATTGTGAAAAAAGTCTGAACATTCTCCAAGTCATTCTGTGCTCCAAACGTCGAAAGAATGTGAACAGAAAATTCTGAAAACACAAGAGCAGGTCAGGCAGCATCTGTGGGGACAGGAACAGAGTTCACGGACAGAATATTCTGGGGTTTGTGCGGGCAGGAATGGAGACGGGTTAGATGGAAAATTTTGAAAAAAGTGTGAGCGGATCGGGAACCTGCCGTCACGTGCCTTTCCATCGGGTGTGTTTGCCGGTGCGGTGTTTCTTTAAAGACACTTCAGAGCCTTTCACCCCCCCCCCCCCCCCCCCAACATTTTAAATTTCCCTGCATGGCCACGGGATTCACACAGCTCGGGAACCACGTCTGTCAACCTGAGGCAGGATTTGAGTGGTCATAAGAACATAAGAAATAGGAGCAGGAGTAGGCCATATGGCCCCTCAAGCCTGCTCCATTTAATATGATCATGGCTGATCCGAAATCGTTGCTCCAGCTGATTATTGACAGCATCAAATGCAATTTAAAAGCTCCCACCTGACAGCTGATCGTTTTCCTCAGCAAAAGCTGTTGTTGACTACACTCCCAGCACAGATTGAGCTTTGTACAGGCTGTAAGTCTTTCCAGCAAAATCTCCACCCAGTGTCACCTCACTGGAAGAACCTCTCTCACCATTGACAGATTGCTTCTGTCAACTGTACTTGACGTGCCATCTATTCCATCAACATGGGTGCCCTTTATACTGTCTAAGCTTGGTCCTCAGAATCGGACCACAATGAGCCCCAACACCAGCAGCAGCAACAACACCACCAACTTTCTCCTCAATGCCCTGATGCTCCACAGGACAGAGGGCATCAGGACAGGGCTGCACCACACTGGAGGTGGTAACCCCAACACAGGGTATACAGGCAGAAGATGAGCTTCTTCAACATGACTGAAGCACCAGTACCAAAGGAGGCTTAAGCTAACGTACCAGGTTGTCACAAGCATTTGCACATTGCTGCAGCAAGCCCTGCAGCCCAGAGGAGCTAATGAACATGCCTTACCAGTGGCTTCCAAGGTCACCAGTGCTTCAACTTCTTTGCCTCAGGTTCTTTCCAAAGATCTGCAGCAGACATTTGTGGCATCACACAGGTCGCTGATGCCCTTTTTGACAAGTCAGCCAATTATACCAACTTTGCCACTGATGAAGCCAGTGTTACTGAGCATACGCTTGGCTTTGTCACACTGGCTGGCTTCCCACAGGTGCAGGGCGTCATTGACTGAAAACATGTCATCCTCAGAGCACCCCATCATAACCTAGGCGTGTTTGAGGAAGTGGAAGCCCTTGCAGTTGACAATGAGCAGCTGGTCTGCAACCATAGGAAGATCATCGTGTGTGCACCAAATTCCCTGGTAGCTGTCATGACTCTTCCATCCTGCGCCAATCCAGCCTCCCTCAACTCTTCACTCCTCCAAACAGACTTACTGACTGGCTGCTTGGAGATAAGGGCTATACATTGAAGGTGTGGCCCATGACACACTTGAGGAGGCCAAGTACTGAGGCCGAGAAAGATATAATGAAAGCCACACGTCCACCAGATGTGTCATAGAGCAAACAATAGGCATGCTGAAAATGTGCTTCAGATGCCTTGACAGATCTGGAGGAGCTCTTCCGTACGCACCAGCCAGGGTCTCCAGAATCGTCGTGGTCTACTGCGCCCTGCACAATATAGTGCCGCATGAGGAGCAAGGTGAAGAGTGTGCAGCCTCTTCCTCAGAGGAGGAGGAGGCAGAGCATCAGCTGAAAGACGAAGAGGAACAGCAGCAGGAGCTATAGGAACCTGCGGTACAGATGGCACCAGCACTCAAGCACATTGTTACCGGGAGGTCAGGGATGGCCTCACTCAGCATGGCCAGATTGACTTAACGTTATGCCATTACACCAATATGGCTGCCACATGATGCGCCAGGTTGGCTGCACCCCACAGACACACGATAAAGCATCCCTACCATGACCAATCTATTCCTTTCACACTGACCACCATTGCTGAAGGAAAAGTTATATCTGACCCTTCACTCCAACTAACTAAGGCAATTCTTATGGTGCACACAAAGTTGTTCAAAACCATAACGTTTTGAAAATAAATACATTTACGGTTCACATTAAATAAACTGAAACTTGAATACAACACCCAAATGGCTACCCTTGTGAATCTACTTTTGTGACATCTTTCTCTCACGGGTGCTTCTACGTGGTACTACCCCTGTGGCTTCAGCAGAGGTAGAGGCAGTATGCTCACTTCCCTGCTGCGACTGCTTAGATACTTTTGACGGTTGTCATCTGGGTTTTGGAGCTTGTGATGCCAAAGTCTTCTGCTTCTGCGACTGTGCAGGATCAGACTTGGCCATCGCTGTCCAAGGAGACATCTGGTACTCTGACCGAGGGGGAGGCAATGGGGGAGAAATGTGAGCACTTTGAGAGGAGCCCCCACTTTCATGTCCCCTCTCACCATCATCCACACTTCTCTGCTAGCAAGGAGATGGAAAGCACCTTGCTGCACATCGGTGGGGCCATGAGGACCCATGCCTACACTGACATCCCTTCTAGAGAGGACATCTATGAGCCTCTGCCATCTGTTCTGCATAGATAGGAATCTATTGTCCATAGATAACCATCTATCCTCTATAGATAGCCATCTATCCTCCATAGACCAGCCATCTATCCTCCATAGACAGCCATCTATTCTGAATAGACAGCCATCTATCCTCCATAGATAGCCATCTATCCTCCATAGACAGCCATCTATCCTCCATAGATAGCCATCTATTCTGAATAGACAGCATGTGCTCCTCTGAGTGGTGCATTAGCTGCTCCATGCAGATGGCCATCCTATCCATGGGAGAGCCTGCAGTCACCATCGCCACAGTGTGACACAGTGGTGCTCATGTGGGAGATGGACTCCTCCATTCTCTGAACACTGGCAGTCATCATGCTCACCAAATCTGTCGGAGTCTCCTGCACTTGTTCCTGCATATCCAGGATCGCCCTCTTTCTGGATGGCTCCCATAGCTTAGTGTCTGCATGCAGCTGAGCAGAGCTGTGAGAGTTCTGCGGCCTCCGATGAGGAGTCTCCACTGCTGCCCCTGTCCCCTCCATCTGCTGTTGCTCGGTTGTGATTTTTGACGCACCAGGTGACAATCTCATGAAGAACCCACCGAGGTGTGCGTCCTTGCGCTGGTGATGGGTGCGTTTATGTCTGGTTACAGCGCACACTCTGAGGCTGGGGGCTCCTCTGAGAAGTCACCTTCCTCTTGCTCCTGGACAGTGGTGGGGGCTCTGGATAGACATGTGGGAGAGTAATGAGATGAGTTAGATATGTCATATGTAGATGGGATACAGAAACCATTATGCACACAATGACCATACAATGGCTGCTGACATCAGCCCCCATATGAGTGGCTGATGTATGCCATTTAGCTGTATGATGTGTAATTCTGTCACTAGATTGCTGAGATGTCCCCCTCTCTCCATCTCCCACCTCCCGCTAGCTCTGAGGTAGTCCTTCTCTGCTCTGGTCAGGATGGTCATTGATGCTGTTCCATCGCCAATTCTCTCCCTCTCCCTCTTACTGTGGGCTCTCTTTTCCTGCAACAGAAGGTTGAGTGAGAGTGATTGAATAAGTGTAAGGAGTGGATGGGTTAGATCTTCAGACGGAAACTATGATGGAGTGCGGTGGCAATCCCAAGTGGTTTTGTGTGTTGTTAGTTTAAGGCTATTTTTGTTCACTTTAATAATCAGGATCAACTGTAAAACCAATTTGGTGAATATATTGTGTTTAATCAGAGTTTAAGACGGAATATAACACCTTAGTTATACAGCAAAAACATACAATCATGACAACAAGCTCATTCTGATCCCGATCGGACAAACGGCTGGCACATGTGAGCAGTTCTCTGGCTTGCAGTCTCTTTCTCTGTCGAGAGCTTCCTTCGTTAAAGCATGGAATCATTCGTGGGAAAAGTATTCGACCAGCTCAACCTCTGTTCCGCAGCCCCATCACACCGTCTGTGTTTAACAGATCTCTAAATGTTACTTTTATTCTCTTTTTAGGGGTGGGCCTGAACCTGGATATTGACAAAACATTTTGACCTATAGAGGTTCCCCATAAAACCTAATCCAATAAGGCTTCTGTGTCTCGATTTTCGAAACAAAGCCCACCCTAAAGATGTCTTACGATTTTGACCACATGTCACTCTCTGTTTACACAAACAGAACAGAAGGGTTTCTTCCTGTGGAAATCGTTTCATCTCTCTTGTCCCTGTTCTCGTGGATACAATCAATACAAAGCCTTATCACTTCCCTTTGAACCATGAGGCCCAAACCAGAAAACTGCTCGTTATCTCCTTTACGACGTAGCAACATGTTTAAGTTAACTCTCTCAACTTCCATCCATTCCAAGTCTTTCTGAAACAAATTATCTCAAAGATACATAAACAAAACTAAAGCTTTAACTCGAAAACCACAGATAAATGGTTATCTCAGCAGGGTGCCAAAATATTGGGCCAAAAATTTTGGCCTCGCTGGGTCTGTACGAAGTGCACACCGACCCGGCAAGGCCTCGCAAAAGCCGGTTTTCAGGGCTAGATTCGCATGCGGCGAAAAACGGCTTTTATGATCTGTCAAGATTTCTCCAGACAGATTCTCCGCATCCCCGGGAGAAGGACATCCGCAAGGGAGAGACCATTTTTGCTGTACCTTCCACTGTTAGCCCTTCTGGGGTAATTGATTATTGATCTGTATCGTTTTCCCATGGTAGAAGGGAATTTGCAAATTATATGCATTGCTGCAAGGTTCACACTTGCATTTTGAAAATTTTACAACAAAAGGGGAAGAAAACAAGTTTGAAAAACAATCACAGTATATAATTAATATCTTGTGGTTCTCCCTGTGTTTGGAGTAAATAATATTCATTAAAAATGTGTTATGCAACACATCGTTTGAGGGCTAATGAAATGCGTAATGATACATTGCAGACAGGAAAATATTTAGCATAGACTCCAGTCATGCAGGAACTTTCTTTGTTCTCTTATTTATTTTATATACTTTATAAAAAGCTTTAATTCTTCTTCAGCTACAAGAAATGCTTGATCACAGCTTTGCAATAAATTTGTCAACAATTAATAGCTTTGGGCTTGGTTCATAATCTGTAAAGAAAATTTTTAAAATTAGAAAGTCTTCATTAAAATCTGCATTGAGAGTACAGAAAATGCAAAACCTGAAATAGCAGCATTCTCAGATTTTAACAGTAGCAGTCCCGAGAGCAAACTGTGCTCCTAATAAACAGGATTTTCATTACAATGTGTTCCACTGTAATTTGAATGACTGAACATGTAAAAACTATTCTATAAGAGGAAAGAAGAACTTTGCTTCATTTTTAGTTTTTGATTTGTAATGAATTAAGTGTAGCAAGCAGCTGTTGTGTTTGCCAGTTCTTTCAGCAGAGTGTTGGTTAATTCTTTGGAGACTGAAAGTACCCTTTATTGTTTTCCATTGAGCTTTCAGCTCTGAAAGGATTTTTCAGGAACCAGTTAGTAATTGGCTTTGTCAGTGATGTGCCTGGTTTGAGCCTATACACAATGTCGAACTGTACAAATGCCTTGATTGTCTGTAGGCGAGCAAACATGAGGCCACGTCTGAGTGGAAAATTGGAAAGATTGGACAAAGTCAATTGTTATGCTCTCAGTGTGAAAAGGAGCTTACTCACTCTGAAAATCTGTTCAGATGGTCCAGTTAAATTAGGATCAGCATTTTAGTTGAGATTCAGAAGCGAACTAGGGTTCTATCTACAGGCCTGAAGCTTAAATTTGTACACACACCAAAATGCACTTTAAGGGTGTGCTGCTGAAACCAATGTCGCAGCATAAATCTAGGCTTAGGCCCCGACCTAACTCTGGAGAAAAAAGCACATGAGACTTTGTAAACGAGGCAGTCTTGACACTGCTTGAAGCTGTTGGCAGGCATGAAGTGAAGATCCGTGCAGTGTCAATCCTGATTTAAAAGTTTTCAGCTGGTTCTTTGGACCTCTGAAACACTTTTTAAAGGTAACCTGGAGCTTATTTACGTGTTTATGGTGTGCAGATGCTCTCTCTTGTGCTTTCTGAACTTTCCAATTTTAATGGGTGCAAGAGGGGCACATCATGTAAACACAAATCTGCAGTGTACTCCTTGCTGGGCAGGAGAATGTTCACTTCAGTCTGGCAGTGGAAATAAAGTACTGCTCAGCTGGAATGAATAGTTAAAACAGGTAGCTGCAGTATAAATGCACCCAACATTAAAAAAATTGTCAATTCTGATAAAGAGACAGTGTGAACACTAATCCATTGTTGTTCCCACAAGAAAATACACCTCATTGATCAAGGCAATTTATATATATATATATAAATTTGTAATTTTCATGACCAGAGTTGAAAAAATAATGTTCTATCTGGTGGCGCTAATGAGCTATTTTGTCAATTAGTATTATGGTGACCTTAAAAACTGATGGATGCTTAGGATCTATGTTTCTGTAGCAGGAATGGGGTACTGAAGTTGCATCAGCCATGAGCTCATTGAATTGCGGTGCAGGCTCGAATGGCCTACTCCTGCACCTATTTTCTATGTTTCTATGATCTTCTAATGCAAAGCAGTCTCGTATCATAAATCAAGTTAGCTCTTGCCTCCCAGCCAGGAGGCTTCAAGAAGAGGCACGGAGCGAGAGCATTGTACAACACATCCCACTTCAATCAGTGCTCCTAACTCATTACAAAGCGGGGTTCGTGGTGGTTATTGAGAACTTAACTCCCATTCTCCCAACAGGTAGAAGGTGTGTGTCGACCGAATTCAGAGAATTTTAGGATCTCGTTAGGTATTTTGTTTTGTTTAAAAGAACAATAAATATAAAAGTAAGCACTCAGTTGTAGTTGAAGGAATTGTATGTATTTCATAATGATTTTAGATTGTCTATTTTTCACGATAATTTAGCAGTGAAAGCCATTTTTCCTGGTGGTTTGGGCTGTCGGCAGATTATCCTTTGTAGTTTGGGTTGTTCGTCTATTTTAGTTGTGGCTTGGGGCCTTTTCTATCTTCCACGGTAATTTTGTGGCTGTTGTTTATTTTTCATGGTGGCTTAAGGTGCATATTATTCTTTTTAGCTTTGTAATGGTTCGCAGGTGTGCTGATTTTCTTCGCACTCTGTTAATGATGGTTTTCAATTGTCACAGAGGTTGGGGGGATGGGAGAGTTCATCCGAAGGTAGACTTAAGATCAGATGATAGTTTTTGGGCACAATGAGGGAAGGCTTCTCAGAATGCATTAGGTATAGTTTCTTTAATCAGTGTGTTACATGTACAACCAGGAAGGAAACTGTGCAAGACTGGTTTGGGGACACTAAGCAAAAAATAGCAAAGATTTTTTTTTCTGAGTTGGTGAGATGTGGCCTTCTCCAGCGATCTTCATGGGACCTCTTGTTTCCCATTTAGATAAAGTATTTGGGCATTGGCACAAGAGGAATGGCGTTGAACTTTGCTGATGATAGCAATTTAGACAGCTGGCATGCAGTGAGGAAGGTGCTGGAGAATTTATGGGGACATAGATAAGTTATTGAAGTAGGCAGATAGGTGGTGGATGAAGTTCAGTGCAAAGAAGTATAAAGTAGTACATTTTGGGGAAAATAGTGAAATTGAATATACCCGAAATAGTAAGATCCCTAATAGAATAAGAACAATGATATCTGGGGGCACAGACACATATGGCGCCGATTTTAACTCCAGGTGGATTCCCCACTCCGACCTGAGTTAAAATTATAGTCTGGTTTCAATGATATCATCAGGCCACAACGTGCATATGTAAAGAAGGACCCTGTTGGCTCCGGGTACATGTCCTTGCCACCTGCAAGAAAGCAAGTTAAAATTACAGATGTTGCGATCAGGCCGGCCTTCGGATAGGTAAGAGCCAGGGCGATTTTACCTGCCCACCCGTCAGGTTTTTGCTGAGCGAGTAGGGTTAAAATAACCCCCATAGAATCACAGAAGGTTACAGAAATAGTTTTTCCAATTGATTTAATTTATTGGATTATTTTTTAGACAAAATATTCATAAAAGCTCAGAGACCCACAATTCTGAGAAATCAGCAAATTTATGTGAACCATTGGATTGTGTGCAATGTAATACAGGGACAGCACACATCCAATGAATTTGTGGATATGCTTCTGCACTGAAATTTAAATGAATACAATGCAGGTATTATAATTTTATCGTCAGAATGCATTCAGTCTGGAATTGTTCTATGCTTGATATGTACATACATTATATACAGATTTTTATTTCCTTGTAATTGCTAATTATCTCTTGATTTTAAACCTGCATTGATTACATTGTGATCACTAATTCATCACATAAGATGTAGAGCACCGGGGCAGGCATTGTCAATTATAAAAAAAGGTGCTGAAGAATTTTCCCTCGCAAACCTCACGAAATACACTTTTTATTTTATTCTATTGTTTAAAAATCTTGCATACAGCACGTGTCATGCTTTTAATGTGCCCGTAGCAGAAAAAAAAGTCCATCACACTTTCCAATTGCCTCAAATTTCCCTGTGACCGATTTAAATAAAAATGATTCAGTTTCTCTGAAATATCTCTCAGAAGTGCGACCTGATTTCTCTTTATTTCAATGGAGAACAGATAGCGAATTTACACCATAATCCTGCAACTCACCCACTGAATAACAGATAACTGATGTGGTTACAAGGGTAAAATCTCATTGAGGTAGTAAAGATGCTGGTTGCAATTAATCATTTTATTGCCTCTGATGTGATCTGGGCCCCTTTGATAAGTTTGTTTCACTCAGGTATCCATTATGTTATTTTTCTAATTACATTTTAGAATACTAAGCTGTAGAAATTTAATTCAGGAGACAACCTTTCAATTTGTAAATCCTAATGGGAGGTAAGAATATTCCCTTTGTGTCAAAGGTAAAGGAATATTGAGGCTAAGATGAATAATGGATTGCAGCATGCTTACTATTCCTTCGCCTTTCACCTTGTAACAAACACTTCAAGGGGCCAATGTGTTGTCGGATAGTCCCTGGTCATTTGCCGGTGGGACCTAAATGGCTGGTAGGGAAAATATCAGACTGATGCAGTAGAAAGGATAGAGCCTTGCTATACAGGTTGAACCTCCCTTATCCAGAACTCCCTTACCTGGAACAACCCCTTGTCCAGAACCATTCCCGGCCACCGGGTGGCGCATGCGCAGAACTCCGACATGAACAAATTGAACAAATTTAAGTCCTTCCTCGCTGCCGACTCCCGCAATCGCTGGCCTGACCCCGCGATCCACCCCGCCGCCCCCCCCCCCTCCCCCCACCACAATCTCTCTGCCACACTCCCAGCCCCAAGGCCAGCCAGCCCCGATATCCCCTTGCTCAGTACCTGTATCATCCAATTTAACATGACCACCCCTCGTCCGGAAAAATCCCTTATCCCAAACAGGCCAGGTTCTGAGGGTTCCGGATAAGCGAGGTTCAACCTGTACCTGATTTGGGAATACTTAGTGCTGAAACTGGATGCCAAGAGTTTTCCTTTATCCAGCAATGACATGCCTCATCAACAACAACAAAAACCAAAAAAAAATGAACGAAAAATTAATTATAAAAACAATGCATCTTCATGTAACTAGTTTGCCTGAGGTGATGGTTGTCATTTATTTCAGAAATTTGATGTATTGAAATTTATTACTACAGGCCAGCCATCCCTGATATGGATAGAACAGAGATTTTTGGAAGATTTAGTTAAGTTTCAACAATTTGCATTTGCAATGAAATTGCCCTCATGAGCTGAATGAAAGACCACCAAAGCTTAGGCATTCATTTCGATAATATGACTTGTGACTAATTATTACAGTTGTAAGTATTTTACTGGCTTAGTAAAGGCATATTTTGGAAGCTGCTAACAGAATACTTGCCAGAATATTTTATTGTCAGTGTTTGCCCTCAAGCATTAGTTGGAAAACATTACAGCACTGCTACTCCTAGATTTGAAGAGGACCTCAGTGCAAACAGATGAAGCCTTTAAATGGCAAAAGGAGTGTTGGGTTTTATAAATTGAGGCGTAGAGTATAAGAGCAAAGAGGTTAGGTTAAACTTTTATAAGACAGCAGTTAGGCCACAGATAGACCATTTATAGATTATAGATTATAGATAATATTATAGATAGGACATTAAAGCCATAAGAGAGCATAGGTTGATCAGGATGATTCCCAGGAAGGGAATTTATAGTTATGAGGAAGGAATTTACATACTGGGACTATTTCTACTGGAGCAGAGAAGGCTGAAAGTAGATTAAAAAGTGTTTTTTTAAAGTTACGTAGAGTTTTGATTGGGTGAATAGGAAAGATGGTTAGCAAATCAGTGATGCGGGGTCACTGTAAAACTGGCACTAAGGAAAAGTGGGTTGGAGTAATTCCTTTACGCAGAGAGTTATTAGAGCATGGAATGCTTTGCTTTGCCACAGGGAGTGGTTGAAGCAGAGAGCTCGGCATCGTTTCAGGGGAGAGTAGATAATTGTTTGAATGAAAGAAGTATTTTTTTAAATATTTGAAGCAGGGAAAGATTAGGGCTGTGGAGAAAGCAGGGAAGTGGAATTATGTTTGGATTGCTCTAGCAAAGACCTGGCACTGACAGGTTGGCCAGCCAAATGGCAGCTCTCTGTGCTGCAAGCTCCTTGCTTCTATAATTACACACAGTGGTTGAAATCCTCACAGCCCTGCGTGTGCGGGTTTGGAGGTGGACCTGCTTATCAAAATGGCCCTGACTGACAGCAGGTCGAGGTCCCACTCTGAACCTGCCTCTGTGTGAGTTTCTCAGCTGTCAGATCTGAGTTCAG
Organism: Pristiophorus japonicus; assembly: GCF_044704955.1. NCBI lineage: Eukaryota > Metazoa > Chordata > Chondrichthyes > Pristiophoridae > Pristiophorus > Pristiophorus japonicus. The sequence continues at coordinate 37,054,935 of NC_091987.1, forward strand.
ATAGCAGACCCAACAGCAAACAGTGAGACAGATAATTAAAATGTACTTAAATGCTAGTTAAGAGGCTTAAAAGTAGACACTTACAATTTTACCAACTTTTTGATGGCTTTGCAGTCCCTCGTGTTTCACTCCAGGTAAGTGTGTCGGGTTCTCGGTGACTCTCTATTGCTTTGGCTGGTTGACAGCTGCAGAAGTGGTATTAAACTACCATCTCACAGCTGTTCACTTTCCAATGTCAGAAACTGAAACCTTTAGGATTTGGAAGACATTTTTGAGCTGCATGCAACTTGGAAGTGTTTGCAGTGAACTCTCTATTCACTGTCACTTTCTTGGAGCAACCTCTCTCCATTGACAGATCGCGTCTGTCATCTCAACCTCACCTGCCATCTATTCCAGCAGCATCGGTGCCCTTGAAAAAATCTCACCTTGGTCCTCAGAATCCCACCACGATCAGCCCCAACACCAACATCACTAAACACACCAGCATCACCAACAACAATACCAACCTTCTCTGCAATCACCTGATGCTGCATAGGACAGAGGGCATCAGCACCCGACCACATTACTGCCTGGGAGGCCAGGGATGGCCTCACCATGGCCAGATTTACTTCACTTGATGCTGTACACCCCGGCTGCCACAATGATGCGCCAGGTTGGCACCACCCCACACCAACACCATACAGCATCCCTGCAATGTCCAACCCATTCCTTTCACATTCATCATCATTGTGAGGGGTACTCCTATGTCACATCATTCACTAAAACTCACAAAGCCACTTCCAAAGGTGCCCACAAATCTGTCCAAGAACGCAAAGTCCTGAAAATAAAGATTTTAATGTTTGACAACACATCATCATTAACTATACATGAACATTAGCTAAAGAACCAAGTGCTTACCCTTGTGTGTTTGAGTTGGTATGATTGGACAAGGGTGAGGGTGAGTCTGAGGGTGGCTAGTGAAATGGGGAACTGATAATGTAAATCGAGAGAGAAGGATGGGTGGCGGTGCAAGGTAATTTGGTGTGAGTAAGGATGTGCAAGGGTAGAGTCGGGAAGGCAGAGTGATGGGGATGTGATGAGTGGTATAGCAGGATGAGGTTGAGTGTGGCTTTGCAGTAATGTTTCATAATCGACTGAGATCATTGAAAGGTTGGCACCAGTGCAGCATGGTCCTCCAGATGACATACTTGCTTGTGCTCTCCTGTGCAACGTGCAGTCAGGCTGCTGGAATGGAAGAATACCTCCCTGCTTGCTGTGACTCCCTCCATAAGCATCTAGAGGGAGTCATGGGAGAGCCTGGGTGCAGCCATGCACTTTTGTGCCATGTTTGTCAGTGCTTGCAGCAGCTCAATGCTGTGAAAGACTGACAGAACTGTCAAAAAAAAATGGCCATGGTCTCTTTAAGGAAACCGGCTGATGACGCATCATCAGATGACATCATCAGACCCGCTTCCAGTTAATTGGCCGGAAAACCCGCAGTGCAGACTAAACAAGCCCCAGCCACGAAAGATTGAAGGGAGAGGGCGGACTGCACTTCGGAGCGGGTTTCCCACGCTGCACCAATGCCGCCCGCATCAAACTTGCCCAGCATCTGATGCTCTGGTTGGATGTATTCCTGGAGGTGTCATCACATGACTTCCAACCATCGCACCCCAAAATTTCTGCCATTGGTTGCCCAACGTCCATCCTCGTGGCACTCCGTCTTCCCATGCCAATTGGAAAGCGAACAAACTCTTCGTTACCAGATTGGATGATTTGTGACTATCTGCCAAATAGCCCCTTTTTTCCCCATGTCTGATATTTTAATAATTAATGAACCTGGACCCTGGAACTGGATTCGACCCCACGTTATAGGAACCTCTAGTGTTCCAAAGAAAATTTTAAAAAGCAACATTTTTTTTAATGTTGCTATGATTTTTCTCCCAGATTCCTCGCAGTGGAGTCCTGGAGATTAATATTTAAATTCTGGAGGCTCCGGGGCCTTTGAGATAACTCCTTAGCAATTTCTTCCACTTCTTCCAAAGGTATACACTCAAACTGAGGTACAAATCCACAGGTATGCTGACATGTAGCTCTTTACATATGAGCCTGGACAGTGCAAGTTGGCAGTCTGTTTCGTATTCTAATCCAGTGACACCTACCCGTCTCCTCCCCAACCCCCCCGCCCCCCTCCCGGTCCTCTCTTCTCCCCACCACCCCAAACTTACTGGAAAGTGAATGTGTGGACAGCAGATGAATACAAAATTAGGCTCAGCTGTGATAGTGCTGCAGGCCAAATAGTCTGCTGTCATTTACTCTTGAGACATGCAGGCAAAGAATGCCCACTCTTGTAAGGTCCCAGAGAGCTGCCAACCACTGGAATCGGAGCTGCAACAGGAGTCAGTACCTTCAGGAGATGAGGGGAAAGAAGGGAGAACATTGGAAAGGAACAAAGAAATAGAAAAATGCCTGATTCACGCATTGCTCTTGCATGCAGTATCTGGAACTCAAACTCTTGTGTGCAGAAGTTGAAATGCAGAGTTAATGATTATCTGTGGAATCAGGATTGCTGCAGCAAACATTAGCTGGGGAGGGGATGGGAAATCCTCTTCGCAGCCCCCCAGCCTGGATTCCATTTGTTCTCTCTCGGACAATTTCATGAGAGATCTATTTTGGCACACTTGCATCCAATCTGCTGCCGATTAAGTTTCACTGCCTTCCAATGTTTAAAAAAAAATCAAGCTATAGAAATAAGGCATGCAGTTTTAAGATCTTTGCTTGATTTTTAAAAAGCATTGGCAAAAGGTTGATAGAAATCTTCAACTAGCAACCTCGAGCAATGAAGAAAACTTCTGGAATGATGCTAATGATAGCAATGTTTAATGATAATTTATTGTGTAAATGTTTCAGCATTACATGCACAGAATTGTTAGTAAAATAACTAATATCTAATTCATCTGAAATTTCCTTATGTAATCAATTTTATATTCATAAAAATGAATTACATTTTACTTAAGTTTAACACATGCAAAATGTTAGCCAATTTCATTTAGATAACCCATAGTAAACGTCAAGCAATTCTTCTATTGGTTTGTCAGTGCAATTCTCTGATAAGAACATAAGAACATAAGAATTAGGAACAGGAGTAGGCCATCTAGCCCCTCGAGCCTGCTCCGCCATTCAACAAGATCATGGCTGATCTGGCCGTGGACTCAGCTCCACTTACGCGCCCGCTCCCCATAACCCTTAATTCCCTTATTGATTAAAAATCTATCTATCTGTGATTTGAATACATTCAATGAGCTAGCCTCAACTGCTTCCTTGGGCAGAGAATTCCACAGATTCACAACCCTCTGGGAGAAGAAATTCCTTCTCAACTCGGTTTTAAATTGGCTCCCCCGTATTTTGAGGCTGTGCCCCCTAGTTTTAGTCTCCCCGACCAGTGGAAACAACCTCTATCTTGTCTATCCCTTTCATTATTTTAAATGTTTCTATAAGATCACCCCTCATCCTTCTGAACTCTAACGAGTAAAGACCCAGTCTACTCAATCTATCATCATAAGGTAACCCCCTCATCTCCGGAATCAGCCTAGTGAATCGTCTCTGTACCCCCTCCAAAGCTAATATATCCTTCCTTAAGTAAGGTGACCAAAACTGCATGCAGTACTCTAGGTGCGGCCTCACCAATACCTTGTACAGTTGCAGCAGGACCTCCCTGCTTTTATACTCCATCCCTCTCGCAATGAAGGCCAACATTCATTTGCCTTCCTGATTACCTGCTGCACCTGCAGACTAACTTTTTGGGATTCATGCACAAGGACCCCCAGGTCCCTCTGCACCGCAGCATGTTGTAATTTCTCCCCATTCAAATAATATTCCCTTTTACTGTTTTTTTTTTCCAAGGTGGATGATCTCACCTTTTCCGACATTGTATCCCATTTGCCAAACCTTAGCCCATTCGTTTAACCTATCTAAATCGCTTTGCAGCCTCTCTGTGTCCTCTACACAACCCGCTTTCCCACTAATCTTTGTGTCATCTGCAAATTTTGTTACACTACACTCTGTCCCCTCTTCCAGGTCATCTATGTATATTGTAAACAGTTGTGGTCCCAGCACCGATCCCTGTGGCACTCCACTAACCACCGATTTCTAACCCAAAAAGTATCCATTTATCCCGACTCTCTGCTTTCTGTTCGCCAGCCAATTCTCTATCCATGCTAATACATTTCCTCTGACTCCGCGTACCTTTATCTTCTGCATAACCTTTTGTGTGGCACCTTATCGAATGCCTTTTGGAAATCTAAATACACCACATCCATCGGTACACCTCTATCCACCATGCTCGTTATATCCTCAAAGAATTTCAGTAAATTAGTTACACATGATTTCCCTTTCATGAATCCATGTTGCGTCTGCTTGATTGCACTATTTCTATCTAGATGTCCCACTATTTCTTCCTTAATGATAGCTTCAAGCATTTTCCCCACTACAGCTGTTGAACTAACCAGCCTATAGTTACCTGCCTTTTGTCTGCCCCCTTTTTTAAACAGAGGCGTTACATTAGCTGCTTTCCAATCCGCTGGTATCTCCCCAGAGTCCAGAGAATTTTGGTAGATTATAACGAATGCATCTGCTATAACTTCCACCATCTCTTTTAATGCCCTGGGATGCATTTCATCCGGACCAGGGGACTTGTCCACCTTGAGTCCCATTAGCCTATCCAGCATTACCCCCCCTAGTGATAGTGATTGTCTCAAGATCCTCCCTTCCCACATTCCCATGACCAGCAATTTTTGACATGGTTTTTGTGTCTTCCACTGTGAAGACCGAAGCAAAATAATTGTTTAAGGTCTCAGCCATTTCCACATTTCCCATTATTAAATCCCCCTTCTCATCTTCTAAGGGACCAACATTTACTTTAGTCACTCTTTTCCGTTTTATATATCAGTAAAAGCTTTTACTATCTGTTTTTATGTTTTGCGCAAGTTTACTTTCGTAATCTATCTTTCCTTTCTTTATTGCTTTCTTAATCATTCTTTGCTGTCGTTTAAAATTTTCCCAATCTTCTATTTTCCCATTAACCTTGGCCACCTTATACGCATTGGTTTTTAATTTGATACTCTCCTTTATTTCCTTGGTTATCCACGGCTGGTTATCCCTTCTCTTACCGCCCTTCTTTTTCACTGGAATATATTTTTGTTGAACACTATGAAAGAGTTTCTTAAAAGTCCTCCACTGTTCCTCAATTGTGCCACCGTTTAGTCTGTATTCCCAGTCTACTTTAGCTAACTCTGCCCTCATCCCACTGTAGTCCCCTTTGTTTAAGCATAGTATGCTCGTTTGAGACACTACTTCCTCACCCTCAATCTGTATTACAAATTCAACCATACTGTGATCACTCATTCCGAGAGGGCCTTTTACTAGGAGATCGTTTATTATTCCTGTCTCATTACACAGGACCAGATCTAAGATAGCTTGCTCCCTTGTAGGTTCTGCAACATACTGTTCTAAGAAACAATCTCGTATGCATTCTATGAATTCCTCCTCAAGGCTACCCTGCGCGATTTGATTTGACCAATCGACATGTAGGTTAAAATCTCCCATGATTACTGCCGTTCCTTTTTCACATGCCCCCATTATTCCCTTGATTATTGTCCGCCCCACTGTGAAGTTATTATTTGGGGGCCTATAAACTACGCCCACCAGTGACTTTTTCCCCTTACTATCTCTAATCTCCACCCACAATGATTCAACATTTTGTTCATCGGAGCCAATATCGTCTCTCACAACTGCCCTGATATCATCCTTTAGTAACAGAGCTACCCCTCCTCCTTTCCCTTCTTGTCTATCTTTCCGAATTGTCAGATACCCCTGTATGTTTAGTTCCCAGTCTTGGCCACCCTGCAACCACGTTTCTGTAATGGCCACCGAATCATACCCATTTGTAATGATTTGTGCCGTCAACTCATTTACTTTATTTCGAATGCTGCGTGCATTTAGGTAGAGTGTTTTAGTACTAATTTTTAAACCATGATTTTTAGTTTTGACCCCTCCTGCAGCCCCTTTATATTCATACGTATTGTTACTTTGCAGATCAACCATGCAGTTTTATGATTATCAAATTAAAGCTAGGTTTGGCTTCCAATCTTGCGTTCTGCCCACACCCCTTCTGCGTATCAAAAGCCGAGAAAGGATCTCTACTTTCATCCCTCTCACAGTAGTGATCTTGAGTTGAGTGCAAATTTCCCTTTTTTGTTTCTCTCTTTTCTTTGGACGGATAGAGTGGTAGTGCTTGGGTTCTACTCATCCCATTTGTGATTAGATTCTTCCCTTCAAACCAATAAATCATTTGATGTTAAAATGTAAAGTGATAAATGTGCTAAGTTGAATCTTCACTATAATGCCACACGTTTTTCTGTCCACAAACACAAGTGGAATACATGCTACCACAAGTTTAAAGCTCCTTTGCTACAAATCTGCATTATTTGAATCATTCTAATCCATATTAATCATAAGTGCTTATAGTGGCTCCAAGTTGTATCTGTGGTATTAGGTAAAAAGAAAGATTTGGATTTATATCGTGCCTTTCATGACCACCGGACATCTCAAAGCGCTTTACTGCCAATGGAGTACTTTTGGAGTGTAGTCACTGTTGTAATGTCGAAAACGCGGCAGCCAATTTGTGCAGGTTCAAATTTGCAACTTCTTACTTCATGATTATATGTTTCCTTTGAACTCTCCAAATATTTTCCCCTGAACTTCCTTGACCTTTTTTCTGTGTGTTAACGAAAGTGTAATCACTCCAAGAAATAATCAAATAGCTATTACATGTTCAGAAATTATAAAGGAATACAAGAGGCACACCAGGGTGAGATTAGCTTGCTTCATCAGCCCACAAGTGCCAGCTCCACAAGGGGCCCCATGGAGGGAAAATTGCTAGCTTAATGAGTACAAGATAAATATAGATTAGGAAGGTCATTTGGCTCATTGTGGCGTATCTAACCTGAAAAAATCCTACAGTCCCCCCCTCCTCACCACCGCCACCTCCCCCCCCCCCCCCGCCCCCGCCCGAATCACAGCAACCGGTTTCTTAAATATTTCTAGAGTTTAAGGTCCATTACCATTACCTTATGTAGAATTGTCTTGTGGTCCTTATCTGGATATTCTCCAAGGATTCAATGTCACCATTGTGTCTCTGTCACCAGAAATGTACTGCAGATACAATTTGATCATGACTTTTTCCAAGTTGTACTCTACCATTTTGGCTAAATAGTTCAGTATTGTATTTTCTTTATTGATCCTCTAGATAATCCATCCCATTATTTTACCAGTATTGGTGTGACACTGATAGATCTGCAGTTGCCTGGATCTATTCTGTTGACTTTTGGAAATGTGCACCACATTAGTCTTTTTCCAATCTAGCAGAACCTTCCCAGGATTCATCAATTTTCACATAACATCATAAATCATATCTTTTATCTTCTCTTGCCCTAGAATAAATAGAATCTGCCCCTGGTGTAGTTGTTTGGTGCCCTTTTTAACTTGTTCATTTAGTTTGTGATGTTATTTATTCTACTCGGATTATTTCTGATTATGGAGGGCATGCTCCTCATGCCTTCTCGTGTGAGTGTTTGGAGAATATAATGCCTGAAATAATGCTGTCGGATGTTAGTGTGATGTGTTCATTTAAATTTATCTCACCGCTATTTTAGTGGGAGTATAAGCCTATGTTTTAACTGGAATAGCAAAAAAGTAGCAGAGACAGAAATTGCAGCTGAACAAATTAAATATTCATATACCACATTGTAATTTCAGGGTCGTAGCATATTGACTATTTTTTGCGCATTTTCAGTTTCAGCCTTGTTTGCATTTTTTTATGGTTCTTGCCTCTTTTCTCCCTGGCTTCTTATTGTGATAGCATTGTGAGAGAAGGGGAGTAGGACTAAATGGATAGCTGTTTCAAAGACACAGTACAGATACAATGGGCCGAATGGCCTCCTTCTGTGCTGTATGTTTCTTTGATTAAAGAAATTTCTTACTGTTATGACTAGTATTCAGAGCTATGCTCATTTCTCAGGCTGTCTTTGTCTCTTTGACCATCCTTTTAACATACTTCTAGATGTCCATATAGTCACCTTAATTTCCTCCCTCACTTTTCTTTTTTCAGAAATTGTATACTTTATTTTTCTTGCTTAATTTATGTTTGAATGTTTTGATAAATCATTCGTGATCATGATTCCTTAGTCTATGCTTGCTGATCTTAGTTATCGATGAATCCTACATACTCAACAATATGCCTTTTAAAGGTATTCCATTGCATATTTACATTTGGTCACGACACGACCTGGAATATCAGGTCCTCATCGAAACACATGTGAACTCATCCCTTTGCGGTGTGGAAGCAAGTCATCCTAGATACGAAGGACGCCTAAGAAGATGACATTTTTATAGAGGATGCACAGATTTTGCTTTGGGCACCCTGTAATATTCCAGTTTTCAAATCATTAGAATGTGTTCATGAGCTAGAGAGAGTACACCAGAAACACGTCTCCCTCTGTCTTTAGTTATGTTTCTTTATCTCTCTCGATATTATAAAGCTTTGTGTCTGTCTTGCAATCTTTTTTCTGTTTTGTCAGTTCATAGAATGATACAGTATAGAGGGAGGCCATTTGGCCCATTGTGCCTATGCTTGCTCTTTGGTAGAATTATCCAATTAGTTCTACTCCCCTGCTACTTTACCATAGCCCTGTAATTTTTTTCCACTTTGAGTATTTATCCAATTTCATTTTGAAAGTTATGATTGAATCTGCTTCCACCACTCTTTCAGGCAATGCATTTCAGATCATAATAATGAACTGCGTAAAAATTGTTTTCATCATGTTGTCTCTGATTCTTTTACATAAGAACATAAGAACATAAGAATTAGGAACAGGAGTAGGCCATCTCGCCCCTCGAGCCTGCTCCGCCATTCAATAAGATCATGGCTCATCTGGCCGTGGACTCAGCTCCACTTACCCGCCCTCTCCCCGTAACCCTTAATTCCCTTGTGGGTTAAAATTCTATCTATCTGTGACTTGAATACCTTCAATGAGCTAGCCTCAACTGCTTCCTTGGGCAGAGAATTCCACAGATTCACAACCCTCTGGGAGAAGAAATTCCTTCTCAACTCGGTTTTAAATTGGCTCCCCCGTATTTTGAGGCTGTGCCCCCTTTGCGAATTACCTTTAAAAAGTAGTGCCATGGGATCTTATGGGGTCGAAATTTGGTATTGTCCTGCCCCAGCCGCACAATTGGGGTTACTGCCCCCAAGAGTAAGTGGAGTGCAATGTCGGGCGCTCCACTTCCTCTCGTGGACGGGACTGGGCCAGTAAGCACGCGAATGTTCCAGCGCTACACGGCGAAAGGTAAAGGGAAGGGCACGCTGCGAGCTCTGCAGTGGGACGAGGGATCTCCACTAAGCCACCAGGGATGCGGAGCGCTGGGCTGCACCATCGCGGCATGGACCCTGCAATATAGACGCCGCAAGGCCGGATTGGTAAGTCAGCTGGGGAAAAAAATAGCGCCCGCACCTCCTTTCGTCCCGTGAGCAGAATGCAGCCTAGTCCCGTGACCCATGAGGCTGGTGCTGACATCATCCACGGCGGCCTCACGGGGCGCTACCCCAACACTGGTGTGGGGCGAAAATGGGTCGCTGCGCACGGCCGATAACATAATCATCGCCGACGCAGTGGCCTGGGATGCTACCGGCAGGAGTGGGGCTGCAGGAGCCGGTAAGGCCCCTCTGTTCCCATACCCCCCCCCCCCGCCTCCGGGTGAGAACTTGTTTGCGCCCAGGCGCTAATGGGAGGCACAAACAATGCAAATTTCTCCCCCTATATGTCTATCTGAGAGAGCAGACGGGCTTCAGTTTAGCGTCTCATCCGAAAGACGGCATCTCCAACAGTGCAGCACTCCCTCAGTACTACACGAGGAGTGGCAGCCTTGATTTGGTGCTCAAGTCTCTTGAGTGGGACTTGAACCCATTGACGTTCTGACCCAGAGGCGAGACTGTTGTCACAGCCACATCTAAAACACAAGTTAGCAGTTTTTCTCAATTTCTTGTCCGGGACACTCTGGTGTGTGATTTGGAACCATTGAACTATTTGCCTCTTGTTTTAGCTCTGACATTAAAATCAAAGATATGCCTGACAAAGAATTCTGCCCTCACTCAAGGCAGGGCTGCTTTGTTGCATCTATTCTGCACCTTTCTCCAAATGTTATGTTTACTTTTAGGATTGGGAGGGGAATCCATTCTAATTAGTCCTGCTTTTTTTTTTACATGTAATGGACCTTGGTTTCTGGAGTCCACTCATTAGCATTACCTGCACAATTCTCGGTGGAAGACTTGGAAGGGTATTAAATGACAACCCTGTTTGCAATGCAGTACAGCTTATGCCTAAAATATCCTGACCACCCTGGCGGGTGCCCTGGCCCACCCTGGATTACTCTCAGTACAGTGATGGATGCAATCACTCATTTTACAGTCAGCACTGATTTCTATTTTGTTTATTTATCATTTTCATTAAAATATTTTATTGCTCTGAGAATTGCAGGCTGTTCCAGTGAACATCTTAAATGACTCCTGGGAATGGAATCAAGATTGAGTGATAATTTTAGCTAATAAGATTTTACAAATTGTGGCTAAGAGCTAGCTTTACATATTTAATTTCTGTAGCCAATACTAATAAAAGTTTTTCTATAAGAATAGTGGGAGGTTTTGGATGGGTTTATTTTTTTAAAGTCAACATTACCCCGCTCTTTTCTATTTCCAAGGAAGATATTCATTAAATTTATGGGACCTATGGGAAACCACAGAATGCTTGGTTGTGTTTTAAAGATCTTTTATGATTTCTATTTTTTTGGTCGACTGAGTGTCAGACACAATGACATGGCACACACACAGGGAGATGGTATTTTAAGTTTCTGTTCGTCACAGTGCGGTGCTTTCCATGCATAAATCAATTGTAGATATTTCACAATCAGGTGTACATCAGTCCAGTTTTGGCTGCTTTTGAGCTGTGGCTCAGTGGGTAGCACACTGGCCTCTGAGTCAGTAGGTTGTGGGTTCAAGTCCCACTCCAGGAACTTTTGAGCACATAAATCTAGGCTGACACTCCAGTGCAGTGCTGAGGGAGTGTTGCACTGTCAGATGTACCATCTTTCAGATGAGACGTTAAACTGAAGCCCCGTCTGCTCTCTCAGGTGGATGTAAAAGATCCTATGACACTATTTTGAAGAAGAGCAGGGGAGTTATCCCCGGTATCTTGGCCAATATTTATCCCTAAATCAACATAACAAAAAAACAGATTATCTGGTCATTATCACATCTCTGTGAGAGTTTGCTGTGCACAAGTTGGCTGCCATGTTTCCTACATTCATCATCATAGTCGGTCCCTCGTATTGAGGATGTCTTGCTTCCACGCCATAAAGGGATGAGTTCACAGATGTTTCAATGAAGGACCTAATATTCCAGGTCTCGAACTACATGTTGAAGCGTGCAAGATGCCTGTGCGTGGATTTTTTTAACGTGTGGTGGCTGTTGCACACCAGCCACCACACGGGCTTGACAGAGCTAGGTTTGGTCCAGTGGCAAGGATTAACCAAGACGACTGGAGACCTGCTGTGCTGCACAGACCTAGTGTGCACACATATCGCAGTGTGGGCTGGCCCGTGCTGCTCCTGGGCCCTCGTCTCTTCTGGGCCACAACTCACACCCTCTCTCTCACATCCTCCATCCTCTCTCTCACATCCTACATTACAACAGTGACTACACTCCAAAAGTACTTCATTGGCTGTAAAGCATTTTGAGATGTCCGGCGGTCGTGAAAGGCGCTATGTAAATGCAAGTGCTTCTTTTCTTTCTTAAATCTGTCCCCAAACTGAGTTGTTGTGCAATCTTGTAAACGTGAGCTTTCAACACCTTTTACACAAAACCGGTTTGGTATCAGCACCAGCACACAGGCATAAATATAGAATCAATTGTATAGAAACATAGAAAATAGGTGCAGGAGCAGGCCATTCAGCCCTTCTAGCCTGCACCGCCATTCAATGAGTTCATGGCTGAACATGAAACTTCAGTACCCCCTTCCTGCTTTCACGCCATACCCCTTGATCCCCTGAGTAGTAAGGACTTCATCTAACTCCCTTTTGAATATATTTAGTGAATTGGCCTCAACTACTTTCTGTGGTAGAGAATTCCACAGGTTCACCACTCTCTGGGTGAAGAAGTTTCTCCTCATCTCGGTCCTAAATGGCTTACCCCTTATCCTTAGACTGTAACCGCTGGTTCTGGACTTCCCCAACATTGGGAACATTCTTCCTGCATCCAACCTGTCCAAACCCGTCAGAATTTTAAACGTTTCTATGAGGTCCCCTCTCACTCTTCTGAACTCCAGTGAATACAAGCCCAGTTGATCCAGTCTTTCTTGATAGGTCAGTCCCACCATCCCGGGAATCAGTCTGGTGAATCTTCGCTGCACTCCCTCAATAGCAAGAATGTCCTTCCTCAAGTTAGGAGACCAAAACTGTACACAATACTCCAGGTGTGGCCTCACCAAGGCCCTGTACAACTGTAGCAACACCTCCCTGCCCCTGTACTCAAATCCCCTCGCTATGAAGGCCAACATGCCATTTGCTTTCTTAATCGCCTGCTGTACCTGCATGCCAATCTTCAATGACTGATGTACCATGACACCCAGGTCTCGTTGCACCTTCCCTTTTCCTAATCTGTCACCATTCAGATAATAGTCTGTCTCTCTGTTTTTACCACCAAAGTGGATAACCTCACATTTTATCCACATTATACTTCATCTGCCACGCATTTGCCCACTCACCTAACCTATCCAAGTCACTCTGCAGCCTCATAGCATCCTCCTCGCAGCTCACACTGCCACCCAACTTAGTGTCATCCGCAAATTTGGAGATACTACATTTAATCCCCTCGTCTAAATCATTAATGTACAGTGTAAACAGCTGGGGCCCCAGCACAGAACCCTGCGGTACCCCACTAGTCACTGCCTGCCATTCCGAAAAGTACCCATTTACTCCTACTCTTTGCTTCCTGTCTGACAACCAGTTCTCAATCCACGTCAGCACACTACCCCCAATCCCATGTGCTTTAACTTTGCACATTAATCTCTTGTGTGGGACCTTGTCGAAAGCCTTCTGAAAGTCCAAATATACCACATCAACTGGTACTCCTTTGTCCACTTTATTGGAAACATCCTCAAAAAATTCCAGAAGATTTGTCAAGCATGATCTCCCTTTCACAAATCCATGCTGACTTGGACCTATCATGTCACCATTTTCCAAATGCGCTGCTATGACATCCTTAATAATTGATTCCATCATTTTACCCACTACTGAGGTCAGGCTGACCGGTCTATAATTCCCTGTGTTCTCTCTCCCTCCTTTTTTAAAAAGTGGGGTTACATTGGCTACCCTCCACTCGATAGGAACTGATCCAGAGTCAATGGAATGTTGGAAAATGACTGTCAATGCATCCGCTATTTCCAAGGCCACCTCCTTAAGTACTCTGGGATGCAGTCCATCAGGCCCTGGGGATTTATCGGCCTTCAATCCCATCAATTTCCCCAACACAATTTCCCGACTAATAAAGATTTCCCTCAGTTCCTCCTCCTTACTAGACCCTCTGACCCCTTTTATATCCGGAAGGTTGTTTGTGTCCTCCTTAGTGAATACCGAACCAAAGTACTTGTTCAATTGGTCTGCCATTTCTTTGTTCCCCGTTATGACTTCCCCTGATTCTGACTGCAGGGGACCTACGTTTGTCTTTACTAACCTTTTTCTCTTTACATACCTATAGAAACTTTTGCAATCCGCCTTAATGTTCCCTGCAAGCTTCTTCTCGTACTCCATTTTCCCTGCCCTAATCAAACCCTTTGTCCTCCTCTGCTGAGTTCTAAATTTCTCCCAGTCCCCAGGTTCGCTGCTATTTCTGGCCAATTTGTATGCCATTTCCTTGGCTTTAATACTATCCCTGATTTCCCTAGATAGCCACGGTTGAGCCACCTTCCCTTTTTTATTTTTAATAAGTTTTAAAAAAAATAATTAGATGTAATTGCATAGTATCAATTATTTGTACTTGTCCTGAATCCACAGAGTGGGTGTTAATACTTTACAAGGCCCGAAATGGAGAATAGTCCAGAATTAGCTGGAAAAGCTTTTATTCTTAAAGAATCAATTTAACTGCTGTATCTGCACAGCAATTGCTTTGGCATACTTTACAAATAATGGCTGGCCTAAGGGAAGAGGGAGTATGCAAAAACGTGTATATCAGCAGGACTTTCTGAAAGTTCTTCCGCCTGTGTTCTCAGTCTTATCTAAGGCAACATCTCCCATTTGATCCAGAGTGAACCCCTGCAAAAAACACAAATGTATTTTAATTAGATTATCTCATTTGTACATCCATTTTCTTCAGGAGCTCTTAATTTTAAATGTTTTTTTCCTAGAATAAAACGTGCCTTTTAAAAAAAAACACGGTTTTAATATTTTTCTTTGGTACTTCATTCATTTTCTCATCACTCCACTTGTACTTGTATCAAAGGCGTCTCCTCCAATGCCTTTTCCTCCTGTACCCTTATCACCTTTTGTGGTCCTCTTATCCTCTTTGTTTATGTAATAACCCTTGGCAACATCAACAGGGTCCCACATGTATGCCAATGGTACTCAGCTCTACCTCTGCATCTCCTGCATTGACCCCAAGACTGTTGCCACTTCCCAACTGCCTGTCTGCTCTGAATAACCCAAAACCACCACATAGGTAAATGTTGACAAAACTCCAGTAAACACCTACGCACCACCAACCTTGATGCTGCCAACCTTCTCAGCTGCCACCTGAGGCTAAGTCCAAAAGTATAGAACCTTACTCAAACATGAGCTCGGCTTTCTCTTTCGCATATGATTTAATGTTAAGACCTCATTCCTCTCATCTCTGGGATTGCTCACCTCTATCCCTGAAATTTCCCATCTCCTACCAACGTTTTTATCTACACCTTTATTACTTTGAGACTCCATTTTTCCTTGCCAGTATCTTTGCTTCCACTCCAAATATTATAATTCATCCAAAATGCCATAACCCACAACCTCACTCGTCCCAATCCTTGAATTCCCATACCCCTGCCCTTGTGAAAGTCCGTTGGTTCCTTTCATATTCTTCGATCACCTTTCCCCATCTTTCTTCAGCAATCTTCTCCATCCAGATATCACTGAGTACAGCTAATGGTCCTCCAATGCTCTCACTCCTTCCATTATTGCCTGTTTCTTTAGCCTTTCAGCCCTTCTTTTCCCATCAGCACATCTGCCTTGGCAACTTTTTTCCCCTGCCACCTTCAAAAGATTCATAAGATATTTCTCTTTGATTGCACTTTTGGTTAAACTCAATCCCTCATTTTACCTTTTCTTTCTGCTGCTTAAGTATCTACTCTTTGTTCACTGCCCAATAAAACACTTATCGGAACATAGCAAAAAGGAGCAGGAGTAGGCCATTTGGCCCCTCGAGCCTGCTCCGCCATTCAATAAGCTCATGGCTGATCTGATCATGGACTCGGCTCCATTTCCCTGCCCACTCCCTTATCGCACAAAAATCTATCTCTGCCTTAAATATATTCAATGACCCAGCCTCCACAACTCTCTGGGAGAAGAAACTTCTCCTTACCTCAGTTTGAAATGGGCGGCCCCTTATTCTCAGAATATGGGGCCGATTTTCATCAGCCCACCGCCCGCTGCCGCCCGCTGCCGCCGACATTCCTCCTGCAGATCCGCCCAATGCCACTTCGGAGATGGTTTGGAGCGGGCGGGAAGGGAGAGCCACCGGGAACCGCCCGCTGATGTTAACGGACATCCGATGTTAACGGCGCAACTGAGCTCCCGCCCGCTGAGCTCCCAGATTCCTGTGGGTGGGAGTTGGCGGGACTCGGCGGCAGATCAGGGATGAACCGTTGGCTGCAGGCTGGTCTGTCCCCAATGGTACGTCTGACGAACCTGAAAAAAAGATAAGTGAACATTTAAAAAAAAAGCAATTTCAACAGCGACTAACCCCTGAAGGTCTTTGGATAATTTTTGTGTTTTTTATTTGTGATTTTTATTTTCAGGTCTTCGACCCTCCATGGGCCCGACTCCATCCTTGGCGGCACTTGGACAGCAAGCGCCTATGCTGCCGAGAATGCGACCTCCCGCCCGCTGCCGCCCAGATTGGCGGTGTACGTCTTCCATTTGCCGCCCGCCAACCTTCGCGGGACCACCTTCCTGAATATCCCGCCCAAAGTACCGTCCGGTACCTCGGCGGCTATCGGCGGCACTTTGGGCAGCACTTGGGCGGGCGGAGGCCTGTTGAAAATCGGCCCCTATGTCCCCTAGTTTTATTTTCCCCTATGAGTGGAAATATCCTCTCTGCATCCACCTTGTTGAGCCCCCTCATTATCTTACAAGTTTGAATAAGATCACCCCTCATTCTTCTGAACTCCAATATGTATAGGCCCAACATACTCAACCTATCCTGATAAGTCAACCCCCTCATCTCCGGCATCAACCTCGTGAACTTTCTCTGAACAGCTTCCAGTGCAAGTATATCCTTCCTTATATACGGAAACCAACCAAAACAGTATGCAGCACTCCAGGTGTGGTCTCAGCAATACCCTGTACAGTTGTAGCAGGACTTCTCTGCTTTTATACTCTATCCCCCTTGCAATAAAGGCCAGCATTCCATTACTTGCTGTACCTGCACACAAACTTTTTGTGTTTCATGCACAAGGACCTCCAGATCTCTCTGTACTGCAGCACTTTGCAATTTTTCTCCATTTAAATTATAATTTGTTTTTCTATTATTTCTGCCAAAGTGGATAACCTCACATTTTCCCACATTATACTCCAGCTGCCAAATTTTTGCCCACTCACTTAGTCTGTCTATATCCCTTTGCAGATTTTTTGTGTCCTCCTCACAATTTGCTCTCCCACCCATCTTTGTATCATCAGCAAACTTGGCTACATTACACTCGGTCCCTTCATCCAAGTCATTAATATAGATTGTAAATAGTTGAGGACCCAGCACCACTCTCAAACATCTCTCTATACTTAAGCGCTATAGATGTGTAAAGGTGTTATAGATTTACAAAAATAAATCATACTTTAAAATATATAGCAGGCATCGAGTGATAATGAGGAACAATAACTTTAATATTGCTTTGCCCCTACTCCACCAGCCTAAGACTCCCACCCCCCAAAACTTTGTTTCTCTGACTGGCCTCTTGTGTGTCCCTTCCTTTCCTGATGGCCATGGCTTCAGCTACATGGGTCCCACTCGGAATTCTGTCCCTAAACACCTTCACCTCCCTTCCTTTATGACTTTGCTAATTATTACTTTGGTTCTTCCTCTGTTTTCCGCAGGAGCTGTGAAACAAGCAGGAACATTTTGTTCTGTGTTAAATCTATATAAAAAATGTCAGTTGTTGTTTGCACCTTTGCAACTTCTTTTCAAAATGGAGGATTTTATCACTTGAACTCGAAGTTCATTGACCAGAACCATTAATGTATTTTGTTTACAAACAAATAGCAAAACAAAGCATAACAAGTGTCAGACTAAAGTTAGGTCATCGATACAATAAAAATATCTTTAATGGGTTAATTATATGTTGTAAGCACTGCTTATTATTTAAAGAGTTGACCAGCCTAAATGCTTGATATTGTGCAGCAATATTCTGCCTGTCTCCATTCCAGTACAAATTTCTCGAAGAAGAATAATTCATGATCGCTCACGACCAGCAATTTTCAGACTCCCCTGCTATCTCTTGCTTTTAACTCCATGAGTGTCAAATCAATACTTCTAGGTGGTTTTCAGATGTTGTATTTACTCATAAGAAGTCAAAGAATATATCTTGCAGCTTTCTGATTAATATAGGTAATTGTTATGACAAATCAAACAGTATTGATAAATACATAAACAAGGAAGACATCACAACATACAATTCTTAATTTACAAAATGCTTGATGATAAGAGGTGTACACTTTCCATAGTTTGCGTCAGCCATGAATTTTTTTGCATTGGACCAAACCAGTTCTTTAGATCAAAGGAAAAGCCTGCAATTAATCAGTTGTAACATGAAAGGCACCACTTGAATTTTAAGTCAAGGAAACAATAAAGATCGTGATAAAGGGTTTCAATATTAGCAAAATGTGTGCTGCAGTACAGCTGAAATCTTGATTTAAAGCAACTCTATTTCATTTGATGAATAATTGATAATTGTTTAGTAACGGATGATTAAACATACAATAATGATCAACCAAATAACAAACAAAACCAATACTGGAAGATAAAGCAACATTGTTTCGATTTGTATGCCAATTCAAGTATTTCCGCATAATTGCAATTGACCGGTAAAATAATAAACTTTTGGCTAAGTTGACGATAGATTTATTGCATCTTTGCCTTTCAACGTGCCGTGCAGCACCACTGGCCAAATGCACATGTACAGAAGAGGAAGAGGGGACTTTTAGCACGACAGGGAATTTCTCACACTGAGCTTTCAGATTGTGAGAAATACAGACCTATTATTTGGGTATATAGACATCTCTAAAGATGCTCATGAGTCAGATAGATGTCTTTTATTCAATAGATTATTGAATTCATCGTTATTTTATTTCCAAATGTACACACGTAATATGAAAGTACTTGGGTTTTTGAAGGATGGATGATTTGAATAGATTGTGACAATAAACACAAGCTATGAAAAGAATTGCTACCAGGGGCATCATTAAGGTCAGGCTCAATTTTCTTTTGAGTATCATAAAGCCCACCCACACTACAGTAGTTGCCACTTCAGGCAACGCTGACCTCTATTCCAGCTCTGATTCACAAGGTGAGAGCAATCAGCACTGCTCTGATGTGGAGACAGGTCCAAAGGCATTAAAATAGCTAGCTTGAATGGGAAAGCTAACTCGTGCACTTTTGCTGTAACTATAGTAAAAATGCTGCATTGTCGACATTGTGGTCAAAATCTGTTTGAAACCTTTATCTGAGGTGCACCAAACATTCCACATGAGAACCACGTTGCAGAGGCGCGGCTCATTAATTCCTTAAACGCAACACAATGCTCAGTGCTGGAAATCCGTTTTTGTAAAACAAAAATGATGGGGTGCTTCCTTGTTCTTGAGATTGCGTAAACATTATGTAAGACAAATGAGAAAAGTGAGTCAAATGATAAAGATGAGCTAATACAAACGTTATTTTTTTTAAATGCTGAAAACCTGCAGCCCGATTTTAACTTGGAGTGCAAGTGCAGCATGTGGGAGTCATCGGAGCTTGAAAATGTAAACATTAATGAGGTCCCTGCCCGCCTGCAGCAGGCGGCCCTGACACTGCAGTTAAAATGGCGGAGGGCACAAACACAGCGGGGAAACGTCTGACTGCCATTTTAACCACCTGCTTGGCCTGTTCCCACCGGGTGGGCAAGGTTACAATCAACCTGGCTTCAGTATTTTCGACTTTGGAAGAGGTTTGAATAATGCTTTAAAAGCAAGCCAGCCATCCATTCCAATCCTGTCACATTTTTTACCCACTTTTTCAGGTCAGTTTACTCTCCTTCCTCCCTCTCCTCTCCAGAAAGCATTCACACCTTGCTTGGGAGCACCTATACCCTTCAGTTCATCACGCAAGTGGCCATTGTTCATGTGTGAGCCTTGATAGGAGTATCAGATAGTTGTGACTGAAATAAAGACGTGACTGGAAATCTGAGGAAATAAGGTTATTATCTACAGGAAGTACATATTACATGCAAAACTTTTATCATATAACTGATCACTCCCCCATGGCGATGAAAGAAAGACTGACTTGCATTTATTTATGTGCAATACCCACAAGGAGTCAAGGCGAAGCTGGGTTAGGTGACTCGGCTAAGTAGGTCAGCAGGTGCAGATGTAATTTAAACCCCATTTTAAAGTCATACCTTCTGTCCTTATTTTTGTACAACACGTTGATTTGGTATTGTCATTTATTGTGAAAAACAAAACTGATAACAATTTGGGAAGCAGAGAAGTAGAGTTACTTTGCGGTACAAATTGGGGAACTGGCAGATGCAAAAACTGAGGAGCTACTGCACCACCACTGGCAGCGGGGTGTAATTACAGCACAGCAATTTCACTTCGGCAGTTCCCATTTTAAATGTGGCCGTAGAAATAGGTAATGGCAAGTGAGCAGATGTAAGACTTAAGATAGAATTAAGCACAGGAACTGGGGGCAAGGCACTTGCTCTGTTATTAAAATAAAGAGGCCTGTGCTTTTCCACAATTTGTGGAGACTTGTGCAGACAGTTTGAGTCTATGCAAAAGTCTTCAGGCTTTGTATTCAGACTTTGCAGTATCTAACTGTGGAGTGAAATTGCTGAGGTTAAATTCTGTGAAATAGTAATTTTACACTGCTTCTCGTCAATTGTAATCAGTGTGAAAAAGACTTTAATCAATTTCTCACAGTCTGTTGAACCACCTACAAAGCTTACAATTTTTTTTTATATACAAAAAATCTTTACCATGAGTAAAATAATTAACTGTTCTGTTTGCTAATTTTAAACATGTAACTGATATTTAGATGATCATAAGCAGAGTTCTGTCTAGCATGGCCTCGATTCCACCTCTTTGACGAAGCTTTTGGTCACCTGTCCTAATATCTCCTCCTTTGCCTGTGTCAACTTGTGTCTCATTACGCTCCTGTGAAGCATCTTATACCTTTCCCCATATTGGCCATTACATAATGGCAGATTCTGGTCTCAACTGGTACTTGTGCCATCAATTGTCTTGCCTTTAACTTCCACACTTTTGAAACTGATATTTAATTGTAAAACCTAGCTAATGTTAAAAGACATGCCAGCAAAAACCAAACACCTGGCTCTTCCGCTGTGCCACCTGGTTACTGTTTGAAATATAATATGAATTATTCAGAATAAATATTAGAACCTTCACTTCAGGGGCACAAACACCCTCCTACCTTTCAGAGGCACATATTTTTGCATAATTTGTGAATGTTAGATGGTTTTAAAATGTTATGGGTGAACAGTGATGATGCAAGAGCTACTTATTGCCTTGCAAAGCTCTCTGTAGAAATGAATCAGAACAGCTATTTTAAACATTGAACAAGAATTACATCAAACATTGTATAAGTCCATTATGTTAATTTTCAGTTGATTCTGAAAAGGTTGCTTAGAGCACAAAATTAAATTGTTCGGAGCACAGATTATTTTGTAACCTTTCAATCCAGACTGGTGTCATCTACTCTGGTAATGAATAGTATCTCACTAATGCAGATATAGTACAATCAAATGCAATTCAACATGGTATCAAATCTCTTTAGATTTGACTTTTTTATGTTTCTTTGTAGAATATTGCTTTCATTCACTTAATGAAACTTAGTAGAATTAGGATCAAATTCCATTTATGCTGAATTTTAGTAGACAGTAATGTTTAAACCAAAGAATTGTCACATCAAACTTCTCCTTCCTAGATCCTGACAATGTAATTAAAACCATTGTGGGGAAAAAAAGCTTTTAAAGAATTAGACTTGAGTTAATGCACTTTGCAGTGGTTACATTTTCAATATTAAATAGAAACAAAATAATTATCCATTATAATAGGATGTTACATTGGCATCTGTGGGTTATTGGTAAAGGAATTATAAAGCATGTTGCGAAGAGAATGTATTGTCCGGTTCCTCATTATGCCCTTAACATCGCTTTACCTTTGATCTTCATGGGCCATTCTGATTTTGTTATTAAGCAGTCATCATCTTAGCTTGTCACACCAAAACTGCATGCGGCATCTGATGTTATCATTTATCTCCAATAGTTCCTTGGGAATACAGGATTTCTGCCTCGGCTGTCCACATTCACATCTGGAGTCGTCTCTCAGCTTCCACTTGCTCATGTCATCAGTCTTTGCCACCCCAGCTCTTGCCCGATTTAGGGTACACCAGTATCTTTTGTTCAAAGCCAATGCCTGGAGGGAGTTGTTCTGAATGAATCACGTTCAAGAAGATCATCAACATTTCCCACCATTTTGTTACTCTAGCCTTCAACGCGGGTATTTTGGGTTAAGAGATTTTCAGAGGCAGAGTTCTTTCTGGATTCTTGGATGATGCAATACGTCCATGTAGTGTGCATCCAGGATCCTGCACATGTTTTGTATCTCCTTTTTACTGAGGATCTCTTGTTTCCCTGGTGGTATTATCCCTATGAGGCAGTATAGTGCCATTGTGGGAGTTGGTTCCAAAGTCCCTATGGTGATCCTGCAGGATTCAGTGATTTCCATATCAATTTTGTGCGAGTAGCTTGAGTGTGACCACTGAGCAAATGAGTAGTACAGGGCAAGACTGGTTGCTCCAAGAGTTTTCCTGGAATTTTCTGGACTTATTTCTTGATCAGGAAGTACCTTGACATAAAGATTTCCCAAAGGAGATTAAAGATTTTGACAGGGTAGTTTGTACAAGCTAGATGGAAAGAGCAAGCAGATGGGCCTTTTATCATTTCAATGTTTGCTTATGTTTTGCTGACATTTGAAAATATCCTCACTCTGCTCCTAAAGCTGAAGCAGAATTTGAAAGAAAGAAACACTTGCATTTATATAGTGCCTTTCATGACCACCGAACATCCCAAAGCACTTTTGCAGTATAGTCACTGTTGTAATTTGGGAAATACGGCAGCCAATTTGCACACAGCAAGCTCCCACAAACAGCACTGATAATGACCAGATAATCTGTTTTTGTTATGTTGATTGAGGGATATATATTGGCCAGGACACTGGGGATACATCCCCTGCTCTTCTTCAAAATAGAGCCATGGGACCTTTTAACGACTACCTTATAGGACAAGCGGGGCCTCGGTCTAACATCTCATCCAAAAGATGACACCTCCAACAGTGCAGCACTCCTTCAGCACTGCACTGGAGCTTCAGCCTAGATTTTCATTCACAATTCTCTGGAGTGAGACTTGAACCCAGAAACCTTCTGACTCCGAGGCAATGATGCTACCCATTGAGCCACAGCTGACACTGTAGTAGACTCTGTGCCTACAGACACAGGTTTAATCACATTTCCTGGCCCGGTGCAGCACATTCATCATCTTCTATTACTAATAATTCTTTTAAAATGACTATTAATTTTTGAAAGCAATAGGCAAAAGAGTTTGGAGGTAGAGTTTCCGCTTGGGTGCAATCGGGAAATTGCACCCAAAATGCACTTGAAATTGCACTGGTTAGGTTGCCGTTCAAGTTTCTGTTAAAATTCATTTTACATAATCACAAATTAAAAATCTTCCATGAACCAGCACAGACGGTCAGCGTAATAGTTCCTTTTCTTATTCCTTTCCATTAAAAAATATTCCTTGATGTATTTGCTAACCTGGTGCAGCTTTATTAATAAAGCTGAAAATGGGTTTATCAGCAAAAATAAGCACAGATCGCGGAAAACACGAGCATGAGAGGTTTTGGGCATATCTCACGTTTAAAATTCCCCAATCTTTGGCACTGTTTTAGCTGTATCGGCTCAGATTATGCTGGTGATACTAGTGTAAACAAATAGAAACACTCCCCTATAATGTTTTGTGATCCAACATAAAACAAGTAACTTATCGGATCTGCTTGTCACATAAATAACTGTTGTTGCAGAGTAGCTCTGTGAGAAATTCTTGAAAAATATCTTAATCTGAATTAATAATCTATTGAAAGCTGAAAAACCCATATAGATTAGGGCCTCGAAATGGATTGTGATCTAAATAGGGATAGACTGCAGATATCCATGTTTGCCGAAAAATGAGAGAGGGCTGTTCTGTTTCAATTGCTGCACCAGTAAATGCAATTATTTCAGAACGTGGTAATGTTCTTTGGCTCTGCTGGCCCAAAATTTCTAAAAACAGAATTTTTGTGGTGCATTCAGTAAGAGTTATTTTCTAAACCCGCATCTGCCTGCTGTGAAGGAGTACAGGAAATATCAATGCACTTGTGTTCACCTCCTTTAAAGGTGGCTAAACCTTCCATGTTCACAGTACATATACATAATACCTCGGAGTGCCTTATTTACAGGTATCTTATTTGTGATCAGCTCACAACAAAAACACATTTGTTCACCTTCTATATAACTGACCCAGTGACCCTAAGTTTGCACTTTGTCCACTGTGACCTGGAAGTTGTATTTTTTCAGTAATTAGCCCTTGCAAAATTGCATGTAATAAGGATTAACAATGAGCCTATTTGTGGTAATCTCGCTGGACTAAACTAATCTTGTGCCATGTCTCCAATTACTCGCTTTAGAATGGTGCACATGAAATAAACTCACATCAGATTTAAACCATGTAAACTTATGAAATAGGTGTGAAGCTCAGAAGCTCAGCAAATACTAACAGTATAGTGCATAAACATAATGAGAATGATCTGTAATGGCTCACTTGCCCTTTATAAGACATACAACAGTCCTTAGTTTTGAAAGACAAGATCTTTCTTGCTGCAAAGAAAATTCAATTGGTTGTGTACCACTTTCAGCATTGACATAACATCATATTGATTAATTTCTCCCAAGCAGAGAGTTAACAATCAATCAACAGACAACACAAGACTGCTGAACTGAACTGACCTTAAACAGATTCTTTCTTTCAACCTATTAATTCCAAAGTCGAGATTTTCAGGCAAACTTGATAATACATTCACATCTGGTACAATATACAAATAAAATATATTATTCA
Source organism: Pristiophorus japonicus (assembly GCF_044704955.1). NCBI lineage: Eukaryota > Metazoa > Chordata > Chondrichthyes > Pristiophoridae > Pristiophorus > Pristiophorus japonicus. The sequence continues at coordinate 37,079,684 of NC_091987.1, forward strand.
AATGTGGAGCTGGAGAAGAACCAGTTAGCACATTTGTGGATTAACAATCTGTTGCTTAGGGTTACTAAACATTCACAATGGACAATCAATCAGCACATGTAGATTACAGAACACGATGTGGCCATCAGCAATTTGAGGCAGCAAAAGAAACTGATCTAAGATCAAAAGACACTGAATACTTTCTTCAATTGCAAAATAATTCAAAATTCTTGATAGCATCATTTATCTGTTTACTTGGATCTGTCCTTCAGTTAGCAGTGGTGCATGGTTTTATTCATTTTTAATTTGAAATGTATGGTCATTTCCAGCTGTTCTTTTGATTTTGTTCATACATTCAGAGCACGAGTTCCTCACGTTTCTGATTTATTTCTGGTTTAACAGTTCAGAAATTTGTTACGTAAATCCGAGAAATCATTAATGAGTTGATTCCATCCTTGCAAGTCATTAATGAGTTGATTCCATCCACTCAATCTTGCAGTAAATATCCAATTTTGCAGCAAAGTGCTTTGAAAAGCTTTGCTGAATGTTCAATACCTTTATCTGCACTCTGCATGTAGTTGTTTCTGTCTCGGTAAAATCTCTGAGCACTCTATTTGGAAGCCTGAATGGACGTTGCCAGCATATCACATTAGCATATTAAGCTGATTCCAGATTGACAAGCAATGATGATGTTAATAGAGAAGTAATGAAAGTTTAGATCATGTCTACTATGAAAAGTCAAATGTTGGAAATGGCTGTGAGCCTGTAGTGACCTGTGAGGCTGGTTGACTTACCACTCAATAATGAATGCATGAAGATGATTAGCATACTGATAACATTGTGTGCAATATATTATAGTGAAAAAGGGGACCACAGTAATCTTGCATACAAGGTTAATAAACTTTTATTTGAGTCGCCTGTGCCATTGCTTAAATTCTACAATCCTAAAGTTTTTGGCTATTGGATTTGTGAAAGCACAGTGTTCACTGTGAGTGAAAGATACCGTATATTTATGTGTGACTCAAGGATCTGACAGGACGGTACGAAAATAATTCTCCACAATGACTTATCTTTTTTGACTATCACCCAGTAATTCTCTTGAAGAAGAAAACCACTTTCACGCATTGAACATTGGTCGGTATAGATTTGCTTGCTACAGTTGAACCTGAATCAGTGCCAGCAACGTATTGGCAGGAATCCCAGATCTCTTTGTCGTTGATATTCCTTATTAAGACTCGAAAACTGATTGCCTCAATGTAAAGCTGTATTACTATTTTTATTTTGTAATGCAGTGGAAATCTGTTTTCCAGAAGACTGAATCTAAACATGTACATCCCCTGTTTGTCAGAAGACCTATTTCCTATCTGTTGAAAATTGTTGATCTAGTCTTTAAAAACTCTCAAACGTTGTCACTTATATTGGTCTATGTAGCTAACGTGCAGAAAGTTTATCCTTTAAATTCGGAGTCTTTTCACACAGGTAGAACGTCCCGAAACTGGAATCCTCGGGAACGAGGCCATTCCAGTTTTCGGACTTTTCCGTATTTCGGAGAAAAAAATCAGACGTCCCGAATATGGAAACCTTTCGGCTGACTTTCGTGTATTTCAGGGTTTCGGAGCCGAAAATCCGATGTCCCGAATCCGGAAATCCTTGGGCCTAGTTTCGGGTATTTCCGGATCTCAGAGATAATCGGACGTCCCGAATCCAGAAACCCTTTTGTGAATTTCCAGATTTTGGAGCATTACATCTGACGCCAACCTTGAGGCCAGGCCAGGTCGCGCCGGGCTGTATATTTTTTGGATTCCTGCTTGGAGAAAGGTATGTACAGCTTTAAAGTCCGCGGTTCAGGAAATATTTATGGATTAAGGAGAAAATCCAACATCCAGAATCCGGAAACTCTTGCAATCTGCATAATGTCCGGTTTTCGGGCAATTATGGTTTTACGAACTCTGGATTTCGGATGTTCTACCTATATGGGGAACAGTGGAATGAACTAATTTAGTGCTTGAAGTCTTAAAGTAAAATGACCCTCCAATATTTATTTGTCATTCCTGCTTTTCCTGAGCCACAAAAATATAAATAGCAAATTCCTTGGGCTGTATTTTGAATGCACTGCAGTGGTCCCTTTAAGGATTGCAGATTAGGCTGTTCAAAACTTAGTACAATTAGATCGAGCTCCGCATATTTGCATCTGGATTTCGCATTCTGGGGTCTTACAACCGGCATTGGGACTCTGATTTGCATAGTTAAGGAGCTAATTGCCTGTTTCAGGTGGGCGCTCTGGGCAACTAAGAGCCAGTTAATATGGCATCCAACGCAATTCCGGCATAGTACAGGAGCGGCAGATCCTGATGCAAAATTTGGAGGTTTTACACTAATTTTACGCTGGAAAAATGGGCAGGCATGAGTTAGCACCAGCAAGGCACCATGGCCTCTGGGAACACAGGATCATAGCATGTCCTGATCTCAGCTCTTTCACTGTGAGAAACTGTTGAACAAATCCACGTACTGCTCCCATTGAGACTGTGAGAAACTGTTGAACAAGTTCCACGTACGGCTCCCACAGGGAATGTGGGAAAACTGGAGGCTGTGGGGAGGAAGTATCATCAAAGCCATTTCTAAGGATCCGCTCATTGTTGGCTTCAGAATACTATTTTCAGAGGACTGCAAACACATTCTTCCACTTGCTATTTTTCCCTGTGTATGGCCCATAATGTGGGACAGGTTCTCCCGCCAGTGTAAGTCTGATTCTTTGCAGGAGAGCCGCTTGGCCTCAGGAATGAAAGGATCAGGGGGAAATGTGAAAGACAAACAAGAGTGAGCAAAGAGGTGGAGGTTTCAAAATCTCTGGCAAGGAAAGTGTTATGTAACCTGTCAACAGAGAATAAAGTTTTGCCAAAAAATCAGGCCACATATTTATCTATTCTGTGCATGTGAGAAAGAAATTACACCATCAAAAAATATTGGTGGGATGGTAATGAAATATATTAAGGTTACAGAAGTCAAGATTTGCATTTCTTTTTCTGCATTTATTCAGTGAGTGTAATGCACAACACACATTTTCAGTAAAGGGCAGCTTTAGAGATTACTTCCAGATGATCAAATATTCAAAACAGTTGATTTTCCTTCACTATTCTCTGCACACACAAAGGGCTCTTTTCCGTATATAATCGAAGGAAGTGCAGAACTATGTGCAGAATGAAGGTGTCATTCTGTCCACCTCTTGCATTTTGTAATGGTTTTTTTGGAATTCATTCTTTTGAGGTTCCTGTCTAAAACCTTGGAGAGAAAACCCCCTACAAATATTTACTAATTTTCCTCTGTTAAGTTTGTAAACATCTTTAATAATGTTTTGAATGCGTACTGTCTCACGATTTATTGCAGTAGTTTATAGGGATTTTCGATGAATGCAATTGGTGCTATTCATTATCCTGTTTACAAAAGGAAAACAGACTCACAGTATTGGAAACAAAAATATCCCATTACCCTGCAATGAACTCTATCCAGTTTATTTAATCTCCTGACCAAAGCCTTTGCAAAGTTGCTTCCTGCATTCCACAAAGTTAATTATGTGAAACCATATTAAATGTCACTTGGGGTCAGTTGCCTCTTAATCTTAAAGCTGTAGGTTGAAGTTTCATTTCAGAATTGGAGCACATAATCTAGGCAGACACTTCAGCATAGCACCAAATGAGTGCTGCATTGTCAATGATACTGTCCTTTGAATGTGGTGTTAAGTTAAGATCCCACCTGCCTGTTTCAATGGTGGACGTAAAGGATCCTATGACACTATTCAAAGAAGACCAGGGCAATTCTTCTGGTGTTCTGGCCAACAGTTATCCCTTAATCAAAATCACAAAAGCATATTATCTGGTCATTCATCTCATTCCTGATTGTGGGATCTTGCTGTGCACAAAGTCAGCGGCTGAGTTTCCGTTCAATGCAACAGAGACTTCACTTCAAAAGTACTTCTTATTCTTTGAAACATTTTGGGACATCCTGAGTTTGTGAAAGGCATAGGGGCCGAAATTCAGGGTACGGATAAGGCCCGTTACCGCCATTTTGTGGCAGCCATGTGGCGGAATTGAGTGGCCGCTGTGTTGCAGTCGATTGGCTGCCATGACCCAAATTCACCTCGGGGTTTTTTCGGCCTGTCCCCACTTCTGCCCTGCTGCTGCCGACCGCTGCAAACGCGAAATCAAAGCACGCACCGCCGCTCTCTTGCATCGACATCACAATCCGCCCGAAATTTAGCTCCAAAAATCGACGATCAGCCGTGCGGTGCCCCCGACAGCTTTTTCTGTCGGGGCACCTTGTTTTGTGTGTGTGCGGCACGGCAGCCCAGCGGCCCTTCAAGGGGAGGGCGCACTGCCGTTGCCGCCCCATGTTTTGTTTTTGCCAGTTGACTTCCCGATCGGCCGGACAATTATTGCCCCGGGTTTGGCCTGGCCACCAACAGGCAGCCTAGCACGCCCTCTTGGGTGCCAGGCCACTGGTCCGGCCGAATCTCTCCCTGGTGGACCAGTGGGCGAATCTACAAATTCGATGCTTCTCTCGCCTTTAAATGAGGGGAGAGACGTGGTGATGCGCATGCGCACTGATGTCACCATCGCTCCGTTGCTGAGTGATAGCGGCAGAGACTCTGTCCCGCCCCCACTTCCGGCCCTCACCAGCACTTACTCCCGCACTACCGCCCCCATTGACCGGCTTCTTGTCCAATCCGAAAAAAACTTCAAATTAGAGAAAATCAATCAGAAGCCCGCCTGATTGCATCCGATGGTAAAAACTTCAAAAGAAAAAGGTAGGTGCGCCAGCTTTCTGGTGGGCCTGAATTCCGGCCCCACTATATAAATACATTTTCTTTATTCTCCAATCTCATTCTAATCAGATAATCATCCAGCTCCTTTGGTAGTTGTTAATTGATGCTTCAGCTGGAAGCCTATCCCACATATCTGTGAGCAAACAATTCTTCTAATCCCAAGTCTTACTTGTTATTTTTATACTTCCGCCCACTAATTCTACTTACATCCAAGATAGATTATCTGCTGCAGCTATATAATGCATTCCTCTCCACAGTTGAAAGTTTTGGATCACATCTCATTTAATGTTCTTCTCGTTAATGCAAATAAATTCAGTTTGCGAATGTCTCTTCAGAACTTAGGGTGCATAAGTCCGAGATTAATCCTTGCTGTTCTCTGCAATGCATAGTCACAAGGCTCGATTCCCGAAATGCAAATGATATTCGAAAAACTGTGCAGCATTTTGGCACTCTACCGTCCAAAGTATTGATCTCAAAGAAACCATTATTAGCAAATTTTGTCGATAATACCTGTAGTTTCACCTTGATGAATGATCAATAATCACCTTTAAAACCTTCTCCTTTCCAACCTTGAACAATGCCATACCATTTTATATTGATATAAATATTTTAAAGGAAACATCTGTAGCAATAAGATTATATGCCATATTAATAATGAAAAATTGTGTATATTTTGTCTTAACTCCATACTCTGAAATTGTGAAATTAACTTCTGGCATTGTTCATTTAAAGAAAGGCACTGTTCTGTAAATATTCTAATATGTGGGAAACTGCAAATGTGCCACTTTACTTGCATTAGGAGGATTTTAATATCTTCAACTGAATTGCTTTCTTGCTCAGTTTCATCACATGAACTTTTGTCAGGGATTATTTATGCTGGTGCAATCAGAAATCCCCAGAAGCCCCTCAGAGATTTCACTGAGGTAGTGCAGGATGATTCGTTCGATTTTTTTTAGATTAGGTCATGAACCTTTGCATAAAGATATATCCAGTGAATTTTCACACTCAGAATCTTCCCTCAGTAGACCAATATGTAGATGTACTCGGGTGAATGTCAGATCTGGACAAACACATTAGATCGTTTTCATGTTTTGTCATATAATAATCCTAAGATTTAAATCTAAGGGCCCAAATTTGGCCAGGAGTTGCTCTGTTTTTTTTGGAGCAACTTGATTTTTCTGGAGTATCTTAAAAATCCCCATTCTGCACATTTAATTTGCGCCAGTATAAGTAAGTTAGGATTTTTTTTAGTTTAGTTTTTTTTCAAAAGGGGGCATTACCAGCCACCTATGCCTGTTTTGGCCACCTAAGCAAGTTTGGACAGCTAATAGTTGCTTCATAGTAACTTAGGCCAGCATATGTGGCCACTTGTGGCCGCACAGAAAACCCTTGCGGAGAGTTAAGAAATCAGCACAGGTAAGTACATTCTAAAGCACTAAGCACTAAACAAAGCACAAAAATAAGCATTCAATAACAAATAAAAAATACAAGGAAGCTGAGAGGACCTGCACCAAGATTTACTTTTTGTGCTTTGTTTAGTTCTTTGTAATAAGCAATTAATTAACAAATAAAAAATAGAAGGAACCCTGCATCTAAAGCACCAAGACCAAAGTAATAAGCAATCAATCGATCAATAAAGAATAGAAGTCCTACCAAAAACACGGCCTGGGAAGGCAACAAGCCGCCGATGAGGGAAACCATTTGGCCAGGGATAGGGGCAGCACGCTTCGGCCCCTCCCACACAGCCTGCAGCACACTCTCACAGGTTCTGGGGGCGAGGAGCTACTGCGCATGCGCGCAGACTCTAGCGCGCATGTGCAGAGGTCCTGGCACTGTTTACAGCGCCGGGACCTGGCTCCGCCCCCGAATCCAGTGGCCATGCTATGCCACCATCGAGGAGAGGCTGGGGAGCGGCCAAACTTGGCCCGAAAGTTTTTGGAGCACTTCGAGGCGGGCAAAAGCGGCGCACCTCTGGTGAGTGTGCCAGAAATCTGTACTGGCCAAATTACTCCTAAGGGAGTAAAGTCTATAAATCAGGCATTTTGGCAAAATGACCTAGCAAGATTCCAATCCTTAATTTCAGAAACTAATGTTTCATCCTATAAGAAAATTGGAGTAAAATTAATAACCTTCCTGATAGATTTCCTCTTTTTGCCCTTTGGAGTAAAGGATTCCCTCGGCGTAACATGAAATGGAAAACCTGGCAGACCCAATCATATATGCATAACAAAGCCCACCCAGCTTACCGTCCATTTCAGTTAATGGGTGGAATATCAGATGGGCTCTGTCACGGGCATCAAAGCTCCCCGTCTGATTTTTCCACTATATGCTGCACCCAGGTGATACTTTACACTAAGACAAAAATCTGCCCCTTTACCTTACAGTCTTGGGCAGAAGACAGGGGTATTTCTCAAACTGAATATTGTATATAGTACTTCAGGAGAATGGTAACAAATTTGGCGAATAAGATGAATTAATGGCCATAGGGTTTAAGCTTCATGATGGAAAAAGTAGACTTTGAAGGCAAATGTGTGGGGCGATCACGAGGAAGAGTGTGAGGAGACTGACTCCTTTTATAAATACAGGTGGATGCGATGAAGGCTTTATATCGGTAATGATGACCGCCAACATCTTATTATGTTTATCTTTGATTTTTACTTGTTAATTTTTCCTGTTTCCTTCTTTGGTCTTCACCCTATGAATCTTATCCCTACCAAGAAGGATCAGCAGCTAACGTATCCCAGGCCATTTCCCATGTTTCTCCAATAACTGGCCGACACAAAAGAGCAGCTGGAGGTGATTCTCCCATGGGTCTGAAACTGCATCCTGTCACATTGTGACAAACTTCTTAATCTTAGTTGAATTTTCTTTTTAACAGCATAACAATTCTAAATACATTGAAAATGACTATACTGCAGCAAATCAAATATTCCACAACATAAGCTTTCTATTAACATTGACGGGAGTAAAGCAGGCTGCTCTTTGATGTTACAGAAGTTGAACCTTTGTGAATACTTCCTATTCGCGCTTGAGTTCAGCCTCCTCCAGTAAAATGTACCCAGCTGCTCCAGTCACATCAACTTACTTGTGATCTAGGTGGATGGTATTTATGAAGTTCGTTGTCAGTATCTGTGCAGGATGAAAGACAGATTTGCATTTATATAGTGCCTTTCGTGACCACTGGACATTCCAAAGCAATTTACAGCGAATGAAGTACTTTTGAAGTGTAGTCACTGTTGTAATGTAGGAAACGCACAGCAAGCTCCCACAAACAGCAATATGATAATGACCAGATAATCTGGCTGGAATCTTACCAGCCCTGCGAGTGCGGCTTTGGAGGTGGGTCCGCTGTCCAAATGGCCAAGATTGACAGCGGGGCAGGATCCCGCTCTGAACCTGCCTTTCCAAAATTTCCAAAGTGTCGGGTCCAGCTGTGGTTCACAGACCCGACAGCAAGCGGCGGACCAGGCAATCAAGATAATTATGAGGTATTTTAGAGGTATTTACCATTTTTGCAAGTTTATCGGCAGCTTCCCGTCGCCCATTGGAAGGGAAGAGAGCCTCCTGGTGTGCTGTGTCTCCCTCTATCAGCATCTGCAGGGAGACATGGGAGAGCCTGGGTGCAGCCGTGCACCTTTGTGCTGTGCTTGTCAGTGTTTGCAGCACCTCAATGCTGTAGAACACTGACAGCACAACTGTCAAAATCAATGTGGCCATGGTACTCTAAAGAAACCGGCTGATGATGCGTTATCAAATGATATCATGGGACCCGCTTTCTTTTAATTGCCCTGGAACCTCACAGGTGGGCTTAATACGCCTCATCAATGGAAGATTCTTCTTACAGTGTGGGCTGGGGTGAGGAGAGGGGTCACCAGCCGCCACCTACCGCGGGCATCCTGGTCTCGCCACGGTTGGCGAGATCGCGGACTCTGTTTTTAGTGATGTTGATTGAAGGATAAATATTGGCACCGGGCATAACCTGCCTGTTCTTCTTCGAAATAGTGCCATGGAATCTTTTACGTCCTCCTGAGAGGACAGATGGGGCCTTGGTTTAGCGTCTCATCTGAAAGATGGCACCTCCGACAGTGCAGCACTCCCTCAGGTGCAATCCCTCAGAATTCAATCTCTTCCTTTCCCAAAATGGCCTATTCTTAAGATACATGTATTTTAATGGCCCAAAATGGTTACAGTGCCATTGCATCACTGGAACTGAAGAGAGACATGGTGCTTGACTCCCCCCACCCCGTACATTTCAGGGTCAGCTCAATTAAATATGCAGAAGCATGTAGGCTGTGTAAATACAGCCTGCAATGTATCAGAGACACTGCGGGGAGGGGCGGTGGAAAACTCCTGCAGGACCGGGATACATTTAAGAACAGCAAAGAGAGAAACCAGGTGTTAATAAGAGGAACTTATGATAACTATATATGTGGGTAAAAAAAAAGCAATTTGGATTTGAAATCTAGTATTCTGAATTAAATCAATTCTTTATTTATTGTGTTTTAGAAGATGTTTGGAGGACAGTTTATAACAGGAAACCTTCTGCACCTCCTTACTAAACATTTGCCTCCTTAAGCAAATCTTGCTTGAGACATCAACAAGGCAGCACAGCGTGGTCTATGGATTCTACACGGGAGTCCATGAAGTGATCCATTTGAAATTTCAATAATATAGAGGGAATTGACAAAAGTGATTGAGAAAAATTGATCACTTAGGTGGATTTGAAAAACTAAAGAATACAAATTAAAAAGAAGGGGCAGTACAGGTTGAACTTCCCTTATCCGGAACCCCCGGGAGCTGGCCTGTTCTGGAGAAGGGATTTTTCCGGACGAGGGGCGGTCATGTTAAATTGGATGGTACAGGTACTGAGCAAGGGGTTATCGGGGCTGGCTGGCTTGGGGCTGGGAGTACGGTAGAGAGATCATGGGGTGGGGCAGGGAGGTGTGATGTTTCGCTGGGTCAGGCCAGCAATTGCGGGTGTCGGCAGCGAAGAAGGACTTCAATTTGTTCATGTCGGAGTTCTGCGCATGCGCCACCCGGTGGCCGGGAATGGTTCTGGACGAGCGGTGGTTCCCGATAAGGGAGTTCTAGGTAAGGGCGGTTCAACCTGTATAAGTGAGTTCAGGAGGCAGTTGGGTCTGTTTCCGATGATGGAGGTAATATGGCCAAAAGCTAGCTGGTGGGGTTAATCCAGCAGGGAAGAAGGACATGTATTTTTATAACTCCTTATTGATGTTTCCCCAAAACATCACAAAATGCTTCACCGACAGTTAATTCCTCAGAAGTGCAGTGGGCTATTTTGTAGACAAACAGGGCAGCCATTTTGTGGCAGCATGATCCTACAAATGATTTTGGTAGTGTTGGTTCAAGCAGGAACGATAGCCAGACACCCAGAGAACTCCCTGCTCTTGTAATAGTATCATAGAACTTTTAACATCCACCTGAAGTACTATAAAAGACAGACAGATCCCTGGTTTAGGATCTCTTCTGAAGGGCGGCATCTCTGATACTGCAGGAGCCCCTGTGCTGTACTAAAGTGTAAATCTAGATTACTTGCTTAAGTCTGGAGTGGAGCTCAGCCCCACTCCAACATCATACCCCTGGGCTGAGAGACTTATCATTGTGGCCATGGGTTTATTTATTATTTGAGGGAATGTGCTGGTGGTAGAGAGAGAGATTGCATGTGTTAGACCATCTGTATTTGCACTGAATGGTTAATTCTGGGAGAACTGTTCCCATCAGTAGAAAAACTAAGCACTGGTTATAAAACTGAGGCAGATGGTGCAAACCTGTGAAACGTTAATCCAATGTATGATTTGCTTCTTGACAACTGCTATCATAACTTAGCTTTGGTAATCAGAGGTGTGGTCTCAGCTATTATAAGTGGGCTTTAGTGGCTGTTATTTGCTATACGACCATATTTATATTTGTAAATTTGAAAGGGTAATCACTTTAACTGTTTAGAAGTCTATCTACAACTAAGCTAACAATGCTTTTAGTATTGCAGGCAGAAATTATTTGTCAAAAATATCTTGTGCTTTCTATTAACCAACACGAGACACTGTAGTTGTAAACTACATAACGATCATCCATAACGATCATCTTTTTCACATGAATACAGAATGCTCTTACAGTTCTCCTCCAGTACCTTTCTCCCAAACTGCACTGTGAAGATAATGAAAATTGATGGCATTTGGTGAATAGGGATCCCTAATTCCAACACCCGCTCTCCCTGAATGCTTTTTGTATTTTTGCAAAATGATAATACTTATGGATAGCCGCAGAAAGAGAACATTTTTCAACTTCATGTGTAGAATAACCTGCTGTGCTAGAAGCTTTAAGAAGTGCTTTCTGCCTGTTATTAGTCCTTTTTTTTTGCGTATTTCTGAAGTACTGGGAGTAATTCTGCCATTTACAGTGAAGGTGAACATTTTCTTGCTACGTGTGCAGAACATTACCTTTTGAACTTATCTGTGCTGGTTTTATAGTCAGGAGATTTAATTCTCTGGTGCTGCTGTTTTGCAGGAATTACAGGATGGAATTGGAAGCCAGCAAGCTGTTGTCACATCTTTGAATGTGACTGGGGAGGAGATTATTGGACAGTCATCGACAGCCGACGCTGGCATCCTCAAGGAGAAGCTCAGCAACTTGAACAGACGTTGGCAGGAGATCTGCAGACAGGTGGATGAGAGAAAGAGAAGGTAATCTCATGGCTATCCTACTATATTTCATTGAGGAGCTGTTCTTGATATGCAGTAACTAACCTTTCCTTTATCCATGTTGCAGTATTTATTTTAAACACAGATGACATAGCCTAGTCTTTGCGACATGTTTGAAACACAAATAGCCTAATCACCAAGAATTTCCTCAAGAATTCTCCCGACCAGTTGCTGTAACTTCAGAGGAACATTGGTGGAGAGATGCATTTCAGCCGATCTACCGCTGAAGTCATTGCAGCTAATCAAGGAGATTCCTGTCGGTTGTCTATTTGATGATCTAGTGGGATTACTGCCTACTGCATCCCAACAAAAGCATTTCACCACCGATTAGTATAAGCAAACTGAGGTTCTTTATTGGTCCATTTCAATTATTTGTTGTTGTGGATTTTTAATTAAGTTTTTCCGATAAGATATATGAAGAACAATTCACCTATTTAACAGGGAATTATATTCAAAGCTTCAATGTACTTATGAGTGAGTACAGGTTATTAGGGAAATGGCCCAGCACAGTGGTTTAGAGCACTTAAAAGTGACTGCAAAAGAAATCACTGTCGTGAACCTGATCTCCGTCTAGATGTCTTTAGCCTTCTTATTATTTAGGACACAATTATAATATTTGCTTAATGTTAGGGGCATTGAGTGGCCGGTTTTCAATGCTGCACCAACTATATTTTTATTTTATGGACAAGCTGACCAAATTGAACACCTGTGCTGTTTCTGTGTTGTGTTCTTGGATTGTCAACAATGTACGGGATATTTGGATATAAGGTTAGAACTAAAGCAGCCTGGAAAAGCATTTTCTTAGAAACTGATGGTAAAGCCCATTTCGCACACAGACTGAACTAATGATTTGCAAATAGATATGAGCCTGGAGTTTAACCCGGCCCAAATGGCACAAACTTGTTGGGTGCGTCGTCAAAATGACAGTCAGTGGGTTTGTGCCATGTCCACGTCACGATCCCACCCACCGCAACTTTAACTCAGTGCAAACTGGAGTTAGGAGGGCAGCCCACCCCCCCAGCAGGTGGCAGGTGTCCCTGCCTAAAGACATCATTGGCGCGCAACACAATCTTAACTCCCGGGATTGTGAGACCTGCACCGCGCCGAACCCGCCAGTAAAAGCTGGTAGCAATCAGCGTCGGGCGAGAAGAGGAGTTTCTCTTAGACCTACAAGGACCTCCTCTTCCCCCAGTCTTTCCCTGCCCGCCCCTCCACCCCACCCCCCCAATCTCCAGCCGCAATCAGTCCGGACTCCCAGTCCTCACTTACATTGTCGTGGATCGTTCCCTTGAGAACCTGAAGCATTGGCCTCCCACCCAGTTTACTGCTCCCGCCATATATCATTGCTGCTGGTTTCGGGCGATAGAAAGTCCAGAGAAATGCACATGAGGCCTGAGAGTTAAAATAGCCCAAGCCTCACACTCTCACCTGTCTGCGGTGACGAAAAAAATGATTCAGAAAGGAAAGATAGACAATGAAAGTAAGCTAGCACGAAATATGAAAACAGATAGCAAGAGTTTCTACAGGTATATAAAAAGGAAAAGAGTGGCTAAAGTAAATGTTGGTCCCTTAGAGGACGAAACAGGGAAATTAGTGATGGGGAACATGGAGATGGCAGAAACTCTGAACAAATAATTTGTATCAGTCTTTATGGTCGAGGGCACTAAAAATACCCCAACAGTGGATAGTCAAGGGGCTATAGGCGGGGGGCAGGAGGAACGTAACACGGTCACAATCACGAAGGAGGTGATACTCAGTAGGTTAATGGGACTAAAGGCAGATAAATCCCCTGGACCTGATGGCTTGCATCGTAGGGTCTTAAGAGAAATAGCAGCAGGGATAGTGGATACATTGGTTGTAATTTACCAAAATGCCCTGGATTCTGGGCAGGTCCCAGCAGATTGGAAAACTGCAAATGTAACACCCCTATAGGAGGTAGACAAAAAGCAGGAAACTATAGACTAGTTAGCCTAACATCTGTGGTTGGGAAAATGTTGGAGTCCATTATTAAAGAAGCAGTAGCAGGACATTTGGAAAAACATAATTCAGTCAGGCAGAGTCAGCATGGATTTATGTTTGACAAATTTGCTGGAATTCTTTGAGGATGTAACGGACAGGATGGATAAAGGGGAACCAGTGGCTGTGGTGTATTTCAACTTCCAGAAGGCATTTGACAAGGTGCCACATAAAAGGTTACGGCACAAGATAAAAGTTCACGGGGTTGGGGGTAATATATTAGCATTGTTAGAGGATTGGCTAACAAACAGAAAACTGAGAGTCGGAATAAATGGTTCATTCTCGGGTTGGCATTCAAAAACTCGTGGGGTGCCACAGGGATCAATGCTGGGACCGCAACTATTTACAATCTATATTGACGTCTTGGATGAAGGGACCGGGTGTAACGTAGCCAAGTTTTCTGATGATACAAAGGTGGGAGGAAAAGCAACGTGTGAGGAGGACACAAAAGACCTGCAAAAGGACATAGACAGGCCAAATGAGTGGGCAAAAATTTGGCAGATGGAGTATAATGTTGGAAAGTGTGAGGTTATGCACTTTGGCAGAAAAAATCGAAGAGCAAGTTACTTTTAAATGGAGAAAGTTTGCAAAGTGCTGCAGTACAGGGGGTCCTGGTGCAAGAAACACAAAAGGTTAGTATGCAGGTATAGCAAGTGATCAGGAAGGCCAATGGATTCTTGGCCTTTATTGCAAAGGGTATGGAATATAAAAGCAGGGAAGTCTTGCTACAGTTATATAGGGTATTGGTGAGGCCACATCTGGAATACTGCATACAGTTTTGATTTCCATATTTAAGAAAATATATACTTACTTTGGAGGCAGTTCAGAGAAGGTGCATTATATTGATTCCAGAGATGAGGGGGTTGACTTATGAGGAAAGATTGAGTAGGTTGGGCCTCTACTCATTGGAATTCAGAAGAATGGGAGGTGATCTTATCGAAACGTATAAAATTATGAGGGGGCTTGATGAGGTGGATGCAGAGAGTATGTTTCCACTGATAGGGGAGACTAAAACTAGGGGGCATGATCTTAGAATAGGAGCCACCCACTTAAAACTGAGATGAGGAGGAATTTGTTCTCAGAGGGTTGTAAATCTGTCCAATTCGCTGCCTCAGAGAGCTGTGGAGGCTGGGACATTGAATACATTTAAGACAGAAATAGACAGTTTCTTAATAGATAGAGGAATAAGGGGGTTATGAGGAGTGTGCAGGGAAGTGGACCTGAGTCCATGATCGGATCAGCCATGATCGTATTAAATGGTGGAGCAGGCTCGAGGGGCCATATGGCCTACTCCTGCTCCTGTGTCTTATGTTCTTCTGTTCTGATGTTTTCTACTCCCCCACAGCCCGATTGCCCCAAATGTGAGCCGAGTTAAAATCAGGCCTTCTGTGTGTTTTAAAGCTACAATGCTAAACATGGCACTCTTTATTGATATCTGCCAATATGATGACAATTAATTGGCAAAAGTCTATGGGCAAAAAATTGAATGGAGCAGCACCACCTGTTGGTGCCTGAGAGGGGCACTAATGGGACGCTAAACGCTTACCGCCAGAGCGCTGTCAGTGCCTCCCGAGAACTTGATTGGAGGTTTACTGGCGGCACTAACAGTTAGAGCTGCGCACTCTAGCGCCATCTACTTGGTGACGCAATGCGCGTGCAACGCCCCGATAGTGCCGCAGTTGGGAACTTCTGGGTTCGCCTGCCTTAGCGCCTGGTGCTAATCGCACCAGAGAAAGCAGGCATCCCGGAAGCTCTCCGGGCAATACTGAAACGGATCATAGAAACATAGACATAGAAAATAGGTGCAGGAGTAGGCCATTCGGCCCTTCTAGCCTGCACCGCCATTCAATGAGTTCATGGCTGAACATTCAACTTCAGTACCCCATTCCTGCTTTCTCGCCATACCCCTTGATCCCCCTAGCAGTAAGGACCTCATCTAACTCCTTTTTGAATATATTTAGTGAATTGGCCTCAACAACTTTCTGTGGTAGAGAATTCCACAGGTTCACCACTCTCTGGGTGAAGAAGTTCCTCCGCATCTCGGTCCTAAATGGCTTACCCCTTATCCTTAGACTGTGACCCCTGGTTCTGGACTTCCCCAACATTGGGAACATTCTTCCTGCATCTAACCTGTCTAACCCCGTCAGAATTTTATATGTTTCTATGAGGTCCCCTCTCATTCTTCTGAACTCCAGTGAATACAAGCCCAGTTGATCCAGTCTTTCTTGATAGGTCAGTCCCGCCATCCCGGGAATCAGTCTGGTGAACCTTCGCTGCACTCCCTCAATAGCAAGAATGTCCTTCCTCAGGTTAGGAGACCAAAACTGTACACAATACTCCAGGTGTGGCCTCACCAAGGCCCTGTACAACTGTAGCAACACCTCCCTGCCCCTGTACTCAAATCCCCTTGCTATGAATGCCAACATGCCATTTGCTTTCTTAACCGCCTGCTGCACCTGCATGCCAACCTTCAATGACTGATGTACCATGACACCCAGGTCTCTTTGCACCTCCCCTTTTCCTAATCTGTCACCATTCAGATAATAGTCTGTCTCTCTGTTTTTACCACCAAAGTGGATAACCTCACATTTATCCACATTATACTTCATCTGCCATGCATTTGCCCACTCACCTAACCTATCCAAGTCGCTCTGCAGCCTCACAGCATCCTCCTCGCAGCTCACACTGCCACCCAACTTAGTGTCATCCGCAAATTTGGAGATACTACATTTAATCCCCTCATCTAAATCATTAATGTACAGTGTAAACAGCTGGGGCCCCAGCACAGAACCTTGCGATACCCCACTAGTCACTGCCTGCCATTCTGAAAAGTACCCATTTACTCCTACTCTTTGCTTCCTGTCTGACAACCAGTTCTCAATCCATGTCAGTACACTACCCCCAATCCCATGTGCTCTAACTTTGCACATCAATCTCTTGTGTGGGACCTTGTCGAACGCCTTCTGAAAGTCCAAATATACCACATCAACTGGTTCTCCCTTATCCACTCTACTGGTAACATCCTCAAAAAATTCCAGAAGATTTGTCAAGCATGATTTCCCTTTCACAAATCCATGCTGACTTGGACCTATCATGTCACCTCTTTCCAAATGCACTGCTATGATCATCAGGTGAGTGGTTAGAAGGTGAGGTTTTTGCCATTTACATACACTTTATTTAGCTTCGCTTAATTTTGTCCGATGTTTAAAAATGTTCAAATCACCTCCCGTACATTTATTTTGAATCTTCAGGTGGTCCAGCTGACCTCCACTTTTTAGGCACTAGGATGCCAGTTTCCTAGTGCCACCACTTCATTAGCGCTCCTGCGCAAGCGACCTGCAATTGAACTTTAGCGTCCAAAGAGGAGTGTGGAATGCTTCACTTAGCGCTCCACTCCCCTCTTGGAGCACTAAAAATCAATATCCTGGTTGGAGGCGGTAAACATTGCCCGGCGCCCGTGGTGTTACCGCCTCAAACCGGACGATAATCAATTTTTCTCCCTATGAGTTGTAATTGACACTCGTTGTGTACTAAATGATAAAATTCCTTATCTAGAGACTTTTGATGGAAAATGTATCAACTTTGACAAGGGACAGAATTACAAGAACAGCGAAAGCACCCTTGTCAAATGAATGAAATATTTGGCTTTGGTGTTGATTAGAAACTTCGAGGACAAATATTCGGCATGTGTTCAAGAAATCAAAGTCCTTTGGCACCATTTGGATCAGACTAATACATGCGTGCGTCATTCATTAACAATGCATATTTCTTCTTTATTGCTTAATTTAACAATATTCATATCATTTATATGTAAAGTATTTTTTTTACTGCAAGCCATTAAATTTGGTGAGAAGGTGGAATATGCTCAATTTATTTTTCTTTTCGGGTTTTCATATTCTCCCCTTACAATATTGTCTGTAAGTTCTTGTTTGTAAACCACCATCAAATATTTAGAGCAACAATGCATTATGCATTAGCATATTTCTTTCAGGTTGTTTGAGGAGGATTGCTGGCTAATTTTCATCTCTTCTTTCACCTGCCGAGTCCAATTGCTTTTTTATAGGAACACTAACAGCAGGAATGGTTGCACTTATTTGTATCAGACATGTGGGGCATATCAGATTCTGCAGAGCTAAGCAATCTTGGAGGCAATTGTTGTGCCAGTTTTCACACTGTAGGTTTCTCCTGAAGTGTCTCATTTAATATATTACTTTCCATTTCTGCTCAATATAAAATATGTAAGGACTTCTTGCTTTGTTTGCAAGTTTAAATCATTCATTGCTAGTTAAGATTCTGAATCTGTGGTCACATTGTAAGCCAAGGACTACTAAAACAATTAGAATGTTAAAGTATAAAAAAATCAGACCCATTGAGTATAAGTCCAGGTAGGTAATGCTATTACGACGTTAAGTATTAGAGAGATCGCACTTAGAGTCTTGGACCAAGTTATAAAACCACAAGGAAAGGTACAAAAGACAATGATCACATTGGATATTAACATAATGATCCATGAAGAGTGGATAAAATGAGTTAAATCGGTTCTTGAAGCTTGGATACAGTGGGTCATGATCTAATTTTTTTAAATCATCAGGATTGGTTGGTAAATGGGAATAGTCTTTTATGTTAAACCAGGAGAAGAACTGATGGATATGATTAGGAGCTAAGGAGATTCTGGGCTAAATATAACAACATTTGTAGAATTAGCAACTTGATGGAACAGTCTGCTGCCAAGCAAATCGAATGGGGTTGCAGCATCCAAAAAAATCATATTTTTCTTTCAATAAAGAGTAAACACATATACACTTAGAAGAAAGGCAGGAAGAGCTGAAGGTGGTCTCAGCAGGTAAATGGTCTTTTTTCATCCCTTCATTCTTATGTTTTTGCATTGTTATCAACTGCATAGCAATCTTTGTAAGATGCCAGCTGTCATTAGTATAGCATTGCAGAGTCAATATAGACGGTAGCAAATGACAATCCAGTTGCAGTGGGCGCTAACTGGTATGCTGTGATTGGACCGAAGTTTGCTTTACAATCTCAGCAGGCCATCTTCAACAATTTTCAACAAGTGAAACTGTCTTTGCTTTGCACTGAACTGTACAAATAATAATTGCAATTTGAAAAGTGAATAAGTTGTAATTGCGTTATCATAACCTGCTGTCACAGTGTATTTATTGTAGTTTTAAAACTTCCAGGAGTGCACCAGCACTTTCTCACCATGTACGCTTCTGTTGAGTTTAATTTAAAGAGTGATATTATCACAATAAATAGATCAGCACCTGATAATGCTCGGAGCAGCCTGCTCCAGAAACTCTGCCGAAAAGGCACCACATTGATTGCCAGGGAAAATCTGTAACGCATACTTTTGCAATCTGTAGTGCCCTTGAAGTTTTAATGATTTATTTTAATAGAGCGATGAGTTGATTTTTATTGGACTCTCCTCCCCTCTGCTTACTGGTAATTTGTCTTCCAATTTGTGGAATATAATTTAAAAAGGCACCATCTCCTGTATGGGGAATTTTCTGGTTGGTTTGAGATAAAATCATTCAACAGATTGAGAAATTCCTCAGCAATTTTGATCAATACCAGTAGCTGAACCAAATTCTGCTTTTGCTTCAAAACCGAAAACCAAGTACGATTGTTACTTTCGAAAACTTGGCAGCACATTGCTCTGATTTTAGCTTATTTCAGTGTTACGTGCCCATACTTCCTCTGTCCAGGGCACTGACCAGAAGCTATCTGTTACTATCTTGGATGCTACTGAATATGGCACACGAATAAAAGTAGAATGGGGGCAGAAGCAAAAGATAGAAAGAAGAAAAGTAAAAGTGGAGGGCAGAGAAACCCAAGGAAAAATCAAAAAAGGCCACATTACAGGAAAATTCTAAAGGGGCAAAGTGTGTTAATAAGACAAGCCTGAAGGCTCTGTGCCTTAATGCGCGGAGTATTCGTAATAAGGTGGACGAATTAACTGTGCAGACAGCAATTAACGAATATGATATAATTGGCATCAGGGAGACATGGCTTCAGAATGACCAAGGCTGGGAACTCAACATCCAGGGGTATTCAACATTCAGGAAGGATAGACAGAAAGGAAAAGAAGGTGGGGTAGCTGGTTAAAGAGGAAATTAACACAATAGTAAGGAAGGACATTAGCTGGGATGGTGTGGATGGAGCTGCAGAATACCAAAGGGCAGAAAACGCTAGTGGGAGTTGTGTACAGACCACCAAACAGTAGTAATGAAGATGGGGACAGCATCAAACAAGAAATTAGGGATGTGTGCAATAAAGGTATAGCAGTTATCATGGGCGACTTTAATCTACATATAGATGGGCAAACCAAACTGGTAGTAATACGGTGGAGGAGGATTTCCTGGCGTGTATTAGGGATGGTTTTCCAGACCAATATGTCGAGGAACCAACTAGAGGGCTGGCCATCCTAGATTGGGTGATGTGTAATGAGCAAGGACTAATTAGCAATCTTGTTGTGCGAGGCTCCTTGGGGAAGAGTGACCATAATATGGTAGAATTCTTTATTAAGATGGCGAGTGACAGTGTTAATTCAGAGACGAGGGCCCTGAAAAGGAAAGGTAACTTCGATGGTATGAGACGTGAATTGGCTAGGATAGACTGGCAAATTATACTTAAATGGTTGACGGTGGATAGGCAATGGCAAACATTTAAAGATCACATGGATGAACTTCAACAATTGTACATCCCTGTCTGGAATAAAAATAAAATGGGGAAGGTGGCTCAACCGTGGCTAACAAGGGAAATTAAGGATAGTGTTAAATCCAAGGAAGAGGCATATAAATTGGTCAGAAAAAGCAGCAAACCCGAGGACTGGGAGAAATTTAGAATTCAGCAGAGGAGGACAAAGGGTTTAATTCGGAGGGGAAAATAGAGCATGAGAGGAAGCTTGCTGGGAACATAAAACTGACTGCAAAAGCTTCTATAGATATGTGAAGACAAACGTAGGTCCCTTGCAGTCAGATTCAGGTGAATTTATAATGGGGAACAAAGAAATGGCAGACCAGTTGAACAAATACTTTGGTTCTGTCTTCACGAAGGAAGACACAAATAGCCTTCCGGAAATACTAGGGGACCGAGGGTCTAGTGAGAAGGAGGAACTGAATGAAATCCTTATTAGTCGGGAAATTGTGTTAGTGAAATTGATGGGATTGAAGGCCAATAAATCCTCGGGGCCTGATAGTCTGCATCCCAGAGTACTCAAGGAAGTGGCCCTAGAAATTATAGATGCATTGGTGATCATTTTCCAACAGTCTATTGACTCTGGATCAGTTCCTATGGACTGGAGGGTAGCTAATGTAACACCACTTTTTAAAAAAGGAGGGAAAGAGAAAACGGGTAATTATAGACCAGTTAGCCTGACATCAGTAGTGGGGAAAATGTTGGAATCAGTTATTAAAGATGAAATAGCGCGCATTTGGAAAGCAGTGACAGGATCGGTCCAAGTCAGCATGGATTTATGAAAGGGAAATCATGCTTGACAAATCTTCTAGAATTTTTTGAGGACGTACCTAATAGAGTGGACAAGGGAGAACCAGTGGATGTGGTGCATTTGGACTTTCAAAAAGCTTTTTGACAAGGTCCCACACAAGAGATTGATGTGCAAAATTAAAGCACATGGTACTGGGGGTAATGTACTGACGTGCATAGATAACTGGTTGGCAGACAGGAAGCAGAGAGTCAGGATAAACGGGTCCTTTTCAGAATGGCAGGCAGTGACTAGTGGGGTGCCACAGGGCTCAGTGCTGGGACCCCAACTATTTACAATATACATCAATGATTTAGATGAAGGAATTGAGTGTAACATCTCCAAGTTTGCAGATGACACTAAGCTGGGTGGCGGTGTGAGCTGTGAGGAGGATGCAAAAGGCTGCAGGGTGACTTGGACAGGTTAGGTGAGTGGGCATATGCATGGCAGATGCAGTATAATATGGATAAATGTGAGGTTATCCACTTTGGTGGCAAAAACACGAAGGCAAAATATTATCTGAATGGTGGCAGATTAGGAAAAGAGGAGGTGCAATGAGACCTGGGTGTCATGGTTAATCAGTCATTGAAAGTTGGCATGTAGGTACAGCGGCAGTGAAGAAGGCAAATGATATGTTGGCCTTCATAGCCAGGGGATTTGAGTATAGGAACAGGGGGCTCTTATTGCAGTTGTACAGATACCCATCTGGACAATTGTGTTCAGTTTTGGTCTCCTAATCTGAGGAAGGACGTTCTTGCTATTGAGGGAGTGCCGCGAAGGTTCACCAGACTAATTCCAGGAATGGCAGGACTGACATATGAGGAGAGACTGGATTGGCTGGGCCTGTACTCACTGGAGTTTAGAAGGATGAGAGGGGATCTCATAGAAACATATAAAATTCTGACCGGACTGGACAGGTTAGATGCGGGAAGAATGTTCCTGATGTTGGGGAAGTCCAGAACCAGGGGACGCAGTCTTAGGATAAGGGGTAAGCCATTTAGGACTGAGATGAGGAGAAACTTCTTCACCCAGAGAGTGGTGAACCTGTGGAATTCTCTACCGCAGTCAGTTGTTGATGCCAGTTCATTGGATATATTCAAGAGGGAGTAAGATATGGCCCTTACGGCTAAAGGGATCAAGGGGTATGGAGAGAAAGCAGGAAAGGGGTACTGAGATGAATGATCAGCCATGATCTTATTGAATGGTAGTGCAGGCTCGAAGGGCCGAATGGCCTACTTCTGCACCTATTTTCTATGTTTCTATGAATAAAGATCAGCAGTCTGCATAGGATGTGTGCCAAGATCCAATGAATGCATAAATCTTTGAATGTGAACTATATTTCTCTATCCCTTCAGTTCCCGACACATCTTGCTATCTTTAGTGTGATCACATTGAGTCATACCTCAATGCTATGAGTATGAGACTGATGTGACATTTGTGTGCTGACGTGCCGCTAGGATATTTTTGACAAGATCCAGCTGTAACTGGGCCATTCAATAACGCTGCTGGAAATGAAAGGACGAGAAATGCGATTAAGTGGAATGATGGGTATCTAGCACATATAAGAATACTACTGATAGGTTTTTTGAAACATTTTATTGTTTGTGACTTGCAGTATTACTCGAGTATGGTGTTGAAATTTCAAAACATATTCTTGGTTCTGAAAAGAAAATACAAAGATGTTTCAGGGCAAAGGGTTATTACAATTTACTGCAGCTACCAGTATTAGATAATAACCAGTCGGAAACCAAGGAGGCATTTTCTTCACAGCTAGAAATATCGGAAACCTCTTTAAAATTTGTTTTTATTATTACACTTATTTTGATCTACTATACAAGTATTTCATGGATTTTACAGCATTGTTTCTTTCTTGAATTGACGAGTTGACATTAGTGCTGCATAATACATATATATTAGTACCAGAGGTGTGGTGCAGCAAAGGAAATGGTGCTGCCTCCATGCTCGGGTATCTCAGGTGGGCTTAGTTCCTGGGCTGGCTCGGAACAAATGGGAGGTCTGGTCTATTTTGAGGGCCGGACGTCATTAACATCAATGCCTCAGGTGGCTGGTAACAAATGGGCTCAATATTTGGTGGCCTGGTGGGCATCCTGGTAAAAGGTCAGGGATAACGGCACGTGGAGGGGTGGGAGCTCAGTCTCTTCCTGTGGAACTTGGAGGAACAAACTGTTCACTAAGGAGGACACAAACAACCTTCCGGATATAAAAGGGGTCAGAGGGTCTAGTAAGGAGGAGGAACTGAGGGAAATATTTATTAGTCGGGAAATTGTGTTGGGGAAATTGATGGGATTGAAGGCCGATAAATCCCCAGGGCCTGATGGACTGCATCCCAGAGTACTTAAGGAGGTGGCCTTGGAAATAGCGGATGCATTGACAGTTATTTTCCAACATTCCATTGACTCTGGATCAGTTCCTATCAAGTGGAGGGTAGCCAATGTAACCCCACTTTTTTAAAAAGGAGGGAGAGAGAAAACAGGGAATTATAGACCGGTCAGCCTGACCTCAGTAGTGGGTAAAATGATGGAATCAATTATTAAGGATGTCATAGCAGCGCATTTGGAAAATGGTGACATGATAGGTCCAAGTCAGCATGGATTTGTGAGAGGGAAATCATGCTTGACAAATCTTCTGGAATTCTTTGAGGATGTTTCCAGTAAAGTGGACAAAGGAGAACCAGTTGATGTGGTATATTTGGACTTTCAGAAGGCTTTCGACAAGGTCCCACACAAGAGATTAATGTGCAAAGTTAAAGCACATGGGATTGGAGGTAGTGTGCTGACGTGGATTGAGAACTGGTTGTCAGACAGGAAGCAAAGAGTAGGAGTAAATGGGTACTTTTCAGAATGGCAGGCAGTGACTAGTGGGGTACCGCAAGGTTCTGTGCTGGGGCCCCAGCTGTTTACATTGTACATTAATGATTTAGACGAGGGGATTAAATGTAGTATCTCCAAATTTGCGGATGACACTAAGTTGGGTGGCAGTGTGAGCTGCGAGGAGGATGCTATGAGGCTGCAGAGTGACTTGGATAGGTTAGGTGATGGGCAAATGCATGGCAGATGAAGTATAATGTGGATAAATTGAGGTTATCCACTTTGGTGGTAAAAACAGAGAGACAGACTATTATCTGAATGGTGACAGATTAGGAAAAGGGAAGGTGCAACGAGACCTGAGTGTCATGGTACATCAGTCATTGAAGGTTGGCATGCAGGTACAGCAGGCGGTTAAGAAAGCAAATGGCATGTTGGCATTCATAGCGAGGGGATTTGAGTACAGGGGCAGGGAGGTGTTGTTACAGTTGTACAGGGCCTTGGTGAGGCCACACCTGGAGTATTGTGTACAGTTTTGGTCTCCTAACTTGAGGAAGGACATTCTTGCTATTGAGGGAGTGCAGCGAAGATTCACCAGACTGATTCCCGGGATGGTGGGACTGACCTATCAAGAAAGACTGGATCAACTGGGCTTGTATTCACTGGAGTTCAGAAGAATGAGAGGGGACCTCATAGAAACGTTTAAAATTCTGACGGGTTTAGACAGGTTAGATGCATGAAGAATGTTCCCAATGTTGGGGAAGTCCAGAACCAGGGGTCACAGTCTAAGGATAAGGGGTAAGCCATTTAGGACCGAGATGAGGAGAAACTTCTTCACCCAGAGAGTGGTGAATCTGTGGAATTCTCTACCACAGAAAGTAGTTGAGGCCAATTCATTAAATATATTCAAAAAGGAGTTAGATGAAGTCCTTACTACTTGGGGGATCAAGGGGTATGGCGAGAAAGCAGGAAGGGGGTACTGAAGTTTCATGTTCAGCCATGAACTCATTGAATGGCGGTGCAGGCTAGAAGGGCTGAATGGCCTGCTTCTGCACCTATTTTCTATGTTTCTATGTTTCTATGTTCCTTCTAGCCCCACAAAAATAATTTTAGTTTTAATCGCTTTTGGCCTCTTATCGTCTTATCGTCTTTTATCAGACTTTACTGAGCAGAGTGAACACAGCGGACGCTCTGCCCAGTCAGCAATTAAAATGCCATTGGGGTCCTGTGTGCATCACAGGACCTCAGTACATCACCTCCATTTTAACTGCGCGATCACCCTGTTTCTGCTGGGCGTAGGGAGTTACCATTCACCTCCTTGTGTCGTATGACATCACTTAACTGCCTTATTTGTAGTCCTGTGTGTAGATGCAGCCAATGTTATATATAAGTCTATATAATGATCTATTGGCCTGCTATCTGTAATGTTGAACCTTTAGGGTACCATCAGCTATGTAAGTCAATTGAACAGTGTCAGTTCCTCTGGCGCAGCGATGAGGTGACTCACATTTTTTTTTAAAGATAATTTATATTTGACATGGTCACTTCAATGACCAGCACAGGTTAGACTTCAGTATCTCAGTACGCCATTGGCTGAAAGTCTGTCCTTTGGAGATATTGGCCTCGATATTAATGAGGAGGTGGGGAGGAAGCAGGAGAGCAGTTTTGTGGTCCGGAATCCTGGAAGAACAGGCGAACTTCAGATCCTGCCAAATTTAAGAGGCCGGCTGGCTGGGTGCGTAGGCCTTCAGCACCAGGTGGCAGCCAAGGAGCGGAGAGGAGGGAGAAAGAGATCAGGAGTGGGAACGTTATTGATGGGGGGAAGCCAGAGAGATTAGAGGTTGAGGGGGGGTCATTGGGAGGGCCAGAGAGATCAGTGATCAAGGGTATATTGATGGGGTGGGGGATTGGAAAAATCGGGGCAGAGGGAAAAAGATCGTGGAGGGCTCATAGAGGACATGGGAGGGCCAGGAGGAGATTGTGGGTTGGGGAGGACATCGGGGGACGGGCATTGGATCATGGGAGGAAGGGGGATACGATCGCTGGGGAGGTTCCTTGGGGGGACCGGGGAGTAGCACTCTTGCTTCTACTGGCTCACAAGCAATGCTGGAAAAGCACTTCCCTGTTCCATGCTGCAGTCCTTGCCTCCCTTTCCCTGCCGAGTTTCCCAAGGCCCGGGATAACCAGATGGCCAGCGTTAAAGCTGGGACAGAGAAAAAATGTGAGGCACGCGGCCTCATTAATAGATATTAAATGAGTGACCCGCCTCCTGGGGGCGGTTTCAAGGCAGGTGGGGTTCGGATTTGAGATTTTTAACATTTTCACTTCCCACCTGACCCAAGCCCATTTAAAATTCATCCACCACCCCCCCTCCGCACCGCACCCCCCCCACCACTCACCCCCCCCACCCCCGCACCGCCCCCCCCACCCCCGCACCGCACCCCCCCCACCACTCACCCACCCCCCCACCCCCGCACCGCCCCCCACCACTCACCCCCACCCCCGCACCGCACCGCCCCCCACCCACCCCCCTGCACCGCACCCCCGCACCGCACCGCCCCCCACCCCCGCACCGCACCGCCCCCCACCACCCACCCCCCCCCGCACCGCATCACGCCCCCACCACTCACCACCCCCCCCACCCCCGCACCGCACCGCCTCCCCACCACCACTCACCCTCCCCACCACTCACCCCCCCCACCCCCGCACCGCACCGTGCCCCCACCACTCACCATCCCCCCCCACCACTCACCCACCCCCGCACCGCACCACCCCCCCCCACACCGCACCCTATTTCTTCTGTCAATATGAGGCCAAATTTCTAATTGTCGTTCCAAGTTCAGGAATTGAGGTCAGGTATAGGAGAAAGGGTCAAATAATTAAGAAATTATGTGAAAGGTGAGAAAAATTTATTGCAATATTATAAAACAAAAGCTAAAATTAAACTGAGAAAAGAGAGTAATGAAGGTATAGGAGAAAAAAATGAAGCAATTCAGAAATAAAATAATTTTAAAGTTTATTTCTAACTACTGTTTTTGGGAGCATAATATATTATTAGTGTTTAAGGTCACTCCTTGCATCTAAGTACCATTGCTGCTGTAATATGAGGTTTTTTTTTCAGTGTTTCACTGTATTACAGTGTCTGGCACAGGGTGAACAGAATTGCCTGGAGCTGCTGAATTAAAATGGGGTGAAGTTGCGTGCACTGAAATTGTTTTGTCACTATGTGTTTCCAGTGGAAGCCAGAGCTGGAGGAGTTGTTTATGTTGCACTTCAGCCAGCATTTAGAAATGAGAGTCCAGTGCATTGTTGCTTTCTTTTAACAACAACAACTTGCATATATCTTCTTCGGCAGGCCCTCGGAGTCGAGGATGACTTGCTTCCACACTACTATGAGTTCTCAGGTGACTTATGAGTCCAATGCGGGACCTACAGTCTCTGTCACAGATGGGGTAGACGGTGGTTGGAGGGAGGGGTGAGTGGGGTGCTTAGGTTGTCGTGCGCTCCTTCCGCTGTTTGCGTTTGGCTTCTGGCGAAGAGACTCGAGGTGTTTGGCTTTGAGGGTGTCCTTGAAGCATTTCCTCTGCCCACCTGGGGCTCGCTTGCCATGTCGGAACTCTGAGTAGAGCGCTTGTTTTTGGAGTCTCGTATCGGGCGTGCGGATGATGTGAACTTGCATTTATGTAGCACCTTTAACATAGTAAAACATCCCAAGGCGCTTCACAGACCGTTAGCAAACAAATTTTGAGGCTGAGCCACATGAGGAAACATTGGGACAGATGACTGAAAGCTTGGTTAAAGTGGTATGTTTTTTGGAGCGTCTTACAGTGTTAGGGTTAGAGAGAGGTCAAAAGACCAAGAGGTTTAGGGAGGGAATTCCAGAGCTTAGGGCATAGGCAGCCAAAGGTGCAGCCACAATTGGAGGAGCACAGAGATCTTGGAGGGTTGTAAGGCTACAGAGATAGGGAGGGGCAAGGCCATGAAGGGATTTGAAAACAAGGATTAGTCTTAAGTTACTTGAACGTGTTGTCAATATAATAGAATAAATGTGCTACTTGGGACACTTCATCATATTTTGTTTTTCCTAACATCTTCACCATTTAGAGAAGCAATAGGAAATCAACTGTTTATTCAGTTCCCTTTGGTCTATGTGTAACAAATGTCTTCTCTACTGTCAGCCATATAACAGGTAGAGAATATAGAATAAGGATCGATCTTGTTGAATTTGTAAACGTTCTCTCAGATGGTTGCATTGGGCTACATTCATAAAATTAGTTGCAACTGCTGATAAAATTTAATGTCATTCAAATACACCCTGTAACCTATAACCAAAGCTTTGTAAATATTGAATGTGTTTTTAGATTTCTAGTATAAAAATTTTGAAATATAAATGTTAATATTTTGGAAAGTATTTACAGTGCACATTTTATTCTTCATTTATTCAAAATTCACATTCAAATGGAAAATCTTCTCGGAACGTTATTTGTTTACAAGTTTAACACCTCTAAAGTCCATCTCTACAGTCTGTTTCAGTTTATCGTGACATTTATTCCAGTTGAATTGTTTTTTTTCTAGTTTTCTGAAGTTTTTGTGCAGGTCCATTTTAGGTTCTTGGTGCTGTGACCTTCCTGAGTTCATTCAGTTTTGCTCTTGGTCTGCAGGCATGACCTGTTCCCAACACTCACTATTCTGTTCACCCTTTTCGGTTCTGAAGTGAGTCGGTCATCCTCTCAGTTTCTGGCTTTGGATCCAAAGTATTTAATCCCCGAACAATCATCGATCCATTCTGTGGCCTTCAGCCTTGCACACTTTGGACTGTAAGAAGGAGTTAGTTACCTTAGTCTCGACTTCAGTGCTGATCCAAGTTGAGTGTATTACGAAGGATCAGCTAAAGAAGGCTTTGACTGCTGGGTTCACTCGCTGGTGCCTTTGTGTTTTATAAGAGAAGAGGTAGGGCATTGATCTAGGAGCCTCCTCACAGGGACTACCCAAAGGAATCACTTTGTGCAATATTCTCAATGTATGACTGCTTCATTAATTCAACTCTGTTACGGTTTTTGTAAAGAGGCTGTAGCTTTTCCAACATCCAAGTTTTGTGTCCTTTGGCTGGTTTGTTTGCCTGAGGCCAATTGCTATTTTCCTCAGATACAAGCACACTTCCCTATATTCTGTGTTGAAGAGAAAGGCTGTGAAGATGAAACAGGAGTTACACTTACGTAATGGAACTGGTCATTAAGACAGTGCTCATGCCTGTGGCAGCACAGACAACCCACATCAGGAGATATTTTTTCCTTCATCAGGTAAAATATGGTCAGTGGCAAATGTAAGCTAGTGACACGAGCCAGTGCAGTCTGCATTTTTTCTGGCTACGTGTGTGTGTTCAATCTGCTTATACTGGCTAGCATCGTGAGAAGCACAGTGCCTTCATTGCTATAGAGTGGGGGAAGAGTACCTGACCTGTGCATGAGGCCAACTTCTTTTAAGTCTCCCAAGGAATGAAGGAAGTTCCTCTTAGTATGCGGAAATTTCACATTGTTAAAAGACTAGTATAAGATCGTTGATCAAAATATTTAATTGCATTTTAGAATAAGATGCTAATCTTCAACTGTTTAAAAAAAATATTGAGGTAATATTATGCTGTCATCTTAAATTGAGATTCCACTTTCAACTACGGTTCCAAGAAGAAAATACTCTGTGATATGATCGTGCTGCTTTCAGACAACTCTCAAATCCATAAGCTAATTATTGAATCTTTGCTACATTCAGTGTGTCAGCCATCATGCTCCATGAAGGATAGATTGCTAGGGATAAAGGGGTTGAACTTGGTGGAGCTGCCGCCGACTGCCGGCGAGTTTTCTGGGCGGTCTTCCCTCCGAGGGAGTTTGGTGGAGGCCTCCCGCCGGCAGGGAGGGAAGACCGCTGGGAACCGCCCGCTTACGTCCTCTGGCGCGCAACTCACGTAAGTGTCCTTCCGCCCGCCGAGCTGCCAGTCTGGTCCGGGCGAGAGCCGGAGCATGGGGAAGGATCGCCGCATGGAGGCAGGTCGAACCTCAATGTAAGAAGACCTGCAGAAAAAGGTTAGTAAACTTCTTTTCTTAATTTTTTTCTGGCGATTCAGGTGGATGGGGTCCCCTGAAGGTTTTTAAGTGTTTTTTATTAATTAAAATTAAAAAAATGTTTTGATATGTTCCCGCCTCCCCGGGCCCGACTCAATCCTCGGGCAGGACTTTGCCGAGGATCGCATTTGCCGCCGAGATTTGGAGCTCCCACCTGCTGCCACTCAGATTCAGGGCATAAGTCGCTTTTTTGCCGCCGGGCGGTCTTTCCAGGACTTTTCCATGAAACTCCCGCCCAAAGTATCGTCAGGTATCTCAGCAATCCTTTGGGCGGCACTTGGGCGGAACTTTGCTTCCACCAAATTTGGGACCAAACTTTCTTCAGTTTATTATGCACCTCCTCTTGATATCCAGATGATCTGAGAAAAAGAGCATTTCTCACCAGAAATCCATGTGCATTCATTTTCCTGACATCTGCACATACATCCTGATAAGATCAACAAAGTGAGCTGTAGTGGCTCATATTAATCCAGTCACAGTACATAAGCAGTTTAAAAAACGATTGCCATTGGTTCTGGGCTGGAGGGGGAAATAATTCATACTTGCACTAGGCTTTGTGATTGGTTCCATTTGTATATGACTGACAATTCCTTTTTGTATAGTCAAATTCAAAATCTAGGAAGTTAGATTATTTCTTTGGTGGTTGGAAGCTCTCGATTTCGGTAAAAAGCGTTTTCACTGAGAGTTGATGTGGCTTCATCGCCACAGAGCTACACGTGCCGTTGTGAACGTTATTTTTTAAATTTGCGCAGCTTCTCGTCATTGTCAGTAGTCACTCTGTAAACAAAAGGTTAGGGGGTTCTGTTTAAATCGAAAATCAACTTGGAGCTGAATTCATAGTCAGTTTGAGATTCCTGTAAATCAGTTTAAACTTCCAAGAAATGTTTCAGGTTATTATATGCTCCAACAGTGATAAGAATGCAAAGGAATGAAGCACTGTGTAATTGTGAGTTATTTGTAAAGGATTAGCTTAGATCTTAGGTTTATGATTTTTAAAATTATTTTGCTTGAGGTAGGTCATGGGCCGGAATTTACAGTTGGAGACGTATCTCCGGAGTATGGCTCCGACCCGCTAAAAAAATATCTGCATCAACCTGCTGTATCCCGTGCTTCGTAAAGGCCCATGGATCTCAGGGACGCAGGCGGTTCGGAAGATTCCCTGGGATCACGTAGGCCAGGTCCTCCTATCAGAAAGATGGATTCCTCAAAATTATGGGATCCCCATAAGCAAATCCCCCCAAAATTAAATAATTTACACAAGTGGAATAAAGATAAATGTTCCCATTTTGAAATTTCATTAAAAGTCCCTTTAATGAAGCATTTACAATAAAAATGTAATTTTTTGAAAAATAATTTTAAACATTTTAAACTGAGCAAAAATTGACATAAGCTAATTTTAAATGTTTGTGTACGATTTTTTAACCCTTACGCTGGTGAAAGCAGGCGTAAGGGTCTCATGGGAATTTGCTGGGCAACAGTTAACTCTGCAGGTAAAAGGAAACAAGGACTGCTGCATGGAACAGGAAAGTGATTTTTAGGTCACTGCAGTAGTTCTATCAAGGTGAACCTTGACAGATCGCAAGTTCCGGGTTTTCGCACATGTGTAGCGAATGCAGAAACCTGAAACTTACAGGCTTACGATGGTGTATGCTGCATACACCATGATGAACGGAAAATCTGGGCTAGTAAACTTTCCATGGTTAATATGTAACTATTATATACTGCATTTTTGTTCAATAAATTTGATTAATAGTTTTAAACTTATGAAATTGGAAGGTGTACTGCTCCATTTGCTCATCAAAGCACAAAACCGATCCAATTAACGAATAGGATAGGTGCAGAAGCTAAAAGCAATTGGTTGGCAAGGTTTTCTGTTATGAGCATTTCCAAAAGATAACTTGGATCTCCAGGCTAAGATGGACACTGTCAATGCTATGGGGAATAAGGACTTATCTCTGAGCGTGATCAAAGATATGAGTCAAAATAATGAGTAAAATATGAGTAAAAAGAGTAGAAAAGATCCAAAGCTGTAATAGGGACCCTCCCTAATCCAGTGGTGCTGAGGCCAATTATAATAACCCTTCGTCTGACCTGGCTTGTACAGACCAGTTACCAAATCCAGAATCTCCGTAGTCTGTTTTGCTCAGTACCATGCTAGGCAGTGCACTGACCAACTGAGCCATCTATATTATAGATGGATTTTTTTGTGTTCTGATGAATGCTGCAGCTGTGGAGTTTGCCAATGTCTAACACAAAGGTCTTCTGAAAATGGTCTTGCATGCATGTCAAATGATAGGATCAGGGTGGGAATGGGACGGGTCTCGAAATGAAACCTTTGATATATTAAATGACAATGACAAGATGGTCCAGTAATGAAGAGATTATTCACTGCTGTGGGCATGGAAAACTAACAGCTGAGTAACCATGAGTATGCTTCATGAAACTTTCTTCGAGAAAAATGTGTTCAAAACTATACAGTCTCTACAGATGTTCTCCTGTAGTAGTAAAACAGCTCAAAATGCTGCAGTCAAATCTCAACAAATGTATATGCAAACTAAGCTTAATTCTTATGCAAGCATAGAAGTCCAATATGTTATTCCTATTTTCATTGGATACAAGTTCAATGTGTCATTCCCATTGACTTCATTAGAACATGTCCAATGTGTCATTCTCAGTTACGTCCATTAAATACAAGTCCAATGTGTCATTCTATTTGACTTCATTAGATACAACTTCAATGTGTCATTCCCATTTATTTTATTAGTTTCAAAGTGTCATTCCTAATTACTTCCATTGGATACAAGTGCAATGTGCAATCACATTTTCTTCTATTAGATACAAGTCTTATGTGTCATTCCCATTTCCTTGTAATTGATTCATGTCCAAGGTGTCATTCCAATTTACTTCCATTAGGTAGAAGTCCTGGTGCAAACATAATCCAGAGAAAAGATTTTAAAATCATGAGCCGAATTCTAATGATCCTCAACTGGTGCTTTTTATGAGCCATAGAAATGGGAGATTATTTCCGAGCACAGGTAGTTTAGCAGGTATATGGCTGCTAACAGTTTGACTGGATATCATAATATTTCTACATCTTTTACTGCATCAGATAGCATTTAAGTCTGCACATTTGAAACCATATTTATGAAATCTGAGAGCACAATCCCAGCAGGGCAGTGGTAGCTCTGGTCTGTGTGCTCTTTACTGTGGGGCTATATGGATACAGCCAGATCTGATTTGAGTTGAGATCTTGCAACCACAAGAGAGGGATTTTAGTCAGCAGTATTAGTTGCCAAAATCCTAAGTTTTTATTCCTTCAATAGGACCCCTGAAACCCTAAAGTGAAGGAAAATAACATTCTCTTTTAATTGTTTTTTAATCCTGTAGAACGGTTTAAATTCTACAATGTCAAATTATTTTGTAGGCAAAATGAATCCTATGAATGCAAGCTGGCACTTAAATAACAAACCTGTGGTGTCTTGGATCATATGTAATGAAGAGGTATAGTTAGAAAGTTGTCTGCTGCAATGCTTATTGTCAAAACGAGCCAATCGAGACCCCATAAAAGGGAGGATGGAAGATTGATCTTAAAGTGCTCTTATGTTGCTGTTTCTTCCATTGCTACTTCACAGTGACATCAAAGTGAGAGTATAACTCCAGAGTCGAGTCCTGAGTTTACCCCCTTAAGAAGGCTTTGTCTCAATGCTTGGGCTTCGTATTGCATGGAGTAGAACTCCAGTATAGTGACAAGTTGGGTTTAAGAGTTCTTCAGGGCTCCCTTGAACCTCATGGGCACTTCATAAAGTGAAGTCGAGAATCACTGGTTTTGAGGAAGCTGGTGCTTGCCGTGCTCTCATATCATTCAAAATTTACCCCTGGAGATGTGGAATTCTGCACAAACATGAAAACACATGTATACACGGCTCCTTCTTGGGCACGAGTGAGATTCCACCCAGGCAGTATAAATCAGGTGTTGCCAATTGTAAATTTATACTTTCTGCAGTCTCAGACGAATAGTATAGTATAACTGCAACCAAAAATAACAACTGAAATGTTGGTCCCAAAGCAGTGTTTATTCTTATACATTCAATCCTTTATATAGCTGCAATGCACTGAATTGCAATGGTTTGCAGAAGAGGGCGAGGAGTTAATTTTAAATGGGATTCAGTCTTATCAGAGTTAGCTCCAAATTAGATCGAAAGCATTCTTGAAATTGCATCTTGGCGAGATGCATGCTCTGTTGTGGCACAGTGCCTCAATGCTTCATGGTTGGATGATATTGCAAAAGATGTCCGAAAAGCAGAAAAAGATTGAACTCTTTGAAATTGCATTAATTAGGATCTGTTTCACGATTTCTTCATTAGTATTATCTCACTGACAATCCTGTTCTTTCCTATCCGTTTTAGAACCTAAGGATTATAAAATGCTGCGTAATCAAACAAAATCATAGCTGATTAAAATATCACTGAAAATAATTCTAATAGTGTAAACATCAGAGAAGTGGTGCATTGCTCTCTCCAGATCAGACCAGTTATAAATAGTTTTATGTAAAACTTGATGTGTTCTGTGCAGAATCATATTTTTCCATCATATCACATCACACTCTGTGATAGGAGAACGTGAAAAGTATCCTGAATTTAATTGCAGTAAAAAAACCACTGCTGACAATAGCCTACAGGCAGCACCGCAATCACTGTCACTGCAAAAAGCCCATCTTACAATGTGCGAATTTGCAAGAAAACAGATTCTATGGACCGAGTTCATTTCTGTGTCAAATTCAAAGGCTGTGATTTTGTGTGATTCTGGTGACTTACTTCATCAGTAATATATTAGTTCGCAACTCAGCACAAGTCAGTAACAATGTTGTCTGTACATTCACAGGTCTCAAAGTTTAAACAAGACTGTAGCATTAGAAAACATTGCTGTTTTGACAAAGAACTTTTGCTATGACATTGGCAAGATGCCTTAAAAGCAGTTTTATCAAGAAGTGCCCACCAACATTTTGTTTATTTGTTGAACATTCCGACATGCTGGCCTGGATTTTGAAGCAAAAGCAATGATAAGGCTATCAGCGTTCACCGTTATTAAGGAGTAAATCTGAGTAAATTGAGGGGCGGAAGTGCCCTTGGATCAGGTCAGCATGTCACTGATGATGTCAGCACGTCGCTGATAACATCAGCACAGCACGGACGTGCCGCGTTGTGCTGCCGCGTGACAATGTATCTCCCCTTCAGTTAAAGGGAAGGGCCGCTGTGAGCTCGGCAATAAGTTTAATTAAGCCCAATGGGCCACCAGGGAGTGTTTCATCTGGAGGCGGTGATGGAGCTTAAGGATGGGGGCTATTTCGGCCCCATTAGGTCTTGTCCATTCAAGTGTAAGTACATTTTTAATGCCGTGATAAGTATTAATTACTGCCAAGTAACCTCTCTGGAACTGAAAATGTAATTATTGTTGGAGATCTTTTCTTTCTAATTACTTTTTCTTTCTGTCTTTTTTATCTCTCTCACTCTCTCTTAATCCCATCTTCCTTTCCCTCTCTTTATTTTGCTTTCTGTACACTATTTGGCATTGAATTAACTACTCTAACTTACACTTCCTGCTTCAGACTTTGTGGCCGGGATTTTGCTCACCTCAGCGGGTCCGGGGCGAGTGATATTGGTGGCGGGTTCCGACCCCGCTGCTGGCTCCATTCTGCTGTCCAAAATGATTTTCCATTGATGGGGCTTGTTAAGCCCGCAGAGCGCGTTTGTCGGTCTAATTAGAGGAAGCAGGTCTGGTGATGTCATTTCATGATGTGTCATCAGCCGGTTTCCTTAAAGGGACTATGGCCAACATTATATTGACATTTGTGCTGCAAACACTGACAAGAATTGCATAGAAAACATAGAAAATAGGTGCAAGAGCAGGCCATTCGGCCCTTCGAGCCTGCACTACCATTCAATATGATCATGGCTGATCATGCAACTTAAAACCCCACTCCTGCCTTCTCCCCATACCCCCGATCCCTTTAGCCATAAGGGCCACATCTAACTCCCTTTTGAATATATCCAACAAACTGGACTCAACAACTTTCTGTGGTAGAGAATTCGATAGGTTCACAATTCTCTGGGTGAAAAAGTTTCTCCTCATCTCGGTCCTATATGGCTTACCACTTATCATTAGACTGTGATCCCTGATTCTGTCCTTCCTCAACATCGGGAACATTCTTCCTGTCCAATCCCGTCGGAATTTTATATGCTTCTATGAGATCCCCTCTCATTCTTCTAAATTCCAGTGAATATAAGCCCAGTCGATCAAGTCTTTCTTCATATATCAGTCCTGCCATCCCAGGAATCAGTCTGGTGAACCTTTGCTGCACTCCCTCAATAGCAAGAATGTCCTTCCTCAGATTAGGAGACCAAAACTGCACACAATACTCAAGATGTGGTCTCACCTGTACAACTGGAGCAAGACCTCCCTGCTCCTATACTCAAATCCTCTAGCAATGAAGGCCAACATGCCATTTTCTTTCTTTACTGCCTGCTGTACCTGCATGCCTACTTTCAATGACTGATGTACCATGACACCCAGGTTTTGTTGCACCTCCCCTTTTACTAATCTGTTACCATTCAGATAATAAACTGCCTTCCTGTTTTTGCCACCAAAGTGGATAACCTCACACTTATCCACATTATACTGTATCTGCCATGCATTTGCCCACTCACCTAACCTGCCCAAGTCTCCCTGCAGCCTCTTAGCATCCTCCTCACAGCTCACACTGCCACCCAGCTTCATGTCATCTGCAAACTTGGAGATATTACATTCAATTCCTTCATCTAAATCATTAATATATATTGTAAATAGCTGGGGTCCCAGCACTGAACCTTGCGGTACCCCACTAGTCACTGCGTGCCATTCTGAAACGGACCCGTTTATTCCCACTCTTTGCTTCCTGTCTGCCAACCAGTTCTCTATCCATGTCAATATATTACCCCCAATCCCATGTGCCTTAATTTTGCACACTAATCTCTTGTGTGGGACCTTGTCAAAAGCCTTTTGAAAGTCTAAATACACCAGATCCACTGGTTCTCCCTTATCCACTCTACTAGTTACATCCTCAAAAAATTCTAGAAGTTTTGTCAAGCATGATTTCTCTTTCATAAATCCATGCTGACTTGGACCGATCCTGTCACTGCTTTCCAAATGCGCTGCTATTACATCTTGCATGGCTGAACCAAGGTTCTCCAATGACTCCCTCCATATGCTTATGGAGGGAGACAAAGCACACAGGGAGGTCCTCTTCCCTTACGATGGGCGGAAGACACCTCCCCAGGAGACCAACACATCCTGGTTGCACATTGCACAGGAGGACACAAGCAGGGATGTGTTCAGGAGGAGCTGGGTGCAGTGGGATAAAATTTCCAAATATCTCATTAGCTCACAAAATGTTAGTACAAAGCCACACTCTCCTTCATCCTGCTGTGCCTCTCATCACATCCCCATCGCTCTGCCATCCCTACCCTATCCCTGCACATCCTTACTCACACCAACTTATCTTGCACCTCCACCCATCCCACTCTCTATATCTACATTATCACCTCCCCATCTCACTGGCCAACGCTCACACTCACCCTCATCCTAGTGCAATCATACCAACTAGCAACACACAAGGGTAGCCACTTGGGTGTTTCAGCCAATGTTCATGTGAGGTTTCTGTCAAACATTGAAACCTTTATGTTCAACACTTTCCATTCTTGGACAGATTTGTGTGTACCTTTGGAAGTGAATAGTGAGTTGCCGCGAATGGTGAGACATAACGGTACCCCCTGCAAAGGTAGTGAGTGTGAAAGAAATGGCTTGGACATTGTAGGGATGCTTTATGTTGTCGGTGTGGGGTGGAACCAACTTGACGCATCATGTGGCAGCCAGGGTGTACAGTGTCAAGTGAAGTAAATTTGGCTATGGTGAGGCAATCCCTGGCCTCCTGGACAGCAATGTGCTCGGTTGGTGATGCCCTCTGCCTGTGCAGCATCAGGTGATTGTGGAGAAGGTTGGTGTTATTGTTGGTGCTGCTGGTGTGCCTAGTGCTGCTGGTGTTGGGACTGATGATTGTGGGAATCTGAGGACCAAGGTGAAACAATATAAAGCGCACCCGTGTTGATGGAATAGATGGCAGGTGAAGTAGCATTCTGTCAATGGTGAGAGAGTTACTCCAATGAGGTAATACTGGATGGAGAGTGGAATGTGGAGAGCCTGCAGAATCTGTGCTGGAAATGAACTGAGATACAGCTTGTGGCTGAGGAAAGTGATGATCTGTCATGTGGGAGCTTTTACTGTACATTTGAAGCTGTCAAGTAATCAGCTGGAGCAATGGCTAGTGAACTCGCTCCTCAGCGCTGACAGACCCGACATTGTGAAATGCACAACCCGCTGTCCAAAAAACTACATTCCCACCCGATCTGCCATCAATCCCGCCCGCTGAACCCCTGGAAAATTGCAGCCTGCATGTCCCAGTAAGAATTCTTCAATCTGATTGGTTAAGAAAACACCCTGGGACCGAAATTGCCCACCGCTGGAAATGAGACGCACGCACCCCATTTCTGCTGTTTTCTGTTGTGGGTGAGGTGGTCTCTTGAGCGAAATTCCGCTCTTTGGCTTTTTCTTTTCGGCGGACCGACCGATGACTTCATCATGGCGCCACGTCACCATGGCTCTTCCCTTCACTTAAAGGGGAAAACCTGCATGATTTTTAAAGTTTGGTCCACTGGGCCACTAGGGAGGGTTTTGAGTGGGTCAGCGGCCTGGCACCCAAGAACCTGGGGGCATAATTGTCGGCCCGACATGGCAGCCGGCCGACAAAATAAAACATGGTGGCAGCGGCAGTGTGTCCGCCCCTTTAATGGGAGCCGCACCACCATTTTAGAAGGCTACAGCCTCACTGTACCGACTCAAAAAAGTAGGCTTTGGCACCGCCCAGCGGGAGGGAGGAAGATCTTCTCGGCGGAATTGCGCTGTCGGGGGGGCAACGTCGGTGGTGCGGACTCTGATGAAGCACTTGAGACGGTTCGGCAGCAGCGGAACGGTAGGGGGGGAGCGGGTCACCGCCGGGATACCACAGGAGCGGAATTTTGATAATAGCGGCCATTACACGAAAAGTCGACGGCCGTTGCACTCCGCAGCGTGGCCACCGATTTCCGGTGTTAACAGGCCTTAAGGAAGGGGCAATTTCGGCCCACTGCTGCTTGCCCTATTCACACAGTTGCCTGATCCTCTGCAGAGGACCCTGCTCTGTTTTTCCTCTCTAAAACCTTAAGCTCTAGTGCAAAAGCCCACAGAACATCTGTGCGCAAGTGTAAGTGTCGGAGGGGAAATTGCGGTCGGAGGCTTCCTTTGGACAAACGCCTCCGACCCGAAAAAATGTTATGAAAATACTTGGTGGTCCTGGAGGAACGTACGATTCTGGTTGGAGGCCTCCATTCGCTGTGCTGTGTAAGGGAACATGTCCTCCAGGTACGTATTTATATCCTGGAATCATGTGGGCCTGGACCACCAATCACTATCTCGTATTCTCATTGATGATAATGGATTTTTATGAACTCGTTTTTATGAGTCCCATTACTCTAAATGGGAATACCCCCCAAAACAAGAAACGCAGACAATAACTTAAAAAAAACACCTCACATATTTAAAATTAATTGAAATTGAATATTGTGGAAAAAAAAATATTTTTTTACATTTTTTTTTAAATGTGTCTTAATAGGATTAAAAATAAACTTACCTTAATGGAGAGGGTTTTAAATATAAAAATGAGTGATTAAATTTAATTTTTCTATGTTTTAAAACTCTTATGCTGGTAAAAGTAGATTATACTATCTCGTATTCTCATTGATGATACTTTTACCAGGTGTAAGAGTTTGAAGAACATTCGCTGGGCAAGAGTTGGGCAAATAGCCTAATCTCTGCCCCGCGGATGTCCTTCCTGTGGGGATCCATTGGATCTGTCAAAAGAAATCTTGACAAATTGCAAAAGCCAGTTCTTGTGCACATCCTACACACCTGGAGAGACCGCAATTTTTGGCTCGTAATGAACGGTGAGTGCTGTTTGTTCATCACTGACTGCAAAATCCAGGCAAATATCACATTCACATTAAAACTGCAATTGCATTATAAAAAACTCATCGAGTTGTTTGTGGTTCGGACCATTGTGCTGAAATGGGCAAAAATCTATTTACTATTCCTCTTGCCTAAAGATAATACAAAGAAATTCTAAAATCATCATCTGGAAAAATGGAAAATGATAACCGAGAAATCCTATGTTAGTATTGTTGAAAGGAAGCACCAGCCAATCTTTGTGTACATTGTACTTTGCAAAATGATCTATAATATGTAAGTAAATTACATTTGCACATATGTACTATGTTTATACCGAACTGTAGGTTTTATTTCTCTGTTTTGATTCAGGGGGCAGA
The DNA here is from genome assembly GCF_044704955.1 of Pristiophorus japonicus. NCBI lineage: Eukaryota > Metazoa > Chordata > Chondrichthyes > Pristiophoridae > Pristiophorus > Pristiophorus japonicus. The sequence goes on from NC_091987.1 coordinate 37,120,101, forward strand.
ATGTTGATTCAGTTTTGTACACGTTGAACCTCATGGACATCATTAATATCATCATGGTTTTTGATACCCAATATCAATAGTCAGTACTCAACTACAGCTACATTAAACCAAGGCCAGATCTCCCATTATGAATACTAAAGATTGCATTGCTCCCTCAAACACCACCAGCAAATAAAAATTAATTGGTCACTCATCATACTAATGTCTGTTGTATCTTGCTGCTGTGTTTTGTTTGCACAGGAACAGTGACTGCACTTTAAAATAATCCATTGTATGTGAAATGCTTTGAGATCTATCTGAAAGACATGATAGTGCCATACCAGTCCTTTCATTTCTCAATTTAAAAAAACATTATAACTGTGGCTTTTGCCATCAAACTATTTAATTTGATATTCCCTTAAAAGTTCTCAATAACTGGGAAATAACAGTGTCGATCGGGACTAAATTGGTAGCACTCTCGCCTCTGAATCAGAAGGTTGTAGGTTCAAGTCCCACTCCAGGTACTTCAGCACAAGAATCTAGGCTGACACTCCAGTGCAGTACTGAGGGAGTGCTGCACTGTCGGAGGTACCATATTTCGGATGAGACATTAAACCGAGGCCCCGTTCTTTTTCTCAGGTGGAAGTAAAAGATCCCATAGCACTACTTCGAAGAAGAGCAGGGGAGTTATCCCCGGTATCCTGGCCAATATTTCTCTCTCAATCAACATCATAAACAGATTATCTGGTCATTATGACATTTATGGGAACTTGCTGTGCACAAATTGGCTGCCATGTTCCCTACATTACAACAGTCACTACACCAAAAGTATTTTATTGGTTGTAAAGCGCTCTGGGACATCCGGTGGTCGTGAAAGGCGCTAGATAAAATATGTCTTTCTTTTTTTCTTTCCAACTTATTGGACCTAAAATTCTGACCTCGCTAGGTCCATTTTCGGGGCGCGATAAGCATGCGCTGGAAAGCAGCTTTTCCAACCTGTCAAGAATTCTTTAGACAGATCCTCCGCATCCCCGGGAGAAGGACATCTATGCGGGAGGGATTGGGCTATTTGCCCAACTCATGCCCAGCGAATGTCCTTCAAACTTTTACGCTTGGTAAGTTTACCAACATAACACTTAAAAAATGTAAAAATTACATTTAAACACTCATTTTTATATTAAAAACCCTGTCCAAGTCAACATGGATTTATGAAAGGAAAATCATGCTTGACAAATCTTCTAGAATTTTTTGAGGATGTAGAGTGGACAAGGGAGAACCAGTGGATGTGGTGTATTTGGACTTTCAAAAGGCTTTTGACAAGGTCCCACACAAGAGATTAGTGTGCAAAATTAAAGCACATGGTATTGAGGGTAATGTACTGACGTGGATAGAGAACTGGTTGGCAGACAGGAAGCAGAGGGTCGGGATAAACAGGTTCTTTTCAGAATGGCAGGCAGTGACTAGTGGGGTGCCGCAGGGCACAGTGCTGGGACCCCAGCTGTTTACAATATTTAGATGAAGGAATTGAGTGTAATATCTCCAAGTTTGCGGATGACACTAAGCTGCGTGGCGGTGTGAGCTCTGAGGAGGACACTGAGAGGCTGTAGGTGACTTGGATAGGTTAGGTGAGTGGGCAAATGTATGGCAGATGCAGTATAATGTGGATAAATGTGAGGTTATCCACTTTGGTGGCAAAAACATGAAGGCAGAATATTATCTGAATGGCGGCAGGTTCGGAAAAGGGGAGGTGCAACGAGACCTGGGTGTTATGGTACATCAGTCATTGAAAGTTGGCATGCAGGTACAGCAGGTGGTGAAGAAGGCAAATGACATGTTGGCCTTCATAGCTAGGGGATTTGAATATAGGAGCAAGGATGTCTTACTGCAGTTGTACAGGGCTTTGGTGAGGCCTCACCTGGAATATTGTGTTCAGTTTTGGTCTCCTAATCTGAGGAAGTACATTCTTGCTATTGGGAGTGCAGCGAAGGTTCACCAGACTGATTCCTGGGATGGCAGGACCTACATATGAGGAGAGACTGGATCAACTGGGCTTGTATTCACTGGAGTTTAGAAGGATGAGAGAGGATCTCATAGAAACTTATAAAATTCTGACGGGACTGGACAGATTAGATGTGGAAAAATGTTCCCGATGTTGGGGAAATCCAGAACCAGGGGACACAGTCTAAGGATAAGGGGTAAGCCATTTAGGACTGAGATGAGGAGAAACCTCTTCACTCAGAGAGTTGTTAACCTGTGAAATTCCCACCGCAGAGAGTTGTTGATGCCAGTTCATTGGATATATTCAAGAGGGAGTTAGATATGGCCCTTACGGCTAAAGGATCAAAGGGTATGGAGAGAAAGCAGGAAAGGGGTACTGAGGTGAATGATCTTATTGAATGTTGGTGCAGGCTCGAAGGGCCGAATGGCCTACTCCTGCACCTATTTTCTATGTTTCTATGTTTCTATGTAAGTTTATTTTTAACCCTATTAGAACACATTAAAACAGTTCCAAAACATTTAGTTACATTTAATTTCAATTAATTTTAAATGTGTGAGGTATTTTATTTATTTATTATGCTGTGTTTTGGTGTTTTAGGGGGTTATTCTAATTGATATGAAATGGGAACTCATACAAACAGAGTTCCCATTTTTATCAATGAGAAAACTGCATAGTGATTGGTGGTCCAGGCCCATGTGACTCCAGCATGTACATACGTACCTGAAAGACATCTTCCCATGTGCTGTGCAGCAAATCGTGGCCTCAGACCGGGATCCTTCGTTCCTCTGGGACCACCAGGTACTTGCGTAGATTTTTTTCGGGTGGAGGCATTTGTACTAAGGAAGCCTCCGACCGCAATTTCCGCCGCCCCCCCCACTCCCCCAAATATCACATGTTAATGAGCACATTGATGTGCCAGCAATCTGGGTGAGAATAAAGGAAGGAATAATTAGCATGAGTTTGAATGTTTTCTTATACAAAACTGCACAAAGATAAATTATAAATCCAAATGCTGCTGGTCCCCCATGGGCGGGTACTGAAATCTAATGCTCTAATTGGGTTCCAACCATCTTTTAAAACTTGATTTGATTATTTGACCATGAATTATAGTACCTCATGAGTTGGGCTATGTTGGTATTTCACATCGTCTGGTAAAACTGAAGGAAATTTGAGCACAAATGTATAGCCAGTTTCTTTATCACTGAGTAATGTTTCTCAACCCTTTGATGGCTTTAATAGCAAAAACGTACTTGAGCAGATACTGTAGCAGGGAACTTGGTGACTTATAAAAATATCTTCATGCATGCACAGAATGGGCAAGAACCATAAAGGTGCCAGTAAACATGGTAGCAATTCCTGAAAGTGACAGGCATATCTGAATGTGCATTTGGTCAAATGTAATATTTTTCTTATGAACTTCAAATTAGCCTATTACATTGAAAGTCTTTACAATCGTATGAAATGAAAACCACGTCTTTCATCTGGTTTATTATAGAATTTGATCTCCGTTAGTATTTTAAGATGTTCATTTTTTCTTTTTAAAATTCACATTTCTGCTGAAGTCTTGTGTTTATAGGTGTGGGAGGGAGCTGTCAGTGCTGATGAATAGAAGGTTCCATTTTGAAACCAAATATCAACAGTCCGCACTCAGCTATAGCATAAGCTAATTGTAAAGTGGGGCTTCCTGTGTGCTGCCTTAATAATGTGCCTTATGATATATTTATGGTACAACCCGTGTTGGTGTAAAGTAATTTTGTTTCACATCGATGCTTGCAGGTATAATGTAAATACAGCACTAATCGGGATAAAGATCTGACCTGACATCAAAGAGAAGCAGAGAGAGAATCCCTGTAGGACCTTGACACCTGATTTGCACTACCCAAGTTTAGTGTTGCTGCAAAGTCCAAACTACTTTGCACCAATGGTAAACTTGTCGGACAGGGTTTACTGCTTCTGTGCTTGCCGGCCCACGATTTACGTTCACTAAAGTCATGGGCTGGTGCAGGAGCACAAAGCCCCGGCCCCTCATGTTGCCCTCTGGAGAGTTGCTAATTTACCATTAAATTGTGCTGTGGACCTGTACTCATTGGGAAGTAATCTGAGACGATCCAGAATCCTTTCATGTAGAACCACAACAATCAACAAAGAGCAAACTTTGATCCCAGCTGTCGACAAGGGCAACAACTATTTGCATTGATATCATCACTTTGATGTAAGAAATATCCCACGGTGCTTCATAAACAGTTCTAAAGATAATGAACTTGGAGTTAGAATGGAACAATTAGGAGGGGTGACAGAAAGCTTGGTCAAGGAGCTGGATCTGGAGAGAGAGATTTACTGGGATGGAAATAAGAAGATGCAGAAACATGTCCAAAGGGTGTATAGAGGGCTGGAAGATGCAACACAGCTCACTTTCCCCTTTCAAAATTTATAAATCCACTACTGCAAGCAAAATACATTTGTATGTACTTCATTTTTTTCCCCTCTGTTTAGTACAACAGATGGAATATTGTGTGTAACTGCAGTTTAAGTCATGACAAGTTCATTTCCAATGGACTCCCATAGTAAATACTTTTCCATGTGTCATTCGTGAAGTAATTGGATTTCACTGAAAAAGAAACGGAATTGCAGCATGTGATTCCAAAACAGTAATAATGACATTACAATCCAATGTAATAAAATTGATATAACTTATTCAGTTGCCTGTAAGTCGCGGCCTTGGCCATAGGCTTTTGTTCAGTGCTGATTTTCAACTGTACATTATTTTTTGAGTTCCCAGCTTTTTTTTTTGAAGCTGCATCAGTATTTTTGGAAGCTATCTGCTCTTCCAAAATCTGTAGTTTGAGCTGTGTACTGTCGGCCCACCAGAGGCGATGGGACAACAGGCCAGGAGAAGATGGGAGGAGGACAAAGCAAAGTCTATCTCAGCACCAGACAACATTGGTGTATACATCATGGACATTGTACTGATTGCACATCCCAAAAGTCTATAAGAAATTGAAAACATGCATTTTGGATAAATTAGTGTGATCTTATTGAAAGTAGTGGTCTGGCTAGGAACTGATGCAATTCATCACAACAAGGCGAGCAAATTTAGTGTCAGAGTGTTTGGATTTAACCTTTCAATCGAGAAATCATGAAGGCAACTTTATTATTAACATTCTACTGGACTTCTGTATTAATAAAAGTTGGAAATAATTGAACATAATAAACATATCATCGTTGATTTGCCATGTAGGAATGGATGATATACTCTGGGGAACCTGATGAGATGTTAGTCCTCATCTGTAACATTCATCAGTCTTAGCCACAGTATGATAAACAAATGCCAATGTATTACACGTTACAGGTGTTGAATTCTATTTCCATCACTAATCCATATAAAAGCCCAAAATTCAGGAGGGTTTTTTTTGGTACATCTTATTTACCAAGTATTTGTTATTTATACTATTTTGTATCGACCATATACTTTGCTGTGAGTGGATTACAGAGGTGAGCAGACAATTTGTAATGAGAGAATATGGATGTGCCATGCAGTGGTACAAAGTATAAGTTTGTAGTTATTGCTGGAGCAATATCTGACATCAGAAAATGCAAAATACAAGGTCAACCAGATTTAGTATGCTGTATCAATTAATGTGATATAACCCCTTCCTGATGAACATGATACATGAACATGACACAGTACAGAAGCGTTGCAGTAACTTCTGCTGACAGTAGCCCAAATAAGCGCAGTTGTATAAATATTTTTTGCTTTGCGATTACTCCTCAGTGTTTAATGAAGGCCTATGATGGCTGCTTGTCTGATTTTATAAATATTATAGTAAATGTTCCAACAGTACAAATAGAGACTGAAGGACTGATTGGTAATTCCCAAATACGATCCAGTAATCTTTATTATTCTACCCATGACAGGTTAGAGGAGGAGAAGAATATTCTTTCAAAATTACAGGAAGACTTGAATGAATATATCTGCTGGCAAGAAGGAGCAGAGAGCATTGTGGGAGTAGAACTTGACCCTGGTGATGAGCAGCAGCTGAAAGATTCACTGGAGAGAGTCAAGGTAACAGCCCAGCATTGCTGAAATGATGCTGTCTCCCACTGCAATGTCAAATGAATTCTCATTTCTTTACATCAATTCACTGTAAATGTACATGCAAATGCGTACTTAGAACATTCCTTTGAAAAGCACTGCACATTTTAAAGGTTTTTTAAATTATACACCATTAAAATAAAATTAATAAGATCCCTGCAATGGTCCAGTGGGTTATAGAGCGGAGGTACTCCGCAATGTAGTATAGAGCTGCACCGTCCAAGAAGGACCCAAATTTGATCGTGGCCTATGCTGCTACCAGATCTGAGCTTGGGTAGCAGCAGGACAAATGCACTTGTTGTCCTTGGGTTTTAGAGATCATGTTCCTGATCACGATCCAGTGATCCCCAGCTGGAAAGCACATGTATGTAAGCACCGGATGAGGTCACAGTCAGGCTCAGCTGCAGCACCCTATGGTTGAATCGTTTCCTACACTCACTGTCTGTGGGTCCACACATGAAGTCTGACCAGTTGGACAAGGGACTGGAAGACCACTAATGTCTGTGCAGCCATAAACTTCATGAGGAGGGATAATGAGGAAAAATTGAATAGCAGTGCAAAACAAAGCAGTAGTAAAGTGGTAACATGTTTATATCTTTTTGAATATCATTTCTACTTTCAAATATTTGTGGCTAATTCAGAAAACTTTAAAAAAATCTGGCAGAATTTAATTTTATGAATTTCTTTGATTCAGCTTAATGCATTCTAATATGTAGGGAATCAATTTTACAAATGTTTCTATATAAAGCTAACCGACATTGAAAGCTGGAAAGAGCATAAAATACTCAAAGTCTGTTGTGGTTTGCAATGCCTTTAAAGTAGTTGTACTTATCAAATTAAAAGATAATGGGTTAGACTTTCCCGAGAGCCCCTCAACGCCCGATTGCCTGCCCAGAAAAAATGCTAACATTTTGCAACTAACGCTGGCGAGAATTTTCATAATTAAGTTAAAAATAATCGCCCGGCGAGAAAATGGATCTTGCACCAGTATTCTCGGCGGGTAAAGGTGAAATTAAATGAAAAGGGCGGTTCTTAACCTTTTTTTTTTATTTACTCCGAAGCTACAGTTGGGCCTAGGGAGGGGGGAAAACTTTAAAAAAAAATTTCACTAAAAAAAAAGTTTTCAAAACATTCCCAAGACGGTTTTTAAAGCTAATCGCCGTTTTACAATTAAAAAAAAATCAATCAAGAACATTTAACTTAGCTTTCTTTGCAGAGTACTCACTCACCTACCGCCCTGGTTAAGCAGCTTTCACAAGGCCGTTCTCTCGGCGATCTGGACGGGCTTCCGTTGAGGCCAAACTTATGCCCTGGTGCTTCTCCAGGCGGTGTACATCGGCAATTTGCTCCCGGCGGCCATTTCGAGATTTGGGAGAAACTTTCACTGGGCGGTTTCACTCCCAAAAATAGCTGTACCGCTGAGAAAATCGCTGAAAATGAAGGTGAAAGTCTAACCCAATTAATATTATTTACATCATCCACTATGCACTCCGGTCCCTCCAGCGCCCACCGGTCGCGGAAGATCTCAAGTGTACCGGTGGACACACCGTGCTCCTTCTCCAGGGCCACCTGGTGCGGAAAAGTTTCAAATATACCCACACATTCAAAGGTAAACTACTTACTGAGGGAATTTGCCTCAAAATGTAAAATTTGCAATGTTATTGTTTAATTAAAGGCAAACAATTTTGCTACAAACACCACATCACTAAAACAATTGTAAGTTGCCAGTCTGGAGTATTAAAACATCCATTTGGGGTTCTACAATCTCACATCCAAGATATTTACGCTGCAGTATCTACTGTGCAAGTTTTTAAAAAGATTTTTAATGCTCTCTTCACCAAAAATAGTATATATCTTGGATGTGCCACAAAGTATTCAGAAATCAAAATGCAACTACTTCAGCCAAGTATGAATGTGTTTTTATGCCTTCATTTTTGTAGGATTAGGCATTTGTTATGATTCTTGTACTACACATACGTTATATTGACTAAATCCAAGTGAGGTGTTTAATATGAGTACAAGATCACAACAAAATATAGAACAAGGCAAGGCCTCATGGCCCATTAAAGCAGTCCCTTTCAGCAAACCACATACAACCTAAACAATCAAAAGCCCTTCCCAATTTACTTTTCTGAGAAAAGTGAACTATCACAGGTAAAACTTCCAAAAGATAAAACACTGACATTTCTTTTAACCCCTGGTGGCAATAAAGTACAAATTCCAGGATGCCAATCTAACGAGATAATTAATATTATTTGACCCTGATCATGTTTGAATGGCGACTTTACTATGGTCGCAACATAACTGGCGTATTGAGAAAGGGGAACAATTTCTTTAAAAGTAGTATTGCCCCAAAAATGGATTGGAGCAGAACCTCAACCCACTGTTCCAACCTACGGCGACCCCGACTCACTTATAGCATCAGAAATGGGTAAGGCTAGATTTAAAAAGGGCAGTACATGTTGATATTTGGTTAGTTCTGATGTATCAAGTAGCCGAAAAGTCAGTGGTTGGAGGGGTTTGGAAATGGAGAGGTGACCAGATCACATACCTTTCATCCATTGAACTGATTGCTATGGTGCCCCCTATTGCTTCCTTTCTTCTGGCCTTCCCCTCCGTCAGTGATTTACAGGTGGGAGGGAAAGAAAATCAGCTAATGTCCCAAGCCCCACCCTCTAGCTGTTATTTACATATAGTCGATGGGCAATAGTCAGGCAACTGACTGTGCTGGTAGTGCAAAGGGGGAAAAAAACCGTGTGCTGCCAGTATTAGCAGCAGGAATTCAGTGTTCGACCTACCTGTCCCACTTTCCTCTGAACAAAGCTTTGGGATCATCTGAAAACAGAGAGATTCCCGGAGGACAATCCAGCCTGTAGTGCCTTTTTCCTTCAACCTCCTCCTTCATCAAACACTAATGTAAGCCTTTTAGAAACATATTTGATATTGTATCGATTAATAGTGGCTAATAGCAGTCCACAAGTAGAGAATGCATCACTTCTTTCAATTTTTTCAGCTGCGGGTGGAAGAATTACCCCTACGGAAAGCGATATTGAAACGTATAAATGAGAGTGCAGGAGTGGCACTCAAAAGCACATCTCTGGTCCCAGAACAACGCTTTAAGCTGGAAACTGGACTCCTACAGGCTAATAATCGCTGGCCAAGGGTATGAACTAATGGAAAATTCACACATTACTGAGAATAGGAACCTTTAATAAAATGATGGGGATAATGATGATTAAGTTTATTGATCAATCTAAGAAGAGTGAAAAGAATTTAAAAACTCAGTTGGCCAGCCTTGCATCTGTTTTTTTGATGATATTGCGCCTTTTTTGACGGTAAAAGGTGTTCATCTAAATTGGCCAAAATTGTGTGCCGACGGTTTTGAAATGCCGCTGAAAAGCGGACCGCTGGTGTGCAATACCAAAATAAATGCGACCACTTAAAATTGGCCATTCAGTGCACCCGTAGGTAGAAAGAAAAAAAACACCCAAGAACAGCCTGTGTTGCAGCCCCAGAAACAGCGGTAAATATGAAGGCATGCAAAAAAAGTAAGTTAAAGTTTTTATTTTTAAATTCTTTTTCAGCGATTCGCTAGATAAGTGTCATGCATGTTTTGTGATTTTTTGTTTTTTGCCATTATTTTTTGTGTGTTTTCCCTCCCTCCCAGGACCTGTCTTTTTCGCGGTAATCAGCCTCGGACTAAAGTTGGTGAGGACCACGGTTGCCACCCCGTATCCTCATACAACGCCGATTTTTACCGTCGGCCACATTTTATTGCAAATTTTACCCCTTTAAAAAATAACGGTATTTTTAACGGTATTTTTGGCACAAAATGCCGAAAATAATCCGCTATCACCAAACGACCAATTTCTAGCCCTATATATCCTATTGGGTAATTATTTTTTGCTGGAGACCTATTTGTTTAATCTATGTCATTGATGGAAGCCTGATGTTATGAATCAGTGTTCCTCTTTGGCTTGCTTCAGATTACCAAGCTAATTCTCTTTAAGACTCTGCAATACCCACAAGAGATTAATTTCCAGTATATGAATTCACTTGAACCAGAAGCCTTAGTTAAGGTTTTTGGAAAACTTTCGTCTTAACTTTTTCAAACAGTTAACCTAATGATGCACATTACATTGATTAATATCATTGTTTCACCTGCGTATCACATACAGGTGCAACCTCCCAAATCCGGAAACCTCAGGATGAGGCAGTTCCAGATTTCGGGTATTTCCGGATTTCAGAAAATACTTCCAACATCCCGAATCCGGAAATGCCGGGGCCGAGTTTCGGGTATTTCCGGATTTTGGAACAGAAATCCGAAGTCCTGAATCCGGAAACCCTTGGGCCGACTATCGTGCATCTGTATTTTCTGACAGCGTGCCGACCCGACCAATGAAGGAACATCGGAGGCAGTGGGGAGAAGAGGAGCAGCCAGTCCCAGGACACCGTGCGCCGACCTGACCAATGAAGGAACATCGGAGGCAGCGGGGAGAAGAGGAGCAGCCAGTCCCAGGACACCGTGCGCCGACCTGACCAATGAAGGAACACTGGAGTCAGTGGGGAGTTACTTTGCTTCCTATTAAAAAAAAATGTCCGATTTTCAGAACATATTTCCAGATTTCGGATGACCCCTCCTCCGATCTGCGCGATATCCGGATTTCAGAACATTCTGGTTCTTGGAACTCTGGATTTGGGAGGTTGCACCTGTACCTGTGACGAAAATGGCACAGACATGTTTCTCACCAACGAAAATGGTTTGCTCAGCACATTTGCGAGAGGACTTTGTACTTTAACTTTCCATGAATAAAGACGCAAGCCCCCTACCCAGTTTCACTGCATTTGCTACTTGTCCTTTTGCTTCATGTTCCCTCGCTGTAAGACCAGTGGCTTCTTCCTCCCTCAGTTATATGGCCAATTTAAGACAATCATTTCATTAATTGCCTAATTTGGTGGTCAAATTTCAGAGGATAGTGGAGGAGAAGCTATGTTGGATGTATTGTGTTCCTAACACAGATGAGACTGCACACAGGAAGGTTGAAGTAACAGTTACCTCAGTCTTTATTAAGACACTCCAGAGTGAGAAACAGGCCTTAGGGGCCGGCTTATATACAGTGCTCCCAAGGGATGCTGGGATCCCTTGGGACTTCAGGGGATGCGCTCCCTGGTGGCGGAACATGAGAGTGCATGCTTTCCAGATACACAACATCACTCCCCCCGCCAAAGTCAAAGTGAAAACTACTTACAAGGTGAGGCGGTCGGGAGCCTTTCTTTCCCTGGTGGACTGCCTCGGTACAAATGTCTGTTCTGGTGTGTTGGCTGTGCCCTCGCTGGGCTGGCGTGTTGTTGGCCCTGCAGGGCTGCTGGGTGAGCCTGGCCTTGTTGGGCGTGATGGGTTCAATTTCCTGGTCCGGGGTGGTGTCGTTGATCCTTTGGGTGTGTGTTGTGGGCTCGAAAAAGGTGGTGTCTGCTGTGGGTTGTTCAGGGCAGTCTGTGAACCGCAGCCCCGTTTGGTCCAGGTGCTTTCTGCAAATTTGTCCATTGTCTGGTTTGACGACAAACAACCTACTCCCTTCTTTAGCTATCACCGTGTCCACGATCCACTTGGGACCATGTCCATAGTTTAGCACATACACAGGATCATTCAGATCAATTTCCCGTGACACAGTGGCGCGACCATCATTTACATTTTGTTGCTGCCGCCTGCTCTCTACCTGATCATGCAGGTTGGGGTGAACCAGTGAGAGTCTGGTTTTAAGTGTCCTTTTCATGAGTAGCTCAGCTGGGGGCACCCCTGTGAGCGAGTGGGGTCTCTTGCGGTAGCTGAGCAGTACTCGGGACAGGCGGGTTTGGAGTGAGCCTTCTGTGACTTATTTAAGGCTCTGTTTGATTGTTTGTACTACCCACTCTGCCTGTCCATTGGAGGCTGGTTTAAATGGGGCCGAGGTGACATGTTTGATCCCATTGCGGGTCATGAATTCTTTAAATTCGGCACTGGTGAAACATGGGCTGTTGTCACTGACCAGTATGTCAGCCAGGCCGTGGGTGGCAATCATGGCCCTCAGGCTTTCAATGGTGGCAATGGCAATGCTTCCCGACATTATTTCACATTTAATCCATTTTGAAAAAGCATCCACCACCACCAGGAACATTTTACCGAGAAACTGGCCCGCATAGTCGACATGGATCCTCGACCATGGTCTGGAGGGCCAGGACCACAAACTTAGTGGTACCTCTCTGGACGCGTTGCTCAACTGAACACACACACTGCATTGCCGTACAGAGGACCTTAGGTCAGAGTCGATACCGGGCCACCACACGTGAGATCTGGCTATTACTTTTATCATTACTATACCCGGGTGTGTGCTGTGGAGATCCGAGATGAACGTCTCCCTGCCCTTTTTGGGTAGCACTACGTGGTTATCCCACAACAGGCAGTCTGCCTGAATGGACAGCTCGTCCTTTCGCTGCTGGAACGGCTTGATTAGTTCTTGCATTTCAACGGGGATGCTGGCCCAGCTCCCAGGCAGTACACAGTTTTTTACTAGGGACAGCAGAGAATCTTGGCTGGTCCAAGTCTTAATCGGGTGGGCCATGACAGGTGATTTATCATTTTCAAACACTTCCATGACCATCAACAAGTCTGTGGGCTGCGCCACCATCAACAAGTTTGCAGGCTGCGCCATTTCCACCTCCGTGGTGGCAATAGTAGCCGACTGAGAGCATCCTCACAGTTCTCGGTGCCTGACCTGTGGCGGATGGTAGTTATATGCTGATAGCGCGAGTGCCCACCTTTGTATGTGGGCTGAGGCATTGGTATTTGTCCCCTTGTTTTCAGTGAACAGGGATATGAGGGGCTTGTGATCGGTTTCCAGCTCAAATTTGAGGCCAAACAGGTACTGATGCATTTTCTTTACCCCGAACACACATGCTAATGCCTCTTTCTCAATCATGCTGAAGGCCCTCTCGACCTTAGACAAGCTCCTGGAGGCATAGACGACAGGTTGCAACTTCCCCGCAACATTAGCTTGTTGTAATACACACCCGGCTCCGTACGATGATGCATCACATCATCTTTTACATGGGTTATACAATACAAGCAGCTTGTTGGAGCATAAGACATTTCTGGCTTTCTCAAAAGCAATTACTTGTTTTTTTTCCCTATACCCAGTTCTCACCTTTACGCAATAACACATGTAGGGGCTCTAAGAGGGTGCTTCCTGGTAGGAAGTTACCAAAATAGTTGAGGAGTCCCAGGAACGACCGCAGCTCTGTGGTGTTCTGTGGCCTGGGTGCATTCCTGATAGCCTCTGTCTTGGCGTCTGTGGGCCGAATGCCGTCCGCCATGATCATTCTACCCAAAACCTCCACTTCTGTTGTCATGAAGATGCATTTCGACCTCTTCAGTCGCAGCCCTACGCGATCCAGTCTTTGGAGGACCTCCTTCAGGTTTTGTAGGTGCTTGACGGTGTCCCGACCCGTGACCAATATGTCGTCCTGAAACACCACCGTGCGTGGTACCGACTTGAGTAGGCTCTCCATGTTTCTCTGGAAGATCGCTGCAGCCAACCGAATTCCAAACGGGCATCTGTTGTAGATCAATAGTCCCTTGTGCATGTTGATGCAGGTGAGGCCCTTCGAAGACTCCTCCAGCTCCTGCGTCATGTAGGCCGAAGTCAGGTCGAGCTTGGTGAATGTCTTGCCTCCTGCCACCGTCGCAAATAGGTCGTCTGCCTTAGGTAGCGGGTATTGGTCCTGTAGCGAGAAACGATTAATAGTTACTTTATAATCGCCGCAAATCCTGACCGTGCCATCACTTTTGAGTACTGGAATAATTGGGCTGGCCCACTTGCTGAATTCCACTGGGGAGATGATGCCCTCGCATTGCAGCCTGTCCAGCTCGCTTTCCACTCTCTCCCTCATCATGTGAGGTACCGTTCGTGCCTTGTGGTGAATGTGTCGTGCCTCTGGGACCAAGTGGATCCGCACCTTCACCCCAGAAAAGTTTCCACGCCTGGCTCAAAAAGAGAAGGAAATTTGTTAAAAAACTGGGTACATGAGGCCTCATCGACATGTGATAGCGCTCGGATGTCATCCCAGTTCCAGCGGATTTTGCCCAGCCAGCTCCTTCCAAGCAGTGTGGGGCCATCGCCCGGGACAATCCAGAGTGGCAGTTCGTGTACCGTACCGTCATAGGTGACCTTGATCATGGCACTGCCCAGGACAGTGATGAGCTCTTTGGTGTACGTTCTCAGTTTCGTGTGGATGGGGCTCAGGGCTGGTCTGAGTGCCTCAAACATCTTTTTACGAATGATGGATTGTCTAGCGCCAGTGTCCAGTTCCATGGCTTTGGGTAAGCCATTCAATTTTACATTTAGCATTATCAGTGGACATTTCGTTGAAAATGTGTGCACCCTGTGTACTTCAGCATCTGCCTCCTCTCTCTGAGGCTCAAAATTGCTTTGATCCACCATGGACCGATCTTCCTCTGCCACGTGGTGGTTAGCAGGTTTTGCAGGTTCTGCAAGCTCGTTGGAGGTGCCACATTGTTCCACAGCTCTTGCAAACATACCCTTTGAAGCGGCATGAATAGGCTGAATGGAAGCCTCCACAACGCCAACAAGGTGTGAATTGCCTTGCATTCATCCTTTGTTGCGGACTCTGAGTCATCTGGTCATCTGAGGCCTGCTGGCAGTTGCAGACTTGTGGGTTCTGCCCTGTACGGTTCTGCTCACAAACACAGTTCCAGTTAATTTATGAACATTGCTAGCACTTGTGTGCTGAGAGATTTGTTTGGTGTTATCACTGGTGGACATAAACGCCTGTGCTATCGCAATGGCCTTGCTGAGGGTTGGTGTCTCTGCAGTCAAAAGTTTTCGTAAGATGGTCTCGTGGCCAATGCCCAGTACAAAAAAGTCTCTGAGCATTTGCTCCAGGTAGCCATCAAACTCACATTGTCCTGCAAGTTGCCTTAGCTCGGTGATGTAGCTCGCCACTTCCTGACCTTCAGATCGCTGGCACGTGTAGAACCGATACCTCACCATCAGCATGCTCTCCCTCGGGTTAAGATGCTCCCGAACCAGTGTACACATCTCCTCATACGACTTATCTGTGGGTTTCACCGGAGCCAGAAGATTCTTCATGAGGATGTAGGTCAGTGCCTCGCAGACCGTGAGGAGGACCGCTCTCCTTTTTGCAGCGCTTTCTTCTCCGTCCAGCTCGTTGGCTACAAAGTACTGGTCCAACCGTTCGACATCGGCTTCCCAGTCCTCACTCTCCGAGAACTTCTCCAGGATGCCCACAGTTTGCTGCATCTTTGCGTTGGATTCGTATACTCATCGCCAGTTATTGTGTTTCCAACAGAGATGAGACTGCACACAGGGAGGTTAAAGTAACAGTGACCTCAGTCTTTATTAAGCCACTCCAGAGTAGGGGCCGGCTCATATACAGTGCTCCCAAAGGATGCTGGGATCCCTTGGGACTTCAGTGGATGCGCTCCTTGGTGGGGGTGGAACATGGGATTGCATGCTTTACAGATACACAACATCCTGCAGATAATGTTAGAGTTGATCACTAAAGCTGAGATGGTCTAAAGAGCTGATTATATACTTGTATGATAGCATAACCCAGGGGTATAACGATATTACGCCATTGTGACGTGAGCTGGATTACCTCATGTGTACTCTTTCAATCTCTTCCCAAGCTGGGCTGAGTAACTAAACAAGGTATCAAATTGCTTATTATTTAATCCTTGGTGGGGGAGGGGGGCGGGGAGCTGCATCCATTTAGCATATTAACAACCTTTTCGCTGCTGCCCAAGATGAAGTTCAGCCCCCTCAAGTCCAAGCTTTGGTTTTTTGCCAGAGGCTGAAGCCTGCAAAAACTTTAATTAAGGCAATAGAGGACAAAGAAGACAATTCAGCGGAAATTTTATTGACCAAGAAAAAAATGGCAGATGTAGCATAATTTAAAAACCATTTTGAATGGTTTGTGGGAACCTAGTTCAAAAGAGGTCAGTTTGTGCAATCACAGGGTGCTATACTGTCACTATAAAATGGAGGCTATTGTGTGTTCACAGGAATAACAAGAGCTCTAAAAAGGTTTTAATGAAACATACCCACACAGTTAAATTAATGCATAATAATAGATATATTTGGATACTATCGACTGAGATGATCAGGTTCTCCAGGGGACATGCTAGTTTTTAATGCTGCTGGGGCACTCTGTATGAAGGCGAGTTAACCAGGGTTGAATAGTGAAAATTGCTAAATATTCTGCAGTTTTGGTTGATCCGCTTTTGAAATTGGAGAATATTTACAGAACTGATTAAAGAGGTGAACTGGAGCTGTTGATAGTTTAGAATGTCCATGGGTTTGTGGATGAATTGGGCTTGCTGAGCTCAGTGACCTTTGTTTCATGTTTTCTCAACTTTTACAATTTTGAGTCAAGGATAACTTACGACGCATACCAATGCTGCCCAGTGATAAGGAAGCATGCTTGTAATAAGATGAGATGGGCAGTGTCAAGTTCTTCTTTCTTTCAAGGGAGAACATGAGCTACTGTAAGGACTTAATTTAGCTGCTTAGCATGGTAACTAATAAGACTTATAGGGGAGAAATTGTTTCGCTACTGAATACGGGTGCAAAACAGGCACCCTCAGAGGACTTGCCCAAAACTGGTCTGAGGGCCTCGATACTTTGAAACAAGCATGGTGGGGTGCCAATCGAGCATCCCGTTGAAGCTTGCTCGTTGGGCCCAGCTTAAAACCGTCCGGCTGAGATGCTGGCAGTGGCTCCCAGGTGAGGTCATGAGGGGGTGGGAGGCAAAAGGGAGGAAGTGAGGGTGGCTGACAACAGCCCACATTATTGCTATCAAGCAAGGAGAGAAATGAACAAAAAGTTTGTTTATTTACCTTGTCTTCGGTGATCTTCAATGGTCCCTTTAAAGAACAATGCTTAGGCTGCTGTGGACTCAGAAAAACAGGTCAGAGCTTGTCCAATGTAAGCTCCGATTAGTTTTTGACTAATTTCAGATCGGGGTCCTGAAACAGATGATAGGTCCCTCATTGGCATATTCATGGAGCCTGATGCCAGGGACGCATGAGTATCACCTGAGCCAATATGGCAGCGGATGTATTACAGGCTAACTTGGACGGAGGGATATTGCCCAGCAAAATTGGATTTTTTGCCTCAGTTTCGATGCCGAGAATCAGGTAAAAAGAGGTACAAGTTTACCCCTATAATTCATGACACTGAGCCAAATGACAGAGTCCTTCTTCAGTAACTCTAAACTGTCCAAGGAGGATGTTAACCCTATATGTTGTATGTCCATGTCATTATTTGTACTTAATTCTGAATAATCTGAACGATATAATTTAATATATTTATTAGTGATTTCTGCTCAGATTTGTGTTTTATTTGTGAGAGGAAACGAAGCACATTACCATTTTGCCAATGGGAATGTCGAAGAAGAATGGCTACAAATTGCTTTTGAACTCTAACATGAGGTTACAAGTCGACACGGGGAACTGTGCTTGCCAATATTTCCAGTGCCTGTTCTAAAGGATCTGCTTGGTATAACAGTTCTGTAATCGGTTTCTCACATTTTATTGTGCAGTAAATGGATTGATAGATTAGGCCCAGAGCCAGTGAACCAAAGCATTGGAGGTTTGCTGTAGGAATTTAATACACTTTAATATTATTCCTGGGCCATTGTCAGTGGAAAGAGCTGAGCCGGATTATTAGAGAGTAAGCAGGGTGCCAGAATTCCCATCTGCCTCATTCATCCAGCACAGCCTTTCAGATTCCTACTGTACGTATGATGAGTATTATTGTAGAATGCTGATGGTGACCTCATCTTGTACTGCATAAAATATAGATATTCAATAATGGAGTAAATTTATGTAGCCAAACAAGCCAATCCACTGTTAATTCCAAGTATGCACTAATTACTTTCACTGTCAATTTCGTATGTTCGCAGAGAGGGGTTGAAAATACAGAAGATGCAGGTTAAATTAAATCAAGTTTTTTAACACTGGCCATAGAGAGAATCCTTTCGCAGCTGCACAGCCTGACTGCTCATGTGGAGCGTGTGACAGATGGATGTACAATAGCTGCAACGCACCAAAGTCATGGCAAGGTCACAGTTCACATTCAGCAGCTTGTTTTGACAATGTTAGTACAAATTTCACTGACACCAATAGTAGCAGGTTCATCAAAGTTCTGGAACAATCTTTTTCTCCAATCCCAGTTGTGCAGGATTTACTTTCCAGTCAGACGCAATCCAAGATAAAACTGGCAAATCCTTGGAAACCACATCACTGTTTCTGTGTGATTTAGACTCTCTGAACTACAGTTAAACATTCTTCCTTTTTCGTCTTTACTTACATCATATTTAATCACAATTTTTATTTAATATTACTAAAATTAAAACACAAGTAAAACATGTTTGCAGGGTTCACTATAATAAGATGTGACATTTTTACTGCTCTCAAGATAAAATGTCGAAGGCTGTGTTGCATTAAGCTTTGCATCTTGTTTTCAATTTGCTGAGTATCTGTCCTAATATGCACTGTCACAATTTATTTATTGCCTTGTCAATAAATTCCCTACAAATCACATCCATGTATTCAGAGATACACGAGGCCTGATTTTGAGAGACAGACAAAAGTTGTGTTAGGATAGCCCACTGCGCAGGCATACAGGGGACAGATAGGCTTACTGAATTTTTGATGTAAAGCCTGTCCCCTATTTTGGATGGATTAAATTTACAGGTAAAGCTTGCCCAGAAAGCTGAACACTTAGCATACATAGCGGGGGACTGCATAATCCAGGAACGCAACAGATCTTCGAGGCTGCAGCTCGCCATAAATGGGGAAGATGCAGTGGTGACAGAAAAGATCACTAAATTGTTCACAATGGTAACGTGGAGACATGGGTCCTGTTGATGCTGTGTGATTGGAGGTTCAGCTGAAGGAGCTGAATGCCACCTTCTCGAAAAAGTCATCTTAAAAGTACAGGATTGCCCCTTGAATCAATGTGATCACCCTGCTCCCTCATATACCTTGTTGGAAATTAGGACAAAGTGTGCTGATAGTGGGAACAAGATAAAGGTGCGTGTGCTCCTCATTTTTGCAAATGGTTCCCATCGGACACATGGGACACATCATGCATGGCACAGACTTATGCTAGGAATACTTACTATTTGAAATACTGTGGACAACTATTTTCTTTTGTACATGCACTTGCATTGTGACTCAACTATATGGTACTCTTTTCTTGAATATGGAGTTGGCAGCTGAGGAAAAACAAACAGATGCTGAGGTGTTCATGCCAAGATCATCCTCAGCTATTTGAGGGTTTCTCAGTGGGACCAGCAGCCACATAGAGTATGGTTCAGTCCTCCTCAGTGCCACATCCCCAGCATTTCTTCTCTTTCGAATAACGTGGGCATCATTGAATGTAGCGCATTGAAAGCATCATGCTTGCCATTCCGGATAACAACTACTGATATGGGAAACAAAGTTTTGGTGGTGACATACATTAATTGAGTGCAAACCCTTTAAGTTCATGAAGGTCATGGGGTTGATATGAAGAATCCATGTGTTCCATGTATGACACTTCGCAAACGAGGGATCCATTTGGGAAACCATCAAGTCTTGTCAAGTGATAGGTCCTTTCCACAGTAATGGAGATGATGCCTCATGCAAACATAGTGGTTGTCACTTCTCTGATATATGTACACATTGCAAACTGCCCAATATGATAGATATCTTATGAGCTGGTTTGGAAGGATCCGGCTGCATGAAAGCATTTTCACTTCTTTGGAAAGAGCTGTCGGAAATAGATGTTGTGTGCAGATCATTGTGCAGCAGATGACACAACTCTGTGGCAGCCTATTTTGTGAACTGGTGATGGCTTGGCCAACATTTATCCCTCAACCAACATCAGTTTTAAAAAAAAACATAATCTGTTTATTTATCTCATTGTTGTTTGTGGGATTTGCTGTGCTGCCACATTTCTCTCCATGACAATAGTGACTACACTTCAAAAGTACTTAATTGGCTGTGAAACATTTTGTGATATCCTCAGTTGTGAAAGGTGCGATATAGATATTGTACTTGGGAAGCTAAATTGGGCTGTGTAGCACCCGATTTGTAGATGCCACACGGCCAACTAAGATTTGAAAATGGGGTCCGAGAGGGGTGCATACTTCTAATGGGAAGTATGTAGGATGCCATCTTGGTAAAGGTGTTTATGTGTGTGCCTAACAACCACCGGAAGCATGCAGAGCAGTGAGATGATGATGTAAATCAGTGTGCAATGCTGCCATTTTCCAACTGCACACTCTAACCAATGCCTGTCTTAAACCTCACACAGCTGAATATGATGCTAAACAGAATGAAGGACCCCCCACCAGTACTATTTAAAGGAATCATGAGATGCTTACAAGTTAGTTGCTGGATTATTTCTTCTGGCTGCTGGTGCAATTTAAATGTTTTTGAAAGTTTCCTATGCTTGGCTAAAGTTTAATTATTCTACAGGGAGTGGTCTAGCTGGTCTTGCGGTACTTGCTTTGTCATATGAAATATTGTGGTGAAAGAAGTTGCTTCCAGACTTGAGTGGCCTGGTCAGACTTCCTCTGGAAATTGAGCATGACTGAGAGAATGAAAAGAGGCCATGCAGCACAGGACCAGCTGCTCGAAGAGAGAGGAGGGGGGCAGGAGTTGGGGCAGGGTGAACAGCAAGAGGCCAGGTCTGCAGAGGGTCTTCAGGGAGCAATTATCTTGCATCGACTTCAGCGCCGGCCAATGCCTGAGATGTCCTCAGTTCACAAAAGAGGTCGGGAATGAAATCTGTCAACTGCAGCCTCAAAGCAGGGCAAGGGCAGCATTGCCTTAGGCTTTTTATGCATCCGGCTCCTTCCAGGCTGCTGCTGGAGATATAAGCAACATCTCACAGTTTGCAATCCACTTCTGCATAAGGGAGGTTACTGAAGTTCTCCATACAATGAGAAACACATTCATCTCATTCCCCCTTGTCAGAGAGAGCAAAAAGAGTGAGCACTAGATTTTACACGGATTGCACGCTTCCCCATTGTGCAGGGCGCCATTGTCTGCAAGCACAGTGCCTTGTGTGCTTCTCCTCTGAACTCAGCCATATTCATCAACAGAAAGGAATTCCTCGCCCTCAATTTGCAGCTAGCGTGCGACTACAGGCAGCGCAGCATGGAGGCGAATGCCCGTTATCCTGGCAGCAGTCACGATTCTTTCATCCTGTGGTCGTCCTCTGTTCCACCCATATTTGAACCAGCATGGCAAGTCAAAGACTGGCTACTGGGTGACGAGGGTTATCCCCTCATGACATGGCTCATACTCCAGTCAGCAATCACCACACACGTACGCAGCAGGCCTACAATGAGAGCCATGCTTTCACAAGGAATATTGTAAAGCATACCATCAGTGTCCTCAAGCAACTCTTCCGCTGCCTGGACCACTCTGGAGGAGCCTTGCCGTACTCAACTGAGCGGGTATCAATAATTGTGGTAGTATACTGCATGCTGCATAACTTGGCCAATATGAGGAAACAGTCCTTGCCACCTATAAGGTGATAAGCTGAGAAGCAGGAGCATGAGGAGAAGGAGGAAGCGGACCACATGGACTAGGAGGAGGAGGAAGAGGATGGAAGGCGGCAACCTAGACTGCCCCTTTCTGTCCAGGCTCTATGTGATCATATTAGTCATGAGCAAATGCAGTAACCTCAACGACACCTCCCATTCACCAACAGTCAACATTCCTTATCACTGACCATCACAAGTGTGATGCATCAACACAAAAATAAAAACTACCAGCAAATGCAAATTCTAATCCAATTTTGAACAGTCACTTATTAGTTTTATTTTGGACGCATTATTTAATCACCCTTGTGCATTGCCTAAATGCCAATCTTCTGTGTGCCTTTACCTTTCCCAGTGCTCCGATGAGGTGCTTTCCCAGTGGCTGCAGCATGGATAATCATCATCATCATAGGCAGTCCCTCAGAATCGAGGAAGACTTGCGTCCACTCTTAGCATGAGTTCTTAGGTGGCTGAACAGTCCAATACGAGAGCCACAGTCCCTGCCACAGGTGGGACAGATAGTCGTTGAGGGAAGGGGTGGGTGGGACTGGTTTCCTGCACGCTCTTTCCGCTGCCTGCACTTGATTTCTGTATGCTCTCGGCGACGATACCTGAGGAGCTCAGCACCCTCCCGAATGCATTTCCTCCACTTAGGGCGGTCTATGGCCAGGGACTCCCAGGTGTCAGTGGGGATGTCGCACTTTATCAGGGAGGCTTTGAGGGTGTCCTTGTAATGTTTCCTCTGCCTATCTTTGGCTCGTTTGCCGTGGACGAGTTCTGAGTAGAGCGCTTGCTTTGGGAGTCTCGTGTCTGGCATGCGAACTATGTGGCCTGCCCATCGGAGCTGATCAAGTGTGGTCAGTGCTTCAATGCTGGGGATGTTGGCCTGGACGAGGACGCTAATGTTTGTGTGTCTGTCCTCCCAGGGGATTTGCAGGATCTTGTGGAGACATCGCTGGTGGCATTTCTCCAGCGACTTGAGGTGTCGACTGTACATGGTCTCATGGGTAGTGGAAGGCTGCTGACCATCAGCTGAGGAGACTGCAGATGGTCTTGGAGAACGACCTCGAGCAGCCCTGGGCCTAGAGAGCCTGGCTTCAGACTGCACCATTTCGGCCTAGGCTGCAGCAGTCTGGGCCATCTGGCTGACAGACAACAGCAAGGGCACTGGCAGAATGGCAGGGGTAGGAGCAGCAATGCTGTCATCCAGAAAATGGACAGTGGGTTCTTGTACCATGCAGCCACTGCCACTTAACATTGTGCGCAGGCTTTCTGGCAGGCATTCCAGTGCACCAAGCATTTGATTGTGTACCCCATCAATCTGGGTCATCAAATTCTTCATCTGACTTCTCTGCAGCAGAACTAATGAATGATCTTGCCCTCTGGTGATCTGGCACATGCGCTATTGTGCTATCCTTTCCCACTCCCCACCCCCCGCCCTCCCTGCCTGCCCCCCCGCCCCCACAGATTCCTCCTCTATCCTAGCCTCTAAAATACATGCAACGTCAGCCCTGAGCTGGTGTCAGAAAGTGTAGGATTGAATGACGGTATCTCTTTAACTTCACTGTCGTCGTCGTCTTCTTCCTCTGACTGGGAAGCTTCCAGTTCTTGGGTATCTCAAATGGAAAAGGGACAGGGTTGGGTTATGGTATGGGGAGAGGTGAAAGTAAAAAATGCATGCTTACACCATCTGCAGCTTGTGAGTCAAAAGAGATCGTGGGATGAGGGACATGTGGGAAGAGAGAATGAAGATTCGGTATGCTGATACTCTCATCATCGATCCTTCAGTGCCACCAGTGGCCACAGCTTCACTAATGTTCCTTCCCATGATGGTCAGCACTGCCTCCTCCAGGGGGTTAAAATGTGAAGGCGTGCTTGCCCTCCTCCAGTTATTTCTTGCTGCCTCCTGTTATGTGACCCCTTTTCCTGCAAGAAAGAGGCAATTCTGTCAGTGAGTGTCCTGCAATATGTTTGTGTGATGTGGCTGTCATGGTTGACTAGCAGCCAGTGTGAGGCTTGCAACAGTTCTAAGTGTGTGAGGGTGAGGTAAACCAGATGAATTGAAGGGTTGAGTACTAACTGGTAGAGATTGTTGGTAGGTGGGTGATGGGGGTGTAGTGAATTGAGCAATGGATGAGGCCAGTGGTGCAATTGGTAGGATATGCCACTTGAGGATTGAACATTCACCTTGACAACTCGTGTCATATCATTAAACTTCTTCCTGCACTGTATGTATGTTCTTGGAGCAACATTCCTGGCATTGATCTCCGCCGCTACTTCTTCCCACTGCCCTCCTGAGCATATATCCCGAGGGCCTCCTGCAACCCCCCTCCCCCCACCCCCGTGGATAGAAGATATTCATCCTTCTCTCCACATCTTGTACCAAGGCCTCCAGTGCATTATCAGAAAACATTGGTGCTCACACTCTCTCATGTCCAGTCATTCTTCAATATATTACAGCACATATTCAGTTCACAAAGGACTTTTACCACGTATTCCAGTCACAGTCCTCTTTAAGAAGTACAGGCTGCCTTTAAGTATTGCTAGCCACTTGCGATATCAGGCCCCCAGCTGATCCATGTAGCCAATGAACAGTGCTGGTAGCTCTAGCAATCGTGTAAAAAAGCACCAATTTAGTGTGCTGCATGTAGTGCAATGAATGGGCGTGGGGTAATCTCGTACCGCCATTTCCACGCCTGATTTGTGGGGATTCTCTGATTTAACCTCCCCTGTTCTTTTTTTCTTCACACTGACAATGAGGTCCATGGCCTACACAGCCTTATCTCCACCTCCACCTCCAGATCAATTTTGGAAACTTCACCACCAAGTATTTTTTAAATGGCCTGTGGACATCACCAACTTAGGATTTTGAATTTGGTTATTTTTAAAATAAGTTATCTGGTTCAATTACTAATAATGAATGCAGCTTTGGGTGCTTTGTATTTTTCACAGTTTAACTTAAAATAATGAGGCTGTTAAGCCGAGAATGGATCTGATTGAAATACCAGCTGCTAAGTCAATCTTGCTAAGCCTGCACCTTCAGCTGGTTAGAGTCCACCATCGGTCTGCTTTCAAAGGCACTTCAAAAATAAGTGTGAGATTAGACAAAGCAGTGACTAGAGAACAATATACCGAATCTATATGGGTCCAAACTATATTGTGAGCAAGATATACTAAATGGCTTGTTCTCATTTCCCAGGTTTGCGTGTTCTTTTAGATTCTAATGGTGATTTCCCAACAGGTAATAATCAAAAAGTGTCCTACATGAGCCATTCACAAGTTAATCACCTAATGAAGGATTTCCTAATGCCAAAATATTTAGCAAAAAGAAATATAAACTGTTTCAACACTGGCAAATAACTTGACAGCAAATTTCAATTATTAATACATCTGAGATCTCCACAGACATTTGTTGTATGCATAGGGATTTTTGACAGCTCACTGCTTCAAACCGAATTTGGTGTTAAATTTCCTGCATTTGTCAATATCATGTTAACTCCGACAGCCACTTTGTACCGTGGGATTTTTCAAGACAATTCCACTTCATGGAAACGTCTTAATTTTAACTGCCTCCCAGCAATTTTATTACAGATTATTCCGATCAAGTTCTTGTCTATGCAATAGTATCTGGAAAAATTGCTTTTTAAAAAAATAATTCTTATTTCCTGTGCCAAGTTAAATTTATGAAATCATGAGCTTGCTATTGAAGGTACATGGGATGAATGAGTTGGAAATTAAGGCGGACAAGAACACTTACAGAGCAAAGACTACCTGTTAATCAAGGTGATGGATTGTAAAGCAAATTAAAGAATTACAAAGTCAAATAATAGTTTTATCTTGGAAACTTGTTAACATGGAAACTTGAACAAGTCAAATTTACATAAAACAGCTTACATTTACCTGGCATATTTAACATAGTAAAATGCACCAAGGCATATCACAGGAGCATTATCAAACAAAAATTGACATAAGGAGATATTCGGACAGAGGTAGGTTTTAAGGAGTGTCTAAAAGGAGGAGAGAGAGGTAGAGAGACAGAAAGTGAAAATAAAAGCTTCTACCCCAGAGAGCAATTCTGAATTTCAGTTTAATTGGAATGAACTCCAGTTTCTGCTCCCTCTGGTGTAAGCTGACCTGAATTTACTGTAACTGCTAACATTATAGAGAAAAATAAAGAAACATGACTTGAGTGCACCTGAATCCTCTACAGCAGAGCCAATATGTGATCTTGCCTTCTGGCAAGCTGGCACTTGTGGAATCCTATCCCCCTGCCCTAGCTCCTGCACACATGGTCAGTGATTCGCCACATCAAGACCCCTCCTCTACACTACTCTCTAAAGTATGCATGGTGCTAATTTGTAAGCTGTGCTTCCCATGATCAGATGGTGTGATGCTGCGTCTTCAGGAAGACTGGCCTCCCCTTCCTTCAATAGCAGAGAGGCATCACCATTTTCAGCACCTGAAATGAAAAAGGGGAACAAAAGGTTAGGTTTTAATGTGATGGGAAAGCAGGGGAAGATGTGTGGCTGCTGAAAGCAGCTGCTGTTTGTCATGCAGAATGTTTAGGGTGCAATAGAAGTAAGAAGGTGTGAACAAACTCTGTGTGGCCAACCCGTGATGGCCAGCATGTCTTCGTCCAAAGAGGAGAGAGTGTGCAGGTGGGCTCAGCCTCCTCCGCTCGCTACCTCCTGCCCATGTTTTGCAAGAAAGAAGGGAATGTAGTAGTGACAGCCATGTGAGGTGATTTGAGATTGTGACTGTCATGAATAGTTTGTATATTATGGGTTGTAAGTTGCAGTTGGCGAGAGTAGGAGTTACAGACTGTTGTGAGTAGGAGGAAAAGGAGGTGGAGTAAAGTGTGATGCAGTAGATTGTAGTGAAGCAGGGGAGGGTAATGTTAAAGTAAATAAGTCACCAGGACCAGATGGGATGCATCCTAGAATGCTGAGGGAGGTAAGGGTGGAAATTGCAGAAGTACTAGCCATAATCTTCAAATCTTCCTTAGATACGGGGAGTAGTGCCAGTGGACTGGAGAATTGCAAATGTTACACCCTTGTCCAAAAAGGGTGTAAGGATAAACACAGCAACAACAGACCAATCTGATTAACCTCGGTAGTGGGGAAGCTTTTAGAAACGATAATCCAAGGCAAAATTAACAGTAACTTGGACAAGTGTGGATTAATTAAGGAAAGCCAACACGGATGTGTTAAAGACAAGTCGTGTTTAACTAACTTGATTGAGTTTTTTGATGAGGGAAATACAGTTGATTTCCAAAAGGCGTTTGATAAAGTGCCACATAATAGGCTTGCCAGCAAAGTTGAAGCCCATGGAATAAAAGGGACAGTGGCAGAATGGATACGATATTTGCTAAGTGACAGGAAACAGAGAGAAGTGGTGAACGGTTGTTTATCGGACGGGAGGAAGGTATACAGTGGCGTTCCTCAGTACTAGGACCACTGCTTTTGTCGATATATATTAATGAGTTGGACTTGGGTGTACGGGGCACAATTTCAAAATTTGCAGATGACAGTGAGGAGGATAGTGATGGACTTCAAGAGGTCATAGACAGACATGGAATGGGCGGACACGTGCAGATGAAATTTAATTTGCAGAAAAGTGCATAGGAAGAACAAAGAGAGGCGATATAAACTAAAGGGTATAATTCTAAAGGGGGTGGAGGAACAGCGAGACCTGGGGGTATATGTACACAAAGGTGTTGAAGGTGGCAGGGCAGGTTGAGAAAGCAATTGAAAAAGCCTATGGGATCCTGGGCTTCATAAATAGAGGCATAGAGTACAAAAGCAAGGAAGTTATGATGAACCTTTATAAGACATGTTCGGCCTCAACTGGAGTATTGTGTCCAATTCTGGGCATCGCACTTTAGGAAGGATGTGAAGGCCTTAGAGATAGAGTAGGTACAGAGAAACTGTTCCCATTGGTGGAAGGGTCGAGAACCAGAGGACACAGATTTAAGATGATTGGCAGAAGAACCACAGGTGACATGAGGAAAAACTTTTTGTACTCAGTGAGTGGTTAGGATCTGTAATGCACTGCCTGAAAGGATGGTGGAGGCAGATTCATTCATGGATTTCAAAAGGGAGTTGGATAAGTACCTGAAGGAAAAACATTTGCAGGGCAATGGGGAAAGGCTGGGGTGTGGGACTAGCTGAAGTGCTCTTGCAGAAAACCGGTATGGGCTCGACAGGCCATATGGCTGCCTTCTGTGCTGCAACCATTCCATGATTCTATGAGTAGTGAGGCTGCAGCAATGAAGAGAGAGTAATTGAGGTAAGAGGTAAAATTCTTACCTTAACAACTCTGGTGACATCATTGAACTTTTTGTGGCATTTAAGTCATATCATTGGAGCAAAACTCCTGGCAATGACCTCCTCAGTGACCTCTTGCCACTGGCAGAGTAGGAGTTCTCTGAAGGGCTTTCTGCCCGCCCACCCACTCCCAGGGAAAGCTGGATCTCCCTCTGCCTTTCCACCGCCTGCACCAGGGCTTTCAACACTTCCTCAAACAACCTGGGTGTCCTCTCTGGTCCTCCTGCAGCCATTTTTTCATGTGTAAGCTTTCCCCGCTGTCTGCAGCCACAGAGCACCTCCCCTTTTAAAGGTGCTGGCTGCCTTTAAGTGGTGTCTTTGAAGCCTGGTTTCCTACCCACTGCCCCCTCCCCCCCAAAAAAAAGCCATGCAGCCTATAAGCAGCGAGGGTGGCACGAGCTATGTACCTGACCACCTTTTAGATGGCAAGCCTCTTCCTCCAATAGCAATTGCCTGCTGTTGGTGTTGCCTTTGGAAATTTTGCTTCCATTGGAAACCGAGGCCAGAGCCACCTCCTTTGGTGATACCCACTGCCTTCCAATGCCATTAATGATGCCCAGTTGACTTTGATGGTTTGCCAACGGCTTTGAGGTTGCTGATGAAAGTCATTATAAGATATTCAGTCAACACAAAATCCCATTGATTCGTGGGATATATTCCACTGCACCTTACAGGGTAAACCGTAGAATTATTCTGTGATTTACAATACTGGAATTAAAGGGTTATTCTGGCAAAAGTCACAGTGCAAATGCTGACATCATCTTAAACTGACAGAATATTGGTAATCATTGCAGATGTGAAGCAGAAGTAAGTTGTCTGGAATTCTGCATGTCTTCTTGCCATATGGTTTTCACGCACAATAATTTTTAATTTGCACATATCCACACAATTAAACTATGATATTCACAAGGATCGGACATGGGGTAGATGATCCATATTATTGAAAATCATTGCACGAATCAATACAAACTGATTTGTTTTCCACTGGCTACAACTGCTTCAGAAAGATATTGATCTCACACTATCCACAGAGGCATATGATCATGTGATGGTCCAGTTGAAACAGTGAGTTTTTTTTATACAATTGAAGTTTCACTATAATAAAATTTAACTCAACTTTTAGGATTTATAGACCTATATTTTGCACCAAATTCCATTCCAATAAATTAGATATGAAGAGGGGAAATTGCCCTCTGCCTCATTTCGGGCGGATAATTCAAATTATTTGAATTATTACCGGCTGGCAGGAGGCGGGGGGATGAGGCAGGAAATTCAGCTCTTTAACGGTGACACCGCCTCTCAGCGCTTTGGGGTGCTGTTTGAGGCGGCATAGAGGCTGGTTCAGGTCGGGAGCGGGGCTGACACGTAGCAACATCCCTCCCCTTCACTTAAAGGGGCCACCAGGGAAGGGTTCAGCTGGGCCCGGGCCAAAGGGAGTGCCCAGCCGAACCTGCGGTCACCATTGTCCATCGACTGCAGAGTCGGACAACAATTAAAAGAAAATGGCGGCCACGGCGGTGTGCCCTCCCCTTTAAGGGCGGCCACACCGCCCAGCCAGTGGCACCTTCCCGCTTCACGCATCTACAGAGTAATTTCCCCCGTGGGGCAGAAAAGGGGTCGCCGCCGGGTGGTAAGGGGTCAGCGTGCAGCCGACAAGGAGTTGGAGTGCCGGGCGGGGTGGAAAATTGGGGCATGATGGAAATCCATTTCTGCCACCCCCGACCCAGGGGCAATTGTGGATGGGTCGCCCCCTACACCTGCCCCCGGTCGGTAAGGCCTTACTACCCTGTTACCACCGCTTAAAGGCAGTAACGGGCCTTAAAAAGGGGAAATTTCAACCCCGAATACTTTTGTGAAAGCCTGTGTGTCAGTTCGTTATGAACTTGTTACATCACATCTTTCAGGCAGTTTTCTGGGATTATATTCATTATTGCTTTGTTTGTGTGGAGGTTTATAGATATATATTAATTGGAAAAAAACATGCATGTATACAATGCATTATCATTGTCTCAAACCACTTAACATGCAATGATGCTTTAAAATGCAGTAACTTCAACCATTTTGTTCACATGATCCCACGAATCAACAGCAAAATGGATGCGAGGTTAATCTGGTATTAATTGAAAGAGGAATGTCGAATAGGACCTGTAAAAGTTTTCAGTGTGATCTTTACTATCCACCTAAGCTACTGAAATAGCTGGGATCTTAGTATAACATTTCGAGGGCAGCACTTCTGACAAGGCAGCATTCCGTCAGTACTTAGTGCAGTGTTTGCTTTGTTAATACACTCAAGTTCTGTTGAGGGACTTGAACCCACAATATTCTGAGCCAACCGACATGGAACTGAGTAGTTTGCGAACTAAGTGGGTAACAACAATTCCTGTTCCAAAAATGAAAGTTTTACTGCCAGAAAGTATCCTTTTATTGAATAAATGAGCACTGTACCACTGACTTACTGAAGTACCATTGGGGGAATTTTAACTGAAAGCAGGTTTCAGGTGACAACCAAATGCTCCTGACCTTGGCAGCATGCGCACAAGCAATTTTAACTCCCCGGCTTCATCTGCATGCCGCCGGTCAGCTGCCTGCGTGAAACGGTCGGGAAACAGCAATCAGCTGGCGGGAAGGTGCAAAGGTTTGGGCGGCAGGAGGCCAAAGGGCACCAAAGGAAGGCTTGCTGGCCAGAATTAAGTGACGGGATGCAATCCTACTCCTTCAGCCCCCACCCCCCACCCCAAGGAATGTTAACCTTAGATGGCCTCTTCTGGTCCCGGATCCGGTTCCTGCTGTCTTCACCTTGCGGGAAAGGGGAAGGGAAGTGGCTTCCCCACTCAAGCTAGAACTAGAATTGCAGTCCATGGCCGATGATATCATCGGACCTCGATCTTATTTAAGGAAGGACTCCGTCCTTTGGTGCGTGATATCAGCGGTAAGTCACCAGTTGATTTTAACTGCCGACCGGTCCAGTTTCTGTGGGCGGGCAGGGTTAAAACTGTGCAGTGCTCAAATTTTCATACGTGCTTATCGTCCTTTGCAATACTAAGATTATTCTGAAATATTCAATATGGTGATTTTTCTTTGGGAAGATATTGGGCAGTAGTTTATTTCTCTTCCCTCTGGGAATTACACCTTTTTCAAGGTTTGTGGACAACATTGTTGATACTTTGATTTACATACAAATCACTTATTTCTTTGGTCCTAACCTGCAATCTTTGCAAACTCTGAGAGCAAGAGACAGGAATAAGATTAGAGTATAAATCATGGCATTCCAGTGGTAAGAATCCTTTTCTATTGAAGAACATTTAATCTTCAATAAGAAGTGAGTGCAGAAAAATTGGATGAGTTGGGGTTATGAGTCTCTCTCATTTGCTGTTTCTTGATCCATGTTCACATTCATCATGGACTGTCTCATTGAAACACAAAGGCAAAAAATCCCACAATTTCTCAACGGTAACCAATTCATTTTTTTTTAGATGTGTCACACCTTCAAGCTTAAATGTTCTAAAGAAAGGAATTTGGACTTTTGGAATACCATAATTCACAGTGCTGCTATAGTAATAATTGCTATTATTATGCTCATGGTTTGGTTTACAGAGAATTTGGTTAGGCCAGTTAATCTGCATATGACTCAAAACATCAACACCAAAGAAGAAAGAGGCACAGTGGCCTAGATTTTCTGCCATTTACAGAGAATGGGTGGAATGTATTTCCAACAAGGAACAACAAAAGCAGTATTCCAGGAAAATCATAGTTTGAGGAAAAAATTGAGATACATAAGCCTAATTTTAACCAATGAAAATGGAGAGTGTGAAAGGCTAAAATATAGACAGCGTGGTACTCACTGGGGCTGCACACACACCACTTGTCATTTTAACAGGTGCATTTCCGGCAGCTTGGGAGGGCCTCATTAGGATTCAAAAGTCTGGGTCTGATGACATCACTCAAACCCCTGACGACATTTTAACTTGCAGTGGCCTTGTCCCAGCCTCGCCAGTGGAACTCAGTGCTGAGGAGCAGCAGGTCCAGAAGAGGGTTGAAAAGATAAATTCATTTTATTATTTTCCGGTTTCCTTGTGGGCCAGGAGAGGCAGGATTTCTCCTCCGGTTCCCCCAAGGAATCCTTGGGCCTCCCCTACCCTGGGCTTTCCGCGATCACCACGGGACCTCACCCTAGACTGCCTGCCTGGCAGCATCATGGGATGGGAGTATCGTGTTTTACTTATTGAAATGAGGCCTGGAAGAGAACTGGTCCGGCATCTTGTTGGTGAGCCAGTGCAAGCCTGATGCTCAGCCTTCGCCCCGAGTTAAATCGGGGCTATTGTTGTAAAATATTTGGCATAATGTAGCTTCGTGATTCTAATTTTAAGTAACCATGAATCTCTGTTTTTCAAAAGCAATGAAGCACATAATAATCGAGAGCCACCTTGAGGTGACAGTATTTTTCAACAGTTATTTATGTGCATTACTGTGTTAGCTTTGATCATCTCACTAACTATGTGCCCACTGATCTGAAAAGTGAATTGTTGTGTGACAATGAATATTATTATTTAGCTGAAAGCCTTGTTGAAAAATCTTCTCACATTAGTTTGACTCGTTTCTTCTTAACAAAAGGGATGTTTTTTGCCTTTTCTCTTATTGAGCTATCCTTCATGGAAAGATTGTAAAATGGCCACATGAATCAATTCATGGTTCAACCTTATTTTTCTCTCTGATATTGCACGTTGCAGGAAAATTGATTTAAATCAAACAAGATATTTTTGATGGGAATTTGTCTCAGGTCCTGAATTGTAGGAAGGCGTAAATATCTTGCTTTGTGTTTATTAGCAGATCAATATAATGCTGAGGGAAGATCTGTGGAAACTTGATTTCAAATCTCTTGCTCACTAACAACAACCGGCCCACAAATACACGCATCAAACCAAGGCAGTTTACCTTAGCCGAAGTATTTTTTTTTAGCTAATAGCAATAATTATTTTGAATCATAGTTAACCCATATCCTGATTATTACCATGATCAGACTGGATTAATTCCATAATGCAATCAGGCTAAGCATATGTGACTTAATCATGAGCTTGGCCCACTGTTTTACTGTGAGGAAATCAAATTATGTTTTATTGCGTTGGATCCTGCAATTCTAAAAATATCTTCGCATTATATTCTGTGATTGCATCCATCTATAATTAGCCCTTTTGGTTTCCAAAAGCATATTTCCCAGCCGGAAGCCACAGTCCCACTGGTGCAATTTAGGCACACAGGTCCTGGGAACTTGGGTGTTGCCCAGGCCTGGCAACAATCTGCCCACATTTTCAGGTCATTCTAATGCCCATGGAGGTTCTGCTTCATTTCAATACTTTAATCAGTATCTGAGCCTATATTTTTTTGCATCACTTATGACAGGTTTGCTCTGTGCACACAACCTATTCATCTGGAATAAATCTAAAGAAAAATTGGCTGCTTGGATTTTAAAGGGGCAAAAACTTTTACTGAATATATTTTTATTAACTGGTGGCTTTTTCATTTTCTCCTGTTATTTTTCATGTTCTATTCCTGGTATTGATTTTTTTTCCTCTGATTTGGTTTCTATTTTTTGGCATTGTGATATGTTCAGGTTGTTTATGTGAAAACAAAAACGGAGCATTGGTGTCTGTAAAATTACCTGGGGAGAGGGAGGGGGGAGGTGATTGCAACTGAAACATTTACAATTTTTAAAGCAAGGCAGGATATTGGTTAAAAAACAAATCACAGACTTGAAAACTCCTCACTCCAGCTCTGGGAGCAGCAAGGT
Organism: Pristiophorus japonicus; assembly: GCF_044704955.1. Taxonomy (NCBI): domain Eukaryota; kingdom Metazoa; phylum Chordata; class Chondrichthyes; family Pristiophoridae; genus Pristiophorus; species Pristiophorus japonicus. The sequence continues at coordinate 37,153,901 of NC_091987.1, forward strand.
ATCTAACTGGATGCAGCAGAGTCTTGTGCTGGTTGGGAAGACAATTAAAAATTATTGATGGGAAGTGCTTTTAAAGAACCCTAAGCACAGTATTTCAAATTTAAGTGTTACTACATGAAAGAAAGCCAGGTAGATGCGTCATCTCGCAGCAGTTCCCGTCCGTTTGCATCACTATTCGGCCACCAACTGCATCTGCAGGCCTGCCAGTCATCGCAGAATCTGGGTCACAGTGAAACCGCTGAAGCTGTGACATCTGCTGCAAGGACAACTGAAGCCAGCCTCCACCATAGAGACAGTGCTGGCATTGGCAGTCAAAGTCACAATTGCCCTCAACTTCTCTGTCTCCAACTCATTGCATACTACCACAAGGGAGCCTCTGCAGCATCAATCTGCCGTGCACAGATGCATCAAGCAGGTCACAGATACTTTATTCACCAAGTCAAACCCCTTCATCAATTTCTACATGACCAAACAACTCCAGAATGAACAGCTCCACCTGCTTGTTCACTGTTTTTGCTTGTTTCACCAGGTACAACCTTCCAAGTGGGTGTGCTGTAAGAAAACCAGGGTTGCTCTCCCAACAAATATATGTCAAGGAACCAGATGAATCTTTAACTCTTTTCACCTCAACTCCTGTTAACTGAACTTGTCTGGGGTTTACCGCCCATCTTAAGTCTAGGAGTGAATGACGCCTAAGTTTGGCTCGCTGAACTGTCTCAGATCACCCAGTTTGGATGGAACTTGTATTTCCTTACCAATTCCCAATTAGGATATCTACAAACTATTGAGTGAATGGCCCGGATTTTGCCGTCAGTGGTGAAGGAACGGCGTTGCCGTTCACCTCGCTAACACTTGCCCACAAAGTTTTTGCAGACTTTTGAGCAGCGGCGTCTGATCCAGCGCCATGCCCTCTACAGCAGATCTGTGCTGTGTGTCAGCAGGCCAAGAAACAACGAGGTTCTTCAACCAATTAGATTGAAGAATCCTCATTGAGACACGCAGAGTCTAAACCAGGAAGTATAAATTAGATTTAAATCATGTACAGAAAGCAAAATAAAAACTGGGAAAATAGATGGGATTAAAAGAGAGACAAAAGAGACAGACAGAAAAAGTTTAAAAAAAAATGATTTTAATTCATCTTAAATTTCCAACACTAAATAACTTTTGAAGGAATGCGACGCCACGTAAAATTAAATTATCGGGGCAGTAATTATCACTTATCACGCCGTTAAAAATTCACTTGCTCCTGAATGCACCAGCCCTAACTTTTTCTGGTCTGCTTAGTATTTAAAGGGCAAGTACCACAACTTCACACTGTTGCATGTCTTTCAATGCCGAGTCGATCAGTGAGGTTCTGTTATAGCGCAGCCGATGGAGGAGTATGGTATCTCTGACAGCAACGTCTGGATTTCTTCGTTTCACCACGCATGTGCATACTCTGGAAGTTGCTGTCCGATTTACTCCACCATAACAGTGAGCGCTTCACCATTATTCTCAATGCAAAATCCGAGTCAATGAGTTAATGCTTTCATACAAAATAATCAAAGAAGTCAGACTGCAAATCATGCACCATAAAGTGTTTATTGTATTTAAAATCAGAATTATCACTGCTTAAGTTGAAACATTACATGTACAAAAAATTAGTAGATATAAAAGGGCCGAAATTGCCCCTCTCCTTAAGGCCTGTTACCACCGCAAATCGGCGGCCATGCTGTGGAGTGGAGTGGCCGCCGACTTTTTGTGGAATGGCCACTGCTAGCCCAATCGCCCCCCTGAGTTTTCCGGCGATGCCCCAATTTCCCCCCCCCCCGCTCCACCACCACTCTGCCGCTGCCGATTCATCTTAAGCGCGTCATCACTGTGCGCACCGCCAATCTAACCTTCCGACGGCGACTGTCCCAACGGCGACTTGGCCCGCCCGGCAGTGCCTAATCCTGTTTTTTTTCCCAGTGGTCCAGTGAGGCTGTGGCCTTCTGTAACAGCTGTGCGGCTTCCCTTAAACGGGAGGATGAACTGCCGCTGTCGCCATGTTTTTTTTTTGTCGGCCGACTGCCATGTTAGCCCGACAATTATGTCCCCAGGTTTGGCCAGGCCGCCAACAGGCAGTCTGGCACCCCCAGCCGATACCCTCCCTGGTGGCCCAGTGACCAAGAAGTTTAAAAATCCCGGAGGCTCTCCCCTTTGTGAAGGGGAGCGCGTGGTGACACGGCGCCGTGTTGACGTCATTGCGGCGGTGACTCTGTTCTGCACCCAACTTCCGCCCCTCAGTTGCTGTCACCACTGCGTCTTTGCCCCTCAGGTATAGTCACCGCCCCCATTAAGACCGACTTCTGGATCAAAACAAATAAAACCAAGGAGCCAAATGTCGTGCAAGAGCCGACCTGAACCGTAGCTGCAGTTAAAAACCATTGAAATGGAGTGGGAGTGCCCCGTTTCGGGCAAGGGAAATTTCTGACCCAAATAGTTTTCTTCGGGGTCATCTAGCAATTTGTATAACAAATAATGAATAGAGTTACTTAACAAAATGAATAACAGAGCTTGTAACAGCAGTTCAGTATATCATCGTATTTCAGTATTAATTGGACTGCTGATTATTAAAGTATCATTGAGATCAGTGCCTGAGACTGATATAAATAAACTCCTTATATAGCCGACAAGTTAATAACATTGAATAACCAGTCATAATGCACATCCAGGCCTTTGTTCCCTCTAGACTTGACTATTACAACACACTCCTGGATGGCCTCCCATGTTCTACCCTTCGTAGACTTGAGGTCATCCAAAACTCTGCTGCCCATGTCCAGTTCACCCATCGCTCTTCTGTCACTGACCTACATGGGCTGCCAGTTAAGCAACGCCTCGATTTCAAAATTCTCATCCTTGTTTTCAAATCCCTCCATGGCCTCGTCCCTCTCGATCTCCGTGATCTCCGCCAGCCCCACAACCCTTTGAGATTTCTGCGCTCCTCTAATTCAGGCCTCTTTGAGCAACCGCGATTTTAATTACTCAACTAATTACTCAACTGCTGGCCATACCTTCAGCTGCCAAGGCCCTGAGCTCTGGAATTCCCCCTCGAAATCTTTCCGCCTCTCTAACTCTCTTAAATGCTCCTTAAAACCTACCTCTTTGACCTCATCTGCCCTAATATCTTCTTACATGGCTATGTGTCAAATTTTATGATGTTAATGGCTCTATATAAATACAAGTTGTTGTTATTAGAATCAATGGCCTGAACACTGCTCCAGTATGGTGGAAATGGAGAGGGGGGGAGGGGGGGAAGGCGGGGGGTAATTGAAATAGGACGAGTCTCTTACTACCGCTGATCCTGCTTGTTTTCCACAGTCTAGTTCCTCAGTCTATTCAACAAAGTTTCCTACACAGGGACAGATTAGGCACGACAAATTTATGTCCCACAAACAAGCTATCTCTGGACCTGGACCTTCTAAATTCTGCGCAGATAGGTTTGGAGCGTGGGGACAGTTAAATTGTTAAAAGTTTGATTCCCAACCTGACCCCGTCTCCAACCCAACCACTTCCGGCTTTGATGTGCGACCAACCACACCCAGGAGGCGGTATCGTAATTTTAATATTGTAATGAGGCTTGGAAGCCTCTATTCTCCCCTCCATCTTGTGTTTAACAATCTGTGAGTGGATTTCACACAATTCGTGAAAGCCGGCAGTTTAACAGAGGCGAGAACCGCTGCATCCAGGAGGTTAATGGCTTTATATCTAACTCCTGGATCTAGGATCCCAACCATGCCCACCGCCCGCGATCGGAGACCCCACCAGGAGTCCTCCAATCGCCTTCCCAGGCCACACCCCCTGCCCCCGACCCCCCCCCCCCCCCCCCACAATGAGGATGATGAGGCAGGCCATGATCTTCCAGTGTCCAGCCCCGCTCCTACTCGTCCCCCGCCCCCCCCCCCCCCCGCCAACAATCCCGGCTTGTCTACTGATCCCCGACCACCCCCCATCGCCTGCCTAACCCCTCCCGATTGCTGACTCCCCCCCCCCCCTCCCGATTACCGTCCCACCAAACCTGATTGCCGACCCTCCTCCTGCTATTCCCCTCCCGCCAATCCCTGACCTTCCTTCTGCCGATCCCTGACCCCCTTCCCACGATCCCCCTCCTGGACCAACCCCTCGCAACTGAGGCCTACCCGCCTGTAGCCAGCCAGCCTCTCCAGCTGGCTGGCTGTGGGTGGGAAACTGAAGCCTCACATCAAAATTAGCGCTGCCGGTAAAGTTGGCAGGGCCTGCGGGAAATCCGGCCTCCCAGGTTTCCCGCCCGCCTCCACAGGGCATCTGGGACCTGTGTGAACAGGGCCAGTAGCTGTGTATCTATTTAGAAGAATCATTAATGAGCAACACAGAGTCTGAACCAGGAATTGTCAGTTAGAATATTGAATTCAATGTCAAATCAGGTACCGGAAGTGAAATAAAGAGAGGGAAAGAATGATTGAATTAAGAGAGAGATAAAAGGGACACAAAGGGAGCAAAATTGCCCCTCGCCCCGATTGGGGCTGGTAACCTTCCAGGGCCGGATCTTTTATCGCCCAGCCCGGAAGTCTCACCCCCAACATGGAATTGGGCTGGCGCTCCGCTTCCTTTGAGGGGCTCACCCGGGTGGTAGCATGATGCTGAGTCCAGCGCCCATGCTTCACACAGCGCTGACGCACGACAATGCCCCTCCCCTTCAATTAAAGCAGACGGCCGCTGCGCGATCTGGATGACCCTTTGGTGGCCACTAGGGACATGGAAGACTGGGCAAGCAGCCCGGCACCCAAGACGGTGCACCGGGCTGCTCGAAGGCAGCTCGAAGGCAGCCCGGTCCACGCTAGGGCCACCATTGTCGGGCCGACCCGAGAGTCAGCCGACAAATAACGGTGGTGGCCTGGGCCGCTAAAGGCCTTCCCTTTAAGGGGCATGCCGGCAGCGGATGTCCGACAGCCTTGCAGCCCACGGGGCAATTTCCAACATGGGGCGTTAAGGGTTTGGCCCAGGGCGGTGAGTAGTTGGCATGCATGCCGATGATGTCATCGCGGTTGCACGCCAGCCCTGGGGCGCTAACGGCAGGGCGTGGCACTGCCAGGACAGCATCCCCCCCCCCCCCCCAAAATCTCTGGGGCAATTTCCCAAGAGGCAGTAACCCCCTCACCGCCCCCCCCCCCCCCCCCGCTCCCCCGGGCGAAAACACCATTGCGCCCAGTTAGCGCCCTCTGGAGGTGCTAACGGGGCTATAAAAAGGGGCAATTTCACCTCCAAATTCTCCAACAATAATTAAAAGCGGAAGGAATGAGGCACCACACTTGTAAAAGTTAATGTTCAATCTCAGAGAGGTTGTTTGGCAGTAATTAAACTTACCATGCCATTAAATGGGTACTTACACTGGAATGGACAAACACTAACTTTTTCTGCCAAGTTTAGTCGGGATCTATGAGGTAAATACAGGAACTTCACACCATTGAAGATATTTTAATGGTGAGACAGATGGCGAGATACCGTTTTCGGGAACTTGAAGGAGAAATATCACAACTCTGACAACAACTTCCAGATTTCTGCGTTTAACTGCGCATCTGCTGTCACCGGAATTTGCTATCCAATTTGCGCATAAATAACAGTGAGCACTGTTAGCCGCACCGTTACTTTCACAGCACAATCCGGTCCATTCTGTCCACTCTTTATTGTGAAACTTAACAACCAGGTAATTTTATCTCAATTAACTCACTGACTTATTCACGCATCTTTAGTGTGGGAAATTGCATTGGGAATCGCAGCTATTATTCAAAGCAGTGTCCTTTCAAAAATACATCAGGCCACACATCTAAAGTTTCCAATACTGCAATTTGGCTGAATGCCATATGCTGGAAAATTGCCACTGAAGGTCAGAGCCATCTGCACACATCAGCCTTCCAGCAATCATAGGTAAGAAGCTTTAAGATGCACAGGTAGCATCTCCCTTCAGGGTGCACTCACTAATGGCATTATTTACCACAGTTTCACTTAGATGCTGAAATTTTCCCTTAACTCTTGAAGCACCTCATGTTAGTGGATCTTGCCATCTCTCTGGAAACAATCAGCTGGCATAGGGTCCATTGAAGATCCGCCCACAGCCTCCCTATTGGAATTTTAAGGGCTAGTGCAAATGGGTCAGAATCCTGGTGTAACTGGGCTCTGTGACTCCACCCCAGAGCAATGGGGCTCTCTACCCTATCAAGTCCAAAGAGTTTTGCAGCCTGAATCTTTGAGCTTATTTAGCATATCTTTATTGGCTTCTACATGTTATAAATTGTGAAGCTTATTTTACTGACTCATCATTTGGGAACTGCAAAGAATTTATTTAAGTGTCTTGCATTCCCAATCTTGGGAATACTTATACCCAAATTAACCATAAATTTATCTATTTGGTCTTTAACACTCATTGATTTAAAACTCCTTTGGATTTGTTTTGCTATTACCTATAATCTGGCTTTCTGTTGTCCTTTTGCCCTTCTAATATTAATTTTGCCTATCTTTAACTGACAATTGTAGGACTCCTGCCCTCCCCACTTTTGTTTCCTTCCATCCCTTTTTAAATAATTCCAGTCAGCATGTTGGGTGCTTTTACAGCTGGCCAACCTTTCTCTAAGGAAGCCCCCTGCTTCTAGCCCTGAACTCGCATCTATCTCCAGTTTCTCTCCATTCTCCCCTGATGATCTCTCTGTGCTCATCTTGTCCATAAGAACTACTTCTTGCTCCCTTGACCCTATTCCCAGCAAACTGCTGACCACCCAATTTACTTTTCTGGCTCCTCAGGTACTGTTCCCTCTCTCCTTCAAATCTGCTGTCATCACCCCTCTCCTCAAAAAAACAACCCTTGACTCCTGAATCCTTGCAAACTACTGCCCCATCTTCAAACTCCCTTTACCCTCTCCCAAGTCCTTGAACGTGTTGTTGCCTCCCAAATCCATGCCCATCTTTCCCCAAACTCCATGTTTGAGTCTATTCAATCCTTGAACCCCTGTCACAGTACTGAAACAGCTCCAATCAAAGTCACAAATGACATCCTTTGTGACTGTGATAAACTATCCCTCCTCGTCTTTCTCAGTCTTTCTGCAGCCTTTGACACAGCTGACCAGTCCATTCTCCTCCAACGCCTTTCCACCATCATCCAGCTGGGTGGGACTGCACTTAACTGGTTCCATTTTTATCTATCCAATCGTAGCCAGAGAATCACCTGCAATGGCTTCTCTTCCCACCCCCGCATCGTTACTTCTGCTGTCCCAGAAGGATCTATCCTTAGCCACCTCCTATTTCTCATCTACATGTTGCCCCTCAGCAACATCATCCGAAAACACAGTATCAGTTTCCACATGTACGCTGATGACACCCAGCTCTACCTCACCACCACTTCTCTTGACCCCTCCACAGTCTTGAAATTGTCAGACTGCTTAACTAACATCCAGTACTGGATGAGCAGAAATTTTCTCCAATGAAATATTGGGAAGACCAAAGCCATTGTCTTTGGACCCCACCAGAAACTCCATTCCCTATCCAAGAACTGTATCCCTCTCCCGAGCATCTGTCTGAGGCTGAACCAGACTGTTCGCAATCTTGGTGTAATATTTGACCCTGAAATTAGCTTCTGACCACATATCCGCGCCATAATGAAGACCACCTATTTCCACCTCTGTATCATCACCCATTTCCACCCCTGCCTCAGCTCATCTGCTGCTGAAACCCTCATCCAGGCCTTTTCTACCTCTAGACTTCTCTATTCCAATGTACTCCTGGCTGGCCTCCCACTTTCTACCCTTCGTAAACTTGAGGTCATCCAAAACTCAGCTGCCCATGTCCTAACTCGCACCAAGTCCCGTTCCCCCATCATCCCTGTGATCACTGACCTGCATTGGCTTCCGGTTAAGCAACGCCTCGATTTCAAAATTATCATCCTTGTTTTCAAATCCCTACATAACCTGGCCCCTTCCTATCACTGTAATCTCCTCTAGCCCCACAACCCTCGAGATGACTGTGCTCCTCTAATTCTGCACTGTTGAGCATCGCTGATTATAATCGCTCAACCAGTGGTGGCCATGCCTTCTGTTATCTTTTCCCTACGCTCTGGAATTCCCTCCCTAAGCCTTTCCACCACTGTATCTCTCTTTCCTCCTTTAAGACGCTCTTTAAAACTTACCTCTTTGATCAAGCTTTTGGTCACCTGTCCGAATTTCTCCTTATGTGGCTTAGTGTTAAATTTCTTTGTCTTCGAACATTCCTGTGAAGCACATTGGGACATTTGACTCTGTTAAAGGTGCCATATAAAAACAAGGTGTTGTTGTAGGCCTCTTTATTCATCCATTGAACTTACTATATTTCTTATGAGGATTTATTTTTTTGTTCCACATTCCATGTTGTGGAAAAATAATGTTTATTTTTCTCTTACTCCCTAATTCTGCTTCCTAATTCATTTTTCCTCAATTCCTTCTAATCAACCTAGAATTTGCTCTTCTAAAGTCTTGCATATTTGTATTGTTATTTCTGCCTTTATCCTTTTTTAACACGAGCTGAAGGGGTCACCTGCTTCCATGTGACTGCTCAGTTCTAACATCCTGCTGAATGTTCATTCTGATATAACATTCCTTCCTCCAAGCCTCAGCCACCCTCATATATTGTTTAAGAAGCAATCATTGAAATTAGTTGCAACCTTCTGATCATCCATGGTATGTCCATGCTATTTCTGGAGTATTGGAAATCCTCTGTGAATATCATTTCGTGATTCCCCTGTAACCGCTTTCATTGGCCAAAGAATCTTGTTCGCCTTGAGCTGGTGATAATTAGCAAATGCTACTGAGTACTTTATTGCTAATTAGTTGCATTTTCACCCAACTTCTGATCATCTGTGGTATGTCCATGGTATTTCTGGAGTATTGGAAATCCTCTGTGATTATCATTTTGTCATTCTCCTGAGTACTTTATTAATTTCTAACCATTATTTCTTCAGTTATCCTCCCTTCTGCTGTACATCGGCCCTTCCAATAGCTGTAGATAATCAATCTTATGCAGGTGGATCTGATTCTATTGTGCATGATTTGATTCAGGTTGCAGCAAAATCCATTAGCATCATATTTCTTAACATTAATGTATCATTTAGTGAGGAAAATTAATAGGTTGTGAAGAAGAGGACAGAGTCCATTTTAATGCAACACTTAAAGTGGATCCTGTGATTGGGAGGCCAAAAATTCTTGTCAGATTTAGATTTCAATACTATGCGTGCCTCCTTTGTTTGTGCTGCAATGTGTGAACTCATTCCTTGCCTCATACCCTGTGCAAAATTGAGAAGTCATGCATTGAGATGGCCATTGTATTTTTGTTTCTTCCCTTCTCTGCTGAAAGTGATGAATGATAGTGTGATATAGTGCCCGATGGTACTTGAACAAATAGTCATTTTCCATATGCGCCAAGATGGTGAACACTGTTGAGCTCAACAAGTTGAGGAAGGGGTACATCACACCCAAGCATGATCCTGTGCTCCTATCCGCACATTGGAGCAGAAGTTGCTGGATAGTGATCAGGAGTGGGATCTCTAGAACAATTTTCCTCCTCCCGAGCCCACAGAAACTCAGGCTAATTATTGCACACTTATTGTTATCTGTGCTCAGGTCAATCGACAGCATAGTAGGGTGTATACCTGGGATCTTCTGGGCCTGGATGGTTCAGTTTCATAGTGGACCATGCACATACAAACTGTGCCATTGGGAGCTCAGGTTTTTACTCTTCATGGTAAAATGGAACAATCCATTCCTGTGTGAAAGTGAGTTTGCAAAGTGTAAAGTAGGTGGCAGGTACCATGAAGGATGACAGTTATTGTATTTTTTAGAATTCGTTTTGATAGAAATTCTACAGATAACTGTAAACAATCACTTGGGTGAAGATGCTTTAGAGTGACATCTGGCTTTCTGTCAGTGGAAACTTCGACTAATGCTATTGTCTATCTTTCTATCCAATAAATCTCTCGTACGACCTTAAAGTTTTCTTTGGCACCAAATTTTAGAAGTGACTTTCTCTTATCAAACATTGGATTTTATTTGTAAATATGCTTATGAGAAGTCATTCATCTACAAATGTCACATTGATATTTCAGTCCTTCGACATAACAAATGACTCCTGTTGTTTAAATTCTCCCTGTCGCTACAAAAGCAGACGTTGCAGCTGCTGGATACCTGATACAAAAACAGAAAATCCTGAAAATATTTAGCAGGTCAGGCAACCTCTGTGGAGAGAGAAACAGAGTTCACGTCTCAGGTCGATGACCTTTCATAAAGTGTAACGAAAAGTCATCGACCTAAAATGTTTACTCTGTTTCACTCTCCGCAGATGCTGCCTGATCTGCTGAGTATTTTCAGCATTTTCTCTTTATGCTCCCTCCCTCTGTTGCTAATCTTACTGTTGTGTATCTATAAAGCATGCACTCCCATGTTCCGCCACCTGGGGGGCACATCCCCAGAAGTCCCAAGGGATCCCAGCATCCCTTGGGAGCATTGTATATAAGCCGGCCCCTAAGGCCTGTTCCTCACTCTGGAGTGTCTCAATAAAGACTGAGGTCACTGTTACTTTAACCTCCCTGTGTGCAGTCTCATCTGTGTTAGGAACACAACAATTGGCGACGAGTACATGAATCCAACGCAAAGATGCAGCAAACTGTGGTCATTCTTGAGAAGTTCTCGGAGGGTGAGGACTGGGAAGCCTATGTCGAACAGCTAGACCAGTACTTTGTAGCCAACGAGCTGGACGGAGAAGGAAGCGGTGCAAAAAGGAGAGCGGTCCTCCTCACGGTCTGCGGGGCACCGACCTACAGCCTCATGAAGAATCTTCTGGCTCCAGTGAAACCCACAGATAAGTCACATGAGGAGCAGTGTACACTGGTTCGGGAGCATCTTAGCCTGAGTGAGAGTGTGCTGATGGCGCGGTATCGGTTCTACACGTGCCAGCGATCTGAAGGTCAGGAAGTGATGAGCTACGTCGCTGAGCTAAGGCAACTTGCAGGACAATGTGAGTTTGATGGCTACCTGGAGCAAATGCTCAGAGACTTTTTTGTACTGGGCATTAGCCACGAGACCATCCTACGAAAACTTTTGACTGTAGAGACACCGACCCTCAGCAAGGCCATTGTGATAACACAGGCGTTTATGTCCACCAGTGATAACACCAAACAAATCTCTCAGCACACAGGTGCTAGCAATGTTCATAAATTAACTGGAACTGTGTTTGCGAGCAGAAATGTACAGGGCAGAACTCACATGTCTGCAAATGCCAGCAGGCCTCAGGTGACCCAGATGACTCAGAGTCCCCAACAAAGGATGAATGCAAGGCAATTCACACCTTGTTGGCGATGTGCAGGCTTCCATTCAGCCTATTCATGCCACTTCAAAGAGTATGTTTGCAAGAGCTGTGGAACAATGGGGCCACCTCCAACGAGCTTGCAGATGAGCTGCAAGCTCTGCAAAACTTGCTAACCACCACGTGGCAGAGGAAGATCGGTCCATGGTGGATCAAAGCAATTTTGAGCCTCAGAGAGGGGAGGCAGATGCTGAAGTACACGGGGTGCACACATTTTCGACGAAATGTCCACCTATAATGCTACACGTAAAATTGAATGGCTTACCCATAGCCATGGAACTGGACACTGACACTCCATCATGAGTAAAAAGATGTTTGAGAGACTGTGGTGCAACAAGGTACTCAGACCAGCCCTGAGCCCCATCCACACGAAACTGAGAACGTACACCAAAGGGCTTATCACTGTCCTGGGCAGCGCCATGGTCAAGGTCACCTACGAGGGCACGGTGCACGAACTGCCACTCTGGATTGTCCTGGGCGATGGCCCCACACTACTTTAGAAGGAGCTGGCTGGGCAAAATCCGCTGGAACTGGGATGACATTCGAGCGCTATCACATGTCGATGAGGCCTCATGTACCCAGGTTCTTAACAATTTTCCTTCCTTTTTTGAGCCAGGCATTGGAAACTTTTTCAAGCCAAAGGTGCGGATCCACTTGGTCCTAGAGGCACGACCCATTCACCACAAGGCGTGAGTGGGACCTCACATGATGAGGGAGAGAGTAGAAATCGAGCTGGACAGGCTGCAACGCAAGGGCATCATCTCCCCAGTGGAATTCAGCGAGTGGGCCAGCACGATTGTTCCAGTACTCAAAAGTGATGACACGGTCAGGATTTGTGGCGATTATAAAATAACTATTAATCGTTTCTCACTACAGGACCAGTACCCGCTACCTAAGGCAGACGACCTATTTGCGACGCTGGCAGGAGGCAAGACATTCACCAAGCTCGACCTAACTTCGGCCTACATGACTCAAGAGCTGGAGGAGGCTTCGAAGGGCCTCACCCGCATCAACACGCACAAGGGACTGTTCATCTACAACAGATGCCCGTTTGGAATTCGGTCAGCTGCAGCGATCTTCCAGAGAAACATGGAGAGCCTACTCAAGTCGGTACCATGCACGGTGGTTTTTCAGGACGACATATTGGTCACGGGTTGGGACACCGTTGAGCACCTACAAAACCTGGAGGAGGTCCTCCAGCGACTGGATCGCATAGGGCTGTGGCTCAAGAGGTTGAAATGCGTGTTCATGGCAACAGAAGTGAACTTTTTGGGGAGAAAGATCATGGTGGACGGCATTCGGCCCACAGATGCCAAGACAGAGGTTATCAGGAACGCATCCAGACCACAGAACGTCACGGAGCTGCGGTCGTTCCTGTGACTAGTCAACTATTTTGATAACTTCCTACCGGGGTTAAGCACCCTCTTAGAGCCCCTACATGTGTTATTGCGCAAAGGTGAGAACTGTGCATGGGTAATTGCTTTTGAGAAAGCCAGAAACATTATATGCTCCAAGAAGCTGCTTGTATTGTATAACCCGTGTAAAAGACTTGTGCTTGCATGTGATGCGTCGTTGTACGGAGTCGGGTGTGTATTACAACAAGCTAACGTTGCGGGGAAGTTGCAACCTGTCGCCTATGCCTCCAGGAGCTTGTCTAAGGCCGAGAGGGTCTACAGCATGATTGAGAAAGAGGCATTAGCGTGTGTGGTTGGGGTAAAGAAAATGCATCAGTACCTGTTTGGCCTCAGATTTGAGCTAGAAACCGATCACAAGCCTCTCATATCCCTGCTCGCTGAAAACAAGGGGATAAATACCAATGCCTCAGCCCGCATACAAAGGTGGGCACTCGCGCTATCAGTGTATAACTATACCATCCGCCACAGGCCAGGCACCGGGAACTGTGCGGATGCTCTAAGTCGGCTACCATTGCTCACCATGGGGGTGGAAATGGCGCAGCCTGCAAACTTGTTGGTGGCACAGCCCGCACACTTGTTGATGGTCATAGGAGCATTTGAAAATGATAAATCACCTGTCACAGCCCGCCAGATTAGGACTTGGACCAGCCAAGATCCTCTGTTGTCTGCAATAAAAAAAACTGTGTACTGCATGGGAGCTGGGCCAGCATTCCCGTTGAAATGCAAGGGCTAATTAAGCCGTTCCAACGGCGAAAGGACAAGCTGTCCATTCAGGCAGACTGCCTGTTGTCGGGTAACCGTGTAGTGCTACCCAGAAAGAACAGGGGACGTTCATCTCGGATCTCCACAGCACACACCCGGGTATAGTAATGATGAAAGTGATAGCCAGATCCCACGTGTGGTGGCCCGGTATCGACTCTGACTTAGAGTCCTGTGTACGGCAATGCAGCGTGTGTGCTCAGTTGAGCAACGCGCCCAGAGAGGCACCACTAAGTTTATGGGTCCTGGCCCTCCAGACCATGGTCGAGGATCCATATCGATTATGCGGGCTCGTTTCTCGTTAAAATGTTCCTGGTGGTGGTGGATGCTTTTTCAAAATGGATTGAATGTGAAATAATGTCAGGAAGCACCGCCACCACCACCATTGAAAGCCTGAGGGCCATGTTTGCCACCCACGGCCTGCCTGACATACTGGTCAGTGACAACGGGCCATGTTTCACCAGTGCCAAATTTAAAGAATTCATGACCCGCAATGGGATCAAGCATGTCAGCTCGGCCCCGTTTAAACCAGACTCCAATGGGCAGGCAGAGCGGGCAGTACAAACCATCAAACAGAGCCTTAAATGAGTCACAGAAGGCTCACTCCAAACCCGCCTGTCTCGAGTACTGCTCAGCTACCGCACGAGACCCCACTCGCTCACAGGGGTGCCCCCGGCTGAGCTGCTCATGAAAAGGACACTTAAAACCAGACTCTCACTGGTTCACCCCAATCTGCTTGATCAGGTAGAGAGCAGGCGGCAGCAACAAAATGTAAACGATGGTCGCGCCACTGTGTCACGAGAAATTGATCTGAATGACCCTGTGTATGTGCTAAACTATGGACATGGTCCCAAGTGGATTGTGGGCACGGTGATAGCTAAAGGAGGGTGTTTGTCGTCAAACTAGACAATGGACAAATTTGCAGAAAGCACTTGGACCAAACGAGGCTGCGGTTCACAGACTGCCCTGAACAACCCACAGCAGACACCATCTTTTTCGAGCCCACAACACACACAAAGGATCAACGACACCACGCTGTACCAGGAAATCGAACCCATCATGCCTAACAGCCCAGCAAGGCCAGGCTCACCCAGCAGCCCTGCAGGGCCAACAACATGCCAGCCCAGACATTGTACCGAGGCGGTCCACCAGGGAAAGAAAGGCTCCCGACCGCCTCACCTTGTAAATAGTTTTCACTCCAACTTTGGTGGGGGAGTGATGTTGTGTATCTGTAAAGCATGCACTCCCATGTTCTGCCACCAGGGAGTGCATCCCCTGAAGTCCCAAGGGATCCCAGCATCCCTTGCGAGCACTGTATATAAGCCGGCCCCTAAGGCCTGTTCCTCACTCTGGAGTGTCTTAATAAAGACTGAGGTCACTGTTACTTTAACCTCCCTGTGTGCAGTCTCCTCTGTGTTAGGAACACAACACTTACTGTACGTGGTTTTGCCCTTCGTGGTTTCGAATCACCCCCCTTACAACAGTTCTAGACACCAGAATTCTAGTAGTGAACAGAAATACACAGTTATAGTCAGATCTTTCAATCTCAACCGTCACAATGCTTTTATTCAAGTTAAAGCACACACTTGCACCCAGTAAAACACACCCTGGTGGTGCAAAACAAACAAACACAGTACAACACATGACCCTGGACCGTCTGAACAGGCCCCTATTGCAAAGTACCCATGACTAAAACACCCTTGCTTGGTTCGATAGGGCACCACCGAATCTGTCCAACAGAATGTGCGTACGCTTATGATTCGTGCAGAAACCACCCAACTAAACCCATAAGGCTTGGTTGGGACACACGGTACCCCTTCACACTATGCGGTGGTCTTAAAGAATGCATGGGCTGGGATAATGCTCACCAGTTACCCCCCTAGCTTACTCGCTGCTTCTCCCGATGAGGCGTAGCTTCTGGTTCTGTACCAGTCTGTGGTATTCAAGTCCAGTCTCAAGGTCAGCTTCCCAATTGAAGTAGCGAGGCTCTCTTTGCTCGTAGATGGTGTTTCTTCTCTCCATCCCAGATGGAGTGCTCGGTCGTTTGAGTGCATTGAACGAAGCAAGCAAGCGTAGAAGAGTAGAGAGTGAGAGAGACGGCAGCCAAAACTGCCTCTCTTATACCTGCAAAAATGCTTCTTCTCGTGCCAAAAGTTAGTCCTTCACTTGAGGCAGTACAACTAAAAAGCAAAAGAAACACCTTTTCAGCCGGTGTCTTTGTCAATTGGCTGTACCTGGGGATAAGGCTCCAACAAGTCTGGGTGGCCGAAAAGCTTCTTTTGTGTCTTGAGCACCGACCAATCTTCTTAATGGGTTCCCATTACATGACAAAGAGTCCTCCATTCGGTTCCTTCCTGCGATGCTTTCCTCCATTCAGCCATCGACCCATCCCTGCCCACCTGACCTGTCCCAATTCATGCTGTTCTGCTCTTCTGCAGCAACAGAAAATGTGTCCAAAAGCAAAGTCCAAAACTTAAAGTCCAAAAGTTTATGCTTTTGCTGTCGATGTTTTCGCCGAATCCTTACTTTACCGAGAGCCAGTAATTCTGTTTTTTAGTCAGATTACTTTTTTTGCTGAAGTTAACAGGAGGAATCTCCTCCCCCTTGTCTGATTCTGAAAAAGAAAGGACTGGAAAACTGGAAAATTACAAGTGATTTATTTTACTTGACAATCAAATATCTACTCCTCGCATTTGGACTGTTTCTGAGGATTTCAAAACACATTTTTAGCAACATTCCTTTCTTGAGTGAGTACATTATCCTCACTACCCGATTCGCCATTTTTTCTTTCACTGATCAAGCCATTTAAAATGTGAGAATGCGCACTCTTGTCAAATGCAATCTATTTTCGAGTGGAACTCAGCATGAATTAACCAGCTACAAAATGTAAGAGAGAGTTTTAGACTCCTGAGTAAATGATAGCCACTGATTGAAATGTTTCCCATATGGCACCAGTTTGTGATGTTATGCTCTGTTTGAAATTTGCTTTGATTTGACTGGCTTTATCCTGTCACTTTTCCCAATTATGTCTCTTCACAATCGCTTTGATTTCCATGCAACTTCCTTTGAGCGTACTTGTTCTATTCCACATACTTGTTCATCACCACTATATGTAGTGCTTTATGATCAGGGGGTGACAAGTGACATGTGTGAAATGCCAATCTTCATTCTTCCTCTTCTCCCTTCACCTACTTCCCAAATACATACACATCCAATCATCAGCACTACTTTTGTTCAGTTTATTTGGAACATCGAACAGGAGTTGGCCATTTAGCTCCTTGAGCCTGTTCCGCCATTCATTGAGATCATGGCTGATCTGTGACCTAATTCCATATACCCGCCTTTGCCCCATATTCCTTAATGCCATTGGTTAACAAAAATCTAGCAATCTCAGATTTAAAATTAACAATTGATCGATCATCAATTGCCATTTGCAAAAGAGAGTTCCAAACTTCTACCACCCTTTGTGTGTAGAAGTGTTTCCTATTTGCACTCCAGAAAGGTCTGACTCTAATTTTTAGAACCCTCCTAGTTCAAGACTTGCCAACCAGCAGAAAATGTTTCTCTCCATCCTACCTGTTCCCCTTAATAGCTTGAAAACCATGACCAAATCACCCGTTAGCCTTTTAATTTCCAGGGAATAAAACCCTAGTTTGTGTAATCTCTCCTCATAATTTAACTGTTGAAGTCCAGGTATCATTCTGGTAAAACTATGCTGTACTCCCTCCAAGGCCGATATATCCTCCCTAAGGTGTGGTGCCCAAAACTGCCTTCAGTAGTCCAGGTGTGGTTAAACCAGGGCTTTAGCTGAAGCATGCCTTCTACCCCTTTGTAGTCTAGTCCTCTTGATATAAAAGCCAACATTCCATTAGTCTTTTGATTCTTTTCTGTACCTGTTTAAGTATTTTAATGATCTGTGTACTTGGACGCCCAGGTCTCTTTGGACCTCCACTGTTTTTAGCTTTTCACAATTTAGAAAGTCCTTGATCTACCCTTTTTAGGTCCAAAGTGGATGACCTCACATTTGCCTTCATTGAAATCCATTTGCAACAGGTTTGCCCATTCACTGAATAAATCAATGAGCCAAAATTTGCGGTCGGAGGCTTCCCATGGGCGGATGCCTCCAACCCAAATTTTTTTTAACGAAAGTACCAGGTGGTCCCGATGAACAAACATGTGCGCTCCGAGGCCTAGATGCGCAGCCCAGCGCAGAGGCCCATGCATCCCAGGAGTGTACATGCATCCTGTGGTCGCGTGGGCCTGGACCACCAATCACAATGTAATATTCTCATTCATAGGCCTCAATTTTGACCCAGCCTGTTTTTTGGCACACTTACCGGAGTTGCGCCGCTTTTCTCCATTATGAAGTGCGCCGACAAATTTCCTTCCCACTTTGGCCGCTGTCCGGCCTCTTCCCTGTAGTCGCGCAGCGTGGTCAATCGAGTCGGCGGTGGAGCCAGCGTTCTGTGACAAAAACTGTGCCGGGACGAGTGCACATGCGCAGTAGCTCCTCGCCCCCAGCCTCTCCGTGTACTTGATGCAGCCGCTCTGTGGGACCTGATGCCGGCCACTGGAATCACTCCCGCCCCTAGCCCAGGCCGAGTGGCCTACTGGTGCGATCGATCTCTTAGACATTGCACCGGAGGCCACACGTTCAGGGTTAGGAGCAGGTGGGCAGGAGAACTGATAGTGCTCCTGTCTGCCGATGATTTCGAAACATAGAAACATAGAAAATCGGTGCAGGAGTAGGCCATTCGGCCCTTCAAGCCTGCACCACCATTCAATATGATTAAGGCTGATCATGCAACTTCAGTACCCCATTCCTGCTTTCTCTCCATACCCCTTGATCCCTTTAGCCGTAAGGGCCACATCTAACTCCCTTTTGAATATATCTAACGCACTGGCCTCAACAACTTTCTATGGTAGAGAATTCCACAGGTTCACAATTCTCTGAGTGAAGAAGTTTCTCCTCATGGCTTACCCTTTATCTTTAGACTGTGATCCCTAGTTCTGGACTTCCCCAACATTGGGAACATTCTTTCTGCATCTAACCTGTCTAATCCCGTCAGAATTTTATATGTTTCTATGAGATCCCCTTTCATTCTTCTGAACTCCAGTGAATACAAGCCCAGTCGATCCAGTCTTTCTTCATATGTCAGTCCTGAGGGCAGGAATCAGTCTGGTGAACATTTCGCTGCACTCCCTCAATAGCAAGAATGTCCTTCCTCAGATTAGGAGACCAAAACTGTATACAATACTCCAGGTGTGGCCTCACCAAGGCCCTGCACAACTGCAGTAAGACACCCCTGCTCCTATACTCAAATCCTCTTGCTTCTTCCTCTACTGTAAATACTGATGCAAATTAATTATTCATCATATCTGCCATTTCCTTATTTTCATTGACAGTATCCCCATTATCAGTTTTCAAGGGCCAACATTCCTCCTGACCACCCTTTTTTTCCTAATTTAAATATTCAAAAAATGGTGGTGATTTTGATATCCCTTACAAGTTTCTTTTCATACTCCCTTTTTGTAGCTCTTACTATCTGTTTATCATCTTTTGCTGATCTTTGTATCTTTTCCATCAGGCCTAAGTTTGACTTGGGCTGAAAAATTAAAGCGAATTAATAACTGTTCTGACATTTTAAAGGTTTAGTTGCAGCCCAATGACTACTTTGGTGTTTTCAAAACAGCTCCTTATAAAAAAAAGACTTGCATTTATATCGTACTTCAGAACATTTCTGAGAAACATTTCAGAGCTTAACATACAATCAATCACTGGAGTAATGTAGATGGATGTGGCTGCTCTGTTGCTCACAGCCAGATTTCACAAACACTAATTAGTTGAATGACCAATTCATCTACTTTTGATTGTGTTGATTGAGGGAGGAATGTTAGGCAGGACACCAGGAGAACTCCTCGCTGCTCTTTAAATAGCACCTTGGTACTACTTCAACAACCATAAAGGTAGTAGTTAGGGCTTCAGATTAATGTCTTATCCAAAGGATAACATTTCAGACAACCTCGAACTCCCTCAGTACTGCAGAGTGTCTGGTTTTCATGTGCTGAAGTACTAGAGTGGGGTTTTAACCTGTAATCTATTGACTTGGAAGCAAAAGCACTACCAGTGGAGTCAAACTGACAATTTGCTGTTGCTTAGACACACGTCGATAATAGATAATTATGATTAATGTTAGGGGCGGGTAAGCCTAATGCTGTGATATTTATGCCAGACAGACATTTCTTTGCAGGCTTTTTCCTTCTTCTCTGGCTGTCCTGCCTACGTCAGTCTTGAGTCATTCTTTTCTTACAGAATGATGTTTCCTCTATGCTGTCTACATACAGAGATTAAAGGGTCTTTTGGAGTGTAGGATCAAATAGAACATATGTTCAATTGAACAGTAGTGAATTCTCAGAATTATAACTGAAGCTATCTGCAAACTTATCAGTACTTCTTAACTGCTGTTGTTCATGATTTGGCTTCAAAACTACTATTTAAAGGCAGCCTGGAAGCAGACATTTTTATGGAGATCTAAAAATAGATGGGCAGTGAATCCCCCCACTCGTGATGTTACTGGGGTGAAACCAGAGGTAGCGTTCTATGCGAAATGTTTGTTTCAAAAATCTCCAATGAGGAGTTTTAAAAAAAAAAAGGCAGTAGCAGTGGCCATCTGAAAGACATCAATACATGTACAGACAGCTCACTGTATAATATTTTGGACTGTGTGATAATTCAGTATAATGTCTTTCTCCTTTAAGGTTGCAATTCATTAGAAATGTGCTCAAAACTATAACTCAATTCTATCAGAGAGATGAAGACACTTCATAAAGACACCTCTTTGCCATAAGAGAACAAATGCTTCTTCAGCAACAACATCAACTTGCATTTATGTGATGCCTTTAACATAGAACAAATGTATCAAGGTTTCACAGAGACAGTAAGAAAATGGACACTGTGCCAAAGAAGGAGAGATTAGGAGAGTGGCCAAAACCTTGGTGATTGGTGGATTTTAAGGAAAACTTTGAAGAGGTAGAGGGGTTTTAAGAAGGAATTTGAGAGTTGGACCTAGACAGCTGAAGGCACAGCTGCCAATGGTAGCATGAAGCCAGGATAAACAAGAAATTGGAATCAGAGGAACAGATAATGTGAGTGGATGGGGGAGGGGGGTCACAGTAATAAGGAGGAGCAAGATCATGGTGCTATTTAAACACAAAGATGAGAATTTTAAGTTTGAGACATTATGAGACCGGGAGCAAATGCAGATCAGCAAGGACAGTGCTGATGAGACTTGGTGAGGGATAGGATCGGGACTGCAGAGTTTTGGATAAATTTTAAGAAGTAAATAGGCGTAAGAATAGCAGTGAATTTCAATGCAGAGGCCAAGGGGGTAGCAGAAGGTGGGAGAAGGGCAGTACCTGGAGCATTAGATGGCAGTTCAGAGTTATGGCAGCTAAAGAGTACAACGTCATGCAGAGTAGCACAGCTCTGATGGCAGGAAAATCCAAGAAGTCAAGTGGGACATAGTCGCAGCAATCAAAAAATGCAGCCACTTCAGCAAGGAAGAATGAGGTGGTGGGATGGGCAATATGCTTTGGGACAGGTAACTTTAACTTGTAGATTAAGCTGAAATATACCTACTGTTAAGAGCAGAAGGCATCAAATAATGCCATCGAGGAGACTGGGAGGGAAAGGAGCAGGGATAGCAACGGCTGTCCACAGGTGGAGTTATAGATCTCAGTTGGGAGCTGTCTGCCCAGGAGCCATCTTGAAAATCAATTTGGTACTTGTAACGTTGTCAATAAAAACTAATTATGGATTTATCTGAGCCCCTTACACCTCCACTGATGTTAGAATTGAAAACAAAGACATTTTCACGTGTAACAGACCTTTCAGCTCAAAGCTCCGTACCACATGGCTGTTGTCTCAGGTTAGAGTGACACTTGCAAGGTCTCTGAGGGAATAAACAAAACTGTTTGCGTTCCATGTTTTATGTTTAAATATTCTCTATCATTTAAAACTGTTTTACCTCCTATTACAAATTTATCCTAATTGTATAGATTATTTGGAAAGCATGATTGTAACTGTCAGGCCACCATACAGTTAAATTAATCGCTTTATTTTTCGAATCCAATCGGAACTTTTCTTTTCTGAGCTATACAATTACAATGAACATGTTTGCTTCATGCATTAGATACATAGCATGTCAATATAGTTATTGTTTCAAACAATAATTAAGACAAGCTTTTTGAACCTCATTTTTAAAAATTAATATTAATAGATATTAATGAAATTCTATGTAAACAGGTAAAAACATTGGCTGTATTTTACCATTTGAACCTTATCCATATTAATATAGTGACTGGGACAATGGAGTGGAGGAAGACATTTTGTCAGGTTTTTATTGGTGAATGCGCTCTCGCATTGCTGTGATTTCTAATTTGAACCTAACAGAGGCATCGCCCAACCACTTAGTGAAAGGGCCTTCCTGAGAATAATCGATGGATGTCTCCAATGCTTCCCAGTTATGAATGATTCTGCCATTGACAGCATACTGTAGAGAGCCTTCATTTTTGCCCACTGCAATTTTGGCTGGGTGGTTATTTGAACAAATTCTTGCATACAAAAGTGGTCATGACAGAGAGAAAAAAAAATAACAATGGACCCACTAGCATAAGAAGTTGCATTTATATAGTACCTTTCATAGAAACATAGAAAATAGCTGCAGGAGTAGGCCATTCGCCCCCACGAGCCTGCACCACCATGCAATAAGATCATGGCTGATCATTCATCTCAGTACCCCTTTCCTGCTTTCTCTCCATACCCCTTGATCCCTTTAGCCGTAAGGGCCATATCTAACTCCCTCTTGAATATATCCAACGAACTGACATCAACAACTCTCTGCGGTAGGGAATTCCACAGGTTAACAACTCTCTGAGTGAAGAAGTTTCTCCTCATCTTAGTGCTAAATGGCTTACCCCTTATCCTTAGACTATGTCCCCTGGTTTTGGACTTCCCCAACATCGGGAACATTCTTCCTGCATCTAACCTGTCCAGTCCCGTCAGAATTTTATATGTTTCTATGAGATCTGCTCTCGTCCTTCTAAATTCCAGTGAATACAGGCCCAGTCGATCCAGTCTCTCCTCATATGTCAGTCCTGCCATCCCGGGAATGGTGAACCTTCGCTGCACTCCCTCAATAGCAACAACATCGTTCCTCAGATTAGGAGACCAAAACTTAACACAATATTCCAGGTGAGGCCTCACCAAGGCCCTGTACAACTGCAGTAAGACCTCCCAGCTCCTATACTCAAATCCCCTAGCTATGAAGGCCAACATATCATTTGCCATCTTCACCGCCTGCTGTACCTGCAATCCAACTTTCAATGACTGATGTACCATGACACCAAGGTCTCGTTGCACCTCCCCTTTTCCTAATCTGCCGCCATTCAGATAATATTCTGCCTTCATGTTTTTGCCGCCAAAGTGGATAACCTCACATTTATCCACATTATACTGCATCTGCCACGTGTTTGCCCACTCACCGAACCTGTCCAAATCACCTTGCAGCCTTTTAGAGTCCTCCGCACAGTTCACACCACCACCCAGCTTAGTGTCATCTGCAAACTTGGAGATATTACATTCAATTTCCTCATCCAAATCATTGATGTATATTGTAAATAGCTGGGGTCCCAGCACTGAGCCCTGTGGCACCCCACTAGTCACTGCCTGCCATTCTGAAAAGGACCCGTTTATCCCAACTCTCTGCTTCCTGTCTGCTAACAAATTCTCTATCCACGTCAGTACATTACCCCTAATACCATGTGCTTTAATTTTGCACATCAATCTCTTGTGTGGGACCTTGTCAAAAGCCTTTTGAAAGTCCAAATGCACATTATCCACTGGTTCTCCCTTGTCCACTCCTAGTTGCATCTTCAAAAAATTCTGGAAGATTTGTCAAGCAGGATTTCCATTTCATAAATCCATGCTGACTTGGACCGATCCTGTCACTGCTTTCCAAATGTGCTGCTAGTTCATCTTTAATAATTGATTCCAACATTTTCCTCACTACTGAAGTCAGGCTAACTGGTCTACAATTACCCGTTTTCTCTATCCCTCCTTTTTAAAAAAATTGGGTTACATTAGCTACCCTCCAATCCATAGGAACTGATCCAGAGTCGATAGACTGTTGGAAAATGATCACCAATGCATCCACTATTTCTAGGGTTACTTCCTTAAGTACTCCGAGATGCAGACTACCAGGCCCCGGGGATTTATTGGCTTTCAATCCCATCAATTTCCCTAACACAATTTCCCGCCTAATAAGGATTTCCTTCAGTTCCTCCTTCTCACTAGACCCTCGTTCCCCGAGTATTTCCAGAAGGTTATTTGTGGCTTCCTTCGTGAAGACAGAACCAAACTATTTGTTCAACTGGTCCGCCATTTCACAACCTCAGGATGTCACAAAGCACTTTACAATCAATGAAGAACTTTTGTTGCAACGTAGGAAACCCGGCATCCATATAGCAGATACCCTAAAACGCTGGAGAAGTACTATCAACACTGCTTCTGCAAGAACCTGCAATTCCATTGGCAGGATAGACGCACCAACATCAGTGTTCTCACTCAGGCCAACCTCCCCAGCAGCGAAGCATTGACCACGCACGATCAGCTCCGTTGGATGGGCCGTATTGTCTGCATGCCCGAGACTCCCAAGCAAGCGCTCTATGCGGAGCTTTGACACGGCAAGCGAGTCCCAGGTGGGTAGCGGAAATGCTTCACGAACACCCTCAAAGCCTCCTTGATAAAGTGCAACATCCCCACCGACTCCTGGGAATCCCTGGCCCACGACCATCCAAAATGAAGGAAGAGCATCCGGGAGGGTGCTGAGCACCTCGAACCCCATTGCCGAGAACAAGCAGAAACCAAGCGTTGACAGCGGAGGGAGTGTGCGGCAAACCAGACTCCCCACCCATGCTTTCCTGCAACCACTGTCTTGACCCACCTGTGACAGAGACTGTAATTCCTGCATTGGACTCTTCAGTCATCTGAGAACTCACTTTAAGAGTGGAAGCAAGTCATCTTCGACTCTGAGGGACTGCCTATGATGATGACTCCCTCAGCACTGTTACTGGAGTGTCAGCCTAGATTTTGTACTTCACTCTCTGGAGTTGGGCTTGAACCGACGAGCTTCTGACTCAGGCGAGGGTGCTGCCACTGAGCCACGGCTGACACGACTAACCAGGATAGAACTTACAGTCACTAGGTTTCAAACTGAAAAGGGCCACACTTGCCAGCAAGCATTGTAGATTTGCGTGGGAGCATTGTGTTCTGTATGTGGTAGTTCATAAATGTACTACATCAGCATTCAGCCAGTTAAACATCACCAGTCTGTCAAATCTTGCTGCACCTCAGCAGCTGTTGTCATGGAAACAGTTATTCCTGAGGTTTCCTCCTGTGGTTTTATATTTATTGTCTCCTGTAAATGGCTCATCATCAGGGATTAGGATGGCTGGATTTATCATTAATACGCTGTACTCAAACAGGCTGATAACAATATCCCATCAATGCAAGCTGGAACATGCATATAAATGAAATGGGGAAGAACTAATTATTTCAATGCTACATAAATCTTCAACAAAAAAGTCCTTTGAGCCCTGAAACACAACTGCAAAGTAAATGTTCCATTAAACAATAATAAGAGTTTAAAAAATACTGATCTGAAGCAGCTTCAGTTTTCTTGTGCTTTTATTTTACAGGTGTCAAAAAATCTGCCTGATAAACAAGAAGAAATAGAAGACTTATTGAAGGACTTTAAACGATTTCAGCAGCAGCTAAACCTGCTGTCATTGTGGGCCTCTTCTACAAAGGATCAGTTGGAGTTGTACAAACAAGCACCAATACCAGGAGTCTTCGATATTAAGGTAAAAACATTTCTAATCGCCATATATATCATTTATTGTAGCTCTTTCGAATAGAGTTGAATTTCTCAGTCTAAGGTGTCTTGAGCAGGGTCAGAACTTTGTAGTGATGACTGTTAAGAAAAGTAATGAGGCAGCACAATATCCCCCAACAGGTTTTTAGTGGATACCAGGGCATAGGATGGAGATTGGAAATCAGAATGGCTCTATACAAGACTCAAGCACGAGGATCACAGTTTGAATAAGAAAGAAGTGGGAACCAGAATGTTCAAGGGTTGAAAACTGACAGAATAAAGTTGAGGGAAGAGCATTGCAAATAAACAAAGAAAAGGCTTTGCGGTTAAGAAATGCTAGACCTTGGAGCGTAAGATGAGAAGTGATAGCATTAAAGAATGTTTAGGGGGATCAATCTGTTCTTATGGGATTGTTATGAAAGTAGTTTTATTATTTGGCTCTGACATGTATATAGATCTGGCCACTTGTCTTGCATGATGCCATCCACATACCAAGCCAAACTAGTAATACATAGTGACCTGGTAATGTCACCAATTACCTTGTAAGGGCAGAAGAAAAAAAAGGAATCTCTCTAATAAAAGAGGGCGATTTCTATGTGTCATTTGATACAGCTCCGAAATAGCTAGTGTTAAAATGGAAGTTGCCTTTACTTACATAAGTATAAAACGAAAGTAAGAGAGAAGTTGGTCAGGTGAAGAGTGTAACGAGATAATGTATAACACCCTCTAGCTAGGAGGTATAGGGAGCTGTATTGAGAGAGAGGGTCTGAGAAGGAACACCATCTTAAAAGCTCCACATGGCTGTCTGAGATCTCCCAAATAAATAGAGTTAAGTTGAACTAAGAGTGGTCAAGAGACTATAAAATACATGGTGTCAGAAGCGGAGTTTCCAATCTTTCATCGAACGCCGCTATGACCGAAATATTGGAACTGTAAGACTTTTTCGAGCTGATCAAAATTGTCATTAAGCAGTGCAGTGCAGAGCATGCTTCCTGCACATCGCGCGTGAATCTGTGAAGGGCGATAAATAGTTATAAACTTGTAAAATAATCTCGAGGCATTAGTAAAGTAAACTTAAAGTGGCATAATTTATTGTAGAACCCCGATTGAAAAAGTATTTCTACAATTACCCAGCCATGATATTTTACGATTAGACTTGTTCTACTCCTCTGTGTATTTGAACTGTGCACATGTATATGACAAACTCAAAGTCCTAAACTGTAGCGAGCTATCATGACTACCATGGTGCCAACTCCCGCGCACATTCCTCTCCCACCTCCATTACAGGTGACTGGCGATTTGAAAGCCAACTGGAAAAAATTCAAACAGCTGTGGGACAGCTATGAAATTATCACAGATATTGTGGAAAAACCAGATAGAGTTAGGGTTGCAACGTATAACACTGCCATTGGCAGCGATGCCCAAAATATCCCTAATAATCTTCCCTACAAACCAGAGGAAGCCAAGCAGGAAATTTAGATTATTTTGAAGCTCTGCGAAGAGCACCGTAAAGGTAAAACCAACATCATCTATGAACGGTACCAGTGTAACAGCTGTGTACAAGGGGACGAGCGGTTTGACAGATATCTCATGAAAGTGAGAGAACTAGCATCGTCCTGTGATTTCGGCACTTTGAGGGATGATTTAATCAGAGACCGCATAGTCTGTGGAATATCTGATAACACTCTGCGTAAGAGGCTGTTGCAAGAATCAAGCCTAAAGCTGGAAAATGTGTGATGCTCTGTAAAGCTACAGAGACCATGAAAATGAAATCCATGAAGCTCACTAAAACAGATACTGAAGATGTCAAAGCTGTTAGACAGAAGCCCCGACCCACAAAGAAAGAATTCACAGAAAAAGAGTCCAGAACAATTGCATATATTGTGGCAAAAGACATGAGCTGTCAAAAACGAAATGCCTAGCATATGAGAAGGTCTGTACAAGTTGCAGTAAACTAAATCACTTTTCTCAAAAGTGTAGGCAGAATGGATCGAGGCAGAAGTCTACACATAACTAAGGAGATGGTACTCAGTAAGATAATGGGACTAAAGGCAGATAAATCCCCTGGACCTGATGGCTTGCATCCTAAGGTCTTAAGAGAAGTAGCAGCAGGGATTGTGGATGCATTGGTTGTAATTTACCATTTCCCTGGATTCTGGGGAGGTCCCAGCAGATTTGAAAACAGCAAATGTAATGCGACCCTATTTAAAAAAGGAGGGTGACAAAAAGCAGGAAACGACAACCAGTTCGCCTAACATCTGTGGTTGAGAAAATGTTGGAGTTCATTATTAAAGAAGCATTAGGAGGACATTTGGAAAAGCAAAATTCGGTCAGGCAGAGTCAGCATGGATTTATGAAGGGGAAGTTATGTTTGACAAATTTGCTGGAATTCTTTGAGGGTGTAATGAACAGGGTGGATAAAGGGGAACCAGTGGATGTGGTGTATTTGGACTTCCAGAAGGCATTTGACAAGGCGCCACATAAAAGGTTACTGCACAAGATAAAAGTTTACGGGGTTGGGGCAATATATGAGCATGGATAGAGGATTGGCTAAATAACAGAAAACAGAGAGTCGGGATAAATGGTTCATTCTCTGGTTGGCAACCAGTAACTAATGGGGTGCCGCATGGATCAGTGCTGGGACCCCAACTATTTACAATCTACATTAACAACTTGGAAGAAGGGACAGAGTGTAACGGAGCCAAGTTTGCTGACAATAAAAAATGTGTGAGGAGGACACAAAAAATCTGCAAAAGGACAGACAGGCAAAGTGAGTGAGCAAAAATTTGGCAGATGGAGTATAATGTTGGAAAGTGTGAGGTTATGCACTTTGGCAGAAAAAAAATAAAAGAGCAAATTACTATTTAAATTGAGAAAGATTGCAAAGTGCTGCAGTACAGCGGGACCTGGGGGTACTTCTGCTTAAACACAAAAGGATAGTATGCAGGTACAGCAAGTGATCAGGAAGGCCAATGGAATCTTGGCCTTTATTGCAAAGGGGATGGAAATAAAGGAGAGTATCAAATTAAAAACCAATGCGTATAAGGTGGCCAAGGTTAGTGGGAAACTAGCAGATTGGGAAAATTTTAAATGACAGCAAAGAATGATTAAGAAAGCAATAAAGAAAGGAAAGATAGATTACGAAAGTAAACTTGCGCAAAACATAAAAACAGATAGTAAAAGCTTTTACCGATATATAAAACGGAAAAGAGTGACTAAAGTAAATGTTGGTCCCTTAGAAGATGAGAAGTGGAATTTAATAATGGGAAATGTGGAAATGGCTGAGACCTTAAACAATTATTTTGCTTCAGTCTTCACAGTGGAAGACACAAAAACCATGCCAAAAATTGCTGGTCACGGGAGGACCTTGAGATAATCACTATCACAAGGGGGGTAGTGCTGGACAGGCTAATGGGACTCAAGGTAGACAAGTCCCCTGGTCCTGATGAAATGCATCCTAGGGTATTAAAAGAGATGGCGGAAGTTATAGCAGATGCATTCGTTATAATCTATCAAAATTCTCTGGACTCTGGGGAGGTACCATCGGATTGGAAAGCAGCTAATGTAACGCCTCTGATTTAAAAAGGGGGCAGACAAAAGGCAGGTAACTATAGACCGGTTAGTTTAACATCTGTAGTGGGGAAAATGCTTGAAGCTATCATTAAGGAAGAAATAGCGGGACATCTAGATAGGAATAGTGCAATCAAGCAGACGCAACATGGATTCATGAAGGGGAAATCATGTTTAACTAATTTACTGGAATTCTTTGAGGAGATAACGAGCATGGTGGATAGAGGTGTACCGATGGATGTGGTGTATTTAGATTTCCAAAAGGCATTTGATAAGGTGCCATGCAAAAGGTTACTGCAGAAGATAAAGGTACGCAGAGTCAGAGGAAATGTATTAGCATGGATAGAGAATTGGCTAGCTAACAGAAAGCAGAGAGTCGGGATAAATGGGTCCTTTTCGGGTTGGAAAACGGTGGTTAGTGGTGTGCCACAGGGATCGGTGCTGGGACCACAACTGTTTACAATATACATAGATGACCTGGAAGAGGGGACAGAGTGTAGTGTAACAGAATTTGCAGATGACACAAAGATTAGTGGGAAAGTGGGTTGTGTGGAGGACACAGAGAGACTGCAAAGAGATTTAGATAGGTTAAGCGAATGGGCTAAGGTTTGGCAGATGGAATACAATGTCGGAAAAGGTGAGATCATCCACCTTGGAAAAAAAAAACAGTAAAAGGGAATATTATTTGAATGGGGAGAAATTACAACATGCTGCGGTGCAGAGGGACCTGGGAGTCCCCAAAAAGTTAGTTTGCAGATGCTGCAGGTAATCAGGAAGGCGAATGGAATGTTGGCCTTCATTGCGAGAGGGATGGAGTACAAAAGCAGGGAGGTCCTGCTGCAACTGTATAGGGTATTGGTGAGGCCGCACCTGGAGTACTGCATGCAGTTTTGGTCACCTTACTTAAGGAAGGACATACTAGCTTTGGAGGGGGTACAGAGATGATTCACTAGGCTGATTCCGGAGATGAGAGGGTTACCTTATGATGGTAGATTGAGTAGACTGGGTCTTTACTCGTTGGAGTTCAGAAGGATGAGGGGTGATCTTATAGAAACATTTAAAATAATGAAAGGGATAGACAAGATAGAGGCAGAGAGATTGTTTCCACTGGTCGGGGAGACTAGAACTAGGGGGCACAGCCTCAAAATACGGGGGAGCCAATTTAAAACCGAGTTGAGAAGGAATTTCTTCTCCCAGAGGGTTGTGAATCTGTGGAATTCTCTGCCCAAGGAAACAGTTGAGGCTAGCTCATTGAATGTATTCAAATCACAGATAGATAGATTTTTAACCAATAAGGGAATTAAGGGTTACGGGGAGCGGGCAGGTAAGTGGAGCTGAGTCCACGGCCAGATCAGCCATGATCTTGTTGAATGGTGGAACAGGCTCGAGGGCTAGATGGCCTACTCCTGTTCCTAATTCTTATGTTCTTATGTTATGTTCTAGTATAAAAGCAGGGAAGTCTTGTAACAGCAATGCAGAGTATTGGTGAGACCACACCTGGAATATTGCGTGCTGTTTTGGTTTCCATATTTACGAAAGGATATACTTGCTTTGGAGATAATTCAGAGAAGGTTCACTAGGTTGATTCCGGCGATGATGGCGTTGACTTATGAGGAAAGGTTGAATAGGTTGGGCCTCTACTCATTGGAATTCAGAAATATGGGAGGTGATCTTATCGAAACGTATAAGATTATGAGGGGGCTTGACAAGGTGGATGTAGAGAGGATGTTTCCACTGATGGGGGGACTAGAACTAGAGGGCATGATCTTAGAATAAGGGGCCTCCCATTTAAAACTGAGATGAGGAGACATTTCTTCTCTGAGGGTTGTAAATCTGTGAAAGTCGCTGGCTCAGAGAGCTGTGGAAGCTGGGACATTGAAATAATTTAAGACAGAAATAGACAGTTTCTTAAACGATAAGGGGATAAGGGATTATGGGGAGCGGGCAGGGAAGTGGAGCTGAGTCCATGATCAGATCAGCCATGATGTAATTGAATGGCGGAGCAGGCTCAAGGGGCCGTATGGCCTACTCCTGTTCCTATTTCTTATGTTCTTATAACCCTACTATAAGGACAAGTCAAAAGTTCATGCAATATAAGAATAGAATTCTGATTTTGAAGTCATGACTATAAAGATGCTTGGTAAAGTTGATCGCATAATCAAGGACTAAGCTGACAGAAACTATCCTAACAAAATTATGGCTACCTCCTCCATTAAAGGTCAAATGGTAAAAATGCAAATGGATTGTGGGGATACATGCAATGCGCTACCTCTTAGATACTTACCAAAAGGCTAAAAGATAAAAGAATGTAAGACAATACTGTCACTATAAGACAACCATGCAACCATTCCAGTCGGGACTTGTTATGTGTCACTGGAAAATACAAACAACAAGCAAAAGTACATTGCGCCCTTTGTGATCATTGAGGGCCAAAGTGCACCACTGATAGGCTCACGCACTGCTCAACGACTACAACTGATAAAAGTGCAGCATCAGAATATCGCAGTGGTAAATGAACCACACAAATCGCAAACTACGAACAAAGAAAACATCTCGCTAGCATCAAAAACTGATATTAACAGTGCATATCCAGATGTGTTTAAGGGATTTGGACACATGCCAGGGACAGTACACCTTGAACTTAATGAATCAGCGACACCAGCTGTAATGCCACCCAGACAAGTGCCAATAGCGATCAAACAAATGCTAAAAGAGGAACTCGATCGTTTGGAAACAAAGAAACATAGAAAATAAGTGCAGGTGTAGGCCATTCGGCCCTTTGAGCCTGCACCACCATTCAATATGATCATGGCTGATCATGCAACTTCAGTGCTCCATTCTTGCTTTCTCTCCATACCCCTTGATCCCTTTAGCCGTAAGAGCCACATCTAACTCCCTTTTGAATATATCTTAACAAACTGGCCTCAACAACTTTCTGTGGTAGAGAATTCCACAGGTTCACAATTCTCTGAGTGAAGAAGTTTCTCCTCATCTCGGTCCTAAATGACTTACCCCTATCCTTAGACTGTGACCCTTGGTTCTGGACTTCCCCAACATTGGGAACATTCTTCCTGCATCTAACCTGTCCAATCCCATCAGAATGTTATATGTTTCTATGAGATCCCCTCTCATTCTTCTAAATTCCAATGAAAATAAGCCTGGTCGATACAGTCTTTCTTCATATGTCAGTTCTGCCATCCCGGGAATCAGTCTGGTGAACCTTCGCTGCACTCCCTCAATAGCAAAAATGTCCTTCCTCAGATTAGGAGACCAAAACTGTGCACAATATTCAAGGTGTGGCCTCACCAAGGCCCTCTACAACTGCAGTAAGACCTCTCTGCTCCTATACTCAAATCGTCTCGCTATGAAGGCCAACATGCCATTTGCATTCTTCACCGCCTGCTGTACCTACATGCCAACTTTCAATGACTGATGTACCATGACACCCAGGTCTCGTTGCACCTTCCCTTTTCCTAATCTGTCACCATTCAGATAATATTCTGCCTTCCTGTTTTTGCCTCCAAAGTGGATAACCTCACATTTATCTACATTATACTGCATCTGCCATGCATTTGCCCACTCACCTAACCTGTCCAAGTCACCCTGCAGCCTCTTACCATCCTCCTCACAGCTCACACTGCCATCCAGCTTAGTGTCATCTGCAAATTTGGAAATATTACATTTAATTCCTTTGTCTAAATCATTAATATATATTGTAAATAGCTGGGGTCCCATCACTGAACCTTGCGGTACACTGCCTGCCATTCTGAAAATAACCCGTTTATTCCTACTCTTTGCTTCCTGTCTGCCAACCAGTTCTCTATCCACGTCAATACATTACCCCCAATACCATGTGCTTTAATTTTGCACACTAATCTCTTGTGTGGGACCTTGTCAAAAGCTTTTTGAACGTCCAAATACACCACATCCACTGGTTCTCCCCTGACCACTCTACTAGATACATCCTCAAAAAATTCTAGAAAATTTGTCAAGCATGATTTCCCTTTCATAAATCCATGCTGACTTGGACCGATCCTGTCACTGCTTTCCAAATGCGCTGCTATTACATTTTTAATTATTGATTCCAACATTTTCCCCACTACCGATGTCAGGCTAACCAGTCTATAATTTCCTGTTTTCTCTCGCCCTCCTTTTTTAAAAAGTGGTGTTACATTAGCTACCTTCCAATCCATAGGAACTGATCCAGAGTCTATAGAATGTTGGATAATGATCACCAATGCATCCACTATTTCTAGGACCACTTCCTTAAGTACTCTGGGATGCAGACTATCAGGCCCCGGGGATTTATCGGCCTTCAATCCCATCAATTTCCCTAACACAATTTCCTGACTAATAAGGATTTCCTTCAGTTCCTCCTTCTTACTCGACCCTTGGTCCGTATTTCCGGAAGTTTATTTGTGTCTTCCTTCGTGAAGGCAGAACCAAAGTATTTATTCAATTGGTCTGCCATTTCTTTGTTCCCCATTGTATGACATATCATCACAAAAATTGTTGAACCGACAGACTGGGTATCCAGTCTAGTGACTGTATAACAACAAAATGGAAAGATACGAATATATATTGACCCTCAACATCTGAACAATGCCCTAAAACGTGGACACTATCCACTTCCTGTGATTGATGACAGCTTGCCACAGATGTCAAATATAAAGGTCCTCACTAAGGCAGACTGTAAGGAGGGTTTCTTGCAATATGAACTAGACACAAAGTCCTCCTACCTGACAACCTTCCAGACACCATGGGGACGATATTGATATAATAGAATGCCATTTGGCATCAGTCCTGCCCCATAAATCTTCCAGCAGAAGCTAGACCAGAACCTCAAGGGTCTAGATGGAGTCTACAAGATTGCAGATGATATCTTGATCACTAGATGTGGTGAGACACTTAAAGGGGCCAATCACGATCATGACGCAAACTTTCGCAAATTCATGCAGAGATGCAGAGTGCGAAATATCACACACAACTTCGATAAGTTTGAATACAGGAGCTCCCAAGTGAAATACATGGGGCACATACTGTCTCGTGATGGACTCAAAGCCGATCCAAGCAAAGTGGCTGCAATCAATGATATGCAGAAACTGCAGGATGTCACAGGTGTACAACGATTTGTCGGCATGACAAAGTACCTCGCAAAATTCTTGCCAGAGCTTTCAGACCTCAGTGAGCCTCTGCAATGGCTCACTCATAAAGACACAGTTTGGAAATGGACTGAAGAACAAGACAAAGCATTTGAAGCTATCAAACAATGCGTGACAGATTCTCCGGTGCTCAGGTACTTTGGCCACTAACTTGCAGCCGAAGATAAAGGCGATACTTCAAGCAAGGGTCTTGGGTTTGTCCTTCTGCAACAGGGACAACCAATTGCATATATGAGCCAAGCGCTCACTCCAGCAGAAAAGTGATACTCTCAAATCGAAAAGGAGCTGTTTGCTCAAGTCTTCGGAATGGAACAAAACCGTCAATATGTATACGGTCGCAAGATCACGCTGAGGACAGACCATAAACCTTTGGTTGCTATACGACACAAACCGTTATGTGCAGCACCCAAGTAACTATAATGTTTGCTCATTCGGCTCAACCAATATGATGTCAAAATAAAGTATCAACCAGGAAAAAAAATGGACCTAGCAGACACCCTCTCGCGCGTATACCTCGAAAACATAGAGATCACTGACAGAAATTGCAATGGAATGCATCCACATGGTGGACTTTCTCTCACTCTCTAAACGAGGACTGACCATCATACAACACGCAACTGCAAGCGAATCCACACTGCAACTGGTCATACAAGAAATCACAATGGGATGGCCAGAAATGCCACATGAATGCCCACCTGAAATGCATGCATACTTAAACATTCGTAATGAACTCAACATAGGATGGCATAGTCTTCAAAGGCTGTCGCTGTGTCATACCAAAATCCCTGAGATCCAACATTTGTCAGCGACTTCATGCTGCTCACACTGGTGTCGAGAGCACTCTTCGCGTGCCAGAAAATCCGTTTACTGGCCAGGACTGAACAGTGACATAAAAGATTATGTTTCAAAGTGTGAACCATGTGACACCTATCAATTGAGCCAACCAAAAGAACCATTGATAAGTCACAACCTCCCTCGGAGACAGTGGGAAAAGATTGGTTGTGACATATTCACACTCGATGGCAAAGACTACTTATGCACCGTGGTCTACTCAGACTATTTCGAGATAGACAATCTGCTTGGAAAGAAAGATGCCACAGTCATCCTCAAACACCTGAAGAAAGACTTCTCTAACCACGGTATTCCAGACACGGTTCAATCCGACAATGAACCTCCCTTCAACTCACAACAGTTCACAAACTTTGCCACAGAATTTGGATTCGATCATGCAACAAGCTCACCAGAATATCCACAGAAAGGTTGAGAACGCAGTTAAGCTCGCAAAGCAGTTAATCAAGAAGACAAAGGAAGTCTGTGGCGACTTCTTGATGAGCCTTCTCATCTGGCAAAACACACCAACTGAAGGCCTTGATAGTTCGCCAGCACAACGCTTGCTCGGTTACCGCACAAAGACAAACATCCCAATCGCAAATGAACTACTCAAACCAAGAATCATACAAGATGTCATCGTTAACAAAGAAAGGAACCATGACAAACAAGCAGACTACTACAACAGAGGTACTATAGCACTTCCTACACTGCACTGTTGAAACAGTGAGACTGAAACAAACATGAGAAAGCAAAGAGTGGCAAAAAGCTTAGGTTCAGAAACAAGTCGCCATTCGTTCATATCTGGTCGTTACGGAAGATGGCCGAGTATCGCAGAAATAGGAAACATCTGAGAAAGAGCGCTGAGACATTCATCGAAACTCCAGAGATCTCAGTGACACCCACAGACGATCTGCTGCCAACATAGCCAACTAACACGCGAAACAGCATTTCAACGACAACCTGATAGGTTGCCTGATATTGCCCCTCAGAGCACTGATAAAGGGACTAAAGCGATCAGTGCACAGAACACCACTGAAACGACCAGTTTGAGGTGAAGCAACAGAATCCGCACAACACCAAAATACCTGGAGCACTATGTACACAAATAAGAAATCATGGATACTTGGATAAAGAATTAATAAGACAAAAGTGGTGTTGTTTGTTAAACTCGTAGTTGTTTAATACATGTATTCATAAGTTAACTACCCGTTTATATTGAAGCTAACTTTAATACATTTTTGTTTCTTATGAAAGGAAAGGTGTAACAAGATAAATATGTAGCGCCCTCTCGCTAGGAGGTATCAATATACTGTATAGTGCCCTCTAGCTAGGAGGTATCAATATACTGTATAGTGCCCTCTAGCTAGGAGGTATAAGGAGCGGTCGTGAGAAAAAGAGTCTGTGAAGGAACACCATCTTAACAGCTCCACATGGCTGTCTGAGATCTCCCAAATAAATAAGAGTTAAGTTGAACTAAGAGTGTTCAAGAGACTGTAAAATACAAAGAGCACAATATGGAGTGAGCTGGGGATAGAATAAAAAAATACTTCCATAATGGCAATTTGGCTGGAATGGGAATTTGGAGCAGAGGGGCAAGAAGGAGTAGAGTATTCTCATTGAAATTTATATAGATAAGAATATAAACTTAACTGTAATTTAATACGCATTTATGGTGAACAGCACAGAAAGGGATAGTGACTTGCTGTACCTGCAGATATGAGAGCTTTGAGTAGCAGATGTTAACTTGGACATGATGTGCTTCTAACTGTGACTACTTGAGCTCAAGATCTCAAAACTTTGGTGACAATCTGACACAACAGTGTGGCAGAAAGGTATCTGGGACAAGACTTTCATTGGGTAGTCACTCCACAGAGACATAGGGAGCTGTCAGTGGTAGAGGAAGGAGTGATCCATGCCCATTCACAAGTCAGGGAAAGCAAGAAGGGAGAGGCTAGAGCAGGAACATCCTGCCAACAATTTTTGAAAACTGGGACCTGCTCCACTCAGTTTCTGATGAATTTTGGAGAGTGATCCCTATACAGGCGTTGTCCCCCATCATTAGCAAATAAAAGTGACTTAACGCCTATTTAAGGTGGCTGTCAGGGATGCCTATATATTGCCTGGTGCAATATTGCAGCAGTATTTCAGGCGCCCTTGGGACACGGGACATAGCCCCGCAAAATTGGACCTCATTGCCCCAGTTTCGCAAACAGGCAAAACGAGATGCAGGTTTGTTTAATCTGAGACTTTTTAAGTAGCTTAAATTAATAATGTCAATTTCTCTCTCTATCTCTCTCTCTCTATATGTATATTTTTTTAAACTATGTATATATATATATATATATGTGTGTGTATATATATTATATATATATATAGATAGTTTAAAAAAATAATCTGTAATTTAAAATGGTGCTGAAAACTTTTCCAGCTGAGTGTTTCCATAACTCAAACAACATTCTGCAAGTGATCAAGTTCAGCACAGTGAAAGGATTTGAAGTTCCAAATACCATTACTCAGTTATGCCAATATTGATCTGCTTAATTAGTTATTGATGCAGAAGGGGGTGAGCCATTGGCTGCGCTGCTTCAGAAGTCGCTGATTCACCACAATGCTCGCGGCAGAATATTCAAGTTACTTTTCCAGGAAATGTTGGCGTATGTTTGTAATGATGTGCGAAACCATGTAATTAATGGCCTATGTCATTGTTTGCGCCATTCTAGGAAATTCTATGCCAATATTTCAGGGCTCTATTTAGAGTGGATATATGCCAGAGGACTGGGCAGTGGCCAAATGTAATACTCATTTTCAAAATGCAGACACAGCTAACTCGGGTAATTACAGGCCAGTTAGGTTAACACCTGCGGTAGGGAACATTTTGGAATCTTTAATTAAATATGAAATTATTAAATATCTAGATGAAGAGAAAATAATTAGAAGCAGCCAACATGCAGTTCAGAAAGGAAGATTACTGCTTGATCGACCCCAACACTATTGTTACTTCCTGTCATGTGTTCATCCTCACCAGAAACTCTGGGCACGAAGTGGAAGTTGGCCCACAAAAAGAAGACTATAAAATAATAACATGGTTTCCTTGTGGGTCATGAGGAGCAGGAGTGCTACTTGTGGACCCCATGAGGCAACCTCAGGCCTCCCTTGCCTGGATTCCTTCCCCTCCCTCAAACACGATTGTGACCAGAACCCCACTCCACATTACACTTAGCTGTGTGCTGGAAATAGTTTGGACAGGTCTTCGGCAGAAACCTCCTGCCGTGCTCACCTTGCACCCAGCTGCTGAAATCCTCGTCACTCCCAGGGCGGGGGGCGTTGGGGGGGGGGGGAGTTGGACCTAAGTCATGCTAATGAGACCCGGGAACTAAAATGACCCAGGCCTCATGTCGGCAAGTTGGGCCGCCATGTTGTCCCCAGGCTGACCTCTTGGTTGAGTTGAAATCGGGCTGAGCAGTTAATGGCTGTTTGTCAGAAAGATTAGAAATGGTGTTCTGCAGAGCTCTGCTCTAGGACAGCTTTTGTTCACTGTGTACAGCAATGATTTAAACATAGGGCTAGAGTGAGTGTGTGGTGTCTGAATTTTCTGGCAATACTAAACTACAAGGTATTGTAAATTATTCTGAGATCCAATGAAATCTGCAAGTGGCTATTGATAAGATGGTAGAATGGGCAAAAAAGTGGCAAATAGAATTGAATGTCAGTAAATGTGAAGTGGTATACTTTGAAAAATAAAAGTGCTTGGTATGCAGGATAGTTGGGTGATGTAGAAGAGCAGAAGGATTTGGGGATTCAAAATCACAAGACATTAATAGCAGCACCTCAAGTGGATAAGACCATTTAACAAAAGCTAATGGAATACCGGGTGTTTTGGCAAGAGATGCAGAATAATAGGCTGGGATTTTATTAGCCTTGGCGTGTCAGTGGGGGGCGACGTCGGTAGCTCATTCTGTAAAATTAATTTACCTTGATTGGGCTTGTTAAACCTGGTCAGCGCGTTTCCTGGCCAATTGGAGGAAGCAGGTCTGGTGACATCATTTGATGACGCATCATCAGCCAGTTGCCTCAAAGGGACCATGCCCAAATTTTGCTTGACACTTGTGCTGTCAGTGTTCTACAGCATTCAGGTGCTGCACTCAATGACTGCACCTGGGTTCTCCCATGACTCCCCCCACATGCTTATGGAGGGAGTCAGAGCATGCAGGGAGGTCCTCTTCCCTTCCCATGGGTGGAAGACAACTCCCCAGGCGATCAACATAGCCTGCTTGCACATTGCAGAGGAGGGCACAAGCAGGGATGTGGGCAGGAACACCAGGGTGCATTGCCGCAAACGTTTCAATGATCTCAGTAGATCACGAAAAATTAATACAAAGCCACAAACAACCTCATCCTGCTGTGCCTATTACATCCCATCACTCTGCCTTCCCTACCCTACTCCTGCACATCCTTACTCACGGCAACTTACCTCGCACCTCCACCCATCCCTCTCTATCTACATTATGACATCCCCATCTCATTAGCCACCCCTCACACTCAAACTCAGTCTAGTTCAATCATACCAACTAATAACACACAAGGGTGGGCACTTGGGTGTTTTATGCATTGTCCATGTAAAGTTTTTGTTAATGTGGTGTTAAACATTGAAACGTTTATTCTCATCACTTTGCATTGTTGGACAGATTTGTGTGCACCTTTGGAAGTGGCTTTGTGAGTTGGAGTGAATGGTGAGACAATATAGGAATGGCTTGGGCATTGCAGGGATGCTTTGTGGTGTTGGTGTGTGGTGGTGCCAACCTGCCGCATCATGTGGTAGCCAGGGTGTACAGCATCAAGTGAAGTAAATCCGGCCATGGTGAGGCCATTCCTGGTGTGCCTGGAGCTGTTGGTGTTGGGGCTAATCATGGTGGGATTCTGAGGACCAAGTTGAGATTTTTTCAAGGGCACCCGTGCTGATGGAATAGATGACAGGTGAAGTAGAGATGACAGAAGCAATCTGTCAATGGTGAGAGAGGTAATGAGGTCAGACTGGATGAAGACTTGTGGAAAGACTTGCAGCATCCTGAATCTGTTGTTAAAATGCAGTGAGGAAGAGTTTGCAGCTGAGGGAAGATATCTCTAAGGTGGGAGCTTTTACTGTACATTTGAAACTGTCAACTCAACAGCTGATTCAATGGCCACTGAACTCCTGCCTCAGCTTGACAGACGTGGTCCATGACCAGCGTGGACCCCATGTGTGAGTTGTCAAATGCGAAAGGTAAATTGAAAATCATTCGTAAGTGGCTGTAAACAAGCCACTAATGACCTGAATTGGGTCCCCTGCCGCCGAGTGTTGGGTCTGCTCAGCGCTGATAGACCCGACATTGGGAAAGGGGTGTGGCAGTGAGTTGACAGCGGAGTCCTGACTCACTGTGAAAAATAAAACACTGTCCTTCCCGATCCATCGCTGATCGTGCCTGCTGAACCCCCGCAAAATTCCGGCCACAAGTCAGAATGCTTTGTTGAATCTATATAAAACCTTAGTTGGACTGCAGTTGGAGTACTGTGTGAAGTTTTGTGCTCCACCCTGTAGGAAAGCTGTGAAGGTAATAGAGAGAGTATAATTCAGAATCACTCGAATGCTACCTGCTCTGAAGAAATACAAATTCAAAAAAGACTTCATAAATGTGGTCTGCTTTTGATATAAAAAAACGAGATTGCAAGATGATTTGATAAAAGTGCTTAAAATTGTGAAGGGATGGGACTGAGCAGATAGGAATAGACTGCTTCCAGCGCAAACCATCACAGAATTTTAAGAGCAAATTACATTCAGCACAAATCGAGATTCTGCAATCTTTTGCACCGGTTTAAAAAACATCATGCCCAAAGCCAACCTCACCCAAATAACTGGCTGCGCCCCTAAATCAAACTGATCACCATTGCGTGTTTCTGCTAATTGCGTCCGTTTGGGGGCCTTCGAGGAGGCTCTTAAATTGAAGCTTTCCTTTTAGTCACAAGGACAGGTATAGGGATGATTTAAAAGCTTTTGAATTTTTTTTTACGTTATTATGAAAGTGACTACTGTACACCAATATAACTAACAAATGGTTATGTATAGTTTTTAATTTCACTTTAATGAATTTAAAATCAGGTTACTCACAGACTAGCCACTGATTAAAAATGCTTATTTTTGTGATAAACCATTTTCAGCTGTATTAATAAAACTGCACCAAGTTACCACTCTGAAATATATCAAGGATTTAAAAAAAATTTTTTTTTTAAATTACATTCTAAATCGCTGCCCAATTGCATTGGGCCAGGGCAGATTTTACATTTGCTGATATGCAAATGAATTTGAGCAGAAATTTGAGGGAAAAAGCACTTCTCAAAACCTGCATAATTTTGGTTGCAGATGACACCTGGATCGCCGATTGCATCCAATGCAGAAACTCCAGGCCAATAGATTTAGAACAGAGAGCAGAAGAAACTTTCTTTATACAAGAGGGTTTTCAGGCTGTGGAGCACACTATTGGAGTTTAGTGATTGAAGGAGAAAACATGTTTGTTAGATGGTTGAAGGGGAAGGGAATAAAGGGATATCATCATCATCATAGGCAGTCCCTCGAAATCAAGGAAGACTTGCTTCCACTCTAAAAGTCCAATACGGGAATTACAGACTAGGACAGGCAGAGGTTGGAGGAAAGGGTGGGTGGGGAGTCTGGTTTGCCACACGCTCCTTCTGCTGCCTGTGCTTGGTTTCTGCATGCTCTCGGCGACGAGACTCGAGGTGCTCAGCGCTCTCCTGGATGCTCTTCCTCCACTTTGGATGGTCTTGGCCAGGGATTCCCAGGTGCCGGTTGGGATGTTGCATTTTATCAAGGAGGCTTTGAGGGTGTCGTTGAAACGTTTCTTCTGCCCACCTGGGACTCGCTTGCCGTGTAGGAGTTCCGAGTAGAGCGCTTGCTTTGGGAGTCTCATGTCGGGCATGCGGACGATGTGGCCCACCCAACGGAGCTGATCGAGCGTGGTCAGTGCTTCGATGCAAAGGGATATGGGAACAGGGTGGATACAAAGCTCATGTAAAGGAAACAACCAATATGGACTTGTTGGGATGAACAGCTTGTTTCAATGTTGTATTTTCTATGTAATCATCTATGGAACCAGGCCAGTTTGGTCAATCTAGAAAATAGTTTGAATTTGGGGTCTTTGTTCAGCTGCAAATTGAATTATATGTGGTCAGGGTATTAAAGGACACTCGGAAACCAGACAATCTGAAAGTGCCTGTTCATCCGCATTCTGTGTTAGAATTCCTACCATTGTGGCTTTAATGGTGGATCATTGAGAACAATGGCTTTAGAGGCCTTGGGACTGTAAATGTACTGCAGAATTCTCTCCAAATCTTTAATGCAGGCAAAAAATCTGAACTTTGTGGATGGACTGAGATTTAAATGTACAATATCGCATTTGGAAGGTCTTTACTATCTATCAGAAGGTTGTGGGTTCAAGTCCCAATCCAGGGACTTGAGCACATAAATCTAGGCTGACACACCAGTGCAGTGCTGAGGGAATGCTGCATTGTCGGAGGTGCCGTCTTTCAGATGGGACGTTAAATCAAAGCCCTGTCTGTTCTCTCAGGTGGCACTATTTTGAAAAAGAGCAGGGGAGTTCTCCTTAGTGTCCTGGCCAATATTTATCCCTCAATCAATGTAACAAAAACAGATTATCTGGTCATTATCACATTGCTGTTTGTGGGTGCTTGCTGTGTGCAAATTGGCTGTCGCGTTTCCCACATTACACCAGTGACTACACTCCAAAAGTACTTCATTGGCTGTAAAGCACTTTGAGATGTCCAGTGGTCGTGAAAGGCGCTATATAAATGCAAGTCTTTTTTTTATCCTACTTTGTTATGGTCAATGGAAATTAAAATTGGAAGAGATGTACAATGGCCAACTGAATCGATATCACCCCTTTTACACTCCCATAGTGCATGGAAAATATTACCTTTAACTAATGATAGGAAAGTACATGTTCTACATTTTGATAGGATGAACAGAGAAAGATTATATTTCCTCTAGTTGAGGTGGTTACGAGGGGTTATTGATGTAAAATTGTCCAAGAGAAAGATTAGAAGAAATTTCTCTATGTAGAGAGTTGTTAGAGCATAGAATGCTTTGGCGCAGGGAATAGTTGAGACAAGGATCATGAGATCTCTTAAGGGAAGACTCAATAAACATTTGAAATAAAGGAAGATGCAGCTACTATGGGGAGAGCGTGGGGCACTGAGATTAGTTTTGGATTGCTGCAACACAAACCCAGCACAAACACAATGGGCTGAATAGCCCCTTTCTGTGCTATAAACATCGACAGATTATTATTGTAATCAGTCCGTGGATACAATGAGCATGTATTCATAACAATTCTCTTGTAAATTTGTTCACTTCGCAAAAGACTTTGCATATTCCAGAAGTATCCAGAACCATCTAATTATTGATAACTGCAACATTTAAAAATGTAAAAGCACTTTGAAATACCATTTGGCGGTTAACATATGAGTTCTGTAATGACCTACAATTTAACGGATAGCACTATCACTAATTCTATTCATCAGTGGCTTCAAGATTTAGGATTGCACAGAGCTTTTAGCATTTGCTAAAGTGTTTTCATAATTTGAATAAAGAAAATTCTGCTTAAATTACAATTTCTTCCCAAGGCTTGAATATTGCTTTATGAGATTCACATGTGTGATTGGAAGGGACAGAGTGCAGGAGCTCTGAACCAAATGAAGTTTGAACAAACAGGAGTAGACTTACAAGTGATGGATATGTATATAATTGTCAGTACTTGCCTTTTCTGACTATTTCCAATGAACTGATCTTTTAGTATCTATGGTGAGCTCCTCTGATAGGTCAGAAGGTAAGAACACTGTGGAGTGCAGTACTGAATTGTAAGAGCAGCACATCCTATTTGATCTCTGATCTGTGCTGACTTGGATAATATCAGCCAAGGTAATGGTAGATGTCAGGACGAGATCAGGCTTAACTGTGATGTCCGCATGATTGAATGTCCTGCTGACACTTGTGCCTAGATTTTCCGCTGCATTCTGTCTGATTTTGGGACGGTAATTGAACGAGCTGGAGTGAGAGTCGGTTACACTGGATCACCACACACCTTCCTACTTGCCTCATTTTGTAATCTAAATACATCACATTTCTCATTGTTTGAGTATAAAATTGGTGTCAGAGTTTCTAGGAGCTCCATTGAAAGCAGGAATAACAAATACAACAAGAACTTGTATTTATATAGTGCCTTTAACGTTGTAAAACATCCCAAGGTGCTTCACAGGAGTTTTATAAGGCAAAAAAATAAAATTGACACTGAGCCAGATAAGAAGAAATTACAGCAGATGACCAAAAGCTTTGTCAAAGAGGTAGATTTTAAGGAGCGTCTTGAAGGAGGAGAGAGAGGTAGAGAGGAGGAGAG
Organism: Pristiophorus japonicus; assembly: GCF_044704955.1. Taxonomy (NCBI): domain Eukaryota; kingdom Metazoa; phylum Chordata; class Chondrichthyes; family Pristiophoridae; genus Pristiophorus; species Pristiophorus japonicus. Next base: position 37,198,408 of record NC_091987.1, read on the forward strand.
AGAGGTAGAGAGGCGGAGAGGTTTAGGGAGGGAGTTCCAGAGCTTAGGGCCCAAGAAGCTGAAGGCATGGCCACCAATAGGTGAGTATTTATAATCAGAGATGCTCAAGTGGGCAGATTTTGAGAAGTGCAGATATCTTGGGTTGGCGGGGGGGCGGGGGGGTGGGACGGTGATGCTGAAAGAGATTACAGAAATAGGGAGAGGCAAGGCCATGCAGGGATTTGTAAACAAGGATGAGAATAAGTTTGAAGTGACAAGTTACTGTTGTGGTCAAAACCTTATTGTGTTTTTTAAGGATTTTTTTCTTGTTTCCCCCCCGTTGCCCCCTGTTTTGCTGTCGGTCTTTATACCATTTGCTGAAGGGGCTGCCTTTTATCTCACATTTGTGACGGGGCACAATTGATTTTCCGTTAGGAATACCCCTCTATCTAGTGGCCATGTAGAGGCAGTGCCCAGTAGTAGTGGCAAAGCAGGAATGAGCACACAAGATGCTGCTCACTCTCTTTGGATGGCAGCACATGCAGACCTTTCTGTCAGTCCCCTCACGTATCTGTACATATGGCTGTAAGGCATCAGGGCACTATAGATGATGACTGTACTGGTTCTGTCAGTGTGTAGCGTACAGCGAGCGATAACTCTGATTCTCCAGCTAGCTTCAGCACTACACCAAGAAATATGGCTGAAGGTCAGAGCTTCACAATCCTAATCCTTTAATAAATGTAGTGTAAAACTGTTGAAAAAGAATAAAGACATATCTAGAATTCTTGTAATACAACAGTAACAATAAAATAAAAACAGTAATAGAGAAGTTACTTGTCTTTTACTGTACATCAAAGATAAGATACAATAATTCCAGAACGATTGGATAAGGAGAAGTTACTTACATAACTGTACTTCTGGGAAGGTTTGCAAATACAGAAGATCCGTTTCTGATTAACAAAAGTTAAAGATAGTTCTAGCTAAAATGGATGCTGGCTCCCTGCTTCTCTTTGTTTCTCTCCCTGTCCTTCTGCCGGTCTGTGTCCAATCGGAAAATGTCAGCTAGTGGCGAGAAAATGGTAAGACAGCATACGGTGGCCACAAGCTATCAAAAAATCTCCAACCATTACAATTACATATTTTTGTAACGGGAAGAGGGGAGGTTTGTTATGGCATGGTCAAGTCAGATTTGCTAGAATGTCTTTTGCAATGAGCAATGGGTTGTATTTTGCATCTTAGTCAGGCTGCAGTTCCTCTTCTGATACCCTTCCTTCTGATAGGGCCCTCATCCTCTGGGGCCTCCATGCAGAGTCTTCTTTTGTAGAATATATCTTTGCAGCATGCAGCACACTACCTGATCTTTGAGACCCTCATTGAACGACACTGTAGGCTGTGCACAATAGACTGCTGACATCTTACTTAAGGAAGGATATACTAGCTTTGGAGGGGGTACAGAGATAATTCACGAGGCTGATTCCGGAGATGAGGGGGTTACCTTATGATGATAGATTGAGTAGACTGGGTCTTTACTCGTTGGAGTTCAGAAGGATGAGGGGGGATCTTATAGAAACATTTAAAATAATGAAAGGGATAGACAAGATAGAGGCAGAGAGGTTGTTTCCACTGGTCGGAGAGACTAGAACTAGGGGGCACAGCCTCAAAATACGGGGGAGCCAATTTAAAACCGAGTTGAGAAGGAATTTCTTCTCCCAGAGGGTTGTGGATCTGTGGAATTCTCTGCCCAAGGAAGCAGTTGAGGCTAGCTCATTGAATGTATTCAAATCACAGATAGATAGATTTTTAACCAATAAAGGAATTAAGGGTTATGGGGAGCGGGCGGGTAAGTGGAGCTGAGACCACGGCCAGATCAGCCATGATCTTGTTGAATGGCGGAGCAGGCTCGAGGGGCTAGATGGCCTACTCCTGTTCCTAATTCTTATGTTTATCTGTTGAAGTGCTTTCCAGCATGAGACAATGCTTTTAGGAAAGGGGGAGAGAAAATTATGAGAGAAAAAGCAAAGGTAGAAGTTAAAGGGCGTAACTTTAACTGGAATCACTGGACAAAAGCACGGGTTCTCGTGAATCGGCCGCCCCGTTTACCTTGCTCAGTTTTATTTTCCATGGTAAAGAAAATCATGCAAGATGTAAAATGGTCATGATATAAAGCGGGTGGCCTATTTGTCATCAGCGTTTTTTTGCCAGCAGAATCAAGGGGTTTAAATAGAGTTCAGAAACATTTCAGTCACTACGCTAACAGTTTACAGCACCACCTGAACCCCACGTGTAGAACGTGCATCAATCCAACGTATTCCACTGGTCGGGGAGACTAGAACTAGGGGGCACAGCCTCAAAATACGGGGGAGCCAATTTAAAACCGAGTTGAGAAGGAATTTCTTCTCCCAGAGGGTTTGAATCTGTGGAATTCTCTGCCCAAGGAAGCAGTTGAGGCTAGATGGCCTAGTCCTGTTCCTAATTCTTATGTTCTTATGTTCTATGTACACACAGCAGAGGCACAATTACGTTTAAAGAGTTGTGAGGGGACATTGGGAAATTCTGAGATTTGTAGCAGGAAAAGCGGAAGACATAATCCATACTAAAATAATTGGGGAATAGATTCCTGTCATCCTCGTTTGCATCTACGCCATCTATTAATGTTGATTGACTTAAAATTAATGATTTAGTGTCTAAACTGATAATACCTTCCACCACATTGAGAAAAAAAACAGTGAGGAGCAAATTTTCTTAAATAATTCCTAGCAGGTGTACTGGAAATCCTAGTGTATTCAGCATATGGTGATATGCTAAGAATAACTGACAAAAATGCAGAGGCAGTGTTATGCGTAGCCCAGACTGATCAGTTGCAATGCTCACTGGTGCTTTGGCAGATTTCCTGTGATAATAGAAATGTTCTGGCAACAGGATGAAGAAGAATGTGTATGTGTGTGTGAATATATCATCATCATAGGCAGTCCTTCAGAGTCGAGGATGACTTACTTCCACACTAGAAATGAGTTCTTCGGTGACTGAAGAGTCCAATGTGGAACCTTCAGTCTCTGTCACAAACAGTGATTGAAGGAAGGGGTGGGTGGGGAGCCTGGGTTGCCGTGCGTTCCTTCCGCTGTCGACGCTTGGCTTCAGCTTGCTCTCGGCGAAGAGACTCGAGGTGTTCAGCGCCTTCCCGGATGCTTTTCCTCCACTTTGGGCGGTCTTGGGCCAGGGATTCCCAGATCTCGGTGGGGATGTTATATTTTTTCAAGGAGGCTTTGAGGGTATCCTTGAAGCGTTTCCTCTGCCCACCTGCGGCTCGCTTGCCATGTCGGAGCTCCGAGTAGAGCACTTGTTTTGGGAGTCTCGTGTCAGGCATGCGGGCAATGTGGCCTGTCCAACATGGCTGATCGAGCGTGGTCAATGTTTCGATGCTGGGAGTATTGGCCTGAGCAAGGACACTGATATTGGTGCGCCTATCCTGCCAATGGATTTACAGGATCTTGCAGAGGCAGTGTTGGTGGTACTTCGCCAGTGATTTGCAGTAGCTGCTGTACTTAGTCTATATCTCTGAACCATATAGGAGGGCGGGTATCACCACTGCTCTGTAGACCATGGGCTTGGTGCCAGGTTTGAGGTCCCGATCTTCAAACACTCCCTTCCTCAGGCAAGCAAAGGTTGCACTGACACACTGAAGGCGGTGTTGGATCTCATCGTCGATGTCTGCCCTTGTTGACAGGCTCCCGAGGTATGGAAAATGGTCCACATTGTCCAAGGCCTCGTCGTGGGATTTTGATAACCGGGGGGCCGTGCTGTGTGGTGGGGGCAGGTTGGTAGAGGACCTTTGTCTTACGGATGTTTTGTGTAAGGCCCATGCTCTCCTATGCCTCGGTGAAGGTGTTGACAATGGCTTGGAGTTCGGCCTCCGAGTGTGTGCAGACGCAGGCTGACGGAGGATGGGATGACCTTGGATCTGGCCTGGAGGCGACGGAGGTTGAACAGATTGCCTTTTGTCCTGTAATTTAGCTCCACTCCAGCGGAGAGCTTGCCGAGGGTGAGATGGAGCATTGTAGCAACGAAGATCGAGAAGAGCGTTGGTGCGATGCCACAGCCTTGCTTGACCCCGGTCCGATCGTGGAATGGGTCTGTGATGGATCAATTGGTCAGGATCACGGCTTGCATGTCATCGTGGAGCAGGCGGAGAATGGTGACAAACCTTTGAGGGCAGCCGAATCTGAGGAGGACGCTCCATAATCACTCACTGTTGACCGTGTCGAAGGCTTTTGTGAGATCAAAGAAGGCCTTGTACAAGATTTGGTGCTGTTCCCTGCATTTCTCTTGTATTTTTTCGTGTGGTGAAGATCATGTCCACTGTGCCCCTTAGTGGGAGGAGTTCTTCAGCCACAGGAAGGCGGCGATTCAGGAGGATTCTTGCGATGACTTTCCCGGTGGTCGACAGCAGGGAGATTCCTCTGTAGTTACCGCAGTTGGACTTGTCACCTTTCTTGAAGATGGTCATGATTACTGCATCTCTGCGATCTCCTGGCATGATCTCCTCCTTCCAGATAAGAGAGATGAGGTCATGGATCTGCACCAGTAGTGCTTCTCCGCCATGTTTTAGTGCTTTGGCGTGGATTCCATCTGCTCCTGATGACTTCTTGTTCTTTAATTGTCGAATGGCCTTTTCAATCTTGTGCCGGGTTGGGGTTGTGCTGAGATGGTGGTGGGTGGCATTGCTGTGGGCTGGAGTCAAGGACACTCATGTCGAAGACAAAGTCTCAGTTGAGGAGATTCTCAAAGTGCTTCTTCCAGTGGGCGCTGACTGCCTCTCTATCCTTGATGAGTATCTCCCCATTCTTGGCCAGTAGTGGGGTAGGGCCTTGGTTGCTCGAGCCGTAGGTCGTCTTGATTGCGCTGAAGAATCCTCGCACGTCGTGGCTGTCAGCTTGCTGCTGGATTTCTTGAGCTTTTTCCACCCACCATCTGTTCTGTAGAGCTGTTTTCTTGCCCTTGTGTTGCTGCTTCCAGTCCAAGAATGCCTTGCGCTTGCGGCATATTAGCTCCGGGATCTCCTGGTCATTCTTGTCGAACCAGTCTTGGTGTTTCCTGATCGAGTGACCGAGCGTCTCTTCACAGATGCTGATTATGGAAGCCTTGGGGGTCGACCAGGCACAGTGGACACTCTGTGTCTCTGGTTCACTGGGAGTCGTCAGGTTGGTAGTGAGGCGCTGGCTGAATAGGGCTTTCTTAACTGGGTCTTTGAGTGCACCGGCATTGATTTTCTTGTGGCATTGTTTCTGTTGTCGTCGCTATTTTGGGACAATGTTAATAGTGATGACAGAGCGAATTAGGCGGTGGTCCATCCAGCAGTCTTCAGCTCCTGTCATGGCGCGGGTGATGTGCAAGTCTTTGCGGTCCCTTGCTCAGACGATGACGTACCCGAGCAGATGCAAGTGCTTGGAGCGAGGGTGTTGCCATGAAGCTTTATATTTTTCCTTCTGACGGAACAGGGTATTAGTTATGATGAGGCCATGTTCTAAGCATTTCATCAGATGGAGGGTGCCATTGGAGTTGGCTTTCCCTACCCCTTCTCTGCCTATCATACCTCCCCAGAGGTCAGTGTCCTTTCCGACTCTGGCGTTGAAGTCGCCAAGGAGGATCAGCTTGTCGCTTGTTTGGACTCGGGACAAGGATTGTTCAAGGCTGGAGTAGATTTCCTCTTTGGTCTCGTCTGTAGCTTCCAGTGTTGGGGCATATGTGCTGAAGACCATAGCGCACTGGTTCTGGGCTAGGGTGAGCCGAAGAGTAAGGGGGCCACAGGAGGAATCTCTGAGACGCCAAACTAGTTTTTTTTTTTGGCAAAGCCAACTCCATGGAGGCAGCGTTCTGCTTCTGGTTTGCCTTTCCAAAAGAAGATGTTGCCACCACCTTGCTTTTTGAGCTGGCCTCCTCCTGCCCACTGGGTCTCACTTAGGGCGACGATGTCAATGTTGAAGCACCCGAATTCCTAGGCAACAATAGCGGTGCGGTATTCTGGTCTGTTGCTGTTGGGGTTGTCCATGAGGGTCCTGAGGATCCAAGTCCCAAACTTCATCTTAAAGAGTGGAAGATGCCTGTGCATGAATTCTTTTAATGTGGGGTGGCTGTTGCACACCAGCTACCACATGGGCTTGACAGAGCAAGGTCTTGGTCCAGTGGCAAGGGGATCCAAGACAACTGGAGACCAGGCTCTGCTGTATGGGCCGAATTCAGACACACACACATACTCCTATTGTCCTCCTTCCTCCTTCCCACAGGGCCTCTGCCTGGGTTTTGTAGGATGCAGTGGCACAATGGTGAATGTATATCCCTATCATCACACTAAATAAAGAAACTCCCAACATCACACTGCGCTAGGTTGTGTTGAATTGTCTTTTCCCCAGTTCCACTTGGAAGAGTAACTTTTTTTTTCAGTTGTCAGTAGCAATCATTCATCATTGGGTGTATTCACTGGACACAAATGGTAAAAAGTGCATTCAGCTGAAACACTGGTTATCTTCGAAAACATTGCTCTTGAGGCATGTTAATAAAGGCAAGTAAATGATTTTCGACTAGGAGCAGTATTTCAAGATTAATCATGAATGTCGAGCCAAGGGGACATCGTACAAACTAGTGAAAGGCAAATGCAGGACTGTTGTCAAACAGCTCACCTTCATGCAAAGAGTAATATAAACCTGGAATAGACTTTCATGTCGATTATGTCTATCCATAGTCTCCTTCCTCCCCCAGGCACAGTGCATCACCCTCTAGGTTCTGGGGTGTGTTTCTGTGTGCCAATATGTAAGTGGTTTCCCTTAGGTGTTTTCGACGCACCCCCACGTTACACTAGTTCTAGACCTGGGAGTGATTACTCTACTGAACAGATGAATGAGTCACGGACAAATACCTCGATCTCAACCGGCAATGCTTTATTAAAGCTAAACACACACCTGCACCCAGTAAAACCACACACACCCTGGTGTGTAAAACAAACAAATGCAGTACAATACGCAGTGTGGCCTGTCTAACAGGCCCCTAACGCGAAGTACCCCAACGTCTAAAACGCCTCCCCTGTAAACCCCTAAGAATTTGGTTGGGAGAACGCATGACACCACCTCACACCATGACTGTGATCTTAAAAGATGTGTGTGCAGAAATGCTCACCAATTTCACTGGCTTACTCGCTGCTTCTTCCGATGAAAAGGTGTCTCTTCTGGTTTCTTCTCTCCATCACAATACGGAGGGTTGGATTCTTGTAGGGGCGAAGCAGCGAGGCAAGAGAGAGAGAGAGAGCGAGAGATGGCCACACAGTCACCTTTTATATCCAAGTCTGTTTGCCCTTCCTGGGTCATGGCTGTTGAGGCTTTCTGTGGGTGTGTCTTCCTTTGGCCTTTGTTTCAAGGTTTTCTGTGGGTATGTCTTCTGCTTTTACCCAATAAAGTTCCTTGTTTTCGAGGCTTCCTGTGTTTGAGTCCAGTGATGGGTTTTCGCTTCCAGACAGTCTGGGCTTAATGGCTCTCTATTGTTCTGGTAACTCATCCAGGTAATCACTGATTGACGAGGTCACCTTGCCTAACGATGGACTCCATTCGCCCACCTCCTGCCTTATGTTGACCATTGTCATTCCAGACTCGCTGCCCATCATTCTGAGTCCAACATAGAGCCGCACCTGGGCCCCTCCCACAAACAGCTTCCAGCTTTCTTTCTGTGGTGAGAAAAATATTAAAGGCAATGTCCAGACAAATGTCCAATAAATCCTTGGGGGTTCGATGCTTCCAGTCCTTACAGTGTTTGTGGGATGTGATGTGCTGCTGCTTCTTTGTTTGAAGGTCACATCGCAGCATCCCTGTGCAAAGAAAATAAAGCATAGAATGATTCCGTGCACATGACTTAAGTGTCAGCTTGGTTCAGTAGTAGCACTCTCTCCTTTTAAGTCAGGAGGCCAATAGGTTCAACCCCCATTGCAGGGCTTCAGTGCAACACTGAGTAAGTATTACAGGGTCAGAGGTGCCATCTTTTGGATGAGATGTCAAATCAAGGCCCAACTTGCATAGTCAGATAGACATAAACGATCCCATGGCACTATTTGAAGAAGAAGAAGAACAGAGAGTTTTGTCGATGTCCATCCAACACCACCAAAAATTGATAAACTCGTCATTTATCTCAATACTATTTGCGGAACCTTGCTGTGTGACAAACTGGTTGTCGCATATGTCTACAAAAAGAAAGTACACTTCAAAATATTCATTAGCTGTCTTTTAAGACATGTGAAAAGTGCTGGAAATGTAAGATCTTTTCTTTTCTAAATGGCTGCAGTTTAACCAGTGCTGTAAGCACTACCACTGATGCTTATGTGTGTGCACATAATAAATTACCATTAACTGAAGCATGTTAGACCGTGTGCATAAAATAACCCAAACCAGAAGCTCAAAGCTAGTGGCCAGTTTCTGCTGTGCCCATTCCATTCAAGGTCTTGGCATCTGGAATGTATGCAACATCCTCTTCATAGTGCCAACTCTGGTTCGATGTATTGTTGGACGTTTCATCACATAACCTCCTCTCCCACCTCCAACTGCCCCGATAGGCAAACAGTCTTTATTTTCCATTTCCAATATTTTGATGACTAATAAATGAAAGGGTTAAAAAAATGGAAAAAAACACATAATATTTTTCAATGTCCCTATGATTTTTCTCTTTGGTTGCTCACAGCAGTGTCCAAGAGATTGATTTTTAATTCCTGAGGGCTCCATGGCTATCCTAGAGGGTTGGCAACCTGATCTCACAGGGGTTTAATCGGGTCTGTTGTCTTCTGCCACCAGCTGTGCATTGGCATTGTATTGGAAACCAATTTGTTGCACAGGGAGAAAGAGCAAATTATTATTTTATACACACACGCACACAGCCATAGATATGGATTACTTCAGTCTTGTCTCTGTGCCAACATTGCTGCTCTTGTGTGATTTCCTTCCCTTACCACCAGGGCCTTTTCTAGTTTTCCTCTGCTATATAGCTCTAAGATTCCATAGATGTAGCTTGACACTTTTGCAAGGATGATGCAGTTTGTCTGTGTAGTAATAGATGCTGAATGCTTGCAGGTCTCTGAAGAATTACATTTGCTTTGCCTACTCTTACTGCCTGTAGCTGGACACGAGAAATATTTGTGCCCAGTTCTGACGAAGGTTTCTGCACGAGATACTGGCTCTGAGTTTAGCAAATCACTCCTGATCCTCTTAATATTTGGCATGACCAATAGTGTAATATATGTTAAACCTTGCTACTGTGCATTGATGACAATGGCTTAATTTTGTGTATTTTGTATAACGGCAACAAGTTTTATTTGTACGCAGCTTTAATGTGGAAAAATCTCATGGCGGTTCATAGAGTTAAAACAAAAAGATGGATACTCAGCCAAAGAAGGAGTTATTGGGAGGGGTTGACCAAAGGCTTAGTCAAAGAGGTAGGTTTTAAGGAGGGTCTTAAAGAAGTACAGAGAGAAGGAGATGTTTAGGAAAGAAATTGTACAGCAGGACTTCATCATCATCATCATAGGCCGTCCCTCGAAATCGAGGAAGACTTGCTTCCACTCTCAAAGTCAGTTCTTAGGTGACTGTACAGTCCAATATGGGAATTATAGTCTCTTTCAGAGGTGGGACAGACAGTGGTTGAAAGAAACGGTGGGTGGGGAGTCTGGTTTGCCGCACGCTCCTTCCGCTGCCTGCGCTTGTTTTCTATATGCTCTTGGCGAGGAGACTCGAGATGCTCAGCGCCCTCCCAGATGCTCTTCCTACACTTAGGGCGGTCTTTGGCCAGGGACTCACAGGTGTCGGTGAGGATGTTGCATTTTATCAAGGCGGCCTTGAGGGTGTCCTTGAAATGTTTCCTCTGCCCACCTGGGGCTCGCTTGCGTGTAGGAATTCTGAATAGAGCGCTTGCTTTGGGAGTCTTGTGTCAGGCATGTGAACAATGTGGCCCGCCCAACGGAGCTGGTCGAGTGTGGTCAGTGCTTTGATGCTAGGGATGTTGGCCTGATCGAGAACACGAACATTGTTGCATCTATCCTTCCAGTGGATTTGCAGGATCTTACGGAGACATCGTTGGTGGTATTTCTCCAGTGATTTGAGGTGTCTACTGTATATGGTCCACGTCTCTGAATCATACAGGAGGGCGGGTATCATGACAGCCCTGTAGACCATAAGCTCGGTGCTAGATTTGATGGCCTGATCTTCGAACACTCTCTTCCTCAGGCGGCCGAAGGCTGCGCTGGCGCACTCGAGGCAGTGTCGTCAATGTCTGCCCTTGCTGATAATAGGCTCCTGAGGTATGGAAAGTGGTCCACGTTGTCCAGGGCCGCGCCATGGATCTTGATGACTGGGGGACAGTGCTTTGTGGCGAGGTCAGGTTGGTGGAGGACCTTTGTCTTACGGATGTTTAGTGTGAGACATGTGTTTTCGTACGCCTCGGTGAAGATGTTGACTATGACTTGGAGTTCAGCCTCTGAATGTGCGCAAACACAAGCATCGTCCTCGTACTGTAGCTCGACGACAGAGGATGGGATGGTCTTGGATCTAGCCTGGAGGCAACAAAGGTTGAACAGTTTCCCACTGGTTCTATAGTTTAGTTCCACTCCAGCGGGGAGCTTTTTGAGTGTGAGGTGGAGCATTGCAGGGAGGAAGATCAAGAAGAAGGTTGGCGCAATGCAGGATAGGATATGGACAGCAGAGCTTTGGATAAAAACATAAGAAATAGGAGCAGGAGTAGGCCATCTGGACCCTCGTGCCTGCTCCGCAATTCAGTAAGATCATGGCTGATCTGATTTTGGCCTCAACTCCACTTCCCTGCCCTCCGCCAATAACCCTTGACTCCCTTATCATTCAAAAATCTGTCTATTTCCACCTTAAATATATTCAATGACTCAGCCTCCACAGCTCTCTGGGGTAGAGATCCACAGATTCACGACCCTCTGAGAGCTAATATTTTCAGAGGGTGAGGGTTGGGAGGCCAGCAGGAGAGCATTAGACAAAGGTGACAAAGGCATGAATGAAGGTTTTAGCTCAGCTGAAGGGCTGAGATAGGAACAAAAGTGATGATCTGGAAGTGCCAGTTAATGGTCTTTGTGATGGAGAGGATATGGAGTCAAAAGCTCAGTTTGGGGTTGAATAGGGGGTTGAGGTTGTGAACAATCTAATTCAACCTCAAACAGTGGCTGGAGAAGGAGATGGCTTCAATGACAAGGATACAGAGTTTGTGTGCCATCTTCACTGCAAAATTGTTGTATGATTGTTTACCATGACTTAGTCTGTTCTCTGCTTCATAACTGCAGCTACAGGTGCTGAGAGGACTCTGTCGGTCTATCACAATTTTTCCAGTGCCTTCCATAAGAGAACAAATTTGCTCACTCCTCAGCTGTGGTCACAAACTTTCCAACATTAAATATTGGTAAAGTGACCCATTATTAACTTATCAGGTAGTTATAATGTCATATTACAGACACATTCAGTTTGACAAATTGCACAGAAATTTGTGACTACTAATGGAAAAGATTATGTAAAAAGTTGGAACCAAAATTGGAATGAAGTACTTGGCCATTATCACATCAAGCATGAAATATTCCATGCACACCTTGCATGGTAAGGATAATTTCTCAGGTCTTCCAAAGATGAAGTGCTTGAGTATAATAAGAACATAAGAACATAAGAAATAGGAACAGGAGTAGGCCACACAGCCCCTCGAGCCTGCTCCACCATTCAATAAGATCATGGCTGATCTGATCATGGACTCAGCTCCACTTCCCCGCCTGCTCCCCATAACCCCTTATTCCCTTATCGTTTAAGATACTGTCTATTTCTGTCTTAAATTTATTCAATGTCCCTGCTTCCACAGGGCAGCGAATTTCACAGATTTACAACCCTCTGAGAGAAGAAATTTCTTCTCATCTCAGTTTTAAATGGGTGGCCCCTTTTTCTAACATCATGCCCTCTAGTTCTAGTCTCCCCCATCAGTGGAAACATCCTCTCTGCATCCACCTTGTCAAGCCCCTTCATAATCTTATATGTTTCGATAAGATCACCTCTCATTCTTCTGAATTCCAATGAGTAGAGGCCCAACCTACTCAACCTTTCCTGATAAGTTAACCCCCTCATCCCCGGAATCAACTTAGTGAACCTTCTCTGAACTGCCTCCAAAGCAAGTATATCCTTTCGTAAATATGGAAACCAAAATTGCATGCAATATTCCAGGTGCGGCCTCAGCAATACCCTGTACAGCTGTAGCAAGACTTCCCTGCTTTTATACACCATCCCCTTTGCAGTAAAGGCCAAGATTCCATTGGTCTTCCTGATCATTTGCTGTACCTGCATACTATCCTTTTGTGTTTCATGCACAAGTACCCCCAGGTCCTGCTGTACTGCAACACTTTGCAGTCTTTCTCCATTTAAATAATAACTTACTCTTTGATTTTTTTTTCTGCCGAAGTGCATGACTTCACACTTTCCACATTATATTCCATCTGCCAAACTTTTGCCCACTCACTTAGCCTGTCTACGTCCTTTTGCAGATTTTTTATGTCCTCCTCACACATTGCTTTTCCTCCCATCTTTGTATCGTCAGCAAACTTGACTATGTTACACTCAGTCCCTTCTTCCAAGTCGTCAATATAGATTGTAAATAGTTGGGGTCTCAGCCCTGATCCCTGCGCCACCCCACTAGTTACTGGTTGCCAACCAGGGAATGAACCAGTTATCCCGACTCTTTGTTTTCTGTTTGTTAGCCAATCCTCTATCCATGCTAATATATTACTCCCAACCCTGTGAAATTTTATCTTATACAGTAACCTTTTATATGGCACCTTGTCAAATGCCTTCTGGTAGTCCAAATACACCACATCTACTGGTTCCCCTTTATCCACCCTGTTCATTACATCCTCAAAGAATTCCAGCAAGCTTGTCAAACATGACTTCCCCTTCATAAATCCATGCTGACTCTGCCTGACCAAATTTTGCTTTTCCAAATGTCCTGCTGCTGCTTCTTTAATAATGGATTCCAACATTTTCCCAACCACAGATGTTAGGTTAACTGGTTTGTTCTGCCTCGTTTTTTAAATAGGGGCGTCACATTTGCAGTTTTCCAATCTGCTGGGACCTCCCCAGAATCCAGAGAATTTTGGTAAATTACAACCAATGCATCCACAATCCCTGCCGCTACTTTTCTTAAGACCCTAGGATGTAAGCCATCAGTTCCAGGGGATTTATCCTGAACTTGGAACCACTATTCCTCTTGCATTTATTTGTTGCACCAATCTGCATGCAAAAGATGAGTCTGTTCAGAGATCGAAACAGAAGGCTATGGAAGATGTCGTCAAGAAAATGTATTTTCAGTTCCTTTCTCTTGAGACATTTTGTTGAGCTATTTTTGACTTCATCATAGATTATTTCAGGGTTTTATTGAGTAAGGATTGGAAAGTGGCCCATGTAGTACCCATTTTAAAAAGGGAAAGAGAGCTAAGTTAGGTATTTGCAGGCCAATTAGCTTAACATATGTGATGGGGAAATTTTACAGAGGGGAAATGTTGCGGAAAGAAATTGGACATCGATACGCCCATTTTTCAGGTGTGTGAAATAGGATCCAAAATCGGATCACAATCTCCTACACCTAATTGACCCCGGAAGTGCACCTCACAGGAAATTGAATCAAGTGACTTTTAGTTGCCCAGACGCCCGCCTGTAACAGGCTGATTTGATTATTAAAATCGGCATCCTGCACTGGTTGTAGGACTTTGAAGTGTAATTAGACAGTAACTAGTTGTTCTAATTCATTCAGGTCTAAAGTGGTTTAAACAGCAGTACGTAAAGGGACTGCTTGAGGCCAGTTTAAAAAAAAAGGCCCAAATACATTGAAAAGATTATTTATATTGTGGAGTCTGAAATGCTCCTCCTGGCTCCAAAAAACCCAGACCAGTGCACAGAGTGATCACTCTACTGACTTGTCTCGCATTTTGAGTGCAATTCTAATTTCTTCACCTTGGGACTTTAAACTACAACAACAACTTGTATTTATATAGCGCATTTAATGTAGTGAAATATTCAAAGGTACTTCACAGGAGTATTATGAGATTTAAAAAACTATGGATGAAATTAAAACTATGGGCCGTAAATTGTGGTCTTTCTGGGTGCGTCCCCGGGAGAAGGACATTCACAGGCAGAGATTTGGGCTATTTGCCAAACTCCTGCCTAGCGAATATCCTTCATACTCTCATGCCTGCTTTTACCAGCATATGGCCTGTTTTTACTAGCGTAAGAGTTTTAAAAGGTAGAAAAATAACATTTTATCAATCATTTTATATTAAAAACCCTGTCCATTAAGGTAAGTTTATTTTTACCCCTATTAAAATATTTTTTTAAATTCAAGAAATGTTTTTTTATCTGAAACAATTAATTACATTCAATTTAAATTAATTTTAAATATGTGAAGTGTTTTTATTATTTATTTTAAATGTTTGTGTGTTTTTTGGGGTATCCCCATTCACAGAAATGATGATATCTGTACAAACAGAAATCACTATTACTCTAAATGGGGATACTTCATTTTAATTGGTTGGTCCAGCCCACGTGATCCCAGGCTGCACATACACTCCTGAAATATGTGTGCCCGTACGCTGGACTGCGAATGGAGGCTTCGGACCATAAGTCTACGTTCCTCTGGGACCACCGGGTACTTTCGTTAAAAAAAAATTTTGGTCGGAGTAATCCACACGCAAGAAGCCTTCGGCCGCAATTTCTGGGCCTATGTCCAGAAAAAGATAAAATAGTTCAAAGTAGCCAGCATGGATTTGAAAAGGAATGATCGTACTTAACAAATGTTATAGAATTCCTTGCAGAGGTAAGAAACATGGTAGATGGAGCAATTGCAGTGGATGTCATGTACAAGGATATTAGGAAAGCCTTTGATAAGGTGCTACATGGGAGATTACCAAAGTTCGTAGGACTCTAAAGGAATCTAGAGCAATGAAGCAAATTAGCTAGGAATGCCAAATAGATTTTATTGTGGATAAATGCACGGTAAGGCATGTGGAAAAGGTAATGTGAAATATGTATCCATTAGCGAGGTGCAAATGCAAAAGGATTTTGGGTGATTAATGCACATTCAATGACATCTTAGTCGTTGTGAAGCTGCTGCTAACAAACCTAATCAAGAATGTATCTTAAGAGTATTTGGTTATAAGTTAAAACAAGTCATCCTATTCTTGTATAATTCATTAGTGAATTCATATTTGGTACATTATGTGTGATTTAGGGTACCCAACATGTATGTTGATCCCTTGTATCGAGGTGGACTGGATCATCAGTTTATCGGGTGGTGTTAGATGGGCCCAATGTGTTGCCATATTTTCATGAGGTCCAAGTTATGAGGAGGCTCACACAGAAGTTAACTTGTTTTGAGTAGAGAAAAGAAGACGGAAACAAAAAAATGATCCAGGTCTTAAAATGCTGAGAGGCATGGATAATGTAGATGTAAGCAGGTTGTTTCATTTAACAGCGTGAGTACAGTACGAGAGGACATAGGTTTAAAATTAACATGCCTCAAGTGAGACCAGAGATTAACAGAATTTCTTTTCACTAAGAACAGTAATGGTTATTTGAAACAGACTTGCAGTAAAAACAGTTAATTAATTCCTCCCGTGACATTTTTTTTTGTTTAAGAAAGGACTTAAAGACCGAGATCATCAAGTACATCATTGAGCGAGGTAGTTTCTGCACTCTTAAAGCTATAGAAACGTCATCTGGGGAAAGCAATTAACTAGGCTGGAATAATAAGCGGTGCAGTTTCAAGTATTTTTGTGGTCTTTTGGTCAACTGTCTTTGAGGGTTTATGGAGAATAATTGGCATAGAGCAGATTATCTATATTCTGTCGAAGGAATTGACTTGATTGGGTGAAAAGCCTTTTGCATTCCATATTTTCTTATGCAATCTTCTCAGCTTTAAGCTGCTGAATTTTAGGTGAGAATTGATTTTGAAAACCTGCTACAAATATGTAATTGCTATCATTTGCCTGCATAATTGAATTTGAAACTGCTGCTTATGTTGGCTGCTTCTGCTAAGAAGTGACAAGAAAGTAAAACACACATTTATAGCAACTATTGCAAATTCAAGATTTGTTGACAATATCTATGCAGAGGTTTGTGATCAGAAAGTTCCACGTACACTGGTTAGTAAGTCAGCATAAGTCAGCTGTTGGAACATAATCAGAATGGAATGACTTCAGCGATCTATAAAGGAGTCAACACTTATAAATGGCTTTATTGATCATTTCAGAATAATATATATTTTTAATCTATTTCTGTTTTAAGGAGACAGAAGAAGGAGTACTAGCCAAGCAGGCTGATGTGGAAGGTGTATTGTTCAAGGCGCAGCACTTCTGTAAGGAAAAGCCTATCCCTCGATCATTAAAGGTAACTCCTTCTTACATATATGGTTTTATATTAGAGATTTTGTAACTGTTCCAATAATTTATTTTAAATGTTTGACTTGGGCAGCAAGATTTTTAAATTGAAATAATATAGAGCAATCACATCAAAATCATAGTAACTGATATAAAAATGAATAATTCAAATTTAATTTGAATTCAGAACTTTAATAACATATGTGTTGTCTTTAAGGAACTGATTTAGTGTTGGAGTAAAATCATTAACTACTTGATGAATTAGTATATTTTTGCAAGAGGTACATAAGGAGAAAATGAACTGGGGCACAAAACTAATATAGGTTTAGGTGCTTATAAAACAACATTTTCAGTATTTCTAATTTTCTGGAGAAGTTTGTATTGTTTTCCCTTCAATCCTAAACAAAGCTAAAGTTGTTTATTTCTTGTAACAGCCTGCAGGAAGATGTCAGACACAAACTATAGTAAGTTTCAGAATGAATAATTAGAACAAACCAACAGCAAAAGCATTTCAGATGATTAACTCCTTTCATAAGAAACTGGATAAATATCTGGTTGGGAGTGGGATTTGTTGTATTTAAACAGTCTTCTGTTCTGCTGAGTAGTAAAAAATTCAGTCTTATGAATAAACCAGGGTTCTATGCTTAAATAAAGGAGACTACAAAGGTATGAGGACAGAGTTGGCTGAAGTGGACTGAGAAAATAGACTAAAGTATGGGACGGTTGATGAGCAGTGGCAGCCATTTAAGGGAGATATTTCATAACTCGCAAGAAAAATATATCTCAATGAGAAGACTGCAAGAGAAAGGATAACCATCCGTGGCTAACTAAGGAAATAAGGGAAGGTATCAAATTGAAAACAAAGGTATACAATGTGGCCAATACTAGTGGGAGGCCAGAGGATTGGGACATTTTTAAAAGCCAGCAGAGAACGATGAAAAAAATTATTAAGAGAGGGAATATAGATTATGAAAGTAAATTAGCACGAAATATAAAAACAGATAGTAAGAGTTTCTACAGGTATAGAAAAAGGAAAAGAGTTGCTCAAGTAAATGTTGATTCCCTGGAGGATGAGACTGGGGAATTAATAATGGAGAACAGGGAAATGACAGAGATATTGAAAAAAAATGTTGTATCGGTCTTCACGGTAGAAGACACTAAAAACATCCCAATAGTGGATAATCAAAGGGCTATAGGGAAGGAGGAACTTAATACAATCACTATCACTTATGAAGTAGTACTAGGTAAAATAATGGGACTAAAGGCAGACAAGTCCCCTGGACCTGATGGCTTACATCCTAGCGTCATAAGAGAAGTGGCTGCAGAGATAGTGGATGCATTGGTTGTGATCTACCAAAATTCCCTGGATTCTGGGGCAGTCCCAGCAGATTAGAAAACCAGAAATATAATGCCCCTATTTAAAAAAGGAAGCAGACAAAAAGCAGGAAATTATAGACCAGTTAACCTAACATCTGTCATTGGGAAAATGCTGGAGTTCATTTTTAAGGAAGCAGTAGCAGGACATTTGGAAAAGCCTGATTCAATCAAGCAGAGTCAGCATGGTTTTATGAAAGGGAAATCATGTTTGACAAATTTTCTGGAGTTCCTTGAGGATGTAACGAGCAGGGTGGTTAAGGGGGAACCCAGTGGATTTGGATTTCCAGAAGACATTTGATAAGGTGCCACATAAGAGGTGACTGCACAAGATAAAAGCTCATGGGGTTGGGGGTATTAGCATGGACAGAGGATTCGCTATCTAACAGAAAACAGAGTCGGGATAAATAGGTCATTTTCCGGTTGACAAACAGTGACTAGTGGGGTGCTGCAGGGATCAGTGCTGGGTCCTCAACTATTTACAATCTATATTAATGAATTGGATGAAGGGACTGAGTGTAATGTAGCCAAGTTTGTTGATGATACAAAGATGGGTGGGAAAACAAATTATGAGGAGGACACAAAAAATCTGCAAAGGGATATAGACAGGCTAAATGAGTGGGCAAAAATTTGGCAGATGGAGTATAATGTGGAAAAATGTGAGATTATCCATTTTGGCAGAAATAATAGAAAAGCAAATTACAATTTAAATGGTGAAAAATTGCAAAGTGCTGCAGTACAGAGAGACCTGGGGGTCCTTGTGCATGAAACACAAAAAGTTAGTATGCAGGTACAGCAAGTAATCAGGACGGCAAATGGAATGTTGGCCTTTATTGCAAGGGGGAAAGAGTATATAAGCAGAGAAGTTCTTCTACAAATGTACAGGGTATTGGTGAGACCACACCTGGAGTACTGCTTGCAGTTTTGGTCTCCGTATGTAAGAAAGGATATACTTGCAGTGGAGGCTGTTCGGAGAAGGTTTACTAAGTTGATTCCGGAGATGAGGGGGTTGACTTATGAAGATAGGTTGAGTAGGTTGGGCCTATACACATTGGAGTTCAGAAGAATGAGAGGTGATCTTATTGAAACATATAAGATAATGAGGGGGCTCAACAGGGTGGATGCAGAGAGGATATTTCTTTTCATAAGGAGAACTAAAACTAGGGGACATAGTCTTAGAATAAGGGGCCACCCATTTAAAACTGAGATGTGGAGACATTTCTTCTTTCAGAGGATTGTAAATCTGTGGAATTCTCTGCCCCAGAGAGCTGTGGTGGCTGGGTCATTGAATATATTCAAGGCAGAGATAGACAGAATTTTGAGTGATTAAAGGAGTAAAGGGTTATGGGGAGCGGGCTGGGAAGTGGAGCTGAGTCCCGTGATCAGATCAGCTATGATATTGAATGGCGGAGCAGGCTCGAGGGGCCAAATGGCCTACTCCTGCTCCTTTTTTTTATGTTCTTATGATTACAATCACATTATTTTTCCTACTTTAACATAAAAAAATAATCTAAAGGCGGAGTATAACTTCTTCTGAGTATATTGTAGTTTAAAGCAGAGTTTTGTCAGCAGTTCTGAGTGTAGATATGCACTCAAGATAGGTTTCTCCCTTTCTTCTCTAATCTTAACACAAAAACTTATTTTTTATACACTATTCTCTTAATCAAACTGGAAGAAGTTTGGCCTTATTTGGTAGTCTCTGGTAAAATGCACTGACCTTCAGCTGATTCTTATGCACATAAGTTTACATTTTCCGTACATCAAAATTCGATAGTTTACATTTAATGTTCCATCCTTTAACCGATTTGTACCTCGTAGGTTGCAATGGTATGTGGTGGGATATTTACAGTATGGCAACACTATAAAGATCCCAAGGCCATACTCAATCTTCAAAACAGGCTGTTGCTAAGTGAAATTTGTATCTCTCTCTCTCTCTCTCCTTTTCTCTCTCTAACCACCTTTGTTCCCTCTATATTGAATTAATTAAACATGAAAGCCCTTCAGAAGCCAAATTAGCTGCGTTACATCTGCCAACAGGATTGGCACAGACCGAGGTACAAATGTACAAACAATGATGGACAGGAGAAGACACACTGGTCCATCCAGCCTGTCCCACAGATTTGCGATGCATTGTGCATCATGATAAATACACTCTCTGTCCCACCTGAAAACCGTGTAATCTCTTAGGAATCGTGACAAACCAGATAAAATCCAGGCCAATTTGTGTATTGGGGGCAGAGGGGGGGGGGTGTTGGAAATGTGTAACATTCCTCTCCAACCCCCTTAGGCGATCAAAACTAGTCTTGGAGATCATTCTGGTCCTGGTTAATGTTACACAGTAGCTACCTATTGTACAAGATGATTTCCACCTCAGAAACAGGTTCAGCTCTCTCGCTTGATCGAGTATTCCATGGTACAAGTCTGCTGGAGCAGGAAAGGAATGTTTGTTTTCAGGGCAGCAGGCCACAGTTGAATTGTAGAGATACAAGGATGGTTGAATATTCTGGATTTCATGTGTCAACCTTTGAGATCAAGGAGTATTTACATATAACATTCCCTCAGGAGATTGAATGGGCGAAGTGGAATCCCTTGTCGGGTACATTTTACACCTGTGGACTACGCAGGCTTGAGGGGCTAAATGGCCATTTATCAATCTTCTGTTTTAAAGTAGCACTATGTTTTACTTAATTTTTATGAGGGCTGCAGGATGCATTCACTGTTACAATAAAGAAGAAAGAGCGAGCTTGGATTTATATATATCTTTCACAACCTCAGGTCGCCCAAAAGCACTTCACACCAATGGAGTATTTTTGAAGTGTATTCACTGTCGTAATGTGAGAAGCGCTGCAGCCAATTAGCACACAGCAAGCTCTCACAAACTCCCGCAGTGAGATAAATGAACAGTTAATAAACTTGTAGTGTTTGTGTGGCTGTCATTAAAAATGTCATAACATTTCATCTGCATAAATTAATAGAGAAATATTGGAAACAAAATTTTTTTCAGGATAATAATATAATTTGATGCACTTTTAAATTCATTATCAGCTCACAATTTTGAAGAAGCAGCTAATTATGACCTGTCAGTACAGGAACTGTTCATTCCAAGAAACAAGCAAAAATGCATTGATGGGAAAAAAAGTTTAATTAATTACTAAAACAAAAAATGGCTCTGACAAAGTAAAGAACTCGTTCAGTACTGCTGCGAGCCCACTATATAACAGGCATACAGACTTAGTGACAGCATGGTGTCATTAACAAAGAAGCACATTTATATATTTAGCAGTACGGTGATTCAGGGCCATCTGTCATTCTTAACCGACATCTAATGGGCCCAAGTTTCCACAAGAAAAAAAAAGGGCGCCCCTCCGAGCTGGGCGCCCGTTTTTCGCGCCTAAAACGGCGCCTAAAAAAATCCTCGGTATTCTCCACCGACTTACAGGTCCTGTGGCACTCGGCGCAGCCGGCACGAGCTGTGGGAGGGGGCGGAGCCAGGTCCCTGCGCTGAAAACAGTGCCGGGACCTCTGCACATGCGCACTACAGTCAGCACGCAAGTGCAGTAGCTCCAGGCGCCGAACTGTGTGGGAGGGGCCCGAAGCACGCAGCTCCTAGCCCTGGCCCAATGGCCTCACTGGAGCTGCGTGAATGAGGCTCCTCCCACGGCCAGCTCCTGCTCCCCGCCCGACCAGACCCGACACTCGCTCCCCCCTCCCCGCCGACCAGACCCGACCAGACACCCGCTCCCCCCCACCCCCGACACCCGAGACCCGACACCCGCTCCCCCCCCCCCCCCCGACACCCGAGACCCGACACCCGAGACCCGCTCCCCCCCCCGACCCGACACCCGCTCGCCCCCCCGCCCCGACCCGACACCCGAGACCCGCTCCCCCCCCGCCCCGACCGAGACCCGAGACCCGCTCTCCCCCCGCCCCGAGACCCGCTCCCCGCCCCGACCCGAGGCCCGCTCCCCCCCCCCGCCCTGACCCGACACCCGAGACCCGACACCCGAGACCCGCTCCCCCCCCCGACCCGACACCCGCTCGCCCCCCCCGCCCCGACCCGACACCCGAGACCCGCTCCCCCCCCGCCCCGACCGAGACCCGAGACCCGCTCTCCCCCCGCCCCGAGACCCGCTCCCCGCCCCGACCCGAGGCCCGCTCCCCCCCCCGACCCGACACCCGCTCCTCCCCCCCCCGCCCCGCCCCGACCCGACCCGACACCCGCTCCCCCCCCGAACCGACCCGACACCCGCTCCCCCCCGCTCCCGTTCCCCGACCCCCCCCCCCTCTTCCCTCCCTCTCCCTCCCTCTCTCCCTCTCCCTCCCCTCTCTCCCTCCCTCTCTTGCTCAGCGGCACGAATAGCTGCAGAATTCTCCCTGGCTGAAGCACTTTCACACAGGTCGGAAGATGGTTTATTTAATCTTTTCTTGGCTTATAAATGTTTATTCAGGTTGGATTTATTTGTATAATATTTGTATAAGTATAAATAAGGATTTATTGTCGAATTTAATGAGTTCCCTTCCCCCCTCCCCCCCACCTCGTTCTGGACGCCTAATTTGTAACCTGCGCCTGATTTTTTAATGTGTAGAACAGGTTTTTTCAGTTCTACAAAAATCTTCACTGGCGCCATTCTACTTTAGTTTGGAGTACATTTTCACTGTGGAAACTTTCAAATCAGGCGTCAGTGGCCGGACACGCCCCCTTTTGAAGAAAAAATTCTGTTCTAAACTAGAACTGTTCTACCTGACTAGAACTGCAGAAAAAAAAATGTGGAGAATTGCGATTTCTAAAATAGTCCGTTCTCCACCAGTTGCTCCTAAAAATCAGGCGCGAATCATGTGGAAACTTGGGCCCATTATAACTAAACTTTGAAACCATGATATCGGGCTTAAGAGATGTTTCTCATGCTGCAGAATATGCTAATTGTCAGTCATAGCAGGGACAGTATTTTCACACGACATTAATGCGCAATGTTCAAGTTAAACAGTCTCTTCAAAAATGGTTTTAAATGGTTAAAAATTATTTTAGAATTTTCAAATCATTTGCCTTGTTGCAATCCTATTACAGCAGGCAATATTTATCTCTCTAGCAGCATTAAAACAAATTATCTGGTCATTTTTCTCTTTGCTGTTTGTGAGATATTGCTGTGCAAAAATTGCCTGCCACGTTTCCATATGTTACCATAGTGACTGCACTTCAAAAATACTTAATTGGTTATGGCGCGCATTGGGATGTCCTGAGAATGTGAAAGTCGCTGTATAAACGAATGCTTTATTTTTAGTGAAGACTACGTTGCACGACATAAGGTGTAGTCTGATATTAGGCCACAACGTTTCCGATTTGGTTATGCCAAAATTCGTAAATACAAGTTATTATTTTAGAAAAGCTCACTGATTAATTATACCAAACAACAACATAAAGTTTCAGGATATTAACGTCTAAAGACTGTACTTATATATGTCTACAATTCATGTTAACAGTTGTTATGGAGTAGAAACACTAAAGGTAATACCCGCCCTCCTGTATGGCTCAGAGGCATGGACTATGTATAGTAGACACCTCAAGTCGCTGGAGATATATCATCAACAATGTCTCTGCAATATCCTACAAATCCCCAGGGAGGACAGACGCACCAACATCAGCGTCCTTGTCCAGGCCAACATCCCCAGCTTTGAAGCACTGACCACACTCGATCAGCTCCGCTGGGCAGGCCACATTGTCCGCATGCCAGACACGAGACTCCCAAAGCAAGTGCTCTACTCGGAGCTCCTTCACAGCAAACGAGCCAAAGGTGGGCAACGGAAACGCTACAAGGACACCCTCAAAGCCTCCCTGATAAAGTGTCGACATCACCACTGACACCTGGGAGTCCCTGGCCAAAGACTGCCCTCAGTGGAGAAAGTGCATCCGGGAGGGCGCTGAGCACCTCGAGTCTCAACGCCGAGAGTGTGCAGAAATCAAGCACAGGCAGCGGAAAGAGCGTGCGGCAAACCAGTCCCAGCCACCCCTTCCCTCAACGACTATCTGTCTCATCTGTGACAGAGTCTGTGGTTCTCGTATTGGACTACTGTTCAGCCACCAAAGAACTCACTTCAGGAGTGGAAGCAAGTCTTCCTCGATTCCAACGGACTGCCTATGATGATGATAATGATGATGATGACACCATGCAATGCTTTCTGACTTTATGCCATTTTACATATCATGCGAGTCCTCTTTACCATAAAGAGGCGACTTTCTGATCATCATGCATGCCTCACTACAAGTCAGCACCAGATCAGCTTGTTATTAGGTAAATTAATCATCCTGTCATCTCCAACCAATTGGAAGCATCTGTTTGATGCCATTTTCCTGTAGAGATGTTTCACAGTTGCTCTCTAACAGCTGCAACAGATTATACCAACTGCTACTTCTGTCAGGAACAGAGATTTCAATTAATTTAAAAAATGAGTATTTCACCAATACAGCTTAAACGCCTGTAAATAAAGATTAAAAAGTGAGAAAGAAAGAATGTATAAAATGTCTTTTGCTATGCTAATGTCCTCCGCTTGCAGATGAGGGTTCTGCTCAGCAATTTAATTGATTTCCACCAAAATAAATATAAACTTAAACATATTGATTTGATTATGATAAATCATAAAGCTTTCACTCAATACAACCCTTCAGCTTTTGCACAATAAAAGAATATATTAATTCTCCTTTCAGATTTCCGTCACCGTTTTCTTCCTTGGCTGTGTACAAGCGATTTGAGCTTTGGTCTACCCTACTTTGCACCAACTGTAAAGAATGGTCCACCTCAACATAGCTATTCTGGTGTTTTACGAATTGAAAAGTTTTTAGAGCACATCTTAGAAATATTTCCATGTGTACATTTGATTTTAGGAAGATAAGACCTCAAAACAATTCAGCAGTTAACATATTTCAAAATATATTGACCCATTCTGATATGGTAAAGAATCTCCGACCTTGAAATGTACTGGTCTTCTGCCAATATGTGCATCTTCTGTAAAACTGGGAGACAATGTGAGAGTTGAAAAAATAAAATAAAAAGGAAAAACTGCAAATGCTTGAAATCTGAAATAAAAAGAGAAAATGCTAGAAATAACACAACATCTGGAAAGAGAAAAGGCAGCTTATGATGTTTCAGGCATGTAGTCCCCCACATAGATCAAGGCTCCAGTAAACCTAAGCCATTCCCCATGGAGAGTTAGGGGAGAAATTGGGTTTCATAATACCCCTCACGAGGGGCGCTAAAGGTTTTGCAGCCGCGAGCGCCAACATTAGTGCCGCTTGACAAATTCAGTGTGCCAGTCCCAGCGGTGCTGAGGAGTATCGCCCGGGAGCGTTGCCTGGTGTGCAACGACCCCGGTATCGACACGGAAGCAAAATTCAGTTTGCGGTGCACTCGTAGTGTCCCATAGTGACCCCACCAGAGAAAGCTGGCGTGCAGAGCTGTCCTGGGGCCGCGAAGGGAAGGAATGACTGTGTGATTGACATTTATTTTTTGTCTTTTAACTTTATTTGGGGTGAGTAATGTATAGGGCATGCTTTTTGTTTTATTGCAGGGGGGCCTCCCTTAGGGCCCTACGAAGGTGGCTCTTTAGGTTAAGCGACTGGGCTAAGGTTTGGCAGATGGAATACAATGTCGGAAAGTGTGAGGTCATCCACCTTGGGGGGAAAAAAAAACAGTAAAAGGGAATATTATTTGAATGGGGAGAAATTACAACATGCTGCGGTGCAGAGGGACCTGGGGGTCCTTGTGCATGAACCCCAAAAAGTTAGTTTGCAGGTGCAGCAGGTAATCAGGAAGGCGAATGGAATGTTGGCCTTCATTGTGAGAGGGATGGAGTACAAAAGCAGGGAGGTTCTGCTGCAACTGTATAGGGTATTGGTGAGGCCGCACCTGGAGTACTGCGTGCGGTTTTGATCACCTTACTCAAGGAAAAACATAAGAACATAAGAATTAGGAACAGGAGTAGGCCATCTAGCCCCTCGAGCTTGTTCCGCCATTCAATAAGATCATGGCTGATCTGGCCGTGGACTCAGCTCCACTTACCCGCCCTCTCCCCGTAACCCTTAATTCCCTTATTGGTTAAAAATCTATCTATCTGTGACTTGAATAAATTCAATGAGCTAGCCTCAACTGCTTCCTTGGGCAGAGAATTCCACAGATTCACAACCCTCTGGGAGAAGAAATTCCTTCTCAACTCGGTTTTAAATCAGCTCCCCCGTATTTTGAGGCTGTGCCCCCTAGTTCTAGTCTCCCCTACCAGTGGAAACAACCTCTTTGCCTCTACCTTGTCTATCCCTTTCATTATTTTAAATGTTTCTATAAGATCACCCCTCATCCTTCTGAACTCCAACGAGTAAAGACCCAGTCTACTCAATCTATCATCATAAGGTAACCCCCTCATCTCCGGAATCAGCCTAGTGAATCATCTCTGTACTCCCTCCAAAGCCAGTATATCCTTCCTTAAGTAAGGTGACCAAAACTGCACGCAGTACTCCAGGTGCGACCTTACCAATACCCTATTGCAGAAGGACCTCCCTGCTTTTGTACTCCATCCCTCTTGCAATGAAGGCCAACATTCCATTCACCTTCCTGATTACCTGCTGCACCTGCAAACTAACTTTTTGGGATTCATGCACAAGGACCCCCAGGCACCTCAGCATGTTGTAATTTCTCCCCATTCAAATAATATTCCCTTTTACTGTTTTTTTCCCAAGGTGGATGACCTCACACTTTCCGACATTGTATTCCATCTGCCAAACCTTAGCCCATTCGCTTAACCTATCTGAATCTCTTTGCAGCCTCTCTGTGTCCTCTACACAACCCGTTTTCCCACTAATCTTTGTGTCATCTGCAAATTTTGTTACACTACACTCTGTCCCCTCTTCCAGGTCATCTATGTATATTGTAAACAGTTGTGGTCCCAGCACCGATCCCTGTGGCACTCCACTAACCACCGATTTCCAACCCAAAAAGGATCCATTTATCCCGACTCTCTGCTTTCTGTTCGCCAGCCAATTCTCTATCCATGCTAATACATTTCCTCTGACTCCGCGTACCTTTATCTTCTGCAGTAACCTTTTGTGTGGCACCTTATCGAATGCCTTTTGGAAATCTAAATACACCACATCCATCGGTACACCTCTATCCACCATGCTCGTTATCTCCTCAAAGAATTCCAGTAAATTAGTTAAACATGATT
The DNA here is from genome assembly GCF_044704955.1 of Pristiophorus japonicus. Lineage (NCBI taxonomy): Eukaryota > Metazoa > Chordata > Chondrichthyes > Pristiophoridae > Pristiophorus > Pristiophorus japonicus. The sequence goes on from NC_091987.1 coordinate 37,225,406, forward strand.
TCCCCTTCATGAATCCATGTTGCGTCTGCTTGATTGCACTATTCCTATCTAGATGTCCCGCTATTTCTTCCTTAATGATAGCTTCAAGCATTTTCCCCACTACAGATGTTAAACTAACTGACCTCGAGTTACCTGCCTTTTGTCTGCTCCCTTTTTTAAACAGAGGCATTACATTAGCTGCTTTCCAATCCGCTGGTACCTCCCCAGAGTCCAGAGAATTTTGGTAGATTATAACTAACGCATCTGCTATAACTTCCGCCATCTCTTTTAATACCCTGGGATGCATTTCATCAGGACCAGGGGACTTGTCTACCTTGAGTCCCATTAGCCTGTCCAGCACTACCCCCCTAGTGATAGTGATTGTCTCAAGGTCCTCCCTTCCCACATTCCTGTGACCAGCAATTTTTGGCATGGTTTTTGTGTCTTCCACTGTGAAGACCGAAGCAAAATAATTGTTTAAGGTCTCAGCCATTTCCACATTTCCCATTATTAAATCCCCCTTCTCATCTTCTAAGGGACCAACATTTACTTTAGTCACTCTTTTCCGTTTTATATATCTGTAAAAGCTTTTACTATCTGTTTTTATGTTTTGCGCAAGTTTACCTTCGTAATCTATCTTTTCTTTCTTTATTTCTTTCTGAATCATTCTTTGCTGTTGTTTAAAATTTTCCCAATCCTCTAGTTTCCCACGAACCTTGGCCACCTTATACGCATTGGTCTTTGATTTGATACTCTCCTTTATTTCCTTGGTTATCCACGGCTGGTTATCCCTTCTCTTACTGCCCTTTTTCACTGAAATATATTTTTGTTGCGCACTATGAAAGAGCTCCTTAAAAGTCCCCCACTGTTCCTCAATTGTGCCACCGTTTAGTCTGTGTTTCCAGTCTACTTTCGCCAACTCTGCCCTCATCCCACTGTAGTCCCCTTTGTTTAAGCATAGTACGCTCGTTTCTGACACAACTTCCTCACCCTCAATCTGTATTACAAATTCAACCATACTGTGATCACTCATTCCGAGAGGATCTTTTACTCGGAGATCGTTTATTATTCCTGCCTCATTACACAGGACCAGATCTAAGATAGCTTGCTCCCTTGTAGGTTCTGTAACATACTGTTCTCAGAAACAATCCTGTATGCATTCTATGAATTCCTCCTCCAGGCTACCCCGTGCGATTTGATTTGACCAATCGATAAAATCCCCCATGACTACTGCCGTTCCTTTTTCACATGCCTCCATTATTTCCTTGATTATTGCCCACCCCACCGTGAAGTTATTATTTGGGGGCCTATAAACTACGCCCACCAGTGACTTTTTCCCCTACTATCTCTAATCGCCACCCACAATTTTTCAACATTTTGTTCATTAGAGCCAATATCGTCTCTCACAACTGCCCTGATATCATCCTTTATTAACAGAGCTACCCCACCTCCTTTCCCTTCTTGCCTGTCTTTCCAAATCGTCAGATACCCCTGTATGTTTAATTCCCAGTCTTGGCCATCCTGCAACCATGTTTCTGTAATGGCCACCAAATCATACCCATTTGTAATGATTTGTGCCGTCAACTCATTTACTTTATTTCGAATGCTGCGTGCATTTAGGTAGAATGCTTTAATCCTAGTTTTTAAACCATGATTTTTAGTTTTGACCCCTCCTGCAGCCCCTTTATATTCAGTGGCCCTTTTTGTTTTTTGCCTTGGGTTTCTCTGCCCTCCACTTTTACTCATCTCCTTTCTGTCTTTTGCTTTTGTCTCTTTTTTGTTTCCCTCTGTCTCCCTGCATTGGTTCCCATCCCCCTGCCATATTAGTTTAACTCCTCCCCAACAGCACTAGCAAACACTCCCCCTAGGACATTGGTTCCGGTCCTGTCCAGGTGCAGACCGTCCGGTCTGTACTGGTCCCACCTGTTCCAGAACCTGTTCCAATGCCACAGGAATTTGAATCCCTCCCTGCTGCACCACTGCTCAAGCTACGTATTCATCTGAGCTATCCTGCGATTCCTACTCTGACTAGCACGTAGCACTGGTAGCAATCCCGAGATTACTACTTTTGAGGTGCTACGTTTTAACTTAGCTCCTAGCTCCTTAAATTCGTCTCGTAGGACCTCATCCCTTTTTTTACCTATGTCGTTGGTACCAATGTGCACCACGACAACTGGCTGTTCTCCCTCCCTTTTTAGAATGTCCTGCACCCGCTCCGAGACATCCTTGACCCTTGCACCAGGGAGGCAACATACCATCCTGGAGTCTCGGTTGCAGCCGCAGAAACGCCTATCTATTCCCCTTGCAATTGAATCCCCTATCACTATCGCTCTCTCACTCTTTTTCCTGCCCTCCTGTACAACAGAGCCCGCCACGGTGCAATGAACGTGGCTGCTGCTGCCCTCCCCTGATGAGTCATCCCCCTCAACAGTAATCAAAGCAGTGTATCTGTTTTGCAGGGGGATGACCGCAGGGAATCCCTGCAATACCTTCCTTGCACTGCTCTTCCTGCTGGTCTTCCATTCCCTAGCTGGACCCTTCACCTGCGGTAAGACCAACTCGCTACATGTGCTACTCAAGTCATTCTCAGCATCGTGGATGTTCCAGAGTGAATCCACCCTCAGCTCCAATTCCGCAACGCGGTCCGTCAGGAGCTGGAGGCGGATACACTTCCTGCACACGTAGTCGTCAGGGACACCGTAAGTGTCCCTGAGTTCCCACATGGTACAGGAGGAGCATATCACGTGACCGAGCTCTCCTGCCATGACTTAACCCTTAGGTACCCTTAAATTGGCAACAACAATGTTAACGGCTTACTTACTGATATAAAAATAAAAAGCAAAGCTACTCACCAATCACCAGCCAATCACTTACCCCCTTGGCTGTTACGTCACCTTTTGATTTCTTTCTACTTCTTTTTTGCCTTCTCTCCCCACTGCAGCTGCACCGGCTGGGCCTTTATAGGCCTCTCCGACAGCACACACTCCCGCCTCTCGGACTGCCGCCGCCTCTCGCTGCCGCTGGGCCTTTATAGGCCTCACCAACACCACGCACTCCCGCCTCTCGGACTGCCCCAGGATATACTAGCTTTGGAGGGGGTACAGAGATGATTCACTAGGCTGATTCCGGAGATGAGGGGGTTACCTTATGATGATAGATTGAGTAGACTGGGTCTTTACTCGTTGGAGTTCAGAAGGATGAGGGGTGATCTTATAGAAACATTTAAAATAATGAAAGGGATCGACAAGATAGAGGCAGAGAGGTTGTTTCCACTGGTCGGGGAGACTAGAACTAGGGGGCACAGCCTCAAAATACGGGGGAGCCAATTTAAAACTGAGTTGAGAAGGAATTTCTTCTCCCAGAGGGTTGTGAATCTGTGGAATTCTCTGCCCAAGGAAGCAGTTGAGGCTAGCTCATTGAATGTATTCAAATCACAGATAGATAGATTTTTAACCAATAAGGGAATTAAGGGTTACGGGGAGCGGGCGGGTAAATGGAGCTGAGTCCACGGCCAGATCAGCCATGATCTTGTTGAATGGCAGAGCAGGCTCGAGGAGCTAGATGGCCTACTCCTGTTCCTAATTCTTATGTTCTTATTAACATGGGATATTCAGTTGCACATCTAAGCCTAGTGCCCGAAGAGAATTGTGGAATGCTTCCCTCAGTGCTCCACTCCACTGTCCGGTTGCAAAAACTGAATTTTGCTGTTCCCGTCGCTAAACATTTTCCGGCGCCAAATTTAGCGGCCGAGTGACATTAACTCTTCAACCAAATTTCTAGGCCTTAGTATTGATATGTAATGTATCTGCATGAGTAATGGCCTGGTATTAATACTAGTCTATCGCTATTGAAAAAATAAGTTGCCTGATTTCATGAATACAAGACTACAATTGTTATATTGCTGTTCATCAGCTGATTTCAATGTCATCTATTTTCTTGCCAGCAAAAAAATAGACAACAGTGAAGGACCTGGCAAAATTGCACCAGTGACCCTACAGGACCCGTTATCATTTCCCAGTGATCCCTCTGTGCACAGTCAGCAGTACATTCATGTGGCTGATGATGTCTTATAGACACAATCATTACTTAGAACAGTTTGAACTGTCACAGGGAGCACATCTCTGCCCAAAATGCTCAGCAGAATGATGCTGGTGCTTTGTTATAAAGGAGCTTGATTAAAAAGAGCTGTTTGTTGCTTTTCAGTATTTAGAGGCAGAATGCTTCATGAATTAATTGATATGGACAAGAAAACACAAGGTCAATAATTGTCTGCCACTTACCATCTCATCAGATGATGGCTGAAGAGACAACACTGTCTTTCGTCTTACAGTGATCTTACTGTGATATGGGGGGTTAGATTTTTGTCTTCACTGCCGAGGTACTGAAGATGAAAAAGTACCCCATGGTGTGAAGCAGATCTTATGCAAATCTGGCTTCTCGCAGCCATTGAATAGTGGTTATCTCACAAGATACATTTGCATCACTACTATCTGATTTTCAGATTGAGAGAAAAATTAGTGACCTGTCTGTTACGGCTTGCTAATTACCAATGTTATCATTTGCAGATGAAGGAGCATAAAAATACTGGAATCTGTGTGCCAGTTCATTCAGTTTTATGTTTTTACTTAATTTATTTTAGGGAAAAATTGAAGACCTAAATTCTGACTGGAAGACGATTCATAAGTTGCTATACGACTTGAAACAAAGGCATCCACCTGGTGTCCGTAAGTTAAATGCTATGTTTGTGTTCCAGGATGGTATTTATTAATAATTGGATAATCTAGTTATTCCACATAATCATTAAAGTTCTTGTTAAGCTCAAGTGCTGATAGATTTATTAAGAATATTGTACCTATAATCATGATCATGATTGAAAGTCAAACGCGCTACAGTTCTGAGCTCAGTCTTCAGGTTGATTAACCCTCTGAATCCAAATCTACGTTAAAATATTATACCTTTTATACCTTAGTTCTCTATACATTTCTCATCAAAATATCCTTTTTAAGTTATGCTTAGCATGGTCTGATCACGCCTTGGTCACACTCAATTTTACATTTCTGAACTACAGTATATATAATCAATTTATGTTTTACAATGGTCCTATTGATCGGGATGAAGATGACTCAACCTTCAATTAACCTGGAAACAACTTTCTTCACTTGACTAAAGTAAACAAATTCCCCTCATTTCACCTCCTTATGGCCTCCAGACCATTCTTTAATTCAGTTCTCATGACAAGTAACAGGCAGACCCATGCATGATTTTTGTAAAGTTCAGATAAGAAAGCTTGGTGGAATTTGTCTTTCATCGCAGGGATGATTTAGACAGAGAATTGAATCTTATACCTAGATCTGTGTGCTGTTTCTATTTCACTGGGGTCAGCATTCTTAATTACCCTTTTTCAACCAACCTACATTTATAATACTGCCTTTAACATGGTAAAACGTCCCAAGCCGCTTCACATATCTCCTTACATTTGCAAAGGGAGTCTGTATAAGTAAGGATGAGTTGGAACACAAGGCTCTTTATTAAGTTGGAGGAAATCTGTAAACAGACCAAAGGACAGTAAATTCCTCGTACTTAATTCATTGGAAGGTTGTAACTACACGTAACAGTAGTACACTCTGCCATTCCATCCTGGAGTGGACCAGCTGACCAGTTTAGAGGAAGTTTTTTATATACTTGCTTTATTGTTATTAAATTTAAGAGAATAGAATCCCAAAACTCAGCTGCCCGTGACATAACTCACACCAAGTCCTGCTCACCCATCACCCCTGTGCTTGCTGACCTACGTTGGCTCCAAGTTAAGCAACGCCGCGATTCCCAAAATTCTCATCCTTGTTTTCAAAATATGGCCTCGCCCCTCCCAATCTCTGTATTCTCCTCTGGCCCCACAATCCCCCGGGATGTCTGCGCTCCTCAAATTCTGCCCTCTTGAGCATCCCTAATTATAATCGCTCAACCATTGGTGGCCGTGCCTTCTGTTGCCTTGGTCCTAAGCTCTGGAACTCCCTGCCTAAACCTCTCTGCCTCTCTACCTCTCTTCCCTCCCTCAAGACGCTCCTTAAAACCTATCTCTTTGACCAAGCTTTTGGTCACCTGCCCTAATTCTTTGTCTCATAATATAGGCAACTCTCGATTATCCGGGTCCCTCGGGGATTGGGCTATGCCGGGTCAATGATTTCTCCGTTAGAGCGAGTTGACATTATGGTTAATGCTTACAGTACTGCAGGCGTGCTCTAACCAATAGCTGTAGCATATCTTCCAATCCTTGAATTCTAGTCCTCTAGATCTAAAGACCATTCAGCTTGTTGATTACTTCCTGTAACTGTTCATGGCAGTGGACCTGTGTGTGAGCAGCAGCGGGAGCTGAGGCAAGGCAGAGCGCTTAAAAGCAAGGCTCAACAGGCAGCATTCGAAAGCAACATCAGAGTTTCAAAGTGAGGTCACACACACACGGAATTTTAAATGCCGTTACAACAGTTTCCCATTGCATCCGTGTGCGGCTAATCGAGAGTTGCCTGTACTCCTGTGAAACGCTTTGGGATATTTCACTCCGTTAAACATAAATACAAGTTATCGTTGCTGTTTGGGTTGAAGTGCTCCGCCAATAGCAATTTATCCAGTATGCCCAGCTGCTAGTATGATTTCCTGCGATTGGTAGGTCTGGATTATTTCGCAAGATAGTCTGAGTTAATGGTCTCACTGCAGCCAGAGAGTTGTTCCAGGATATCTGTGAATCCTTCACATTAGCTGCAGTCGACTGGAGACAAGGACATTGACAAACTGGAAATTTGTTGTGATAAGAATTTTTTTTTAAACTTTAAGCAATACCTTTATAAAGCTATATTTGATAAATAAACATGGAGGAAGTACTTTGATCTTAAACTATTGCCTCGAGACTTTACATCCCCTTTAACTAACCCCATACTACCCCCTGGGACTGCATGCTGCACACTGCAGAACAATCATGCACTTAACATTGCCATCACAAACTATTACAGAAACCAATCAATCACAAATCAGTTTCTGCCACAGTGACATAAATCCATTAGGCCAGATTTTTCTGTAGCAGGGCAATTAGACTCACCTCCACACCCTTCAGCTCAAAACATTGTTGCCCAGCAAGTTGCTGATAGTGCGAGCTGTTAACGTCACACCGATGGAAACAGGCCATCTCAGACCTGAGTGAACAAAGCAACCAACAAGATATCTCCTTCACCAATGAGATTGAAGGATTGGGAAATAAACACAAGGAGAACTGAGAAGGAGGTTGAAGTAAAGCGGATGAATTCAATGTCAAATCAGGCACAGAAAGAGAAATAAAGAGAAGGAAAGAAAGTTTGGATTAAGAGAGAGAGAGATAAAAGACAAAGAAAAAGTAAGAAAGAAAATGTAAAATTAAAAATTTGATAGTTTTGAAATCTCTCCAAAATATTCAAAACCTGAAGGAATGAAACTCCACACTTTTAATAGTTAATTTCCGGTACCAGAGTGGTTGATTGGCAGACATGACGTTAATAAAAATACATGCTTATGATGACATGACTTAACTTTCTATGGCAAATACAGCAAGTTCCGAATAAAAACGGGAAGGCTAAGGGTGAGATTAAATGTTGGCCTTGATTGCAAAGGGGATGGAGTATAAAAGCAGAGAAGTCCGGCTACACCTGTAAACGGTCCTGGTGAGACCACACCTAGACTACTGCATACAGTTTTGGTCTCCTTAGTTAAGGAGGGATATACTTGCATTGGAGGCAGTTCAGAGAAGATTCACTAGGTTAATTCCTGAGATGAAGGGGTTGACTTATGAAGAAAGGTTGAGCAGGTTGGACCTATACTCAAGAATGAGCTGATCTTATTGAAACATATAAGACTCTGAGGGGGCTCGACAAGGTAGATGCAGAGAGGATGTTTCCCCTCATGGGGGAATCTAGAACTAGGGGGCATAGTTTCAGAATAAGGGGCTGCCCATTTAAAACTGAGATGAGGAGGAATTTCTTCTCTCGGAGGGCCATAATTCTGTGGAATTCTCTGGCCCAGAGAGCTATGGAGATGCGGTCATTGAATATATTTAAGGCGGTGATAGACAGATTTTTGAGTGATAAGGGAGTGAAGGGTTATGGGGAGCAGGCAGGGAATTGGAGCTGAGCCCAAGATCAGATCAGCCATGATCTTATTGAATGGCGGAGCAGGCTCGAGGTGCCAAATGGCCTACTCCTGCTCCTATTTCTTATGTTGTTATGAGATGCCGTTTTCACAAAGCTAACGGTCGAGCAGCGCAACTCGGATAGCAACTTTTGGATAATCACATTTAGCCACGCATCTGCTCCTCACCTAAAGTGGCTGTGTCATACCCGTAAATGCCAAGCACCATTAGCCTCGCCTTATTTTGACAGCAAAATTTGGCCCCTTATTATTTGATGACCTTGTGTTTTTGCAAAATCCTATGAAGTGTGTTTTTCTTTCATGAGTAACATCAGCGATAAATACAGTCCACTGAACCCGCCACTAGCATAAGGAAAAGGAAAAATAAACTCCCAACCTTTGTGGCCTGCAAATACCTTTATTATGATCTTTGGAGTACAACGTTCTCCATATTTGTCTCAAATACTATTTTTTTATTTTTTTTTTTGTTTACATTTTTGGCTCACTTTGATCTGGATTTCAGACATTCAATGTTTTGAAGGTTTGAAAACCTCACAACTTTAATCATTTTTATCACAAAAAAATTTTAGGAGTTGATCTTCAAATTTGTATTGCAATTTTCTTTAATATCTGTGAATATTTCCATCCATTCAAAAAAAAAGTTGACTGAGCCTTTCTCCTTTATCAAGTCTCAGTGCAGTATGCACTCTTTTTCCTCCAGTAAGAGAGGCAGGCTACCCTGACCCAAGTCTCTGTCAGTTCTACACTCGAGCCAGGTACTTTGAGGGCACCATGGGTTGGAATACCCATCAAACTTCTATCCTTCACTATGGGGAAATATCTGTCTGCTGGAGATGTTTTTTTTATTTGTTCATGAATGCGTCGCTGGCAAGGCCAACATATATTGACCATGCCTAATTGCCCTTGAGAAGGTGGTGGTGAGCCACCTACTTGAACCGCTGCAGTCCTTGTAGTGAACATACTCCCACAGTGCTGTTAGGGAGGGAGTTCCAGGATCTTGAACACCAGCGACAATGAAGGAACGGTGATATATTTTCAAGTAAGGATGATGTGTGACTTGGTGGGGAATTTGAAGGCGCAGGTGTTCCCATGCGCCTGCTGCCCTTGTCCGTCTAGGTGGTAGAGGTCGCGTGTTTGGGAGGTACTGCCGAAGAAGCCTTGGTGAGTTGCTGCAGTGCATCTTATAGATGGTACACACTGCAGCCATGGTACACTGGTGCTGGAGGGAATGAATGTTGAAGGTGGTGGGTGGGCTGCTTTGTCTTGGATAGTGTCAAGCTTCTTGAGTGTTGTTGGAGCTACACTCATCCAGGCAAATGGAGAATATTCCATCACACTCCTGACTTATGCCTTGCAGATGGTGGAAATGCTTTGTGGAGTCAGGGGGTGAAGCACTCGTCGCAGAATACCCAGCCTCTGACCTGCTCTTGTTGCCACAATATTTATGTGGCTGATCCAGTTTAGTTTCTGGTCAATGGTGATCCCCAGGGTGTTGATGGTGGGGGATTTGGCGATGGTAATGTTGTTGAATGTCAAGGGGTAGTGGTTAGACTCTTGTTTGTTGGAGATAGTCATCACTTGGCACTTGTGTGGCGCGAATGTTACTTGCCACTTATCTGCCCAAGCCTGAATGTCGTCCAAGTCTTGCTGCCTGTGGAAATGGATTGCTTCATTATCTGAAGCATTGCGAATGGCACTGCATACTCTGCAGTCATCAGCAAACATCCCCACTTCTGACCTTATGATGGATGGAAGTTCATTGATGAAGCAGCTGAAGATGGTTGGGCCAAGGACACTGCCCTGAGGAATTCCTGCATCTATGTCCTGGGGCTGTGATGATTGACCTCCAACAACCACAACCATCTTCCTTTGTGCTTGGTATGACTTCAGCCAGTGGAGAGTTTTCCCCCTGAATCCCATTGACTTCAGTTTTACTAGGGCTCCTTGATGCCATACTCGGTGAAATACTGCCTTGATGTCAAGGGCAGTCATTCTCACCTCATCTCTGGAATTCAGCTCTTTTGTCCATGTTTGGACTAAGGCTTGCAATGACATCTGGAGCTGAGTGGCCTTGACAGAACCCAAATTGAGCATTGGTGAGCAGGTTATTGGTGAGTAACTGCCACTTGATATCACTTATGTAAGGAATAATGGGGTGACCTATGACCTGTCTTGAGCACAGCATAAAGGTTGGAGTAGTTCGTAAATAATTGTATGGTCATCTTATATCACATTTGAAACTCAGTAGCTTCTGATGTTTGAGATAATTAAAGTTAGGGGACTTCCTAATGTTATCCACCATGCAAGGAGGTGAAATTTTACGTGAGTGGGGGAAAGGCATTAGTTTACCATTTCCTCACCATTTTCTCATCATTTAAAAGGGCTTCATTGTTCAAAATTTCCATTGAGAGTGACCACAGATGTCCAAGTAGACTGGACATTGATTTAACATCCATTTTACATCTATGAATTGACAATGGAATAAAATGTGGAATGGGCAGGAACATTTAGTTGGAAAATTAGATAAGTATTGCAGTCTAAGTATAACATTTTAAAACTTGCATTACACTAAATTTTAAGACAATTGTTTTCAAGGAAGCAACTGAAGTTAGGTTAGACATAATCTTTGAAATGGCTGTTGCTGACATTGGCAGAAAAATGCTTAGCACTTTTTTGTGAGATTCCTTTGGCCAGTCGCAACCTGTTTATCATAAATGGGTTATCGCTAACACTAAAATAGCGGGCAAAGCAATGTCATACAGATACGTTAAATGAATGCTTAATGGGGTTGTATGACATGCCTTGTGTCCTTTATTCCAGCATAGGCAGTAACAAAAATAATAGTTTCTAAGCTATGGATTTTGATGAATAAAATTATGCAATTTTAAATCTGGCCACTATAGATTTATAGAATTGATATTTACTCCAAATTGCAAATTAAAATAGGTCCATCGGTGCAATGAATGGATCCTGACTTCATTACCAATAGTAGTTGCGTTTTAAAGAAATAATTGCATGCAGTATTGTTAAATGACTTTTTACGTATTTTGACTAAATGAAAGTGACAGAAACAAATAGCAGTGTACAGATGCACCGCAGACAAATCAATATTGGTCACTAAAGATCATTTTACAATTAGCTTTATCTTGAAAATACATTGGTTCATTATGTGGAGAGTAACAGAGAAGTAGGGGTGTGTTGCAGGCTGTATAATACTGTGTTCAAATGATGATAAAACTAGCAACTAAAAATGAATAGTTTATAGGCTGAATGTTGAAACTATGTTACAGTATTTAATAAAGTGCATGACATTTTATTTAAAAGTGACTAAGTATGAATGGAAAAGTAATGTAGAATCTATTCAAAAGCATTGAGACTTTTGATGAGAATTTACATTAAAGTCAGGGAATTAAAAACTGTAACAATAAAAAGAATTCAGTGTGTATGACTTGAATGAACAGGGTAGAAGATTCCCTTTAACCAATGCTGAATTTTCTGTTTTGATGTGCATGTTTTAACATCTAATAGCGAGACGTTGAATTGAATCATACACATTTGATTAGAGGCTTTTTCAAGGTCAAGGCCCAGTGTAGTGGGAATTTTTTTTCCAATTCCACTATCTTGAGACAGAAGCTGAAAGACAAACTTATGTAATAAAGCTTTCAGTTTCAATTTGCTACCTGCAAAATACATGAGGAATCTCCTGAGGTCATTCAGAATGTACACTGTGGAATCGGCTGGGAATGTTAATGAAATGGACTCGGGCTAAAACTTCAGCTTATTTCATAAGAATGATACAGAGAACAGTTTAATATGAAGTGTGCAATTTACCGCTGTGCTTTTATTTGGGGGAGGTAAGTGTAGTCTTACTGTTCCTGAACTTAAGGAAAGGTAACTTCGACGGTATGAGGCGTGAATTGGCTAGAAAAGACTGGCAAAGGATACATAAAGGGTTTGTGGTGTCCCCTGCACCCTACTACAAATTCACATGAGGCATGTACTGCAGACACAGTCACTACATGACCTTAACCTTTATTCCCAGCGCCAAGGAGTGCTGACCCTGGGTAGGACCTCCCCTTTTATACCTGGAAACCCAGATGAGGAGTCTCCCACAAGTCCACCCCCTGTGGTCAGGGTGTGCATTTCTAGGGTATAAGTACAGTGTACAGGAGTTGCATGAAGGTTACAGTTACATGAAGATTACCGTTGCATGATGGTTACATACATGACATCACCTCCCCCCTTACGTCTTTTTGTGTCAAAGGTTAAGTCTTTCAGGTGGTTGACGTTCTCTCGTGGAGCGCCGCAGTTGTGGCCCTGGTGGCTGAGCCTTGGCATGTGTCTCTGTCACCTGAGGTGATTCCGGCCTGTCCGGGCTGGCCGCAGGGACTGTGCATGCTGAGGATTGTCCTCGTTGCTCGTCCACTGGCAGTGATGTGGGTGACATCTCATGCTCTTCTTCAGGTTCCTCCGTGTCTATGCTGAACCTTTTCTTTACTTGGTCCAAGTGTTTGCGACATATCTGCCCATTGTTTAGTCTGACCACTATGACCATATTCCCTTCTTTGCCGATTACTGTGCCTTCAAGCCACTTGGGTCCCAAAGCATGGTTAAGAACAAATACCGGGTCATCCATTTCTATACACCTCCCCCTTGAGTTTCGATCATGGAACTCGGTTTGGGACTGGTGCTTGCCCTCAATAATGTCTGCCAGGGCTGGGTGAATGAGGGACAGCCGCGTTTTAAGCATGCGTTTCATGAGGAGTTCCGCTGGCGGGACTCCCGTGAGCAAGTGCGGGCGGGACCTGTAGGCCAGCAGGAGGCGCGATAGGCAGTACTGAAGGGAGGGTCCTTGGATGCGTAGCATGCCCTGCTTTATGACTTGGACCGCACGTTCCGCCTGGCCATTGGAAGCCGGCTTGAACGGCGCTGTCTGGACATGCTTGATCCCATTGCCCAACATAAACTCCTGGAATTCATGTCTGGTGAAACACGGGCCATTGTCGCTGACCAGGATGTCCGGCAAGCCGTGGTTCACGAAAATCGTACGCAGACTCTCCACGGTAATGGATGTCATGCACGAGTTTAATATGATGCACTTGATCCATTTCGAGTATGCATCGACAACGATCAGGAACATTTTTCCCATGAACGGGCCCGCATAGTCTACGTGAATACGTGACCATGGCCTGGTGGGCCAGGGCCACGGGCTGAGTGGGGCCTCCCTGGGGGCATCGCCCAGCTGGGCACACGTTGTGCACCTGTGAACCCAGTGTTCCAGGTCTGAGTCAATCCCCGGCCACCATACATGTGACTGGGCAATGACCTTCATTAACACGATGCCAGGGTGCTCGCTGTGGAGTTCCCTGATGAATGCTTCCCTTCCTTTCTGGGGCATGACTACCCGACTGCCCCATAGCAGGCAGTCAGCTTGGATGGAGAGCTCATCCATCCGTCTCTGAAACGGTCTGACCTCCTCGGGGCATGCCCCGTGTGCGGGCGCCCAATCCCCAGTCAGGACACATTTCTTTATCATGGACAGGAGGGGGTCTCTGTTGGTCCAGACTTTGATCTGGCGGGCTGTGATGGGGGAGCCTGCGGTGTCAAAAGCCTCAACGGCCATGACCAACTCAGCGCTTTGCTCCGACGCCCCCTCAGTGGTGGCCAGTGGGAGCCTTCTGAGCGCGTCAGCGCAATTTTCGGTGCCTGACCGGTGCCGTATGGTGTCATACGCAGCCAGCATGAGAGCCCATTGCTGTATGCGAGCTGACGCATTGGCATTGACAGCCTTGCTGTCGGACAACAGGGATGTTAACGGCTTGTGGTCCGTCTCTAGCTTGAACCGTCTACCAAAAAGGTACTGGTGCATCTTTTTCACACCGTAAACACAAGCGAGTGCTTCCTTTTCGACCATGCCGTATCCACGCTCTGCCTGGGAAAATGACCTGGAGGCATAAGCCACCGGTTGGAGTCAGCCATCATCATTACTCTGCTGCAACACGTACCCAACCCCATAGGATGATGCATCACACGTTAAAACCAGTTTTTTACAGGGATCATACAAAGTCAACAGTTTGTTAGAACACAGCAGGTTCCTCGCCTTATTGAAAGCTCATTCTTGATAGTCCCCCCAAAGCCATTCACAACCTTTACGCAGGAGCATGTGTAACAGCTCCAACAATGTGCTTAAGTTCGGCAGAAAGTTCCTGAAATAGTTCAAAAGTCCCAGGAATGATCGCAACTCTGACGTGTTGTCAGGTCTGGGCGCCCAGCGAATCGCCTCAGTTTTTGATTCAGTAGGCTGGATCCCGTCTGCGGCAACCCTCCTGCCCAAAAACTCGACCTTTGGGGCCAAAAACACACATTTGGCCTTTTTCAGCCGCAAGCCTACCCGGTCCAGTCGGCGTAGCACCTCCTCCAGGTTGTGGAGGTGTTCCTCGGTGTCCCGACCCGTTATAAGGATGTCGTCTTGGAATACGATTGTTCCAGGAATGGATTTGAGCAAGCTTTCCATATTTCTCTGAAAGATGGCTGCCGCCGAACGAATGCCAAAAGGACACCTGTTGTAGATAAATAATCCTTTGTGCGTCATGATGGTGGTCAGAAGCTTGGATTCTTCAGCCAGTTCCTGAGTCATGTAGGCTGAAGTGAGGTCCAGCTTCGTGAACAGCTTGCCACCTGCCAGCGTGGCAAAAAGGTCCTCCGCTCTCGGCAGCGGGTATTGGTCTTGCAGCGACACTCGGTTGATGGTGGCTTTGTAGTCACCGCAAATCCTGACCGAGCCATCTGCTTTAAGGACAGGAACAATGGGACTTGCCCAGTCACAGAATTCAACGGCCGAAATTATGTTCTCTTTGAGCAGCCTGTCAAATTCACTTTCAATTTTCTCACGCATCACATACGGCACCGCTCTGGCTTTGTGGTGCACTGGTCTGGCGTCCGGAGTGATGCGTATCACTACTTTAGTGCCCTTGAACGTTCCGACACCGGGTTGAAACAGTGACCTGAATTTTTGTAGGACCTGTGAGCATGAACTTCGCTCCACAGACAAAATGGCGTGCTCATCCCCCCCCATTTCCAATTCATCTCGGCTAGCCAACTCCTCCCCAAGAGCGGAGGGCCATTTCCCGGGACGATCCAGAGTGGCAGCCGGTTCTGTGATCCATTATGTGTTACCACCAAGTTTTCACTGCCCAGCACTGGGATGATCTCTTTGGTGTACGTCCGTAGCTGTGTGTCAATGCGTTCCAGTTTGGGCCTGCTAGCTCTGTGTGGCCATAGTCTCTCAAATTATTGGGCGCTCATAAGTGACTGGCTAGCTCCCGTATCCAGCTCCATGCACACCGGGATGCCATTCAATAAAACTTTCATCATCATGGGTGGCGTTTTAGTGTATGAGCTGTGGACGTCAGTCACATAAACCCACTGAACTTCAGCATCCATGGCTTTTCCCCAGGCATCATCCTGCATTGCAGACTCCTCGTCTGGTTCCTCTGTCTCGCAGATTAGCCTCGCTACAGCCTTTTTGCACATCCTGGCCAAGTGTCCACTGACGTTACAAATCCTACAGATATATTGCTGAAACCTGCAGCTTTTCGCAGCATGTCTACCCCCGCACCTCCAGCATGAGCTGAGATTGTTGTTAACAAAAGGACTGTTACCAGGAATTCCTCTCTGATTGCCCATTTGGTTGTTTCGAAGCACTCTGATGGTGGGTGTTAATGGTCCCATCATGGGACGCATTGTTCCTTGTGATGGCGTGAATTGCCGATCCCCTTTCCATTGTCCTTGTTGCGGGCCCACCCTCGAGTCTGTTGCTGCCTGGGCGGTTTCGAAATGCCCTTGCCTGCCTGCGGGGTCCCGAGCTGCATTCACAATGTTAACTCCCTGGTCCATTGCCACGTTGGGACCAGGGCTGCGTGCGTAAATTAGCTTGGTCTCCTCTTCCCCTCCCATGAAGGTCTGAGCTATCAACGCCGCCCCTTCTAAAGTCAAGTCCTTGGTCTCTGTGAGCGTCCTGAAAATCCCGGCATGATTAATGCCCTCAATGAAGAAATCCCTTAACATCTCCCCCCTGCAGGCGTCTGTGAACTTACAGAGACTGGCCAAGCGCCGCAGGTCCGCAACGAAGTCCGAGATGTTTTGTCCCTCCTGACGCCGGTGTGTGTAGAACCGGTGCCGGGCCAGGTGTACGCTACTCACCGGCTTGAGATGCTCACTGACCAGCTGGTTGAGCTCTTCAAAGGACTTGTCCGCTGGCTTTTGGGATGCGAGCAGGTCTTTCATCAGCGCATATATCTGTGGTCTGCAGCTGGTCAGTAGATGCACCCTCTGCTTGTCAGCCGCTGCCGCTCCCAGACAGTCCTTCATGACAAAGCTCTGCTGGAGTCTCTCCACAAAGTCGTCCCAGTCCTCACCCACACAGTAACATTCCTCTGTGCTACCGGTGGCCATCCTCGTGGTTCGGTGCTTCCTGTTTCTCGTCGCCAAATGTGGTGTCCCTGCACCCTACTACAAATTCACACGAGGCATCTACTGCAGACACAGTCACTACGTGACCTTAACCTTTATTCCCAGTGCCAAGGAGTGCTGACCCTGGGTGGGACCTCCCCTTTTATACCTGGAAACCCAGGTGAGAAGTGTCTCCCACAAGTTCACCCCCTGTGGTCAGGGTGTGCATTTCTAGGGTATAAGTACAGTGTACAGGAGTTGCATGAAGGTTACAGTTACATGAAGATTTACCTACATGACAGGGTTGATGGTGGATAAGCAATGGCAAAATTTAAAGATCACATGGATGAACTTCAGCAATTGTACATCCCTGTCTGGAGTAAAAATAAAACTGGGAAGGTGGCTCAATCATGGCTAACAAGGGAAATTAAGAATAGTGTTAAAGCCAAGGAAGAGGCATATAAATTGGCTAGAAAAAGCAACAAACCTGAGGATTGGGAGAAATTTAGAATTCAACAGAGGAGGACTAAGGGTTTAATTAAGAGGGGGAAAATAGAGTACGAGAGGAAGCTTGCAGGGAATTTAAAAACTGACTGCAAAAGCTTCTATAAATATGTGAAGAGAAAAAGATTAGTAAAGGCAAACGTAGGTCCCTTGCAGTCAGATTCAGGTGAATTTATAATGGGGAACAAAGAAATGTCAGACCAATTGAACCAATACTTCGGTTCTGTCTTCATGAAGGAAGATACAAATAACCTTCCAAATGTACTAGGGGACAGTGGGTCTGGTGAGAAGGAGGAACTGAAGGATATCCTTATTAGGCGGAAATTGTGTTCGGGAAATTGATGGGATTGAAGGCCGATAAATCCCCGGGGCCTGATAGTCTGCATCCCAGAGTACTTAAGGAAGTGGCCCTAGAAATAGTGGATGCATTGGTGATCATTTTCCAACAGTCTATCGACTCGGAATCAGTTCCTATGGACTGGAGGGTAGCTAATGTAACACCACTTTTTAAAAAGGGAGGGAGAGAGAAAACGGGGAATTATAGACCGGTTAGCCTGACATCAGTAGTGGGGAAAATGTTGGAATCAATCATTAAGGATGAAATAGCAGCGCAGTTGGAAAGCAGTGACAGGATCGGACCAAGTCAGCATGGATTTATGAAAAGGAAATCATGCTTGACGAACCTTCTGGAATTTTTTGAGGATGTAACTAGCAGAATGGACAAGGGAGAACCAGTGGATGTGGTGTATTTGGACTTTCAAAAGGCTTTTGACAAGGTCCTGCACAAGACATTGGTGTGCAAAATCAAAGTGCATGGTATTGGGGGTAATGTACTGGCGTGGATAGAGAACTGGTTGGCAGACAGGAAGCAGAGAGTCGGGATAAATGGGTCCTTTTCAGAATGGCAGGCAGTGACTAGTGGAGTGCCGCAGGGTTCAGTGCTGGGACCCCAGCTCTTTACAATATACATTAACGATTTAGATGAAGGAATTGAGTGTAATATCTCCAAGTTTGCGGATGATACTAAACTGGGTGGCGGTGTGAGCTGTGAGGAGGATGCTAAGAGGCTACAGGGTGACTTGGACAGGTTAGGTGAGTGGGCAAATGCATGGCAGATGCAGTGTAATGTGGATAAATGTGAGGTTATCCATTTTGGGGGCAAAAATACAAAGGCAGAATATTATCTGAATGGCGGCAGATTAGAAAAAGGGGGGGTGCAGCGAGACCTGGGTATCATGGTACATCAGTCACTGAAAGTGAGTACGCAGGTACAGCAGGCGGTAAAGAAGGCAAATGGTATGTTGGCCTTCATAGCTAGAGGATTTGAGTATAGGAGCAGGGAGGTCTTAATGAGTTGTACAGGGCCTTAGTGAGGCCACACCTTGAATATTGTGTACAGTTTTTGGTCTCCTAATCTGAGGAAGGACATTTTTTGCTATTGAGGGAGTGCAACGAAGGTTCACCAGACTGATTCCCGGGATGGCAGGACTGACATATGAAGAAAGACTGGATCGACTCGGCTTGTATTCACTGGAATTTAGATGAATGAGAGGAGATCTCATAGAAACATGTAAAATTCTGACAGGATTGGACAGGTTCAATGCAGGAAGAATGTTCCCGATGTTGGGGAAGTCCAGAACCAGGGGTCACTATCTAAGGGTAAGGGGTATGCCATTTAGGACCGAGATGAGGAGAAACTTCTTCACTCAGGGAATTGTGAACCTGTGGAATTCTCTATCACAGAAAGTTGTTGAGGTCAGTTCATTAGATATATTCAAAAGGGAGTTAGATGTGGCCCTTACGGCTGAAGGGATCAAGGGGTATGGCGAGAAAGCAAGAATGGGGTACTGAAGTTGCATGATCAGCCATGATCATATTGAATGGTGGTGCAGACTCTAAGGGCCGAATGGCCTCCTCCTGCAACTATTTTCTCTGTTTCTTACAGCACCCTCAAGTTGTCACAAGTTCATGTCTCGTGCATTGGCTTTTTCAGGACTACCCATATCATATTAAAGATGATCTCAGTGTCCTTGGCATCAGCAATCGTGAAGCAAATGCTATTCAAACTAACAAAATGCAAAGAACATTTTTCTTACAAATCATCCAGGGGGTCGCTGGCTCACCAGTTCTAGCACCCGACTTCCAATGTGGCAGGCAAAATTTGGAAAGTTCATTACTCCAGACAGCAGTTGCGCAATTGGGACGTATGCTGGTTACTTTGGGAATCCGAGGTGGGCATATCTGGCCCATGATCTTCCTGGTACATCAGGAGATTTGTAAAAGTATACTCTTGACATTTTTACGCTGATGATTATGTGGTGCTTTGGTCCTCAGAGCAACTTCTGTTCTTTTTTTTCAAACTGATTATGCTGTGTAAGATTGCTTCTGTCAGCAAACTCCCACTTTTGAAGTGTGTTTTCATTGCTGTAAAATTAAATTGTTAAGGTCAGCCAAAGCCAGGAAATGACAATTTGCAAAGTCTCTTGTTCCTCCATCAATATACTGTTTATGCATTTGTCAGAAATATCCATTTACACAGAGATGAAGGGTAGAAACTGCAACTGAGCTGACACGAAGGGTTTTAAAAGTGAACATATTTGTCATTAGTTTATAAGCGAAAGTCCGGAATGGTTCTTGTTATTGATTGAGACAGACGTTCTTGTTTTTTTTAATATTCTAATAGGTACCTTATTGACTGAATGTAGCGCTTTTATGGAGTGGGTATGAACATTGACATCGTGTTAAAGAGGCACCATTTATTTATATTTTTCAATGTTCTCCTCATTGCACCTGAAGACTGGGAAATTGCCCCAATAGCTGCTAACAGCCCTCCAGTCAGCACCCTTGGAATTTAAAAAATACAACATGAAACATTTTATCACTGAGCTGCTGACTGGAAAAATAAACTTTATTTCGAAGGGCTCAGCTCATGTGTTTATTAATGAACTAAAACGATGTTACGGAGATTAACGTAGGTGATTTTTGTGGTGGAGAGGCAATGGGGTGAGCTCGGGATCGAGGTTGCGAACAGACTGGCTCGGCCTGAGACCGTGAGCGGGGAGGGAAATGAAGCTCTGCCGCAAGTATAGTGATGGTTTCATTCTCTTGGTTCGATGGAGAAAGTTGCAGCTCATCCAATATCAGATGTTGGACAAGATGGAGGCAGTGGGAGAGTTGAAAGAGGTGTTGGTGAGGTGGAGCGGAGTGTCATCAGCATATATGTGGAAGCTGACCCCATGGCTGGTTTTTATGAAAATCCTGTTTGACAAATTTGCTGGAGTTCTTTGAGGATGTAACGAGCAGGGTGGTTAAGGGGGAACCAGTAGATGTGGTGTATTTGGATTTCCAGAAGGCATTCGATAAGATACCACATAAAAGGTTATTACACAAGATAAGAGCTCACAGGGGGTTGTGGGTAATATATTAGCATGGATAGAGGATTGGCTAACTAACAGAAAACAGAGAGTCGGGATAACTGGGTCATTTTCCAGTAAGAAAATAATGACTAGTGGGGTGCCACAGGGACCGGTGCTGGGGCCTCAACTATTTACAATCTATATTAATGACTTGGATGAAGGGACCAAGTGTAATGTAGCCAAGTTTGGCGATGAAACAAAGATGGGTGGGAGAGCAAGTTGTGAGGAGGACATAAAGAATCTGCAAAGGGATATAGACAGGCTAAGTGAGTGGGCAAACATTTGGCAGATGGAGTATAATGTGAGAAAGTGTGAGGTTATCCACTTTGGCAGGAAAAATAAAAAAGCAAATTATTATTTAAATGGAGAGAGATTACAAAATGCTGCAGCACAGAGGGACCTGGGGGTCCTTGTGCAAGATACACAAAAGATTAGTATGCAGGTACAGCAAGTAATCAGAAAGGCAAATGGAATGTTGGCCTTTATTGCAAGGGGGATGGAGTATCAAAGCAGGGAAATCCTGCTACAATTATACAGGGTATTGGTGAGACCACACCTAGAGTACCGCATACAGTTTTAGGAGGAATATACTTACATTGGAGGCAGTTCAGAGAAGATTCACTAGGTTAATTCCTGAGATGAGGGGGTTGACTTATGAAGAAAGGTTGAGCAGGTTGGACCTATACTCATTGGAGTTTAGAAGAATGAGAAGTAATCTTATTGAAACATATAGGATACTGAGGGGACTCGACAAGGTAGATGCAGAGAGGATGTTTGCACTCGTGGGGTAATCTAGAACTCGGAGGCATTGTTTAAGAATAAGGGATCGCCCATTTAGAACTGAGATGAGGAGGAATTTCTTCTCTCAGAGGATCATAAATCAGTTAAATTCTCTGCCCCAGAGAGCTGTGGGGGCTGGGTCAATTAATATATTTAAAGTGGAGATAGACAGATTTTTGAATGATTAGGGAGTGGAGGATTATGGGGAGCGGGCAGGGAAGTGGAACTGAGCCCAAGATCAGATCAGCCATGATCTTATTAAATGGCGGAGCAGCTTCGAAGGGCCAAATGGCTTAATCCTGCTCCTATTTGTTACGTTCTTATGATGTGCCTGTGGAAGCTGTCACCAAGGGCAAGTTGTAGGTTTGAAAGAGGATGGGGCCGAGCATGAAAAAAGTGTATTAGGCAGGCTCTTTGCAGACTAACTATAATGGGCCCAAGTTTCCACATGATTTGCGCCTGATTTTTAGGAGCAACTGGTCGAGAACGGACTATCTTAGAAATCGCAATTCTCCACATTTTTTTTTCTGCAGTTCTGGTCAGGTAGAACAGTTCTACTTTGGAACGGAATTTTTTCTTCAAAAGGGGGCGTGTCCGGCCATTGACGCCTGATTTCAAAGTTTCCACAGTGAAAACGTACTTCAAACTAAAGTAGAATGGAGCAAGTGAAGATTTTTGCAGAACTGAAAAAACCTGTTCTACACATTAAAAAATCAGGCGCAGGTTCCAAATTAGGCGTCCAGAACGAGGTGGAGAGAGAGGAGGGGGGAAGGGAAGTCATTAAATTCTATAATAAATCCTTATTTATACTTATACAAATATTATACAAATAAATCCAACCTGAATAAACATTTATAAGCAAAGAAAAGATTAAATAAACCATCTTCCTACCTGTGTGAAAGTGCTTCAGGCAGGCCTTTCGGGACCGAAGGCTGAACGGGCCGGCCCGAGACTTCGGGCAGGGCCTGTCCCCAGCACCAGATTTACAGGTAGGTGGCGTTGGATTGGGTCGGGTCGGGGAGGGGAGGTTCGGTTCGGGTCGGGTCGGGGGGGGGGGGCGGGGGGGAGGGAGGGAGGGAGGGAGGGAGAGAGAGAGAGAGAGAGAGAGAGAGAGAGAGTGGGGGAGGGAGGGGGAGGGAGGGGGAGAGAGGGAGGAGGGGGAGAGAGGGAGGGGGGGAGGTCAGGTCAGATCCAGTCCGGGAGCGGGAGTCGGGTCGGGTCCAGTGAGGGGGGGGGTCGGGTCGGGTCCAGTCGGGGGGGCGGGGAGCGGGAACAGGAGCGCGGGTCGGGTCCAGTCGGGGAGGTGGGGGCTGGCGGAGCGGGAACAGGAGCGCGGGTTGGGTCCAGTCGGGGAGGTGGGGAGCGGAAACAGGAGCGCGGATCGGGTCGGGTCCAGGCGGGGAGCGGGAACAGGAGCGCGGGTTGGGTCCAGTCGGGGAGGCGGGGAGCAGGAACAGGAACGCGGGTCGGGTCCAGTCGGGGGGGAGGGGGGGGCGGAGCGGGAACAGGAGCGCGGATCGGGTCGGGTCGAGGCGGGGAGCGGGAACAGGAGCACGGATCGGGTCGGGTCCAGTCGGGGAGGCGGGGAGCGGGAACAGGAGCGCGGGTCTGGTCGGGTCCAGTCGGGGAGGCGGGGAGCGGGAACAGGAGCGCGGGTCGGGTCGGGTCCAGTCGGGGAGGGGGAGCGGGTGTCGGGTCTGATTCGGAGGTGGCGGGGGGGGGGAAGCAGGAGCTGGCCGTGGGAGGAGCCTTATTCACGCAGCCCCAGTGAGGCCATTCGGCCAGGGCTAGGGGCTGCGTGCTTCGGGCCCCTCCCACACAGTTCGGCGCCTGGAGCTACTGCACTTGCGTGCCCACTGTAGCGCGCATGTGCAGAGGTCCCAGCACTGTTTTCAGCGCAGGGACCTGGCTCCGCCCCCCCCACAGCTCGTGCTGGCTGCGCCGAGGGCCAGAGGACCTGCAGGTAGGTGGAGAATACGGAGGATTTTTTTAGGCGCACTTTGTGGCTGCGGGACTGCGCCGTTCTAGGCGCGTGTGGAAACTTGGGCCCAATAATTCTACTTATTAATTTATGCTGAGATAATCATAACTGGATAAAGCATAAAGCTCTTAATTAATAGTACCTGTACTGTGAACTGCTGATTTTGTGACTGCACAGTCCTGGCGAAGACAACACTTGCTGGAGGTTATGCATCTACAGGTCCTAATTTAACATCCATTGATTCAAATGGATGGAAAATCTGGGCCTGTGGTCCCGCAAGCTCCGAACCAGCAATCCTACGAATTTCAATCCTCGCCAGAACCCCCAAGTCAAAGTATTCGATATTTAGCTTAAAATGTTATCAATGTCAATAAAAGGAGGAAAGAGAGGCAGAGAGGTGGACAGGTTTCGGGATGGAGTTCCAGAGCTTTGGGCCCAGGCAACTGAAGGCACGACCACCAATGGTTGAGCAGTTATAATCAGGGATGCTCAAATGAGCAGGATTTGAGGAGTGCAGACATCTCAGGAGGTTGTGTGGCTGGAGAAGATTACAGAGATAGGGAGGGGCGAGGCAGTGGAGGGATTTGTAAACAAGGATGAGAATTTTGAAATCAAGGCGTTGCTTAACCAGGAGCCAATGTAGGTCAGCAAGCACAGGGGTGATGGGTGATCGGGACTTGATGCGAGTTAGGACACGGGCTGCTGAGTTTTGGATTACCTCAAGTTTACGTAGTGTAGAATGTGGGAGGCCAGCCAGGAGTGCTTTGGAGTAGTCAAGTCTAACGTCTAAGTATCCAGAACTAGTGTGAGAAGCAGGCACACCCATTTCATTATATCTGTAATAAATACCTGTTTTCTTAAAAGCATTATTAAAACACTCTTTACATGTTGCACTTTCATATTACAGGTATGAGTATTATATAGCATTATAATTTAGCTGGGGGGGTTCATGATTACTAATCCATTTGGAAAGGAGTCTTTCAACCAAACCAGTTTGAGAACCACTGGAATAGGACACATTCTCCTAAGTCAGTTTGAATCCAGTTGCTCGGAGTTGCACAAAATCAGACAGAATGTTCCTCTTTGACTTCCCTTCCTCTTTATGCCTTTCTCCTGGCTCCTTCACTTCATGTCATGCCTACGATGGAGAGCATGTAATGGGAGGAATCACTAGTTTGAACCTGCAATCAGCACATCATCCCCAATTCAGGCAGATATATATTGGTAGTCTGTCGTATCCAACAAAGACGTTGATGTGCTAATCACCAATGGCATGTGTCTTCAAGTGGCTGTATAGGCCAATTCTGGATGCACATAGTCTCTTGCACGTCGGACAAGGGAAGTTCGATGTGCCTGATGCTGACAGTACTGCCACCTGATGTCGTCTATCTCTAGTGTCCCGCAGGCGTTGACATCGGCTTTCTTCGAAGGTCTGGCAGACAGTCCTTGTGCGGGTTCACCACTGGATTTTATTAGCTGCTGTATTCTTGAGATCCTTTGGTTGGATGCCACAGTACTGGAGGTTAGCCTTGATGCAATCTTTGTGGCGCTTGCGGGGGTGCCCCTGGTCTTCGACCTTCACAGAGCTCGCCGTGAAGAAGCTGACAAGAGATCCTTGACTCATCCATGTGGATGATATGTCCAGCCCACCAGAACTGGGCTCGCATGATCATCACCTCGATGCTAGTTGATTGTGCTCTCTCCAGAACCTCAAAGTTTGACACCCAGTCTTGCCAGCGTATGTGGAGTATAGATCTGAGACTGCGCATATGGAAAGCTTCTAACTTTTTGATGTGACTTCTGTTGAGTGTCCAGGTCTCACATTCATAAAGGAGAGATGAGAGAACGACTGCTCTATACACCAACAGTTTAGTTGACAGTCGGATGTGGTGGTGACTCAATACCTTAGTGCGCAAGCGACCAAGTGCCTGGCTGACTTTACAGATCCTGCATCAATCTCCTTGTCCAAGGACCCATCACTTGATATGGTGCTGCCAAGGTACTTGAAGCTGTCCACTGACTTTAGTTGTATACTGCCAATGAAGACAGTGGGAGCAGGTGCTGTGGTGCCAGGGGCAGGCTGATAGAGAACCTCGGTTTTACTAAGGCTGATGGTTAGGCCAAACAATTCTGTTGCCTCAGCAAATTTGCTGAGTATGAATTGTAGGTCACTCTCCTTGTGTCATCCCCAATTCAGGTGGCCTTTATGAATCATGTTGGTCTGACGTAAATTGATAATTTCATCAGTCGTGTATCAGTGAGGTCACTGGAGCGTGTACCAACTCTTTAGACTTATTATTGTTTCTCTGTATTCATACTGCTTGTTCTGTCAGATGACTTCCGCTACCTCCGAGACTGGAAACGTTGGACTCCACTGGACCTCACACAGCCAAACCCCAACTTCCCAATACATAAGCGCCGTTTTATTACATTAAAGTGCCTTTAGTGAGTCTTGGGCAGTAACAAAATCTCAGGGTATTGCTGACTGACAACATGTACTTAAGATTCAATGTCCTGGTTTAGCATTCGCGTACCTTGATTGTCTTGGAACTTGATAGGCTGAATGGACCTTTTCCATCACATACTATCTTATTTTCTTATTTGTAAGATACACCAGAGCAGCTACTGTTCTATATATAACCAGATCATATGGATATTGTGAGCAATGGGTTGCTCCTGTTATGATGCATAACAAAAAAAAAACTGCAGTGAAATATTTCTTGATGACAGGTGATTGGTTAATTTGCATGATATTTCAGGATTCACTTTATTCTACTTTCAGTACTTCAAGAAGTGGCTGTGCATTTGTGCCTTGAGGTTCATCACTGTCAAGCATATGTTTGGTGTGAAACTTTTGGTACCAATATCTAATTATTAATGTTTGTATTTGTCTTTTTGTAATGTCCAGCTACTACAACAAATGTGTTTCATCTACTGTTGTAATTCTCTAGAAATGAAATTATTACACTTAATTATAATTTGTGCTTCGAGATATAAGTGACTTATAAAAAGTCTCACATTGACTAATATCAATAATCCTTTCTTTTCAGTTACAACCACACAGCAAACAGTTACCGTGGTGACTGAGAAACTTGTTACCACAGAAACC
Organism: Pristiophorus japonicus; assembly: GCF_044704955.1. Lineage (NCBI taxonomy): Eukaryota > Metazoa > Chordata > Chondrichthyes > Pristiophoridae > Pristiophorus > Pristiophorus japonicus. The sequence goes on from NC_091987.1 coordinate 37,251,795, forward strand.
TCCTTCAGTAAGTTAGACATGCCATCCTCTTTACTCATGGAGGTTCCAGCTCTGGCTGACTTCAACAAGGCCTGGGTGGAATTGACAGACTGGCTGTCATTGCTGGATCGTGTGATCAAGTCGCAACTCGTGACAGTGGGAGATGTTGAGGAAATCAATGACATGATCATAAAACAGAAGGTACAGACACAAACCTTTACTGTTGCATTTCCTGTCAGCATAGCACATGTTAATAGGTTGCTGTCTAATCAATAGAAAAGTAATTTAAAAGCAGAGTGAACAATTTGCATGGTAATAGAGTAGAAGTGAATGTACTGGGTACATTAATACAACAGTCCCTGAAGCACCAGATAGGTTGAAGTCTTTATGGCACTTGACATCCAAGTCTGACTTGGATAATTGGGGGAGAGTAGCCTTATTAAGGCATTAATGGCATGCTTGTATTGCACAAGTGCTTCAAGAAGTGGTTCTGCAATAATGCCTTGAGGTTCATCACTATGGATCTGCCCTACTTCTCTTGCAAAATGGACCCCACAGCTGCTGAGATATTACAATGGTTGTAGGTCATAATTATTAACTTTATTTCTGACTGCTTGGCCTAACAATGTCAGAAAGCGTGCCTACTTCTGTCTCTGATAGCAAATTTTGTTATTTTTTGGAACTGTCCGAAGGCACCCTCAGAGTACATCTCTTTTTGTGGACTTGAATCCTTTTGAAGCAACTGCACACCTTGTTTACCTGACTGGTACAATTAGCGAAGGCATGTTAAAGTAAATTTACTTTTAATATACACAATAGAATCTGCACCTGCATCTTTCAGTTAGGGTCACTACTTTTAGCTGGAAGAAAACTTCTGATGTAATGTAAACACTCCTGTGTAATTTCCACCATTTAAAAAAAAAAAATTCTCCAGTCATAGTCAACTTCCAGTGATTGAGTCACGTGATTGTTGTATTGCTCTCTAGAAACAAACACAATGCCCCTTTTAAGGGGCTAGAAATTTGGTTGGAAGTTTCTTAGGGCGCGAATGGTGGCAGGACAGTAAATTTTGCGCAGGAAAATGGTTTGCAAAGGCAGCCAAAAGATTTGGTTGTTGCGCCCCGAGTGTGGAGTGGAGCGCTAAGGGAGACGTTCCACACCTCTCTTAGGGCACTAGGCCAGGTGAACAACTGAAAATCCCGAGCTAAAGAGCTGGCTTTAGAACGCCCTAAGAGGGGCCTCCCTGCAAAAAAAAATTGTGACAAAACACACAAAAAACATTCCCGATAAATTATTCCCCCCAAATAAGGGTGAATCGCAAAAATGTCATTTACCTGTTTCAATCACTCCTTCCCTTAGCGCCCCGGGACAGCTCTGCCTGCCAGCTTTCTCTGGCGGTGTCACTACAGGGTGCTACGGGTGCCGCTCTTGCATTGCTGTGGAAATCGGGGGCGTTGCACACCGGCACAACACTCCCGGGCAATACTGCTCAGCGCCGTCGCAAAACCGGCACCAAATTTGCCAGCTGGCTGGCCGGGCAGTAAGCATTTCGAGACCCTCCGGGGCACCAACAGAGGCGCAATCCAAACGAAGATCCAGCCCAAAGTTTCCAGCCTTATAACAGGATATGCAACAACTTATACGAACGGTAATTGCTGGAAATGCCCAATAGATTGGTCTGATAAAGGTAGAGTTCTGATGAAGGTTCCCATTTGAACTGCTATCCGAACTTTTTCTTGCTGAATTGCTGTGCATTTCCAAAAATATCAGGTTCTTTTCCCCCAGTTTTTTTTTTTCCATTTGTACTTTTCCTTTTCATCTCTGCACAAGTATCTATCTTCAAGAACAAGAGCAAACAGTCATTTTGCAATAATTTCATGCTTCATACAAAGAAAATACTCCAGGGTGCTATTCTAATTTTTAGTTTAAATATAATATTGGTGTAATTAAATTGAGTGAGCTAAATCCCCCGACTCCTTTGATTTTACTTCATTCTGTTGTAAATACAATGATTTTCAAAGTGTATTAACCTGTGACTGTCAGTTTAAACCATCTGCGGATTCAGCACACTGTAGGCATTACAAATAGTGATATGTCATGAGAACCGAACAGTACATTTGACAATACTCAGAGAATTGGAAGCTCCCACCAACGTTCAAGGACACCTGTTTTCTATGTGCAGCATCTGCAAAAAATATTCCTTTTTGTAAAATGACTTATGCTGAAATACAATTTAAAACATTGCATGACTATTCTGGACAATTTTCAGTGGATTGAAAACAGACCTGAGATTGGAAAATAATAAACTAAAAATACTGGTAACAATAGGGGAAATCACAATAAGGATATTATGATATCTTCACAGAGCACAAGCACACACAGCTTCCTATATGGCAGGCAGCTCTCTCGGAAGCCTCCGGAATCTGCCTGGTTCTGTTTATTATTAATTCTGCAGTTGCTGTATACAATACGTCCACATCCACAGTGTGGAGCTACAAACATTACAAGCTTACAGACATTACACTTCTCCCTCCTTAATGAAGAAGTTATTATAACAAACATCATACATAACTTTCATGTTTATCCCCAACACCGATATAAACTTTCCCATATTTACAAATTTAACTTTACCACTTGTTTTCTGCTTCGAAGAGGATACCTTCGCTCTCGAACAGGACCTTCCAAACCTGGTATCGATTTCACACACATTCGAGGCTCATCCTGAGGAACGTTTTCCTCCATGGAATTTCCTTGATTTCATTTGAACTCACTCTAACTTCAGACTCTTTGTTTTCCTGACTCGGACTCAGACTTTCATTCTGATTCTCTCCTGGATTTGTTTCCAGTACATTGGATTTAGGATTTGCTACTGGTGTATCAAAACTATCTGGTGAGTCAGAAATAATTGAATCATTCCCACCTTCAACTCCTTCCATGTCTATAGGTAAAATATGATTAATATGAACAAACCTAACCTGTCCATTATCAAACATCTTTACCAAATATGTGCAAGGACCACATATCTTCACCACTCTTCCTGGTAACCACTTTAACCATTTATGGTGATGGTTCTTCACTCTCACCTTCTGGTTTAATTTCACTCTTCTCTCTTTTACTCTACCTCTATCATGATTCTCTTTCTCTCTTAATTGTGTCTCTTCTACGAACTGTGCCAAACTTGGTTTTAACAATGAGAATCTGGTTTGTGGCTGTCGTTTGAGAAACAACTCTGCTGGTGTTCTATGAGGAGTATTTCGATATGTAATCAAAAAATTAGCCAATTTGTGATCCAATGACAACTGTTGTTTCCTTGGATTTGGATCTAACATTTGTTTTATGAGGGCACGTTTTACAATTTGTACAGTGCGCTCTGCTGCACCATTCGAAGCAGGGTGGTATGGTGGAACCTTGGTATGTTTCACACCATTTTTGCTCGTGAATTGTGCAAATTCTTCTGAATGAAATTGTGGTCCATTATCCGAAACAATCTCTTCAGGGAGGCCAAATGAAGAAAATAATTTTTGCAAAATGTCCAATGTTTTACTTGTTATTTTCCACATTGGAAACACCTCAACCCACTTTGAATGGCTATCAATCACAATGAACAATTGTTGTCCTTCTAACTCAGCAAAATCAATATGTAGCCTTTGCCACACCCTGGGAGGCCATTTCCATGGCTGTAATGGTCTGATGGTGGTTGCTTGCTTACCGATTGACATGTCGTACAATGACTCATGACTCTATATCTTTATCAAGACCTCGCCACCATAAATAACTGCGTGCAAAACGCTTGGTCAAGCACATTCCCAGATGCTGGTCATGGAGGTCTCCTAATAATTTCGATCTGAATTTATTTGGTATAACCACTCTTACACCCCACATGATACAATCTTTATCGACTGATAATTCATTCCTACGAATGAAGAATGGATGTATATCTTTGTCTGTTCCCTGGTTTGGCCATCCATTTACAATATACTCATACACCTTTGACATTACTGGGTCACGTTTGGTTGCTCTACCAATCTCTTCAGCTGTGATTGGCAGTTCATCAATGTATGAAAAATAAAACACTTCTTCCCTATCGGGTGTAACTTGTGATGGGGATGGCAATCTAGACATTGCATCAGCATTACTGTGAACAGCTGATTGTCTGTATTCAATATCATATGTATATGCTGACAAAATCAAAGCCAATCTCTGCATTCGGGCTGCAGCTAATGTTGGAACTGGGGACTTTGGATGGAGGATTGCTGTTAGGGGCTTTTGGTCCGTAACGATGGTAAACTTATGATGATACAAGTATTTGTGAAACTTCTTGATCCCCAAAATTAATGCCAAAGCTTCCCTTTCAATTTGCGCATAATTACTCTCACTAGCACTGAGAGTGCGTGAAGCAAAAGCAATTGGTCTCTCCTCCCCATTACGTGATACATGAGAGATCACTGCCCCAACTCCATATGGCGAGGCATCACATGCTAGCTTAATCTCCTTAGATATGTCACAGTGAACTAACATGGTGCTCTCTACCAATTTACTTTTACACTCCTTGAATGCTGTATCGCATTCTTTTGAACACTTCCAATGGACCTGTTTTATCAAAAGTTCATTCAGTGGATGTAATACTGTAGCCAAATTTGGTAGGAACTTCCCATAATAGTTCAAAAGACCCAAGAATGAACGAAGTTCAGTGACATTCCTGGGAGTGGCTGTATTTCTAATTGCATCCAATTTTTCCATGGTTGGATGTAAACCATCTTTGTCTACTCTGTATCCTAAGTACTCCACTGAGTTTTTAAATAACTCACACTTACGAGCAGACACTCATACTCTGTGCTTCTCTAGCCATTTGAGGACTTCATTCAATATGTTATTATGAATTTGCCTATTTGGTGCTGAAATTAGTATGTCATCCAAGTAACATACTATCCCGTCAATACCATGCAAACTCTGGTTCATCACCCCTTGGAATATGGCAGGGGCGGAAGACACTCCAAACGGTAGCCTATTAAATTGATATAGGCCTAGATGAGTATTTATAGTCAAACATGACTTGGACTCCTCATCTAGTTCAAGCTGTAAGTAGGCATTCGTAAGATCCAGTTTTGAGAAGATCTGACCACCTGTCTGTGTTGTGAACAATTCTTCTGTATTCGGAAATGTATTGGGGACATTACCCTCTAGAACCTGGTTTACAGTTACTTTATAATCACCACACAATCTTACTTTACCATCAGACTTAGGTACAACAACAATGGGTGTAGCCCAATTACATCGATCTATCTTATAAATAATGTTCTGGGTCTCTAGTCTTTTGAATTCTTGCTCAACTTTCTCCTTGAGTGCATATGGTACACAACGTGGCTTATAGTAAACCGATCTAGCATCCTTCTGTACCCTGACATTCGCCTTGAAGCCTTGGATCGGACTGCCTGTTTTGAAGAACACCTTCGGATACTTCTTGATAACCTCATTCATTGATGAAAATCTCGCTTCCACACAGAAAATCTTACTCCAATCTAGCTTCACAGAGCTCAACCAATTTCTTCCTAGTAAGGCAGACTTGTCTCCTTTCACTACTATTAGAGGCAAGTTCTGAAATTGATCTTTATATTTCACTGGTACGGTGATACGACCTAACACAGGAATTTTCTCTCCCGAGTAGCCTCGCAGCTTTATCTTGGATTTCTCCAGTTGGAAATCACGCAATTTTTCGCGATATAGTGACTCCGGTACTACACTCACGGATGCACCCATGTCAATTTCCATTGGTATCTTGAATCCCGCAACATCTATGTGGATTTTGATGCTTTCCGAATCGCTGTCCATTAATCTCGTGCTCCTGATGACGTGTAACTCTAACATCTCCTCATCGTGTTGTTGTTCTTCCATACTATGTAGTTTCTTGGGATTTCTACTCATAGCTTTGAACGCTGGACTCATAGCTTTAAAAACTGGTTTACCCTTCAGTCGGCATGCCTTCACAAGATGCCCAGTCTTCCTGCAGAAGAAACACTCTGCCTTCACGTATGGACAACTTTGAGCAATGTGTTGTCCCAGGCATCTATAGCACAACTTCGACGCTCTGTTAAAATTTCCAGTTTCTGAGACTTTGGGCCCCCACCGTCTTTTACTTTGAACCTGCAGGTGATTTACCTCGGTTGACTGATGACCGTAATTATTATTTAATTCTCGGGAATATTGTTTGGTCAGGCCCATTGACCTCGCTGTCTGACAAGCAATCTCAAAAGTCAAGTCATCCGTCGTCAATAACTTCCTTCTGATCGCATCATTTTTCACCCCACAAAGAAAACGATCCCGTAATGCTCGATGTTGAAAGTTTCCAAAATTACAGTGCATCGATAGCTTTTTTAATGCTACAATGTAATCACTGATACATTCATCAGCCTTTTGATTCTGAATCGCGAAACGATAGCTTTCAGCAATTTCTAATGGTTTGGGGTTATAGTGCTGCCCCAGCTTCGTTAAAATCTCTTTAAGTATTGTGTCCTTTGGTTCGTCAGGCACAAGCTGATTTACAAGGGTTTCGTACAATGCCGGACCCGCCTCCGATAAGAAGATCGCTTTCTTATGTTCCAACACAGCCCGGTTCTGGACTACATTGTCTGGAACTTCAATTATGTTATTTGCAGTGAAATACATTTCTAGCTGATCCACATACGCTTTAAAACGTTCCCGGTCGTGTCGATATTCCCCCAAATGTCCGATTACACCTGCCATTTTAATCTCTAGCTGTTCATACCGTGTGCTGTATTTTACCTCGGATTTTGTAGCTTTTTTCCAAAGACAGAAACTTCCAAAGGCTCTCTGTCGGCGGGCTGAATCCTTCCCCAACAAAATTTAAGCTTTAATCATCCGAAAAATCCCATCTCATCGCCAAATGTGATATATTCAGAGCACAAGCACACACAGCTTCCTACATGGCAAGCCGCTCTCTTGGAAGCCTCCGGAATCTGCCTGGTTCTGTTTATTATGTTGAAGTACACAATACGTCTACATCCACGGTGTGGAGCTACAAACATTACAAGCTTACAGACATTACATATATTATTGACCATTTTTCTATCACCTCTCCTTTTAATTTCAAGGGGAGTAATAGACATCATGCATATGGTCAAAGGGAAGTTTTTTTGGAGACTTCTAAGGACTGCGAAAGAAGTACAAGGCTAAGTAATTTTGGGAAAGAATTTCAGAGGGCAGAAAATTTGTGGCTAAATGTTCATAGAGTTGATGGTGCAGCAATTCACATTCACGGGATGCAGGCTGGGAAGTACGACGACAGTCACACTGCAGGCATGTAGCCAGATAGTATCGCGACAGCCCTGGAGCCTGTGGCAGTGTTCGCGATGTAGGGGCCAAAATTGCCCCTTTAATGGGGTCAAGTTTTGGGCCGCGCCTAGAACAGCGCAGCCCCGCGAGCCACGCCTGATTTCCACACTCAAATCCGCACCTAAAACTTACCACGATATTCTTCCCACTGCTGGAACATTCCAACCCTCGGCACAGTGCAGCACAAGCTGTGGGGGGCGGACCCAGGTCCCGGCGCTGAAAACAGCGGCATGTGCAGTAGCTCCAGGCCCCCGAGGCTGCGTGAGAGGGGCCCGAAGCACGCTGCCCCTAGCCCTGGCCGAAGGGGCTCACTGGGGCGGCGAAGATCGGACTGGACCTCCCTTCTCTTCAGCTCCTGCTCTGGCTCCCACCGCACCGCCACCCCCCAGTTCAGCTCCTGCTCCCTCCGGCTCTCTCCTGTCACCACCCCACCACCCCCCCCCACCCCTCCCCTTCAGCTCCAGGTCCGGCTCTCTCTCCAACCCCGCCCCCCCCCCTCCCCCAGCACCCATTCCTCGTCCGGCTCTCTCCAACCCCAGCCCTTGTTCAGCTCCTGCTCCACTCCACTCCACTCCACTCCGGCTCTTTCCCACCCCCACCCCTCCCCCCCGCTTCAGGTCCGGTCCGATCCACTCCCCCCCGGACCTATTTCCACGTCTTCGGCGGGGTACGCCTGCCCAGCAGCTTGCTGGGGACGGGCCCCGCCCGAAGTCTTCGGCCCGGCTTCCGCTTGCCGGCCGGGCCCGTTCAGCCTCCCCCTCCCTCCCTCTCCTCTTCCCCTCCCCCCCCTCCCTCCCTCTCCTCCCCCCCCCCATTCTCCCCCATCCCTCCCTCTCTTTCCTCCCCCTCCCTCTCCTACCCCCCTCCCTCCCTCTCCTCCCTCCCTCCCTCCCTCTCCTCCCCCCTCCCTCCCTCTCTTTCCTCCCCCTCCCTCCCTCCCTCTCCTCCTCCTCCCTCCCTCCCTCTCCTCCTCCCCCCTCCCTCTCCACCCCCTCCCTCCCTCTCCTAACCCCTCCCTCCCTCTCCTAACCCCTCCCTCCCTCTCCTACCCCCCTCTCTCCCTCTCCTCCCTCCCTCTCCTCCCCCCCTCTCTCCCTCCCTCTCCTCCCCCCCTCCCTCCCTCTCCTCCCCCCCCCCCTCAATCTCCTCTTCCCCTACCTCCCTCCCTCTCCTCCCCTCTCCTCCCTCCCTCTCCTCCTTCTCCCTCCCTCCCTCTCCTCCCCCCTCGCCTCTCCCTCCCTCCCCCTCCCTCCCTCCCTCCCTCTCCTCCCCTCCCTCCCTCTCCCTCCCCTCCCTCTCTCTCCCTCCTCCTCGCTCTCCCTTCCCGCTCCCTCTCCCCTGCTCCCTCTCCTCCCCTTCACCCCTTCCCCCTCCCTCCCTCCTCCCCCTTCTCCCCCCCTCTCCTCCCTCTCCCCCCCTCTCCTCCCTCTCCCCCCCTCTCCTCCCTCTCCCCCCCCTCTCCTCACTCTCCCCCCTCTCCTCCCTCTCCTCCCCTCCCCCTCCTCCCCCTCCTCCTCCTCCTCCTCCCCCTCCCCCCTCCTCCTCCTCCTCCTCCTCCTCCTCCTCCTCTCTCCCTCTCCTCCCCTCCCTCTCCTCCCCCGCCCTCTCTCCCTCTCCTACCCCTCCCCAGCTCTCCTCCTCTCCCCCTCCTCCCTTTCCTCCCCATCCCCCTCCCCCCCTCTCCTCCCCCTCCCTCCCCCTTTTTATGTTTAATTTCAAATACGTTCCGTGCATTTTGCAACGTGTCTATTTTCTGTTCGCGTATATGAAGAGTTTGAGTTTAATTTTTAACGTTTTGCTGAGAGAGAGAGACGCACTGACAGACAGAGACACTGACAGACAGAGAGAGAAAGACACTGACAGATTCAGACAGAGAGACACACTGAGGGGGACCCCATCCCAGCACGCTGCTGGAGGGCTCCCGGTGTTGCAGTCGGTGAGTAGAAACTAAATTTTTTATTTATTGATTTTTAAAATTTGTTTTGATTGATTTATTGGTTGATTTATTGATTTATTTTGATTTATTGATTTATTTTCATTTATTATTGATGAGGCTCTTTATTTGTAAAAGTGATGTGTTTCATGTTTGTAAACTTCCCTTCCCCTGCACCCCCTCCCCCATCTCTCGTTCCCTACACCTGATTTATAAGTGTAGGCAAGGTTTATCTGAGCATACAAAAATCTACACTTACTCCATTCTAAGTTAGTTTGGAGTAAGTTTCCACTGCCTAAATTTACAAAACATGCGTAAGGGGCTGGACATGCTCCCTTTTGAAAAAAAATCTGTTCTAAACTGAAACTGTTCTAACTCACTAGAACTGGAGCAAACTAAATGCCGAGAATTGCAATTTCTAAGCTGCTCCACTCTAAACTAGGTGCTCCAAAGAAATAGGAACAGCTCAGGCCGAAACTTGACCCCAATGATTTAGCGCACGGGCGTGGTGGCCACATCAACCCGTGTGGATTTGCCCCCCGGGGCTCTGCCGATGAAAAGTGGTTTCCGCCATGCTGCACGCCTTGCGCGCCGGCCCCTTATCGCTCCTCGTGGGAAATTGCCCTGCGGGACGCGAGGTTGCCGTGGATCGATGCCACCGACAGCTTCTTGGTGCGAGAAGTTGCAGTGGCTGTGACGCCCCCGGTCCCCCTTAACGGGGAGGTCGCTGGTGTGGCCGGGCTGCCAACGTGCAGACTGGCACCCCCTCTTGAGGCTGTCGACACCCTCCCTGATGGCGCATGTGGGCGCCACTTAAGCGGCTTCTTTTGAAGAGGAGGGGCATTGTGACGCATTCGCGTGACGTGGCACGTCCGTGTCGTGCTGACATCATCAGCGCCGCACTGATAGGCTGAGTGTGGCACTGAGCAATTTTGGCCCCACAAGTTGGATAGATGACCGTGGAATGTGAATGTTGTCACGTGCAGAGTCTGATGGAGGAGGTGGAGGATGTTGCCCTCAGGCACACAGGAGGTAACCATGTACGGCATCAGAGGAGAAACCATTTAGGATGTAGTGACGGCAATGTTACATTTAAGGGTAGGACCATGAGTGTAGTGTCATGGAAGAGGACCACAGAAAAGGGATGGTGGAAGAGAAAAGGGGAGAGTAATGGTGATGCCGTTATGCAGTAAAAGTGGCAATCAGTTTGAAATGGCATTTACTTTACTATTATTGGAGTATAGGGTGGAGACTGGCTTGTCGGGAGATACAGCAACTTGCAAGCAATTTGGAAACAAAAGCAATAAGCTCATTGGGATTTTTCTAAGTTGGGACCAGGGATCAATGCAGTGTTCTTGTTGTATTTATTTGGAAATACCACTGTTGTTCTCCAGCTCCTATACAATAGAAATCTATCAGTGGCATCTCTTGCAGTTATTTCTTCTCAAAAATGTCATTTTCTGTTTTAGGAATTTGCTGGCAGGATCACTGGGATACTGGACTTACCCAAAATGCTGCCAGTTTCACTCAGTGTACAGCCAGCAACACAGATTTTTCTCTTTGGCTACATTGACTGGATCGACCTACGTTCCTGCGTGTCCCCACTCCCCCCGCCCCCCACCCCAGCATAACGGGGGTTTTGCCCATTGGTACATGAAAATGGCATCAGGGTCCTACAACCGGCATAGGACCCTGATTTTAATATTTTAATGAGGCCCCCACCTGTTTCGGGCAGGAGCGCTAGCCGGCCATTTCAAGGCCTGCTGAAAATTGCGTCAGGCACCAATGGGCCTGCATTTCTTTTTCCAATTTTCAAATGCCTGCTATGCAACTTTCTAGTGTCGTTGGGGCCGGCAGCAGTTGAAAATCATCCCTTGTGTCTTTCACATGTGCCATGTCTTTGCAAAGGCGGTCTGAAACATTTGGTGAGACAGGACCAGATTTGAATTATTTAACTGCTTTGTTTCACAGACAGCCCATGAACATACAGAGGAACGGTCAAAGCAGATTCCACTTGGCTAACTCAATCTCGCTTCTCTCCTCAAAAAATTGGGTAAAAAAATAATAAACCACACGCCCTGTGCCTTTCGTGGGCTGACATTGAATTTTGGCAGTACCGTTCGTTTTTAACAAACTTCGAACTACAGCAACTGACCTTCTGCATTTTAGCTTCTAGCTCCAGGACTGTGCCTCAGTGCCCACTGCTGCCCTGCCTGTATGTTTCTTCATAGCTGGGGGAGGGCAGTGATGCTGATTTAATGAATGATTTGCCAGTAAGCCTATGAATAACACCAAGCACTTATTCTACCCTCCACCATGCCCACCGCCCCCCTGCTCCCCCTGGTTGGGTGTGGAATTAAAGAGAACATCTGCTGCTCATAGCCCTGAGATGGGACAATTTATCCTCGTTGTCTCAATTGGAGGTAGACTGTGAGCTATAGCAACCCATGAACAGGCCTGTCTAGTTAATACACACCTTCAATACTTACAGCTTTTGTAACCCACGCAAATTCATTCTTTAAAAAAAGATATATAAAATAACCATTCATTGCAACTCAATCTCAAAATTCTTTGTCTGAAGAAAAAAATTGATCAAAAATCCTGAAACATAACAGGGACTAACTGGCAAAGATGAAGTAAAGGGAAACCCAAGAAGCAGGTATGAGTCCACAGACAAGCAACAAGAGCATTCCAGTACTCAATCCTCTATTTCAAGTGGAGATGGTGCTTCACGAGGGTTGCCCTCTGTGGCTCACTAAAGCCCTATTCTCATCATTCAGTATGCCTGCAAAGAGGTGTAGCTGACCATTGCTGATATGACAACCCGATGCCTCATGGTCACAGCGAGTGTCTTTGCAGCAGATGGCACTGCTCTGTAGGGGAATCATCATCATAGGCGGTCCCTCGAACCAGGATGACTTGCTTTCACACCAAAAGGGTTGAGTCCATGGATGTTTCGATAAAGGACCCGATGTTCCAGTCCTGAAATCCTCCAGTTGAGTTGGAAGATGCCTGTGCGTGGACGTTTTTTTGACGTGTGGTGAACGTTGCACATCAGCCACCACACGGGCTTGACAGAGCTAGGCCTTTATCCAGTGGCAAGGGTTAACCAGGACGACTGGAGACCTGTTCTGCTGCACAGACCTAGTGCGCACACAAATCGCAGTGTGGGCTGGCCCGTGCTGCCCCTGGGTCCTTGGCTCTTCTGGGCCCTGCACCCTCATTTGCTGCACCTCCGTCACGATCTCTCACCGCTCTGTCTCAATCATTCACCGCACCTCTGCCACGATCTCTTGCCGCTCATCAGCCCCGATCTTCCCGCTCCTCTGCCGTGCCTGGGCCCCGCTGATGCTCCTGCCAATGCTCTCGTGGCTGGAGGAGAACTTGGAATGGAAGGGGGAGGATCCAGTTGTCGTGGTGCACGTAGGAACCAACGACATAGATAAAACTAGGAATCAGGTTTTGCTGGGAGAGTTTGAGGAGTTGGTGTCCAAATTAAAAAGCAGAACCCTCAAGGGTAAGAATCTCTGGATTGTTACCTGAGCCGCATGCAAATTGGGATGGGGACAAAGCCGATCAGAGAGTTAAATGCGTGGCTCAAAGAGTGGTGTGGGAGGCAGGGGTTTTAATTCATGGGGCACTGGCACCAGTACTGGGGAAAGAGTAAGCTGTTCCGTTAGGTTAGTCTACACTTAAACCTGCCTGGGACCTGTGTCCTGGCGAATCGAATAACCAAGGTTATAAAGGATGGCAGTGCAGGTAGTGTGCCACAACTGCAACATGTGGGAGTATGTGGAGAGCATCGTGATCATTGATGACCACGTCTGAAGTAAGTGTCAGCATCTCAAGGAGCTTCACCTCAGAGTTGTTGAGTTGGAGTCTGAGGCGCAGACTTTGCGGGGCATCGGGAAGGGAGAGTTCTCTGGACACTTTGATCCAAGCGACAGTCATACCCCTTGGGTTAAGTACTGGTTAGTGGTCAGGGACAGGAGGGTGTGACTGCACCTCAGGCAGGGGACCCCAGGTGCAGTGCTGGAGGAGCCTTGGTTTTTGCCCTTCTTCAACAGGTATGAGGTTCTTGCTGCCTGTGTGGATGAGGGCAAATTCTGCAGGGTGGATGAGCAAACTGACTATGGCACTGTGGTACAGGAGACCATTCAAGTCGGGGGAGTGAAAAGGAATGTTGTAGTGGGAGGGGACAGTATAGTCAGGGGGCTGAATACTGCTCTTAGCAGCCACGATCAGGAATTCTGAAGGCTGTGTTGGGTTAAGGATATTTCCTTGTGGCTGGTGAAGAACTTGGAGTGGAGGGGGAGGATCCAGTTGGCGTGGTCCATGTAGAAACCAACGACATAGATAAAACTAGAAAGGAGATTTTCATAGGAGAGTTTGAGGAGTTGGTGTCAAAATTAAAAAGCAGAACTCTCAAGGTTAATAATCTCTGGATTGTTACCTGAGCCACACGCAAATTGGGATAGGGACAAGCCGATCAGAGAGTTAAATGCGTGGCTCAAAGAGTGGTGTGGGAGGCAGGGGTTTTAATTCATGGGGCACTGGCACCAGTACTGGGGAAAGAGGAAGCTGTTCCGTTAGGTTAGTCTCCACTTAAACCCGCCTGGGACCTGTGTCCTGGCGAATCGAATAACCAGCGCTGTAGATAGGGCTTTAAACTAAAAAGGGGTGCCAGGGGTGGGAGAAGAGAGAGGGGTTAGGTGAGGGGAAATGTTGATATCTATAAAGAAAAGTCAAGGTAATGGAGCAGTGTAGTGATTTGGGTGAAGGTAAGCAGTGTGTGACAGGAATGGACAGAGAGTTTAAAGCATGCCTCAGCAAATAAGGTGAAAGCAGGGAATAATGGTAAAAAGTTCAAATTAAAGGCTCTTTATCTAAATGCATGAAGCATTTGTAACAAGATAGATGAATTAGTTGCAGAAATAGTGATAAATGGGTATGATCTAATAGCCATTACAGAGACATGGTTGCAAGGTGACCAGGGTTGGGAACTAAATATTCCAGGGTACTTGTCGTATCGAAAAGACAGGCAGAATGGAACGGTGGTTCTCGGGGGGATAATAAAGTTACATAAGAAAAGTAGTGAGAAAGGATCTTGGCAGATCAGGAAGTAGAATCAGTATGGGTGGAGACAAGAAATAACAAGGGGCAGAAATTAGTGGTGGGAGTAGTTTATAGGCCTCCTAACAGTAGCTATACCATTGGACAGAGTATTAATCAAGAAGTAATAGGAGCTTGTAACAAAGGTAACACAATAATCGTGGGGGAATTTAATCTTCATATCGACTGAACAAATCAAATTGGCAAAGGTAGTCTGGAGAATGAGTTCATGAGATGTATTCGAGACAGTTTCCTAGAACAATACATTTTGGAACCAATCAGGGAACAGGCTATTTTAGATCTTGTTTTGTGTAATGAGACAGGGTTAATCTTGTACTGAAGGATCCTCTAGGGAAGAGTGATCATAATATGATAGAATTTCACTGTTAGTTTGAAAGTTACATTTTTAAGTCCGATACTAAAGTCTCAAACTTAAAGAAAGGGGTTGGGAGCTAATATATTAGCATGGATAGAAGATTGATTAATGGACATAAAACAGAGTAGGGATAAACAGGTTATTTCCAGATTGGCAGGCTGTAACTAGTGAGATGCTGCAAGGATCAGTGCTTGGGCTTTAACTATTTACAATCTATATTAGTGACTTGGATGGAGGGACCTAGTGCAATTTGCTGATAATACAAAGCTAGATGGAGGGCACAAAGAGCATGCAAAGGGATATAATTAGATCAAGTGAATGGGCAATAAGGTGGCAGATGTGGGGAAATGTGAGGTTATTTACTTTGGTAGGAAGAATAGAAAAACAGAATATTTTTTAAATGGTGAGAAACTATTAAATATTGGTGTTCAGAGAGATTTAGGTGTCCTTGTACACAAAACACAGAAAGCTAGCATGCAGGTATAGCAAGCAATTAGGAAGGCAAATGGCACGTTGGCCTTTATTGCTGGTGAGTTGGAGTACAAGAATAAGGAAGTCTTGCTACAATTGTACAGGGCTCTGGTGATCCAGACCTGGAGTACTGTGCACAGTTCTGGTCTCCTTACTTAAGCAGGGATCTACTTGCCATAAGAGGGAGTGCAACAAAGGTTCACTGGATTGATTCCTGGGATGAAAGGGTTGTCCTATTAAGAGAGATTGCGTAGAATGGACCTATACTCTCTGGCGTTTAGAAGAATGAGAAGTTATCTCATTGAAACATACAAGACTCTGAGAGGGATTGACAGGATAAATGCTAAGAGATTCTTTCCCCTGGCTGGAGTGTCTAGAACTAGGGGGCACAGTCTCAGGATAAAGGGACGGCCTTTTAAGACTAGGGGAATATAGAAATGGTTGATGGCATCTTGGCTGTCCAGCCATTCAAGGAACACTGCCTGTGCACTGTACTGACGTGCGTTCTTTCATGCAGTGCCATTGAATATATGACGTACTGTGACTGAGATGCTTCTGATGAAGTATTCAACAATACAGTCAGTCAGGTATTTATGTATAGTACTGATGCCATTAGGGGTCTGCTTCCTTGCAGAAGAGGAGCTTCCACCATCACTAAGTGCAGGCCAAGATGATCTTTGATCATCTTTGTAGCAGATGTAGGTGTGAGAAAGCTTGGCATTGACCACAGAGAATTTCTCATACAGCCAGATCTACCTGGAATACCTCCTCTTCCAAACACATCAGGTAAGGGGATTTGCATTGGGAAACCGAGTGGTGAAATCATGGTGCTCAGAAAAGTATAAATAATTTACAATTGACACAGAAGCTCATGAGAGCCAAAGTGTCAGCAAGGGGTAAGGCCAGCATGGCTAAAATAAATCTACTTTTACAATATTGTGTCCAATCAATGACTTTCGGAATACTTTGGCACCCATTTCAAATGGGTGTTGTTTACATCTGAGGGACAAGTTTGTTTTGTGGTGCAGATCAGTGTCCGTTCACCCCAAACAATGATGTCAGCAGGGGGCTCAATTATTATTGGTGGTCGGACCGCATATAACTAGTGGGATGCCGCAAGGATCATTGCTGAGCCTCAGCTATTTACAATTTATATTAATGACTTAGATGAAGGGACTAAGTGCAATGTATCCAAGTTTGCTGTCGATACAAGGCCAGGTGGAAAAGTAAGCTGTGAGGAGGACACAAAAAAGAGCCTGCAAAGGGATAGAGACAGGTTGAGTGGGCAATAAGGTGGCAGATGAAGTAAAATGTGGGGAAACGTGAGGTTATTCAATTGGTAGGAAGAACTGAAAAACAGAATTTTTTAAAATTTTGAGCAATTATTAAATGTTGGTGTTCAGAGATTTGGGGGTCCTCGTATAGGAAGCACAGAATGTTAGCATAAAGGTACAGCAAACAATTAGGAAGGCAGATTGCATGTTGGCTTTTATTGCAAGGGGTTGGAGTACAAGAGCAAGGAAATCTTACTACACTTGTACAGGACTTAAGTGAAACCACACCTGGAGAACTGTGCACAGTTTTGTTCTCTTTATATGAGAAAAGGACATATTTGCCTTCGAGGCAGTGCGACGAGATTGATCGCTGGGATGAGAGGGTTGTCCTATGAGGAGAGATTGAGTCGATTTTACTTATACGCTCTGTAGTTTAGAAGAATGAGAGGTGATCTCATTGAAACATATAAGATATTGAAGGGGATTGACAGGGTAGATGCTGAGAGGTTGTTTCCTCTGGTAGGAGAGTCTAGAACTAGAGGGCATAGTCTCAAGATAAGGGGTCGGCCATTTAAAACTGAGATGAGGAGGAAGTTCTTCACTTTGGGTTGTGAATCTTTGGAATTCTCTGTCCCAGAGAGCTGTGGATGCTGAGTAGTTGAGTATATTCAAGGTTAAGATAGATAGATTTTTGGACTCTAGGGGAATCAAGGGATATGGGGATTGGGCGGGAAGTGGAGTTGAGGTTGAAGATCAGCCATGATCTTATTGAATGGCGGAGCAGGCTCTAAGGGCCGTATGGCCTATTCCTGCTCCCAATTCTTATGTTCTTATATAATTAGAGGGTTGGAAATATCAGGGATTAAATGGTGCAGCAGATTTCAGCGGCAGGGAAGTCTTACAGCCACATTCAGCAGCAAGGACGTGAATTCTCGATACTTAAGAAAAGAATGAGTATCTGAGCTGCTTGCACCTTTCTCTGACCGCAGCTAATGGTCTCTTTAAATAGCACTGTAATGACTTCCTCCTAACCTGCAGCGCCGGTTTGTGGTTGGGTGGAGGCAGTAGCAACGACAGCATTGATTGACACAATAAATGGCATTAGTGGTCTTGACAACAGCAGTTTACCCTTGTTTGAATATTTTAATTAGGCCCCAGCTGATTTCCAGTAGGAGGGCTTGCCACCTAAATTGAGATCAGCCCAAAAATTGAGTGGTAAGTCAGCATTTTTTGTTTCCAAATTTCATCTCACTACAGTCCCGTTTATGAGGCAGTACCAAGATGAAAATCGGCCTCCTGGCATCTCACACTCCAGGAATGTGGGAAATGGCATGTAAAACTGACATACTCACAAGTAATTGTAATCTTCAGGGCTGCTGACCAAGGGCCGTGCGGCTCTTTGTCGGCCAGCGTGGACACGATGGGCCGAAATGGCCTCCTGCGCTGTAAATTTCTATGTTTCTATGTTTCTAATTAAGGGTCTGGCTGTTTGAGATGGGCACTTTTACTGCCTTTGGTCCCACACACTGGGATATGCTTTGATATACAGAATCGGCATACCTCTGGCCAATCTGTGATACCAGCTGCCCAATTTCAGGCGAGGGTGAAACTTGAACACTGCTGGTTCAGAGGAGGCGATGACTGAGCTCCTGGAAGGTGGTGGTCAACCTTTCAAACTTCAACCTTTTTTTGCAGTTGTTTCCATTCGCATGACTGGGAATTGACTAAGAACATAAGATCATATGAAATAGGAGCAGGAGTAGGCCATTTGACCCCTCGAGCCTGCTCCGCCATTCAATAAGATCATGACTGATTGGCCTCCTGGCACTATCCTCACACTCCAGGATAGTGGGAAAGACTGTCTGCTTTAATCCTAATTTGCATGGAAAGGAATAATCATATTTAATCTGTTGAAAATTAGAGCATAGTTCACAAATCCATTTATAATGTATTTATTTATGTAAAATTATGGTAATTTCACGTGCAACTTTATAATTAATGTGCCTGCTGATTGCAAAGCTATTTTCAGATGAGTTTTTTTAAATGTGAATTTCTGACAAATCCGTAATGCAGAGGTACAGCCATGTCAAGGAATGGGAAGAACAACCACTGGCACTGATAGATTTCGAAGGATGCTTCATATTAAACCATGCAAAATGCAGATAGGAAACAGGAAGAAGTACATTCATCTAATCATCTGTCTTACAAAGGTTCACTGCGTATAATGTACAGAATGTAGCACTTTAAACTATAAAGCTTGAATGTAAATTTTCCAATGTCCATCTTCATCTTTGGTGAGCCTATGTCAAGCCTTTTATAAATATACATTGCAGAATATTATGGATTTCGGCCATCCTGATGTTACTTTGGTGCCATGACCTCTCAGTGTGTAGGTCATGTGGAGCTGACAGCACACCCGAGTGTAAATTGACAGATCTACATTGTTCTGGTGCCAGTGGAAGCCCGTGGGTCATTGATCTCTAATTGGAACTACTTCCTCCATGGATTCAGTTAGCCTGCAGGAGTCTGGTGGCAGACTCCAAATATAAAAAAATGATAGAGCAGTTTTGTGCAGATTATTTTTCGTCACTCTCTCAGATTGTACTAAGCCACAAGATAAAGGGCGGCATAATTGTTACAGTTCCTTTAATTACTGCTGAGTCTTTTCACACTTTGAACTATTAATCATTCTCAAGAAGGGGTTAGAGTCGAGTTTCTTTCCCCCAAAATTCTCATGGTTACTCTGCCTGTTCTCCACCAGTAGTTAAAGTCAGCCTTATGAAATCTTGAAGTCACCGTGACCCCAAAGAGATTCTGTTTACCTTTCCCCTCCCAAAGGAATATCTTTTGATAGTATTTATATGAACTTCCAGAACGCTTTCAATAAGGTTCCACATAGAGACTATTAACAAATGAGAGTGCATGGGATTGGACCCAGCCTATTGGCATGGATAAGGAATTGGTTAGGAGATATGAGACAGAGAGTAGGGATAATGGGTATGTATTCAAATTGGCAGGATGCGACAAGTGGTGTTCCCCAGGGATTTGTGCTGTGGCCTCAGCTTTTCATATTATTTATAAATGACTTAAATGAAGAAATAGAGAGCTGTATATGCAAATTTGCTGTCAGCTCACCATCAAATTATTTTATCAGCTATACTATAGACATCTGCCTTCAGGGTGCATGGAGCACCCAACTTATTTAATATTCTGAGAACGGATTAGTGGTTTCTCTCCAACCCAAATTTAAATCAAACAACAACAACTTTATATAGCGTCTTTAACATAGTGAAACGCCCCAAGTTGTTTCACAGAAGTGTTAAGAGATAAAATATTTGACACTGAGCTGCATTAGTAGAAATTAGGGCAGGTGAGGTCAAAGAGGTAGGTTTCAAGGAGCATTTTGAAGGAGGAAAGAGAGGCGGAGAGGTTTAGGGAGGGAATTCCAGAGCTTGGGGCCGAGGCAACAGAAGGCACGGCCACCAATGGTTGAGTGATTATAATCAGGGATGCTCAAGAGGGCAGATTTAGAGGATTGCAGATATTTGGGTGGGGAGGGGGCGGGTTGTGGGGCTGGAGGAGATGACTGAGATAGGGAGGGGTGAGGCCATGGAGGGATTTAAAAACAAGGATGAGAATTTTGAAATCAAGGCGTTGCTTAACCGGGTGCCAATGTAGGCCAGTGAGCACAGAGGTGACCAAAATTTGGCCAAAGGGGTAGGTTTTAAGTAGCATCTTGAAGGAGGAAAGAGAGGCGGGACACGGGCAGCCGAGTTTTGGATCACCTCTTGTTTACGTAAGGTAGAATGTGGGAGGCCAGCCAGGAGTGCGGTGGAATAATCAAGCCTAGAGGTAACAAAGGCATGGATGAGGGCTTCAGTACTCCAGAAAACTTTTGTAACCTGACATAATCTTGTTTTATACCTTGTAGACCAGCTGCTGTTCCAAAGCATTCCATTATGTCAATTAAAATTTATACCAGGTGCAAGAATCGGTATATTCCCATGAACTAGTCTGCAGCATGACTGTAACAGTAAGTTTCAAAAGTATGTGCTTCATAGATTGTTAACTGTGCAGAAGTTGGAATAGTGAAGTTTGGAGATAACAAAAAGTATGGATGAGGGTTTCAGCAGCAGATGGGCTGAGGCAGAGGTCAAGATGGGTAATATTACAGAGTTGGAAGTAGTCCTCGTGATATGGGACATGGGTCAGAATGGATGCCAATGTTGCGAATGGTCTGGTTCAGCCTGAGGTAATGGCCAGGAAGGGGGTGGAATCAGTGATTAGGGAACAAGAGTTTGTGGTGAGGGCATTTTGAAATCAGTTCCTCAGCCACTCCAATATGGTTTTATGTGTGCCAGCAGCCCTCTTGTACCTTACTCCAGTAATTATTCTTCATATGTAAAGTCAGATAGATGCATTTTGTCCTCCCACAAACAGACTTTTCAACTTTGGGGATATCAGAGCTGAGCCTGATCCTGTCCTCACCTGATATACAATGAATCAGAAAAACAGCAGAATTTATTCATCTTGTGAACGCTTGTCTTGATCAAGTGCTGTGGGGCATGGAAAGATGGGATTAGTCACAAAAGTGCTCCTAAGTGAAAAGATTCTTTGTAAGAGTACTTAACACTCATGAATACTTACCTGTGGAGGATGGAGCATGAGAAAATGTTAACTTCTAATGAACACAATGACTGTTTGTCAGAAACCAAAAATGCGATTTCTGATGAAAGAATAAATGAATAAGCAGATTAAAGGGGGAAACATAATTGATTGGACACCAGTGTAAAACTGACACTGGGCTGAATTTTCTCTTTAGCGCTTATGCATTTTCCTCCTGTGTTCTGTGCTACCTTTATGAGTTATTGCCCAATGAATTTTCCATTCATGAATACACTTACCCAGGTGGTGTTTCAAAATTACTTGTGCTCCAGATGTGAACATTTCTGTTCCCAATTTCCTGGTACTAGTTACAGAAACGAGTAACACCAAGTTTCACTTGTTTGAGCTCAGCCAGACACTGTAACAGCCTGTAAACAAGCAAGCTGATTGTTAGTTTAAGGGAAGGGCAGAATTAGTCCTCTTTGTGCCCTCACAATACAACAAGGTGATAATCCATCTGACTAAAAATTGCAGGAATGAAAACAAAACACATTCTAAACCAAAACTCCCTTGAACTTGCGTAGAATGACATTGTATTCACAGCACAGAAACAGGCTATTCAGCTCCACCGGTCCATGGCGGCATTTATGCTCCCCTCCCACTCTCCTTCTACCCATCAGCACCTCCTTCTATTCCTTTCTCCCTCATGTGTTTATCTCGCTTCCCCTTAAATGCATCTATCCTATTCGCCTCAATTACTCCATATGATAGCAAGTTCCACCTTCTAACCATTTTCTGGGCAAAGAAGTTTCTCCTGAATTCCTTATTGGATTTATTAGTGACTATCTTATACTTATGGCCCCTAGTTTTGACTCCCCCTACAAGTGGAAACATCTTCTCTACGTCTACCCTATCAATCCCTTCATAATTTTAGAAACCTCTATTAGATCACCTCTCAGTCTTCTCTCTTCTAGAGAAAAGAGCCCCCAGCCTGTTCAGTTTGTTATTATTGTATATTACATGGACTTCTTTTATCATGTGTAGATTCTGCTCGGTGTGTGTTTTAGTATATCATGCAGATGTCTTTGGTTACTGGCTCTGATGTCAGTATAGGTCTTGATGTCTCCACGAAGTATGTAGTAGATATTGGTTGGGAAACCCTTACTCATGTTGTTGGTATATCAAACTCAACTTCTTGAACACCTCCTCACTAACCTTCCCAACTCCTCCCGATACAAACTCCAACTTATCTAAAATTCTGTTGCCTGTATCTTGTCCAGGACTAAGTCTCACTCACCCATCATCCCCATCATCCCTGACTTCCCTGTCTCCCAGTGTACCAGATTCATAATCCTTGCCCTTGCTTGAAAGTCCCTCCATGGCCTTATCCCACATCACCTTACTTCACGCCACCCCAGACTGCAACCTCCTCTAGCTCACACCTTCTGACTCTGGCTCCTGTGGATCGTCTCCCCCCCGCCCACCCCCACCCCGCCCCTCTGAGTTGCTCACTTGATAGAAAAGCTTTCAGCAATATTGGCACCATTGTTTGAAACTCGGCCCTAAATTTGATTTACTACTTCCCTCCCTTCCTTTAAAAAGCTCCTTTGACTATCTCTCCTAAACCCACTACTGCTCGGTCTATCTCTGTACTATGTGAAGCATCTTGCAAAGTGTTATTCTGCTAAAGGCACTAAAGAAATTCAAGGTTTTTTTTAAGACCTGTTTTGTTGTATTGATGAGTTTCCTTGTTTGGAAAACCTAAATTGAGTGAGACATTGGAGTTGAGTGTTGAGCCAATGCAATAAAATGGAGGGGTACAGGTTGAATCAGTTTCCAGTGCTGGACCTTCCCCAGTACAAGCACAGACCCACTTAAGCCCACTAGGGAAGCTTCAGGAATCCTGGGTCAGCAAAACGAAGAGTAAAATCTACTCTTATAGTTACAATAAGGACCACAGTTTGTCCAAAGTTAGACAATCTGCTGGCTTCCGCGTTTAACTTAGGCTGTTTGTGCGCAACACCCTATTAACATATGCTAATCACTCAATTAGAGCAATATTTCAACAGAGTTTTAAGTTTAACGTCGCATCAGTGTGTTTCCCGAGCTTCCTGCAACTTGTCAATGAAAGCAAGCCGAAAACACAATGGCAATTGAGGGGGCTCATGGAAGTACTGCAATAACTAGTCAGTACTCTCTTTCTTACTAGTGGGAAAAGGTTTGTTCACAGTACTTTTGCTGACAGTTTAATTTCTATACTTTGGAGGTTTTATGAATTACATAAGGATGGGTCGTGCCTTGGCTGCCAACAATAGCAGCAGTAGCCTGCCGTTAAGTGACCTGTAACTGGACATCAGCGAGCGGGGCAGCAGAGAGGTGCAGCTCGCAGGAGTCACTATCTGCAAGACAAGGTGCACAGGCAGAGGCTGAGCTTCCTTGACATGTCCGAACAGCAATGTTTCCAGAGGCTCAGGTAGTGGCGTCAGGTGATGGCAGACATCTGCAGTCTCCATGAAGAAGACCTGCTCCGTGCTGGACCTTGGTGGCCACATGTTACCAGTGGCTGTCAAAGTGACCACTGCCCTCAACTTTTTTGCCTCCAGATTCTTCCAAGACTCTGCTGGAGACATATCCAGGGTCTCCCAGTCAGCAGCCCACAAATGCATTGTACAGGTGACTGATTGCTTGTTTGTCAGGGCCGGAAATTATGTGAACTTCACCTGCGATGACACTAGTCAGAATGAATGGGCGCTCAGGTTTGCATCTCTGGCTGGGCTCCCATAGGTGCAGAGCATCATCGACGACACACGTGGCAATCCGTGCCCCCGCAGAATAACCAAGAGTATTTGTGAACAGCAATGTGTAGATGGTGTGCAACCACAAAAAATATTTCTGCGGGTGTGCGCAAGATTCCCAGGGGGCTGCCATGATGCTTTTATCTGGCAGCAGTCTAAGCTATCTGATGTCTTTGGACCTGCAAGCAAACTTAAGGAGTGGCTGCAAGGAGACAAATTTGGCTGATGCCATCTGCCAGAAACCTGACCAATGAAGCCCAACAGTGCTACAATGAACGCCATATGACTACCAGATGTGTGATTGAACAAACATCGGCAAGATAAAGATGCACTTCAGGTGCCTAGACAGATCTGGAATCACCTTTCAGTATGTACCAGGCAAGGGTTCCAGAATGGTCATGGTCTGCTGTGCTCTGCACCAAATTGCACAGCACAAAAGTTTGGACCTACAGTTCAAGTATAACCTCCCTGCTCTTATATTCTATGCCTCAGCTAATAAAGGCACGTATCCCGTATGCCTTCTTAACCACTTTATCTACCTGTCTTGCTATCTTCTGTGGATATGCACTCCAAAGTTCCTCTGTTCCTCTGCACTTCTCAGTATCTTACCATTTAATGTGTATTCCCTTGCCTTGTTAGCCCTCTCCAAATGCATTACCTCACACTTCTCCGGATTGAATTGCATTTTCCAGTTTCTGCCCTCCTGACCAGTCCGTTGATATCTTCCCTGCAGTCTACAGTTTTCTTCTTCATTATCAACCACACAGCCAATTTTTGTTTCATCTGCAAACTTCTTAATCATGCCAGCTACATTGAAATTTAAATCATTGATATATACCACAAAAAGCAAGGGGCTTAGTACTGAGCCCTGCCGAATCCCACTAAAAACAGCCTTCCAGTCACAAAAACATCCATCGACTATTATCCTTTCCTCTCAGCTAATTTTGGATTCAACTTGCCACTTTCACATGGATTCCATGGGCTTTTACTTTTTTGACCAGTCTGCGATGTGGGACCATTTCAAAGGCCTTGCTGAAATCCATGTAAACTATATCAAATGCACTACCCTCATCAACTCTCCTTGTTATCTCCTCAAAAAATTCAGACAAGTTAGTCAGATACGACCTTCCATGCCTTTCTAAATTACGATTAATACTGTCCCTCAGAACTTTTCCCAACAATTTGCCCGCCACCGAGGTTAGGCTGACTGGCCTGTAATTACTCGGTCTATCCCTTTCTGCCTTTTTAAACAACAGTACAGCATTAACAGTCCTCCAGTCATCTGGCACCACACCTGTCACCAGAGAGGATTGAAAAATTATGGTCAGAGCCTCCGCTATTTTCTCCCTTGCTTCTCTTAACAGCCTGGGATACATTTCATCCGGGCCTGCCGATTTATCTTATTTCTAAGATGCTCAACCCCTTAATACTTCCTCTCTCACTATGTTTATCTCATCTAATATTTCACATTCCTCCTTAACTACAATGTCTGCATCGTCCCTCTCTTTTGTGAAAACAGATGCAAAGTATTCATTAAGAACCATATCCACATCTTCCGCCTCCACACACAAGCTTTCTTTTTGGTCTCTAATAGGCTCTACTCTTTCTTTAGTTATCTTCTTGCTCTTTATGTATTTATGTTCACTTAGATTCCAACAGTAGACTGATGTCACAACCACATGCAGTGGCCATTCTTCCCGCCCCCCACAAATGCCACTGGCACGAAGCCCATTCAGCATCAAGCAAGTTAAAAAGAGACTTGCCACCCAGCATCCAAGAATGGGCAAGACAGGAAAGTGGTGCCAACTAATAACATTTATGTGATTCTGATAAAGAATGGAAACGTTACAATGTAACATTTTCTCATACTCCCATGTGCAACTACAAAGCTTTACTCTTCCTTTTCCTACCGCACTTAAGTAGTGCCATCCCCTGTGGCTTCAGCAGAGGTAGAGGCAGGCTGCGCACATCCCTGCTCTGACTGCTGAGATACTCTTGGCTAATGACCTGTGAGGACACCGCCAAAGACTGTTCTACCTGCACCTGTGCAGGAGCACACACGAAGTGTTATGTCAGGTACTGATTGTGGGTGTGATGGGGGAGGGCAACGGGTGAGAAGTGGGAGCGCTATGACTAGTTCCCTTTCTCAGGCATCCCTCTCATGGTCCAGCCGTACTTTACTGCTACCACTTGTTGGAGAGCACTTTGGTGCCGATCATTTGTGCTGTAAGGCCAAGGCTAATTTATCTGTCATCCTATTTAAGACAGCAGACATGTTGACACCAGAGTGTGAACTGCCACGGTCAAGGCGTGCATGGACCTGCAGTGTTTGATGTTCCACGGAGCTGGCCACTCTATCCATCCAAGAAAACATCGTTGTAATGCCCTGCGATATCATCCCACTCATGCTTGAGCCGAACTTCTCCATTGCCTCTACAATCGCGGTCGGTGGACTGGGAAGGTCTGTCAGTACATCGTACATTCTCTGCTGCTCCTCACTGATTACCCTTTCCATCGATGGTTCCCGGGTTACAGCTGAGCAGAGCTTGGAGAGGATTGCTCCCTGCAACGCGGAGTCTCCACAGTTTTCCCTGCCACCGTCATCTGCTCTTGCTCACTTGTGAACTGTGAGTCACCAGGTGAAAACCCAACTATCTCTCTAACTGGTCGCACTGAAGTGCAAGTATCTGAACTGGTGCATGGTAAGCATGAGTTCTGTGACGGTGCACCCTCGATGGAATCAACTCCTCTGAGGACTTGTCCACAAGATCCATGGACTCCTGCTGCATTCGTGAAGGCCCTGGCGGAGAGAAAATATAGGAATTAGTACTGGAAAAATAGGAATGTTGCAGCTTACCATTATGAAGATGATTATATTTCACTCAATGTTGAAATCAAGTCAACATGACTGAGTGTTTTATAACATGTGGGTCGCTGATATTTAATTGTGTCACCAGGTAGCTGGGAGGTCCCAATCTCCCCATCTTCGATGGTCAGGGACGTCAAAGTGCCACTGATCTCCCGCACTTCATCCTCAGCGGTTGTCAGCTGGAAAATGTGTGGAGGACTACTTCCAGTTCTCTCCCTTTCCCTTGAGGCTTTTGCTCCCTTCCCCTTCA
Source organism: Pristiophorus japonicus (assembly GCF_044704955.1). NCBI lineage: Eukaryota > Metazoa > Chordata > Chondrichthyes > Pristiophoridae > Pristiophorus > Pristiophorus japonicus. Next base: position 37,278,809 of record NC_091987.1, read on the forward strand.
ACGGCGGAAGGAACAGACCTATGAGTGAGTGAAATGGCATGTGTCCAACCAATGGATGCAGTGCATTTGGTGAGGGTGACTATCGGAGAGAGGCATGAAATTGCATGTGGATAAGGGTAGTGGATGGATAGACAGGGATGTGAGAAAATGCATAGAAAAAGAACGATGGGTGCGCGTGCAAGGTAAGTGTGTGTGAGGAGTGATGTGATGGAGTAGACTTGATGAAGCAGAGTGAGGGGTTGGGATGATGTGCAGAGTAGGATGTTGGTGAATGTGCAACTGTCCTCATCTTTCCTGACCTTTCTTTAAACCACTTCCTGCACCGAATCCAGGAGCATGGCACAATGCTCCTGCTGCTAATCTCCATGGCCATCCCAGCCACACCTGCTTTGTGGAGGCAACAAGTTTCTTCCTCCCATTGCTGGGGAAAAGTGTCTCTCTCCGGCTCCTCCAAACCCCCAGGAATACATCAAGCAAGGTGTCATTGTGAAGCCGTGTGCAGACTTTGAGCATCCTGAATCATTCTCACGTCTTGTCTTCTCTTGCTTCCAACTCCAAACTCCATCTTTAGATTGGCCCGTAAATACTGGAGATCGTGTCATGCCGGCCCTCATTGTGCAGGGAGGTGTTGCTACAGTTGTACAGGGCCTTGGTGAGGCCACACCTGGAGTATTGTGTACAGTTTTGGTCTCCTAACTTGAGGAAGGACATTCTTGCTATTGAGGGAGTGCAGCGAAGGTTCACCAGACTGATTCCCGGGATGGCGGGACTGACCTATCAAGAAAGATTGGATCAATTGGGCTTGTATTCACTGGAGTTCAGAAGAATGAGAGGGGACCTCATAGAAACGTTTAAAATTCTGACGGGTTTAGACAGGTTAGATGCAGAAAGAATGTTCCCAATGTTGGGGAAGTCCATAACCAGGGGTCACAGTCTGAGGATAAGGGGTAAGCCATTTAGGACCGAGATGAGGAGAAACTTCTTCACCCAGAGAGTGGTGAACCTGTGGAATTCTCTACCACAGAAAGTAGTTGAGGCCAATTCACTAAATATATTCAAAAGGGAGTTAGATGAAGTCCTTACTACTCGGGGGATCAAGGGTTATGGCGAGAAAGCAGGAAGGGGGTACTGAAGTTTCATGTTCAGCCATGAACTCATTGAATGGCGGTGCAGGCTAGAAGGGCTGAATGGCCTGCTCCTGCACCTATTTTCTATGTTTCTATGTTTCTAAATCGATGCCAAACCCAGGAGTAAAATGATAATGAGCTGGCTGCAGTAAAATGCCACAGATGTGCTGAACTTCCTTCCAGGTTTCCCACGCGATATCAGACAACCCCCGCTCCCAGCGCACCTCCGAGTTACTACTGGGGCCGATGGTACTAAAGAGCATTACTGTAAACGGTAATGTTTGATCATCGAGTCATGGTGCAGCTGAACAGAATTATATTTCATTACACATGAGTACCATTGATAAAGGTACATTCTTATAGCAGTGATACTGGAAATATCTATTTCATGCTGTTAATTTTGGGCTTTTAACAGTCAAAATTGTTTCTGTTTAGTTAAGTTAGGTTTATTGGAATAAATTTTTAATACTTCAATCTTTTTTTTTAATTGGCTATTAAATTCTGTCATTAGAAAACACAATACCTGTCGTATTGCCTCTCAAGCGAAACACGTTAAACTGATGGCACACTTATATTACCAGTTTGCAACTGATGGCTGCTCTGAAGTTAGCAGCTGATAAGGTTCCTTCTGGTGGGCACAACTAAAGTTCAGTTGTCCCCCAGACACAGAGGGAGCAGTTTTAAACATAGGCCCAAACTGGGAGGCTGAAAATCCGACGGCAAGCCGAGCCAGAAGCCGGCAGTAAAAGCTGGGGGTGTGGGGGGAGGAATGTTCCTCCTGGTCCCACAAAAATTCCACCAAAAAATATTCCAGGTCGTTTTTGGAGAGGCCTCCAGCAGTTCATTTGAAGACCGCTGGTTCAGCCATTCCGCACTCTTGTACTTGATGATTGCAAACATGGTTATGCAACCAGCGTAGGACCCTCAATTTGCATAGGCAAGCAGCCTCCTGCCCGTTCACAGGCCCGCCTGAAAATCACATCAAAAGTGCCTTCGGAGTCCCCAGAATCAGCCACTGTTTGCCTGTCATTTTCAACTGCCAGATACCTTGTAAATGGGACGAAAGACAATTGGAAATCTCCCCATGAAGCTGCCAAAAACATGACTGTCTGCAGCATAGCAGCAGTCGTTCTAATGGGGCTGCACAGGACAGTAATTGATTTCAGTCCTGTTGGCTTGCACAGACTTTCTGCAACCATTGGGGAAAGCACTGACCCCTATTAAACTAGTCATTGTTTTAAGATGCGTTTTCTATGACTCTCGGAGGCTCCCAACACATGGATTTTGCACAGTCGATAATGCTCATCAGTGTAAATCAGTGAATCCAGCTTACTCTTCCAGCAGTGAAGATATGGCGAGGTTGTTTTGGCCTCATTTACTGAAAAGACAGGTTGTACCATGTCATAATTTAAAAGCACTGTTTTAATATATTGCTGCCGTAGAAACGGCACTACAATATACAACAATCGTAACGCTTGGAGAACCCCTTCAGGAATTGGTTGTCCAACATAAACGGAACACCTGCATAAATCACTGGAGGAGGGAAAAGAATATATAAAATCCAGTCAGTTAAACTTCAAACTGTCACGAGTACACAGCCAAAGGCACTTATTCGTTGTTTAATGAGAATAGCACTTCAATCCATGAGTGAGAAAGAAGTCACATTATTATGCCTGACTGTTTAATTGAATTAACCTTGCTGATTACAGTGTTACGGACTATATAGTTAATGTTTTATTCAAACTTCTACTGATTAAATTAAGCATATTAAAAACCACTACAATATAAATGGAACAATAACCTTTTTCTTGACAATAAATTGTAATGGTGTATGAAAATGGTAGATTAATTTGGTCATATTGAATAATGTATTTAAAAGGCTTCAATTTACAGCTGGTTGATGGTCCATTGGGTAAATACAGTGTATCCATGTGACACTGAGCCATTCGCACCAGGAAGATTCCAGGTTTGAGTTAGCAGATTTCAGCAGGCTGGGTGAAATAAAAGATCAACCAGGGTTCTCTCTCCTGATTGGTTATTCAGTGACGTGTGTTGATATTGGCATCAGATGACAACAGCCTGGGTCCATGTGTGATGACTCCGCAGTAGAATACTGCCACCAATCTCAATCATTGCCCATGGAATTGTACCCTAGTAAGTGTGGGCTCTTTCAGGAACAGGGAAATGGGAGCGGGGAGGGCAGGGAAACGTTTCAATTTTCAGATCTTTTCTTCTGTTTTGTATCTTTAAAAAGTTGATGCAGAAGATTTAAACAGGCATTATCAGGAATGATACAGCACAGAATGAGGCCATCCGGCCCATTGTGCCTGTTAAATTTTTATCCTATGTTCATGCCTTAAAATATCTGTGTAACTTTACAGCTGCTTAAAATTAATAGTCATAGGCTGGGGGGAACACGATTTCCTGGTATGCATTCCGGGTTGTAGCAGGGGGACAGGAGTGAAAAATTGAGTCAACTATCAATGAGTTTACTGACTCATACTGTCTTCAGTAAACATGAATTTTCATGAACAAACAAAATTTACCTCACAAATGCTCAAATTCATAATTTACACAATCTCCCAGTTTATATAACTATTAATATCCTTAAGCTTAAAAATTGTTCAGAGGAGAACAATTTTTTTTAAACAGAATTTTCAACAGTGCTAAACAGTAATTTATTCACAATAACCAATCTTTATGTTGTCTTTTTAACGATCAAAAAATAAATCATAATCCCAGTGGCTGCTGTTTACAGGTATTGCCCTTCATTAATACATTCTACAGTATGGCCTTCAGGTCTCAAAGGATATTTGAAATATGATGTGACTTGCATCGTGACAACGGGAAGTGCAGTTTGTGGCCAGGAAGTGCAAGCCTACACAAGATTTGTGATACAGTATTGATGCTATCTTGTACATTCATGTGAATATAGATGTATATTCATAAAATATACAATTTAACGTGCTCGTTGTTGTGTATCTGTAAAGCATGCACTCCCATGTTCCGCCACCAGGGAGCTCATCCCCTAAAGTCCCAAGGGATCCCAGCATCCCTTGGAAGCATTGTATATAAGCCGGCCCCGAAGGCCTGTTCCTCACTCTGGAGTGTCTTATTAAAGACTGAGGTCACTGTTACTTTAACCTCCACGTGTGCAGCCTTATCTGTGTTAGAAACACAATAACTGGCGATGAGTATACGAATCCAACACAAAGATGCAGCAAACTGTGGGCATCCTGGAGAAGTTATCGGAGGGTGAGGACTGGGAAGTCTATGTCGAATGGCTAGACCAGTACTTGGTAGCCAAGGAGCTGGACGGAGAAGCTGGATGCTGCAAAAAGGAAAGCGGTCCTCCTCACAGTCTGCGGGGCACCGACCTACAGCCTCATGAAGAATCTTCTGGCTCCGGTGAAACACACAGATACGTCGTATGAGGAGCTGTGTACACTGGTTTGGGAGCATCTTAACCCGAGGGAGAGCGTGCTGATGGCGAGGTATCGGTTTGACATGTGCCAGCGATCAGAAGGTCAGGAAGTGGCGAGCTACGTCGCCGAGCTAAGGTGACTTGCAGGACAATGTGAGTTTGATGGCTACCTGGAGCAAATGCTCAGAGACTTTTTTGTACTGGGCATTGGCCACGCGACCATCCTACGAAAACATTTGACTGTAGAGACACCGACCCTCAGTAAGGGCATTGCGATAGCACAGGCGTTTATGTCCACCAGTGATAACACCAAACAAATCTCTCAGCACACAGGTGCTAGCAATGTTCATAAATTAACTGGAACTGTGTTTGCGAGCAGAAATGTACAGGGCAGAACCCACATGTCTGCAAATGCCATCAGGCCTCAGGTGACCCAGATGACTCAGAGTCCCCAACAAAGGATGAATGCAAGGCAATTCACACCTTGTTGGCGTTGTGGAGGCTTCCATTCAGCCGATTCATGCCGCTTCAAAGGGTATGTTTGCAAGAGCTGTGGAACAATGGGGCGCCTCCAATGAGCTTGCAAACGAGCTGCAAGCTCTGCAAAACCTGCTAACTACCACATGGCAGAGGAAGATCGGTCCATGGTGGATCAAAGCAATTTCAAGCCTCAAAGAGAGGAGGCAGATGCTGAAGTACTCGGGGTGCACACATTTTCGACGAAATGTCCACCTATAATGCTAAACGTAAAATTGAATGGCTTACCCGTAGCCATGGAACTGGACATTGGCGCTAGCCAATCCATCATCAGTAAAAAGATGTTTGAGAGACTGTGGTGCAACAAGGCATTCAGACCAGCCCTGAGCCCCATCCACACGAAACTGAGAATGTACACCAAAGAGCTTATCACTGTCCTGGGCAGCGCCATGGTCAAGGTCACCTACTAGGGCACGGTGCACAAACTGCCACTCTGGATTGTCCCGGGCGATGGCCCCACACTGCTTGAAAGGAGCTAGCTGGGCAAAATCCGCTGGAACTGGGATGACATCCGAGCGCTATCACATGACGATGAGGCCTCATGTACCCAGGTTCTTAACAAATTTCCTTCCCTTTTTGAGCCAGGCATTGGAAACTTTTCCGGGGCGAAGGTGCGGATCCACTTGGTCCCAGAGGCACGACCCATTCACCACAAGGCGCGAGTGGTACCTCACATGATGAGGGAGAGAGTGGAAATCGAGCTGGACAGGCTGCAACGCGAGGGCATCATCTCCCCAGTGGAATTCAGTGGGTGGGCCAGCTCGATTGTTCCAGGACTCAAAAGTGATGGCACGGTCAGGATTTGCAGCGATTATAAAGTAACTATTAATCGTTTCTCGCTACAGGACCAATACCCGCTACCTAAGGCAGACGACCTATTTGCGACGCTGACAGGAGGCAAGACGTTCACCAAGCTTGACCTGACTTCAGCCTACATGACGCAGGAGCTGGAGGAGTCTTCGAAGGGCCTTACCTGCATCAACACGCACAAGGGACTATTCATCTACAACAGATGCCCGTTTGGAATTCGGTCGGCTGCATCGATCTTCCAGAGAAACATGGAGAGCCTACTCAAGTCGGTACCACACACAGTGATCTTTCAGGACAACATATTGGTCACGGGTCGGGATACCGCCGAACACCTACAAAACCTGGAGGAGGTCCTCCAGCGACTGTATCGCGTAGGGCTGCGGCTGAAGAGGTCGAAATGTATCTTCATGGCAACAGAAGTGGAGTTTTTGGGGAGAAAGATCGCGGCGGACGGTATTCGGCCCACAGACACCAAGTCAGAGGCTTTCATGATCGCGCCCAGGCCACAGAACGTCACGGAGCTGCAGTCCTTCCTGGGACTCCTCAACTATTTTGGTAACTTCCTACCGGGGTTAAGCACCCTTTTAGAGCCCCGACATGTGTTATTGCGCAAAGGTGAGAACTGGGTATGGGGAAAAAGCCAAGTAATTGCTTTTGAGAAAGCCAGAAACATTTTATGCTCCAACAAGCTGTTTGTATTGTATAACCCTATAAAAGTCTTGTGCTAGCATGTGACGCGTCGTCGTACGGAGTCGGGTGTGTATTACAACAAGCTAACGTTGCGGGGAAGTTGCAACCTGTCGCCTGTGCTTCGAGGAGCTTGTCTAAGGCCGAGAGGGCCTACAGCATGATTGAGAAAGAGGCATTAGCGTGTGTGTTCGGGGTAAAGAAAATGCATCAGTACCTGTTTGGCCTCAAATTTGAGCTGGAAACCGATCACAAGCCCCTCACATCCCTGTTTGCTGAAAACAAGGGGATAAATACTAATGCCTCAGCCCGCATACAAAGGTGGGCACTCGCGCTATCAGCGTATAACTATACCATCCGCCACAGGCCAGGCACCGAGAACTGTGCGGATGCTCTCAGTCGGCTACCACTGCCCACCACGGGGGTGGAAATGGCGCAGCCTGCAAACTTGTTGATGGTGGCACAGCCAGCAGACTTGTTGATGGTCATGGAAGCATTTGAAAATGATAAATCACCTGTCACGGCCCGCCAGATTGGGACTTGGACCAGCCAAGATCCTCTGCTGTCCCTCGTAAAAAACTGTGTACTGCATGGGAGCTGGGCCAGCATCCCCGTCGAAATGCAAGAGCCAATCAAGCCGTTCCAGCTGCGAAAGGACGAGCTGTCCATTCAGGCAGATTGTCTGTTGTCGGGTAACTGCGTAGTCCTACCCAAAAAGGGCAGGGAGACACTCATCTCGGATCGCCACAGCACACACCCGGGTAAAATAATGATGAAAGCGATAGCTAGATCCCACGTGTGGTGGCCCAGTATCGACTCTGACTTAGAATCCTGTGTACGGCAATGCAGCGTATGTGCTCAGTTGAGCAACGCGCCCAGAGAGGCCCCTCTAAGTTTGTGGTCCTGGCCCTCCAGACCATGGTCGAGGATCCATGTCGACTATGCGGGCCCGTTTCTCGGTAAAATGTTCCTGGTGATGGTGGATGCTTTTTCAAAATGGATTGAATGTGAAATAATGTTGGGAAGCACCGCCACTGCCACCATTGAAAGCCTGAGGGCCATGTTTGCCACCCACGGCCTGCCTAACATACTGGTCAGTGACAACGGGCCATGTTTCGCCAGTGCCGAATTTAAAGAATTCATGACCCGCAATGGGATCAAACGTATCACCTCGGCCCCGTTTAAACCAGCCTCCAATGGGCAGGCAGAGCGGGCAGTACAAACCATCAAACAGAGCCTTAAACGAGTCACAGAAGGCTCACTCCAAACCCACCTGTCCCGAGTACTGCTCAGCTACCGCACGAGACCCCACTCGCCCCCGGCTGAACTACTCATGAAAAGGACACTTAAAACCAGACTCTCGCTGGTTCACCCCAACCTGCATGATCAGGTGAGAGAGCAGGTGGCAGCAACAAAATGTAAACGATGGTCGCGCCACTGTGTCACAGAAAATTGATCTGAATGACCCTGTGTATGTGCTAAACTATGGACATGGTCCCAAGTGGATCGCGGGCACGTTGGTAGCTAAAGAAGGGAATAGGGTGTTCGGAATCAAATTAGACAATGGACAAATTTGCAGAAAGCACCTGGACCGAACGAGGCTGCGGTTCACAGACTGCCCTGAACAGCCCACAGCAGACATCACCTTTTTTGAGCCCACAACACACACCCAAAGGATCAACGACACTAGGCCGAACCAGGAAATCGAACCCATCACGGCCAACAGCCCAGCAACACCAGGCTCACCTTGCAGCCCTGCAGGGCCAACAACACACCAGCCCAGCAAGGGTACAACCAACACACCAGAACAGACATTTGTACCGAGGCGGTCCACCAGGGAAAGAAAGGCTCCCGACCGCCTCACCTTGTAAATAGTTTTCACTTTGACTTTGGCGGGGGGGAGTGATGTTGTGTATCTGTAAAGCATGCACTCCCATATTCCGCCACCAGGGAGCTCATCCCCTGAAGTCCCCAGGGATCCAAGCATCCCTTGGGAACACTGTATATAAGCCGGTCCCTAAGGCCTGTTCCTCACTCTGGAGTGTCTTATTAAAGACTGAAGTCACTGTTACTTTAATCTCCCTGTGTGCAGCCTCATCTGTGTTAGGAACACAATACTCGTCAGGACTGATAACTTAACAAAAAAATCTGGTTTCAGTAAAGTTGCACCATTGTGGTTTGATGACATCATTGGGCAGTTTTCTCTTTTTCTGGCTCTATAACAAATGCATGGAACTTTGTACAATGAAGTACAAATATGTGAACACAGCATGTATGATACACAAAGGTATTCAATTCTTCAGATTAATGCATTTATTTTTCCTTTTCTGACAGAACCTGTAATTCATTTTCAAAATGTGTTGCTTGTGAGTTATCCAGACAGCTTCAATTTTGGAACTAAATCTCTTTCATGGGGAGGCAGTGACGATCCTGCTTGCATATAACCATGCCGACATTCTTTGGAAATTGAGCACACCTATTTAAGAGCCAGCTTTCTGCTTAAAAAAGTCAGGCTTGAGAAAAAGTACATCTTTGTGGTAAAGTCATTGCACCTACATAGTGTGGCCGAATTTTAGGAGGGCCAGAAAGCTGACACACCTATGAATTTTTAACTGGTACTCACCGCTGGAACTCTTGGGGCGGTAAGTAGATCCATTTTCAGGAATTTTTTTCAAAGTCCGACAGCAAATGGATCATAATGGGGGCGGGCCTTCGACTCAAAGTCAGGCTGACTGGCTGAAAATGGGTCCGTAGGCCGTCCGCCACTGTCAATCAGCGTGGTGATGTCACAACACATGCGCATCACCACGCTCTCGCCCCTCCATTAAAGGGGAGAGATTCGATCATTTTTTAACTTTGGCCACTGGGCCACCAGGGAGGGTTTCGGCTGGGCCAGCAGCCTGGCACCCAGGAGGGGCTGCCAGGCTTCCCCCGGGGGCAGTATTTTGCCAGCCGATTGGCAAGTCGGCCGGCAAAAATCTTTGTATTGCGACCGCGGCAATGGGCCCTCCCCTTTAAGAGCGGTTGCGCTGCCGGGCCTCACTCAGTGCGGAGATGGTGCACCGGCAGAAAAACCTGCCAGGGGCACCGCACATCAGGGGATCGAGGGATTCAGCTGAAAATGGCTGGTAAGTACTTTATTTTTTTAAATTGGCGGTGCAACTACTTGGGCGGAATGGGGTCCAGGCCGAAAAATCTCCGACCTGAATTTAGATTGGGTCGGCCTGTTGACCCCAAAGTGACGGCCATTCGATTTTTAGGAATGACCGCCGCAAACAGACATTAACGGGTTTCCTTGCGACCCTGAATTTTGGCCCCAGCGTGATGTTGAAATGCATTTAGTTCAAGATATTTCAAACAACATTTTGATTCTTTCTCAGCTACATCACACATGATGTGACTGACCAAATAGGAATCTTTATTTCCAAACTTTGATTTCATAGAATACTGTAAAACCCCCAGACTCTTGTGACTGTTGATCTCTCTGTATTTGATTTGAAGCATCCTACATTGGCAGCAGATTATTATGATTTAATAAACCCTGTTCATTATGATGGCTAAATCCTTTAGACGTTAACAAGGTTGATTCGAATCATTGGAACTTCACTAATCTTGAATCATTCCTAACTTTACTGAAGTGTTTTCAGATTCCAACATTTTATTTATTACTTTCAGCAGTGGTCGCCCTTCTCTAACATGAATGCAGTGTTGGTAGTGAACCACTGCTCCCTGAAGTAATTGTCCAACACCACCTGCCATTCCTGCTGCTATAGAAACCACTCTGAGCAGCGCTTTGCGCAGCAGCTAGATCCACTTCAAAATCATTAGCTTGCATATTCTCGCCTGTTTTAAAGTTGCAAACAGTCACAAATTCACTGGAGCTGATGCCTTTTCCCAATTGTTTTGCTGCCCCTCTATGGGCCATGCTTTTCACTGCCACTACTTTGCAGCGGAAGCATTTACACTCCGCTGTTGAAGACATGACTGACAACTACCTACTGTGATAACACAGGCTACCTGCAGTGGCAGGAATCCTATTCTTTTTATCTGCCAATTTTCATTCCCCCTTCTGTCATGACAATGGCAACATTGAAGAGGTGTTTAGCAGGTGGTTGAGCCGATAGCGTACATTTTGCACTATCGCCTATAGTCAGAATGACCCCTATTGACTTTTACTAAGGTGTGGTTTCACAGGCCTCATTGCCCTCCGGTGCCTCACTGAACTTGCCATTCTTCCTATGTGATCTCAGACAATGGGTATCAGCAGGCTACCCATTCACAGGGTATCACAGGTGAGCCAAATTCTGTCCTCACCCAAAGTCCACACATGCACACTTCCAGCAGGTTGATTTTTCTCTCGCCAACCCAGGGGCACTGAGACCAATTGAGGCGGCCCTACAAGCATTCCAGCTAAGTCGGTACATACTAGGAATCAAACCTGGGACCTTCTGGGCTGTACATCTCGTCTACTCACTACCTGAACCAGTTAAGCCAACAGGGAGCTAAGGGATCTATCAATTAATTTGCGAGTATGCCCTTTGACCTGAGAAGTGCTATCTGTGGCACACCTCCAGTCAAAGTATGAATCCTTGTTCAGTCTTCTGGTCCATTTTTAATGAGGTTATTTTGCAAATTTAATATTCAGAGAGACTATTTGGATTGCGTATTCATAGCTTTATAAGCAATGTTAAATGGTGCAGTAAACCAGAACATTACAAGACATTTAGTATGTAAATCTTGCAATCAAAATGAAGCCTTCCAGATATTTTGTTATCTTCAAAGATGTGGAGGGGAAATCAGATTGTAGTTACTTTGAAATGCGATGATCTTATTAAAGTAATATGCTTATTTTTTTATCATATAATACACCATGGTCGGTATTCTAATTGTCCATTAGAGCGGGATCAGTGAAGTACTTCAATGTCCAATGAAGGTTTGAAAGTCACTATCAATGTCATGGATATGAAATCTTATTGTATGCTTTCTTGTCCTGAAGCACAATGCCACTTAATCTCCGACTGAATAGACAATGCCCTATTGCCTGAAATAAACAGGGAGAAGTAATAGAGTTTTAATATTTCAGCAGCAAAGCATGTGAGATTACAAAAGGTAGAATGGTGCAGTGTTGAGGATGATAGAAAAAAATAAATCTGTCCCATCCGAGTGTTGCAATAGGCTTTGAATTTACCATTCCTTTGGGTCTGTTGTTCCTAGATAGATAGCAGTCTTCTTTTCGAGCCTTTCCAATATCAGGTTGTATGAGTGTTGGCTGACATAAGCCTGTGTCACATATTTCCATAGGGAAAAAAATTCCCATTAAATTTTAAAAATTCAAGATATTCATGGGCTCCAGCTTCCACCACCACAATCTAGTGATTTGATTTGAGTGAGCTTGTTATGGTAACACTGAATAATGAAATAGGCTGAACCACTAGCACCTTGGGATCCTCTGGTCAGTTGCAGCTATCTGAATGCCATTCTTTTTAAAGGGGGAAATGTGTGTCGCTGGCCACTGAAAAGTCTTTAACTTTCTACCACATTTACATTGGAGACTGCATGCTTTGCCGATTAGATTAGCCAGGTGTTATTGATAATTTAAATAAAAAGTTATTATAATGATGAACAGTTGTGTTAAAATCTGTTTAATTCTCTTTAGTGGTATGTCTAGAGATACGGGACAGCAGACTGATACCATGCCAACAGGTGTGATACCCATTATATCACTATCGGTGAAGCATCAAATGTCATATGACTAACCAAATAGCATGTGTTTTGTCCAGCTAAAGTCACGGAGAAAATGATCACATCACAGTCAACTGGTTAGCTGCAGTCCTACTTGTATTTAATGATGGTGCTGAGAAATGTCAACTTTTTTTCCATTCGCCTCTTCTCTGATTAGTTAATGTCAACAGTACCACTCTTTGATGATGATTGCTTCCAACTCGTTATCCATTTCTTGTCTGTTTAGTAACATTGCATCAGGTCTGAAGGAATCGCTTTTTCTTTTCTAACGGAATCCACAAGTCTGCATCTTGCAGAGATTGCCAGCTAGTATTCACGTGGCATTGATCTTTTTTGTTTAATCAGTGGGGGTACTGCTGATTATTATATTCATTCCATGACACCGCAGGCATTCTTGATCCTTCTTTAATTACAAGTATCTTCTGAAGCATTACCAATTAGTTGATTCAGGCCTTTTTCTCCTCTCTCTGTTTGATGAGATCACATCTGAAGCATTGAGTACACTTTTGGTCCCCACGCCAAAGAGATTTAGGGTTAGAATTTCCCCAAAGCCCGCCAGCGCCCCATTACCGCCCAAAAAACCGCTGAGGCTGGGAAGATTATCGCCGGCGAAAACTTCCCGAAAAAATTTTTTAAATCCGCCCAGCGAAAAATATGGGCCTTGCACCTCCAATCTTGCCAGAAAAATACAATTTAGGCTAGATTGGGCGGTGCCTAAAGAAAATGGGCGAAAAATAAAAAAACCTACAAAAATTTACGCCGAGGCTGCGGGTTGGGCCTAACACAAAAAAAAAAAATTTTTTTAAAAAACCAAACTTAAAAAATCCCCAAAACATTCCCAAAACACTTTAAAATTAAATCACCCTAAAGGATTTTGAAAATAATGAGTAAAAAACAAATCACTTACCTTTTTCTTGCAGACCTACTTACCTTCCGCCCAACTCCGCTGATCCTCGAGGGCATTTAAAAAAAAAACATTTATACTTACCTACGGGTCTCCGCTCAGCCAAAAACCGCGCCAGGGCGAACTGTGGACGGTGCATGCCAGCGGTCTGCTCCCCAGCGGGACTTTGAAACTGCCGGTGTACCTCAGCTGGATAATTTTTCGCCCACCCGGTTCTCGGCCAAAACGACCAATACCGCCGAGAAACGGGGCGGTGAACCACTGGAAATTCTAGCCCATTATGTTACTGCAGAGTTCAGCAGAAGGCTGCAATATTAAAACTCAAACTTAGAGTGGGGTATGAAGATTAATTGTGTATCCTGGAACTTTTCTCTCTTGAGAAGACTGAATGGAGACTTGGTAGAAGTATTGATAATAGAGGCGATAGAAGAAGCGAGGGCCCAGGGGCAGCACAGGCCAGCCCACACTGTCATATGGGTGCACACTAGGTCCAAGCAGCAGAGCTGGTCTCCAGTCGTCTTGGTTAATCCTTGTCACTGGACCAAGACCTAGCTCTGTCAAGCCCGTGTGGTGGCTGGTGTGCAATGGTCACCACACGTTAAAAGAATCCACACACAGGCATCTTCCACCCTTCAATATGTAGTTTGCGACCTGGGATATCAGGTCCCTCATTGAAACACCTGTGAACTCATCCCTTTTTGGTGTGGAAGCAAGTCGTCCTCGATACGAGGGACCGCCTGAGAAGAAGATTAATAATGACATAAAAACATAGAAACATAGAAAATAGGTGCAGGAGTAGGCCATTCGGCCCTTCTAACCTGCACCGCCATTCAATGAGTTCATGGCTGAACATTCAACTTCAGTACCCCATTCCTGCTTTCTCGCCATACCCCTTGATCCCCCTAGTAGTAAGGACCTCATCTAACTCCTTTTTGAATATATTTAGTGAATTGGCCTCAACAACTTTCTGTGGTAGAGAATTCCACAGGTTCACCACTCTCTGGGTGAAGAAGTTCCTCCGCATCTCGGTCCTAAATGGCTTACCCCTTATCCTTAGACTGTGACCTCTGGTTCTGGACTTCCCCAACATTGGGAACATTCTTCCTGCATCTAACCTGTCTAACCCCGTCAGAATTTTAAATGTTTCTGTGAGGTCCCCTCTCATTCTTCTGAACTCCAGTGAATACAAGCCCAGTTGATCCAGTCTTTCTTGATAGGTCAGTCCCGCCATCCCAGGAATCAGTCTGGTGAACCTTTGCTGCACTCCCTCAATAGCAAGAATGTCCTTCCTCAGGTTAGGAGACCAAAACTGTACACAATACTCCAGGTGTGGCTTCACCAATGCCCTGTACAACTGTAGCAACACCTCCCTGCCCCTGTACCCAAATCCCCTTGCTATGAAGGCCAACATGCCATTTGCTTTCTTAACCGCCTGCTGCACCTGCATGCCAACCTTCAATGACTGATGTACCACGACACCCAGGTCTCTTTGCACCTCCCCTTTTCCTAATCTGTCACCATTCAGATAATAGTCTGTCTCTCTGTTTTTACCACCAAAGTGGATAACCTCACATTTATCCACATTGTACTTCATCTGCCATGCATTTGCCCACTCACCTAACCTATCCAAGTCGCTCTGCAGCCTCACAGCATCCTCCTCGAGGCTCACACTGCCACCCAACTTAGTGTCATCCGCAAATTTGGAGATACTACATTTAATCCCCTCATCTAAATCATTAATGTACAGTGTAAACAGCTGGGGCCCCAGCACAGAACCTTGCAGTACCCCACTAGTCACTGCCTGCCATTCTGAAAAGTACCCATTTACTCCTACTCTTTGCTTCCTGTCTGACAACCGGTTCTCAATCCACGTCAGCACACTACCCCCAATCCCATGTGCTCTAACTTTGCACATCAATCTCTTGTGTGGGACCTTGTCGAACGCCTTCTGAAAGTCCAAATATACCACATCAACTGGTTCTCCCTTGTCCACTCTACTGGAAACATCCTCAAAAAATTCCAGAAGATTTGTCAAGCATGATTTCCCTTTCACAAATCCATGCTGACTTGGACCTATCATGTCACCTCTTTCCAAATGCACTGCTATAACATCCTTAATAATTGATTCCATCATTTTACCCACTACCGATGTCAGGCTGACCGGTCTGTAATTCCCTGTTTTCTCTCTCCCTCCTTTTTTAAAAAGTGGGGTTACATTGGCTACCCTCCACTCCATAGGAACTGATCCAGAGTCAATGGAATGTTGGAAAATGACTGTCAACGCATCCACTATTTCCAAGGCCACCTCCTTAAGTACTCTGGGATGCAGTCCATCAGGCCCTGGGGATTTATCGGCCTTCAATCCCATCAATTTCCCCAACACAATTTCCCGGCTAATAAGGATTTCCCTCAGTTCCTCCTCCTTACTAGACCCCCCGACCCCTTTTATAACCGGAAGGTTGTTCGTGTCCTCCTTCATGAATACCGAACCAAAGTACTTGTTCAATTGGTCCGCCATTTCTTTGTTCCCCGTTATGACTTCCCCTGATTCTGACTGCAGGGGACCTACGGTTGTCTTTACTAACCTTTTTCTCTTTACATATCTATAGAAAGTTTTGCAATCCGTCTTAATGTTCCCTGCAAGCTTCTTCTCATACTCCATTTTCCCTGCCCTAATCAAACCCTTTGTCCTCCTCTGCTGAGTTCTAAATTTCTCCCAGTCCCCAGGTTCGCTGCTATTTCTGGCCAATTTGTATGCCACTTCCTTGGCTTTAATACTATCCCTGATTTCCCTTGATAGCCACGGTTGAGCCACCTTCCCTTTTTTATTTTTATGCCAGACAGGAATGTACAATTGTTGTAGTTCATCCATGCGGTCTCTAAATGTCTGCCATTGCCCATCCACAGTCAACCCCTTAAGTATCATTCGCCAATCCATCCCAGCCAATTCACGCCTCATACCTTCAAAGTTAGCCTTCTTTAAGTTCTGGACCATGGTCTCTGAATTAACTGTTTCATTCTCCATCCTAATGCAGAATTCCACCATATTATGGTCACTCTTCCCCAAGGGGCCTCGCACAACGAGATTGCTAATTAATCCTCTCTCATTACATAACACCCAGTCTAAGATGGCCTCCCCCCTAGTTGGTTCCTCGATATATTGGTCTAAAAATTCCAGAAGATTTGTCAAGCATGATTTCCCTTTCACAAATCCATGCTGACTTGGACCTATCATGTCATGGAGTTTGAATTGCAGTATTGGGGGCATTGATTTAAGATGGGGAAAACTTTAGTGAATGGGTTATTCAGCAACATTCCTTTTGCAGAAAGGTGATCAACATATGGAACAAAATGCCAGAACAAATGGTTGAACAGGAATCTTTCAAGAAATTCAAAGGAGATAAATACTTACCAGCTGCAACACTTTAAATCGCTGCAGCAGAACTCAGAAATCCCAACTTTGAATTCGAGCTGTGAGAACCAGTCCACTGTGTATCTGGGCGATCACTTGCATATGCAATGAGAGGCCATATTATTGGTAACATGTGCAGTACAGTGGTCACCGTTCTATGCCAGGCAGAACCCATTCTTAAATCTTTATCCCATAGAGACAAAGTGAGACAGAAAGAGTTCAAAACAAAGACAGGAAGATATAAATACACAGAATTAGTGAGTACGAGAGAAGCAGAGACACTTAAATGAAAAAAGAAACCTAAGTTTCATTTTAATTTTATTTCCATGAGCTATGTTAAGGGAGGTTAAGTGGTTTCTTACTAATAGAGAAGACATGTAAAAACAAGGCATCTGAAAACAGCCTCTTTGTAACATGATTTTTGCTATGGAGCACACTACGTCCATAAAAAGATCTACTGTATTTGGTCCTCTTTTTCTGACCGACCAATCACACTGTGTACGGTTAGTGATATTAATGAATCATGTATATTTCTAAGTATTTGGCAATTGTGTGTTTTAGGGAAAGAAGTATTTTTTAATTATATGAAGTGCAAAGGCAATTTGAGTTGTAGTATTGATAAACTAATTGAAAAAAAGAAAGACTTGGATTTATATAGCGCCTTTCACGACCACCGGACATCTCAAAGCACTTTACAGCCAATGAAGTAATTTTGAAGTGTAGTCACTTTTGTAATGTGGAAAAGTAATTGAAGTGTTGGAATACTTTGTATATTTTACTTGGCTCCTGTGATTCTCAACTGCCTGGCCGCAGGCCTACATGTGGCCTAAGCAGTGGCCCTTAAAGGGCCCAATAGCACCCATCGAAATTAGCTTCCTTCCCATTTAAGAAATTCACCTGAGGCTGTTGCTGGTGATGCAGCAGCCCAAAATTTCACGCCTCTTTGCCGATGATCTGCCTGGGGACACGCATTTAACTGAAGCCTGAGGCCGAGTATTGGGTGTGCTTCAGGCCCACCCATTCAGGGATCATTCCCTGTACTCACTTTGAATTTCCAGGCCAATATGTTTACTCCATATTAATGAATAAAAAGCACAGTATCAGAATTATTTTGCTTCTAACAAGATCACAGAGACAGCAAAGAGGACATTGCATAGTAAAAATGTTTTACTGGCATTCTTGTACCAGCAATAAATAGCCATTGTTTACAAGCATTATAGCTCAAATAAATCCTGAAATGTGTAGAATGTGGTCCAATATTCTTTTAAAGGATGAAAAACTGAAGTGAAGCATATTTTGTAACCCATTTCTTTTAAAAGTATATATGTAAGAACATATACCAATTGTGTGTCTCCACTTTGTTTCTCAGCTGTTTGTGGGACCTTGCCAAGCACAAATTGGCTGCTGCGTTTCTTGCATTACACCAATGATTACACTTCAAACGTCATTATCTGTAAAGTGCTTTGAGACATCTTGAGGTCATGAAAGACACTATATAAATGCCAAGGCTTTCTTTTTACTCTTACATTGTCAGCTTGCATGTTTCCTGGAATGGCTTCATGATTCCAGTGAATGGTAATGCTTTGGACCAGTTGGCAGGCTGATCCTGAGCTGGCTGAATGCAAAAATACCACCACTGACTTGGGCCAGACTTGATGGCTTCTAGTTTCAGCCTCTTGACCCATTTGCTGCCTTTAGGCACCTTCTGTACATTAGCAGCTTCTAACTTGTGCCAGGAATGGAATACGTAAAACAACATTCAGTTTAGAATAATTCAAAGATTGCAGGCATGTTAACACCATGGTTTATTTGTAGCTTTATGCTTTTTGAGAGAAAAAGTGATATAAATCCTCTCTGCGGGAGAGGCAATGCTGAAGGATGGCATATCTGAAAAGTGAACACAGTTACTCTTCAGTTTAAATAATTGTTTTTTAAGGCTTTGGAGACCAAATTAGGTCCTTCATAAAGTAAGCATAATCTTTCCAATTAATGAGATATAACATGTATTTTACACTGATGTGCAGAATAGTCTTTAGTTGATATAAAGTCTTTGCTATATGATTAATCTGAACTTTAAAACTATATGACTTAACATTGTGTGCTTCATTTAGCAAATAGTTCGGAAATGAGGCCACATGAATATTGGTTTAAAGGTCAAGTAACATTCTATTTCAACTCCATAGTCTGAGATGAGTATGCATAGGTCAGATCAATGATTACATTAATCTAATGACCACTGTAAGGATGCATTGCAGCTTTTCTAGCCTACTTATTCCAGTTCCCAAAGGAGATTTGAAAACAAAGTATTATTCCTTTCAATTGAAGCATTAGATGAGATTTCATTTCTCACCGACTGGAAGGAATGATTCGTCTTACCATCAGGTCTCAAAACCTATTTGAGATATGACATGACTTGCATCTTCTCAACCTCCCAAATGTGTTGCAAAGAATTGGCAGTTTGTCTTTGTACGTGGTGGTGATATTGTATATTTTGTCTGGCATTGTTTTCAATAAAACACTTCCAAGCATTACGCCTTACATGGTGAACTGTACAAAGCAACAAGGGTAGTGAAAGTCAGTGAGACGAGCACCATTTTACAGGTGCCTAAGCACCCAATATGGCTGGTGGCATGCATGTGCACATTCCGCACTGGAAATGTGCCGTTAGTCATGTTGGTAAAGGCTCCAATATAAGCGTCCAGGACCCATGCCTGAAACAGAAATTAGGATCTTTGCATATATTAATACGGGACCTAATACCTATTTTAGGATCCCCTTCACAAAATCGGGCTGCCTTGAATGCAGGCAGCGCTGGGGAATGTTTCCTTTGTTTTTTTTTTGAGTGCGCCGTCCCTTTAAGGAACCGCGTGGCCCATTCAAAATACCGCGCAAAGCACTGCATAGCCGCGCAGCTTAAAGGGAACAATGGCGCCTGGCCCGCTGGCTTCAGAATAACCGGGTCTATATGCGGCCTAACCTTAATGGGGCAGCTGGAGGCTGCCACCAAAAAGATATGTTTTGTTAAAAAAAAATACATAACTGAATGTGGAGCCAGAAAGCCATTGCCGGACCTCGCTCAGCTCTCTCCCGATCGATTTCCCCCCCCACCCCTAGCGCCTACCTAAGGACCACTGCTTGCTGGAATTGCAGCAGCCCAATATTGATGCCCGCATCACTGGCGAGCTGCTTGGGGATACACAACAGACATCTACAGCTCGCCGGTCTAATTTACAGGAGGCCTGAGGTCAAATTTCAATCAGGCCTTGGGTATACCTGTTCCAGTGCAGATATCATTCCCGGCATCCAGTTCACGTCAACATTCTAGTGCTATCTAATTTCTCCTCCTGTAGGTTTAACTGTAACAGATCAGAGGAACATACATACATGCGTGTAATGCTAACAGTCAGAGTTCTGTGGCCTGATTCACTTGTCTGCATTTGCTGATTAAAAATAAGAGTTATTAATAATGGAAGTGATTCCAGCCGCATAATCTAGGGTGACATTTCAGTGTAGTACTGAAGGAACGCTGCATTATTGGAAGTCCCTATGCCTGCTCAGTGAACGTAATAGATCTGATGGCACTACTTGAAGAAGAGTAGGAGAGTTCTCATGGTGTACTAGCCAACATTTATCCCTCAACCAGCACCACCAAAAACAGATTACCTAGTCATTCATGTCATTGCTGTTTATGGGATTTTAGGACATCATCCAGACATATCTCAAAACGGTACGTGTCTTACTTTATTGGGTTTGGGCAGTCGTAGCGTATGCCATGCCCACTTTCAGATGATGACTAAAGATCTAGCTCTAGGTATTTGGACTTAGGATCTCTAGTGCCAGACTTTCTGGCTTGTGTGACTATCATCAACCACATAGAAAAAGATTCAGCTTTTATTAAAAGAAGAACTTGTGCTTGAGGTAATCAGTGCCCCATATGGACATTGTCTGAGTCCTACTTGGAAAATAGCTTTTTACGACTTGGCTTGTCATAATTGAAACTTTAAAATTAAATGTGTTATGAAATGCTGAAGCTTTTAAAGGATTTGATGATTGAGTAAAGTCATCCCTTATTCCTAGAGGATACTTCAGCTATTATCTGTGCATCATCAGAAAATAAACACCCATACAATATGATGGTATTCATGGCCAGCACTCTTTAGCTTGTCAGTGTATCAGAAGTCAGATGAGATAGTTGAAATGAGTACTGCATGAGTGAGAAAATCAATCTTAGGAATTAATTTTCTGATTATTTTGGGTAACGGTAAAAACATGGTGGAGGCAATGTTTAAATTCTGCTGGTGTATCAATTAAAAGGGAGTGTCTCTTTCCTGTATAGTAGTAGGAGTCAGTACAGAGTTTGTATTTAAAGGTATTTTGGAGAGCTAACTATAACAGTACAAACCATGGCACTGTATTGTATATCCTACCAGCAAGAGAAGGCTGTACGTGTTGTAATCAAACTGTTGAACTGGCTCATGTGTACAATATGTATCTGAATATTACTGCCATAATGTGAAGCCTCTGGATGCCCAGTGTCCTTTCACTAAAACATAGACAAGAATTGCACATGGTTTGTAGTAATGTGCACCTTTTTAGCTGATCAGGATTCACACATTGTCTTTGTATAATAATGCACAGAAGAGTGGTGCGGGACATGCATTTCGAAAGCATATTTTTAGTTTAAGTGGCTATGTCAAGGTGTTACAAAACAACTCTGTAACTTCCACAGACACTCAGGGTTGTGATAAATGGGCCTCGGTCATCTTAGTGCAACATCTATCTGGGAATCCCACAGGGAAATGGCTCTGGCCCCACTCTAACTCTCATCATTAGTGACTTGGTGGATGCTGTCAGAAGTGATATTATTCTCTTTGCTGATTTATAACAACCTCTGCATAGTGGTTAATTCACATCTGAAAGACAAATGGTGATTGATCCTGGCAGAACTGCTTTATATATTGTGCTGCTGGCTCAAATTCATGGTAATTTTTCAATGTTATAATTGTCTGTAGCTGTAATCTGTTGTTATGGTCACTCTCTCCCAATAGATTCAATATACATTAAACAGTGAATTTGTCTTGATTGTAACAGTATTGCATTTTTAAGTGGGGAGGGGGTTTCAACCCTTTACTCCTGCTTCACTCTACTCAGTGGCTGCACGGACTGTTCCAACCCATCTGCTGGCTGAAATTATCCCTCACAGGCTACCCATACACCCTTTCATCTTCTCTATTACAATAACCCCTCCCTGCCCCTTCCCCCACCGGCTATATTTCTCTTCTTCCCCTCACCCCCTCCACTCCTCAGGCTAGCTGCTCCATGCCCCTATCTCCCTACTCTCACTGATCTATATTCCTCTTCCTCAGCACTCCCTTCCTGACCCCGCTTTGTGCCTCACATGTCTCTTCCTCTCCCTCTGTCTTCACCCTCCCTCCTCCCCATTCCTCCCCTCTCCCAACCCCTCCTTTCCTCCTCCCCTTTCCATTAGCCTCCACCCTCAAACCTAGCTTGACCTGAAAAATTCAAATAAATTTTCACTAGCCATGTGCAATATCACAGGAGATCAACCAGTATATTAAAAACAATGTAATCATTCATGTACAATGATGTCATCAATGGACAGAGTCATAATCACATAATTAAGCACACATGTACTTTTAAAGACCTATGGTTGATCTTGAATTGCAGCATGTATTTTATTTATGTTCAAATTATACATCTGTGATGCAGCAATCCACCATACTCCTATCAGTTTAATTCACTATATATTTATTGCAAACTTTGTGTTAACTACATATTCAAATAGTTGATAAACATGACATTTACATGGGATTTGGGGAGTAGAACATAAAGGAGACTATATTATACTTGTTCTGACAAGGTAGACAGGATAATTTTTCCTACAGTAAGATAGTACTGTCTTGAGAGAACTTGAATCATATGTTTACCATTACTGGCAACAGCATGCTACAAAACTTACCTAGGCTTGTGACATGGAATGCTAAACCACTGGGATCTTTTACTGCAGGTGGAAATATCTGCCCCACAGCGTCTAATCATAGCCTTGTAGCCAAAACCAAATGTGAAATTAGTCATTTAATGGAGGAAACATTTCTATCATCAGAGATTGGTGGGAGTCTAGTCATCTCTGGAATATGGGATCAGTATTTTTGAGGGTGGATTGCCACAGGGCACAGGGGAGTCTCTGACTCATCCGTTAGAACTTTAGCAATAGAGCCTCAGAAACCCTGGAAAAACAGCATAAATGAAATTTGTGCTGTTTTTCTGGGATTTACTGCGGTCATTCCACTAAACCTATGGCAGATCAATGGGAGAACCCCTGTGGAAATTCATCCATTTGTGTCTGTTTGAAATGGGTGTGAACATTGTAAAGTATGTAAATGCAGAAATCCTAGTTATCCATGAGCAGTTAGTGCTTGCAGTTAGAATACAACTGGAATTGGGAGGGTGGGGTGGGGGGTATGGTTATTGACTGCAAGTATTAGACACAGTTATTATTAATGTAAGGAAACTAAAAGAGTTTTAGGTTTGATGCAATAGCTGGTAAGCTCAGGTTACCTCTGGAACATGAATCTGCACTTTCTCAGCTTAAAGGTTTTAACAACAACAAAAACTTGCATTTATAGAGCACCTTTTAATATAGTAAAACATCCCAAGGTGCTTCACAGGAGCATTGTCAAGCAAAATTTGACATCAAGCCACGTAAGGAGATATTAGGACAGATGACCAAAAGCTTAGTCAAAGAGGTAATTTCAAAGGAGCATCATAAAGGAGGAGAGAGCGGTAGATAGTTTGAGAGGTTTAGGGAGGGAATTCCAGAGCTTAGGTCTCGGCCAGTGGTGGAGTGATTAAAATTGGGGATGGGCAAAAGATCTCGAAGGGGTAAAGGGCTGGAGAAGATTATAAAGATAGGGATGGGCCAGGCCATGGAGGGATTTGAAAACAAGGATGAGAATTTTAAAATTGAAGCGTGCAGGACCAGGAGCCAATGTAAGTCAACAAACATAGGGGTGATGGGTGAGCGGGACTTGGTGCGAATTAATATATGGGCTGCAGAGTTTTGGATGAGCTTCATTTTATGTAGGGTGGCAGATGGGAGGCCAGCTAGGGGAGCATTGGAATAGTCAAGTCTAGAGGTAACAAAGCAGGGATAAGGATTTCAACAGCAGATGAGCTGAGGCAGTGGCGGAACCAGGTGATGTTACGAAGGTTTTGGTGATGGAGCGGATATGTGGTCGGAAGCTCATCTCGGGGTCAAATACGACACCAAGGTTGCCAACAGTCTGGCTCGACCTCTGACAGTTGCCAGGGAGGGGATGGATTTGGTGGCTAGGGAACGCAGTTTGTGGCAGGGACTGAAGACTGGCTTCAGTCGTCCCACTATTTAGTTGGAGGAAATTTCTGCTCATTCAGTACTGGATGTCGGACAAGCAGTGTGGCAAATCAGAGACAGTGGAGGGGTTGAGAGAGGTAGTGGTGAGGTAGAGTTGGGTATTGTCAGCCTACATGGGGAGCATGACATTTTCAGATGATGTCACTGCATGCAGATGAGAAATAGTAGGAGGCCAAGGATAGATCCAACATGTTTTATTTCTGTAGTGGAGCTATTGGCCCAGAAATCCCGGCTTCTCCTTCCCGCGGGCGTTCGACTGGATTCTCGAAAAAAGATGTGCACCGACCTGAAGCTGCTGCGCCCACGTGAATTCCCGGTCCTGAGGCCTCCACTGACTGCGCGTTTCAGCACGTGCGCAGGGCTGGAGCTGTAGTCACATGGCTCTGGGCAGCCAATCAAGGTAAAGTATGTTCTCATTCATAATGGGAACTCCGTAAATTGGAGTTCCCATTATTACGAATGAGAAACCCCTCCCAAACACACAAAACATTAATTTAAAAAAAAAAGAAAAGATACACTACATATTTAACATTAATTTAAATTATTTATTTATATATTATTAAAAATATATAGTTTTTAGATTTTTAGAAAAGTTTTTAAAATTATGCTTTAAAATAAATTTAATGTAGTGGACAGGGTTTTAAAAAATAAATGTGTTTTTTTTAATTACATTTTTTCTGTTTTAAGTGTGTTTTAAAACTTTTATGCCTGTAAAAGTAGGTTATGTGCCTGCTTTTATCAGGCGCAAAAATTTTCAGGACATCCGCTGGGCAAGATATGGGTAAAAACCGCAATCTTGCGGATGCAAATGTCCTGGATGTGGCGATTTCTTTGGATCAGTTTGACCGATCGGAAAATCCAGATTTCAGCACACGCGCATTGTGCACTGAAAATCGGCTTTGGTGATGTCTTCCCGGGTCCGTACACATTCCGTACGGACCCGGGAAGGCTGGGATTTCTGGGCCATTATCCTTCAGAAGCATATATGCTTGCAGACAGCCAATGTCATGGTGAATCTCTACAGGTTTTATGAATATCTGGGAAACTATTTTCCTCCTTTCAATAATTTTTACCAAAATGTGGAGATAAATAAAAAGGGGTGTAATGCTGGCAAAAAGCTCCAATGAACATTGTACTCTATGTTTAACATTGATCTGAGTATTCTATTATATATTATTAGCTATAACCTATTATAAGCTCCATTTTGCGTCACATATTTCCATAGTATATCTTGTTCCTATGACATTGAAGCAAGTCCAGTCCAATGTTCCTGTTGAACTGTGCGGCTGTGCAGCGGTCTGGAAGTCCCGTGCAGGCTGGCGCACCAGCTTTTAAATGGAAATACCGCTCGCTCATGCGCAGAAATTTGAATGGGACGTGCAGCCTGTTAAAGAGGCTGCAACCCCCCAAAAAATAGAGGGAACATTGGTCCAGTGTATTGTGCCCTAATGTAACTATTAGCTGCACTCTGAAAGGAGTTCCTTTGTCTTGGAGCCTGAGGGTAGAGCGGATAGTGAATATACAACACTGGCTAGAGGTAACTGATGGTATTGGGGGAGGGGAATGATAGATCAGCTCCTGAAGATATGTCATTAAGTGCATCAAGAATTCTGAGTTTTGTGGTGTTGTATGTATGCAAAATTGTGATGTTCGAGTCAGAATAAAGTTGTGTGGCAGTTTAGCAGCATATTTTGCTTCTGTGTAACATTATTTCTTGTAAATAAATTTGGCTTGCGGTTTCAGCCAGAACTATGTAGGAACAGGAGAAGGCTGTTCAGCCCCTTCAGCCCGTTCCACCATTCAATTAGATCATGGCTGATCTGTACCTCTACTCATTTGCCCCATGTCCTTCGATATCCCAACCTAACAAAATGTTATTGATCTCAATCTTGTAAATTTGAATTGACTCAGCCTTTTGGAGGAGAGCGTTCCAGATTTCCACTGCACTTTGTGTGAAAAAGTGCTCACAAAGTGATACTGTTCCACCAATCAAAGAAGACAGGAGCATTCAGTGGACAACCCATGTGCTTTCAGGGTGAAGGATAATTGTTAATGCTGAGGCAGGCCAAACCTATTCACTTCACGCACAAGACCTCAAGTTTCAGTTCACAGGAGGCACGGTCTGCTTATGAAAACTGTCCTGTTGCAAACACAAAGCGTTGGGAGAGGTCCTAACTGGTAACAGAAACCATTCCACAAATGGACCAGCAAACATTTAAAGGAACTTTTTTTGCTTGCTTGGACCTGATTAAAGTCAATCATGACAAACTGATGCAGAATATTTTGCCCACAGGATAGGCCTGATGTTAATAAGTTGGAACAAAGAGGAAGATTTAGATTTCAAAGTATCATCACATCTGCACAGATGTTTACAATGTGGGTGAACAGGAGAAGAATGTTCACACAGTTCAAATGAGCCATCTGATTTTATTAGAGAGTTTCCTTACATTTTCCCATCATTATTAATATGTACTGTCCCCAGAACTGTAACAGGTTAAGATTCTATAGTTAAAGTAATACCCAGGAAAAATTGTTATCATAAATTAGCATGGCAAACAGATTAAATCTCCCTGAATACTTAGGTCATTTCAGTTAAGCTCCTGCAGTGTTTAATAATCACATGAATAATTTTAGTTTTCATTATCTTTTTAAAATGGTTTGACATGCTCATACATGCTCATACAAAACTCGGAATAGCTGATCAGCAGCTTCAAAATAGCTGACAACTCAAAAACAAACACATAACTGAATAAGTTAGATTCCTTTGTATCAAATTGTATTTCAGGATTTTTCTTCGGGCTTTGGTACCACATTCCACAATTGAGCGCGTTGTTTTATGAAAATTGAAACGCAACAGTCTTGCGTATGACATACAAAAAGAAACAGTTACAGTGAGAGTGCAGTGGGACACAAATTTGTCATGGGTTTAGCTGCAGCTATGCCAAATATTCAGTCAATTATTATGAGGGGTGGGG
Source organism: Pristiophorus japonicus (assembly GCF_044704955.1). Taxonomy (NCBI): domain Eukaryota; kingdom Metazoa; phylum Chordata; class Chondrichthyes; family Pristiophoridae; genus Pristiophorus; species Pristiophorus japonicus. The sequence continues at coordinate 37,305,841 of NC_091987.1, forward strand.
CAGGGCGAAGCAAACACAAATGTACAGTCTTTTGCTGTGGTGAATTTTGACAGAGGAAATGAGCTCTGCAGAGGCAAAAGTAATTTCCTGGTGTGTTTTGGGGGTCACATGTTCCCAGATAATTTTAATTTTTGACACTGTTTGGTGCACCTTTTTGAAATATACCATGATTTAACATTTGGAGCCAAAAATAATGTATTCTGAAATGGTCTTGTGTATACTTTATCAATATAAAAGTAATTGTTACGAGTGAAGGTGACCATCTGGTGAAGAGACTGGTGTTAAAGTGCTGACTGATATGAAGCTGCCAAGAAATCCAAGAAACTGACTTTAAAATCTTATGTTATAAAATGTCTTCTCTAAAATGTATCCAGGTTAGCAAGAGATTTGGTTTAATGCTAAAGAGAGAGACTGTAACCACACAAAAAAGAACAGATCTTTTAATAATTTAATTGATGATTGATTATGAATTGAAAAAATGCTATAAGATCTCACTTTTGCCTCTGCACAAAACAGCTGGTTTGGGACTTGATTTCATTTACACAATACATCACAAGTGAGCTCTTCCATGCATGTGCTGAAACAGGAGAAGTGAGTCCATTATTGCCACGCAAGCAGTGTAAATGCAGATTCAAAACGCTAATCGTCCTTGAAAAACACAAATGTTTGACATCTGTGTGCCTGTCAACATGCAATAAGCACCACCTGTGTCTGGAGTGTGAACAATGCATCCCGGATGCAAGATACACATAATGGCCCTGAATTTGCGGTCCCTATGGGCGCGTACATACGCCTAAACCCAGAACTTGTGACCTGTCGAGCATCCTCCTGACAGATTGCACTCATCCAGAAGAAGAGGGACTCCGTGGGCGGAGAGTGAGGCTATTTACCCAACTTCTGCCCAGCGAATGCCCTTGAAATTCTTACGACTGATAAATGCAGGCGTAAGGCCTGCTTTTTAAGACCTTTAAAGGATGGAGAAATAAAAAAATTTAAATAATTTAAACATTTAAAGTTCTATTAAATAAGCTAAGTCTATTTTTAGACTCTTTAAAATATGTAAATTTATATTTCAAAATTAAATTTTTGTTTTAAATAATTCATTAAATTTCATTATGATTAATTTTAAAAATGTGATGTTTTTTAAGTGTTTGTGTGTTTTGGGAATATGTGGGCCCTTATGCAGGCTTTCATGTATGTAGAGGCCCAAGACCAGAAGTCGTAGACATTTTTCAGGTTGGAGGCATCTGCCCACGGGAACCCTCCCACCGCAATTTCTGGTCCAATATATATTTATTTGACACAGACACGATGAGCTGAATGGCCTCCTTCTGTGCTGTACATTTCTATGATTCTACAATCCATCCATCCAGCTATATAATAACTGGCAAGTCTTGAATTGTACTTCGGATGAGACGTTAAACCTGCCCTCTCAGGTGGACGGAAAAGATTCGAAGAAAACAGGGGTGTTATCCCCGGTGTCCTGGTCAATAGTTATCCCTCAATCAACATAACAAAAAAACAGATTATCTGGTCATTATCACATTGCTGTTTGGATGAGTTTGCTGTGCGCAAATTGGCTACCGTGTTTCCCACATTACAACAGTGACTACACTCCAAAAGCACTTCATTGGCTGTAAAGCGCTTTTACGTCATCCAGTGGTCGTGAAAGCACTATATAAATGTAAGTCTTTTCTTTATTTCTTTCCATTAATATTCTCCAGTTGCATTTATTTCTGGCACTTTTAAATTGCTGAAGAACTTACAGATGATTCCCCTCGACAGTGAGGAATGTGGTTATCAGCACTCCGGGGTAGCCTTGGGTGTTGGATGTCACGAGGGGGCTAATTTGTGAGCTGAATATTTATTTTACATATATTACTTTTCCGTCCACTGCTGGAGAAATCTTTGATGCAATTGGACGGTGGGCCCACTACCCATTTTGTGCAGGTAGGAGGCAGCAACAGGGCTGGCCTGCACTTGTTGGGGGTGAGGTTTGCTGAAAGGATTTCCCCAGTGAGCTTAGCTCCACCGCCCCCCTGCCCCCCGCCCTCTGCTTGCCCAGCTGGATGCATTAGATCCAATGACATTATTGGAAGATGAGCAGAATTGTTGCCAACATTTATCCCTCAATCAGAACCATCAAAAATGAACATTTGGTCATTTACCTCATTATTGTTTGTGGGACCTATCAGTGTACAAATTGTCTACCACAGCAGTCTACATAATAGCACTTCAAAAGTAATTAATTGCCTGTTATGCAGTTTGGGACATGAAAAGTGCTGTATAAATGTAAGATTTATTCTTCGTTGTGTGGATTTCTAAAAGGCATTTGATAAGGTACCACATAAAAGGTTGTTACACAAGATAATGGCTCATGGGGTTGGGGGTAATATATTAGCATGGATAGAGGATTGGTTCATGGACAGAAAACAGAGTGGGAATAAATGGGTCATTTTCACATTGGCAGGCTGTAACTAGTGGGGTGCCGCATGGATCAGTGCTGGGGCCTCAGCTATTTACAGTCTATATTAATGACTTAGATGAAGGGACTGAGTGCAATGCATCCAAGATTGCTGATGATACAAAGCTAGATGGGAAATTAAACTGTGAGGAGGACAAAAAGGTTAAGCGAGTGGGCAATAAGGAGGCAGATGGAGTATAATGTGGGGAGATGTGGGGTTATTCACTTTGGTAGGAAGAATCGAAAAACAGAATAATTTTTAAACGGTGATAAACTATTCAGTATAGGTGTTTCGAGAGATTTAGGTGTCCTCATACAGGAAACACAGAAAGTTAGCGTGCAGGTACGGCAAGCAATTAGGAAGGCAAATGGCATGTTGGGCTTTATTGCAAAGGAGTACAAGAGTAAGGACATCATATTACAATTGTATAGGGCTACACATAGAGTACTGTGCACAGTTTTGTTCTCCTTATCTGAGAAAGGACATACTTGCCTTGGAGGCAGTGCAACAAAGGTTCACTAGATTGATCCCTGGGCTGAGAGGGTTGTCCTATGAAGAGAGATTGAGTAGATTGTGCCTATACTCTCTGGAGTTTAGAAGAATGAGATGATCTCATTGAAACATAAGATTCTAAGGGGGGTTGACAGGATAGATGCTGAGAGGTTGGTCCCCCTGGCTGGAGAGTCTAGAACTAGGGGGCATAGTCTCAAGATAAGGGATTGGCAATGTAAGACTGAGATAAGGAGGAATTTCTTCATACAGAGGGTTGTGAATCTTTGGAATTCTCTACCCCAGAGGGCTGTGCATGCTGAGCCGTTGAGTATATTCAAGGCTGAACAACATAGATTTTTGGACTCTAGGGGAATTAAAAGATATGGGGATTGAGTGGGAAAGTGGAGTTGGGGTCGAAGATCAGCCATGATATTGAATGGCGGAGCAGATTCAAGGGGACGTATGACCTACTCCTGCTCCTATTTCTTATGTACTTATATATATTAATGTGCAAAGTTAAAGCACATGGGATTGGGGGTAGTGTGCTGACGTGGATTGGTTGGCAGACAGAAAGCAAAGAGTAGGAGTAAATGGGTACTTTTCAGAATGGCAGGCAGTGACTAGTGGGGTACCGCAAGGTTCTGTGCTGGGGCCCCAGCTGTTTACATTGTACATTAATGATTTAGACGAGGGGATTAAATGTTGTATCTCCAAATTTGCGGATGACACTAAGTTGGGTGGCAGTGTGAGCTGCGAGGAGGATGCTATGAGGCTGCAGAGTGACTTGGATAGGTTAGGTGAGTGGGCAAATGCATAGCAGATGAAGTACAATGTGGATAAATGTGAGGTTATCCACTTTGGTGGTAAAAACAGAGAGACAGACTATTATCTGAATGGTGACAGATTAGGAAAAGGGGAGGTGCAACGAGACCTGGGTGTCATGGTACATCAGTCATTGAAGGTTAGCATGCAGGTACAGCAGGCGGTTAAGAAAGCAAATGGCATGTTGGCCTTCATAGCGAGGGGATTTTGAGTACAGGGGCAGGGAGGTGTTACTACAGTTGTACAAGGCCTTGGTGAGGCCACACCTGGAGTATTGTGTACAGTTTTGGTCTCCTAACTTGAGGAAGGACGTTCTTGCTATTGAGGGAGTGCAGCGAAGGTTCACCAGACTAATTCCCGGGATGGCGGACTGACATATCAAGAAAGACTGGATCAGCTGGGCTTGTATTCATAGAAACGTTTAAAATTCTGACGGGTTTAGACAGGTTAGATGCAGGAAGAATGTTCCCAATGTTGGGGAAGTCCAGAACCAGGGGTCACAGTCTAAGGATAAGGTGTAAACCATTTAGGACCAAGATGAGGAGAAACTTCTTCACCCAGAGAGTGGTGAACCTGTGCAATTCTCTACCACAGAAAGTTGTTGAGGCCAATTCACTAAATATATTCAAAAAGGATTTAGATGTAGTCCGGGGGATCAAGGGGTATGGAGAGAAAGCAGGAAGGGGGTACTGAAGTTGCATGTTCAGCCATGAACTCATTGAATGGCGGTGCAGGCTAGAAGGGCCGAATGACCTATTCCTGCACCTATTTTTTATGTTTCTATGGCCCCAAGTTTCCACACGCGGCAAAACAGGTGCCCCTCCGAGCTGGGCGCCCGTTTTTCGCGCCGAGAACGGCGCCCGAAAAAAAAAGCGCTATTCTCGAGCGCTTTGCAGCTCGATGTCTGCCTGGCGCGGCGCTCAGGGGGCGGAGCATACCACTCGCGCCGATTTTGTAAGTAGGAGGGGGGGGGGGGTACCATTTAAATGAGTTTTTTTCGTGCCGGCAACCCTGCGCGTGTGCGTTGGAGCGTTCGCGCAGTGTGAAGGATACATTGGCACTCGGCCATTTTTGTAGTTCTTTGCAGCTGTTCAATTTTTAACATTTTTTAATAAAACCACATTGCCCTTCCATGATCAGCACTGAGGCTTCTTGCAGCAGTGAGAAGGCTGCAGGAAGCCTCAGAAGTTGAGGCAGCCGTTTCCCGACAGGCCCGACCGACGGCAGGGGGGCCTGCCCCCCCCCCAGCTGCCATTGGGAACGGCTGTCTCCTCCCTGCCGTCGGTCGGTCGGGCCCTCACTGCCTCCTCCCCCCCCCCCCCCCCCCCGCTGCCGTCGGGAACGGCTGCCTCAACTTGTGAGGCTTCCTGCAGCCTTCTCCCTGCCTGAAGCACTTTCACACAGGTAGGAACATGGTTTATTTAATCTTTTCTTTGCTTATAAATTTTTATTCTGGTTGGAATTATTTGTATAATTATAACTAAGGATTTATTATAGAATTTAATGACTTCCCTCCAGCCCCCCCACCTCGTTCCGGACGCCTAATTTGTAACCTGCGCCTGATTTTTTAATGTGTAGACAAGGTTTTTTCAGGCCTACAAAAATCTTCACTTGCTCCATTCTAAGTTAGTTTGGAGTACGTTTTCACTGTGGAAACTGTCAAATCAGGCGTCAGTGGCCGGACACGCCCCCTTTTGAAAAAAAAATTCTGTTCCAAAGTGAAACTGTTCTACCTGACTAGAACTGCAGAAAACTTAAATGTGGAGAATTGCGATTTCTAAGATACTCCGTTCTCCACCAGTTGCTCCTAAAAAATCAGGAGTAAATCATGTGGAAACTTGGGGCCTCTGTTTCTATACTTATAATATGGATTTGGCTTCGAAACGTATTTAAATTGTCAGTCACTGTTGAACTGGGGAATAACACGGACTCTGTTCTAAAATTAAAATTAATAATGTAAATTAGGAAAGTATGTTGGGAATAGCAGAAGTAAATGTACACACATCAAAATGGTGATTGAGCCATTTTACAGCTCCACTGCTGGATTTGTGAACTTTTCACATTTATTCTTAATTTTATTAATATCATCAGTGACAATTCAAACATTCCCTATCTGAAGCCAAAGCTTTATTTTTTTCTATCTAAGGATTTTAAACTTCCTTCTTTTGAGACCCTTTCCTTTTCATTGATCCCGTTCCAGGCCACACTGCAAGACTTAGATCAAAAGCGCCCTCAGCTGGAGGAGCTTATTACTGCAGCACAAAACCTGAAGAACAAGACAACCAATCAGGAGGCCCGAGCAATCATCACAGATCGCAGTAAGTAATCTGAATCGGCAAATAGATGACACGTTATATAACTCTTCACATCTGTATCGTGCATTGCAATGGGCCAGTTTGAAATGTTATTGCTTGGCTGGGTAATTAATATTCAATGACTTGGAGACTGAAGAAACATGATTGCTCCTGGCTCAAATGAGTGCAGTCAACCTGCTGCCATTTTAAATCATGAAACCACATTTAGAATGGAGTGGTGATTCAGCATCAGAGCAATTCCAAAAGGAAAGTGACTGAAATGGCAACAGTCTCTTCCTGAGCTCCCCAAATGGCTCAGCTAAGTTAAGGCAGTGAGTTGCTGAGCCATTCAAAGAGAAGTTCTCAGGTTTAATTGTCAGTCCTTGCTGAGTTGCAGGCTCTCAGCCGGAGCAGGAGGAGCAACAGCATAAGTGACCTCAGTAGGATGGGAAAGCAGAGATGGGCCAGGGTTCCTGTGTCTGATTGCTAGCCCTGTGTGCAGGTGGATGTCAGATGAGGATCAGGTCAGGCTAAACTGTGATGTGCCCACAGCAAAATAGTATGATGGCATTTATTGATTATGCTTACACATGGGAAATGGCTGCTTGAGTGAGGTACTGGAGGGGACTCTGTGGGCCTGGGACTGTGCCAGCAAGAGGTCCTGGTATTCTAGCCTAGCAAGAATTCCTGGTACTGTACCCCAGCAAGAAGTCACCTCAGGAGACAAGGAAGATGGGGAAAAAGTTTTTATAGAATCAGAGAAAGGTTACAGCACAAAAAGAGGCCATTCAGCTCGTCGAGCTAATGCCGGCTCGCTGCAAGAGCACTTCAGCTAGTCCCACTCCCCCGCCCTTTTCCCATAGCCCTGACATTTTATTTCATCCAGGTACTTATCCAATTCCCTTTTGAAAGTTACGATTGAATCTGCTTCCACCACCCTTTCAGGTAGTGCATTCCAGATCCTAACCACTCGCTGCGCAAAAAAGTTTTTCTTCGTATTGTCTTTGGTTCTTTTGCCAATCACCTTAAATCTGTGTCCTATGCTTCTTTAGCCTTCTGCCAATGGGAACAGCTTCTCTCTTATCTACCCCTCATGATTTTGAACACCTCCATCAAATCTCCTCTCAACCTTCTCTGCTCTGAGGAGAACCCCAGCTTCTCGAGTCTATCAACATAACTGAAGTCCCTCATCCCTGGAATCATTCTCATAAATCTTTTCTGCACCCTCTTTAAGGCCTTCACATCCTTCCTAAAGTGCGGCTGCCCAAAATTGGACACAGTACTCCAGTTGAGGCTGAACAAGTGTTTTATAAAGGTTTTAAAAACATTTGAAAATCTTTACTTCGAGTGGTGAGATTGTGTAACTCACTACCACATGGGGTGATTGAAGCGATTAGCATAGATGCATGTCAGGGAAGCTAGGTAGGTACGTGAGAGAGAAAGGAATAGAAGGATATGTTGGTATGGCTAGATAAAGTAAGGTGGGAGGGAGGAAGCTCGTGTGGAGCATAAACATGGCATCGATGGAAATGTTGGGCCAAATGGCCTGTTTCTGTGCAGGAAAATTCTAGAAAAAGGTCGGGAAATTGAGTAGCGCCGCATTTGGGAGCAGTAAAATCCGCAAGGCAGGAGTTCCTGCAGCCGTGCGGAAGTCCCGCCTTGCTCGCAAAATTGGGGGTTACCGCCCTCGAGAGGAAATGGAACGCAAACAAACACGCTCCACTTCCTCTCTGGAGCCCTATGGGGGTAGAAGCAGAGGGAGCGGGGCCCAGCGCTACGCACTGGGGAGTGTAGCACTGCCTCCCCTTCATTAAAGGGGAGGGCCAAGCTGCTGATGCTGGGGGGCCCTACCTGGACCACTGGGAGTGGCGTGCCATGCCATCAGCCCCCACTCAAGCGGAGTACCGGGCTGCCAGATCGCGGCACGGACTCCGCGTTCAAAGAGACAACGGGCCGCCACAGGTAAGTCGGCTGATTTTTATTTGCATGCACGTCACCTCCCCTTTAACTAGCGGCCGGCCGCCATGTATAAGCTCTGTGAAGCTGTTGCTGGCATTGCCCGGCACAGCTTCAGGTGGTGATACCGAATCTTTGATCTGGGGTGAAAACGGGTCGCTTTGCACAGTGATGACACCATCATCGCCAGTGGAGTGGGACGCGACCAGTTACAGCCGTTGCTAAACACCCGCGGAATATAGCGGGAGTCGTTAGCGGCGCCCACCCGGATGAAAAGTGGTTTGTGCCCCGTTAGCGCCCCCCCAGGGGCATTAATGGGAGATGCAAACGACCCCAATTTCTCCCCCAAAGAAATATTCAGATGTTCAACACTAATACTGCGCTTGTTTTTTCGGCTCAATCCGGCTGAAATCTGCCTAACCGGCTCGGCGCAACTCGAGTTTCCCTGATCTTTTGCGCTAAAAGCAACGTGCTGAAAGCTGACCCCGCCCACAAAATGCACCACGCCCCCCCCCCCCCCCCCCCCCCCAGGGTGAATTAATCTCCATTGGGAGTTCCCGCTTGTTTGCCGCGCTTTAAAAATTCAGCTGGGTCTTTTGGTCGCAAGACAGTAAAAGGTACGTTTTAAAAGCTTTTAAATGTAATTTTTGTTTTACTTTACTAAGAAACTGACTAATGTACTCCATTACAACGAGAAAATAGTTCTATATTTTTTTTTAAGTGAACTTCAATCATTTAAAATGGATTACTCAGCTGGTGGATTAAAAATGCTTATTTTTTGTCATAGCCCCGTTTTCAGCTGTTTTAATCCAACTTCACCAAGTTACCACTATGAAATATATGAAGGAAAATTTTTGAAAGCAACATTTTTTTCAAAGAAATTTCCTTTTAAAATGCTGCTTGATTGCACCAGATTTTGGCAGCTTTCGCGTTTGTCAATGTGCCGTTGCATCCAAAATGGGAACTCTACACCCACGTGTCTTGAAAATAACAAAAGTGTAAAAATGACAAGGATATAATATAGAGTTGCACACTCAAGCACAGAATAGAGTATCCATTATCCAGAACTTCCTTATCCAGAACCACCCCTCGTCCAGAACCATTGCCGGCCACCAGGTGGCGCATGCGCAGAACTCCGATATGAAAAAATTGAAGTCCTTCCTCACTGCTGACTCCCACAATCGTTGGCCTGACCCCGCGATCCACCAACCGCACCGCCCCCACCCCCCCACCCCCCACCCCCCCCGCCCCAATGATCTCTCTGCTGCACTCCCAGCCCCAAACCAGCCAGCCCCGATATCCCCTTGCTCAGTACCTGTACCATCCAATTTAACGTGACCATCTCTCGTCCGGAAAAATCCCTTATCCAGAACAGGCCAGGTCCCAAGAGTTCCGGATAATAAGAACATAAGAAATAGGAACAGGAGTAGGCTACACGGCCCCTCGAGCCTGCTCCGCCATTCATTGAGATCATGGCTGATCTGATCATGGACTCAGCTGCACTTCCCCGCCCGCTTCCCATAACCCCTTATCCCCTTATCGCTTGAGAAGCTGTCTATTTCTGTCAAATTTATTCAATGTCCCAGCTTCCACAGCTCTCCGAGACAGCAAATTCCACAGATTTACAACCCTCTGAGAGAAGAAATTCCTCCTCATCTGTGTTTTAAATGGGCGGCCTCTTATTCTAAGATCATGCCCTCTAGTTCTAGTCTCCCCCATCATTGGAAACATCCTCTCTGCATCCACTTTGTCAAGCCCCCTCATAATCTTCCACATTTTGATAAGATCACCTCTCATTCTTCTGAACTCCAATGAGTAGAGGCCCAACCTACACAACCTTTCCTCATAAGTCAACCCCCTCATCTCCGGAATCAACCTAGTGAACCTTCTCTGAACTGCCTCCAAAGCAAGTATATCCTTTCGTAAATATGGAAACCAAAACTGCACGCAGTATTTCAGGTGTGGCCTCACCAGTATCTTGTATAGCTGTAGCAAGATTTCCCTGCTTTTATACTCCATCCCCTTTGCAATAAAGGCCAAGATACCATTGGTCTGCCTGATCAATTGCTGTACCTGCATACTATCCTTTTGTGTTTCATGCACAAGTACCCCCAGGTCCCGCTGTACTGTGGCACTTTGCAATCTTCATTTAAATAATAACTTGCTCTTTGATTTTTTTATGCCAAAGTGCATGACCTCATACTCCATCTGCCAAATTTTTGCCCACTCACTTAGCCTGTATGTCCTTTTGCAGATTTTTCGTGTCCTCCTCACACATTGCTTTTCCTCCCATCTTTGTATCATCAGCAAACTTGGCTACGTTACACTCAGTCCCTTCTTCCAAGTCGTTAATGTAGATTGTAAATAGTTGGGGTCCCAGCACTGATCCCTGCGGCACCCCACTAGTTACTGGTTGCCAACCAGAGAATTAACCATTTATCCCGACTCTCTGTTGTCTGTTCATTAGCCAATCCTCTATCCATGCTAATGTATTACCCCCAACCCCATGAACTTTTATCTTGTGCAGTAACCTTTTATGTGGCACCTTGTCAAATGCCTTCTGGAAGTCCAAATACACCACATCCACTGGTTCCCCTTGATCCACCCTATTCGTTTCATCCTCAAAGAATGACAGCAAATTTGGCAAACATGACTTCCCCTTTATAAATCCATGCTGACTCTGCCTGACCGAATTTTGCTTATCCAAATGTCCTGCTGCTGCTTCTTTAATAATGGACTCCAACATAAGGGAGGTTCAACCTGTACCATCTGAGATTATTTTTACAAAGAATCAGCCACATTTGGGATATTTGAAATTAGATTGTGTGACTTGCCAGAAAAAGCCGTGCAACTCAGCAATAATCAGTAACTCTTCTTGTGCATGCGGCACTGACTGCACTTTATCAAAGACCCTCCTCTCTGAACTGTTAGCAATCAATACTAAGTAGGAGTCCAATGAGTAAATGATTCCCTGAAGAGGTTTGTAAACCGCCCTGCCTCTCAACAACAAGAATCTAGCACCAGTTACAAGACGAGCAGCAGACACAGAACAGGATTGCCGTTTGATTTACTGTCTGTTTCTGAACGATTTTGGGATGCTAAACTATGTAAGGCGTACCACCTCAACTCCGCTAGTTTGTTTTCTTTTTAATTATTCATTTTTGGGATGTGGGTGTCACTCGCAAGGCCGACATTTATTGCCCATGCCTAGTTGCCCGTGAGACGGTGGTAGCAGTTTGATACAACTTCTTTGGCCTCTTCCGAGGGTAGTTAAGAGTCAACCATGTTGGTGAGTGACTGGAATTACATAGAGGCCACCTTGGGTAAGGACGGCAGGTTTCCTTCCCTATAGGACATTAGTCAATTAGTTGGGTTTGTACAACAATCTGACAGCTTCATGGTCACTTTTACTGATACAGGTAGAACGTCCGACATCCGGAGTTCAAAAAAACGGAATTGTCTGAAAACCGGACATTGTGCAGATTGCAAGAGTCGTTGTCTGGAATCCGGAAATATTTCCCAAAAACCAGACAGTTAAGCTGTACATACCTTTCTCCAAGCACGAATCCAAAACAGTACGCAGCCCAGCCTGGTCCGGCCTCGAGGTTGCCGGATTCGAGCCGTCGGATGTAATGCTCCGAAATCTGGAAATTCACGAAACTCGGCCCAAGGGTTTCCGGATTCGGGACGTCAGATTGTCTCCAAAGTCCGGAAATATCCGAAACTCGGCCCAGGGTTTCCAGATTCGGGATGTCGGATTGTCTCCAAAGTCCGGAAATATCCGAAACTCGGCCCAGGGTTTCCAGATTCGGGATGTCGGATTGTCTCCAAAGTCCGGAAATATCCGAAACTCGGCCCAGGATTTCTGGATTTGGGACGTTGTATTTCTTCTCCGAAATCCGGAAAAACCTGAAAACCGGAATGCCTCGGTCCAGCTTTTTATTTCCAGAATTTTAAAAATTGAATTCGAAGTCTCAAACTGCCATGGTGGGATTAGAACTCTTATCTTCTAGATTATTAATTTAGGCCTCTGAATTAGTCATAGTCCAAAACATAGACTTTATGCTACCGTACTCATTAATTAAAAAACTACATGCAAATTTTCTTCCTATAAAAGTGGCAGGTTAAGTCCTGATTCTGGTTTTACACTGCCAGTTTAGAGTTGGTGCGAAGTGAAAATTGCTTCACACTGACGCTAAACTTGCTTTGTAAAAGCATCCGAAGAGTTTTTCACTGAATGTGGTCAGAGTTTAAACCATGTGTGGCAACAAATTGAATCAATGGCTTGTTACTGTCAGTCACAAAACAGGAGCTTGCTGGGAACATTTAATTGAGTATCTGCTGGCTCTGTTTTAACATCATTGCAGTGCAAAATCACAGAATGCCAACTGAAAATTCAAAGGCAGAAAATAAGTGCATAAGGGTCGAGTGCTCAGAGAATTACTTTTCAGTAAGTCAAGATCCTGATCCTGAGAATGCACTCAGAGAACACTTATGCCTCTGCAGTCTACTCCAAGACAACTAGATTGTTATTCAGGTATTGAGATTAGCAGTTCGACTCTGGCCATTCATATTATGGGCTGCAACAGTGTTTTCTTGATTTGCACAGGTAAAACCACTACATAAGGGGAAAAAAGTTGGAGAAGCCTCTTCCAAACTCCTTGTTATGTACGAATGAGCTGAGAGGCAAAGCTGCCTTTGTCGACCCGAGTCTTTCGGCTTTGCTGTTTTCGGGGCGAAAATGGAGGCGGAGGTGGGGTGGGGGGGGAATTCACCGTCCGATTAATTTTTGTCATCTGGGCCCTGCGCCAGGGGCCTAGCGCAAAGGGAGGCGTTGTACGACTTTCGCGGTGCTAAAACGGGAACCTCACCAACTAAAGTGCGGGGCTGAAGCACTCCGAGAGAGGCCTTGGGGGCATGGGGAAAAACTCCCCCTCCAAAAAATTCACAAAAACATTCAAAAAACGTTGGCCACACCCTTACAGCACAAATCGCTGCAAAAAAAAATAAAAGAATAAAAACTGGAACTTACTTTTTTTTTGCAGTTTATCCACCTCGCCGCCGGGCTGGAACGCTGTGTTTCCCTGGCGGTCATCGCAGGCCGCGTTTCGGGGCGTACGGGTCGGGTTGCGAGTTGAAACTTCTGGCTGTGTCGCAAGGAGAGCCGTTACACACCCGGCGCAGCTCTCTCCGATAGGGCTTCTAAGCGCCGCCGCAAAACCTGGCCAGAGGATCGCGCCCGGATACACAAAAGACCCCACCGCCCCATTTTTCGCCGCGGAGGGTCAAAACCCGGCGAAAACCGGGTCGCAATCCACCTGAAAATCCAGCCCCTTTGTATGAGCAGAAGCACAAAGAATTTAACAAAAGCTGGAAACCTGCAATAAAAACAGAAAATGCTGGAAACGCTCAGCACGTCAGGCAGCATCAGTGCAGAGAGAAACAGAGTTAGCGTTTCAGGGCGTTTATCTTTTGTCAGAACATTTAATCCTCTTCTGACCTAACAGCCAAGTTTTACCAATTTTCTGGATAACTTGAACGTTGACATCGATATTCTGCCAAGGAGCAGCATATTAACACAGATTATACAAAAAGATTGGATGACATAGAAATAAATTAAATGTCAGTCTTTATTCTGCACACTTCAAGATTGTCAATGCATTTTTAATTATTAATTAAAACATTTGAAATTTTCCTACACTTTGTGGGAAAGCTATTTCTGGTTATAAACTCACCTCATTTTTTGGACAGTAGCTTGCAAAAAGAATCTCTCTTATTTTATGACTTCCTTGACTAACAGATTATTTCGACTGCTCAGTCGGCTTGGGTGGTGTCTGAGTCAGAAGGTTGTGGGTTCAAGTCCCACTCCAGAGACTTGAGCACACAGAAATCTAGGCTGACACTCCTGAGGGAACTGAGGGAGTGCTGCACTGTCAGAGGTGCCGTCTTTTGGATGAGACGTTAAACCGATGCCCCGCCTGCTCTGTCAGGTCAACATAAACAATCCCACGGCACTATTTCAAAGAGTTCTTCCTCGTGCCCTGGCCAATATTTATCCCTCAATCAGCGTCACTAAAACAGATTATCTGGCCATTATCACATTGCTGTTTGTGGGAGCTTGCTGTGCGCAAATTGGCTACCGTGTTTCCTACATCATCATAGGCAGTCCTTTGAAATCGAGGATGACTTGCTTCCACTCTAAAAGTGAGTTCTCAGGTGACTATACAGTCCAATATGGGAATTACAGTCTCTGTCACAGGTGGGACAGATAGTGGTTGAAGGAAAGGGTGGGTGAGACTGGTTTGCCGCATGCTCCTTCTGCTGCCTACACTTGGTTTCTGCATGCTCTTAGCAACGAGACTCGAGGTGCTCAGCGCCCTCCCAGATGCTCTTCTTCCACTTAGGGCGGTCTTGGGCCAGGGATTCCCAAGTGCCGTGGGGATGTTGCTTTTTTTTTCCCTACATCACACCAGCGACGACACCTCAAAAGCACTTCATTGGCTGCAAAACAATTTGGGACGTCCTGAGGTTGTGAAAGGCACTATATAAACGCGTGTTCCTTTTTCTATATTTTTACAAGCGGCCACCGAGCAAATTTGTTGGAAAATGAAGTGGCAGGCTTCATGATGTCATTCCTACATCATCTACATGACATTAAGTGCTGCCGCCCATTTCAGTGCCCTGTCTGGTGGACCCCAGGAAATGCAGGTGTAGCACAAACGGAGCTGGGACCCAGCAATATAAGTCTCCACTCCTATCATTTGTCCCTAAATCCCCCAAAATTGGCACAGACCCAATACAGTCAGCACTCCTGAAATGAATCTATCTATTAAGTGAGGAAATTGGAAATTCAAAACCATTAGGCTCCTACATCTATTCATTTCTGTTAGCTGAGTAATTTTAGCTGTAGATGATTGGGTATAACTTTTTTTCCAAGAGTTGACATTTTATTCCATTTGTCACTGCCTTTAATTTCTTGATTGACTGAGATTACTCCAGCAGCCCGCTGTACTAAAGTTCAGTAAAGTGGATGCAATAACAATACAAAATTTCCCATTACTGTGTGTAGGAAGCTCTGTCATTCTCTTTGATACAGTGATTCAATATTAATGAACCGTTAGGAGCAAAATGACAACCAAGATCAGCAACAGTTGTTGACTGTTGCATGCCTGTTTCAGAGTATTGGGCTCAATTTTCCCCAACCCCTTTATTCGACGACCTGAGATGCGCCGGCTTTGTGCACTGAAAACGGCACCAAGAAATGTGTCCCCATCCTGGCCGCTCTGCTGCGTGTCCCGTGGCTTGCCGCAGTCTGGCCAGTCAATTGGGGGGAAGAGCTAAGGCCCTGCGCCTGAACCTCTGCTGGCAGCTCTCCGCATGTGCATTCGTGTCGGGTCCGATGTGCGCGCATGCGCAGTAGCACTGAAACTTGGCACTCGGCCATTTTTAAAGCAATCGCAGTTGGTTTTGTTTTCGTGCCAGAAGGAGAGCTGTGAACCGAATTAGGTTTTGTGACCTCCCTCCCCCCAGCCTTCCAGTTGATTCAAAGGGCAGAATTTCTATCTCCCCAACTGCCCCCCACCCCCACCGATGCCACGTTCGGTCGTTCTGCTTTACCCGCTCCCGCCGCGCCCCCCCCCCCCCACCCCGTTGATATCGAGGCCAGCATCTCTCGCTCTCTCTTCCCCCCCCCCCCCGCCCCACAACCGATGCCACGTTCGGTCGTTCTGCTTTACCCGCTCCCGCCGCCCCCCCCCCCCCACCCCGTTGATATCGAGGCCAGCATCTCTCGCTCTCACTTTCCCCCCCCCAACCGATGCTGCGTTTGGTCGCTCTGCTTCCGCACCCTCCCTGTTTATTTGCAGCTGTCCCTAGCCCTGGTCGACTGGACTCCCCGTGTGCGTCTTGCCGCCCCTATCCCAGGCCGAATGGCCTCACGCACAGGCCGGCCCGCTGCCTTCCTGGGGCTGACTTTAAAGATTAAGGAAGGATTTACTTGATTTCTATGAGTATTTTAATTGTTTGAGCTTTTCCTTGCAATGTTTGGTGCTTGGTTGTTTAGTTTCAGGTCCTCTCCGGTTCCCTTCCCGCCCCTATCCCAGGCCGAATGTCCGCCGATGTACTAATGTGCGCCGATTTCTAAGGTTTTTCAGAGCTGGCCACATACGCTGACCTAATTCGATTTGGAGTAAGTTTTAGCTGGCCAAAGTGGCATAAATGGCCAAAACTGGCGTTAAGTGGTTGGGAACGCCTCCGTTTTGAAAAAGAAACTCAACTAAAAAAAATCATACCTAACTGAGTTACTCTGGAGCAAGTTGATTGGGGAAAGTGGCGTTTTTTAACTTACGGCAGAAAAACCAACTTGCTCCAAAAAAATTGGAGCAAGTCATGGCCAATTTTGAGCCCAGAGAGTGGATATCCTGAGCACAAACTAAGATGACATTTAACACAAAGAAAGAAGACTGAAAGACTTGCATTTAGATAGCGTCTTTCACGAACATCAGATGTTCAAAGCGCTATTCAGCAAATTAAATACTTTTGACGTGTAGTCACTGTTGTAATGTGGGAAATGCGGCAGCCAATTTGCATACAGCAAGCTCCCAGAAAAATAAATGTGAAAATGACCAGATAATCTGTTTTAGTGATGCTGATTGAGAGATAAATATTGGCCAGGACACTGGGAATAATTCCCCTGCTATTCTTCGAAATAGTGCCATGGGATCTTTTACATCCACCTGAGAGAGCAGACAGTCTTCGTTTTAACGTCTCATCTGAAAGACGGCACCATCGACAGTGCAGTACTCCCTCAGCACTGCACTGGATTGTCAACCTAGAATTTTGTGCTCAAGTCTCTGGAGTGGGACTTGAACCCACAACCTTCTGACTCAGAGGCGAGGGTGCTACCAACTGAGTTACGGCTGACAGATAAATAATTGTAATGGCCCTGAAATTGTGATCGGCGATATAGCTACGAAGTACACTGCCGACCTCCGAAAGAAATTCGCACTTACCTGATGCGAGGCCCCTTCGAAAACTTGTGCTGTTTTGCTGTGGATTTGAGTGCAGTGTAATGGTCCACGATCCCAGGGATCACGTGGGGCAGTACTCCAATCAGGAAATAGAAATTTCTGATGCCCGACATCAATCAAATTTTAATTTAAACAGTGTGAATATTGATTTGAATTGATGACTTATCACACCCACTGTAAATAATAATAATAATCATTATAACACTCAAGCCAAACTGGCGAGGAATATTTTGTGTAAAATGAACACGGATTCCTTTCGAGGATCTGTTCAGTTTTGCTTACTTAGAGTACAACTATTATTCAAAGCAAGGTATGGCAAAAGAAATATTCGGCAGTAAATCTTGTTTCAATCATATCCAATTACTTTGTTCTGCAAAAAGTCTGGTGGCTGGGAATAATTCGTAATCAGAGTGAAGAACAGCAGCGAAAGAACAATACGAATTAATGTCAGTGTTTGTATGACAATGCAAAGCTATGTTGGATATTAAAAATGTATGCACAACTACCCCCTTCTCCTTATGCTGTGCAAACAGGCTCCTGTGCCTGTTTGCACCAACCATAACATTTTCAAGCGTAATTGCTGGGCAGTTGGTCGGCAATTAGCCCAACTCTGCGCCAGCAATGAGGATTTCACAGTCGCAACAGAGGATCTGTTTATTCAGAACTTGACAGATCGCAAGTTTGGGATTTAGCAATGCCGAACCTACGGTCAATTTCAAAGGCGGTACGCCATCATACCAACCGCAAATTCTTCCCCAGCAAGGTGAGCACAGATATGCCTCTTAAACACCTTGCATCGAGAGGGACATTACTCATTCAAATGCTGGAAAACCTGTCAAGCTGCTGAGGTCTGGAAATGTTATCCTGTTGTTTGTGAAGTGGGATTGGGTTAATTGTTGTCAAGTGGCAGGAAAGTACAATGCAAAGCTATGTTGGACTCCAAACCAGACTCCAAACGACAGGTCTGTTTTGGAGTTTGAAACCTGACCTTTCTTCCTACTGCCTGATTTTCAGGTGATATTTGGGTGGATAGGCGCGGATTAACCATGGGGCGGATGGGGCTGCAGCCCCAGGCCCACCAAAGAACATAGGCCCACTAACTAAATACATCTATATACAGAAGTATCTATATACACGAATGTACCTATATACAAAACAGAATATAGACTAGCCTGTTTTATTTCGCATGTTATTGAGAGAAATTTGCATATATGCATCGGAATCTAGTATTGCAATGTTATCAAAACCAGAATATATTCCTACTTGATACAGAATATATGCTTTCATTGTTGAATATACTGGCCTATTGTTTTCATACTCAGAATCAGAATCATATACGTAATGTATTGAACGTGAACAAACATAACTATAGGCCCATTTGGATCAGTTTGCCCCAGGCCCATTAGGCCCTTAATCCGGCCCTGATAGGGGTGGACACGGGAACGAGAGCAGGAATTCTTTATGCTGATCGTGAACCTGTTCTGCAAGTATCCTTTTAAAGGATCCCTCGGCTCAACATGGGAAGGTTGACATGCCCTTACTCTCCAGTTAGCAACGTCTCCCTCCTCCTCCACACGAGCTATTCCTCCTCACTCAGACACTGTGTCTCAGCCCATTTCTGAGCCGATGGGCAAATGCAGATCACGTGATGCTCTGCTGTTTTCCTGCTTACGTTTTGCCTGAGTGGAAAATGTCTTTTCAACCCATTCAGAACTCACCCTGAACGTTCTTGAATTTCTGGTTTGTGGGAATGCCAGACTCTTTTTTTAAAAACACATTCGCAGTTATTCCTGAAGTGTTGATATTTGAAAGGAATTTGATGGCTATTTTCCGTAGGCTGGGAGATCGGGGATGCATGTACTCCGGTATTCTGTTCTGCCGTTGTGTAAGCAGAGTTGAATCTCTCAGCTGACTGTTATGTTTGCTGCCCTTTGGCTTCTCCAGCCTGCGAACCAAACTGCTTGCCTTAAATGGCACAAATTCACGCATTAGAAATGTTTATTAAAGTATAGTATTCATTCTAGTTAGCTGCCAGACATAATGATATCCAGTGCTTTTAATTCTCTGCCAGTTTTTTTAATGCGTCAGTTTTTACTTTGGGACTATCAGAGTATATTGGTCATCAGCAGGTTCTCCTGATATCCTGCTGCATATTTATCCCTTTAACTAACACCATCAAACACAGGTGGCTCATTCATTGGCTGTTTGTGGCACCCTGCAGTGCACAAATTGGCTGCTGTATTTGCTTGGATAACAACAGCAACTGTTGTTCAACAACAATTCATTGGCCTCAAAGCACGTGAGGATGTGAAAGACGCCATCTGAGTGCAAGAGTGTTCTTCTTCAATGGCCAACTGATTCATCCAAATTAATTTGTGCCCCAAATATTTCAGATGAATGAGGTTTTGGCAGTGGGCTTATTACAGTATGCAAACCAGGGTTCTCCAACCCCTATTGCCATTTTCGGTTGCGCTGTGCGCTCTCAGATCATTTCCATGGGTGATAGACAAGAATAGGCCCAGCCAAAGTAAGTGTGACATTATGAAAATTCATTGGCTGCATGTCATTGGTGAAATACGGATGTTAGGTAGGATTTTCCTCTGAAATTACGCAGCTTTTCTTGCTTAACTCGGGCAGACGGGTAGTAATTAGGACCAGGTTCTGTCCTGCCATTTGCTGGCCTGTATCACTTGTCCAGTGTCACTTCTGTGGAAAATTGGGTGCCCACCCAAATAGGGGCAGATGTAACCAAATAACTTTTAGATGACAGAATGACCACTTGTGTCACATTTTTTGTCATCACCATGGCCACACTGGATGTAAGGCACACCCATATACAACAAGTCTCCCGTATTGCTGGGACTGAATGACACCTTAAAAAAAGTAAAAAGCCTACCACAGAGAGTACATTCAATCATGGGGGAATCGATTTGCATTCCCCTACTGAAATTTTGCAGGATATCTGTCTGAGGCCAGATATCCCTAGCCTAGAGTAGGACAGCCTGTTTATCCTGTTGTTGGCACCAGTCCTGTAACAGCAGGGATTGTCCACTCCTGCCAGGAAGCCAAGAGGCACACCTAATGTAGGTAGCAACAGAGTGAGAGTGTACTTTTAGCATCCAGATTCCTGGCTGTTTTGAATCTTGCCAAAGTACCGATGCCAGTTTTGAAAGCAGATTTATTTTGTTTAATTTTGTTTTCCTTCCCTTTTTTCCCTTCTCACTTGATGACACTGGGGTCGATTTTCATTTGTTTGGCCTGGTGTTAATGCGGCGGTCAAAGCCTTGAAACGGGGCCGGTAGCCTTATCTCGCCGGTTCATGCCGACAAAGAAACCGGTGCCATTTTTAAGGGAGTATATAGGAACTTAGGAACAGGTGTAGGCCGTTCAGCCCCTCGAGCCTGTTCCGCCATTCAGTGAGATCAAGGCGGTTCTGTGACCGAACTTCATACACCAGCCTTTGGCCCATATCCCTTAATACCATTGCTTAACAAAAATCTATCAATCTCAGATTTGAAATCAACAATTCATCTGGCATCAATTGTCGTTTGCGGAAGAGCATTCCAAACTTCTACCACCCGTGGTGTGAGACTATTGGTGAATGGGGAATTGGGATTGCGTTCACTGGTATCACAGTCAGTTGAGTTGATCACTGACAGCCCGGCCAGAAAGGTTGCCTCCTCGCTTCTTCTTCTTCTTCTTCCTCCTCCTCCTCCTCCTCCTCCTCCTCCTCCTCCTCCTCCTCGTCCTCGTCCTCGTCCTCCTCCTCCTCCTCCTCCTCCTCCTCCTCCTCCTCCTCCTCCTCCTCGTCCTCGTCCTCGTATATGTGGTGGCAAGGACTGTGCCCTCATGATGACGAGGTTGTGGAACACGCAGCAGACCACGACAGATTTTGAGATGCGCTCTGGCGAGTACTGCAGGGCTCCTCCAGGATGGTCTGCTCGATCACATGACTTTCGTTGTATTCATGCTGCTCATGGGTGCTTGGGTTGCGCACTGGAGTAGTGAGCCAGGTGCTCAGCAGATAGACCTTACTGCCCCGTGGCCATCCTCTGGTTTGTCGTGGTGGTCCAAATCCAAATGGGACAACAGACTGCCTCAGAATGAAGGCATCATGACTGCTGCTAGGATACCAAACATTGGCCTGCATGGTGCGTTGAGTATGGTTGCACACCAGTTGGGCATTGAGGGCATTGACTCATCCAACGCACTCCTGCCTGGCCTCGCACATTCTACCAGACATATACTTGGGGTCATCCAAAACTCGGCAGCCCATGTTCTAACCCGCACCAAGTCCCGCTCACCCATCACCCCTGTGCTCGCTGACCTACATTGGCTCCCAGTTAAGCAACGCCTCGATTTCAAAATTCTCATCCTTGTTTTCCAACCCCTCCATGGCCTCACCCCTCCCTATCTCTGTAATCTCCTCCAGCCCCACAACCCCCTGAGATATCTGCGCTCCTCTAATTCTGCCCACTTGAGCAACCCTGATTATTATCGCTTAACCATTGGTGGCCGTGCCTTCAGCTGTCTAGGCCCCAAGCCTGTCTAAATCTCTCCACCTCGCGACCTCTGATTCCTCCTTTATGACACTCTTTAAAACCTACATCTTTGGTCATCTGCCCTAATTTCTCCTTATGTGTCTTGGTGTCAAATTTTTTGCCTTGTAACATTCCTGTGAAGTGCCTTGGGATATTTTATTATGTTGAAGGCGCTATATAAATGCAAGTTGTTGCTGTTGAGTGGAATCCCTTTCGGTTGCAGTACACCTCCCAAGTTGAATTGCGGCCCCCCACAAAACGATGTGTGTGGACTCATTGACACCCTGCATCAAGGGGAAGTCTGCAATCCTCGTGAAGCCATGTTCTCGCTCCACCTACTGCTCCCTGGCCAAATAGAAGGAAATGCATTCACCTCTTTTGGAATACAGAGCCTCGGTTACCTCCCATACGCAACAGTGCACCACAAACTAGGAGATGTTGCAAATATCTCCTGCTCCAGCCTGGAAGCCAGCTCAAAGTATAAATGTTCATGGCCACCATGACCTTCACAGCCACTGGCCAAGCGGTCCTCTCCCTGCCCAGGGGTTGCAGTTGTGGCTGCAGCAGGTGGCAGACTTCAGTGAGCACCTCCTTAGTGTAGCGAAGATGTCTCACACGCTGTTCCTCACCGAGGTTCAGGTAGAAGTATTCCTCCCTGAACACCCAGGTGGATATGGCCTCCTGCTGAGAGCCTTTCTCCCTCTCCTCCTCCTCCCTCTGCCAGCAGCTTGTACTGCTCTGTGTCACCTTTACTCATTCTCCCTGACATGCTGTATCCATATCTTGGAGCAAGTGGTCTGTGCAGAATCCTTGAAGTCAGGACAAAGTCCTTCAGCAGTGCCACACCTGTAGAATTTAGCAACTTTAAAGAACTCTAGAGACCATCAAACACTTAACAAACTCAGCCACAGCCAACAGCCAGTAGAAATCAATCAACACCTAACCTGTAAGTAGTTGGCCTCTTTAAGTAGCACTGGTGGGGAGTCCTTCCCGCTGCTGAACGCGTGTTCAGCTGTACGGGTTTAAGAGGGCCTTGGTGGAGCATTGAGCTCCAAAATGGCAGCGCTGGCGTCAAATCATTGAGGTCACAATGTGCCTATTCTGCATACTTCTGGCGCACACTGCCCACGCCTGTGCTGACCACCTACCCAAGCTGGCATGTGGCACGCCCCGCACCAGAAGTGTGCGCAGGCACCGCGGACAACATTATGAACCCAAATCGGCACCTGTAGCGCCCAAGCAACAGGTGTTGCGGAGCCAAGTTTTGCGGCCAGTGTATCTAGGGGAGAAATCGAGGCAATACCTGATCCTAACCTTGCCCCATGTCCACACAATTGTGCAGCCCTGGGATAGCAACCAGGAGAGGGAACCCTGGCTAGTTGATCTTTCCCTCACCAGCCCAGGCAAACTGCAACTAATTGCATCACGCCAACTACACCATGGCTGAGATCAGTGAACACTGCACAGAATATTTCCAAATATAGATGCTTCTCATTTAATAAATGTCTTATTGTTCGTAAAGTGTGGAAATACAGACCTGCACTACTTAGCAAATGATATGGCTGGCTGCAAAGCTGAGCGAGGCAATTCTATAAGCTGTAAAAACTATTATAGTCTTTCAGGTTACACTTCATTAGATAAGTAATGAGTTCCAGATAACAGTAGATTAGGGCTGTCACAGTGACCATAATGCCCAATGCATCAGTAAATTCAAAAATATTAGAACTCCCATAGCAGCTCTCCTGTTCATTAACGTTAATAGCTTTTGAATTATATTTTTGGGGCAATCATATGATATATTAATTATTTTCATGTTTCATTTTCAAATGAAATTTTCACAAATTACACCTTTTGCAAATAAGCAGGCCTGCTGAGTAGCATATGCCATGATTTAAATGTGCTTTGATAACCTTATTAAATATGGCTTTGCCAATGAAGACTTAATTACAATCTGGAGTACACTAAATTCATTTCTCCAGTGGAACCAAAGGGAGGTTGTTTCATCATTTTTGTGGATGTGGAAATAGCTCAGCTTTTGATAAGGTTGCTGCACACCATGAAACAGTAGCAGCGGCGAGAATGATCAGTAATAGGACTCTTCCTTTATGTAACCAAAAAAAACAAAAGAAGTGTAGATGCCGGAAATCTGCAAACAACACAAAAAGCTGGGATTGCTCAGCAGGTCAGTCAGCATTTATGGAGAAAACAGATCCATTTCAGTTAGAGACCCTTCATCAGAAATCAATGAAAGGAACAGAACAAAGAGCAGGAGCTGTGCAAACACACAGTTACTCACATGTACAGGGAGGTCAAATCACCACACACACACACACACACACACACACACAGTTATACACACACACACACACACACACACAGTCACAGGCGCACACACACACACAGTCACAGGCACACAGAGTCACAGGCACACACACACAAACACACAGACACACACACACACACACACACAGTTACACACACACACACACACACACACAGTCACAGGCGTGCACACACACACAGTTACACACACACACAGTCACAGACACACACACACAGTTACACAGGCACACACACACAGTTACACACACACACACAGGCACACACACAAACACACACACACAAAGTCACAGACACATACACACACACACACAGTCACACACACACAGTCACACACACACACACACAGTTACACACACACACAGTCACACACACTGGAGGGGTGTAGAACCATCTGTGAAACACTTTCATTTTGTTTGGTCATTTCTTCTAGTTCTGACATAGTTTACATCCGAAGCATTCGCTGACTGACCTGTCGAGTGTTTCCAGCTTTTTCTGTTTATGTATTTTATTGTATGTCTTCACACTGCCACCTGGAGCCTTGCAGACGCTATTCAATTTACACTTCTGACTCCAGGGAACCTCTCTTTAATGCACTAAGCATTCCAATAATATCTCATTGACAATACTTACATTTATGAAGTGTGCCCTATGACATAATTGCACCATTGCAAAGTGCTTCACACAATGGGGGTTGATTTTGACTTTTGGGTGGCCAACTGGCAGAGCTGGTCACCCGTACCCGGCGGAGGGGAAGTGGGGGTGGGGTTGTAATCGGGAATTGGAGATCCCATGTTATTTTTATGGTTCAAGGTTCAAGATTTGCCATTAATTGGGGATCCTCACTCACTGATCCCAGTACTGTTCCCTCACTGGGGGTCCTCACTCACTGATCCCAGTACTGTTCCCTCACTGGGGATCCTCACTCACTGATCCAAGTACTGTTCCCTCACTGGGGATCCTCACTCACTGATTCCAATACTGTCCCCTCACTGGGGGTCCTCACTCACTGATCCCAGTACTGTTCCCTCACTGGGGGTCCTCACTCACTGATTCCAATACTGTCCCCTCACTGGGGATCCTCACTCACTGATCCCAGTACTGTTCCCTCACTGGGGATCCTCACTCACTGATCCCAGTACTGTTCCCTCACTGGGGATCCTCACTCACTGATCCGAGTACTGTTCCCTCACTGGGGATCCTCACTCACTGATTCCAATACTGTCCCCTCACTGGGGGTCCTCACTCACTGATCCCAGTACTGTTCCCTCACTGGGGATCCTCACTCACTGATCCCAGTACTGTTCCCTCACTGGGGATCCTCACTCACTGATCCCAGTACTGTTCCCTCACTGGGGATCCTCACTCACTGATTCCAATACTGTCCCCTCACTGGGGGTCCTCACTCACTGATCCCAGTACTGTTCCCTCACTGGGGATCCTCACTCACTGATCCGAGTACTGTTCCCTCACTGGGGGTCCTCACCCACTGATCCCAGTACTGTTCCCTCACTGGGGGTCCTCACTCACTGATCCCAGTACTGTTCCCTCACTGGGGATCCTCACTCACTGATCCGAGTACTGTTCCCTCACTGGGGATCCTCACTCACTGATTCCAATACTGTCCCCTCACTGGGGGTCCTCACTCACTGATCCCAGTACTGTTCCCTCACTGGGGATCCTCACTCACTGATCCGAGTACTGTTCCCTCACTGGGGATCCTCACTCACTGATTCCAATACTGTCCCCTCACTGGGGGTCCTCACTCACTGAGCCCAGTACTGTTCCCTCACTGGGGATCCTCACTCACTGATCCCAGTACTGTTCCCTCACTGGGGATCCTCACTCACTGATCCGAGTACTGTTCCCTCACTGGGGATCCTCACTCACTGATTCCAATACTGTCCCCTCACTGGGGGTCTTCACTCACTGATCCGAGTACTGTTCCCTCACTGGGGCTCCTCACCTACTGATTCGAGTACTGTTCCCTCACTGGGCATCCTCACTCACTGATCCGAGTACTGTCCCCTCACTGGGGGTCCTCACTCACTGATCCCAGTACTGTCCCCTCACTGGGGGTTCTCACTCACTGATCCCAGTACTGTTCCCTCACTGGGGGTCCTCACTCACTGATCCCAGTACTGTTCCCTCACTGGGGGTCCTCACTCACTGATCCCAGTACTGTTCTCTCACTGGGGGTCCTCACTCACTGATCCCAGTACTGTCCCCTTACTGGCGTTTCTCATTCACCGATCCCAGGTGATCATCCCTGGGAGTCCCACCCCCCAGAATTTCCATTACCCCTCCCCGCTCCCAACACCTTACATCCTCAGAATATCAAACCTAGAGCCGAAGAGGCCCAGCAAATCTATCACCTGTGAAACTGATTGGAGTGTGTGCCGTGCAGACTCTGACCAATTCTGACCTAAAATGCCAATCAGGGTCCGACCACTTATTTTAAGGGTTCAACTGCCTGAAATAGGCGATCGCTTTGTGTGCCTAACAGTAGGCCCCTTTCAAAATGTCACTGGTCGCATTGTCAGTGTTAATGGAGTACTAAGGCTGCGGACCCCACTTCGGGATCAATGCTACCCTGTTAACATCAGACGAAACCAGTTTAAATCGATCCCAATGAATTACTTTTGAAGTGTAGTGACTGCTGTAGACAATTTAGTGCACTTACTTGTTTCTATTATTCTGGCCATGCAGGAAAATGCTCCAGCTTCAAGATTTTCCATTAAGAGTAGTCATTAACTACTTTAAAAAAAATCCGGTATTTTGCAATCAGAAAAGATTATGTTATACTGCTTGGTGCTGTTGCCTAATTGTGCGGGGAAATGAAAAATGTCAAGTGGCAATTTTGGCGATATGTAATGTATGTGGCAATGGCTGTGTAATGCTAAGTTGCCTGTGTTGATAACAGTATGAGGTTGGAGCAGCTCAGTGTGATGATGTCAGTATGAGGTTCACATTTTGTTGAATATATGAGTTTGGAGTGCTTGTGTATTGAAGCTAGTGTGAGATTCCTATTCCTAAAAGAAACTAAGACAGCAGACGCGGTGGAACACGGAAGATATGTGAAAGTCCGCCTGATGGTTCTTGTCGCGTGCTACCTCAAAAGTAACCAATCACAGTATGTCAAGCAGCCAATGGTGCTGCATGAAAGAAGGCATTTTCTAATTGGCTGCACTCAATGTCTGGGGTGAAATTCAACTTCATGGCACAAACTAGCTGGTAGTGGATTTTCAGCCCATTATACGTCTCACGTGATTTTCCTTTCCATTGAATGAAGTCAGTAGAAAGGAAAACCAGATGGGGTTTATAATCGATGACCAATCCACTTCCGCCCCCGTGCAAACTTGAATTTGATCACTTCTGTGTTAATATCGTTGCGAAGTCAGCCTGTCTATTGATAGCAGTGTGAGGTTGTTGTGTCTGTGTTTTAATTGTAGGCCACATTGTCCGCATGCCAGACACGAGGCTCCCAAAACAAGCTCCTTCATGGCAAACGAGCCAAAGGTGGGCAGAGGAAATGTTACAAAGACACCCTCAAAGCCTTCCTGATGAAGTGCAACATCCCCACCGACACCTGGGAGTCCCTGGCCCAAGACCGCCCTAAGTGGAGAAAGTGCATCCAGGAGGGAGCTGAGCACCTCGAGTCTCATCGCCGAGAGCATGCAGAAATCAACCGCAGGCAGTGGAAAGAGCGTGTGGCAAATCTGTCCCACCCTCCCTTACCCTCAACAACTATCTGTCCCACCTTTGACAGGGACTGTAGCTCTCATATTGGACTGTTCAGCCACCTAAGGACTAATTTTAAGAGTGAAAGCAAGTCTTCCTCGATTCTGAGGGACTGCCTGTAATGATGATGATGAGATTAGACTGTCTAGGGTTGATGTTCCGAAAAGATTCTAAATGGGATACATAGTGAAGTGTGCTCTACACAATTATGGTAATCAGTTGACCGAGGATAATTATGTCGAATTGTTTCAACGGGTTATCCCAGTTTTCTGTGGTCAACTCATTATCAGAAATATGCATAGCGTCAGGTGCTAATTTGGACATGTGTGGGGAGCAGTAACTGGAGTGCCAGTGCAATTTAATGGGATCCGGACAATTAAAGGGATGTGGACTTCCAATTAAAGGGAACAAAAATTCTTGCAGTCTTAGGAAAGTCTCAAAGAATATTTCAGACTTGTTGATGGCCTTTACCAAGTTTGAAGGGGGAGGGGGCTCGGAAGTAAATGGTAAGAATGAAGTGAAAGGGAACCTGCCAATCTGCCAGCAACTGATGATGCAGCGAAGTGCCTAAAGGCTCCTATTGATGGTCGCTGAAGAAGTACTACATAAGGAGGGATAGCCTGTTTGTGAATCCGGATCACCATCCCTATTAGTCAGCATTACAGCATGCCTATGAGGAGGTGGGAAAAGGCCTGATTCCACAGATGGCCATTACTGTCACTGGTCGTGTGAGCTTTATGGTGCCTTTTACCGACTGGAAACCGAGCAGCAAATGGCGCAGGGTTGCATCTGCCTTTCAGACTCTGTAAAGGCAGCTCTCCACAACACTTGTTAGGTCGATGTGACAGTGGTTTCTGGTATATTTGTGCGTGTAGCCAATTAGAGAATGCCTTTTTTCATGCCGCAGCGTTGACAGCATAACAGATTGTGATAGTTGCTTTTGAGAAAGCACACGGCAATACCGTCAGCCAGGCATTCACATATCTTCTGGGTTCCATCCTGTCTGCTGTCATAGTTTCCTTTGGGAATAGGAAGTTTTCAGATGCTCTAATTCTCTGCCATGAAAAGGAATGTACGCCTCTGCCAGCAGAAAGAGATGTGCTGGTACCAGTGAGTGGGCACAAGCACCTCGGGTGCAGCCCCTCTGCCTCTCATCCCTCCGCTGGTCCTCATCAACTTCCTCCACAAAGCTCAGATATGGACTCCCATTTGGAAATCTATTGGGAGCTACATAAAAAACACAGCAGAACAATGGGAACAAAGGCTCAAAAATCATAGCAGAGAAAAAGATGGAAGATGGTCAATGATATGTCCTTACTATATAGTATAAATGTATACAAGGCCCATACTAGAGAGAAGGTCATTCTGTGACCAGTCTTTTATTAGCCAGCACTGAAGTGGAGAAGATGGGTGGAACTTCCCCTTTTATACCTGAAAGTCTAGGTTAGGAGTGTCTCCCACAAGTTCGCCACCTAGTGGTCAGTGTTCTCACGGTGTACAACTTAGGTCAGTTTAAACATGGATTACAATGACAGTTGAATACATGACATCCAAGAAATGCCCTTTACATTATTGTATCCCTTAATTGAACTTCCGTATAATTACCACTGGCTAGCGACCCTCCTTGTGTGAAGTTGGAGCCTCTGGGGCATAAATTCACTCCCGCCGGAAACGGGGCCCACTCACCGTGTTTCTGCTGTTTTCACCATCGTAATGGATGCGGTGGCCTCTTGCACGAAATTCAGCTCTTTGTCTTTTTTTCCCCCACGGGGCAGAAGTCGGTCATAATGGGGCCGGAAGTAGGGGCAGGAGTGGAGCGTCCGCCGCTGTCGGTCATCAGCGTAGCACTGATGACATCATCACGCTGGTGCATCACCACGCCTCTTCCCTTTACTTAAAGGGGAGGGCCACTGCGAGCTCTGCGAGCACTCCCACCCCGTTTCAATGGTTTTTAACTGCATAGAAACATATAAACAGAGAAAACGGGTGCAGGAGTAGGCCATTCGGCTCTTCGGGCCTGCACCACCATTCAATAAGATCATGGCTGATCATTCACCTCCGTACCCCTTTCCTGCTTTCTCTCCATACCCCTTGATCCCTTTAGCTGTAAGGGCCATATCTAACTCCCTCTTGAATATATCCAATGAACTGGCCTCAACAACTCTCTGCGGAAGAGAATTCCAAAGGTCAACAATGCTCTAAGTGAAGAAGTTTCTCCTCATCTCAGTCCCAAATGGCTTACCCCTTATCCTTAGACTGTGTCCCCTGGTCCTGGACTTCCCCAACATCGGGAACATTCTTCCTGCATCTAACCTGTCCAGTCCCGTCAGAATTTTATATGTTTCTGAGATCCCCTCTCATCCTTCTAAACTCCAGTGAATAAAGGCCCAGTTGATCCAGTCTCTCCTCATATGTTAGTCCTGCCATCTCGGGAATCAGTCCCTCAATCGCAAGAACGTCCTTCCTCAGATTAGGAGACCAAAACTGAACACAATATTCCAGGTGAGGCCTCACCAAGGTCCTGTACAACTGCAGTAAGACCTCCCTGCTCATGTACTCAAATCCTCTCGCAATGAAGGTCAACATACCATTTGCCTTCTTCACTGCCTGCTGTACCTGCATGCCAACTTTCAATGACTGATGTACCATGACACCCAGGTCTCGTTGCAACTCCCCTTTTCCTAATCTGCCGCCATTCAGATAATATTCTGCCTCGTGTTTTTGCCACCAAAGTGGATAACCTCACATTTATCCACATTATACTGCATCTACCATGCATTTGCGCACTCACCTAACCTGTCCAAGTCACCCTGCAGCCTCTTAGCGTCCTCCTCACAGCTCACACCGCCACCCAGCTTAGTGTCATCTGCAAACTGGGAGATATTACACTCAATTCCTTCATCTAAATCATTAATGTATATTGTCAATAGCTGGGGTCCCAGCACTGAGCCCTGCGGCACCCCACTAGTCACTGCCTGAATATTTTCAGAGCCACTGCACAGTTGTTTGGCAAGTTACAAGGTAGCAGTGTATTGAAAGGTACATACTGCAGTTGTTGTTGGCTAATTTAATGAATCCCAATGGCAAAGAAATGGATTTACTTTTAACGTTTTAAAGCTGCACTGTCTACAAACTAATTACTCTTTTCAATGTCGAGTGCAACGGTATAGAAAAAATTGCTAGCAACATCCCTTCTGAATATACGAAAGCTTTTGCTGCGAAGGCCAGAAACATGCAGTCTATGCACTTCCCAACCCAACTTCTGCTTTTGTCCCACCCTCCTCACCCTCCTTTCTATTAGCTCTGTGATTGGCAGAATCCCAGAGGCAAATTGCAGAGGCCAGCAGTATGTGTTCACGTGTAGCATTGTTGATATCCGCTTTCACAACAGAAATTTGAATATCTTCACAACAGACACCACTGGGGGAAAAAATTAATGTTAACAATTTGGCTTTTTTAGGGGGGAAAGAGAGGGAACCAGCAAGGGAGGGGCCAGAGGTGAAAGAAGGATTGCCTGTTCAACAAGCTTTTCCTGGTTTTCTGTCCAGGACTGTAAGGGGGGCGTTCGAAGTGCTTCTCCAGATACGAGAGTGATATTCAAGTCTTAGATGTCCTTTGAGTTTATAAAAAAATTAGAGTTATTGTGGGGGAAAGAATCGGGAACAAAAGAGAAGTGACTTTAGTAATGGCAGACGTGTGAAGTTTCATTTCAGATCAGAGGCAGTGGTGAGCTCGAGAGCAACAATAGGTAAAGAACTAACGGTAAAGCCATCAAAGGCAAGCAGTTGTATTTGTTGGTCAGACATGTAGAAGGTACAAAGACTCTGGATAGAAATTAGTCAATGCCTGAAAATGGGTGCAGTTGTGGGCCTTGGGCCATTGCTCCTTGGGCCTCATCTGAATAATCGGGGCGATGGTTTCATCTCCACAGGCAGCTCGCCTGACAGGAAAAGATATTTCAGACTGTGGCCCTCGGGTAGGTCCCAGGAACGTGTTTGGTGTGGGCTTACAGGGTTGGAGGGAGAGCCGATTGTAATGCCTATGGAGTGGAGAGAGCAGTTCTGCTCTCCCAGGCTCCAAGTGAAGGTTTCAAACTTAACTGGTGGCTCCAGGGGCCGCTGAAGAATCCTGAGCATGCAGGCCCGAAGCCCGCCCTGCTCATCGGGAACTAATTTTGAAAAGGGGTCCTTCAACAGGCATTTAGCCCCCTCATTAACAAGTCCACCTGGGATGCCTAAAACATTATCCCCATGAATTTAGCAGTGGAACCACGCCTGTCTAGATTGGGCACTGGCCAGTCCATTGCAAAACTGGTATGCTTTGTGCCCATTTAATGCCCGAAAAACGGACACACACTTAACAATTTCTACCCCTCTGTCTTTGAAGAACTGAAGCAAGATTTTTATCGTCCCATTAAAGGGCATGGAAGAAATCACGAAATAACAAAACTGTATTGAAAGAATGGAGGTCATGTTCAGGATGCAGTCACAAACAAAATCACAGATGGGGTTCGATGTTGAGTGGAGATGGTCACTGATATGAAGAAGGAACAAAGCAGGAGAGAGAAAAGGGGTCTGGGACCTCTTGAATGGCTGGAAAAGGTGTCAGAAGTTGAAATATCGCCTATTGAACAGACAGAGTCATTTGAGAGAGAAACATGAGCATAGCTTTGGAGTAAACTGGTACAATATAAACTTGCTTTGGCGTATTGATCGTGTTTGTTTTGCCCAGAATCTTCTCCAGTTCCATTCCTTTAAGGTGTATCATTCCAAGGCTTATTGGAAGCTTTGATATGATGTATCTTCACAAAGAGCAATTGCCTGATGAGTGAAATTACAACACGTTCATGTCCTGGGAAACAGTTCTCCAACGACAGTCCTCCAGAGATCGTCTTGGCTGTGACAGTAAGTCTGCACTGCAGTTTTGGCCATCCAACCTCAGAAAGGACATAGATGCATTAAAAAGGGTTCGGAGAAGAGTGACCAAGATAGTTTGGGTATTCCTGGACTAAGTTATTAAGAAAAGCTCAAGTGACTGTGGAGAAAAGACGACTGAGGGGAGACACATCACGGTTTTAAAAATGCTAGGAGCTAGGAGCAAAGAGCTAGGAGCTAAATTAAAACGTAGGACCTCAAAAGTAGTAATCTCGGGATTGCTACCAGTGCCACGTGCTAGTCAGAGTAGGAATTGCAGGATAGCTCAGATGAATACGTGGCTTGAGCAGTGGTGCAGCAGGGAGGAATTCAAATTCCTGGGGCATTGGAACCGGTTCTGGGGGAGGTGGGACCAGTACAAACTGGACAGTCTGCACCTAGGCAGGACCGGAACCAATGTCCCAGGGGGAGTGTTTGCTTGTGCTGTTGGGGAGGAGTTAAACTAATATGGCAGGGGGATGGGAACCAATGCAGGGAGACAGAGGGAAATAAAAAGGAGACAAAAGCAAAAGACAGAAAGGAGATGAGTAAAAGTGGAGGACAGAGAAACCCAAGGCAAAAAACAAAAAGGGCCACTGAATATAAAGGGGCTGCAGGAGGGGTCAAACTAAAAATCATGGTTTAAAAACTAGTATTAAAACACTCTACCTAAACGCACGCAGCATTCGAAATAAAGTAAATGAGTTGACGGCACAAATCATTACAAATGGGTATGATTTGGTGGCCATTACAGAAACGTGGTTGCAGGGTGGCCAAGACTGGGAATTAAACATACAGGGGTATCTGACGATTCGGAAAGATAGACAAGAAGGGAAAGGAGGTGGAGTAGCTCTGTTAATAAAGGATGATATCAGGGCAGTTGTGAGAGACGATATTGGCTCCGATGAACAAAATGTTGAATCGTTGTGGGTGGAGATTAGAGATAGTAAGGGGAAAAAGTCACTGGTGGGCGTAGTTTATAGGCCCCCAAATAATAACTTCACGGTGGGCAGGCAATAATCAAGGGAATAATGGAGGCATGTGAAAAAGGAATGGCAGTAAACATGGGGGATTTTAACCTACATATCGATTGGTCAAATCAAATCGCACGGGGTAGCCTGGAGGAGAAATTCATAGAATGCATACGGGATTGTTTCTGAGAACAGTATATTACAGAACCTACAAGGGAGCAAGCTATCTTAGATCTGGTCCTGTGTAATGAGGCAGGAATAATAAACGATCTCCGAGTAAAAGATCCTCTCGGAATGAGTGATCACAGTATGGTTGAATTTGTAATACAGATTGAGGGTGAGGAAGTAGTGTCTCAAACGAGCGTACTATGCTTAAATAAAGGGAACTACAGTGGGATGAGGACAGAGTTGGCTAAACTAAATGGTGGCACAATTGAGGAACAGTGGAGGACTTTTAAGGAGCTCTTTCATAGTGCTCAACAAAAATATATTCCAGTGAAAAAGAAGGGCGGTAAGAGAAGGGATAACCAGCCGTGGATAACCAAGGAAATAAAGGAGAGTATCAAATTAAAAACCAATGGGTATAAGGTGGCCAAGGTTAATGGGAAACTAGAAGATTGGGAAAATTTTAAACGACAGCAAAGAATGACTAAGAAAGCAATAAAGAAAGGAAAGATAGATTACGAAGGTAAACTTGCGCAAAACATAAAAACGAATAGTAAAAGCTTTTACAGATATATAAAACGGAAAAGAGTGACTAAAGTAAATGTTGGTCCCTTAGAAGATGAGAAGGGGGATTTAATAATGGGAAATGTGGAAATGGCTGAGACCTTAATCAATTATTTTGCTTCGGTCTTCACAGTGGAAGACACAAAAACCATGCCAAAAATTGCTGGTCACAGGAATGTGGGAAGGGAGGACCTTGAGACAATCACTATCACTATGGGGGTAGTGCTGGACAGGCTAATGGGACTCAAGGTAGACAAGTCCCCTGGTCCTGATGAAATGCATCCCAGGGTATTAAAAGATGGCGGAAGTTATAGCAGATGCATTCGTTATAATCTACCAAAATTCTCTGGACTCTGGGGAGCTACCAGCGGATTGGAAAGCAGCTAATGTAACGCCTCTGTTTAAAAAAGGGGGCAGACAAAAGGCAGGTCACTATAGGCCGGTTAGTTTAACATCTGTAGTGGGGAAAATGCTTGAAACTATCATTAAGGAAGAAATAGCGGGACATCTCGATAGGAATAGTGCAATCAAGCAGACGCAGCATGGATTCGTGAAGGGGAAATCGTGTTTGACTAATTTACTGGAATTCTTTGAGGATATAACGAGCATGGTGGATAGAGGTGTACCGATGGATGTGGTGTATTTAGATTTTCAAAAGGCTTTCGATAAGATGCCACACAAAAGGTTACTGCAGAAGATAGAGGTACACGGAGTCAGAGGAAATGTATTAGCATGGATAGAGAATTGGCTGGCTAACAGAAAGCAAAGAGTCGGGATAAATGGGTCCTTTTCGGGTTGGAAATCGGTGGTTAGTGGTGTGCCACAGGGATCGGTGCTGGGACCACAACTGTTTACAATATACATAGATGTCCTGGAAGAGGGGACAGAGTGTAGTGTAACAAAATTTGCAGATGACATTAAGATTAGTGGGAAAGCGGGTTGTGTAGAGGACACAGAGAGGCTGCAAAGAGATTTAGATAGGTTAAGCGAATGGGCTAAGGTTTGGCAGATGGAATACAATGTCGGAAAGTGTGAGGTCATCCACCTTGGGGAAAAAAACAGTAAAAGGGAATATTATTTGAATGGGGAGAAATTACAACATGCTACGGTGCAGAGGGACCTGGGGGTCCTTGTGCATGAATCCCAAAAAGTTAGTTTGCAGGTGCAGCAGGTAATCAGGAAGGCGAATGGAATGTTGGCCTTCATTGCGAGAGGGATGGAGTACAAAAGCAGGGAGGTCCTTCTGCAACTGTATAGGGTATTGGTGAGGCCGCACCTGGAGTACGGCGTGCAGTTTTGGTCACCTTACTTAAGGTAGGATATACTAGCTTTGGAGGGGGTACAGAGACGATTCACTAGGCTGATTCCGGAGATGAGGGGGTTACCTTATGATGATAGATTGAGTAGACTGGGTCTTTACTCGTTGGAGTTCAGAAGGATGAGGGGTGATCTTATCGAAACATTTAAAATAATGAAAGGGATAGACAAAATAGAGGCAGAGAGGTTGTTTCCACTGGTCGGGGAGACTAGAACTAGGGGGCACAGCCTCAAAATATGGGGGAGCCAATTTAAATCCGAGTTGAGAAGGAATTTCTTCTCCCAGAGGGTTGTGAATCTGTGGAATTCTCTGCCCAAGGAAGCAATTGAGGCTAGCTCATTGAATGTAAATCACAGATCGATAGATTTTTAACCAATAAGGGAATTAAGGGTTATGGGGAGCGGGCGGGTAAGTGGAGCTGAGTCCACGGCCAGATCAGCCATGATCTTGTTGAATGGCGGAGCAGGCTCGAGGGGCTAGATGGCCTACTCCTGTTCCTAATTCTTATGTTCTTATGAAAGGAACTGATGAGGTGGAAGTAAGGAAACTATTTATCTTGGACTGAGCATAGGTACACATGTAGAAAATGTACATACCTCAAGCTAGTTTAAAGATTGGAAGAAAAAAGTTCCACACAGCCCACAGCTGGAGTACTGCATGCAGTTCTGATCACCGCATTACAGGAAGGACGTGATTGCACCGGGAAGAGATTTACGAGGATGTTGTTGGGAGTGGAGAATCTAAACTTTGAGATTAGATAAATTGGATTTGATTTCATTGGAACAGAGGAGGCTGAGGGGAGACCTCATTGAGATGTATAAAATTATTCGGGGCCTAAATATAGTGGATAGAAAAGGCCTATTTCCCTTAACAGAGGGGTCAACAACCAGGGGGCATAAAGTTAAAGTAATTGGTAGAAGGTTTAGAGGGGATTTGAGGGGAAATTTCTTCACGTAGAGGGTTGTGGGGGTCTGGAACTCATTGCCTGAAAGGTTGGTAGAGGCAGAAACCCTCACCACATTTAAAAAGTACTTGGTTGTGCACCTGAAATGCCGTAACCTTCAGGATTACGGACCTAGAGCTGGAAAGTGGGATTCGGCTGGATAGCCTCTTGTTGGCCGGCACGGACACGATGGGCTGAAATGCTTCCGTGCTGTAAACTTCCATGATTCTATGATAGTTGATGTGTAGAATAAACTTCCGGTTAAGGTAGTTATTTGACTTAGGCTGTGTTTCTAAAGGTGAGAAGCAGGATTGAGCATTTTCGTGTTATTTAATAACATCTTGATTTGTTTTCAGAGAAGGAAATTAATGTTCCCTAAATGAGGGGAACAACAGGTAGTGTATGATTGGATGATAGAATAATCATCCATGAACTCTGGCCGCAATGAGCTCAATCAGCAGAATGGCCTTTTTTCACTCTGGATTTTCTTATGTCATTCTATATCCTCCACTACACAAAGCTTTTTAAGAGTCCTTTTTGTTTTAAATAAGCCATTGCCCAAACAGAGATCAGCTCAAAAGAGCCTGGCATCACAAGAAAATATCTCCCCCAGCCCCTGCCAGCTCTCCTTCCTTTCCGTCTCAAGTCAATCATTTGACCCTGGAAGATCAGAATAACTGAAGTTGCAGTTCATTTTGTGAGCTTAGCAGAGTTTCAGATCTACAACTTAAAATATGTCCCCTAAAAATCTCCAAGATAGTATTTTGGGCCCAAGTTTTGTGCATCT
Source organism: Pristiophorus japonicus (assembly GCF_044704955.1). Lineage (NCBI taxonomy): Eukaryota > Metazoa > Chordata > Chondrichthyes > Pristiophoridae > Pristiophorus > Pristiophorus japonicus. The sequence continues at coordinate 37,343,182 of NC_091987.1, forward strand.
CTGCTCATTATATTCCTCAGCGTTGATATGTCATTTAAAATGACCTATAGCTCTTTAGTAATGGTTTCCTGCTTGCACAGGTAGAAGATCAGCCATGATCTTAATGAATGGCAGGGCAGGCTCAAGGGGCTGAATGGCCTACTCCTGCTCCTATTTCTTATGTTCTTACTTATGTTCCTATCACACCTGGTCAGAATTAGGTTTGTAAGAGCTTACTCAGAAATTGTGTATTTATGGGCGAAATTCTTTAATTGATGGGCAATCGTAGAGCAAGTGCTGACAGCACTACAGGCATTAAATCTCCGACTGTTCAGTTGCCCCTGCCTATGGGGTATAAAACCCTTTTCTTAAATCAAGGACACAACAAAAGCAAGATTAGAGTGCTGTTCTCTTTGTAAGTAAAAAAGTAATCGGGTTATGCAGACCTGAAACTCAGGTACAAGATTAACTTCTATTAGTGCATCATGGCAGGAACCAGCAAGTTTAAAACAATTGACTGAGTAATAACGATCTCTTTAATTTGTGGGACTAGATATGGCTGTTCATAGTTGTACTTAAGGCTCCCTTTACACGTACCTGCATGCATCATGTGGTCATTGGCATAAAATATAGATATTAATGTTATTTTATCTAGCAACTAAAAGAACAACACTCTCAGTATTCATAGGTGCAAGGTTGCAGAGAATCAGGCTTTATGTTTGTTTTTACATTTGTGACAAGTGGAATGCAGGAGAGGAAAGAACGGTAATATTTTATGGCACACTAATTGCAAAAACGTTCCCCTGCACAATGGCGGAACGATTGCAGCCCTGTAATAAACGTGACCTTGGTGTTTGATAGAACATCTTATTTTAATTTTTTTTTACCTTTTCCCTTCAGTTGAAAAGGTTCAAACCCAGTGGGATGAGGTGCAGAACCGGTTACAGTCTCGCACACAGCAACTGCAGGAAATGCTGAAGGATTCCAACCAGTGGCTTGAAGCCAAGCAAGAGGCGGAGGAAGTTCTAGAGAAAGCCAGAACCAAGCAGGGGTCCTGGAAGGAAATGTCCTATACCGTGGAGATACTAATGAAGCAGAATGCAGATGTCAAGGTAATTGAAATAGCTTTGCAGATTTGTAGCTTTTTTTTTTAAAAAGAGGTTAAGAAAATCAGTAGGAGAATTAGAGTAAATTATCAAAAGCTTGGTTTTTAGGAGCATTTTAAAGGAGGAAAAAGAGGTAAAAAAGAAAGATGCATTTATATAGCATCTTTCACAACCACTGGACATCTCAAAGCACTTTACAGCCATTAAGTTCTATTTGAATTGTAGTCACTGTTCTAATGTAGGAAACATGGCAGCCAATTTGCGCAGAGCAAGCTCTCACAAACAACAATGTGATAATGACCAGATAATCTGTTTTTTTGGTTATGTTGACTGAGGGATAAATATTGATTGGCCAGGACACTGGTGATAACTCCCATGCTGTTCTTCAAAATAGTGCTGTGGGATCTTTTACATCCACCTGAGAGAGTAGACGGGGCCTCGGTTTAACATCTCATCCAACAGTGCAGCACTCCCTCAGTACTGCACTGGAGTGTCAGTCTAGATTTTTGTGCTCAAATCCCTGGAGTGGGACTTGAATCCCACAACCTTCTGACTCAAAGGCACGAGTGCTGCCCACCGAGCCACAGCTGACAATGCAAGCCGACACAGGTAGAGAGTTTTAGAGAGGGAATTCCAGAGCTTAAGGCCTCAGCAGCTGAAGGCACGGCTGCCAATGGAATCGGGGATGCACACGGGGCCAGAATTAGAAGAGCGCAGATATCGCGGTGGTTTGTACAGCTGGAAGAGGTTAAAGAGATGGTGGGGTGGGGGGGGCGAGGCCATGGAGGGAGTTGAAAGCAAGGATGAGGATTTTAATTTCGAGGTGCCATGAGTATATGATCTCTGAGTCTTGCTGTCATTGGGGAGAGAAAAGCAATGGGATTTTTTTTTTAAAGTTAATCAACATATTTGTACCACATGTGTGGTTTTTGATCAAAAATGAGTATCTTTATTGTTTGTGACTGCCAAGTCGTCTGAGGTCAAAGGGCTTTTGGGAAATCAAACCTAAATAAGTGCTGAGGCTGGTCTCAGTTGCATTGTATAAATTAGAAAGTGCACTGCATGGAGTCTGAGCAGTTTTTCAATCTGCAGCCCTAAAGTTGAGGCCACTGCAGATTGACTGGTAAAATTAATGTCTCAGTTTGGATTTTTGTCCACTATATTAGTATAATAGAAAAACTGCATCAATCTCAGCATCAACATCATTTTATGTTTATATTGCATACTAATCTGTCACCTTTTAGTTAACCACTTTGATTATTTCTTTATTTAAACCACTTTCTACAATTATTGTTGCTTAATATAACAAAACTGGTAAAATATAATGAAGCAGCCTTAAAATGTCTGTGGAATTTCTTCACAAGTCTGCCTTCCTGGTAAAAGTTTCAAATTTAGAGAATGTTCTGCCCAATTTAAACAGTGAAATTAAGGTAATGAAGCACTTTGAATGTGCATTTAATTATTCAGATGTAACATGGTAACAAATGGGGCCTGAAAATAAAAAATGCTATGTCATTAGTGTAATTATGCAAATTCATGACATGAAGTCATGTAAGGAAGGAAATAATGGGCTTGTAATAGGCTAACCCATCAAACATTCATTACAACAGTCTGTTATTAATGCCTATAACAGCAACCTATAGGAGGCAGTAAATGAGGTGCCAGGTAGTGTGATCCAAACGACACAAATTGACATCACTTTCAATTCAAAACAAATGCAATTACATGTTTTTTTCATGTATCTCATTCAAAATGTATTGGGCACCATATTATACCATAAATTGTAATGAGTTTCATTGAATGTTTAGTTTGTTTTTAGTTTTTCTAATGTGGGTGAATGCAATCGAACGAACAAACTTACTGCACTTTGACCCACCCCTACTCTGAGGGAGTGAGTAACACACAAAGTTTGAGAAGAAATTGTAATTGTAAAGAGGGTGGGAAAATTCTTCTAAGAGTCGTAGGCCTAGAAATTTGTCCCGGACGATGGCACAAAACGGGGCGGTATTGGATCGGAAGCCCGTTACACGCAGCGCCTGACATTCAATTCCATCGCAGTCAGTGCTAATACCACTTGTTTTGCGCCATCACCCGAGACGAATTTCTCGACCATTATCTCAGTAGACTGATTTTCTTGATTTGCCAGCTGTTCACCCCTTCTGCCTTGAGTTTCTGTCTCCACCTCACTGGCCCAGTGATACCTGCTGTGACGTGCATGTTTGAGGATTTGGGATAAGAGCTGGAACCACATCAGCTGTGATTTTCTCCCCATGTCCAACTGATACTGACCGACCTGTGTTCTCCTGACCCCCCCATGTCCCACTGACACTGATCCCCCCCATGATCCACTGACCCCCCCCCCCGTGACCCACTGACACTCCGTCACCCACTTACCACTTCTTAACCTCCGTGTCCCACTAACAACCCCGTGACCCATTGACACCGTCCCGTGACCCACTGATACCCTCCCGTGACCCACTGACCCTCCCGTGACCCCCCACGTGACCCACTCACCTCCCCAAGACCCACTGACCCCCCCCCTGTGACCCACTGACCCCCCCCCGTGACCCACTGACCCCCCTGTGATCCACTGACCCCCCCCCCAGTGACTCTCTGACCCACTGACACTGACTCCCATGACCCACTGACGCCCCTGACTCACCGACCACCCCCGTGAGCCACCGATTTAACCCCCCCGTGACCCACCGACCTCCCGTGACCGATCGATCCCCCGTGACCCACCGACCCTCCCTGTGACGCACTGACACTGATTCCCCATGACCCACTGAACCCCGGGGGCCCACTGCGCCCCCCCCCAGTGAGCCACTGATGCCCCCCCTGACCCACTGACGCCCACCTGTGACCCACTGACCCCTCCGTGACCCACTGACACTGACCCCCGTGACCCACTGACACTGAGCCCCCTGACCCCCCCCCATGAACCACTGACCGCCCCATGTCCCACTAACTCCCCCCATGACTCACTGACCCCCCCATGATCCACTGACCTCCCCATGACCCACTGACCCTCCCCATGACCCACTGACCCCCCAATGACCCACTGACCCCCCAATGACCCACTGACCCCCCAATGACCCACTGACCCCCCAATGACCCACTGACCCCCCAATGACCCACTGACCCGCCAATGACCCGCTGACTCCCCCAATGACCCACTGACCCCCAATGACCCACTGACCCCCCTGTGACCCACTGACACTGAGCCCCGTGACCCACTGACATTGAACCCCCTGACCCCCCAATGACCCCCTGACACCCCAATGACCCACTGACCTCCCCGTGACCCACTGAAATCCCCGTGACCCACTGACACTGATCCCTCCCCATGTCCCACTGACACTGATCAACCCGTGACCCACTGACCCCCTCCCCGTGACCCACTGACCCCCCCAGGACCCACTGACCCCCACATGACACACTGACCTCCCCATGAACCATTGACTCCCATGACCCATTGACCCCCACATGACCAACTGAACCCCCCAATGACCCACTGACCCCCCAATGACCCACTGACCCCCAATGACCCACTGACCCCCCTGTGACCCACTGACACTGAGCCCCCTGACCCCCCAATGACCCACTGACCCCCCCCAGTTTCCCACTGAACCCCCCCACGACCCACTGAACCCCCCGCGACCTACTGACACTGAAGCCCCAGTGACCTACTGCCACTGACACCGCCATCGTCCCCGACCGCCCGACCCCCCCCCCACCAATGTTCCACTGACACATAGAAACATAGAAAATAGGTGCAGGAGTAGGTTTTTCGGCCCTTCGAGCCTGCACCGCCATTCAATGAGTTCATGGCTGAACATGCAACCTCAGTACCCCATTCCTGCTTTCTCCCCATACCCCTTGATCCCCCTAGTAGTAAGGACTGCATCTAACTCCTTTTTGAATATATTTAGTGAATTGGCCTCAACAACTTTCTGTGGTAGAGAATTCCACAGGTTCACACTCTCTGGGTGAAGAAGTTTCTCCTCATCTCGGTCCTAAATGGCTTACCCCTTATCCTTAAACTGTGACCCCAGGTTCTGGACTTTCCCAACATTGGGAACATTCTTCCTGCATCTAACCTGTCCAAACCCATCAGAATTTTAAACGTTTCTATGAGATCCCCTCTCATTCTTCTGAACTCCAGTGAATACAAGCCCAGTTGATCCAGTCTTTCTTGATAGGTCAGTCCCGCCATCCCGGGAATCAGTCTGGTGAACCTTTGCTGCACTCCCTCAATAGCAAGAATGTCCTTCCTCAAGTTAGGAGACCAAAACTGTACACAATACTCCAGGTTTGGCCTCACCAAGGCCCTGTACAACTGTAGTAACACCTCCCTGCCCATGTACTCAGATCCCCTTGCTATGAAGGCCAACATGCCATTTGCTTTCTTAACCGCCTGCTGTACCTGCATGCCAACCTTCAATGACTGATGTACCACGACACCGAGGTCTCTTTGCACCTGCCCTTTTCCTAATCTGTCACCATTCAGATAATAGTCTGTCTCTCTGTTTTACCACCAAAGTGGATAACCTCACATTTATCCACATTATACTTCATCTGCCATGCATTTGCCCACTCACCTAACCTATCCAAGTCACTCTGCAGCCTCATAGCATCCTCCTCGCAGCTCATACTGCCACCCAACTTAGTGTCATCCACAAATTTGGAGATACTACATTTAATCCCCTCGTCATTAATGTACAATATAAACAGCTGGAGCCCCACACAGAACCTTGCGGTACCCCACTAGTCACTGCCTGCCATTCTGAAAAGTACCCATTTACTCCTACTCTTCGCTTCCTGTCTGCCAACCAGTTCTCAATCCACGTCAGCACACTACCCCCAATCCCATGTACTTTAACTTTGCACATTAATCTCTTGTGTGGGACCTTGTCAAAGGCCTTCTGAAAGTCCAAATACACCACATCAACTGGTTCTCCCTTGTCCACTCTACTGGAAACATCCTCAAAAAATTCCAGAAGATTTGTCAAGCATGATTTCCCTTTCACAAATCCATGCTGACTTGGACCTATCATGAAACCTCTTTCCAAATGCGCTGCTATGACATCCTTAATCATTGATTCCATCATTTTACCCACTACCGATGTCAGGCTGACCGGTCTATAATTCCCTGTTTTCTCGCTCCCTCCTTTTTTAAAAAGTGGGGTTACATTGGCTACCCTCCACTCCATAGGAACTGATCCAGAGTCTGTGGAATGTTGGAAAATGACTGTCAATGCATCCGCTATTTCCAAAGCCACCTCCTTAAGTACTCTGGGATGCAGTCCATCAGGCCCTGGGGATTTATTGGCCTTCAATCCCATCAATTTCTCCAACACAATTTCTGACTAATAAGGATTTCCCTCAGTTTCTCCTTCTTACTAGACCCTCTGACCCCTTTTATATCCGGAAGGTTGTTTGTGTCCTCCTTAGTGAATACCGAACCAAAGTACTTGTTCAATTGGTCTGCCATTTCTTTGTTCCCAGTTATGACTTCCCCTGATTCTGACTGCAGAGGACCTACATTTGTCTTTACTAACCTTTTTCTCTTTACATATCTATAGAAACTTTTGCAGTCCGTCTTAATGTTCCCTGCAAGCTTCCTCTCGTACTCTATTTTCCCTGCCCTAATCAAACCCTTTGTCCTCCTCTGCTGAGTTCTAAATTTCTCCCAGTCCCCGGGTTCTCTGCTATTTCTGGCCAATTTGTATGCCACTTCCTTGGCTTTAATACTATCCCTGATTTCCCTTGATAGCCACGGTTGAGCCACCTTCCCTTTTTTATTTTTACACCAGACAGGGATGTACAATTGTTGTAGTTCATCCATGCAGTCTCTAAATGTCTGCCATTGCCCATCCACAGTCAACCCCTTAAGTATCATTCGTCAATCTATCCTAGCCAATTCACGCCTCATACCTTCAAAGTTACCCTTCTTTAAGTTCTGGACCATGGTCTCTGAATTAACTTTATTAGTCGGGAAATTGTGTTGGGGAAATTGATGGGATTGAAGGCCGATAAATCCCCAGGGCCTGATGGACTGCATCCCAGAGTACTTAAGGAGGTGGCCTTGGAAATAGCGGATGCATTGACAGTCATTTTCCAACATTCCATTGACTCTGGATCAGTTCCTATCGAGTGGAGGGTAGCCAATGTAACCCCACTTTTTAAAAAAGGAGGGAGAGAGAAAGCAGGGAATTATAGACCGGTCAGCCTGACCTCAGTAGTGGGTAAAATGATGGAATCAATTATTAAGGATGTCATAGCAGCGCATTTGGAAAATGGTGACATGATAGGTCCAAGTCAGCATGGATTTGTAAAAGGGAGATCATGCTTGACAAATCTTCTGGAATTTTTTGAGGATGTTTCCAATAAAGTGGACAAAGGAGTACCAGTTGATGTGGTATATTTGGACTTTCAGAAGGCTTTCGACAAGGTCCCACACAGGAGATTAATGTGCAAAGTTAAAGCACATGGGATTGGGGGTAGTGTGCTGACGTGGATTGAGAACTGGTTGTCAGACAGGAAGCAAAGAGTAGGAGTAAATGGGTACTTTTCGGAATGGCAGGCAGTGACTAGTGGGGTACCGCAGGGTTCTGTGCTGGGGCCCCAGCTGTTTACATTGTACATTAATGATTTAGACGAGGGGTTTAAATGTAGTATCTCCAAATTTGCGGATGACACTAAGTTGGGTGGCAGTGTGAGCTGCGAGGAGGATGCTATGAGGCTACAGAGTGACTTGGATAGGTTAGGTGAGTGGGCAAATGCGTGGCAGATGAAGTATAATGTGGATAAATGTGAGGTTATCCACTTTGGTGGTAAAAACAGAGAGACAGACTATTATCTGAATGGTGACAGATTAGGAAAAGGGAAGGTGCAACGAGACCTGGGTGTCATGGTACATCAGTCATTGAAGGTTGGCATGCAGGTACAGCAGGCGGTTAAGAAAGCAAATGGCATGTTGGCCTTCATAGCGAGGGGATTTGAGTACAGGGGCAGGGAGGTGTTGCTACAGTTGTACAGGGCCTTGGTGAGGCCACACCTGGAGTATTGTGTACAGTTTTGGTCTCCTAACTTGAGGAAGGACATACTTGCTGTTGAGGGAGTGCAGCGAAGATTCACCAGACTGATTCCCGGGATGGTGGGACTGACCTATCAAGAAAGACTGAATCAACTGGGCTTGTATTCACTGGAGTTCAGAAGAGTGAGAGGGGACCTCATAGAAACGTTTAAAATTCTGACGGGTTTGGACAGGTTGGATGCAGGAAGAATGTTCCCAATGTTGGGGAAGTCCAGAACCAGGGGTCACAGTCTAAGGATAAGGGGTAAGCCATTTAGGACCGAGATAAGGAGAAACTTCTTCACCCAGAGAGTGGTGAACCTGTGGAATTCTCTACCACAGGAAGTAGTTGAGGCCAATTCACTAAATATATTCAAAAGGGAGTTAGATGAAGTCCTTACTACTCGGGGGATCAAGGGGTATGGCGTGAAAGCAGGAAGTGGGTACTGAAGTTTCATGTTCAGCCATGAACTCGTTGAATGGCGGTGCAGGCTAGAAGGGCTGAATGGCCTGCTCCTGCACCTATTTTCTATGTTTCTATGTTTCTAACTATTTCATTCTCCATCATAATGTAGAATTCCACCATATTATGGCCACTCTTACCCAAGGGGCCTCGCACAACGAGATTGCTAATTAATCCTCTCTCATTACACAACACCCAGTCTAAGATGGCCTCCCCCCTAGTTGGTTCCTCGACATATTAGTTTAGAAAACCATCCCTTATGCACTCCAGGAAATCCTCCTCCACCGTATTGCTTCCAGTTTGGTTAGCCCAATCTATATGCATATTAAAGTCACCCATGATAACTGCTGCACCTTTATTGCATGCACGCCTAATTTCCTGTTTGATGCCCTCCCCAACATCACTACTATTGTTTGGAGGTCTGTACACAACTCCCACTAACATTTTTTGCCCTTTGGTGTTCTGCAACTCTACCCATATAGATTCCACATCATCCAAGCTAATGTCCTTCCTAACTATTGCATTAATCTCTTCTTTAACCAGCAATGCTACCCCACCTGCTTTTCCTTTTATTCTATCCTTCCTGAATGTTGAATACCCATGGATGTTGAGTTCCCAGCCCTGATCATCCTGGAGCCACGTCTCTGAAATCCCAATCACACTATATCTGTTAACATCTATTTGCACAGTTAATTCATCCACCTTATTACGGATACTCCTTGCTTTAAGACACAAAGCCTTCAGGCTTGTTTTTTTAACACCCTTTGTCCTTTTATAATTATGATGTAGTGTGTCCCTTTTTGTTTCTTGCCTTTGTTTACTCGGCCTTCCACTATTGCTTTTTACCTTTCTACCATCTGATTCTGACTCCATATTATTTTGCCCTATCTCGCTGCATAGGTTCCCATCCCCCTGCCATATTAGTTTAAACACTCCCGAACTGCATTAGCAGATGATACCCCCAGGACATCAGTTCCAGACCTGCCCAAGTGCAGACCGTCCCTTTTGTACAGGTCCCACTTCCCCCAGAACTGGTTCCAATGTCCCAGGAATTTGAATCCCTCCCTCTTGCACCACTGCTCAAGGCACGTATTTATTCTAACTATCCTGCTCCTTCTACTCTGATTAGCATGTGGTACTGGTAGCAATCCAGAGATTACTACCTTTGAGCTCCTACTTTTTAATTTAACTCCTAGCTCCCTAAATTCAGCTTGTAGGACCTCTTCCCGCTTCTTACCTATATCGTTGGTACCTACATGTACCACGACAACAGGCTGTTCACCCTCCCTCTCCAGAATGCTCTGCAGCCGCTCCGAGACATCCTTGACCCTTGCACCAGGGAGGCAACATACCATCCTGGAGTCTTGGTTGCGGCCGCAGAAACTCCTATCTATTCCCCTTACAATAGAGTCCCCTATCACTGTAGCTCTCCCACTCTTTTTCCCACCCTTCTGTGCAGCAGAGCCAGCCACGGTGCCATGAACCTGGCTGCTGGTGCCTTCCCCTGGTAAGTCATCTCCCCCAACAGTATTCAAAACGGTATATCTGTTTTGGAGGGAGATGACCGCAGGGGACTCCTGCACTACTTTCCTGCTCTTGCCTTGTCTCTTGGTCACCCATTCACTATCTGCCCTAACCCTTACCTGCGGTGTGACCAACTCACTAAATGTGCTATCCACAACATTCTCAACATCGCGCATGCTCCAGAGTGAGTCCATCCGCAGCTCCAGTGCCGTCATGTGGTCTGTCAGGAGCTGTAGCTGGACACACTTCCCACACACATAGTCGTCAGGGTCACTGGAAGCGTCCCTGACTTCCCACATAGCACAGGAGGAGCATGACACGGGTCCGAGCTCTCCTGCCATGACTTAACCCTTAAATTCATTTACTTACTAAAATTTACTTAAACACCAAACAGCTACTTATTGGTTGGCTGCCAATTAAACCAATCTAAAAGTCAGTCTCAAGAGAGTTATACTTACCAGTCGAACAGCCAACCACTTACCAGCTTGGTTGTGATGTCACCTCTCGATTTCGCACCCCTCTATCTTTGTCTGCAACTGGTCTCTGGGCCTCCGTCTCCTACTCTCGCACTCCTTATCAGCTGCTCTAGTGTCAGCACTGGTAGGACCAACCAGTGGCCTACTGACAGTGACTGCCTAAACACACGCATGAAGATTTGCTACCAGAGGACTGTCACTGCTCATTAATCCATGCCTGACCAAAAGTCAGAATCTTCAGGACAGCAGGTGAGAAATTTGAGAACATTGGAAAAAACAATCAATTTAAAATAATTGCTGTGCAAAGCCTCTTTGCAGCAACTGTCCAGATTAGCATCAGGCTCGAGAAACAACTACGCCTTGATGGTATGTGAGTAATGCACGTCATAGTGTCAGCTTAACTCAGTCAATAATGCAGCACTCTTGCCTGAGTCAGAAGCTTGTGCACTCAAAGCCCCATTGCAGATTTGAATCTTTGTTATAGTGCATCATCATAGGCAGTCCCTCGGAATCGAGGAAGACTTGCTTCCACTCTGAGTCCTTAGGTGGCTGAACAGTCCAATACAAGAGCCACAGTCCCTGTCACAGGTGGGACAGATAGTCGTTGAGGGAAGGGGTGGGTGGGACTGGTTTGCCGCACGCTCTTTCCTATGCCTGCGCTTGATTTCTGCATACTCTCGGCGATGAGACTCGAGGTGCTCAGCGCCCTCCCGGATGCACTTCCTCCACTTAGAGTGGTCTTTGGCCAGGGACTCCCAGGTGTCAGTGGGGATGTTGCACTTCATCATTAATGCACACAACTTCAGGCTTACCATCGAAATGCGCAGAACTTCAGACTGTTCAGTGCAGTCATGAGGGAATGTTGCATTGTCTGAGGTGCAGTCTTTCAGGATGAGATATTGAATCTGTCTACTCTGGTGGGTGTAAAAGATCCCATGGTACTGATGGAAGAAACAACCTGCATTGAACCACTGAATGTTTTAAAGCACTTCACAGAAGTTTAATGTGGGAAACACAGCAGTCAATTTGTGGACAGCAAGGTCCCAAAAATTGCAGTGGTAAATGGCCAGATAATCTGTATTGGCAGTGTTGGTTCAGGGTTAAATGTTGGCCAGGATACCGAGAGAACTTATCAGCTCTTCTACATATAATGCCATGGGAATCTTTTACATCTACCTGGGAGGGCAGATTTGGCCTTGGTTTAACTTGTTATCTGAAAAATGGCACCTGCGACAATGTAACGCTTCCTTAGTATTGCACTGGCGTGTCAGCCGAGAATAAGGCTTCAACCAAGACTCAGAGGCAAGAGTGCTACCACTGAGTGAAGGTGACAGAGAAGAGTGGGGAGGTCTTCTGGTGTCCTGGCCAACATTATTCCCACAACCAACATCACCACAAAATAGATCATCTGCTTGTTCATTCATTTCCAGTTTGTGGATCCTTGCTGTGTGCAAATTAGCTGCTGCACTTGCCTACATGACAGTAGTTTGCACTTCAAAAACAATCTTTGGTTGTTAAATACATTGAGGTCGCCTGAGAATGTGACAAGGTGCCATATAAATGTAATTCTTCCTTTTAAAATGTGGGTGTTATGGTGGTGCAGTAAATTATTGAGAGCTGTGATCTTTTAAATTGACACGAATGACTAATTCTTATTATGTCATAATAATAAAGTGACTCCACTTCTCTCAAACATTTTCATTCATGACTTCTTACATCTTTCATGATCTTTTCATTTATTTCTAAAAGGAGCACATGAAAGCACTGGGATAAGATAGTTTAATCATTCATTCAAATTAATCATGTGCAGTTATTTTTCAAGGCATAGACACACATAATAAATGTGATTCATCTTGTCATATATTCTTTCCTGCCTTCGAATACCTCATCCCAGAGACCATTTTTCATGTTTCAGCCCAGACAATGTTTGTGGGCTATTTCACCATGAGGTTCATCACAGATCTTGTCCTCACCTCATACTATACAAGCACATTTTGCAGCAGAAATCACAGGAGCACTGTCCACGTTTCTTTCCCTCCCAGCGATACTGAGAGCATTGTTAATTGGTCTTCCCCCTCCGTGCCTCCAATTGTATTCACCTAACTCAAAATAGGATTGAATGTGGGATCATCCTGGTATATCTTGCACGATATTGCACCACAGAGTACACTTAGTCACTGAGCCACTGAGGGAGCCAAGGACTCAATGCGTGTGACTGTGTAAACAGTTCACACCTCACTCGAGCAAATTATATCATCCAAAACCTTGAATTTGATTCTGTCTTCTTCATAGCAACTCAGTGTCTCTTTTGTCAGCATTGCAAGAACACTTTTGACTCTGAATAGTGAATTTCTTCTCATCCTTTTCGAAATTAGATCAAAGGGCTAAAATTGGGTGCTGTTTTGAGCGGTTTATTGCCCATGAAATTTGGGCCTCCTTCGTAACTATTTTCACCTTTGAGAGGCCTGGAGTTCCTCATCTCTGCTTTTTCACAGCTATATATAAAACGGTCATAAGAACATAAGAATTAAGAGCAGGAGTAGGTCATTTGGCCCCTCGAGCCTGCTCCACCATTCAGTAAGATCATGGCTGATCTTCTACCTCAACTCCACTTTCTTGCACTATCCCCATATCCCTTGATTCCCTTAATATTCAAAAATCTATCGATCTCTGTCTTGAGTTTACTCAACGACTGAGTATCCACACCCATCTGGGGTAGAGAATTCCAAAGTTTCACCACCCTCTGAGTGAAGAAATTTCTCCTCATCTCAGTCCTAAATGGCAGACCCCTTATTCTGAGACAGACCTCTGGTTCTAGACTCCCCAGCCAGGAAAAATATCTACCTTATCAAGCTCTAAGAATTTTGTATGTTTCAATGAGATCGCCTCTTATTCTCCTGAACTCTAGAGAATATAGGCCTTCTCTACTCAATCGCTCCTCATAGGACAACCCCCACATCCCAGGAATCAGTCTGGTGAACTTTCGTTGCACTCCCTCTCTGGCAATTCTATCTTTTGTTAGATAAGGAGACCAAAACTGTACACAATACTCCAGTGTGGTCTCACCAGGGCCCTATATAATTGCAGTAAGACACCTTGAGGTAGAAATTGTCCTCCGCCCGAAACGGGGCGGACCTACCATTTTTAAAAGTTTTTCTCTGCCCCAGTCCAAAGGGCGAAGATATCGGAGAAATTCAGCACTTGTTTTTTTTTTTCTCCGTGGTGCGATGTTCCAGTCGGGTCAGGGGCGGAAGTGCCCTTACAGTGGAGTCTGCCGCCCCGATCAGTCATCAGCGCCGCACTGACGCATCACGTCTCTCCCCTTCAATTAAAGGGGAGGGCCGCTGTGAGCTCTGCAGCCATTTCAGTGGCACCCTATTGGGAGGGTTCCAAGAGGAGGTGCCGGGCTGCCTGTTGGTGGCCTGGCCAAACCCGGGGTCATAATTGTCAGATCGGCCTTGGCCGACAAAAAAATAACATGGCAGCCGCAGCAGTGCTCCTCCCCTTTAAGGGTGGCCGTACCACCATTTCACAGAGAGTGCACCCACAGCAAAGGGGCACCGGCCAGTGGCGGGGGCGCTCCCGCGGGGAAATTTTGGCTAAGGGGCAATTTCACGAGAGGGTCCCCGCCAGACGGTAAGGGGTCAGCACGTGCACGCTGCGCCAGGAAAACGGGCAGAGCGGTCCCAGACCCGCTCCGCTCCTAACGAAGAGCAAATTCTAAAATGGCAGACCCTCCACGGAGAGTCGCCGGCCATTCCGCGTCGCCGCTTTTCGGCGGTCAGACGCTTTATCGAAAGCGGAAATTTCAGCCCCCTTTACTCTTATACTCGAATCCACTTGTATGCTCTTTCCCTCAATATTCCCAGGCTGAATTGAACTTTCTGTGACATAATGGACAGTTTCTGTGAACCCGGTAATTATTTTTTATTCAACTATATGGTATTCTGCCCGACAAATTTGACTGAACTTTTTAAAATCCAATTATTGACTGTATGTCATACTTTCAAGTGCATCATCTCAATTGAAGACTGCATGAAGCAATTTTGAAAAATATTGTCTTTGAAATCCACACAGCTTAGCCCTCTGGGCATGCTTTTATAAAATGCAATATGTGCAGCAGCTGAAATCTCTCTTTAACATTTACAGAATTGGAATGGGTACTGGTTAAATAGATCGCTTCCTGCAGTGGCAGAACACACAATAACAGCAGCCTCAAGAACTTGCTGTCTTCCATGCTGACATTTCCAAGCAATAAAGTTTTTTAGGAACCACACGCTCATAGATGGCGATTGAATAAATGTAGGATATAAATGAAAAGGATGTGGATTAATTTCACAAATGAGGAAAATTTGTTGACTCCTACCTGGCAAAGTTGCAAAAGAGCTAAGAAATTCCTCAGCCTTATATTTGTTATTCCTTTGTTGCTCAGTTTTCCTCCTGTTTATATGAATTTTATGTGGAGGAGGTCCATACGAAGTTGTTGAATATGGATTCCTCCCCCAAGTTTCTTATCTCTTCTTCTGAAGATGCTGCTCTGTGCTGGGGCACAGTTTCTGGTTGGCAGAATGTCTTGCAGTACCTCACCAAATGGCCAATTTTCATGGGTAATCCTAGAAAGTGACTATTGGTAGGCTGCTGCATCAAAATAGCATCACTGTGAAGCCTCACTCTGTCTTTTCTCAATGTCCATGCTGTCATGTATTTAACCATCTTGCAATGACATAGTCATGTAACTATAACTCATGTACACTGTACCTGTACCCTGGAAATGCACCCTGACCACAGGGGGTGTACTTGCAGGAGATACTCCTCTCCTGGGTTTCCAGGCATAAAAGGGGAGGTCCCACCCAGGGTCAAGACTCCTTGGTCCTGGCAATAACAGAGTGACCGTGTCAGATATATCTATGCCTCGTGTGAGTTTGTAGCAAGGTGCAGGGACACCACACACGCAGCAGTCAATGAATAGTGATCAAATCCCAAGTATTGCCACAAAACCAACACCATCTGCTGTCAGCTACACAACCACAAAAGCAAACCAAAGAACACAATCACTGAAAGATTTTAAGGGTGCAATATGCTGTCACTTCTGCATTGATGTGAAGCAGTTTCAGGCGTGCATTACTGTGAAGGGCAACTGTATAACTCGGATGTCTGGTCCCTATCTGACACCAAGAGCACTGAAGCCAAGCATTGTGAGACTGCCCTTCTGATCGAGCATCTCACACCAATTCCTGTCCACACCAGTGGTGGTAGTGCTCCAGCCAGGTTAAAAGCGGCATTTGGCAAGTGCCCAGATGATCCATTGGACCTCCTCGGATCTTTAAGTGGGATGTTGTTCTTGTTCGGAAAGAACAGGTGCTACCACCCACTTTTTGCTCGCATCTCAAATGCATTGAGTGGTGCTAGCAGAGTGGAGTTCTGTGCATTTTGATAGTAATCCTGAAGCTGTGTGCACTACAACAAAGGCCTGCAAACTGCATCGCAGTCATTAGGTTTAAGTGTGGTCCGTCAGCTGTCGTATAATTACAGCCTAAGTCGTTCATCTTCAAATCGGTTTTGAGAGAAAAACAAAGTGCTACGATGCTGCTGTTGGTATAGTTACAAGTGTAAATTTTGCCCAACAGAGTGGGAGTGTGTGTGAGAAATGAGGATGTAACACTATCATGCTGCCATCTCGTGAGAGTACACTAAGAGTAGACCGCTACAACATCTCCCGCATTTTTTCTTGTAACACTTTAGTGTGTACGGTCAGGGGAAGCGTGTCCTGCACTAATGGGGCTTTGAGAAGGAGCTCTAAGGAGAACAACCCCAGCTTCTCCAGTCTATCCACATAACTGAAGTCCCTCATCCCTGGAACCATTCTTGTAAGAATTCTGCACCCTCTCTAAGGCCTTCAATCCTTCCTAAAGTGCAGTGCCCAGAATTGGACACAATACTCCAGTTGAGGCCGAACCAGTGTTTTATAAAGGCTCATCATAACTTCCTTGCTTTTGTACTCTATGCCTCTATTTATGAAGCCAAGTATCCCGTATGCTTTTTTAACTGCTTTCTCCACCTGCCCTGCCATCTTCAACGATTTGTTCAACAGCATGAGCATGTTTTGTTTGTCACTGACTCCACATAAAGCCCAGAGACAGTTAGTCGGTGCCAGGTGCCAATGGCTGCAGCTGGCAATTCGCTGATGCTCACTGCTAGCTTTACAGCTGCTTGAATTTTTTTGTTCTGCTCTTAACTGCAAGTGGCTTGAGCTGTTATCTCTGTTATGTAGAAGAAGGTGCCTATCACGATTGTGTAACTACCTAGTTTTACTGACTACTTACACTGTACAAAACTTTTCCAAATTTTCTCTGGCACTCTCCTAAGGAGGTCATCGATGTTGGCATTCGGCTCTGTGGGCATCAGCCACCCTCGCCCTCACCCTCACCAATATCTCACCCTCGTAGCCATTCCTTATGCACAAGTCCAGACAATGAGCATCAGGAACTCATCAGCATCAGAGGCATCACAGTCAAACTAAATCTTCTTCTCTCCTGCTGTTCATATGTCAACTTTTCTGTAGGGACGAATGAAGAGCAGGAACCCTTGTTGTTTTTCTTCTTCCTTTTTAGCCAGGGACACCAAGGGCCATTATTGTGCCTCCACTGCAATTCTGACTGAGCCAACACAAACCATGGATCAAACCTGGGACCTGTATTGCTATAAATATTGCTCAATGCTACATTGAAAAGTAGATTTCTTGCATTGTAGAGAGTTCTGCGGACACTAGTATCTTTCCCAGAAGGTCACTTCCTACACCGTGATTTATGTACTGAGCTTTTTGCCTTAGAAATAAACGACACGCATCCTCTTGTGGGAAAATATATGTTCCTAGTTTTGTTTCCCTTGTTGTCATTTTGAACTAGGTCACTGACATCATACTTAGCCCCGCACAAACATCACTGACTGAATTCAAAGAGGGGAGCAATGAGAAATAGAGGGCTTTGTCAAAAATACATGCTAGTCTTTCAGGAACAGCACAGGAGGGAATTATTTCAGTCTGTCAAATGTTTAAAACTTTTAATTTGACATAAAAGCTGTTCTGTGATTTCTACTCTTGGGTTAAATTCTACACTGTTCACATTGCAACAAAAGCAAACTGCACATGACAGAAAGAGAGAGCTGTCATCTCAAATCAAAGACTTTCTTTAATGATTTCTATGAATGAGCTTTTGGTCATTACTTTATTTGGCTTATTGCTGCTTTGGCACAGTTTAGCTAATTGGAATATTTCAATTAGCTGAACTCAAATTCCCAGTCTTGTGTGGCACATTGCTATATAAATAAGGCAGTTGTGAGTGGCTTTACTTCTCTAATGTTAATTACACTGCGATCAGGGACAGAAAGGAAGTGGATGCATTGACCTGCCTGTTAAGGAAAAGACTCACGATCCATACAGATGTTACAAACTTTGGGGCTGAAATTGGTCTTCGGTGGTCGTGCAAACTGCACAACAAAAAATCATCAGCCCATCGAATGGAAGACAAAATTGGGCGGGTGTAAAATGGGCTGCATTTCACCCCCGTTAGAACTACTCAAGACAGACTATTATCTGAATGGTGACAGATTAGGAAAAGGGGAGGTGCAAAGAGACCTGGGTGTCATGGTACATCAGTCATTGAAGGTTGGCATGCAGGTGCAGCAGGCGGTTAAGAAAGCAAATGGCATGTTGGCCTTCATAGCAAGGGGATTTGAGTACAGGGGCAGGGAGGTGTTGCTACAGTTGTACAGGGCATTGGTGAGGCCACACCTGGAGTATTGTGTACAGTTTTGGTCTCCTAACCTGAGGAAGGACATTCTTGCTATTGAGGGAGTGCAGCGAAGGTTCACCAGACTGATTCCCGGGATGGCGGGACTGACCTATCAAGAAAGACTGGATCAACTGGGCTTGTATTCACTGGAGTTCAGAAGAATGAGAGGGGACCTCATAGAAACATTTAAAATTCTGACGGGGTTAGACAGGTTAGATGCAGGAAGAATGTTCCCAATGTTGGGAAAGTCCAGAACCAGAGGTCACAGTCTAAGGATAAGGGGTAAGCCATTTAGGACCGAGATGCGGAGGAACTTCTTCACCCAGAGAGTGGTGAACCTGTGGAATTCTCTACCACAGAAAGTTGTTGAGGCCAATTCACTAAATATATTCAAAAAGGAGTTAGATGAGGTCCTTACTACTAGGGGGATCAAGGGGTATGGCGAGAAAGCAGGAATGGGGTACTGAAGTTGAATGTTCAGCCATGAACTCATTGAATGGCGGTGCAGGCTAGAAGGGCCGAATGGCCTACTCCTGCACCTATTTTCTATGTTTCTATGTTTTCTATGTAAGCCAGAGTCAGCAAGCTGGAAGAGGATGTAGAGATAGGAAAGGTTGAAGCCATGGAGGGATTGAAGAATGATGACGAGAGTTTTATATTTGAGGCCGTGGGGGGAACGGGAACCAACATATATCAGCGAGGATTGGGATGTTGGGAATGTGCAACTTGGTGTGGATTAGCTTTGGATGAGCTGAAGTTTACAGAGGTTGGGTGGTCGGTCAACCAGGAGAACTTTGGAATAGTTGAATCTGGAGGTGAGAAAGACCTGTTCTTTGCTGCACAAGTCTTACAATAAAAGTACACAGGGAGCAGATCTTTGAAAGCAAAACGTCAAGAAAATGTGTCTGGTACACAGAAATGGGTACAGTAAGAAATATAGGAGAAGATTCAATTTTATACAGGGGATTGGGGAAAGAGGTCATTGTTTTGTGTGGAAAGCAGATTGAAATATTGTTTAGATTTCACTTATTGTCAACAATAAACAAGATGATCATATCACCAGTGTACTGGACAGCAGTGTGTAATGCAGAGTCATATTGAGGAAGCAGTGAATAGAAAACTGTGCACTAGAGATGGATAATTTGCTAATTACCTGCTCTTTTCTAGTTCCATGCTTGGATTGAAGTGAATTAGTCACATGCGTGTATCAAAAATGTCACATTAAATATACCAATGATTGGGAAAAATGCTATTGTTAAGTTCGGATTCAGGGTCGCATATTTTGTGACACTGGTAAACTTTCACCCATTGCTCAGGAGGAAAACTGTACTGAATTTTCTGATGTCATTCTTACTCCTTATTTTAAGTAGGCCGCAGGAACAGTTTGCCCAGAGAGCTTGGCCTGTATCACACTGGGCTGGGGAGTTCAAAATCTCGCAAGTAATTTTACTTGTAAATAATGAGTATAGTCCACACTAAATCTCCCCCGCCCTAGTTTTTATGAAGCGTCCTCTGTATAATATCAGAAATATTTACATTCTGTTTTTCAGCAATTCATCAAGGAGCTGCGACAGTGGCAGATAAATGTAGACGTGGCTAATGACCTTGCACGCAAGCTTTTGCGGGATTACTCAATGGACAATACCAGGAAGGTGGAACTGATGACTGATAACGTTAATGTTTCGTGGGCAGCCAGTAATAAAAGGTAATCTGCAGCAATATCTTACTTTTCCCCTCTGCTATACATTCAAAAGAAAATGTCAAGTCTTACCTATCTAGGGGTTTACAGATTTATTCCACTTTCCTTCAGGAAACAATTCAGAAAGGCAGAAGTTTCAAAGTAAAAGCATTGTGCTCTGGCCCTGACTTCTCATGGGTATACACCATTAGGAAACCATTGTTTCAGATTCAAGCAGCAGATCGCAGAATTTATCAATTCTAAATAGACCATATGTCAATTTACATTTAAAATTTCCTCCATTTAAATAAAGTTGTAATTCAATTGAATTGCCTCTGGTGCTCTGGATCGTACAGCCACCATTTCCAGGTTGATGTGATTTTTCGGCTGAAATTTTCTTCTATTTGTTCATAGAATCATAGAGCCTTACAGCAAGGAAGCAGGCGATTCAGCCCATCATGTCTGTGCCAGAATGATCAGTTGTGATATTAATTGGATGCCCTTTGTCATATGAATGTTTTATTTGTGGATACTACACAGCTATACACTTTGCAGACTGCACAGTAAGAGGCAATAAGAAACACAAACTTGAATTGAGAGCAATACTACACATGGAGGCAATTTCTTCAGTCTTGGGAATAGATTTATGGCAGTGAAAGGGTTACAGAGGGCTTCCCCTGTCAGTAAAACACAACAGGTTATATTTTCACAAAAGCAAAATAATGTGGATGCTGGAATCTGAAATAAAAACAGAAACTGCTGGAATTCTCAGCAGGTCAGGCAGCATCTGTGGAGAGAGAAACAGAGTTAACGTTTCAGGTCAATGACCCTTTGTCAGAACTGGCAATAGTTCAAAATATAACAGATTCTTAAGGAAATGCTGGGGCCCTGAAAGGAGGGTAGGGGAGGGGGGCAAGGACGAGGGAGGAAAGAACAAAAGGGAAGGTCTGTGATAGGGTGGAAGGCAGAAGAGATTTGAGAGACAATAGAGATGATGGGCCGAATTGAGATGGTAATAACACAGGTTAGGAAACAAAAGATGAGTCTAGATAGAGTGTGAATGGCAGAATGATTACCAGCTGCCATGGGAAACAGAGAGGAACAAAATAAAAATAAAGAAAAGTGGGGTGGGGAGGGGGGAGTTTTTGTTAAAAAAGAAAGTGAGGAAAAAGCAGAGGTTATGGTCTGAAATTATTGAACTCGATGTTGAGTCCGGAAGGCTGTAAAGTGCCTAAACGAACGATGAGCTGTTGTTCCTCGAGCTTGCGTTGAGCTTTATTGGAACAGTGTAGGAGACCGAGGTCAGAGTGGGAATGGAGTAGAGAATTAAAGTGACAGGTGACCGGAAGTTCGGGGTCACATTTACGGACTGAACGGAGGTGTTCTGCAAAGCGGTCACCCAATCTGCGTTTGGTCTCCCCAATGTAGAGGAGACCACATTGTGAGTAGCGAATACAGTATATTTAAATTGAAAGAAGTACAAGCAAATCGCTGTTTCACCTGGAAGGAGTGTTTGTGGCCCTGGACAGTGGGAAGAGAGGATGTAAATGGGGAGGTGTTACATCTCCTGCGCTTGCACGGGAAGGTACCGTGGGAAGAGGAGGGGGTGCTGGGGGTGACTGCGGAATGGACCAGTGTGTCACGGAGGGAGCAGTCCCTTCGGAATGCTGAGAGGGGAGGGGAGTTATATTTTCATCCATGTGCAAATTAAAGAAAAAATATCATACTAAATGGCTACTCATTTCTAATAATTTTATAAAGTAATTTTTCTTAATTTTACAGATGCAAAAAAAATATTCACTTAGAGGGGAATTTATTTAGTTTGCTTGCACATTGGTAATACATTCACATAGAATTCCTTCATGGACTATTTAATGCAGTTATTAACCTTTTTAAAATAATTGAGTTAACGACTGTTTTAAAAATAGCACACAAAATAATTTTCTGTGAGCGTGTTAACTTGAGCACTACTGGAGAAAATGAAGTCCCTGGGTATAAACGTATTAGACAGGTATAAACGTATTAGACAGGTATTAACGGATGTCTCAAGTTTCTGACAAGTCATTTTTGGGAAGTGGAAAGTAGCTAGTCAATGAATTAAGGGAGAGCGACAACACGTCCCAAAGGATCACATGTGGGAAGAAAGAAACAACCATTAATTGGAGTTGGAGGAGATACAGAATACCGTAACACACAAGTTAGGACGTTGCTTTGTTTTTCATCGCACCATAGTTGGAAGATAGTTTTCTACAGTCTCGAGGTGAGAATTGTTTGCTACTCTGTTGCTATTCTAATCACTATTATAATGTATGTAAACATAGCAGCCAATTTGCGCACAGCAAAGGTCCGAAAAATGGCATCGAGACAATTGATCAGAAAACGACTTTAATGGTGTTGGTTGAGGGAGAAATGACCAGGACATTGGGAGAACTCTCCTGCTTTTCTTTAAGTAGTGCCATTGAGTAGGGAGGAAAGCACAGCAGGGAAAGTCTGTGTGATAGGGTGGAAGGCAGGAGTGATTAAATGACGAAAGGGATGATGGTGCAAGGCAAAGGGGGTGGTAATGGTACAATAAAGAAACAAAAGATGGCTCCAGAGGAGGTGTAAATGGTGACAGCAGAACCATTACCAGCACGTGCGGTCCGGGAGAATAGCAGCGGTGGTTATGATCTGAAGTTGTTGAATGCAATGTGAGGCCAGAAAGTTGAAGATCCTAATCAAAAGATGTGGTGCTGTTCCTCGAGCTTGCATTGAGCTTTGTTGGAACAGTGTAGGAGGCCGAGGAAAGAAAGGTTCAAGCGGGAGTGTGATGGAGAATTTAAGAGGCCTTGAAAACTGAAGTTGGACACAAAAATGGTGCCACAAGCGTCAAAGGACATTTTGTCCTATTGCACTGGCCCACCTCAAAGGGAATTCTGAAAGGGGAACAAACATGTAGAAAGTAATATTTTGTCCCTATATTAATCCATTTGCCTAACTTTGTAAATGGGCAGGCCTCAGTGAAAAATGAGAAAATTCTGGTGTGTGTGCAGTAAGTTACAATGGAATTCATTACATCTCTCGAGAAAAAGATAGATTGATCTCCGAATACTGACAAAGATTCAGTATAGTATTTCTATCACAACTTACATAATATTTATATCACAACCTCAGGACATTCCAAAGCACTTTACAGGCACCGAAGTACTTTTGAAGTATAGTCACTGTTGTGATGTAGGAAACGCAGCAGTCAATTTGTGCACAGCAAGGTTCCACAAACAGCAATGTGATAATGACCAGATCATTTGTCTTAGTGATGTTGGTTGAGGATAAACGTTGGCCAGAACACCAATGAGGACTCCTCTGCTCTTCTTCGAATAGACCCATGGGATCTTTTACATCCACCCGATAGCACTCCCTCAAAACTTTCATTTGCTGGTGGAATCAGCCATACTACGATGTACAGGCATGATTGCACTCCTCCCAACAATTTGATTTGAAAGGTTTTTTGAAAAATTATATTAATTTGTACCTTTCCAACAATCCTGAAAATAAACTTCAAAATGTATTCTACAATAAGTAACTGGTGCATTGTTGCAACATTACACATATTTTAACCAAAACTGTCAATCAAAGTAAAATTGATAGTTTTCAGCAATTTTCTGAAGCTAATGATGACGGCGCTCAGAGATAGGGAATTATAAATCTGTACTTGTAAACTATTGGTGTCAGGTAAAGGTATTGCTTTAGTTTTCCAATAGTTATATGTGTATGAAATAATCTGTGGGTAATTTGTGATGTGTTAAAAAAGGGAGTACTTTCAATGTAGTTACCCCTTTAAGTGTTTCATAATGTTAGTGTTTAATAGTCTCCTTTGTTGAAGGGCATCTCAGCAGAGCCCAAAGCACTCTAATTTCTTTCAAGTGGAAATGGGACTGAAACTGACTTGCTCAAGCCTCAGTGTGGAGCCGTAGGCCACCGTTGATTTGTTTATAGTTTGTGGTTTTCTTTCGAGCAATTGGGAGCTATATTGCAATTTTATGCTGCTTCCCCCCCCCCCCACCCCTACCCCCCGCCCCCTCCACACCATGTAATTCTGCTCCCCCCTCCCACCCCTTTCATTAGGGCACTGTCTCTTGACAGTTTCATGGGTGCAGAGTCTTCTACTACCTGTACCTCTCCAAGTGTGAGCCTAACCAATGACTGTCAGCAGGTTATTCAACTGTGGAGAACATACAACTGAACCTAACCCTGTTCTCACTCAATGTGTAGGTACACATGTATTTTCCAGTCGAAGTGACTGAACAATGGTGAGTGGAAATCCTGGCTTTTCCTGCCTTCCCAACAAAGAGATGCTGAGAGCAATTCCACCATCCATTCAACAACTTGAGTTGCGATCAGCGAACTTAGTGCAGATTAGTTTCAATCTGAGGTTTACTGGTCTTTGTGATTTAGCACAATGTAATATATCATTCCACCGAGTGGACTACTGCTCCACGTAGTGGACGATTGTGGTAATGTAGCCATTGCTGTTTTCACAATAAAGGCATAAGGCGACAGGTCACCTAACAAGTTCCTAAGTTAACAGCCATCTTGAAGTCTTTGTGTTTGTGAGGTCATAAAGAATATATCACATTGGTGATGAAGGATAGGATTTCTGGATACCCCAGCTGAAATTTTTGTTGGTGGATGATTCCAGCCAAACAAGAGAGGTCCTTTTTTTGCAGAATATCTAATAATCCAAGGTAAATTAAAGGCACACTTGGCTGAACTGCCAGAGTCCAGCTGCCCGTGCCTATGGGAATAAGAGGGCGCTTGGGTGAATTCCATCATGACCGTGAGACTTTCAGAGTGTATGTAGAGTGGCTAGAAATGTTTTTCACTGCGAATAGTATCATCAAAGTCCCCGATGATGAAAACCGTAACCGGGTGGTGTTGAAAAGAAAACGGGCTATTTTCCTGACTGAAGCAGGCCCTGAGGAGGATGAAACCCTGAAAAATATGCTTGTTCCCGTCAAGCCAAAGGGCACATCACTTACGGAGATTCTAAGCAAGTTAGAACGGCACTACAGTCCTGAGCCCCTAGAAATAGCTGAAAGTTATCGTTTTGGAATATGGGATCTTTTAATTAACTGAAGTATCAGTGAGTACATTGTAGCTAGCATTAAAGAAGCTATCCATTCAATGTCATTTCGGAAACTTTCAGGACCAAGCATTGTGTGACCACTTTGTTTGTGGGATAAAAAATGAAGCGATCAGAAGAAAGTTGTTGACAACTCCTAACTTTTGATTTAGCTTGTCAGACAACAATGTCAATGGACATGGCCGACCAATATTCCCAAGAATTTCATACCTTTTCCAGTCATCAGACAACCAAGGTAAATCGCATGTAGGTTAAAAGTAAAAGGCAGGTGGGCCCCAAGGTCTCAGCAGCTAACAATGGTAACAGAGCATTGAATTCATGCGATCGGTGTCTGGGACACACACTGTTCAAAATTCTTCTGCAAGAAAACTGGGCATCTTGCGAAGGCATGCCGACTGAAAAATAAACCGACTGAAAAATAAACCAACTTTCAAGGCTGTAAGTAGAAATCCCCAGAGACTAAATAGCATGGAAGGAAAGCAACAAGATGCAGAGATACATGTCATCAGGAGTATCTAATAGTGATTCACAAAGTATCATCATCCAAGTAGACATTGCAGAAATTAGGATACCCATGGAAATCTACATTGGTGCATCCATGAGCATAGTATCGGAATTGCTATATCTCGACAAATTGCGTGATTTCCCATTGGAGAAATCCAAGATAGAGCTGCGAGGCTACTCAGGAGATAACATTCCTATGGTAGGTCGTATCACCGTACCGTTGAAATGTAAGGATCAATTTCAGAGCTTGCCTCTCTTAGTAGTGGCAGGAGACAAGCCTGCCTTACGAGGAAGAAATTGGTTGGGATCACTGAAGCTGGATTGGAGTGAGATTTTTCGAGTTGAAACGAGATTTGCTTCGAAGGATGATGTCATCAAGAAGTATCCGAAGGTATTCTGCGAAACAAGCAATCCGATCCAAGGCTTCAAGGCGAGTGTCAGGGTACAGAAGGATGCTAGACCAGTTTACTGTAAGCCACATCCCGTACCATATGCACTCAAGGAGAAAGTTCAGCAAGAACTCAAAAGACTAAAGACTGAGTGTTGTCTATCTGTAAAGCATGCACTCCCATGTTCCGCCACCAGGGAGCGCATCCCCTGAAGTCCCAAGGGATCCCAGCATAAAGCTGGCCCCTAAGGCCTGTTCCTCACTCTGGAGTGTCTTATTAAAGACTGAGGTCACTGTTATTTTAACCTCCCTGTGTGCAGCCTCATCTGTGTTAGGAACACAATAAATGGCAACGAGAATATGAATCCAACGCAAAGATGCAGCAAACTGTGGGCATCCTGGAGAAGTTCTCGGAGGGTGAGGACTGGGAAGCCTTTGTCGAACGGCTGGACCAGTACTTTGTAGCCAACGAGCTGGATGGAGAAGGAAGCGCTGCAAAAAGGTGAGCGGTCCTCCTCACAGTCTGCGGGGCACCAACCTACAGCCTCATGAAGAGTCTTCTAGCTCCAGTGAAATCCACAGATAAGTTGTATGAGGAACTGTGTACACTGGTTCGGGAGCATCTTAACCCGAGGAAGAGCATGCTGATGGCGAGGTATCGGTTCTACACGTGCCAGCGATCTGAAGGTCAGGAAGTGGCAAGCTATGTCGCCGAGCTAAGGCAACTTGCAGGACAATGTGAGTTTGATGGCTACCTGGAGCAAATGCTCAGAGACTTTTTTGTACTGGGCATTGGCCACGAGACCATCCTACGAAAACTTTTGACTGTAGAGACACCGACCCTCAGTAAGGCCATTGCGATAGCATAGGCGTTTCTGTCCACCAGTGATAACACCAAACAAATCTCTCAGCACACAGGTGCTAGCAATGTTCACAAATTAACTGGAACTGTGTTTGAAAGCAGAGATGTACAGGGCAGAAAACACGAGTCTGCAACTGCCAGCAGGCCTCAGGTGACCCAGATGATTCAGAGTCCTCAACAAAGGATGAATGCAAGGCACTTCACACCTTGTTGGCGTTGTGGAGACTTCCATTCAGCCTATTCATGCCGCTTCAAAGGGTATGTTTGCAAGAGCTGTGGAACAATGGGGCACCTCCAAGGAGCTTGCAAATGAGCTGCAAGCTCTGCAAAACCTGCTAACCACCACGTGGCAGAGGAAGTTCGGTCCATGGTGGATCAAAGCAATTTCGAGCCTCAGAGAGAGGAGGCAGATGCTGAAGTATGCGGGGTGCACACATTTTCAACGAAATGTCCACCTATAATGCTAAACATAAAATTGAATGGCTTACCCGTAGCCATGGAACTGGACACTGGCGTTAGCCAATCCATCATGAGTAAAAAGATGTTTGAGAGACTGTGGTGCAACAAGGCATTCAGACCAGCCCTGAGCCCCATCCACACGAAACTGAGAATGTACACCAAAGAGCTTATTACTGTCCTGGGCAGCGCCATGGTCAAGGTCACCTATGAGGGCACGGTGCATGAACTGCCACTCTGGATTGTCCTAGGCAATGGCCCCACACTGCTTGGAAGGAGCTGGCTGGGCAAAATCCACTGGAACTGGGATCACATCCAAGTGCTATCACATGGCGATGAGGCCTCATGTACCCAGGTTCTTAACAAATTTCCTTCCCTCTTTGAGCCAGGCATTGGAAACTTTTCCGGGGCGAAGGTGCAGATGCACTTGGTCCCAGAGGCACGACCCATTCACCACAAGGCGTGAGCGGTACCTCACATGATGAGGGAGAGAGTGGAAATTGAGTTGGACAGGCTGCAACGCGAGGGCATCATCTCCCCAGTGGAATTCAGCGGGTGGGCCAGCCCGATTGTTCCAGCATTCAAAATTGATGGCACGGTCAGGATTTGCGGCAATTATCAAGTAGCTATTAATCATTTCTCACTGCAGGACCAATACCCGCTACCTAAGGCAGATGACCTATTTGCGTCGCTGGCAGGAGGCAAGACATTCACCAAGCTCGACCTGACTTCGGCCTACATGATGCAGGAGCTAGAGGAGTCTTCGAAGGGCCTCACCTGCATCAACACGCTGAAGGAACTGTTCATCGACAACAGATGCCCGTTTGGAATTCGGTCGGCTGCAGCGATCTTCCAAAGAAACATGGAGAGCCTACTCAAGTCGGTACCACACACGGTGGTCATTCAGGACGACATATTGGTCACGGGTCGGGACACCGCCGAGCACCTACAAAACCTGGAGGAAGCCCTCCAGCGACTGGATCGTGTAGGGCTGCAGCTGAAGAGGTCAAAATGCGTCTTCATGGCAACAGAAGTGGAGTTTTTGGGGAGAAAGATTGCGGGGGATGGCATTTGGCCCCCAGGCGCCAAAACAGAGGCTATCAGGAATGCGCCCAGGTCACAGAACGTCACGGAGCTGCGGTCTTTCCTGGGACTCCTCAACTATTTTGGTAACGTCCTACCAGGGTTAAGCAACCTTTTAGAGCCCCTACATGTGTTATTGTGCAAATGTGAGAACTGGGTATGGGGCAAAAACAAGTAATTGCTTTTGAGAAAGCCAGAAACATTTTATGCTCCAACAAGCTGCTTGTATTGTATAACCCGTGTAAAAGACTTGTGCTAGCATGTGACGCGTCGTCGTACAGAGTCGGGTGTGGATTACAACAAGCTACCGTTGCGGGGAAGCTGCAACCTGTCGCCTACACTTCCAGGAGCTTGTCGAAGGCCGAGAGGGCCTACAGCATGATTGAGAAAGAGGCATTAGCGTGTGTGTTCGGGGTAAAGAAAATGCATCAGTACCTGTTTGGCCTCAAATTTGAGCTGGAATCCGATTACAGGCCCCTCACATCCCTGTTTGCTGAAAACAAGGGGATAAATACTAATGCCTCAGCCCGCATACAAAGGTGGGCACTCGCGCTATCAGCATATAACTATATCATCCGCCACAGGCCAGGCACCGAGAACTGTGCGGATGCTCTAAGTCGGCTACCATTGCCCATCGTGGGGGTGGAAATGGCGCAGCCTGCAAACTTGTTGATGGTGGCACAGCCCGCAGACTTGTTGATGGTCATGGAAGCGTTTGAAAATGATAAATCACCTGTCATGGCCCACCAAATTAGGACTCTGACCAGCCAAGATCCTCTGCTGTCCCTCGTAAAAAAACTGTGTACTGCATGGGAGCTGGGCCAGCATCCCCGTTGAAATGCAAGAGCCAATCAAGCTGTTTCAGCTGCGAAAGGACAAGCTGTCCAGTCAGGGAGATGTTCATCTCGGATCTCCACAGCACACACCCAGGTATAGTAATGATGAAAGCGATAGCCAGATCCCACGTGTGGTGGCCCAGTATCGACTCTGACTTAGAATCCTGTGTACGGCAATGCAGCATATGTGCTCAGAGAGGCACCACTAAGTTTGTGGTCCTGGCCCTCCAGACCATGGTCGAGGATCCATGTCGACTATGCGGGCCCGTTTCTTGGTAAAATGTTCCTGGTGGTGGTGGATGCTTTTTCAAAATGGATTGAATGTGAAATAATGTCGGGAAGCACCGCCACCGCCACCATTGAAAGCCTGAGGGCCATGTTTGCCACCCACGGCCTGCCTGACATACTGGTCAGTGACAACGGGCCATGTTTCACCAGTGCCAAATTTAAAGAATTCATGACCCGCAAGGGGATCAAACATGTCAGCTCGGCCCCGTTTAAACCAGCCTCCAATGGGCAGGCAGAGCGGGCAGCATCCCTTGGGAGCACTGTATATAAGCCGGTCCCTAAGGCCTGTTCCTCACTCTGGAGTGTCTTATTAAAGACTGAGGTCACTGTTACTTTAACCTCCCTGTGTGCAGCCTCATCTGTGTTAGGAACACAATACTGAGAATATTATCTCCTAAGGTAGATCTGTATAATTGGGCTACACCCATTGTTCTTGTACCTAAGTCAGGTAAGCTAAGATTGTGTGGTGATTATAAAGTAACCGTAAACCAAGTTCTAGAGGGTAATCTCCCCAAAACATTGACAAATGTAGAAGATTTGTTCACAACACTGACAGGTGGTCAGATCTTCTCGAAGTTTGATCTTATACATGCTTAGTTCCAACTTGAACGCGATGAGGAGTCCAAGTCATGCTTGACTATAAATACTCATCTCGACTACCATTTGGAGTGTCTTCCGCCCCTGCCACAGAAAGTTGTTGAGGCCAGTTCGTTAGATATATTCAAAAGGGAGTTAGATGTGGCCCTTACGGCTAAAGGGATCAAGGTGTATGGAGAGAAAGCAGGAATGGGGTACTGAAGTTGCATGATCTTCCATGATCACATTGAATGGTGGTGCAGGCTCGAAGGGCCGAATGGCCTACTGCACCTATTTTCTATGTTTCTATGCCATATTCCAAGGGGTGATGAACCAGATTTTACAAGGTATTAAAGGGGTAGTATGTTATTTAGGTGACATACTAATTTCAGCAACAAACAGGCAAATCCATAATAACATACTGAATTAAGTCCTCAAACGGCTAGAGAAGCACAGAGTATGAGTGACGGCTCAGAAGTGTGAGTTATTTCAAAACTCAATGGAGTACTTAGGGCACAGAGTAGACAAATATGGTTTACATCCAACCAAGGGAAAGCTGGATGCAATTAGAAATGCACCCGCTCCCAAGAATATCACTGAACTTCGATCATTGTTGGGTCTTTTGAACTATTATGGAAGTTCCTACCAAATTTGGCTGCAGTGTTTCATCCATTGAATGAGCTGTTGAAAAAACAGGTCAATTGGAAGTGGTCAGAAGAGTGCGATGCAGCATTCAAGGAGTGTACAAGCCAATTGGTAGAGAGCACCATGTTAGTTCACTATGACTTATCGAAAGAGAATAATGCTTGGGCCTCAGCTATTTACAATCTATATCAATGACTTCGATGAAGGGAATGAGTGTAATGTATCCAGTTTGCCGACCATACTAAGCAAGGTGGGAAAGTAAGATGCGAGGAGGACACAAAGAGTCTGCTAATTGATATAGACAGGTTAAGTGAGTGGGCAAAATGGTGGCAGATGGAGTATAACGTGGGGAAAGGTGATGTTATTCACTTTGGTAGAAAGAATAGAAGACAAAATATTTTTAAATATTGAATGTTGGTGTTCAGAGAGATTTAGGTGTCCTCGTACAGGAAACACAGAAAGTTAGCATGCAGGTACAGCAAGCAAATGGCATGTTGGCTTTCATTGCAAGGAGATTAGAGTACGAGAGTTAGGACGTCTTGCTACAATTGTACAGGGCATAGGTGAGACCATGCCTGGAGAACTGTGCACTGTTTTGGTCTCCTTATCTGAGGAAGCATAAATTTGCCGTGGAGTTGGTGCACTGAAGGTTCCCAAGATTGATTCCTAGGATGAGAGGGTTGTCCTATGAGGTGAGATTGAATAGATTGGGCCTATACTCTCTGGAGTTTAGAAGAATGAGAGGTAATCTCATTGAAACATAAGATTCTGAGGGGGATTGACAGGGTAGATGCTGAGAGGATGTTTTGGCTGGCTGGAGAGTCTCGAACAAGTGGCATAGTCTTAGGATAAGGGGTCGGCCATTTAAGAGTGAGACATGGAGACATTTCTTCACTCAGAGGGTTGTGAATCCTTGGAATTCTCTATCCCAAAGAACTGTGGATGCTGAATCATTGAGTATATTCAAGGCAGAGATAGATAGATTTTTGGACTCTAGGGGATATGGAGATCAGGCAGGAAAGTGGAGTTGAGGTCAAAGATCAGCCACGATTTTCTGAGTGGGAGAGCAGGCTCGAGGGGCCGTATGACCTACTTCTGCTCCTAATTCTTATGTTTTATAATAAATTCATACTGGTTGATGCCCAGCTTGACGTCACTTTTGTGTGAATGAAATTGGGTGGTGTTAACACAGTGCACATGGGCATACAAAAAGACTGTTGCGAAAATCCATCAAGTACATCCCATCCAGACACCGGTGCAATGATATACACCACATTGACCCACCCCTAACCACTCAATTGTTTGGCATAGACAAAGGCTGCGGTTTTAACTCTGGGACAGTTTTGAGCAAAGGGGCAGTGGTGTGAGTTCGAGCCTCACATGCTCCAGACATGATGCCCTGGGGCTTCATTTAAATTCCACGATTCTGGATACCCACCAACTTGCAGGTAAGTGGTGGCATCGACTGATAATTTTGGAGGGAGGCGTTGCGGTGTATGAGATTGTGCCGGGGAAGCATAAACTTTCCAATTGGGGGGCTTGGAGGAATACTCTTGCCACAAGGAAAGTGAAAAGAAAATGAAAGGTTACCTTTTTGGGGCTCTTCTGGCCCCGATCCTCCTGGCCGCTGGGCTGGCCTGGCAGGAAACTCACTGCCACTTCCCGCTGAGGCCGCCTCGTAACATTTGCAGTCGGGTCGCGACATGTTAAAAAGGACCCCATTGGCTTTGGGCGGGTGCTCTTGCCATCTGCCCAGGTAAACGGGTTAAATTAGCAGAAGGTTAGCTCCGAGCAGCTCCATGGCAGTTAAGTGTCCTCGGCAAATTTTACTGACCACTAACCCAGTTTCTACTGGGGTTACAATGACCCCTAAAGAAAACCTGTAGCCAATTCAAGAAAAGTTCCAGGAAATTTTCCTCCCTAGGGAATCATGCAGACCTTCAGGTGAATATTGTAACCCATAACTCCTAATGATCATAACTAATTCGCAACTTACAGTCGATGGGCTCAATTTTCCCCAGTGATTTGCACCGTTTTTTTGGACCAGGCTGCTTTTTTTGGCCTAAATTTAAAAAAACATAGTTTCCTCAATCAATTTGCACCAGTTAGTTACGATTTTTTTGGATTTGTTTCTTTTCCAACAAAAGGGGCGTAATCTGTCACCCATGCCAATTCTGGTCATTTATGCAAGTTTGGCCAGCTGAGAGTTACTCCAGTTCTGCTTAGGTCAGCGCATGTGGCCTCTGCAGAAAAACCTTCCGGAGAGTTAAGAAAATCGGTGCAGATGAGAGAGAAAGAGAAAAAATTTGATGTATTCAGAAAAGCTAGTTCATTCTCAGCTTCAAAAAAGACGAATATCATCTCTACTATTGGTCCTAACATTGACTGTGCTTTCTCCCTGCCTGTAGTTACATTGCCAGCTTGATGTCAAGGTCACTCCCATCTTTCCTCTTGAACCAACACTGACTCTAAATGTTGTATTTGATGGACTTGGCTTCAGCTGCATTGCAGTCTCAGCACAGGGAGTAAATAAGCTCAAGTTAGAGAAAGAGCTTCTGTTCAGCCCTAGCAACAACTCTTTCTTAAGTCTGAAAAGAATTTCTGCACAAGGTCACACAGCTTCCCAATACTACAACTGGTGTATCCATGGTGGACTTAGTCAGTTTCTGATGTAGGAAAAAAATGAAAAGACTTTATTCATAATGGTGCAATTATGTTTTTGAGCGCTGCAGCCTGGATAGATGTTCAGAATTGATCATTCTTTTTTGCACCATGTTAAAGTTACTTTACGTCAATAATCCATGGCACTATTGCCCAGCTAAATGTGCAGACTGGCAGGTTGCCCTCGTATCTCAATAGCCCATACCCCACTTGAGCTGCCAGGAGGTACTATGGGCATTGTGGAGTGGCATCTTTCAAATGTCTAAAGAGACTTCATGTGATCTGTTTTCACCATCCATGGTGTTGAAGTACATCCAACAGTCCAGTATTGTGATAAACACAGCCTTCAGTCAGGCTGACAACATCTCTGCGACCTTTGATCATGTCACTGCATTCTTATTTCTTCGGCTCATATTGTTTCAAATGAGCTATTTGCAACCATGTACTTAAAGCTAGTTAACTATTTGCTCTTTTATTTTTCAAACCTGCTGATGGCCAACAATCTTTCATCTCTGATGAAATGCACACATCATAGCTCAACAGGGCAGGCATTGTACCAGAACAGCAGGACATCTTAAATGTTCTTAGACCAAATAAGTAAGTATTCAATATTGACCTGTGGGGGATTCTTTAATGACTGCTGATATCACTGCATGTTTTTTCCTTTTCTAATTCTCTTTCCTCATTTCCTGACTATTACTATGGCACAGTTCCACAGGCTCTGGCACTCCTATTACAAAAAATATGAACATTTGAAAAATGAGGGACGGGAAAGTATCTACCTGTCCATCCAGCTTGTCCCATACACTTGTGATGCCTTGTGTTCCCCACTTTCTCTACCCCACCTGGAAGAGGCAAAAAAAATTTTTAAAAACCCAGGCCAATTAGAGGGAAAATGTTATGTGTGTAATGCACTTATGAATGACTCCATGAGGCAATGTGTTGTACTCAAACTGTAGTGACCTTGGTCCTTTATTCTTAACTCTAGAGTGAGGCACAAGCATGGTGGGAAGCCTTTTATATTGGGCCCTGCACACCTGTGCAGGTGACCCTCAGGTCTCCCACCACAGTGCCCTCTGGTGGAAAGCCTTTGCCACAGGGGCAGGAAACCACGGCCTCCACCAGTTGCACCCTCTAGTGGTGCCAGCATAGTATATACACAGTGTAAACTTTATTGATAGTATATCAGGTAACAAGTCTCCATCTTATGCAACTATACAGTGACTACACAGAGAGTATATCTATAGTCTGAGTACATAACATCACTCTCCCCCAAGTCCTTTGTGCCGATTACCTTTGCACTATGTGCTCTGGCTTAGCTTTCCCCAGACTTAAGTGCCAATAGCACCTTGGCTGCGCTTTGGCTTGGCTCTCTCTCTGTTACCCCCCAAGTCCTTTTGTCACAATGTTGGGCAGTGGTTACCAGTTTGGATGGTTCGATGATGCAGTGAAGTTTCCAGTGGGTTCTGGGTGTGATCCATGTGTGTGTCCATGGCTACATACATCCATCCCCCCACTCCCTCTCCCACAGCGAGATCGTGCAGCAAGCCTGTTACATTAACATACAGGATCAGACACAGTGCAAGTACAAAGAAAGGAAGTTACAGTTTGTATCGTGACACCTTGGTTCAGTGACTTACATCCGTTACGTTTTGCGATCGTGCGCCAGGATTGGGTAGATTGCATTCATGGTTCCGTCATTGTAATACTGAGGTAGACGTACAGGTATGCGAGGACGCAGGTTCCAGAGCAACCGGACGGGGTCCTACTCGTCTGATAGCGGTGCTGTGCTCCCTGCTAGCAGGGTGGGCTTTGGTTCGTTCAGCTAGCCAGAACTCAGGGCCTTTGCCCTTGCCTAGTGGTGGTCAGAGCCGCAGATGTATGTGGCCTCCCTGCCCTCCTTTGAGGGCTGCAGAATCTTCTGCCTGCTCTCTAATGGTGTTGGGAACTTAGCTGTTCCAGGTCCCGTTTGGGGAACTCATTGGTTCTGACCTTTCTCTCCCTGACATGGCCGAGGTAGCGACTGGGTCTGGGGGCTGCGCTGTCTCCACCCGGGTGGTGGGCAACGGCGGCCGACTACGCGTATTGGCGCTGTTTTTGTTTCTAGGTCCATGACGAATAGTGCCATCGGGTGCCTGCAGCTTGGGATAGACCTGGGGCAGGGTATCAGGATCAGTACCTTCACCCTCCTGAATTCACTCACTTGCTACTTTTGGGGACACTCTATTCCTGACATCTCGCAACAACATTTTGTTCACAATCTTAATCGGTTCGTTACATTGATTGCCATGCATACAATGTCTCGAAGTTCAGTTGGTCGCAGGTCTCCTTTAAGAGAACCCTGCTGGCTTTACCCCAATCAAATCCTTTGTTAGACACAACGTGTTGGTCCCTCAGCGTTGCACCTCGTGATATGGCCACAGCCATCTTTTTTTTTCAGCCACGCTGCACCTCGCTGCAGCAGGGACGCCATCTTGCCTCTGTCCTCGAGGTCGACTGCCTTGATCCTTCTCTCCCACGATTCTGCCACAAAAGCTGGAAGAGTACCTGTGAATTCCATCTTCCTCCTCAGGAGTCCTACCACTGGAGCCGGGAATGTACTTTTAGGTCGTTGCGGTCAGATCATTGCCACGCAGTCGTGATGGACGGTCTGTGCCTCAGGTGCTGCACTGGTCTGTTCTCTGGTACCTGGCCCAAGCGAAGGTGAGGTTTTGCTCTGCCTCAGAGCACGGCGGACATCGATTGCTGGAGTGAAGAGGCCTTCCCATTTCCACTGGATCTTCGCCATCCATCTTTTTCCGAGTAGCGTTGGACCATCACCTGCAACAATCCACAGAGGTAACTTGTGCACCACACCATTATGGATTACAGTTACTTCCGCACTACTAAGGACTGGCATCAGCTCCTTGGTGTAGGTGCGCAGCTTTTCCTGTACTGGAACCAGCTCGGGTCGTTTTTCGTTCAATAGCCTCTCAAAGGCATCCTGGCTCATCACTGACTGGCTCGCTCCTGTGTCCACTTCCACGAAGACTGGAATGCCGTTTATCTCGACTTCCATCTTCACTGGAGGACAATCGGTGGTGCAGGTATACACTCCATACACTTCTTCTTGGGGCTGAGCTGGCTCTCTGGCCAAATCATCATACTCCCCGCTGACTTCAAAGTCATCTACCGACTCCTCTGCTCCTTTTACAGATACGCTGGAGGTGGCCCTTCGTGTTATAGGCTTTGCATACGTACTCAGCAAACTGACACTGGTGAGCCCTATGGTTTCCACCGCAACGCCAGCATGGTGCTAATCGATTAGCACCCTTCGGCGGACTCTGAATTCTGGAACCCTGAGGTCTGTGCTCTCTGCCCTGGGCAGAGCCACGTTCTACTGTCTTGCCTGTGAAAGGCACCATTCTGTGTATAGTACTTGCCGGGTTTGAGTCCACAGGATGAATAATTTGCTTGGTGCTGCAGGTTGAGGTCATGAATGCCTGACTGATGCTGATGGCCTTCTGCAGATTGACTGTGGTGTTGGCAGATACTAGCTTGTGAAGGAGGCCCTCGTGGCCAATTCCCATAGCAAAGATGTCTCACATGCTTCGTTGAGGTGCGTCCTGAAATCACACGGTGCCGCAAGTCTCCTGAGGTCGGCAGCATATTTTGCAATCTCCTGGCCCTCAGCTCTGCGGTGAGTGTAGAATCTGTGCCTGGCCGTGAGGATGCTCTGTTTTGGTTTTAGTTGGTCGCTCAGTTCATTAGTTCAGTCAGCTCATCATATGTCTTATCCTTGGTCTTCGTGGGTGCCAGAAAGTCCCTGATGAGGCGGTAGACCTCGGGCCCACAACTGGTCAGCAGTATAGCCTTGCGCTTCTCTGCAAATGTGTCCGTCTCCCCTGCCAGGTCGTTTGCTACAAAATATTGCTCGAGCCTTTCCGTTAAGGCATCCTAATCATCACCCTCTGCGAAGTCTTTTAGTGTTCCAAAGGTAGCCATAATTGCGTGAAAGTCCGTATTCTCGTCACCAGTTGTTATGTCTGTAATGCACTTATGAATAATTCCACGAGGCAATGTGTTGTACTGAAACTGTAGTGACCTTGGTCCTTTATTCATAACTCCAGAGTGAGGCACAAGCATGGTGGGCAGTCTTTTTTACTGGGCCCTGCACACCTATGCAGGTGATCCTCAGGTCCCCCACCGCAGTGCACTCTGGTGGCTAGCCTCTGCCACAGGGGCAGGAAACCACGGTCTCCACCAGTTGCACCCTCTAGTGGTGCCAGCATAGTATATACACCAGTGTAAACCTTATTGATCGTAAATCAGGTAACAAGTTTCCATCTTATGCAACTATACAGTGACTACACAGAGAGTATATCTATAGTCTGCATATATAACAGTAAAAATCTGGATAATTCCTCTCCGACCTCTCCTTAGGCGTATCTGACTCAAGTACCTGATTCTTCATGTGTGAGTCCATTGAGTGCTGGCAGACTATTTAACCACGCGAGAGCATTGCAGCCAAATTCAATGCCATCCTCACACACAGCCATTCGAGCAAGGATCACTGGATAGCAACCAAAAGCGGTACCTTTTGGATTTGTTCCCTCTCTAGCCTAGAGCTACTCAGGCCAATTGCAATACCTCTACGGCAACCCAAGTAATTCAAACCTGGGACACTCTTGGTATATAATTCTCAAAATTCCATCAGACAGTTCATTTAGGCACTAAGTTATCAATGGGGTAATTATATTTTTTATGAAATGGAAATATTTAGGGCTGGCTTTTCAGTTCTCAAACGCCTCAGTTAGCAGCTATAGGGGGCATTAATGGGAGAGTAAGAGGTTACTGACCGGAAGCGTAACTTTTAGCGCCCTGACCGAAAATTCATTAGAGGCTCCCAGAGGGCGCAAACCAGTAGCGCCTGACTGCTGACGATCAGTGCGATCCTGACGTCAGTCCTGGTGCATCATCATGATCATCATAGGCAGTCCCTCGGAATTGAGGAAGACTTGCTTCCACTCTAAAAATTAGTTCTTAGGTGACTGAACAGTCCAATAAGAGAACCACAGTCCCTGTCACAGGTGGGACAGACAGTCGTTGAGGGAAGGGATGGGTGGGACTGGTTTGCCGCACACTCCTTCCACTGCCAGCGCTTGATTTCTGCATGCTCTCGGCGATGAGACTCGAGGTGCTCAGCGCCCTCCCGGATGCACTTCCTCCACTTAGAGTGGTCTTTGGCCAGGGACTCCCAGGTGTCGGTGGGGATGTTGCACTTTATCAGGGAGGCTTTGAGAGTGTCCTTGAAACGTTTCCTCTGCCCACCTTTGGCTTGTTTGCCGTGAAGGAGTTCCGAGTAGAGCGCTTGCTTCGGGAGTCTTGTGTCAGGCACGTGAACAATGTGGTCTGCCCAGTGGAGCTGATCGAGTGTGGTCAGTGCTTCGATGCTGGGGATGTTGGCCACGCTTGCTCCCCAGTCGGTAAATTCGGTGCGGCCACCAATAACAACTTCTGGAAAAACAGTTGGTACAGGCTTGCAGAGTCGTTAATTGGTGGCTACTTAAAGGGAAGAGGAAGTGCTTCCCTTGTAGGTCACAGTCAGTACGACGTTTACAAAGAGCATGGTGTGTGAACTTCCGAGTTTGCAGCAGCAGACAGACACAACAGTGCAGCTTGAAAACAAGTGATTTTGAAAACTTTAATGGGTGCATTTAAGACTTGGTTTTTCCCGGGATCTGATTTGGAGTTCCGGGCATGCGCAGTAGGTCAGCCAAATTTACCGACCAAACTTTCATTATGGTCCCCCCAGCTCTTGTGTGCAACGGCTGATTTATCGACCTTGTCTGCTCTTTGACTGATTCTGCCGAATTTCTGGGCAGGACGCACAAACTTTTACATGGCGCTAAAAGTACCGCTCCGCCTGGGTTACCGCCCCAAATAAGGCACGACCGAATTTCCACCCCAAGGTGTCTGTTGGAACACTAATGGTTCCACAAATTTGAGGAAATAGGAAGAAGCAGTGGAGTCCAGTACTGCCGTACTGATTTTAGACTTGTTATGATGATTATTAATGTGTCAAATGAAATCAAAGATGAGAGTTTTAATCTGACGAGCAAAGCAGTTATCATGTCTCCAGGATGCTTTACACAAATTATATCTCATGGTTGCACATGAATGCAAGATTTTATTTCTTTAGGTGTTGCAGTCATGAAAGTGCATTTTTGTCATATCTTCACAATCTTGGAAAGATATTTTGCCTCTAAAGTAATATCGCACGGTGACTTTAATTGTTAGTCAGCTCCAGTGAGTTAGCATCTCACTAACCTCCCAAATTGACTTAAGATTTTATCCCTCATGATTTGTTGGAAGTCCATGTTATTTGTGCCAAAGTGACATTAAAAAATTATTTGTAACAGCATTTAACTGGCCTTTGTCAGAAATTGTATTTAATTCATTTAGGCTGTTGACTGACACTACTTTGGCTTCAGGGCTATTTCCTGTAAATTATTTTGCATCACTTTTGAGATAAAAACCCTTTGTCTCACAGCCATTTTGTTTTCAAATATTTAAATTCTATTGTGAATGTCACTGAATGAGGCACATCCATCAAATATATATGTGATAAAGTTACAGAAAATAAAATTCCCTGCCTAAACCTCTCCGCCTCTCTACCTCTCTTTCCTCTTTTAAGACGCTCCTTAAAACATACCTCTTTGACCAATCTTTTGGTCACCTGCTCTAATTTCTCCTTTTGTGGCTCGGTGTCAAAAATTTTTGTCTTATAACATTTCTGTGAAGCACCTTGGACGTTTCGCTATGTTAAAGGCGCTATATAAATACACGTTGTTGCATTGTTTTTAAAATATTGTTTCCTTAATGAAATTACTGAAAAATATGGTTTGAGCCATTTTTCTGAAGATGAAAGTTCTAATGGTGTTTCCTGAGTCTTCAAGACCCTTCCTGATCTACCTTTATTCAGTAGAGTGCAAACAAAGCACTTTTAGTGATGGATGATCTTTCACTTTATCCATTAGAGGGAATTGTCATTTAAGAAAATAACAGCCTACTTTTCCAGTATCCTGACACACCCCGTAGAATTAGTGGAATTTTTTTTATTCATTCACGGAATGCGGGTATGGCGGGCAAAGCCAGCATTTATTGCCCATCCCTAATTGCCCTTGAGAAGATGGTGGTGAGTTGCTGCCTTGAACTGCTGCAGTCCATGTGATTAAAGATACTTCGACAGTGCTGTTCGGGAGAGTTCCAGGATTTTGACCCAGTGACGCTGAAGGAACGGCGATATATTTCCATGTCAATATGGTGTGCCTTTGAGGGAAACTTGCAGGTGATGGTGTTCCCATGCACCTGCTGTCCTTGTCCTTCTAGGTGATAGAGGTCACGGGTTTGGGAGGTGCTGTCGAAGAAGCCTTGGCAAGTTGCTGCAGTGCATCTTGTAGATGGTACACACTGCAGTCACGGTGCGGTGGTGGTAGAGGGAGAGTACGTTTAAGGTGATGGATGGGGTGCCAATCAAGCGGGCTGCTTTGTCATGGATGTTGTTGAACTTCTTGAGTGTTGTTGCAGGCTACAATTTGCATATAACCTTTCCAACTGTTCCCATCCCAATGAAAGCACAGAAAGTACCTAAGAAAGTACCAAAGAAATGCAGCCAATGCTGACAAGGGAAGGCTCAGAAGATCCCTCCAGCCTCAAGATACTTTGCAGAGAAGATTACGTTAGGAGCCTTAAGACCAGTGTCCTGCATATCCAATTAAATTGCCCCACTATGTAACCTTGCAGGTACTGTTGGAAATTGTTTGTTTTGACTGTAGACAGTAGTTTTGCCAATAATTAGAGACCTCTGAGCATGAAATGGGGTTGCGGATGCCATTTTGTGAGGTCATTTTTACAAGCAGCATAGCCTTTGTATGATAGGGGTCCCTCTGGGACTCTCACTATATTTGGCCTACTTGGAGGAAGAGAATGAGGAGCGGAAGGAAGGAAACATGGATTCTGCTTGAGGAGCAGGATGTGGGAGGAGGACTACTCAAATCCACTCTTACTCTCCCAACCAAGTGTACAAGCCTAGCCAGACATTCCTGCACGTCACTGTCACTGCTTCCCTGGAGTAACACAGCCTCTTCAAACATTGCTTGTGTCACCTTCTTCAAGATGACCAGAAGCCAATCTCCAGGGCATCCTGTTGCAGTAAAGGTGACTACAGCCCTGAACTTTTTTTGCCTCTGGCTCATTCCAGGCTGGCTCAGGAGACGTCAGTATTAAATTCAGCCAAACTGTAGTCTATATAAGTATTAAATAGGCGACTGATGGCTTATTTTCAAGAGCAATTACCATCATTATTTTCGCCATGGACATGCGGAAACAGAGAATGGGCCTGATTTTAGTTCACTCTGTCAGGCGGGAATGGGGTGGTCGTGGCCCTGGAAATCGCTATACTGCAATTACAGCCCTGTTCCTGCTTCGGGTCCCACCTGGCACCATTTTCCTGGGGGCTTCAGCATGGGTGGACCAGTAACCCACCTGTTTCAGGTCAGAGCCTCATTCCAATATTCTAGCCTACATCGTAGGTACCAGTGGATGGAGCATGTGATGTACATGCTCCGCCCATTGTACAGATGCTGAGCAGCCTAGTGAACAGTCCTGAAAGGAACCACTACAGGTATTGGCAATTTTCTGTGCTAGGAGGAGCATAAATGTTGCTTCTGGTCCCCAACAAATCTTGTGGCCCACTACCAGCATCTCCATGCCAGCCCCGCCCCTACCCCAAAGAGAACATTTCTGGTTTGGCTCCATGTCGGATCTGGTGGAATTGCCCACCCCACCGACTGGTGAGCTGCCGGTGAGCGCTTGAACAGTGTTTGCAGATCGCCCGGGTGATGGAAATGAAGCCCGGCCCTCAAAAAGGCTCAGGCCTCTCCCAAGGGACTTTGAAAGGGTGGCATTCCTCCTGCCACCCCTCTAGTTAAAATCCACTCCACGGGCATTTGTGTAAATTGCAGAATTACCTAAAGTCCAAGACATCGTAGATTGCCTACTTGTTACCCTGCATGCTCCTTTCCACAACAATGTAGCCTTTGTGAATTGTAAGGCATTCCACTCCATCACTATGCACCTAGTCTGTGTCACTTTCCTGGATAATAAGTGCAAGGTTGTCTCCTTGGAGACCAAGGCTATCCACTGCATGCCTGCCTTATAACACATGTGCAACAAACACATACGTTTGTTAAACAGAGGTAAGGCCCATGCTTTTACGAAAGCCGTGATAGGAATCCTGAAATAATTATTCTGATGCCAGAGTGTGAAGCTTCATCATGGCTTGCTTTAAACTGCAAAACATTGTTGCTGGAGGAGGACTACACAACAAGTTGCCCGAGGAGGAGGGTTGATAGTTTATTGCGGTCACATTGAGGAGGCTGCTCGGGATCAACATTTGCCAGCCACCAGAACCATCTACCAAGATCTGATGACTCCTTCAAATTGTGCCTCCCTATACCCTTTGAACATAAGAACATAAGAATTAGGAACAGGAGTAGGCCATCTAGCCCCTCGAGTCTGCTCCGCCATTCAACAAGATCATGGCTGACCTGGCCATGGACTCAGCTCCACTTACCCACCCGCTCACCGTAACCCTTAATTCCCTTATTGGTTAAAAATCTATTTAACCGTGACTTGAATACATTCAATGAGCTAGCCTCAACTGCACTTGTATGCACTATCTATACTCCAAGTAATACCTATTCCATAATTTCAAAATGGGCCATTCATCTCAACTCATTTTCCAGTCTGCAATATCATTACAGGAACATGGAACCAAAGGGGTTTACAGTACCATTTGGCTTTTAGTTAGAGCAATCTAGAACTAATCCCACTGCCTCACTCTCTTTGCATAACCCTATATGTTCTGCTTAAAACATTAAAATAAAGTTTTCCCTTAAACAATGCAAAGGTCCCTGTCTCAACCACTCACTGTAATGAAGAATTGTATGTTTTGACAGCCTGTTGCATAAAGAAACTATCCTGACCTCTCCTCACTCTCTTAGTGACAGTTTTAAATTGATAAGCTCACATCACTGACCCCCTAAATCAGAAGAAATAGTCTTTCCCGATTCACTCTTATCAAAAACCTCTCGTAAATGAGATGAGGCACCCATCCAAGTAGCGTAGGATCCACCAAGATTTTCACTGCCTGTCTGAACCCATTGCAGACTGTGCTCCCTCGAGTCCTCTCTGACATCTTCGGCAAACTGCAAATTCTTGTGGCAGGAAATAATGCAATATCCCTTTAAGCTGCTGCAGGCCTTTAAAGCCTGTGATTTCCCCTCACCCCCCCCCCCCACCCCATCGG
Source organism: Pristiophorus japonicus (assembly GCF_044704955.1). Taxonomy (NCBI): domain Eukaryota; kingdom Metazoa; phylum Chordata; class Chondrichthyes; family Pristiophoridae; genus Pristiophorus; species Pristiophorus japonicus. The sequence goes on from NC_091987.1 coordinate 37,387,048, forward strand.
CATCAACCACCACCCCCACCAACCATTGGGTGCGATGTCAATCTCAAGACCTAATTCCATCAGGAGCTCATCAGCATTATGCAAATGAGTCTGAACCTGGAAACATGCTTGGTTTCAGTGCTGGCTCACTCAAGTGGGTCTTAATCCCACTGCGCCTGTTTCCCATTGTTTCTATTCAGGCAAGTGAAGGCCAGCCACTGTATCTCACAACTCCTCAATTCTAATTAAAATGATAAAAGTGGGATGTAAATATGAAATCTAAATGCAAATTATAAGGACATGCAAAGTTAACTTTTTCTAATGATCACACTGTAAAATACTTTTTTTTTAAAGTAGATTGTTCTCAATTTTGGCATCAGTGTTGTAAAATAAGAAAAAATGGAAACGATAATATCCTTTGTGCTATAAAAGCATTTCTTGGCTATCACACTGCATGGCTTGTAATGCTACTCCATTTCAATGAGACACACCAAACGAGCACAGCATAACAAAACATTTGCCTGCACCTGACTTGTCTGAAAACTCAGTGCTTGGATGATCAGATAAGTGATGCAATCTGTACATTGAGTTATTTGGCTAAATAGAAAATTCATTCCCCTGACCCTTAGCGAAGACCAGTTTTATATAATGTCAAGTTAGAATATTAATGAATCCATAAACTTAGAATGCAGTAGTGATATTCCTAAAGACTCGCATAGAATAACTTGGAATGACTGTTGCAAAAATTACCTTGTCTGAGGACATTATTCCAGAAAACTAAATTGCTCGTGAACCAAGACCGCAGTCTTTCATTCAAACAGGAGTGTGTGGAATGCTCCCCAGAATGATTGCACAATGGCTGGAAGAAAAGGTAGTGTATTGCATAGTCAGCTGTGTAAGAGGTCCTGCTGGCCTCTGATTGTTCATAGCCACCCATAGTGAGTTCATGGAGCACAGTTACATCACAGAGGTGTTTGAGCTCGTTTAGCTTTGATCATGTAGATCAAAGCAATCTCCATATTCATAACTTCAGTTAAGCAGTAAATTCTCTCTATACCAAATCTTGAAAGAGAAAGCTTGCCTCAGATGAATAACTTGGGAAAAATCATGTTCTATAAATGAATATCTTTATATGGCTTTTTATGGCGTTAGTATTTGGGCATTTAACTGTTGCAGCTGTGCTCAAACCTACCAACCAGATCTGATGATGTACCTTACTAAAAGGAAAGACATCACTGGTGAGTTCTGGAGCAGCCATTCTGAACTCGTGAGGCCAGAAATTCAGTTTTTGTTGTTCTTTAGTTTTTTAACGTCATTTTTGGGGAAAAAAATAAGAATAACAATGTCGCCATTTTTTAAGGGGGTAAAACTGACACAAAAATACGCCTGTCGATAGAAATCGGCGTTGCACGAGGCTTCACGGTGGATACGGCAAACTCGCCAACTTTAGCCCGAGGCTTATCAACGCCAAAAATATAGGCCCTGGGAGGGGAGAAAACACACAAAAAAAATTGCAAAACATGAAAAATCAGAAAACAGTCACATCACACTTGTAATTAATCACTGAAAATGAATTAAAAAAATAAAAACTTCAACTTAGCTTTTTTGTTGGCCTTCCTACTTTCCGATGTTTCTGAGGCAAAACGCCTGCTTTTCTCGTGTTGTTTTTTTCACCCGAGTATGGCTTCGCTGAACGGCCAAATTTAAGCGGTGCGTTTTTTTTCGCGTTGCACCTTGGCGATCCGCTTTGTGGCGATATTTTGAAACCACCATTCTTAACTTTTGTGGAATTGTGTGAGGTTTCTTTTAACTACAAAAAGCATTTTTAACGTGAAAAAATCGCGTTAAAACGTGCGTTGGGCTAGCGAGTTTCTAGCCGATGGTAACTAAAAGCATAACGAGTGTTATCTTTTCTCCGCATAAGCATATAGAACTTACATCATATGGTAAAATAATTTATTCCATATTCAATTATTCTTGACAATCACGTGATATTGGCTGGTGGACATAAGAATGTGTCCTTCTTCTGGTAGGGAATATGTATGAGGATTTTCATCCATTCTCAATTGCCATAGTGCAGAACTTCCTCACCAAAGAGTTCCTTTTTTCTAATCCCAATCTTGTAGACAAGCTTTAAGTCAATGTGAAGGAGCAAGAGGGCATTCGGAACTGTAACTGATGCTACTAAAAGGAATGCTGGCCTGTTTACAGGATTTGCATTGCAAGGGTTAGAAACTTTCGCATTGTTTCAAAATATCAAAAGCAATGGCATCTGTACTTCAATCTGCAAATGTGTGTAAATTGATTCGATGTTCAGTTGTGGCGCTAAGAGTTACTTCAAAGGCTTTCAGTGCAACAGCTAAAAATCTCCGAGGGAAGGTAAACGGTAAACATCATCTCGTGTGACTGTAGAAAATATTAAAACACCCTCCACATTGGTAAAGATCCCCACTAAAGTTAAGGAGTGATATTCTGCTTTTGCACTCCTAGCACAAAGCAGCTCCGACTGTGGGCACTTTTTGAAATATTGGGGGTTAATGATCGTGCACCCAATTATTTTCATTGGGTTGAAAACGGGGGAAACTGCATAATGAACATGCAATTCTCCACACCGAGAATTCTCATACTTGCATGTGCTGCTCTGTGCTGAGACTGCAAAAGCAGAAATTTTGCCCTTAAATTAAAATTAGTTTTATAATATATTTATGCCATAGCTCTAATTTTAACCTGGAGAGAGGATTCACCGATGTCCCGGGCCTCACTTAAATAGGTCGAGCCTGACTCAAGCCCACACCCGACATCAATGCAGTCGCACCTGCACATGTTCCTCCTGGCACACAACGGAAACCTTTTCAAAAAATATGAACTTACCTTTTGGGCCCTCTTCTGGGCTTGCTGCTTCTTGGTGCCTGTAGTGGCTGGCGAGGCCAGCACCAGACGGAGACCTGGCACAAAAACATGTTGAAATGATGGTGGGGTTTGAATTACATCATCAGATCCCGACCATTGCAGATCAGTTGGCCCTTAGCTGCCTGGGGCAAGAGTCTGAGACACTGCCCCAATTGCGCTGGCAAAAATGGCGAGTGGTGCAAACTGTGTGTGGATGCGTGAGGTTCTTCCTGCCTCACCGAAGTCAATGCGAAGAGTGAATATCTCACTTGTGCGATTTTAACCTCGCACATGCCCCATTCTAGCCGGGCGTTTGGGGGCGGGTAAAAATCGGGGCTTATGTAACTGAGAAGAGAAAAAGTATCAGACCCACATATATCTAGTCCATTTTTTTTGATGTTGGATCTCATATATTTTACGAGCTTTAGGATATGAGTAAAATGCTCTAGAGGCAAAAATCAAAAAGTGCCACATTACCGCAAAAGTCTAAAGGGATAAAGTGTTTTAAAAAGACAAGCCATGAAGTCACTGTGCCTCAATGCGAGGAGTATTCGTAATAAGGTGGACGAATTAACTGCGCAGGCAGCTATTAACGAATATGATATAATTGGGATTACGGAGACATGGCTCCAGGGTGACCAAGGCTGGGAACTCAACATCCAGGGGTATTCAACATTCAGGAAGGATAGACAGAAAGGAAAAGGAGGTGGTTAGAGAAGAAATTAATGCAATAGTAAGGAAGGACATTAGCTTGGATGATCTGGAATCTGTATGGGTAGAGCTGCGGAATACCAAAGGGCAGAAAACGCTAGTGGGAGTTGTGTACAGACCACCAAACAGTAGTAGTGAGGTTGGGGACAGCATCAAACAAGAAATTAGGGATGTATGCAATAAACGTACAACAGTTATCATGGGTGACTTTAATTTACATATAGATTGGGCTAATCAAACTGGTAGCAATACAGTGGAGGAGGATTTCCTGCAGTGTATTAGGGATGGTTTTCTGGACCAATATGTCGAGGAACCAACTGGAGGGCTGGCCATCCTAGACTGGGTGATGTGTAATGAGAAAGGACTAATTAGCAATCTTGTTGTGCGAGGCCGCTTGGGGAAGAGTGACCATAATATGGCAGAATTCTTTATTAAGATGCAGAGTGACATGCTTAATTCAGAGACTAGGGTCCTGAAATTAAGGAAAGGTAACTTCGATGGTATGAGACGTGAATTGGCTAGAATAGACTGGCGAATGATACTTAAAGGGTTCACGCTGGATAGGCAATAGCAAACATTTACTGAGCACATGGATGAACTTCAACAATTGTACATCCCTCTCTGGAGTAAAAATAAAACAGGGAAGGTGGCTCAACCGTGGCTAGCAAGGGAAATTTGAGATAGTGTTAAATCCAAGGAAGAGGCATATAAATTGGCCAGAAAAAGCAGCAAACCTGAGGACTGGGAGAAATTTAGAATTCAGTAGAGGAGGACAAAGGGTTTAATTAGGAGGGGGAAAATAGAGTACGAGAGGAAGCATGCAGGGAACATAAAAACTGACTGCAAAAGCTTCTATAGATATGTGAAGAGAAATATATTAATGAAGACAAACGTAGGTCACTTGCAGTCAGAATCAGGTGAATTTATAATGGGGAACAAAGAAATGGCAGACCAATTGAACAAATACTTTGGTTCTGTCTTCACGAAGGAAGACACAAATAACCTCCTGGAAATACTAGGGGACCGAGGGTCTAGAGAGAAGGAGGAACTGAAGGAAATCCTTATTAGTCAGGAAATTGTGTTCGGAAAATTGATGGGATTGAAGGCCGATAAATCCCCAGGGCCTGATAGTCTGCATCCCAGAGGACTTAATGAAGTGGCCCTAGAAATAGTGGATGCATTGGTGATCATTTTCCAACAGTCTATCGACTCTGGATCAGTTCCAATGGACAGGAGGGTAGCTAATGTAACACCACTTTTTAAGAAAGGAGGGAGAGAGAAAACGGGGAATTATAGACCGGTTAGCCTGACCTCAATAATGAGGAAAATGTTGGAATCAATTATTAAAGATGAAATAGCTGCGCATTTGGAAAGCAGTGGCAGGATCGGACCAAATCAGCATGGATTTATGAAAGGGAAATTATGCTTGGCAAATCTTCTAGAATTTTTTGAGGATGTAACTAGTAGAGTGGACAAGGGAGAACCAGTGGATGTGGTGTGTTTGGACTTTCAAAAGGCTTTTGACAAGGTCCCACACAAGAGATTGGTGTGCAAAATTAAAGCACATGTTATTGGGATAATGTATTGACGTGGATAGAGAACTGGTTGGCAGGTAGGAAGCAGAGAGTCGGGATAAACTAGTGGGACGCCGCAAGGAACAGTGCTGGGACCCCAGCTATTTACAATATACATCAATGATTTAGATAAAGGAATTGAGAGTAACATCTCCAAGTTTGCAGATGACACAAAGCTGGGTGGTGGTGTGAGCTGTGAGGAGGATACTAAAAGGCTGCAGGGTGACTTGGACAGGTTAGGTGAATGGGCAAATGCATGGCAGATGCAGTATAATGTGGATAAATGTGAGGTTATCCACTTTGGTGGCAAAAACACGAAGGCAAAATATTATCTGAATGGCGGCAGTTTAGGAAAAGGGGAGGTGCATCGAGACCTGGGTGTCATGGTACATCAATCATTGAAGGTTGACATACAGGTGCAGCAGGCGGTAAGAAGGCAAATGGCATGTTGGCCTTCATAGCTAGGGGATTTGAGTATAGGAGCAGAGAGGTCTTGCTGCAGCTGTACAGGGCCTTGGTGAGGCCTCACCTGGAATATTGTGTTCAGTTTTGGTCTCCTAATCTGAGGAAGGACGTTCTGGCTATTGAGGGAGTGCAACGAAGGTTCACCAGACTGATTCCTGGGATGGCAGGACTGACATATGAGGAGAGACTGGATCGACTGGGCCTGTATTCACTGGAGTTTAGAAGAATGAGAGGGGATCTCCTAGAAACATATAAAATCCTGACTGGATTGGACAGGTTAGATGCAGGATGAATGTTCCCAATGTTGGGTGAGTCCAGAACCAGTGGTCACAGTCTAAGGATAAGGGGTAAGCTATTTAGGAGCGAGATGAGGAGAAACTTCTTCACTCAGAGAGTTGTTAACCTGTGGAATTCTCTACTGCAGAGAGTTGTTAATGCCAGTTCGTTAGATATATTCAAGAGGGAGTTGGATATGGCCCTTACGGCTAAAGGGATCAAGGGGTATGGAGAGAAAGCAGGAAAGGGATACTGAGGTGAATGATCAGCCATGATCTTATTGAATGGTGGTGCAGGCTCGAAGGGCCGAATGGCCTACTCCTGCACCTATTTTTCTATGTTTCTACATGGTATCTTATTTTTATCCCACATGTGAAGAAGGCTTTTCTATCTCATGGCTTTAGAACTGTCATGTTATTATATGCTTGGGTTTACTAGCCACCAGGTGGCACCACTGTCGGAGGTCATTGGGCTCTGCGCATGTGTGTGCGGCCCAGGTATAAAAGGCCAGCCATCTTGTAATGTAATCACTTTTTGGGCCCTAATAAAGTAGAGCCAGGTTTGTACCTGTTCGGAGTTTACAGTATTCAGTCCATTGAGTTATCGCATACACAACATTTGGCGACGAAGTAACAGGAAACTTCACATGCAAAAATTAGCACAATTGGAATTCTGGAGCAATTTATGGGAGGAGAAGATTGGGCAGATTTTGTAGTCCGCTTGAACCAGTACTTCGTGGCCAACAAAATGGAGGAAGAGGCAGACGCCTGAGTTGCCTTGCTGGACTACTTCAGCGGCCTGTTACGTGTCAATCAAGTTGAAGTGGGACTTGAGTCACGTATAGCCAGACCCGATAAGGATGGTAAGCTTCCTTTCCTAAAGGACATTTCAACAACTTTATGATCACTTTTGCTAATGCCAACTTTTTTAAATTTCTGAATTTTGAACTGAATTCAAATTCTAAAACTCCCGTGGTGGAATTTGAACTCGCGCTCTCTGGATTAATAGTTCAGATTTCTGGATTACGAGTCCACTACACTACTGTGTACTCAACTTCCTCACTTCATCTGTGTTTTGTCTAAAATCCTTTGTGCAGGATAATTACAACCCCACCGTAAAATACCGATGTTAATTTTGAATTTACAATGCTCTGGCCAGACTGCACTTTTAATATTGCATTCAATTATGGTTGCCAAGAAACAAAAAGATATTGAAGTGCTGGAGGCATAAGAACTATGAGGCTCAGTCCCAGTGCTGGGGTGCTGATTTATGAGGAAAAACTGGAGAAACTTGGATATTCTAGAAGCCTAGGGGTATCTGAGAGGTGATTTTATAGAGGTATACAAGATGGTTAGGGGAATGGAAAAAGTTAATCCAGAATATTACTTGACATTAAATTTGCATGAATTGAACAAGAAGACAAAAGATCAAACTCGTGAGAGTGATTAACAGGTGGAATAGATGTTCAGAGAGAGTAGTCAAGGTGAGAACGTTGGAAACATTTGATGAATAATTAGATGCTACAATGAGGGAATTTTACCAGCAATAACCTGCATAGATTACTTATCTGGCACAAAACTCTAAATGTTAAATTGATTACAGATTAAAAAATGTCAAGTAAAGTTAATAATCCGATGTGCAATTGAAGTGCCATAACCTACAGGGCTACGGATCAAGAGCTGGAAAATGGGATTGGGTCGGATAGCTCTTGGTCGGCCGGCACGGATACGATGGGCTGAAATGACTTCTTTCCGTGCTGTAAATTTCTATGATTCTATGATTCTATGATTCTACGCGGTTCGGCGCTGGGCGGTCCTCCTCACGGTTTGCGGTCCGAAAATCTATGGACTCATAAAAAAAATCTCCTCTCGCCCTTAAGTCCAACGGACAAGGACTGTGAAACATTGTGCGCTGGTACGTGACCATCTCAAACCAGATGAAGGCATCATCATCTCAAGATATCGATTCTATACACACGTTCATTCTGAGGGCCAGGATGTATCGGAATGCGTTGCCGACCTAAGACTTCTAGCTGGACCATGTAAGTTCGGAACTGCATTGGCAGACATGCTGTGGGACTTCTTTGTAATTGGCATCAACCACAAGGTGATCCTGTGGAAGCTACTGGTGGCGGAGACGCTGGATTTGAGCAAGGCCATCACGATTGCCCAATCAGGCATGACAACGGACAAAAGCTTAAAGCAGATATCATTGAAAAAGCGGAACTGTAAACAAGTACTGTAAACAAGATAGTATCGTCGTTTGGCAGAGCTGCATATGGCATAGAAACATCGAAAATAGGTGCAGGAGTAGGCCATTCGGCCCTTCGAGCCGACACCACCATTCAATAAGATCATGGCTGCTCATTCACCTCAGTATTCCTTTCCTGCTTTCTCTCCATACCCCTCGATCCCTTTAGGCATAAGGGCCACATCTAATTCCCTTTTGAATATTTCTAATGAACTGGCATCAACAACTCTCTGCGGTAGAGAATTCCACAGGTTAACAACTCTCTGAGTGAAGAAGTTTCTCCTAATCTCGGTCCTAAATGGCTTACCCCTTATCCTTAGATTGTGACCCCTGGTTCTGGACTTTCCCAACATCGGGAACATTCTTCCCGCATCTAACCTGTCCAATCCTGTCAGAATTTTAAATGTTTCTATGAGATCCCCTCTCATTCTTCTAAACTCCAGTGAATACAGGCCCAGTCGATCCAGTCTCTCCTTATATGTCAGTCTTGCCATCCCGGGAATCAGTCTGGTGAACCCTCAATAGCAAGAACATTCTTCCTCAGATTAGGAGCCAAAAACTGAACACAATATTCCAGGTGAGGCCTCACCAAGGCCCTGTACAACTGCAGTAAGACCTCCCTGCTCCTATACTCAAATCCCCTAGCTTTGAAGGCTGACATGCCATTTGCCTTCTTCACCGCTTGCTGTACCTGCATACCAACTTTCAATGACTGATGTACTATGACACCCAGGTCTCGTTGCACCTCCCCTTTTCCTAATCTGCCACCATTCAGATAATATTCTGCCTTCCTGTTTTTGCCATCAAAGTGGATAACCTCACATTTATCCACATTATACTCCATCTACCATGCAGTTGCCCACTCACCTAACCTGTCCAAGTCACCCTGCAACCTCTTAGTATTCTCCTCACTGCTCACACTGCCACCCAGCATAGTGTAACATCTGCAAACTTGGAGATATTACACTAAATTCCTTCATCTAAATCATTGATGTATATTGTAAATAGCTGGGGTCCCAGCACTGCGGCACCCCACTAGTCACTGCCTGCATTTCTGAAAAGGACCTGTTTAGCCCGACTCTCTGCTTCCTGTCTGCCAACCAGTTCTCTATCCACGTCAATACATTAACCTAATAACATGTGCTTTAATTTTGCACACCAATCTCTTGTGGTGGGACCTTGTCAAAAGCCTTTTGAAAGTTCAAATACACCACATCCACTGGTTCTCCCTTGTCCACTCTACTAGTTACATCCTCAAAAAATTCCAGAAGATTTGCCAAGCATGATTTCCCTTTCATAAATCCATGCTGACTTGGACCGAAACTGTCACTGCTTTCCAAATGCATTGCTATTTCATCCTTAATAATTGATTCCAACATTTTCCTCACTACTGATGTCAGGCTAACTGGTCTATAATGCCCCGTTTTCTCTCTCCCTCTTTTAAAAAAGTGGTACATTAGCTACCCTCAAGTCCATAGGAACTGATCCAGAGTTGATAGACTGTTGGAAAATGATCACCAATGCATCCACTATTTCTAGGACCATTTCCTTAAGTACTCTGGGATGCAGACTATCAGGCCCTGGGGATTTATTGGCCTTCAATCCCATCAATTTCCCTTACACAATTTCCTGAAACTAAGGATTTCCTTCAGTTCCTCCTTCTCGCTAGACCCTCGGTCCCCTAGTATTTCCAGAAGGTTATTTGTGTCTTCTTTCGTGAAGACAGAACCAAAATATTTGTTCAATTGGTCTGCCATTTCTTTGTTCCCCATTATAAATTCACCTGATTCTGACTGCAAGGGACCTACGTTTGTCTTCACTAATGTATTTCTTTTTGCATATCTATAGAAGCTTTTGCAGTCAGTTTTTATGTTCCCAGCAAGCTTCCTCTCATACTCTATTTCCCCCCTCCTAATTAAACCCTTTGTCCTCCTCTGCTGAATTCTAAATTTCTCCCAGTCCTCAGGTTTGCTGCTTTTCCTGGCCAATTTATATGCCTCTTATTTGGGGCCGGGCCTACCCGACTGTGTACGCGAAACCTGTGGTGGCTCAAAGTCCACCAATGGAAATGAATCCGATATCAGCATGTTGAGTTGTGGGGGAAATCATCAGCATCATCAGTGTCGGTTTAAGCAGTATATTTGTAAAGGTTGTTCGAGAGTGTGACATCTCCAGCGCATGTATCCGCAATTGAGCAAGCGTGCTGCGACACACCACGTGGAGGATGATGACCAGTCTAGCGCAGATCTGGATATGCAATCCGAAATACGAGAGGAGGAAGTGTATGGACTGTATTTGGTCCTAACAAAGAGCCAACCAATAATGATTAATGTAAAACTTAATGGTGTGCCGGTATTGAGGGAATTGGACACGGGTGCGAGTCAATCAATAATGAGCCAGAGAACATTCGACAGGCTGTGGGATACTAAGGCTGTGAGGCCTAAGCTGAGTCCAGTCAATGCCAAGTTGCATACGTACACTAAAGAACCGTAACGGTGATTGGCAGTGCAGTAATCAAGGTGTTGTATGATGGTGCGGTTCACGATTTACCATCATGGATTATTCCAGGCAGTGGTCCAACGCTGTTTAGCAGGAACTGGTTAGAAAAAATCAAATGGAACTGAAACAATATCACAGCGTTGTCGGAGGAGGAGGATACTCCATGTGCTCAAGTGCTGAGCAAGTTCCCTTAGCTGTTTGAACCAGGCATCGGCAATTTCACAGGAGCCAAGGTGCAGATCCACGTGGACTCGGATGCAAGACCCGTCCATCATAAAGCTCGGACAGTTCCGTACATGATGAGGGAGAAGTTCGAAATTGAACTGGACAGACTCCAGCGTGAAGGGATCATATCACCAGTCGAATTTAATGAATGGGCCAGCCCCATTGTTCCCGTGTTGAAAAGTGATGACACTGTCAGGATTTGTGGAGACTACAAGTTTACGATCAACCGAGTTTCGAAACAGGACCAATACCCATTACCGAAAGCTGATGACTTGTTTGCAATGCTAGCCGGGGGGGAAGTCGTTCATAAAACTGGATTTGACGTTGACCTACATGACACAGGAGCTGGTCGACACATTGAAGAAACTTACCTGCATCAACACTCATAAAGGACTGTTTATCTACAACAGGTGCCCTTTTGGAATTCGCTCGGCTGCAGCCATATTTCAGAGGAACATGAAGAGTCTACTGAAGTCCGTCCCCAGAACCGTCGTGTTCCAAGGTGACATACTGGTCACAGGTCGTGACTCCGCCGAACATCTGAACAACCTGCATCGTCTGGACAAAGTGGGACTCAGACTGAAACGCTCGAAGTGCGTCTTCATGGCACCGGAAGTCGAATTCCTGGGGAGGAAAATTGCTGCTGATGGTATCAGGCTTACAGACTCAAAAATGCACCCAAGCCTCAGAATGTGATCGAGTTGCATTCGTTCCTTGGTTAACTCAACTACTTCAGTAATTTCTTACCTGGATTGAACACCTTATTAGAGCCACTACACATGCAGTTAAGAAAAGGCGACAACTGGGTTTGGGGTGCGTCTCAAGATTGAGCTTTTGAGAAAGCGACTAATCTGCTTTGCTCTAACAAGCTGCTGGTACATTATGATCCATGTAAGCGTCTAGTATTGGCCTGTGATGCTTCGTCATATGGAGTTGGTTGCGTGCTCCAACAAGCTAATGAGTTGGGCAAATTACAATCTGTTGCATCGACTTCAAAAAATTTGTCAAAGGTGGAAAGAGCCTCCAGCATGATTGCTACCAGTGCCACGTGCTAGTCAGAGTAGGAATCGCAGGATAGCTCAGATGAATACGTGGCTTGAGCAATGGTGCAGCAGGGAGGGATTCAAATTCCTGGGGCATTGGAACCAGTTCTGGGGGAGGTGGGACCAGTACAATCCGGACGGTCTGCACCTGGGCAGAATCGGAACCAATGTCCTCGGGGGAGTGTTTGCTAGTGCTGTTGGGGAGGAGTTAAACTAATATGGCAGGGGGATGTGAACCAATGCAGGGAGATAGAGGGAAACAAAAAGGAGGCAAAAACAAAAGACAGAAAGGAGATGAGGAAAAGTGGAGGGCAGAGAAACCCAAGGCAAAGAACAAAAAGGGCCATTGTACAGCAAAATTCTAAAAGGACAGAGAGTGTTAAAAAAACAAGCCTAAAGGCTTTGTGTCTTAATGCAAGGAGTATCCGCAATAAGGTGGATGAATTAACTGTGCAAATAGATGTTAACAAATATGATGTGATTGGGATTACGGAGACGTGGCTCCAGGATGATCAGGGCTGGGAACTCAACATCCAGGGGTATTCAACATTCAGGAAGGATAGAATAAAAGGAAAAGGAGGTGGGGTAGCATTGCTGGTTAAGGAGGAGATTAAGGCAATAGTTAGGAAGGACATTAGCTTGGATGATGTGGAATCTATATGGGTAGAGCTGCAGAACACCAAAGGGCAAAAAACGTTAGTGGGAGTTATGTACAGACCTCCAAACAGTAGTAGTGATGTTGGGGAGGGCATCAAACAGGAAATTAGGGGTGCGTGCAATAAAGGTGCAGCAGTTATAATGGGTGACTTTAATATGCACATAGATTGGGCTAACCAAACTGGAAGCAATACGGTGGAGGAGGATTTTCTGGAGTGCATAAGGGATGTTTTTTTAGACCAATATGTCGAGGAACCAACTAGGGGGCGGCCATCTTAGACTGGGTGTTATGTAATGAGAGGGGATTAATTAGCAATCTCGTTGTGCGAGGCCCCTTGGGGAAGAGTGACCATAATATGGTGGAATTCTGCATTGGGATGGAGAATGAAACAGTTAATTCAGAGACCATGGTCCAGAACTTAAAGAAGGCTAACTTTGAAGGTATGAGGCGTGAATTGGCTGGGATGGATTGGCGAATGATACTTAAGGAGTTGACTGTGGATGGGCAATGGCAGACATTTAGAGACCGCATGGATGAACTACAACAATTGTACATTCCTGTCTGGCATCAAAATAAAAAAGGGAAGGTGGCTCAACCGTGGCTATCAAGGGAAATCAGGGATAGTATTAAAGCCAAGGAAGTGGCATACAAATTGGCCAGAAATAGCAGCGAACCTGGGGACTGGGAGAAATTTAGAACTCAGCAGAGGAGGACAAAGGGTTTGATTAGGGCAGGGAAAATGGAGTATGCGAAGAAGCTTGCAGGGAACATTAAGACGGATTGCAAAAGTTTCTATAGATATGTAAAGAGAAAAAGATTAGTAAAGACAAACGTAGGTCCCCTGCAGTCAGAATCAGGGGAAGTCATAACGGGGAACAAAGAAATGGCGGACCAATTGAACAAGTACTTTGGTTCGGTATTCACGAAGGAGGACACGAACAACCTTCCGGTTATAAAAGGGGTCGGGGGGTCTAGTAAGGAGGAGGAACTGAGGGAAATCCTTATTAGCCGGGAAATTGTGTTGGGGAAATTGATGGGATTGAAGGCCGATAAATCCCCAGGGCTTGATGGACTGCATCCCAGAGTACTTAAGGAGGTGGCCTTGGAAATAGTGGATGCATTGACAGTCATTTTCCAACATTCCATTGACTCTGGATCAGTTCCTATGGAGTGGAGGGTAGCCAATGTAACCCCACTTTTTAAAAAAGGAGGGAGAGAGAAAACAGGGAATTATAGACCGGTCAGCCTGACATCAGTAGTGGGTAAAATGATGGAATCAATTAATAAGGATGTCATAGCAGCGCATTTGGAAAGAGGTGACATGATAGGTCCAAGTTAGCATGGATTTGTGAAAGGGAAATCATGCTTGACAAATCTTCTGGAATTTTTTGAGGATGTTTCCAGTAGAGTAGACAAGGGAGAACCAGTTGATGTGGTATATTTGGACTTTCAGAAGGCGTTCGACAAGGTCCCACACAAGAGATTAATGTGCAAAGTTAGAGCACATGGGATTGGGGGTAGTGTGCTGACATGGATTGAGAACTGGTTGTCAGACAGGAAGCAAAGAGTAGGAGTAAATGGGTACTTTTCAGAATGGCAGGCAGTGACTAGTGGGCTACCGCAAGGTTCTGTGCTAGGGCCCCAGCTGTTTACACTGTACATTAATGATTTAGATGAGGGGATTAAATGTAGTTATCTCCAAATTTGCGGATGACACTAAGTTGGGTGGCAGTGTGAGCTGCGAGGAGGATGCTGTGAGGCTGCAGAGCGACTTGGATAGGTTAGGTGAGTGGGCAAATGCATGGCAGATGAAGTATAATGTGGATAAATGTGAGGTTATCCACTTTGGTGGTAAAAACAGAGAGACAGACTATTATCTGAATGGTGATAGATTAGGAAAAGGACAGGTGCAAAGAGACCTGGGTGTCATGGTACATCAGTCATTGAAGGTTGGCATGCAGGTGCAGCAGGCGGTTAAGAAAGCAAATGGCATGTTGGCCTTCATAGCAAGGGGATTTGAGTACAGGGGCAGGGAGGTGTTGCTACAGTTGTACAGGGCATTGGTGAGGCCACACCTGGAGTATTGTGTACAGTTTTGGTCTCCTAACCTGAGGAAGGACATTCTTGCTATTGAGGGAGTGCAGCGAAGGTTCACCAGACCCTGATTCCCGGGATGGCGGGACTGCCCTATCAAGAAAGACTGGATCAACTGGGCTTGTATTCACTGGAGTTCAGAAGAATGAGAGGGGACCTCATAGAAACATTTAAAATTCTGACGGGGTTAGACAGGTTAGATGCAGGAAGAATGTTCCCAATGTTGGGGAAGTCCAGAACCAGAGGTCACAGTCTAAGGATAAGGGGTAAGCCATTTAGGACCGAGATGCGGAGGAACTTCTTCACCCAGAGAGTGGTGAACCTGTGGAATTCTCTACCACAGAAAGTTGTTGAGGCCAATTCACTAAATATATTCAAAAAGGAGTTAGATGAGGTCCTTTCTACTAGGGGGATCAAGGGGTATGGCGAGAAAGCAGGAATGGGGTACTGAAGTTGAATGTTCAGCCATGAACTCATTGAATGGCGGTGCAGGCTAGAAGGGCCGAATGGCCTACTCCTGCACCTATTTTCTATGTTTCTATGTTTCTATGAAAGAAACACTAGCCTGTGTGTATGGGGTTAAAAAGATGCATCAGTACCTGCTTGGTCTTTGGTTTGAAGTGGAAACAGATCACAAGCCACTCATTTCATTGTTTTCGGAGAACAAAGGTATCAATACCAATGCATCGTCCCGCATCCAGAGGTGGGCGCTGACATTATCTGCCTATGATTATGTCATTCGACATAGACCTGGCACTGAGAATTGTGCCGATGCATTCGATGCATTGAGCTGTCTGCCGTTGCCCACACCGGAGGTGGAAATGCCACAACCGGCAGACCTACTGTTGGTCATGGATGATATTGAAAGTGAAGGAACCCCTGTCACGGCCCAACAAGTTAAGACCTGGATCAGCCAGGACTCGATACTATCAGTTGTGAAACATTGTATCCTTAGTGGTGATTGGTCTGCCATACCGAAGCAAATGTGTGAGGAGACCAAACCTTAAATCCGTTGCAAAGACGAACTATCCATTCAATCAGATTGTCTTCTATGGGGTAATCGTGTTGTTATGCCCAAGAAAGGCAGAGAGAAATTTCTGCATGATCTACATAGCACGCATTCCAGTATTGTCATGATGAAAGCCATTGCCTGGAATTGACTGTAATCTGGAATCATGAGTGCATCAGTGCAACACTTGCATGCAGCTAAGTAATGCACCAGCGGAATCGTTGCTGAGTCTGTGGTCGTGGCCATCTAAACCATGGTCCAGGATCCACCTCGACTTTGCAGGTCCTTTCCTGGGAAAGATGTTCTTAGTTGTGGTGGATGCTTATTCCAAGTGGATAGAGTGTATAATCATGTCATCCAGCACATCCACAGCTACCATTGAGAGCCTTCATGTCATGTTTGCTATGCATAGTCTGCCTGACATCGTTGGAAGCGACAATGGATCTTGCTTCACCAGTAAGGAGTTTCAAAAGTTCATGAAACTCAATGGTCTCAAACATGTGAGGTCAGCGCCATTCAAACCCACAACCAATGGACAAGCAGAGTGTGCAGTCCAAACCATCAAGCAGAGTATGAAACGTTTAACTCAAGGTTCACTGCAAACTCGCTTGTCACGCATATTGCTTAGTTACAGGACAAGACCCCATACGTTTACTGGGGTCTCCCCTGCTGAACTATTGATGAAGAGAGGTCTCAAGACCAGGTTGTCTCTTGTCCACCCTGATTTGAATAATCATGTCGAATACAGACGTCAAAGTCAGCAAGGGTATCATGATCACGCTGTGTCACGTGACATTTCTATCAATGATCCTGTGTATGTACTGAATTATGGTCAAGGTCCCAAATGGATCGCCGGTACTGTTACGGCTAAGGAGGGTAACAGAATGTTTATCGTTAAGCTCAAGAATGGGCAGACCTGCAGGAAACTTGTTGATCAGATAAAGCTGTGGCACACGGATGAACCGGAACAGTCTGAGGAAGACACAATCAGTGACCAACCAACCTATCGTCAGTCATCAGAGGACTCCGCTGTCATCAATGAATCTGGACTTTCAATCACTGACATGGTCAATGAATCTGGACTTTCAATCCCTGACGTGGTCATTGCCACTCCCATCAGATCGGCTACCCAGCCTCCAGTCATAACCGATTCAGAACACTCGCCCAAGGCTGGAGTTGAACTGAGACATTCAACTCGGGACCGGAAAGCCTTGGACCCTCTCAATTTGTAAAAACACTGTTACTAATATCTTAAAGGGGGATATTGTCATATATGTATGCTTGGATTTACTAGCCACCAGGTGGCGCCACTGTCTGAGGTCATTGGGCTGTGCACACGTGTCTGCAGCCCAGGTATAAAAGGTCAGCCATTTTGTAATGTAATCACTTTTTGGGCCTTAATAAAGTCGAGCCAAGTTTGTACCGGTTCAGAGTTTACAGTATTCAGTCTATTGAGTTATTGCATACACAACAAGATCAAATAGAATTATCCACTGAATATCCTTACACATGCATGAAGCAACCTAGCTTGCAAGAGAGGCCAGGGAATTGTGGAAAGCAGAATTTAATGTATGAATAAACTTCTATTGGTACAGCAGCTTATCATATCCTCAGGACATCCCATAGCAGTTTACAACCATTTGGAATAGACACAAGGGATGCTCCACAGATGCTTAAGTAGCTTTTTATAATGTTTACTGTAGCTTTTTTGATGCATTGTTCATGGTAAGATATTTTTTTATATGTTCTTAATGAAGATACTAATTTTTATGAAAATGTTTGGCAGCAACTTCTGACCACTTCTTATGATGAGTTTGCTTTTAAAGAACCTTAATTTCATGGTAGAGGTGGTACAAAATGAAAGAAGGCATGCCAGGGAGATTGGCAAGCCCCAAATCATTCCGCAGCCCTCAACACAATTACTTGCCAATTGTGAAGATCAAGTGCTTCAGCTTGCTGCAGATCAGCCAGACAACGTTTTGTCCTCTGCGGCAACCTTGCAACATATGCCAAGTACTGCCAGTGGCTGGCAAAATCACTGCCCTTTAGTATGTCTAATGGCTCAGTCCAAACTAGCACTACAATATCAGGTATTGTACTGGCCACATGTCCTTCATAAAGCTGCTGATGTATGTCAGTATGGCCAAATGAAAGATAGACTTGCATTTATGTAGTGCCTTTCTCGACCACAGGTTGTCCCAAAATGCTTCACAGCCAATGAAGTACAGCAATGAAGACCAGCACTTTTATTTCCTTTCCCACTGAACACCATAAACGCACACGCCCAATGTCACCCCTACACTGGTACCATTCCGAAAGTGCAGGGGTGATTGATTTTGGTGTTGTATCCTGCTTGAAGCCCTTGGAAGATGTGAGTGTGGTTGCACATTACACCTTCATGCTGTGCCTATTGTGGTGTGGGCCTGTTGGCCCGATAGTGTCGATTACATTATCTGAAAGTCGTATATTCAAAGCTACCTGCATGCCTCAGATGACAACAAACGATGTGTACTTTTTGATATTAAGCCATTTCTGGAGCTGTGATATTCTCAGCACAGTGCAGAACAATACAATCAGCACAGGTCAGCCATTTGTGAATTAAATCTAAAATCAAACACACATATCAGTTTAAACTTGCTTTTTGTGTTTCATTCTGTCAACTTACACTTCCTGTGGATAACAAATATTACTTTGCCAGATGCTAGTTTTTGAGTTGAGTTTATTAACAGAAAATTTCAAAAAGATTGTACTTGTGAGTTTTTTCCTAGTATCTGTCAGTTCCTTAACTCAAAAAAAAGCTTAAATTTACTTCCATGTATCATTTAATTTTTAAATCCACAAATGGCTACCCTGTTGTGTACCGAGACAGCCAGAGCCAGGAGATAATTCCTGCATTTGGTTTTGGAACATTAAAGAAATGCTTCATATGACTTGAGATACTTGACAAGAAGTCCATTCACTTTAACTTCAACAACGCTGACCTGGAATAATGTTTTATTTCAAAAAAAGCATGAAATGTTTCCCACTGAGAGGGCAGCACAGTGTTGTAATAAAATTCTCATTTTAGGTCAGTGTTAAAGTCAAGAGAATGCAGTCTCAGCATCCAATACTGATCATCATGCCTCATTTCTGGGAGATGTGATATTCCCAGCACAGTGCAGAACAATACAATCAGCACAGGGCAGCCGTTTGTGAATTAAATCTAAAATCAAATACACAGATCAGTTTAAACTTGCTTTTTGTTTGGAAGGAACCGTCTTCTCGTGGAGTTCACAAATATGATTATTATGAGCTTTCCTTGAAGTGCTCCTTTAAACTGCTTGTTTCTAGAGACACAAAGTTCACCGTGTGCCAAAATATATTTGTGTGTTGCCTAATTGACTCTGTGTTTAAAACTGATGGTTCCTTGCTTGTGGGCATCAGTTGAGAAATGGGACATAATTGAATTAATTGCCAGGCATCTTGTTCCTGCAATTTTCTTTCATCAAATTGTGACAGTCTGGTCACTGTGTCATGAAAAAAAAACTGCCATGGACTATTTGCCAAATTTTGACCCAGATGCAACAAAATTAGTTTCTAAATATTAAATGCTCTCAGACTTTCTTAGATATTTTCATAATCAATAAATTTGAAGTAGCAGTGTCCATCAGTTGTGTCCATCAGTGTCCAAATTCTCAAAGCATTTCTCTTCCAACTGCTCACCACTCTTCCCTAACTACTCACTACTCCCTTCTACTTCTCATTTCCCTAGCCACCCCCTCTCCCCCCAGACCAGTTCCACACCACCTTACAATTGTCATCAAACGGCAGCATATTCCCAAGCACCATACAGCTTCCTTATCCTCCAAACGTCCTTTATGCAACATGATGGGAGATCTCCCAGTATTTATAAAATTCACAAACCTCCCTGCCTGAAGTATTATGATGTGATCGCATCCACAATGTGGATTAACATTGCCAAGTATTGTATTTGACACTTAACTAAGAAAACACCCTTCAACCTAAATGGCCCAATTTGCAAACATCCTGTTCGACATATTTCTAGGCTGCTGATACAGAGAAATTATTAACTATGTTTTCTTCATACATATAAAATATTATGAAGTCCTTCAGTCACCTATCAGAACAGTTTATCTATTTCTGTTCAAATTTAAGCAAATTCAGTTTAATATCTGCACTCATTTCCGACAGTCCAAACCAATTCTGCATGTGCACAAGCTACTGTTTCCTTCAAATGCAAACAGAAAGCCGTTCAAGTAGATTCTAATAGATCGATATCTAACCCCACTGTAAAATGGGATTTTAACAGGCATGTGCTTCAGGGGGAGACAGTATCAGTAGCATGGCTTACACAGACATAGCTGATTCTAATTCAGTCTGTACTCACAGCCAACTGAAATTAAATTGTCTAAATTGAATTGAGTCCAAATCTGAAAATGTCAGTGATATTCATGGTTTAGTTGGTTGTTCTTTCTATTCACTCTCTACAAAAGCGCATGATAGAGTGAGACTCGTTTAACAGGCCCATAATATCTGTCCCAGACATTGTGACCATCTCCAGCGACGTGAACACACAACACTTGTATCACTCTGTAATTGGAATCCCTGCAAAGATCATGCTGTCTGGACCACTGCCATGTAATCACAGGGGAAACAAAAGTGAGATACTGTATGTAAATTTGGTTTAATCATTTTGGACAATCTTTGCGATACTGCCAGCGTGTTCATTGAATAGAATAATTTTCTTTGACAGATAGATACTGGAAGTGCTTCAATGGTATTTGGACTTTATTGCACATCATGTGCAAAACTGAAAATATAGCTCCAGCTTGGATCAATGCTATAAGCAACGTGATTGATATAGATTTACCAGCAAACCCACAGTTTGCAACCATAAAAGCTACCTCAAAGCTTCAATATTGCAGGAATAAACAAAGATTGCTTCAAATATTTCAGCTTTCATTTCAAATCTAAGTTTTTCTTTGTATTATGAAATGTAAATTTCGGGTGAATTTTGTGTGAGTGATTTCTAGGGGATGAAATTTTGCTTCCACTTTGTGATACCCACTGTCAGCATCAAGAGCTTCACAGGTCAGGTATAGCATGACCAGATGTAGAATAAAGCTCCCTCTATTTGGCCTCAACAACGTACCTTAGTCACAATTTCAGAAGAAAACCCACAACATACTTATGGCTTAAGTGAGATTATCAGTTTCGTACTCATTTGCATGGAAAATTGGAGCGATTTTTGCAGTCTTCTTCTTCGGCAGTCCCTCAGAGGATGCAGTGGATGTATGCTTACTAGAACCTGAGTTAAGATTACTGAAACCAATTTCATACAGAAACGTTACTATAACAGAAGCAGAGTTCCATTCTGTTATATATCATAAAAATAACTATACTCTCTTTTCGATAAAATCTTAGATTATTATAATAATAACTTTTAATTATATAGTGCCTTTTTCGCAATAAAACGTCCAAAGGCGCTTCACAACAGTGTTACAAGACAAATCAGATGCATTTGACACCGAGGGTCTTAAAGGAGGAAAGAGAGGTGGAGAGGTTTAGGGGAGGGAGTTCCAGAGCTTAAGGCTGAAGGCACGGCCACTGATGGTTGAGCAGTTACAATGAGGGATGTTCAAAAGGCCAGAATTATGATGCAGATTATTATGGACTTCAGCTGACGATCTCTCTAGGGGAAGATCATTATATCTATAGTCTGAGGCCAGGAGTCAAGATGTATCAACTGAAGCCCGTGTAGCCTTTGAACTCTAGCTAATCAAATTATTGATGCTTTGAAGAGCAATCGATATCTTATTTTCAGATTCCAATCAGACAGGAGAACACTTTCCATTTTTGACAGGTGTCAAAGCTTTTAACCTCACAGATATTTTAATTATTACCAATGGCCCAGCAATCAAGACAAGCTTTGATTTTAGGAAGAGCGCAGTTGTCTATTGCTTGAATCACTTGCTATACCTGGATAAACCTGGAATATGGTATCTCAGCCGATGGGTCCCTAAAGAGGCTTGTCGATGGGGGAATATTTATTGTAAGCTTTTGTGGCATACCTTCAGTTCAGTTTACGGTGTGTCTTAGAAGATGTTTGAGCTCTATTGTGAAAAGCAGGAACCGTTTCTTCACCCGTGTAGAAACATCATGCTAGAAGCTTGGAATTTATTAAAATGCATAAGAAATGACTTCCAAAGAAGATATTTTAAACACTTGGGGGGGAATTTTACCCCCCCAGGATGGGCAAGGGGTTGTTCGGCATTAAAAATTCAAAAATGCGAAATCCGCCCCCAACCGGCCTCCAAGACTTGCAGTTTTAATGACAGGGGGTTGCGGGGCGGGTGACTAACCTGCTCTCCAGAGGCAGGTCCCTAATTTAATATAATGCGGTTGCGTGGCTCAAATTTTACCTGTGGTTTAAATTTATTGGCCACAGGTCAGGTTTCCCAAAGCTCTGGAAACCTGGCAACTGGAGGGAGGCAAGATTGGCTGGGTCCAGCAGGTAAGTGCCTTTCCAGCACTGCCTGTGGGTCAGGAGGATCAGGAGTGTTTCACCCCGGTGACCTAAGCAACCTGTTTCCCACTCCATTCGATTGGACCCACGATCTATCCATGGCAACGCCCCCTTTTCCCACAATCTCTCCGGCCCCTGATTGATCTCGGCACGAACCCCCCCCCCCAACCCACAATCTCTCCCTCCTGTCCTCCCTCCTCTCTGCTCCCTAGCTGTGGCCTGGTGCCGCAGGCCTTCCCGCGACAGCCAATCAGCCCCTCAATTTGACTGGCTGTTGGCCGGGAAACAGAGTTCAAAAATTTTAACCAAGTCCTGCCGTTAAATACAGCTACTGTACTTCCTGTCAGCTCCTTCCCCGCCTGCCTGTAAATATCAGGCACTTATTGTCTGAATCAATCTTTGCTGTTTTAGAAGTATTCTTATTCTTTGCTTATTGTATTCCTAATTCTTATAAATAGATTGAATTTGTAGTTTAAGCTTGAATGGATTTACTTGCAGACTGGGCAATCTCTGCAATCTCCAGTGAGAAATATCTTGGTAAAATGGGTAACTATTGACCTGTGGAAGACTACCCCCTTTGCAGGATCACATGAAGGTTTGTGTAAAGACCTTACACAATACCACAAATCCACACGAGGCACATTCTATGGACAAGGTCACTCTGTGACCTGCACCTTTATTCACAGGACCAAGAAGTGATGACCCTGCGTGGGACCTCCCTTTATATACCTGGATGACCAGGTGAGGAGTGTCTCCCACAAGTTCACCCCCTGTGGTCAATGTGTGCATTTCTCAAGTATATACAGTATTGCAGTGTTGTTACATGAAGGTTACATACATGACATCACCTCCACCCCCCAACGTTTTATTGGGATCACAGGTTAAGTCTTTCAGGTGGTCTGCGCTCCCTCGTGAAGCGCCGCAGTTGGGGTTCTGGCTGTTGAGCCTTGGCCTGCGTGTCTGTCCCCTGTGGTGATTCCGGCCTGTCCGGGCTGACCGCAGGGACTGTGCACGCTGCTGAATGTTCTTGTTGCTCGTTCACTGGCGGTGGTGTGAATACCATCTCATGATCTTCCTCAGGTTCCTCAGAGTCCATGCTGAACCTTTTTTTTTACTTGGTCCAGATGCTTGCGGCATATCTGCCCATTGTTAAGTTTAACCTCGATGACCCTATTCCCCTCTTTGTCTATTACAGTACCTTCAAGCCATTTGGGCCCCAAAGCGTGATTAAGAACAAATACGGGGTCACCATATACATCTCCCCCTTGAATTATGGTCATGGTACTCATTTTGGGACTGGCGCTTGCCTTCAACAATATCGGACAAGACAGGATGAATGAGGGACAGACGAGTTTTAAGTGTACATTTCATAAGGAGCTCCACGGGCGGGACCCCCATGAGCGAGTGCGGTCGGGACCTATAGGCCAGCATGAGGCACGATAGGCAGCATTGAAGGGAGGGACCTTGAATCCTGAGCATGCCTTGTTTTATGATTTGGACCGTACGTTCCGCCTGGCCATTGGAGGCCGGCTTGAACGGTGCTGTCCTGACATGGTTGATGCCAATACCCGACATGAACTCCCGGAATTCGTAGCTCGTAGCTCGTGAAACATGGGCCATTATCGCTAACAAGGATGTCCGGCAAACCGTGGGTCTACTGCATGTAGACTCCCCACAGTGGTGCATGTCATGCATGAATTCAAAATTATGCAAGCGATCCATTTCGAGTATGCATCAACTACAGTGAGAAACATTTTCCCCATGAACAGGCCCGCGTAGTCTATGTGAATGCGTGACCATGGCCTGGTGGGCCAGTGTAATTTTCAGTGCCGGGCCGGTGCCGGATGGAGTAGTCATAGGCAACCAGGGTGAGAGCCCATCGCTGTATGCGAGCTGACGCATTGGCATTGACAGCCTTACTGTCTGACAACAGGGATGTTAATGGCTTGTGGTCCGTTTTTAATTCGAACCTCCTGCCAAAAAGGTACTGGTGCATCTTTTTCCCCCCATCGACTCATGTGAGTGCTTCCTTCTCAACCATCCCATATCCACGTTCTGCTTGAGAGAATGACCTGGAGGCATAAACCACAGGTTGGAGTTGCCCCATAGCATTGCACTGCTGCAACACACACCCAACCCCATAGGACGATGCATCACATGTCAGAACCAATTTCTTACAGGGGTCGTACAGGGTCAACAACTTATTTGAACAGAGTAGGTTACGCGCCCGATTGAAAGCCCGTTCTTGATAGTCCCCCCAACCCTTGCGCAGGAGCATGTGTAGCGGCTCCAACAATGTGCTTAAGTTCGGCACAAAGTTCCCGAAATAGTTCAAGAGTCCCAGAAATGAACGCAACTCCGATGTGTTGCCGGGCCTGGGCGCCCGTCGAATCGCCTCTGTTTTGGATTCGGTAGGCCGAAACCCGTCTGTAGCAACCCTCCTGCCCAGAAACTCAACTTCGGGAGCCAAAAACACACACTTAGGCTCCTTGAGTCGCAGACCGATCCGGTCCAGTCGGCGTAGCACCTCCTCCAGGTTGTGGAGGTGTTCCTCGGTGTCCCGACCCATGATGAGGATGTCGTCCTGGAATACAGTCATTCCAGGAATGGATTTGAGCTTTCCATGTTTCTTTGAAAGATCACGGCCGCTGATCGAATACCAAACAGGCACCTGTTGTAAACAAACAGTCCCTTGTGCATGGTGATTGTGGTCAGTAGTTTGGATTCATCGGCCAGTTCGGGGTCATGTAGGCTGAAGTGAGGTCTAACTTGGTGAACAGCTTGCCACCTGCCAGCATGGCAAAAAGATCCTCTGCTCTCGGGAGTGGGTATTGGTCTTGTAGTGACACCCGGTTGATAGTGGCCTTGTAGTCACCACAGATCCTGATCGAGCCATCCGCTTTTAGGACAGGAACAATGTGACTCGCCCAGTCGCTGAATTCAATGGGTGAGATGATGCCCTCTCTCAGCAAACGGTCCAATTCGCTTTCAATTTTCTCCCGCATCACATACGGCACAGCTCTGGCTTTGTGGTGCACTGGTCTGGCGTCCGGGGTGATGCGAATCACTACTTTGGTACCTTTGAACGTCCCAACGCCAGGTTGGAATAGCGACTCAAATTGCTGTAGGACCTGTAAGCATGAACTTCGCTCCACAGATGACACTGCGTGCACATCCCCCCATTTCCAGTTCATCTCAGCTAACCAGCTCCTCCCCAACAGTGCGTGACCATTGCCCGGGACAATCCAGAGCGGCAGCCGGTTCACTGATCCATTGTGTGTGACAGCTAATTTTGCACTGCCTAGCACTGGAATGATTTCTTTGGTGTATGTCCGTAATTGAGTCTCAATGCGTTCTAGTTTGGGTCTGCTGGCTTTGAGTGGCCATAGCTTTTCGAATTGTTGAACGCTCATGAGTGACTGGCTGGCCCCTGTGTCCAGCTCCATGTGTACTGAGATGCCGTTTAATAGGACCTTCATCATCATAGATGGCGTTTTGGTATATGAGCTGTGAATGTTTGCCACATGAACCCGCTGAACTTCAGCGTCCATTGATTTGCCCCACGCGTCATCCTGCCTCGCAGACCCCTCTTCTGGTCCATCCGCCTCATAAATTAGTCTGGTCGCAGGCTTCCTGCACATTCTGGCTAAATGGCTAGTGAGGTTCCAATTTCTGCAGGCGAACTGTTGAAACCTGCAAATCCTAGCAGCATGTCTGCCCCCACATCTTCAGCATGAACTGAGATTCCCATTGTTGTGAACAAAAGAGCTGTTACCAGGCATTCCTTGCTGATTGTCCCTTTAGACTGCTCTTGAGCACCCTGTTAGTGAGTGTCAATGGCCCCATCCCAGAACGCATTGTCCACTGGGATGGTGTAAATGTCCGTTCAGCTTGCCATTGTCTGTGTTGAAAATCTGTTCTGGGGTCTATTGCTGCCTGGGGTATGTCGAACTGCCTTTGTCTGCCTGCGGGGCTCTGTGTTGGGTTTATGATATTGACCCCCTGATCCATCGCCATGATCCATGCAGAAATTGGAGTCAGAGTTGCGCGCGTATATTATCTTGGTTTCCTCCTCCCCCGCCATAAAAGTCTGAGCCAGCAACGCCGCCGCTTCCAAGGTCAAGTCCTTGGTCTCGATTAACTTTCTGAAAATCCCAGCATGACCGATGCCCTCAATAAAGAAATCCCTTAGCATCTCCCCCTGCAGGCGTCTGTGAACTTACAGAGGCTGGCCAAGCGCCGGAGGTCCGCAACGATGTCCGGTATCCTCTGTCCTTCCCGACATCGATGGGTATAAAATCTGTGTCGGGCCATGTGTATGCTGCTCGCCGGTTTGAGGTGCTCACTGATTAGCTTGCTGAGCTCTTCAAAGGTTTTGTCCACCGGCTTCTCGGGTGCTAGCAGGTTTTTCATGAGCGCGTAAGTCTTAGATCCACAGCTGGTCAGTAGATGAGCCCTTCGCTTGTCGGCCGCTGCATCTCCCAGCCAGTACTTCGTGACAAAGCTCTGCTGGAGCCTTTCAATGAAATCGTCCCAGTCCTCACCAACACAGTACCGTTCATCTGTGCTACCCGTGGCAATCCTCATGGATCGTTGATTCCCGTTTCTCATCGCCACTGTAAAGTCCTTACACAATACCACAAATCCACATGAGGCACATTCTATGGACAAGGTCACTCTGTGACCTGCACCTTTATTCACAGGACCAAGAAGTGATGACTCTGCGTGGGACCTCCCTTTATGTACCTGCTTGACCAGGTGAGGAGTGTCTCCCACAAGTTCACCCCCTGTGATCAATGTGTGCATTTCTCAAGTATATACCGTATTGCAGTGTGGTTACAAGAAGGTTACATACATGACAGTTTGGACATTTCAAAAATATTCGGGAATGCAGATCCACTTCTGGACACTGCAATTCACCATAAAGTCAAATAAAGAGAGGAGTTAGTGTGCCCAATCTGTAACTTCTACCAGAGGTAAAAAGAGGAGACTTTCATCCCACCAGTCTGGACTGGATTCAAGCCCAGACTAAGCTAGTCTGCTTGAGCACTCAGCCCTTCCACCCAAAGTTTCACGTCGAAATTCTGTTTGCTAAATGACAAAGGACTAATGACTTCGATATTCATGGGACCCAACAACAACAGCAACAACTTGTGCCTTTAACGAAGTAAAACGTCTCAAGGTGCTTCACAGGACTATTATAAGACAAAGAAAATTTGACACCGAGCCACAGAAGGAAAAATTAGGGCAGGTGACCAAAAGATTGGTCAAAGAGGCAGGTTTTAAGGAACGTTTTAAATGAGGAAAGAGAGGTGGAGAGGTAGAATTAGAGGAGCAGTTTAGGCAGGGAATTCCAGAGCTTAGGCAACAGAAGGTATGGCTACTAATGGTTGAGCGATTATAATCAGGGATGCTCAAGAGGGTAGAATTAGAGGAGCACAGACATGGGGCTGTAGAAGATTACAGAGATAATGAGGGATGAGGCCATGGAGGGATTTGAGAACAAGGATGATAATTTTGAAATTGAGGCATTGCTCAACTGGGAGCCAATGTAGGTCAGTAAGCACAGGTGGACAAATGTTAGGGAGAAAGATGAAGTCGGTGGCTAGGGAACGGAATTTGTGGCAGGAACCGAAAACAATCACTTCGGTCTTCCCAATATTTAATTGGAGAAAATTTCTGCTCATCCAGAACTGGATGTTAGACAAGCAGTCTGACAATTTAGAGACCGTGGAGAGGTCAAGAGAAGTTGTGGTGAGGTAGAGCTGGGTGTCATCAGCGTACATGTGGAAATTGACACTGTGTTTTCAGATGATATCACCAAAGGGCAGCATGTAGATGAGAAATTGGAGGCGGCCAAGGATAGATCCTTGGGGGACACCAGAGGTAACAATGTGGGAGCAGGAAGATAAGCCGTTGCAGGTGATTCTTCAGCTATAAATAAGATAGGATCGATAAGAATGGAACGAGTCGAGTGCTGTCGCATCCAACTGGACAACTGTGGAGAGGCATTGGAGGAGCATAGAGTGGTCAACTTTGTCAAAGGTTGCAGACAGGTCGAGAGGGACAGGATGTAATTTATGACTTTGATGAGAGCCAATACATTATCCCACACTAGATCCACAATGTAATCTGGTAGATCTAGTGCCCAACCCAAATTTCACTGATATAGTGCTTTGGCAAACCGAACGACCGACCCACCAAAATATATATGTGAAGAGACACTGGGGCCGAAATTCAGATTCGCCCGAAACGGGTCACGCCTATCGCTCTTTTTTTCCGCCATTGTGGATGAGGTGGCCTCTTTCTCAAAATTCAGCTCTTTGGCAATTTTTTGGGAGCGGGGCGGAAGCCAGTCATAATGGGGGCGGAAGTGCATCGGTGAGCACACTGGAGGGGCAGAAGTGGAGGCGGGACAGCGTCTCCGCCGCTGTCAGTCATCAGCCTGGCGGTGATGACGTCATTACGTGTGTGCGTCACCACGTCTCTCTCCTTCACTTAAAGGGGGAGAGCGTTCGCCATTTTTAAACTTAGGCCCACTGGGCCACCAGAGAGGGTTTTGGCCGGGCCATGAAAGGGGTTGCCAGGCTGTCTGTTGGCAGTCCGGCCAAACCTGGGAGCATAATTGTCGGCCCGACCTGGCAGTCGGACAACAAAAAAAAAACATGGCGGCTGCAGGAGTGCGCCCTCCTCTTGAATGAGCGCCGCACAACCATGCCCCACAAACTGAAAACACAAAACACAGTGCACCGACAGAAAGAGCTTTTGGTGGGATAAAGATTTTTGCAGGTGAATTTATATGGAGGTGTGGGAGATCGGCAGTTCGAGCTTTGATTACGCACCTAGGAGGGGTTGGCAGCAGCGGGGTGGAATTGAGGACCACCGAAAAAAACCCCGAGGTAAATTTCGCTGGCGGCGGCCATTCGACTCCGCCGCTTGGCTGCCGCTTTCTGGCAATAAGAGGCCTTTTTGGGAGGTTGAATTTCGGCCACATTGTCTTCACTGAAAAGTTTTTTCAGAAATAATTTTTGTTGGCTTGACAAACACTGGAATATGTAATTTATATCAAATTGCATGCGTCAATCTCGCTGTAGGCATGCATCAGAATTCCATTCAAGTTCCTGACTATCTTGTGGAAAGGCAAGATTATGAATCTAAATAATGGTTGTCAAGCAGAAGGATATGAACCTGATCCCTTGCAGTGAGTATGTGCAAAAGTCTTGGAAAGAATTACATTCTCCTTCAATTTGACCCAAGATATGTGGTTTTTTTTACATTTGGGCATGTGAAAACGCATATGGGAAAACGCAATTCTTGGAGCTGACAAATCAGGCAGTTTATTTCTGGATACGGCTATTGACAATATTCCTCCCAATCACTGGCTTGGATTAGACAGTGGCAAAGTTTATTTTTAAAAACGTACGCATGGCCTTGCCTTGCCTGGCTTGGTCTCTTCAAATACTAACTTCCTTAAGGAATAGTTGCACGTCATTTTTGTCGTGATGATGTCAGACTTGCTATAGGCTTTACCAACACTCTGTATTACACAACCAACCAACTGAAATATTTAGGTAAAGACAAACTGTCTTTGCTGAAAAATTTGTGGTGAATCTATTTTGCTTGCGCTCTAAAATATTACAACAGAATACAATTTATCCCAAATTAATATTGACATAAAGCATTGTGAATTGCGAGAAAAAGATTATGGAGCTGTTCCAGCTGTTCTCCCTCCTCAGATAAAGATATCATCGACACATGCTCTGTTTAAACTTCAGTGTTTTCCCTCCCAACACCCTTAATAACGTGAATGGCTTGAGGACAATTTGCAAAAGATAAAGGCCGGAATTTTGCCAACCTGGGCAGATCCGGTACGGGTGGTGGCAATGGTGGGTGCTGGCTCCATTCTGCTGCTGAAAATGACTTTCCCTTAATAGGGCCTATTCAGAATGCTCTGCGCCTTACCCGGCCCAATTAAATGGTGTGGGGCTGATGATGTCATCGATGAAGTGTTTTCAGCCAGGATCTTTAAAGGGGCCATGGCCACATTGGATTTAACTGTCAATGTAACATAGTGCTGTCAGTGCACTACAACATTGGAGTGCTGTGACAATGACTGCACAGAGGCAGAGGGCTGCACCCAGCTTCTCCGATGACTCCACCCATTTGCTTATGGAAAGAGTCAGAGCACGCAGAGAGGTCCTCTTCCCTTCCAATGGGTGAAAGAGACCTCCCCAGGACACCAGAACAGCTTGGTTGGAGATTACAGAGGAAATCACCAGTCGGGATGTGGTCAGGAGGACCTGGGGGCAGTGCCGCAAACATTTCAGTGATCTCATTAGTTCAAGAAAAGTTTGCACAAAGCCACACTCACCATCATCCAGTGATGCCTCTCATCACACCCCCATCACTCTGCCATCCCAACCCTATCCCTGCACATCCTTACTCAGACCAGCATACCTTACACGTCCATCCATCCCTCCCACTCTATCTACATCATCACATCCCCATCTCACTAGCCACCCTTCACACTCGCCCTCATCCTAGTGCAATCATACTAACTAACAACACACAAGGAGGCCACTTGGGTGTTTTATCCAATATTTATGTAAAGTTTCCATTAATCTGTTGTCAAACATAAATATCTTTATTTTCAACACTTTCTGGTCTTGGACAGATTTGTGGGCACCTTTGAAAGTGGGTAAGTGAGTTGCAGTGACTGTGAAAGGAATGACTTGGTCAATGCAGGAATGCTTTATGGTGTTGCTGTGGGGTGGTGCCGACCTGGCGCATCATGTGGCAGCCATATGCATGTACCGCCTCAAGTGAAGTAAATCTGGCCATGGTGAGGCCATCCCTGGCCTCCCTGGCAGCAATGAGCTCAGATGCTGATGCTCTTCATCCTGTGCAGCATCAAGTGATTGCAGAGCAGGTTGGTGTTGTTGGAGCTGCTGGTGTGCCCGGTGCTGCTGGTATTTGGGCTCATCGTGGTCAGATCCTGAGGACCAAGGTGAGACAGCATAAACGGCATCCATGATGAGAGAAGCAATCTGTCAATGGTGTGATAACTTCTACCAATGAAGTGACAGTGGATGGAGCCTGCAGAATCTGTGCTAGGAATGCAGTGAGAAACAGCTTTTGCTGAGGAAAGTTATCATTTGTCAGGTGGGAGCTTTTATATTACATTTGATGCTGTTAAGTAATCAGCTGGAGCAATGGCCACTGAACTCCTGCCTCAGTTTGTCAGACGTGGTTCCCGAGCAGCATGGTAGCCGTGACCTTGCAGTTAAATTTGAAAGGTAAGGTTAAAATCAATCTTAAGTGTCTGACAACTAGTTGCTAATAATTTAAATTGGGTTGCCCACCTCTGCAGGTCGGGTCGGGACTGCGCTAACAGTCGTGCCTGGAGGAAAGGCTCGTGGGAGCGGGATGACATTGGGTTCCCGACACGCTCCTAAAAATAACAACTTTCCCACCCGACCCGCCTCCAATCGCGCCCGCTATCACCCCAGAAAATTCCAGCCAAAGTGTTATCTTGGTGTTCCTCCTGTGTCACATTTGGGTGAGCATAGGAAATTAAACCCAATTGTGGTAAAATGACTTACTGAGGAATATATAGGATTCCCGCACATTTTCTGTCAATTGAAATGACAGAAAACATTAAACTATTGCAGTATTGCATACAAATTGAAATTACTATCCAGATAAAATAATATGCAAAAGTGAAAGACCTCGGCCAGGAATTTCCTCAGAGATTTTCCCACTTTCCTGCTGTAACTTTCGCTGCAAGTGTGACGGAGAAAGCGTTTGCACTCATGAATTTTGGTTTTCGCTGCATGGTGTTGGCCAATTTTTATCCCTCAACCTTGTGGTTTGTGGGAGTTTGCAGTGCACAAGTTGATTGTTGCATTTCCTTACTTTACAACAGTGGCTACATTTCAAAGTACTTAATTGGTTGTAAAGTGCTTTGGGACATACTACATAAGAAATAGGAGCAGGAGTAGGCCATTTGGCCCCTCGAGCCTGCTCCACCATTCAATAAGATCATAGCTGATCTGATCCTGGCCTCAACTCCACTTCCCCACCCACTCTTCATAACCCTTGATTTATCATTCAAAAATCTGTCTATCGCCACCCTAAATATATTCAAAGACCCAGCCTCCACAGCTTCTTGGGGTAGAGAATTCCAAAGGTTCATGACCCTCTGAGAGAAGAAATTCCTTCTCATTTCTGTCTTAAATGGGTGATCCCTTATTCTGAAACTATGCCCTCTAATTCTAGATACCCCCATGAGGGGAAACACCCTCTCTGCATCTACCCTGTCAAGCCCCCTCAGAATCTTATATGTTTCAATAAGATCACCTCTCATTCTTTTAACTCCAATGAATATAGGCCCAACCTGCTCAACCTTTCTTCATATGACAACCCTTTCATCTCAAGAATCAACTCATGAACCTTCTCTGAACTGCCTCCAATGCAAGTATATCCTTCCTTAAATAAGAAGACCAAAATTGTATGCAGTACTCCAGGTGTGGTCTTACCAATGCCCTGTACAGCTGAAGCAATGGTTTTATACTCTCTCCCCCCTGCAATAAAGGCCAACATTCTATTTTCCTTCCTAATTTCTTGCTGCACCTGCATGCTAACTTATTGTGTTTCATGTACAAGATCCCCAGATCCCTTTGTACTGCAGCATTTGGTAATCTCTCACCATTTAAATTGGAATTTGCTTTTTTAATTTTTCCTACAAAAGTGGATAACCTCACATTTACCCACATTATACTCCATCTCCCAAATTTTTGCCCACTCATTTAGCCTGTCTATATCCCTTTGTAGATTCTTTGCATCTTCCTCACAACTTGCTTTCCCACCTATTTTTGTATCATTAGCAAATTTGGCTACATTACACTCGGTCCCTTCATCCAAGTCATTAATATAAATTGTAAATAGTTGAGGCCCTGTAGCACCCCACTAGTTACAGTTTGCCAACTGGAAAATGACCCATTTATCCCAACGCTCTGTTTTTTGTTAGTTAGCCAATTCTCTATCCACACTAATATATTACCCCCAACCCCGTGAGCTTTTATCTTGTGCAATAACCTTTTATGTGGCACCTTATCGAATGCTTTCTGGAAATCCAAATGCACGACATCTATTGGTTCCCCTTTATCCACCTGCTCGTTACTTCGTCGAAGAACTCCAGCAAATTTGTCAAACATGATTTCCCTTTCATAATACTAAGCTGACTCTGCTTGACTGCATTATGATTTTCTAAATGTCTTGCTACTGCTTCCTTAAAGATGGACTCCAGCATTTTCCCAATGACAGATGTTCGGCTAACTGGTCTATAGTTTCCTGCTTTCTGTCTCCCTCCTTTCTTAAATTGGGGCATTACATTTGGGGTTTTCCAGTCCGCTGGGACCTCTCCAGAATCCAGGGAATTTTGGTAGATTACAACCAATGCATCCACTATCTCTGCATAAGCCATCATGTCCAGGGGACTTCCACCTTTAGTCCCATTAGTTTGCCTAGTACTTTATCTCTAGTGATTGTGATTGTTTTAAGTTTCCCCTCCCCCACTAGCTCCTTGATTATCAATTATTGGGATATTTTTAGTGTCTTCAAGCGTGAAGACTGATACAAAATATTTGTTCAAAATCTCCACCATTTCCATGTCACCCATTATTAATTCCCCCGTCTCATCCTCTAAGGGACAAATGTTTACTCTAGCTACTCACTTCCTTTTTATATATCTGTAGAAGCTCTTACTGTCTGTTTTTATATTACTTGCTAGTTTACTCTCATATGCTATCTTCTCTGTTTTTAACATTTTTTTAGTCGCCCTTTGCTGGTTTCTAAAAATTTCCCAATCCTGTGGTCTTCCACTGTTCTTCGCAACTTTGTTTTCAATTTGATACCCTCCTTTACTTCCTTAGTTAGCCATGGATCGTTCATCCTTCTCTCAGAGACTTTATTTCTCACTGGAATATATCTTTGCTGAGAGCTATGAAATAGTTCCTTAAATGTTTGCCACTGCTTTTCTACAGTCTTACCCTTGACTATATTTTCCCAGTCCACTTTAACCAACTCTGCCTTCATACCTTTGTAATTACCTTTATTTAAGTTCAGGACATTAATTTGAGACCTAACTTTCTCACCCTCAAACTGAATTTGAAATTCTACCATGCTATGATTACTCTTCCCAAGAGGATCCTTCACTCTGAGATCATTAATTAATCCAGACTCATAACACATTACCAGATCTAAAATAGTCTGCTCCCTGGTTAGTTCCACAACATATTGTTCCAAGAAACCATCCCGCATATACTCTATGAACTCTTCCTCGAGGCTACCTTGGCCAATTTGATTTGTCCAATCAATATGAAGATTAAAATCGACCATGATTATTGCTGTACCTTTCTTACAAGCCTCCATTATTTCTTGATTTATACTCTATCCTACAGTGTGGCTACTGCTGGGGGGGCCTGTGGACCACTCCCACCAGTGACTTACTTCCCTTATTATTTCTTGAGGTCATGAAAGGCATTATATGCATGCAAGTCTTTCTTTACTTCCAGCAAAAGTATGGCAACGAAGCAAAAGCAGCTCTGAAGAAATTCCAGCTCTGATACAAGATGGTATACAGTACAGTACATTTATGTCATAACTAGAATCAGCCCACAAGAAGGAGCTTAATGGTCTCTTTCCATGATATACAGTCCGTAAACATTTGGGATTCATTGTCAACACTTAGAATACATGAAACGTACAAATATAAAGATGCATTGAAGGGGCAGCTAGATAAGCACATGAGAGAGAAAGGCATAGAAGAATATGCTGATAGGGTTATTGAAGAGCGGTGGAAGGAGGCTCCTGAGGAGCATAAATGCCGGCATAGACTAGTTGGACCAAATGGGCTATTTCTATGCTTTAGACTCTATGTAACTCTATTACATAGGATTACATAGAATATACAGCACTGAAACAAGCCATTCAGTCCATACCGGTGTTTATGCTCCACTCGAGCCTCCTCCAGTCTTTCCTCATCTGACTCTGTCAGCATAATCCTCTATTCCCTTCTCCCTCATATGCTTATCGGTCCTCCCCTTAATTGCATTTATACTATTTGCCTCAACTGCTCATTGTGGTAGTGAGTTCCACGTTCTCACCACTCTCTGAATGAAGAAGTTTCTTCTGAATTCCTTATTTGATTTCTTGGTGATTGCCTTATATTGATGGCCTCTAGTTATGCTGTTCCCCACAAGTGGAAACACTCTCTCTGTATCTACTCTTATCAAAACCGCTCATAATTTTAAAGACCTCTATTAGGTCACCCCTCAGCCTTTTTTCAAGCGAAAAGAGACCCAGCCTGTTCATCCTTTGCTGATAGGTGTACTCTCCCATTTCTAGTATCATCCTTGTAAATCTTCTCTGCACCCTCTCCAGTGCCTCTATATCCTTTTTATAATATGGCGACCAGAATTGTACACAGTATTCCAAGTGTGGTCTAACTAAGGTTTGATACAAGGTCAGCATAACTTTACTACTTTTCAATTCTATCCCTCTAGAAATAAACCCGAGTGCCTGGTTTGCTTTGTGTATGGCCTTGTTAACCTGTGTCGCTATTTTTAGTGATTTGTGTATTTGTACTCCGAGATCCCTTTGTTCCTCCACTCCGCCCAGACTCACACCCTCCAAATAATAAGTGACCTCCCTATTCTTCCTACCAAAATATAAAACCTCACACTTTTCTGTGTTGAATTTCATTTGCCAATTATATGCCCATTTTGTAAGTTTATTAAGATTTCCTGTAATTTGTTACAGTCCTCCTCAGTATTGACTCTCCCCTCCCCACCCCACCCCAATTTGGTGTTATCCATAAATTTAGAAATAGTTTTAGATTCCAAAATCTAAATTGTTAATATAAATTGTGAACAACAGTAGTCCCAGCACTGATCCTTGTGGAACACCACTACCCACCTTCTGCCACTGTGAATAGCTACCCTTTACCCCTACTCTCTGCTTTCTGTCTTGAAGCCAGCTAGCAATCCATTCTGCTACTTGTCCACTGACTCAGCATTCTCTGACATTCATTAGTTTATTATGTGGTACCTTATTATGTGGTACCTTATCGAAGGCCTTTTGAAAATCTAGATAAATTACATGTGCTACATTACCTTTGTCTACTTTCTCTGTCACCTCTTCAAAAAATTCAATGAGGTTGGTCAAGCAAGACTTTCTTTTTTGAAATCCATGCTGACTATTTAATATTATATTTTTGGCTTTAGATGTTCTTCTACTTTCTCCTTAAGTATGGATTCTATTACTTTTCCTATCACCGATGTTAGGCTGTCTGGTCTCTAGTTCCCTTCTTAAATTTCGGTAGAATGTTAGCTATCCACCAGTCCTCTGGCATCATACCTATGTGTAGTAATGCCTATGCTATCTCTTCCCTAGATACTTTTAAAATGCGCAGACGTAATCCATTGTGACATGAGATTTTATCCTCTTTGAGTTTGATTTGTTTATTTAATATATCTCCAATTTTTATTTTAAATGCAGTTGTTTAATTACTAATCTCATGATCCAATGTGTCATGTCCATCTGTTCTATCTCCCTGGTAAATACGGAGGCAAAGTAATTATTTAATAAGATCTTATAGAAACATTTAAAATCATGAAAGGGATAGACAAGATAGAGGCAGAGAGGTTGTTTCCATTGGTGGGGGAGACTAGAACTCGGGGGCACAGCCTCAAAATACGGAGGAGCCAATTTAAAACCGAGTTGAGAAAAAATTTCTTCTCCCAGAGGGTTGTGAATCTGCGGAATTCTCTGCCCAAGGAAGCAGTTGAGGCTAGCTCATTGAATGTTTTCAAGTCAAAGATATATAGATTTTTAACCAATAAGGGAATTAAGGGTTACGGGGAGAGGGCGGGTAAGTGGAGCTGAGTCCACGACCAGATCAGCCATGATCTTATTGAATGGCAGGGCAGGCTCGAGGGGCTAGATGGCCTACTCCTGTTCCTAATTCTTATGTTCTTATGTTCTTAATATTTCTACCATCTCTCTATCACTGCCTGTGGTATTATCCTGTCTATCTCTTAGTGGCCCTATCCCCATTTGGACCTTCCTTTTTTTTATTGATGTGCCTGTAAAATATTTTACTACTTTGTTTTATTTTTTTGAAAATTTAATTTCACAGTTTCTCTTTGCCTTCCTAATTGTTTTTTTGACTTCTTTCCTAATCTCTTCATATTTTCCCTAATCATACTCTCTCCCATTGTCCATGTAGTTAATGTATGCCTCTTTCTTTACCCTCAATTTTTCCCTTTTGGCATTATGCATCTAACGTTCAACAAGGCTAGTATGTTTCTCACCAGAACACAAGACACTGAAAATTACACAAATTTTATATTATTTCCTTTTTAAAGTTCAAGCAAACATAGAAATATAGAAAAATAGGTGCAGGAGTAGGCCATTTGGCCCTTCGATCCTGCACCGTCATTCAATAAGATCATGGCTGATCATTCCTTCAGTACCCCTTTCCTGCTCGATGAAGATAGTCGATGAAGATAGTGTCATCATCAGTTTAATTGCATTATGCATAAAAACAATAATGCCACTACAATTGATCTCTATTTGCTTTTTATTATGGGAACAAAAGACTATCTGCATCCAATAGTTACTCACAGACACGGGAACACTCACCTAGCTATCATTATTGGAGCATCAGTTATAACCAGCACTCCAGTCTGAGAGGCCAGTCACGAGATGCCCATTGAAAATAGCACTTCCCTGTAAAGTATTATCTTTAATTATTTCTGCAAAGCCATTACAGTTTTCCATTGGTACATTCAGAGACCATCATAACATTATCACAACTTTAAAATATTATATATATATATATGTATCAAAATCTAACAGGGTTTCACCCTTCACCACAATATGCTCTGCTGCATATTGGACCGCCAAAGAAGTTCAGTTACATCCGTTTGGATTGTCATTTGTCCCGAACAATGGTAAATATTTTTAAACAAATAATTACTCCGTCATGATTTAAACAATGGTGATTTGGCTTAAATCAGAATTTTAGTGTGAAGCTGAATTTCCATCTGTTCTATGAGATAGGGACCAACTGATTTGTGGCAAAAATAAACTGCAGAACCCATTTTGGCAATGTAACTATACAGTAAGGCAAAATTACAAACAGTGACAATATAAAAGCAAGATGGATTGTATTAGTTTTCATTTTGAGAGTCTAACCACCACTCCTTGACATTCAACGACATTACCATCGACAAATCCCCAATCAAAATCCTGGTGGTCAACATTGACCAGAAACTTAACTCGACCAGCCACATAAATACCGTGGCAGGCAAGAGGCTGGGTATTCAGTGACGAATGTCTCACCTCCTGACTCCCCAAAGCCTTTCCACCATCTACATGGCACAAGCTAGGAGCTAAATTAAAAAGTAGGACCTCAAAAGTAGTAATCTCAGGATTGCAGCAGTGCCACGTGCTAGTCAGAGTAGGAATCGCAGGATAGCTCAGATGAATACGTGGCTTCAGGAGTGGTGCAGAAGGGAGGGATTCAAATTCCTGGGATATTGGAACCGGTTCTGGGGGAGGTGGGACCAGTAGAAACCTGACGGTCTGCCCCTGGGCAGGACCGGAACCAATGTCCGAGGGGGAGTGTTTGCTTGTGCTGTTGGGGAGGAGTTAAACTAATTTGGCAGGGGGATGGGAACCGATGCACGGAGACAGAGGGAAGTAGAATGGGGGCAGAAGCAAAAGTTAGAAAGAAGAAAAGTAAAAGTGGAGGGCAGAGAAACATAAGGCAAAAAGCAAATAGGGCCACATTGCAGCAAAATTCTAAAGGGGCAAAGTGTGGTAGAAAGACAAGCCTGAAGGCTCTGTGCCTCAATGCGAGGAGTATTCGGAATAAGGTGGACGAATTAACTGCGCAGATAGCAGTTAACAGGTATGATGTATTTGGCATCACGGAGATATGGCTCCAGGGTGACCAAGGCTGGGAACTCAACACCCAGGAGTATTCAACATTTAGGAAGGATAGACAGAAAGAAAAAGGAGGCAGGGTGGCATTGTTGGTTAAAGAGGAAATTAATGCAATAGTAAGGAATGACATTAGCGTGGATGATGTGGAATCAGTATGGGTGGAGCTACGGAATATCAAAGGGAAGAAAACGCTAGTGGGAGTTGTGTACAGACCACCAAACAGTAGTCGTGAGGTTGAGGACAGCATCAAACAAGAAATAAGGGATGCGTGCCTTTAGGGATGGGTGACTTTAATCTACATATTGATTGGGCTAACTAAACTGCCAGCAATGCGGTGAAGGAGGATTTTCCAGACCAATATGTCAAGGAACCAACCAGAGAGTTGGCCATCCTAGACTGGGTGATGTGTAATGAGAAAGGAATAATTAGCAATCTTGTTGTACGAGGCCGCTTGGGGAAGAGTGACCATAATATGGTAGAATTCTTTATTAAGATGGAGAGTGACGCAGTTAATTCAGAAACTAGGGTCCTGAACTTAAGGAAAAGTAACTTCGATGGTTTGAGGCGTGAATTGGCTAGAATAGACTGGCAAATTATATTAAAGGGTTGACGGTGGATAGGCAATGGTAAACATTTAAAGATCACATGGATGAACTTCAGCAATTGTACATCCCTCTCTGGAGTAAAAAATAAAACGGGGAAGGTGGCTCAACCGTGGCTAACAAGGGAAATTAAGGATAGTGCTAAATTCAAGGAAGAGGCATATAAATTGGACAGAAAAAGCAGCAAACCTGAGGACTGGGAGAAATTTAGAATTCAACAGAGGAGGACAAAGGGTTTAATTAGGAGGGGGGAAATAGAGTA
Source organism: Pristiophorus japonicus (assembly GCF_044704955.1). NCBI lineage: Eukaryota > Metazoa > Chordata > Chondrichthyes > Pristiophoridae > Pristiophorus > Pristiophorus japonicus. Next base: position 37,427,123 of record NC_091987.1, read on the forward strand.
CAAGAGGAAGCTTGCCGGGAACATAAAAACTGACTGCAAAAGCTTCTATAGATATGTGAAGAGAAAAAGATTAGTGAAGACAAACGTAGGTCCCTTGCAGTCAGATTCGGGTGAATTTATAATGGGGAACAAAGAAATGGCAGATCAATTGAACAAATACTTTGGTTCTGTCTTCACGAAGGAAGACACAAATAACCTTCCGGAAGTACTAGGGGACCGAGGATCTAGTGAGAAGGAGGAACTGAAGGATATCCTTATTAGGCAGGAAATTGTGTAAGGAAAATTGATGGGATTGAAGGCCGATAAATCCCCGGGGCCTGATAGTCTGCATCCCAGAGTACTTAAGGAAGTGGCCCAAGAAATAGTGGATGCATTGGTGATCATTTTCCAACAGTCTATTGACTCTGGATCAGTTCCTATGGACTGGAGGGTAGCTAATGTAACACCACTTTTTAAAAAGGGAGGGAGAGAGAAAACGGGTAATTATAGACCGGTTAGCCTGACATCAGTAGTGGGGAAAATGTTGGAATCAATTATTAAGGATGAAATAGCAGCACATTTGGAAAGCAGTGACAGGATCAGTCCAAGTCAGCATGGATTTATGAAAGGGAAATCATGCTTGACAAATCTTCTGAAATTTTTTGAGGATGTAACTAGTAGAGCAGACAAGGGAGAACCAGTGGATGTGGTGCATTTGGACTTTCAAAAGGCTTTTGACAAGGTCGCACACAAGAGATTGGTGTGCAAAATCAAAGTACATGGTATTGGGGGTAATATACTGACGTGGATAGAGAACTGGTTGGCAGACAGGAAGCAGAGAGTCGGGATAAACAGATCCTTTTCAGAATGGCAGACAGTGACTAGTGGAGTGCTGTAGGGATCAGTGCCGGGACCCCAGCTCTTTACAATATACATTAATGATTTAGATGAAGCAATTCAGTGTAATATCTCCAAGTTTGCAGATGACATTAAACTGGGTGGCGGTGCAGCTGTGAGGAGGACACTGCAGGGTGACTTGGACAGGTTAGGTGAGTGGGCAAATGCATGGCAGATGCAGTATAATGTGGATAAATGTGAGGTTATCCACTTTGGTGGCAAAAACACGAAGGCAGAATATTATCTGAATGGCGGCAGATTAGGAAAAGGGGAGGTGCAGCGAGACCTGGGTGTCATGGTACATCAGTCATTGAAAGTTGGCATGCAGGTACAGCAGGCGGTGAAGAAGGCAAATGGTATGTTGGCCTTCATAGCTAGGGGATTTAAGTATAGGAGTAGGGAAGTCTTACTGCAGTTGTACAGGGCCTTGTTGAGGTCTCACCTGGAATATTGTGTTCAGTTTTCGTCTCCTAATCTGAGGAAGGACGTTCTTGCTATTGAGGGAGTGCAGCGAAGGTTCACCAGACTGATTTCCGGGATGGCTGGTCTGACATATGAGGAGAGACTGGATCAACTGGGCCTTTATACACTGGAATTTAGAAGGATGAGAGGGGATCTCATAGAAACACATAAGATTCTGACGGGTCTGAACAGGTTAGATGCGGGAAGAATGTTCCCGATGTTGGGGAAGTCTTACGATAAGGGGTAGGCCATTTAGGACTGAGATGAGGAAAAACTTCTTCACTCTGAGAGTTGTTAACCTGTGGAATTCTGTGCCGCAGAGAGTTGTTGATGCCAGTTCATTGGATGTATTCAAGAGGGAGTTAGATATGGCCCTTACGGCTAAAGGGATCAAGGGGTATGGAGAGAAAGCAGGAAAGGGGTACTGAGGGTGTTGTGTCCCTGACACAGATGAGACTGCACACAGGGAGGTTAAAGTAACAGTGTCCTCAGTCTTTATTAAGGCACTCCAGAGTGAGGAACAGGCCTTAGGGGCCGGCTTATATACAGAGCTCCCAAGGGATGCAAGGATCCCTTGGGACTTCAGAGGATGCACTCTGTGGTGGCGGAACATGGAAGTGCATGCTTTACAGATACACAACTTCACTCCCCCCCAAAGTCAAAGTGAAAACTATTTACAAGGTGAGGCGGTCGGGAGCCTTTCTTTCCCTAGTGGACCGCCTCGGTACAAATGTCTGTTCTGGTGTGTTGGCTGTGCCCTCGCTGGGCTGGCGTGTTGTTGGCCCTGCAGGGCTGCTGGGTGAGCCTGGCCTTGTTGGGCGTGATGGGTTCGATTTCCTGGTCCGGGATGGTGTCGTTGATCCTTTGGGTGTGTGTAGTGGGCTCGAAAAAGGTGGTGTCTGCTGTGGGTTGTTCAGGGCAGTCTGTGAAATGCAGCCTCATTTGGTCCAGGTGCTTCTGCAAATTTGTCCATTGTCTAATTTGACTACAAACACCCTACTTCCTCCTTTAGCTATCACCGTGCCTGCAATCGACTTGGGTCCATGTCCATAGTTTCGCAATTACACAGGGTCATTCAGATCAATTTCCCATGACACAGTGGCGCGACTATTTTGTTGCTGCCGCCTGCTCTCTACCTGATCATGCAGGTTGGGGTGAACCAGCGAGAGTCTGGTTTTAAATGTCCTTTTCATGAGTAGCTCAGCTGGGGGCACCCCTGTGAGTGAGTGGGGTCTCGTGCGGTAACTGAGCAGTACTCGGGACAGGGGGGTTTGGAGTGAGCCTTCTGTGACTCGTTTAAGGCTCTGTTTGATTGTTTGTACTGCCCGCTCTGCCTGCCCATTGGAGGTTGGTTTAAACGGGGCCGAGGTGACATGTTTGATCTCATTGCGGGTCATGAATTCTTTAAATTCGGCACTGGTGAAACATGGCCCGTTGTCACTGACCAGTATGTCAGGCAGGCCGTGGGTGGGAAACCTGGCCCTCAGGCTTTCAATGGTGGTGGTGGCGGTGCTTCCCGACATTATTTCACATTCAATCCATTTTGAAAAAGCATCCACCACCACCAGGAACATTTTACTGAGAAACAGGCCCGCATAGTCGACATGGATCCTTGACCATGGTCTGGAGTGCCAGGACTACAAACTTAGTGGTGCCTCTCTGGGCGCAAAGGTCAACTGAGCACACACGCTGCATTGCCGTACACAAGACTCTAAGTCAGAGTCGATACCGGGCCACCACACGTGGGATCTGGCTATCGCTTTCATCATTACTATACCCGGGTGTGTGCTGTGGAGATCCGAGATGAACGTCTCCCTGCCCTTTTTGGGCAGCACTACGTGGTTACCCCACAACAGGCAGTCTGCCTGAATGGACAGCTCGTCCTTTCGCCGCTGGAACAGCTTGATTAGCTCTTGCATTTCAACGGGGATGCTGGACCAGCTCCCATGTAGTACACAGTTTTTTTTACTAGGGACAGCAGAGGATTTTGGCTGGTCCAAGTCCTAATCTGGCAGGCCGTGACAGATGATTTATCATTTTCAAACGCTTCCATGACCATCAACAAGTCTGTGGGCTGCACCACCATCAACAAGTTTGCAGGCTGAGCCATTTCCACCCCCGTGGTGGGCAATGGTAGCTGACTGAGAGCATCCACACAGTTCTCGGTGCCTGGCCTGTGGTGGATGGTATAGTTATACGCTGATAGCGCGAGTGCCCACCTAGGTATGCAGGTTTGAGGCATTAGTATTTATCCCCTTGTTTTCAGCGAACAGGGATATGAGGGGCTTGTGATCAGTTTCCAGCTCAAATTTGAGGCCAAACAGGTACTGATGCATTTTCTTTACCCCGAACACACACGCTAATGCCTCTTTCTCAATCATGCTGTTGGCCCTCTCAGCCTTAGACAAGCTGCTGGAAGCATAGGCGAGAGGTTGCAACTTCCCCGCAATGTTAACTTGTTGTAAATCACACCCGACTTCGTACGACGACGCATCACATGCTACACAAGTCTTTTACACGGGTTATACAATACAAGCAGCTTGTTGGAGCATAAAATGTTTCTGGCTTTCTCAAAAGCAATTACTTATTTTTTTTCCCCATACCCAGTTCTCACCTTTACGCAATCACACATGTAGGGGGTCTAAGATGGTGCTTAACCCCGGTAGGAAGTTGCCAAAATAGTTGAGGAGTCCCAGGAACGACCGCAGCTCCTTGACGTTCTGTGGCCTGGGCGCACTCCTGATAGCCTCTGTCTTGGCGTCTGTGGGCCGAATTCCATCCGCCGTGATCTTTCTCCCCAAAAACTCCACTTCTGTTGCCATGAAGAAGCATTTCGACCTCTTCAGCTGCAGCCCTACGCGATCCAGTCGCTAGAGGTCCTCCTGCAAGTTTTGTAGGTGCTCGACGGTGTCCTGACCCGTGACCAATATGTTGTCCTGAAAAACCACCATGCGTGGTACCAACTTGAGTCGGCTCTCCATGGTTCTCTGGAAGATCGCTGCAGCCGACCAAATTCCAAACAGGCATCTGTTGTAGATGACCAGTCCCTTGTGCGTGTTGATGCAGGTGAGGCCCTTCGAAGACTCCTCCAGCTCCTGCATCATGTAGGCCGAAGTCAGGTCGAGCTTGGCGGATGTCTTGCCTCCTGCCAGCGTCGCAACTAGGTCGTCTGCCTTAGGTAGCGGGTATTGGTCCTATAGCGAGAAACGATTAATAGTTACTTTATAATCGCCGCAAGTCCTGACCGTACCATCACTTTTGAATACTGGAACAATCGGGCTGGCCTACTCGCTGAATTCCACTGGGGAGATGATGCCTTCGCATTGCAGCCTGTCCAGCTCGCTTTCCATTCTCTCCCTCATCATGTGAGGTACCGCTCGCGCCCTTTGTGGTGAATGGGTCGTGCCTCTGAGACCAAGTGGATCCACACCTTCACCCCGGAAAATTTTCCAATGCCAGGCTCAAAAAGAGAAGGAAATTTGTTCAGAACCTGGGTACATGAGGCCTCATTGACATGTGATAGCGCTCGGATGTCATCGCAGTTCCAGCGGATTTTGCCCAGCCTGCTCCTTCCAAGCAATGTGGGGCCATCACCCGGGACAATCCAGAGTGGCAGTTCGTGCACCGTGCCCTCGTAGGTGACCTTAATCATGGCGCTGCCCAGGACAGTGATAAGTTCTTTGGTGTACGTTCTCAGTTTCGTGTGGATGGGGCTCAAGACTTGTCTGAGTGCCTTGTTGCACCACAATCTCTCAAACATCTTTTTGCTCATGATGGATTGGCTAGTGCCAGTGTCCAGTTCCATGGCTACGGGTAAGCCATTCAATTTTATGTTTAGCATTATAGGTGGATATTTCAGCGAAAATGTGTGCACCCCGTGTACTTCAGCATTTGCCTCCTCTCTGAGGCTCGAAATTGCTTTGATCCACCATGGACCGATCTTCCTCTGCCACGTGGTGGTTAGCAAGTTTTACAGAGCCTGCAGCTCGTCTGCAAGCTCGTTGGAAGTGCCCCATTGTTCCACAGCTCTTGCAAACATACCCTTGAAGCGGCATGAATAAGCTGAATGGAAACCTCCACAACACCAACAAGGTGTGAACTGCCTTGCATTCATCCTTTGTTGCGGACTCTGAGTCATCTGGGTCACCTGAGGCCTGCTGGTAGTTGCAGACTTGTGGGTTCTGCCCTGTACATTTCTGCTCGCAAACACAGTTCCCGTTAATTTATGAACATTTCTAGCACTTGTGTGCTGAGAGATTTGTTTGATGTTATCTCTGGTGGACATAAACGCCTGTGCTATCGCAATGGCCTTACTGAGGGCCAGTGTCTCTACAGTCAAAAGTTTTCGTAGGATGGAATCGTGGCCAATGCCCAGTACAAAAAAGTCTCTGAGCATTTGTTCCAGGTAGCCATCAAACTCACATTGTCCTGCAAGCTGCCTTAGCTCGGCGACGTAGCTCGCCACTTCCCGACCTTCAGATCGCTGGCACATGTAGAACCGATACCTCGCCATCAGCACGCTCTCCCTCGGGTTAAGATGCTCCCAAACCAGTGTACACAGCTCCTCATACGACTTCTCTGTGGGTTTCACCAGAGCCGGAAGATTCTTCATGAGGCTGTAGGTCGGTGCCCCGCAGACCGTGAGGTGGACTGCCGTCTTTTTTGCAGCGCTTCCTTCTCCATCCAGCTCGTTGGCTACAAAGTACTGGTCTAGCCGTTCGACATCGGCTTCCCAGTCCTCACCCTCCGAGAACTTCTCCAGGATGCCCACAGTTTTCTGCATCTTTGCATTGGATTCGTGTACTTGTCGCCAGTTGTTGCTTTCCTAACACAGATGAGACTGCACACAGGGAGGTTAAAGTATTAAGACACTCCAGAGTGAGGAACAGGCCTTAGAGGCCGGCTTATATACAGTGCTCCCAAGGGATGCTGAGATCCCTTGGGACTTTAGGGGATGCACTCCCTGGTGGCGGAACATGGGGGTGCATGCTTTACAGATAGGCAACAGAGAGAATGATGAGCCATGATCTTATTGAATGGTGGTGCGGACTCGAAGGGCCGAACGGCCTACTCCTGCACCTATTTTCTATGTTTCTTTGTTTCTATGCCAGGATTGTGATGGAATAATCTCCACTTGCCTGGATGAGTGCAGATCCAACAACTCTCAAGAAGCTCGACACCATCCAGGACAAAGCAGCCCGCTTGATTGGCACCCCATCCACCACCTTAAAAATTCACTCTCTCCATTTCTCCACCACCGGCGCACAATTGCTGCTGTGTGTACCATCTACAAGATGCACTGCAGCAACTCGCCAAGGCTTCTTCGACAGCACCTCCCAAACCCACAGCCTGTAGCACCTGGAAGGTCAAGGGCAGCAGGCACATGGGAACACCAGCAGCTCCACGTTCCCCTCCCAATCACTGGAGCCTATTACAGACCATGAAAGAAATCTGTGTGTGGAGGCGGAAGACGTGGGTAGGATTCTTAATGAATACTTTCCATCCATTTTCACAAAAGAGAAGGGCAATGCAGACTTTGCAATAAGGGAGGAGGAGTGTGAAATATTAGACAAGATAAACGTAGCTAGAGAAGAAATAGTCAGGGGCTTAGCAGCTTTGAAAGTGGATAAATCCCCAGGCCCAGATGATGTATCCCAGGCTGTTAAGAGAAGCAAAAGAGGAAATAGCAGAGGCTCTGACTTTCATTTTCCAGTTCTCTCTGGTTGCAGGGAGAAAGGGATAGACCGAGTAATTACAGGCCAGTCAGCCTTACTTCGGTGGTGGGCAAGTTATTGGAAAAAATCCTGAGAAACAGGATAAATCTGCATTTGGAAAGACACGGATTAATCAAGGACAGTCAGCATGGATTTGTCAAGGGAAAGTCGTGCCTGACTAACTTGATTGAATTTTTCAAGGCAGTAACCAGGAGGGTCAATGAGGGCAAAGCATATGATGTAGTGTATATGGACTTTTAGCAAAGCTTTTGATAAGGTCGTACATGGCAGACTGGTTACAAAAGTAATAGCCCATGGGATCCAGGGCAAAGTGGCAAGTTGGATCCAAAATTGGCTCAGAGGCTGGAAGCAAAAGGTAATGATTGATGGATGTTTTTGTGACTGGAAGGCTGTATTCAGTGGGGTTCCGCAGGGCTCAGTGCTGGGTCCCTTGCTTTCTGTGGTATATATCCATGATTTGGACTTGAATGTTGGGGGTATGATTCGGAAGTTTTCAGATGAAACTAAAATAAGCTGAGTGGTTGATAATGAAGAAGAAAGCTGCGGACTGCAGGAAGATATCAATGTACTTGTCAGGTGGGCAGAACAGTGGCAAATAGAATTCAATCTAGATAAGTGTGAGGGGATGCATTTGGGGAGGTCTAACAAGGCAAGGGAATGCACATTAAATGATATGACACTGAAAAGTGTCGAGAAATAAAGGGACCTTGGAGTGCAGGTCCACAGATCCCTGAAGGTAGCAGGCCAGGCAGATAAGGTGGTTAAGAAGGCATATGCAATATTTGTCTTTATTCATTCAGGCATGGAATACAAGAGCAAGGAGGTTATGCTTGAACTATATAAAACACTGGTTAGGCCGCAGCTGGAGTACTGTGCGCAGTTCTGGTCACCACATTACAGGAAGGATGTGATTGCATTGGAGAGGGTGCAGAGGAGATTTACAAGAATGTTGCCTGGACTGGAGAATTTTGGCTATGAGGAAAGATTGGAGATGCTGGGTCTGTTTTCTTTGGAACAGGGGAGGTTGAGGGGAGACCTGATTGAGGTGTATAAATTATGAAGGGCCTGGATAGAGAGGATAGGAAGGACCTATTTCCCTTGGCGGAGAGGTCAACAACCAGGGGGCATAGATTTCATTGTAATTGGGGGGAGGTTTAGAGGAGACATGAGGGGACATTTCTTCACCCAGAGGGTGGTGGGGGCCTGAAACTCACTGCCTGAAAGTCTGGTTGAGGCAGGAACCCTCACCACATTTAAAATATACTTGGATGTACACTTAAAGTGCCATAACCTATAGGGCTACGGACCAAAATCTGGAAAGTGGGATTCGGTTGGATAGCTCTTGTCGCTGACAAGGACACGATGGCCGAAATGGCCTCCTTCCATGCTGTAAATTTCTATGATTCTATGACGTTCTTGGAAGTATATTGCCGTTCCTTCATCGTCGCTGGGTCAAAATCCTCGAACTCCCACCCTAACAGCACTGTGGGAGTACCACTGTGGATTGCAGTGGTTCAAGAAGGCGGCTCACCACCATCTTCTCAAGGGCAATTAGGGATGGGCAATAAATGCTGGCTTTGCCAGTGATGCCCACATGAAGACCTGTGCTCCCGAACTTGTCTTGCCCCTAGCTAAGCTGTTCCAGTACAGCTGCAACACTGGCATCCACCCAATAATGTGAAAAATTGACCAGTAATTTCCTGGTCTTAAAAAGCTGGACAAATCCAATCTGGCCAATTCCTGCCCTGTCAGCCTACTTTCGATCATCAGCAAAGTGATGGAAGGAGTTGTCAACATACAATCATAGAAATTTACGGCACAAAAGCAGACCATTCGGCCCACCATGTCTGTGCCGGCCAAATAAAAGCTAGCCAGCCTAATCCCACTTTCCAGCTCTTGATTGGCAGATTTGTAGGTTATGGCACTTCAAGTGCATATCCAAGTACTTTATAAATGTGATGAGGGTTTCTGCCTTGATCACCTTGTCAAGCAGCGAGTTCCAGACCCCCAGCACCTACTGGGTGAAAAAAGTTCTCCTCAACTCCCATCTAATCCTTCTACCAATTACTTTAAATCTATGCCCCCTCGTTATTGACCTCTTTGCTGAGGGAAATAGATCCTTCCTATCCACTCTATCTAGGCCCCTCATAATTTTATACATCTCAATTAGGTCTCCCCTCCGCATCCTCTGTTCCAAAGAAAACAACCCCAGCCTATCCAATCATTCCTCATAGCTAAATTTCTCCAGTCTTGGTAACATCTCCGTAAATCTCCTCTCTACCCTCTTTAGTGCAATCGCATCTTTCCTGTAATGTGGTGACCAGAATTATACGCAGTACTCTAGCTGTGACCTAACTAGTGTTTTATACAGTTCAAGCATAACCTCCTTGCTCTTATATTTTATGCATCAGCAAATAAAGGAAAATATCCCATATGCCTTCTTAACCACCTTAGTTATTTATCAGCTGTGGCTCAGTGGGTAGCACTCTCGCCTCTGAGTCAGAAGGTTGTGGATTCAAGTCCCACTCCAGGGCTGCACGGTCAGAGGTGCCATCTTTTGGATGAGACGTTAAACTGAGGCCCCGTCTGCTCTCTCAAGTGGAAGTAAAAGATCCCACGGCACTATTTCGAAGAGCAGGGGTGTTATTCCCGGTATCCTGGCCAATATTTCTCCCTCAATCAACATATCAATAAAAAAACAGATTATCTGGTCATTGTCACATTGCTGTTTGTGGGAGCTTGCTTGTGTGCAAATTGGCTGCCACGTTTCTTACATTATAACAGTGACTACACTCCAAAAGTATTTAATTTGCTGTAAAGCACTTTGAGACATCTGGTGGTCATGAAAGGCGCTATATAAATCTGTTTCTTTCTGTTCTGCTATCTTCAGGGATCTGTGGGCATGCACTGCAAGGTCCCTCTGTTCCTGTACACTTCTCAGTATCCTACCATTGATTGTGTATTCCCTTGCCTTGTTAGCCCTCACCAAATGCATTGCTTCACACTTCTGTGTATTGAATTCCATTTGCCACTTAACTACCCACCTGACCAGTCCATTGCTATCTTCCTGCAGTCTACAGCTTTCTTCCTCATTTTCAGTCACACAGCCAATTTTTGTATCATCTGCAAACTTCTTAATCATGCCCCCTAAAGTCTAAATCATTGATATTACATCGGATTACATAGAATATACGGCACAGAAACAGGCCATGCTCCACTCGAGCCTCCTCCCATCTTTCATCATCTAAATCTATCCACGTAATCCTCTATTCCCTTATATATATATATCTCACAAAAAGCAATAAGCTTAATACTGAGCCCTGCGGAAAACCACTGGAAGCAGCCTTCCAATCACAAAAAGACCTGTCGACCATTTGCTTCCTGCCACTGAACCAATTTTGGATCCAACTTGCCACTTTCTCTTGGCTCCAGACATCATTACAGTCTTGGCCCAAACATGGACACGAGCTGACTTCCAGAGGTGAGGTGGGAGTGACTACCCTTGACATCAAGGCAGTATTTGACCGAGTGTGGCATCAAAGAATCCTAGTAAAACTGAAGTTGATGCGGATCGGGGGAAAACTGGCTGGAGTCATACCTGATACAAAGAAAGATGGTTGTGGTTTTTCGAGGCCAATCTTCTCAGTACCAGGACAGCGCTGCAGGAGTTCCTCAGGACAGCGTCCTCGGCCCAATACCTTCAGCGGCTTCATTAATGCCCTTCCCTCCATCATAATGTCAGAAGTGGGGCTATTCGCTGATGATTGCACAGTGTTCAGCTCCATTTATAATTCCTCAGAATGAAGAAAGCCCACTTGCTGCAAGACCTGGACAACAGCCAGGCTTTGGCTAATGTGGCAAATCACATCAGCCAGGCAATGACCATCTCTAACAAGAGAGAGCCTAACCTCTGCCCCTTGATATTCAATGGCATTACCATTGTCGAGTTATTAACATCCAGGGCGGTGGGGGGGGTCAACATTAACCAGAAGCTGAACTGGGCCAGCAGCATAAATGCCGTGGCTACTCGAGCAGGTCAGAAGCTGGGTATTCTATGGCAAGTGACTCACATCCTGATTAATGTTCCCTTTAAGCTGCGCAACCACGCAGCGCTCTGGCGGACCCACGCAACCGGTTCACTGGCTTTTAAATGGAAAAAATCGTGCTTGCGTGAAATTTTGAATGGGCCGCGTGGCCCAAAAAATAATTAGAGGGGACATTGCTCCTTGCTCCCTAAAGCCTCTTTACCACCTACAAGACACCATTCAGGAGTGTGATGGAATACTCTCCACTTGCTTGGATGGATGCGGCCGCAACAACACTCCAGAAGCTGCACACCATCCAGGACAAAAAAAAAGAATCTGCATTTATATAGCACCTTTCATGACCACTGGATGTCCCAAAGCACTTTACAGCCAATGAAGTACTTTTTGGAAGTATAGTCACTGTTGTAATATAGGGAGGAATGTTGTAAAGCAGTTCACTTGATTGGAAACCCATCCACGAGCTCGCATATCTAACCCCTCCAACACCGGCATACTATGGCTACAGTGTGTATTATCTTCAAGATGCACTGGAGCAACTTGTCAAGGTTTCTTAAGCAGCACCTCCAAAACCCACGACCATCACCACCTACAAGTACAAAGGGTAGCAAGTGCATGAGAACTCCATCATCTCCAAGTCACACACCATCCTCAGTTAGACATATATCGCCGTTCCTTCATGGTTGCTGGGTCAAAATCCTGGAACTCCCGACCTAACAGGAAACATCTTCACCACACGGATTGCAGCTGTTCAAACAGAAGGCTCACTACCACCTTTTCAAGGGCAACTAGGGATGGGTAATAAATGACAGCTGTGCCAACGACACCCACATCTAGAGAATTTAAAAAAATGTTTTATTTAAGTTCAATGTGACATTGCTGGGTTCCTAGCAATCCTTGTAATAATGATCTGCTCATTACAAGAGTGATTACTCTTCAAAATTGCTTTATTGCGAGGTGTCTTTGGACGCAAAATTCGGTAGGTTAGCGCTTGGGGAGCACTAAGGGGTGGCCGCAGCGAATACAGAGACGCCTGCTGACTTCCGTGCCGGTTTAGCACCGGTGCTTACTCGTAGCGCCTGGACCTCTAACACCTCGCAGGTTGTGACGTCATAAAGTGAGCAGTGTCCCATTATTGCCCTGATGTAAAATTAACTCCTGCCCCCTGCTATATCACCTCACATCGACAATGCCAGCAAGAGGAGGCATTGTGAACTCGGCTAGCCGCTTGGGAAGCGGTAATTAAAGGGAATGGTTTTCAGCGAGCGCAACCTTGATTATTTGCACCAGTTTTCTGCAAGAAACACAGGAGAAGAATCAGAGGGGCATGAAAAAAAATTGTGTTTTTTAATTTTCTTTGAACACGTTCATTTATTAGTTATAAAAATATTGGTGATGGATAGAAAGGCTGCTTTGACTGGGTGGTGGGTGGCAGGGCGGAGAGGCGGCAGTGGGAAGTGATGTGATGAAACCTCCAGAAATATCTTCACCCAGAGTTGGCAACTCTATTTGGAAGTGAGGCTATCATGGAATGATAGAGACATTAGGCCTGAAATTGCTAGCAACCAGCTCTACTGCCAAAGGTGCAATGGGTGAGGTCTTGCAGCCATCAATCTGCTAAGGTATTGATCCCGTCCGAAGTCCTGGTTCACGGCCATCTGCATTGTGGGAGTGCCCTGACCATTGCCAGCAACACTGGAGCATCTGAGCCTGAAGTGGGTCGAGGGTTGGGGTGCAAGAATTTTACAGCGGAACTGTGCTGCTACATCTTGGACCATTCTGGCCAAAGAAACTTCAACATTTTTCTGTTTTAAAATAATTAAATTTAAACTCACTTTTCCAACGCAAGTTGACCACTCTGCGATTAATTGCCATTGAGAAACTGCCATTTGCTGCAGGTCTGGGCCACTTCTACCAGTCCCTGTCACACATCATGCAAGTGTAGCTAGCATTGGACGTACTGGAGGCAGAACTGGTGGCATTTCTGATGGACAATGTCATCCGGCAGTCCCATCTCTTTTGGCGACATCCGCTCAGTGTGGGAGAAAGATTCAAGAAACACCCGCACCCACTTCCCGCAGAACTTGCTGGCATTAAAACAACAGAGGAAGGGCCTGGCAGAACTGGGCCTCTGAGCAAGAGAAAATAAATTATTGGCAATGAGCTGTGAAACTTGCATTGTGTAAACCAGCAGAAGAGTTTTCGTCTTCTGAAGGGTAAAAGGAAATCAGTACAAACAAGTCCTGTATTCAGCTGAACATTGTTGCAATCAATATTTCTTGACCGTAAAGGCAGAAGGTGAATGTCTCTTCAATCACAACTTGAAGAGTAGAGGTGGGATGGGAGAGCGAGAGAAAGAGAGAAGTTGAATGATTTTGCCAGCATTTACATTCAAATAACTCATCCTGAAGGTGATCCAAGTTAATGTACCAGTTGTTTAATTCTGTAATTATGGACACCTGCTGGCAGCGTCATGTGTCTGACGTTGACATAGTGCATATGTTACAGGGGTCCCCATCTAGGTTTTGGAAGTGAGTAGTGCAAGTGATGGGAGATAAAATCCAGATTAAGTTTGCAGGGAAGTTTTAAGGGACACAATTGTTGAGGGTTATCATCATCATAGTCAGTCCCTCGGAGTCGAGGAAGACTTGCTTCCACTCGAAAAGTGAGTTCTAAGGTGACTGAGGAGTCCAATGTGGGACCTATAGTCTCTGTCACAAGTGGGTCAGACAATGGTTGAAGGAAAGGGTGGTCAGGGAGTCAGGTTTGCCACACGCTCCTTCCGCTGTCTACGCTTGGTTTCTGTTTGTTCTAGTGACAGGACTGGAGGTGCTCAGCGCCCTCCCGGATGCACTTCCTCCACTTAGGGCGGTCATGGACCAGGGATTCCCAGGATTCAGTGGGGATGTTTCATTTGTCAGGGAGGCTTTGAGGGTGTCCTTCAAGCATTTCATCTGCCCACCTGGGGCTCGCTTGCCGTGTCGAATCTCCACATAGAGCGCTTGCTTTGGGAGTCTCGTGTCAGGCATGCGGATGATGTGGCCCGCCCAACGGAGCTGATCGAGCGTGGTCAATGCTTCAATGCTGGGGATGTTGACCTGAGTGAGAACACTTACATTGGTGCATCTGTCCTGCCAATGGATTTGCAGGATCTTGCAGAGGCAGCGCTGGTGGTACTTGTTCAGCGCTTTGAGGTGTCTGCTGTATATAGTCCACGTCTCTGAGCCATATAGGAGGTATCACTACTGCCCTGCAGACCATGAGATTGGTGCCGGATTTGAGGCTCTAGTCTTCAAACACTCTTCCTCAGGTGACCGAAGGCTGCGCTGGCGCACTGAAGGTAGTGTTGGACCTCGTCGTCAATGTCTGCTCTTGCTGACAGTAGGCTCCCGAGGTACGGAAAGAGGTCCACGTTGTCCAAGGTCTCATCATGGATAAAATAGGAATCAGTAGCGATGAAATCAGTATTCGGCTAAACAGTTCTGTAGTCAATGTTCCTATGTAAAAACATTTTTTAATACTTTCTGTCATGTATTTAACTGTCATTGTAATCCATGTATAAACTGACGAGTTGTACATTGTGAGAACATTGACCACTAGGTGGTGAACTTGTGGGAGACACTACTAACCTGGTCTTTCAGGTATAAAAGGGGAAGTGATGAATCCACCTTCATCACTTCAGTGCTGGAATAAAAGTTGCTGGTCACAGAGTGACCTTCTCGCAAGTATGGGCCTCGTGTGCATTTGTACTGTATAGTAAGGACATATCATTGGCGACGAGAAACTGGGATTTAAACCACGTGAGCATGCCCACTAGCAGCACAGACGAGAGGTACTGTGTTGGTGATTTGCGACGACTTTATTGAGAGACTACAGCAAAGTTTCGTCACTAAGGAATGGCTGGGACAGGATTCGGCCGACAAACACAGGGCTCATCTCCTGATGGTTTGTGGGTTCAGGACGTACTCCCTGATGAAGGACCTTCGAGCACCAGAGAAGCCGGCGGACAAGACTTTTGAAGAGCTCAGTAAGTTGATTGGGGAACACTTTAAACTGGCGAGCAGCATGCACATGGCGAGACACCGGTTTTACACGCACCGGCGGCGAGAAGGGCAAAGCGTTGCAGACTTCGTGGCAGACCTCCGGCGACTGGCGAGCCTATGTAAGTTCACAGATACACGCAGAGCGGAGATGCTGCGAGACTTTTTTATTGAGGGCATCGGGCACGCTGGGATTTTGAGGAAACTGATTGAGACCAAAGACTTGACCCTGGAAACAGCGGCTTTGATGGCCCAGACATTTATCTCAGGGGAGAAAGAGACCAGAATGATGTTTGACAAAAATCTTGGTTTAAATGCTGCAAATGGTCAGGGAGTCAACATTGTTAACGCGGCACACAGTTCCCCAGGCAGACAGTGGCAACAGATATGCCCGAGCATGTAGTCGAACCCAAAGGGGGAATTCAACAGAGACAATGGCTAGCTGAATGGCGATTCACGCCATCGCAAGGAACAATGCGGCCAGTAATGGGGCCATCAACACCTGTCAATGGTGCGCTTAAAAACAGTTACACAGACAGTCAGAGACGATCGACTGGTAATGGACATTTTGTTTCCAACAACGGCTCATGTTAGAGGTGTGGAGGCAAAAACACAGCCAGAGCTTGCAGGTATCAGCAGAAATTGCAACATCAGCGGTCACTTGGCGCGTAGGTGCAGGAAGCCTGCAGCCAGGTTGATGTACGAGGACGATGTAAGCCCTACGGGGCCAAATGGACGCTGGGGGAAATTGCTGGAAGCTGAAGTTCAACGAGTTCATGTGGAGCACATATACAGTTCATGCACCAGGCGCCACCGATAATGATGAAAGTGCTCCTCAATGGCATACCAGTATCAATGGAGCTAGACACAAGGGCCAGCCAATCCCTGATGAGTATCAAACAGTTCAACAAGTTGTGGGCGTCCAAGGCCAGGAGGCCAAAATTATTGCTGATTGACGCATAGCTATGGATATATACAGAGGTGATCATTCCGGTGCTAGGCAGCGGCACGGTAGTCGTGACCCACAAAGATTCGGAGAACAGGTTGCCACTCTGGATTGTTCCGGGGGATGGTCCCGCACTACTGGGGAGGAGTTGGCTTGCTGTCATGAACTGGAAATGGGGCAATGTCAATGCAATTTCTTCTGTGGAGCGAATATCATGCTCACAGATCCTGGACGAATTTGACTCACTATTTCAGCCCGGCTTTGGCACTTTCATGGGGACCAAGGTAGTGATTCACATAAACCCGGACGCCAGGCCAGTACACCACAAGGCCAGAGCAGTGCCATACGTGATGCGGGAAAAGATAGAAGGCGAATTGGACCGCCTGCTGAGGGAAGGCATCATCTCGCTAGTCGATTAGTTAGCAATCTCGTTGAGCGAGGCCCCTTGGGGAAGAGTGACCTCAATATGGTGGAATTCTACATTAGGATGGAGAATGAAACAGTTAATTCAGAGACCATGGTCCAGAACTTAAAGAAGGGTAACTTTGAAGGTATGAGGCGTGAATTGGCTAGGATAGATTGCCGAATGATACTTAAGGGGCTGACAGAGGATGGGCAATGACAGACATTTAGAGACCGCATGGATCAACTACAACAATTGTACATCCCTGTCTGGCGTAAAAATAAAAAAGGGAAGGTGGCTCAACCGTGGCTATCAAGGGAAATCAGGGATAGTATTAAAGCCAAGAAAGTGGCAGACAAATTGGCCAGAAATAGCAGCGAATCCGGGAACTAGGAGGAATTTCCGGGACTGATTCCCGGGATGGCGGGACTGACATATCAAGAAAGACTGGATCAACTGGGCTTGTATTCACTGGAGTTCAGAAGAATGAGAGGGGATCTCATAGAAACGTTTAAAATTCTGACAGGTTTAGACAGGTTCGATGCAGGAAGAATGTTCCCAATGTTGGGGAAGTCCAGAACCAGGGGTCACAGTCTAAGGATAAGGGGTAAGCCATTTAGGACCGAGATGAGGAGAAACTTCTTCATCCAGAGAGTGGTGAACCTGTGGAATTCTCTACCACAGGAAGTTGTTGAGGCCAATTCACTAAATATATTCAAAAAGAAGTTAGATGTAGTCCTTACTACTAGGGGGATCAAGGGATATGGCAAGAAAGCAGAAATGGGGTACTAAAGTTGCATGTTCAGCCATGAACTCATTCAATGGTGGTGCAGATTCAAGGGGCCGAATGGCCTACTCCTGCACCTATTTTCTATGTTTCTGTTTCTTTGAATTCAGTGACTGGGCGAGCCCGATTGTGCCGGTGCTCAAGGCGAATGGGTCGGTCAGGATATGTGGTGATTACAAGGCCACCATCAATCGGGTGTCACTCCAAGACCAATACCCGCTACCGAGAGTGGAGGACCTCTTTGCGACGCTATCCGGTGGCAAACTTTTTTCAAAATTGGATGTAACCTCAGCTTACATGACCCAGGAGCTGGTGAGTGAGTCAAAGAAGCTGACCACTATCACGACACACAAGGGATTGTTTGAGTACAACAGATGTCCGTTCAGGATTTGCTCGGCCACTGCGATCTTTCAACGCAATATGGAAAGACTCCTCAAGTCGATTCCAAGGCAAAGTGCGTCTTCCTAGCTCCAGAGGTAGAATTCCTGGGGATGAGGGTAGCAGCAGACGGGATCAGACCGACTGCGTCCAAAACAGAAGCGATCCAGAGAGCACCCAGACCCCGTCACACGATGGAGCTGCGTTCGTTCCTCGGGCTCCTGAACTATTTTGGTAACTTTCTTCCCAAATTGAGCACGCTGTTAGAGCCGCTACACATGCTCCTACGCAAAGGTAGTGAATGGGTCTGGGGGGCTTTTGATAGAGCATGAAATTTGTTATGCTCCAACAATCTGTTACTGCTATATCACCCATGTAAGAAACTTGTTTTAATATGCGACGTGTCGTCCTATGGGGTTGGGTGTGTGTTGCAGCATGTGAATGCCAACGGTCAGATACAGCCGGTAGCTTATGCCTCCAGAAGTCTGTCCCAGGCAGAATGGGGCTACGGGATGGTAGCAAAGGTAGCGCTTGGCTGTGTATATGTTGTAAAAAAAATGCACCAGTACCTGTTCGGCAGGAAATTTGAGCTGGAGACAGATCCCTTTTGGCCGACAACAAGGCCATAAATTCAAATGCATCGGCCCGCATACAGAGGTGGGCACTCAGGTTAGCCACCTGTGACTATACAATTCAGCACAGACCGGGCACTGAAAATTGCGCCGATGCACTCAGCAGGTTCCCACTAGCCACCACCGAGGGGGCAACCGAGCATGCTGCTGAGATGGTCATGGCTGTGGAAGCTTTCGAAAGCGAAGGCTCACCCGTGACAGCCCGTCAGATCAAAGTCTGGACAAATAGAGACCCGCTACTGTCTTTAGTCAGGAAATGTGTCCTTAATGGGGACTGGGCAGCCACATACAGGGCATGCCCTGAGGAATTCAAACCATTTCATAAGCGCAAGGATGAACTCTCGATTCAGGCCAATTGCCTACTATGGGGAAACCGAGTAGTCATGCCCCAGATGGGCAGAGAGATGTTCATCAGAGAACTCCAAATGAGCACCCGGGCATTGTCATGATGAAGGCAATTGCCAGGTCACACGTTTGGTGGCCTGGGATAGATGCAAACCTGGAACTTTGTGTTCGCAGGTGCAACGCACGTGCCCAGCTGGGCAATGCACCCAGGGAAGCCCCCCCTTAGCCCCTGGTCCTGGCCTGCCAAACCATGGTCACGCATCCATGTGGACCACGCAGGTTCTTTCATGGGAATAATGTTTTTGGTTGTAGTAGACGCCTACTCCAAATGGATTGAG
Organism: Pristiophorus japonicus; assembly: GCF_044704955.1. Taxonomy (NCBI): domain Eukaryota; kingdom Metazoa; phylum Chordata; class Chondrichthyes; family Pristiophoridae; genus Pristiophorus; species Pristiophorus japonicus. Next base: position 37,446,108 of record NC_091987.1, read on the forward strand.
TGTGACATTCTCAATTCAAGCACATCCTCGGCCACGATAGAAAGTCTACGGGCAATGTTCGCCGCCCAGGGTCTACCTGACGTCTTGGTCAGTGACAATGGCCCGTGCTTTACAAGCATTGAATTCCAGGACTTCATGGCAGGAAATGGTATCAACCATGTCAGAACTGTCACAGGAGCATCCAGTCGTGCCCCGGTAGCTGCCCCCAAAGTAAGTGGAGTGTGGGAAATTGCACTCCGGTTCCATTGACGGGTGGTAAGGCCAATTCTGTGGCAGGAGCAGGACTTCCACGCTGGGGGCTAAAATTCCCGGCCCCAGAAGGTTACCGCCCCCAAGACGTGAGCCTGTGCGGGGAGGCAGAGGGAAGTTGAGGGGAGATGGGGGTGGGGGATGGAGGGGAGAGTGGTGGAGGTGGAGGGCGGAGAAACCCAGGGCGGGGGACAGGAGGGGCCACATTGCAGCGGAGGTCTGGGGGGGGGGCGAAGTGTGTTGGAGGGGCGGACCTGGGGGCTCTGTGCATCGGTGCGGGGAGTGTTCAGAGTGGGGTGGAAGGGTTGACTGCGCAGATGGCGGTTGGTGGATGTGGTGTATTTGGCGTTGCGGGGGCATGGCTCCGGGGTGGCCGGGGCTGGGGGCTCGACATCCAGGGGTGTTCGGCATTTGGGAAGGATTCTGACGGGAAGGGGCGGGTTGTGTGGAGTGTTCCCAGTGTTGGGTGGGTCCGGAGTTGGGGGGTGGCATGGTCTTGGGATGGGGGGGTGGGCTGTTTGGGGCTGGGATTGGGAGAGACTTCTTCACTCGGGGAGTTGTTGGCCTGTGGGGTTCCCTGCCGTGGTGTGTTGTTGATGCCAGTTCATTGGATGTGTTCGGGAGGGAGTTGGATGTGGTCCTTGCGGCTGGGGGGGTCGGGGGGTGTGGAGGGGGCGTGGTGGGGAGGTGCTGGGGTGGGTGATCAGCCATGATCTTGTTGAATGGCAGCGCAGGCTCGAAGGGCCGAATGGCCTACTCCTGCACCTATTTTCTATGTTTCTAGAACGGCACCGTTCAAGCCGACCTCAAACGGCCAGGCGGAATGAGCAGTGCAGGTAATCAAACAGGGGATGCTCAGAATTCAAGGGGGTTCCCTATAAAGTCACATATCACGCCTCCTGTTGGCCAATAGATCCCGACCACACTCGCTCACGGGGGTCCCACCCGCAGAGCTGCTAATGAAAAGAATGCTCAAAACCAGGTTATCCCTTGTATACCCCACCATGAAAGAAATTGTTGAGAGCAGGCGCCAGTCACAATGTGACTACCACGACGGGAATGCGAGGGTGCGATGTATTGATGTCAGTGACCCTGTCTTTGTTCTCAACTACGCTGCAAGGCCTAAATGGCTTGCAGGCACTGTGATTGCCAAAGAGGGCAATAGGATTCTGGTAGTTAAACTTACAAGTGGACAAATCTGCCGCAAACACGTGGATCAAACAAAAAGGAGGTTCAGCAACCCCATAGAAGAAGCAGAGGAAGAACACGATGTAGAGTTCAGTCCTCCACAGGTGGCCGAACACCGGAACCAAGTGGAGGAGAGCCCAGTCACTGTGGGCAGTCCGGACAGGCCTGAGGCACCGCAAACAGCAGACACTCAGGCCAGCGCCCAACAACCGGAGCCCCAACTCAGGCGCTCTACAAGGGAGCGTAAACCACCAGAGAGACTTAACCTGTGATCTCAATAAGACTTTGAAGGGGAGGTGATGTCATGTATTTAACTGTCATTGTAACCCGTGTATAAACTGATTAGTTGTACACTGTGAGAACAATGACCATTAGGTGGTGAACTTGTGGGAGACACTCCTAACCTGGACTTTCAGGTATAAAAGGGGAAGCTCCACCGACCTTCATCACTTCAGTGCTGGAATAAAAGTTCCTAGCCACAGAGTGACCTTCTCTCAAGCATGGGCCTCATGTGCATTTGTACTGTATAGTAAGGACATATCACTTTCGACTGTCACTTCTCTGCATACCTTGATCGTAAGAAATCGGTGAAGGGGAAAGATTTTTCTTTCCTTTTGAACACTGTTACAATTTCACTAGAAATAGCAACCATGAAATATTTATGATGTTGCTGCTACATAGAAATCAGAGAAAGTCTTACGCACAGATATTACCTTCAGGTATTGAAGTCTGCTCCACTGTCCTTTAGCATACAGAGAGGCCATGGCCTCAATTCCAGCTTGGACTGATGGGATGAAAGTATGTTTTCTCTGGTGGCTATAAGGGTCCTATGAAAAATGAGCCTTTCTAGTCCCAATTGAGTCAGTGTACATTTCGTCGTCGTCTTAGGCAGTCCCCCGGAGTCGAGGATGACTTGCTTCCACACTAAAATTACTTCTACGGTGACTGATGAGACCAATGCAGGATCTGCAGTCTCTGTCACAGGTGGGGCAGATGCTGGTTGGAGGGATGGGTGGGTGGGGTGTTTAGGTTGTCACACGCCCCTTCCGCTGTTTGTACTTGGCTTTCGTGTGCTCCCGAAGAAGTGACTCAAAGTGTTCGGTGCTTTCTTGGATGCTTCTCCTCCACTTTGAGCGGTCTTGGGCTAGGGATTCCCAAGAGTCGGTGCACATTTATAACATAAAACAACCCATAATCCTGAAAAATAGAAGTCACTTTACTGTTCACATTGTGAACGAGATTTTTCCCGGAGCTGCTCCCACTCCGCCAACCATTGTAACTTCATCAGAAGTGTGGCTGAAATAACGTAAACTGAGTTTCCACCGCACTTCCGGCAAAGTTACGATGGCTCCGAATAAATTCTTGGCCTACTTCATGAACAGCATGAATTGCAGAAGATTGATAGGGTACTTTCATACATCCATAAATTGCAGATGTGTTGATTGTTCTGCAGAGAAAATGGAAGTGAAACTGACTTTCCAGTAATAGTGTGCAAATACTGGAGATATGAAGGTTGAAGTTCTTCAACTCCTAATTCACAGTCAATGGGGAAAATTCCACCCAGCGTTATTACCTGAAAGTCAATATATATCACCATCAGCAATTGGTTAGAAATCTCATTTAATTCAATAGAAAAACGGAGAGGCCTGCTCTTTGACGACCCACTTCTTGTTTCATGTGAGATCTTTGTGCTATTACAGCTGAATATTTTACATAAAAAGGCACAAGGATATGTTATGGTTCATCAGATCTACTTATACATGTCAACTATTCTAACCTATTATTGAGGAAATTCCAATTTATTTCTGGCTGCAAAAACTGGAATTTCCAAATGTTTTATGTGTAAACCTGGGTCGAAGTCACTTTTCTGCATGTCACAATCTTTTGAATATAATAGGACTTCATGTTATGGCCCCAAACTCAAATAAGCCACCATAGGCATTTTTTGTATGTCTTAAATATTGTCAAGAGTAATTACTTTCCACTTACTTAAACCTAATTAGGGGACTAATATGGGTTAAGGTTGTGTGATGATAAATTCCCTAGATATTTAAATTTGTGACAGTCACTAACTCATTCTTATAATCCGCTGCTGAAGGTGTTGCAGATTTCAAAATTGGACACAAAGCAGTGTTTGAAATGGCTATGCTAATGAAGATTGCTAATGTGTGTGAAAATAAATGGTTCCACAGGGCCAGTGAGAGGGAGGCTGCGCTGGAAGCAGCCCTCAGATTGCTGCAGCAGTTCTATCTGGATTTGGACAAATTCCGTGCCTGGCTTACAGAAGCAGAGACCACTGCCAATGTATTGCAGGATGCCACCTATAAAGAGAGACTATTGGACGACACCCAGCTGGTTCGAGAGCTGACAAAACAGTGGCAGGTACATGTGGTGGTGTGTTTCTAATATGTTTGCAGTTCTGTCCGAATAACTTGTTCTTGTACATATGGTAGGCAGTACCAGCATTCGGATTAGAAAAGATAAGGCTCATATTATTTCAATGAGTCGCCTTTGCTCAATAACAAGAGGTAAACTCATGGTAAATGCAGTAAGTACAATAAGGGGTATGGTAGCATAGTGGTTAAGTTACTGGACTAGTAATCTAGAGGTCTGAGAATAAATGATCCAGAGACATGAGTTCAAATCCCACTATGGCAGCTGGGGAATTTAAATTCAGTTAAATAAATCTGGAATTTTTTTTTACTAAGCTAGTAACACATTAATGGTGACCATAAAACTATTGGATTGTCGTAAAAACCCATCTGGTTCACTAATGTCCTCTTAGGGAGGGAAATCTGCCTGCATATGATTTCAGATTCACAGTGATGTGGTTGACTTTTAACTGCTCTCTGAAATGGCCTAGCAAGCCACCTTCTCGAGCAATTTGGATGGGCAATAAATGCTGGCCATGCCAGCGATGCCAACGTCCCATGAACAAATAAAATAAAATTCTGTGGTTTAACAATTTGTTAAATATCAATAAGCTTTTATCTGAACACTGTGTTCAGCATCCATTGAGTGCTCTCTTTTCAGATGTTTTAAAATATTTTATAAAATATACTTTCCAAAGAAAGAATTGATGAAATATGTCATCTTTCCATTATTCTACAGATAGTAGGAACTAGTTGTGTGAAATGGATCAGTAATTTGCTGTACAATGCAAGATTCCTTCATTGTGAAATCTCAGAAACAATGCCTTTATTAGGAGATCTGCTGAATCTTTGAATATGAGATTAATGGTGCTCTTTGCCAGAATGAAAATAATAGATTCTATTGTTACAATGTAGCAGATATTTTATAAAGTATCCAGTAGTTTGATCGACTCCTTATAAAGATTCCTAGAAGTGTGCTGTTTTGTAAGGATGCTACACACAAAGGGAGACTCTTGGACAGTGTTAATGTTGGTAGCCATTAAGTGTATGTTTCAACTTGTGCCCCACACTGTAATTTGCTTCATGGGTTCTTTGCTTAAGAATTCATAGCAACACATTGCTATTAAGAACTAGTTGGTTTATTAACAAAGGTTTGACAATCACACTGCACATTATCAGTTCATCCACCAGGCTCACAACTGCATACCTCATCGTGGATGACCTAGACCCAACTGGCTGGAGTTTTATTGAGCCTTGTGAACATCATGCTAAGCCACTCACAATGCAATAGCTCTACAAACCTGTGAGCATACTCACAGGCGCACACATTACACACTAATTCACAGATAATCATCTGCTATAGGTTATAATTTTATTCCTGTTTTGATGGGATTAGATAATGCCAAGAAAACATATCAATTTGAAACGTCAGAGAGGGAAAGGGCTTGTAGTTTTTCAAGAATCACTTTGAGTCAAACCAGGAGCAGGTTGATGAGAAAACCAGGATCAGCTCAGGTTCCAGGATAAAGTGACATAACACGCTCTTACACATGTTGTAGGCGAGATCATTTTTATTGAACTAATACAGTCTGTTTGGCAGGCGAGCATAGTGGAACAGCTGCTAATTTGTTCTCTTCTGTCAGCAAGGCACCTCATCTCCAGTTGACACTTAAAATGGTATATTGAAAAAGATTGAGCAAGTTAGGTGAAGAGCCAAGGACCATAGTACATAGCATCAGCAAAGTTCAAAAGAGTTGGAGAGGTGATGAGATAAATCAAGAATTATTGATTAGCTGATATCAAGCTTGAGTAGATTACAAGAAGGGCAGGCTTCCAGAGGTGAGGAGTAGTACAGGCTTCAGGGATTGACAAGAATAAGTTAAAGTAAGAATCAGTGCTGTGACTTTTCAAGTCAATGTACAACAACAACAAAAACTTATATTTATATAGCGCCTTTAATGTAGTGAAACATCCCAAGGAGCTTCACAGGAGTATTATGCAATAAAAAATTTTGACACTGAGCCGCATAAATAGAAATTAGAGCAGGTGACCAAAAGAGGTATGTTTTAAGGAGCGTCTTGAAGGAGGAAAGAGAGATAGAGAGATAGAAAGGTGGAGAGGTTTAGGCAGGGAGTTCCAGAGCTTGGGGCTGAGGCAACAGAAGGCATGGCCACCAGTGGTTGAGCGATTACAATCAGGGATGTTCAGGAGAGCAGTATTAGAGGAGCGCAGACATCTCGGGGAGGGGGGGGGGGTTGTGGGGCTGGAGGAGATTACAGAGATATGGAGGGGCAAGGCTATGGAGGGATTTGAAAATAAAGATGAGAATTTTGAAATCGAGGCATTGCTTAACCTAAAGCCAATGTAGGTCAGCGAGCACAGGGGTAATCCGTGAGTGGGACTTGGTGTAAGTTAGGACACGTTATGAGAATTCAGAGAGAAGGAAGAGTTTTCAGAATGGTTTATTTGAAGAAACTTCAGAGGACCTCTGACCATAGCATCAATGAAATAGAGACAAGTAAATTTGCAATTGAGAGAAAGTTTGGAGGCTAATATTGAGGGCAACATCACCTCGCAGATGAGAAGCTTTTTTCTTGTATTGTGTCCAGAGGATCCAGAACACCCCTACAAATGGGAGCTGTACTGAATTGTTGGGCAGACCTCAGCTTTATTGAAAGTTAAGAATTGTTGAAAGGAAAACCCGTGTTTGGCAAGAAAGAGCCAATGGAGGAGATGTATGGATATCATTTGAGGTTAGAGGAGGTTAAGGAACCACTAATGTCACTAGATTATTAGAACAATCAAAGAAAGAGGTTATTGGTTGGACATACAAGTCACATGAAAAAGCAATAGTTTTGAAGATTTGAAACAAACCTCATTTTATTTGCCTCATAGAAGAGGATGGAGAAGAGGAATATGTAGTGATTCAACTATTGCAATCCCAGCGGACTGGAGGTGTGAACTCTGAGGGTATGCAGTTTGAGGGAAATCAATGAATAGAGAGTGGAACGATCAGAAAGAGTAGATAGATTTGGATGATGACTGAAGGTGATCATTTTAGATGCAGAGCGCTGATTGGAGCATGGGCAGGTACAGCAGGAGCAGAGAGGTTGTGGCGCAGGAAAGGCAAGTGATCGTGGAGTGATGTGATTGGGGCCCAGGAGAAGTGTGAGTTCGGGGCCCAGAAGAGGCGTGGGCCCAGGGGCAGCATGGGCCAGCCCACACTGCAATATATTTGCACACTAGGTCCGTACAGCAGAGTTGGTCTCCAGTCTTCTTAGTTAATCCTTGCCACTGGACCAAGATCTAACTCTGTCAAGCCCATGTGGTGGCTGGTGTGCAACAGCCACCACACATTAAAAAAATCCACACACAGGCCTCTTTCCCCCTTCAACATGTAGTTCTGGACTTGGAATATTAGGTCCTTCATTGAAATACCTGTGAACTCATCCCTTTTTGGCGTGGAAGCAAGTCATCCTCGATATGAGGGACCGCCATTGATGATTATGAGAAGCCTGGGTTGATGGAAAAGGCATCACCTTTATGTCGTTTACCATTGTACTCACGCACATTATTCCATCACCAAAGTGTTCTTTCCTCATACTTGAGCCTAGAGAACGATTCTCTTCAGGCTATTCAATCATCAAAGCATCACAGATTAACCTTATTAACCACTCCTCACTCACTGCATACATGGGTGAACTTTCCAGCAGAAATCAGTGGATCGACAGCAGGAGCAGAAACCCTGATGGATTTTTCCCCATGGCAATATGGCCAGTTGTAGCTGTATCACCAAACTGGCCAAGATCAGTTAACTCAGCAATGAGCTATGAATAAACCGGTGAGTTTCCTGGCTTGTAAAGGTAATTTCCATAGTAGGTGGTGCTGTTAATAGGGGAGCCATGTTTCTACATATTACAGAAATCAAATTAATTCCACGATTATTCAAATTCATAGAATCATAGATTCTCGCTCATCCCAATCTCTGTAACCTTCTGCTGATTTATAACCCCCCTCCCAACCTCTCCATTCTTTTGACTCCGAATCACTTCTGCAACCCTGACCTGTGACTTCAGCCACCTAGGCCAATGCATTGGAATCCCCTCCAACTCTCCTCCTTTAAAACACTTCCTAAAATCTATCTATTTGATCAAAGTCACCACTTCTAATACAGGTATCCCCTTCTTGGGCCCAGCATCTATTTTATGATTATGCCTCTGTGAAGCGCTATTAACGTTCTTCTCTGTTAACGGCACAGCATATAGACGTTCTTGCTGTTCGTATTATTGTTTAAGAACAGAGATTTATTTGTAATCATAACATCTAAAGTCTAAACAATTAATTAGACTGTTGCACCTGATTATTAAAGAGGAAAAATCTGCAAAATTCCTCTTCAGCTAAACAACAACGTTATATTTATGTGACAAATAAGACTGCAGCTGCCAATCTTACAAAGGTTTGGTAGCAGAGAGCTTTTTACTCAGCATTAGTGCATCTGCATTGGGGTAATTGAGATTGTGGTGACAGCAACAGATTCATGCTAACCAGCTGAGTATGTACAATTCTATATATTCTGACACAGTGTAACTAGTGAGTTTCCTGTGTGGAATGCCTTTAGGCTATCTAGCACTTGAAATAAGACTCAAGAGAGAGAACAAAAATTAGAGGCTATCCAAGGTGACCTTACTCTAGTTTTGTACACAGTGTCAGTACCATACAGTGGAATAGTCTATAGTTTCTATGTTGTTATTTTTCAATACATGTACAAAAGAAAGAAAATGAGGTTTTAGTAAACAAGCTCTAAAATGAATAGAAAATCTTTCTCGGGGAGAAAATGCACAATTGAGAAAATATTAATGTGAATGACTGACTTTTAGATCATGCAGTTATTTAAGGCTCAAAATTGGCCAGGAATTGCTCCGTTTTTTTTTGGAGCAACTTTTCTGGAGTTTCTTAAAAATCCCCATTTTGCACATTCAATTTGCGCCAGTGTAAGTGAGTTAGTTAGAATTTTTTTAGATTAGTTTTTTTTTCAAAAGTGGGTGTTACCAGCCACCTACGCCCATTTTGGCCATTTAGGCCAGCTAATAGTTACTCCAAACTAACTTAGGCCAGCGTATGTGGCCACTTGTGAAAACCTTTGCGGAAAGTTAAGAAATCATCGCAGGTAGGTACATCGGACGCCAGCAGAATTAATGATTTGACTATAGAATGTGAATAGGATCAACAGCTATACAGGACATCATATGACAAACTTCGCAAAGTTAATTTACTATACAACAGAAGCATTCATGGAAGCTTAAACTACAAAAGTAAAAGATAGTTAAATTAAATTGTCACTTATGTTCTTCTTTCACAATAGCACCAGGTAAATAGGCTTGACAAATGGTCACCACTATTCACAAGAGACAATACATATTTACATAATTTTTTCAAAATATTCAAATAAAAAAAGAAGTAAGTAAGTCCTACCCTACTTTCATCTTCAGGCCGGGAAGGCAGCGGGCCGGCCTGTGCAATAGGCCACTTGGCCTGGGATAGGGGCAGGACACACCAGCAGCCAGTATGATGATGATCGGGACGCACGCTGTAGCACGCTCACTGAGAGGCTGGGGGGCGAGGAGCTACTGCGCATGCGTGCACAATCCAACACGCATGTGCAGACATCCCGGCACTGTTTTCAGCGTGGGATACTGGCTCCACCCCTGATCCGACTGGCCACGCTGCGCGAAGACTGGGAGAGATCGGACAGCGGCCAAAGTGGGGACCGATTTTTTCGAAGCACTTTTCAACGCAGAAAAGTGGTGCATCTCCGGTGAGTGCACCGAAAAAAGGGGTGGGCCAATTTTGAGCCCTTAAAGAGGATGAAAGACTTGCTTTTATATATGTAGTCACATTTGAGGAGACCCTTGGGTTTGAATTTATTTATTTATTTTTGTGTGCGTTCTTTATTATTTCCTTCCTGATGATTGGATGTAGAGATTATTGACTTACAATTCCTGAAGTTAATAAGAGGTCGTTTTCTCCTCATACTCATTTATATTTCTAATTTTCTCCCGAAAGCCAAATAATATAATCAGCAAAATAAAAACACATTGCTATCTGGAAATCAAACCAGTCCTAATGTAATGCAGGCTTCACACGTCTCCCCTGAAGGCACAGCTGATGTCAGTAACTGAGGATATCCCATCATTCTGTTGCAAACCTGCTTACATTTTCACAATCAGATTTGTTACTAAATCTCAAAATAACAACTAGTTCTGAAATGTCCTGATATCTGGTGTTTGGATGTAGAAAACCTAATAACTAATGTCAACTATGAACATCATGTCGAGCAGACATTTTTTTGATGACTGGTTTCAATACCTCGTTTATCGAACGGTTTTCTAAATTTGACAAGGTTGTTGGTGGTTCTAAGAACATAAGAACATAAGAAATAGGAGCAAGAGTAAGCCATTTGGCCCCTCGAGCCTGCTCCGCCATTCAATAAGATCATGGCTGATCTAACCATGGACTCAGCTCCACTTCCCTGCCCTCTCCCCATAACCCTTTACTCCCTTATCGGTCAAAAATCTGTCTATCTCCACCTTAAATATATTCAATGACCCAGCCTCCACAGCTCTCTTGGGTAAATAATTCCATAGATTTACAACCCTCAAAGAGAAGAAATTTCTCCTCATCTTATTTTTAAATGGCGTCCCCTTAATCTATGTCCTCTAGTTCCCCTTCGAGTGGAAATATCCTCTCTGCATCCATTTGCCGAGCCCCCTCATTACCTTATAAGTTTCAATAAGATCACGTCTCATTCTGAACTCCAATGTGTATGGGCCCAACCTACTTAACTAACCTATCCTCATAAGTCAACCCCCTCATCTCCGGAATCAACCAAATGAACCTTCTCTGAACAGCCTCCAATGCAAGTATATCCTTCTTTAGGAAAAGGGGAGGTACACCGAGACCTGGATGTCATGGTACATCAATCACTGAAGGTTGGCGTACAGGTACAGCAGGCGGTTAAGAAAGCAAATGGCATGTTGGCCTTCATAGCGAGGGGATTTGAGTACAGGGGCAGGGAGGTGTTACTACAGTTGTACAGGGCCTTGGTAAGGTCACACCTGGAGTATTGTGTACAGTTTTGGTCTCCTAACTTGAGGAAGGACGTTCTTGCTGTTGAGGGAGTGCAGCGAAGGTTCACCTGACTGATTCCCGGGATGGCGGGACTGACATATCAAGAAAGACTGGATCAACTGGGCTTGTATTCACTAGAGTTCAGAAGAATGAGAGAGGATCTCATAAAAAGTTTAAAATTCTGACAGGTTTAGACAGGTTCGATGCAGGAAGGATGTTCCCAATGTTGGGGAAGTCCAGAACCAGAGGTCACAGTCTAAGGATAAGGGGTAAGCCATTTAGGACCAAGATGAGGAGAAACTTCTTCACCCAGAGAGTGGTTAACGTGTGGAATTCTCTACCACAGAAAGTTGTTGAGGCCAATTCACTAAATATATTCAAAAAGGAGTTAGATGTAGTCCTTACTACTGGGGGGATCAAGGGGTATGGCGAGAAAGCAGGAATGGGCTACTGAAGTTGCATGTTCAGCCATGAACTCATTGAATGACGGTGCAGGCTAGAAGGGCCGAATGGCCTACTCCTGCACCTATTTTCTATGTTTCTATGTTTCCTTAAATACGGAGACCAAAACTGTATGCAGTACTCCAGGTGTGACCTCACCAATACCCTGTGCAGTTATAACAGGACTTCCCTGCTTTTATACTCTCACCCCCTTGCAATAAAGGCCAACATTCCATTTGCCTTCCTGATTACTTGCTGTACCTGCGCACTAACTTTTTGTATTTCATGCACAAGGACCCCCAGGTCTCACTGTACTGCAGCACTTTTGCAATTTTTCTCCATTTAAATGATAATTTACTTTTCTATTTTTTCTGCCAATGTGGATAACCTCACATTTTCCCACATTATACTCTATCTGCCAAGTTTTTGCCCACTCACTTAGCCTGCCTATATCCCTTTGCAGATATTTTGTGTCCTCCTCACAATTTGCTTTAACATTTGCTGATCTTTATATCATCAGCAAACTTGGCTACATTGCACTCGGTCCCTTCATCCAAGTCATTAATATAGATTGTAAAAAGTTGAGGACCCAGCACCAATCCCTGTGGCACCCCACTAATCACTGTTTGCCAACCGGAAAATGACCCATTTATCCCAATTCTCTTCTTTTTGTTAGTTAGCCAATCCTTTATCCATGCTAATATATTACCCCAACCATGCGAGCTTTTATCTTGTGCAACAATCTCTTATGTGGCACCTTATCGAATGCTTTCTGGAAATTCAAATACACCACATCCACTGGTTCCCTTTTATCCACCCTGCTCGTTACATCTGGAATTTTTTGAGGATGTTTCCAGTAGAGTGGATAAGGGAGAACCAGTTGATGTGGTATATTTGGACTTTCAGAAGGCGTTCGACAAGGTCCCACACAAGAGATTGATGTGCAAAGTTAGAGCACATGGGATTGGGGGTAGTGTACTGACATGGATTGAGAACTGGTTGTCAGACAGAAAGCAAAGAGTAGGAGTAAATGGGTACTTTTCAGAATGGCAGGCAGTGACTAGTGGGGTACCGCAAGGTTCTGTGCTGGGGCCCCAGCTGTTTACACTGTACATTAATGATTTAGATGAGGGGATTAAATGTAGTATCTCCAAATTTGCGGATGACACTAAGTTGGGTGGCAGTGTGAGCTGCGAGGAGGATGCTGTGAGGCTGCAGAGCGACTTGGATAGGTTAGGTGAGTGGGCAAATGCATGGCAGATGAAGTATAATGTGGATAAATGTGAGGTCATCCACTTTGGTGGTAAAAACAGAGAGACAGACTATTATCTGAATGGTGACAGATTAGGAAAAGGGGAGGTGCAAAGAGACCTGGGTGTCATGGTACATCAGTCATTGAAGGTTGGCATGCAGGTGCAGCAGGCGGTTAAGAAAGCAAATGGCATGTTGGCCTTCATAGCAAGGGGATTTGAGTACAGGGGCAGGGAGGTGTTGCTACAGTTGTACAGGGCATTGGTGAGGCCACACCTGGAGTATTGTGTACAGTTTTGGTCTCCTAACCTGAGGAAGGACATTCTTGCTATTGAGGGAGTGCAGCGAAGGTTCACCAGACTGATTCCCGGGATGGCGGGACTGACCTATCAAGAAAGACTGGATCAACTGGGCTTGTATTCACTGGAGTTCAGAAGAATGAGAGGGGACCTCATAGAAACATATAAAATTCTGACGGGGTTAGATGCAGGAAGAATGTTCCCAATGTTGGGGAAGTCCAGAACCAGGGGTCACAGTCTAAGGATAAGGGGTAAGCCATTTAGGACCGAGATGCGGAGGAACTTCTTCACCCAGAGAGTGGTGAACCTGTGGAATTCTCTACCACAGAAAGTTGTTGAGGCCAATTCACTAAATATATTCAAAAAGGAGTTAGATGAGGTCCTTACTGCTAGGGGGATCAAGGGGTATGGCGAGAAAGCAGGAATGGGGTACTGAAGTTGAATGTTCAGCCATGAACTCATTGAATGGCGGTGCAGGCTAGAAGGGCCGAATGGCCTACTCCTGCACCTATTTTCTATGTTTCTATCCTCAAGGAACTCCAGCAATTTGTCAAACATGAATTCCTTTTCTTAAAACCATGCTGACTCTGCTTGATTGAATCATGCTTTTCCAAATGTCCTGCTACTGCTTCCTTGATAATGGACTCCAGCATTTTCCCAATGACAGATGTTAGGTTCTGAATGTGGACCAGTTACTTGTGGAGTCTGGCAGGGATCAATGTTGGGTCCGTTGCTCTTCACAATCTTTATTAGTGATTCTCTTCTTCTTAGGCAGTCGCTCGGAGTCGAGGATGACTTGCTTCCACACTAAAAATGAGTTCACAGGTGACTGCAGAGTCCAATGCGGGACCTACAGTCTCTGTCACAGGTCGGATAGATGGTTGTTGAAGGACTGGGAGGTTGGCGTCCTTGGGTTGCCGTGTGCTCCTTCCGCTGATGAAGTTTGGCTTCAGCTTGCTCCCAGCGAAGAGACTCGCGGTGTTCGGCTCCACTTTGAGCGGTCTTGGCCCAGGGATTCCCGGGTGTTGGTGGGGATGTTGCACTTTTTCAAGAAGGCTTTGAGGGTGTCCTTGAAGCATTTCCCCTGTCCAGCTGGGGCTCGCTTGCCGTGTCGGAGCTCTGAGTAGAGCGCTTGTTTTGGGAGTCTAATATCAGGCATGCGGACGACGTGGCCCGCCCATGTTATTAATATTAATGGTATAGATGAGAAGGTGGGGGAACTGTCTGCAATTTTGCAGATGATACAAAGATTTGTGCAGGTGTTAGGACCTTCGATGAGAAAAATAGATTGCAGCCGGCTCTAGAGGCAAATAGGAGAATTTTCCCGCACCCGGCAGATGCCATTTAATATAGATATGGCATGCACATGGGTCGGGCTAACACCAAGCATGTGTATAACCATACAGAGTTGAAAACTTAAAACCGTCGAGTGGGAGAAAGACCTAGATGTTATAAGTACATGAGTCTACAACAAAAGGAAATAGTGTAAAAAATACAATTCTGATCTTGTATTAACTAGGCCTCCTCTGGATGACTGTGTAGTGTTTTGGTCCCCATCACATAGTGGGTGACATAGAAGCCTTGGAAAATATTCGGAGGAGAGGCACTAGATTGATACTTAGTTTAAAGGATGTTATTTATCACGATAGGCTTAGAGAGCTGGGGAGGGGTTTACACTGAAAAGTGCAAAACTTGAGAAGTTTTAATTGAGAATGTTAAAATAATGCCAGGATTACATTTGGTCCATATGGATAGGCGGTTTGAGTTAAATAGATTTGGTGGGACCAGAGGCCATGCAGATAATTTACGGAAACCTTGGGTGAGATGTCAGGAAGGTTTTCTTTTCACAGAGTTGTCAACATTGAGAACAAGTTGCCGGCCATGCAATGAGTGCGGATTTGCTACGAGTGTTCAAAAAGTGATTACGTGGCTAATGGTGGTGATGGGTTTGTTATATATGCAGACTATAGATATACTTTCTGTGTAGTCACTGTATAATTGCAAAAGATGGACACTTGTTTACCTGATGGACTATCAATAAGGCTTCCACTGTGTATATACATGCTGGCACCACTAGAGGGTGCAACTGGTGGAGACAGGGATTTCCTGCCCTGGAGGCAGGGGCTGTATAAAAGGGGAGCCACCAGGTGGCTGCCTCATTTTGGAGTTATGAATAAAGGACCAAGGTCACTACAGTTTGAGTACAACACATTGTAGTAGTGATGTTCGGGAGGGCATCAAACAGGAAATTAGGGGTGCATGCAATAAAGGTGCAGCAGTTATAATGGGTGACTTTAATATGCACATAGATTGGGCTAACCAAACTGGAAGCAATACGGTGGAGGAGGATTTTCTGGAGTGCATAAGGGATGTTTTTTTAGACCAATATGTCGAGGAACCAACTAGGGGGGAGGCCATCTTAGACTGGGTGTTATGTAATGAGAGAGGATTAATTAGCAATCTCATTGTGCGAAGCCCCTTGGGTAAGAGTGACCATAATATGGTGGAATTCTGCATTAGGATGGAGAATGAAACAGTTAATTCAGAGACCATGGTCCAGAACTTAAAGAAGGCTAACTTTGAAGGTATGAGGCGTGAATTGGCTGGGATGGATTGGCGAATGATACTTAAGGGGTTGACTGTGGATGGGCAATGGCAGACATTTAGAGACCGCATGGATGAACTACAACAATTGTACATTCCTGTCTGGCATAAAAATAAAAAAGGGAAGGTGGCTCAACCGTGGCTATCAAGGGAAATCAGGGATAGTATTAAAGCCAAGGAAGTGGCATACAAATTGGCCAGAAATAGCAGTGAACCTGGGGACTGGGAGAAATTTAGAACTCAGCAGAGGAGGACAAAGGGTTTGATTAGGGCAGGGAAAATGGAGTATGAGAAGAAGCTTGCAGGGAACATTAAGACGAATTGCAAAACTTTCTATAGATATGTAAAGAGAAAAAGGTTAGTAAAGACTAACGTAGGTCCCCTGCCGTCAGAATCAGGGGAAGTCATAACGGGGAACAAAGAAATGGCGGACCAATTGAACAAGTACTTTGGTTCGGTATTCACGAAGGAGGACACAAACAACCTTCCGGTTATAAAAGGGGTCGGGGGGTCTAGTAAGGAGGAGGAACTGAGGGAAATCCTTATTAGCCAGGAAATTGTGTTGGGGAAATTGATGGGATTGAAGGCCAATAAATCCCCAGGGCCTGATGGACTGCATCCCAGAGTACTTAAGGAGGTGGCCTTGGAAATAGTGGATGCATTGACAGTCATTTTCCAACATTCCATTGACTCTGGATCAGTTCCTATAGAGTGGAGGGTAGCCAATGTAACCCCACTTTTTAAAAAAGGAGGGAGAGAGAAAACAGGGAATTATAGACCGGTCAGCCTGACATCAGTAGTGGGTAAAATGATGGAATCAATTAATAAGGATGTCATAGCAGCGCATTTGGAAAGAGGTGACATGATAGGTCCAAGTCAGCATGAATTTGTGAAAGGGAAATCATGCTTGACAAATCTTCTGGAATTTTTTGAGGATGTTTCCAGTAGAGTAGACAAGGGAGAACCAGTTGATGTGGTATATTTGGACTTTCAGAAGGCGTTCGACAAGGTCCCACACAAGAGATTAATGTGCAAAGTTAGAGCACATGGGATTGGGGGTAGTGTGCTGACATGGATTGAGAACTGGTTGTCAGACAGGAAGCAAAGAGTAGGAGTAAATGGGTACTTTTCAGAATGGCAGGCAGTGACTAGTGGGGTACCGCAAGGTTCTGTGCTAGGGCCCCAGCTGTTTACACTGTACATTAATGATTTAGATGAGGGGATTAAATGTAGTTATCCCCAAATTTGCGGATGACACTAAGTTGGGTGGCAGTGTGAGCTGCGAGGAGGATGCTGTGAGGCTGCAGAGTGACTTGGATAGGTTAGGTGAGTGGGCAAATGCATGGCAGATGAAGTATAATGTGGATAAATGTGAGGTTATCCACTTTGGTGGTAAAAACAGAGAGACAGACTATTATCTGAATGGTGACAGATTAGGAAAAGGGGAGGTGCAAAGAGACCTGGGTGTCGTGGTACATCAGTCATTGCAGGTTGGCATGCAGGTGCAGCAGGCGGTTAAGAAAGCAAATGGCATGTTGGCCTTCATAGCAAGGGGATTTGAGTACAGGGTCAGTGAGGTGTTGCTACAGTTGTACAGGGCATTGGTGAGGCCACACCTGGAGTATTGTGTACAGTTTTGGTCTCCTAACCTGAGGAAGGACATTCTTGCTATTGAGGGAGTGCAGCGAAGGTTCACCAGACTGATTCCCGGGATGGCGGGACTGACCCATCAAGAAAGACTGGATCAACTGGGCTTGTATTCACTGGAGTTCAGAAGAATGAGAGGGGACCTCATAGAAACATTTAACATTCTGACGGAGTTAGACAGGTTAGATGCAGGAAGAATGTTCCCAATGTTGGGGAAGTCCAGAACCAGAGGTCACAGTCTAAGGATAAGGGGCAAGCCATTTAGGACCGAGATGCGGAGGAACTTCTTCACCCAGAGAGTGGTGAACCTGTGGAATTCTCTACCACAGAAAGTTGTTGAGGCCAATTCACTAAATATATTCAAAAAGGAGTTAGATGAGGTCCTTACTACTAGGGGGATCAAGGGGTATGGCGAGAAAGCAGGAATGGGGTACTGAAGTTGAATGTTCAGCCATGAACTCATTGAATGGCGGTGCAGGCTAGATGGACCGAATGGCCTACTCCTGCACCTATTTTCTATGTTTTTCTATTGCCTCGTGGAGTCATTCATAGGTACAGTTCAGACATAATAACTGGCGACGAGAATACGGACTTTCATGCAATTATGGCTACCTTTGGCATTCTAAAAGACTTTGCAGAGGGTGATGATTGGAATGCTTTCACGGAAAGATTTGAGCTATATTTCGTGGCAAACGAACTGGCAGGGGAGACAAACACATTGGCGGGGAAGCCACAAGGCTATACTGCTGACCAGTTGTGGGCCCGAGGTCATCAGGGACTTGCTGGCACCCAAGAAGGCCAAGGATAAGACATACGATGAGCTGACTGAACTAATTCGTGACCAACTTAAACCAAAAGAGAGCATCCTCACAGCCAGGCACAGATTCTACACTCACCGCAGACCTGAGGGCCAGGTGATTGCAAAATATGCTGCCGACCTCAGGAGACTTGTGGCACAGTGTGATTTTGGCACGCACCTCAACGAAGCATTGCGAGACATTTTCGTTATCGGAATTGGCCACGAGGGCCTCCTTCACAAGCTATTATCTGTCGACACCACAGTCAACTTGCAGAAGGCCATCAGCATCAGTCAGGCGTTCATGACCTCGGCCTGCAGCACCAAGCAAATTATTCATCCTGTGAACTCAAACCCGACAAGTACTGTACACAGAATGGTGCCTTTCATGGGCAAGACTGTAGAACGGGCTCTGCCCAGGGCAGAGAGCACAGACCTCAGGGTTCCAGAACTCAGAGTCTGCCGAGGTGTGCTAATTGAGTAGCACCATGCTGGCGTTGCGAAGGAAACCATAGGGCTCATCAGTGTCAGTTTGCTGAGTACATATGCAAAGCCTGTAACACGAAGGGCCACCTCCAGCGTATGTGTAAAAGAAATACGACTCACCATCTAGCAGAGGAGTCGGTAGATGACTTTGAATCCAGTGATTTGGCCAGAGAGGCAGCTCAGCCCCAAGAAGAAGTGTATGGAGTGCATACCTGCACCATCGATTGTCCTCCAGTGAAGATGGAAGTCGAGATAAGCGGCGTTCCAGTCTTCATGGAAGTGGACACGGGAGCGAGCCAGTCAGTGATGAGCCAGGCTGCCTTTGAGAGGCTATGGAATGAAAAACGACCAGAACTGGTTCCAGTACAGGAAAAATTGTGCACCCACACCAAGGAGCTGATCCCAGTCCTTGGTAGTGCGGATATAAGTGTAATCCATAAGTTACCTCTGTGGGTTGTTGCAGGTGATGGTCCATCGCTACTCAGAAAAAGGTGGATGGGGAAGATCCAGTGGAAAGGGGAAGACCTCTTCACTCCAGCAATTGATGTTCCCCATGCTCAGAGGCAGAGCAAAACCTCACCTTCACTCGGGCCAGGCACCAGAGAACAGACCAGCGCAGCACCTGAGGCACAGACCGTCTATCACGACTGCGTGGCAATGATCTGACTGGAACGACGTAAAAGTACCTTCCCGGCTCCAGTGGCAGGACTCCTGGGGAGGAAGATCGAATTCACAGGCACTCTTCCAGTTTTTGTGGCAGAATCGCAGGAGAAAAGGATCAAGGCAGTTGACCTTAAGGACAGAGGTAAGATGGCGTCGCTGCTGCAGCGAGGTGCAGCGTGGCTGGAAAAAAAGATGGCCGCGGCCAGACCACGAGGTGCAACGCTGAGGGACCAACACATTGTGTCTAACAAAGGATTTGATTGGGGTAAAACCAGCAGGGTTCTCTTAAAGGAGACCTGCGACCAACTGAACTTAAAGAGACATTGTATGCATGGCAATCAATGTAACGAACCGATTAAGAATATAAAGAACAAAATGTTGTTGTGAGATGTCGGGAATAGAATGTCCCCAAAAGTAGCAAGTCAGTGAATTCGGGAGGGTAAAGGCGTTGATCCTGATGCCCTGCCACAGGTGTCCCAACAAGTTATAGGCGAGCGACCTCAGGAGGGTGAAGGTACTGACCCTGCCCCAGGTCTATCCCACGCTGCAGGCACCCGATGGCACTATTTGCCACGGACCTGGAAACGAAAACAGCGGCAATACGCACAGTCGGCCACCGTTGCCCATCACCCGGGTGGAGACGGCGCAGCCCACAGATCCAGCTGCTACCTCGGCCATGTCCGGGAGCGAAAGGTCAGAACCGAGTTCCCCAAACGGGACCTGGAACAGCCAGGTTCCCAAAACCGTGAGAGAGCAGGCAGAAGATTCTGCAGCCCTCAAAGGAGGACAGGGAGGCCACACACATCTGTGGCTCTGCCCACCAGTAGGCAATGGCAAAGCACCTGAGTCCTGACAAGGTGAGCAAACCAAGCCCACCCTGCTAGCAGGGGGCACAGCGCCGCCATCAGATGACTAGGCCCCAGTCCGGTTGCTCTGGAACTAGCGTCCTCGCATACCTGTACTGCTACCTCAGTACTGACCATGAATGCAATCTACCCAATCCTGGCGCACGACAGTAAAATGTAATGAATGTAAGTCACTGAACCAAGGTATCACGATACAAACTGTTTTTTAAAAAAAAAGTGTTTTCTTCCTTTCTTTGTACTTGCATTGTGTCTGATCCTGAATGTTAATGTAATGGGCCAGCTACATGATCTCACTGTGGGGCAGGGTGGGTCGGGTGAGGGAGGTAATGGATGTATGTAGCCATGGACACACACACATGGATCATACCCAGAACCCACTGGAACCTCCACTGCATCATCGAACCATCCAAACTGGTAACCACTACCCAACATTGTGACAAAAGGACTTGAGGGTTAACAGGGAGAGAGCCAAGCCAAAACACAGCCAAGGTGCAAGGGCTATTGGCATTTAAGTCTGGAGAGAGCTGAGCCAGAGCCCATAGTGTAAAGGTAATTGGCACAAAGGACTTGGGGGAGAGTGATGTTATATATGCAGATTATAGATATACTCTCTGTGTAGTCCCTGTATAGTTGCATAAGATGGAGACTTGTTTACCTGATGTAATATCAATAAGGTTTACACTGTGAATATACATGCTGGCACCACTCGAGGGTGCAACTGGTAGAGACTGGGTTTCCTGCCCTGGTGGCAGGGGCTGTATAAAAGGGGAGTCACCATGCAGCTACCTCATTCTGGAGTTACGAATAAAGGGCCAAGGTCACTACAGTTTGAATACAACACATTGCCTCGTGGAGTCATTAATAAGTACAGTACACATAATAGGGTTAAGTTGCACCACAATGGAACAGCTGGTCTTTTCCTGTCCATCATTTTCATATGATTGTAGGGGTTGTGACTTTGATGTCCAGCCAGCGAAGATACCCCCTTAGAGTCTTCCATCACATTGTCCAATGACTTGTCCTGAGTATGAGAAAAACAGTCAATAAACTAGTCAACAGCAAATGTGTGCCACACAACTAGGGCACTCTCAATATTTTCAAGTACATCCATAATTGTGAGAATTCTCAGAAAGAAACAGGAGTAATCTTTATAATTTAGTGCACCTGGTGGAGGGCTTTGCACAACAGAAATGCATATCTGGAAGTTGGGTGCAGAGGTCTGCAAACCTGATTCGCAGCGTGCACTATTTTTACGCTGGTTGTGAATCAGGTACACTGGATCTCTGCCCCTGAATTCCCAATATGCACTGCTATTGCTCTGCATTGGGGACACAAAGTTATAAAACTCCTCGGAGCCTAAATTGCCCCATTTTTTAACAACTTCAAAAAGACGGTAAGGGGGTTGCAAGAAGCTACCGCTCAGTCGGGGCAGAGGGACCGACATTTTGTAAATTGCACTTGTCCATTTTTGTGGCGGTGAATGTTACCGCCCTGCCCGTGTTCCCACCCCGTCAGCAACACACCAACCCCTTACCAGTCGGTGACGACCCCCTTCCGCTCAACGAAGAAGCGGATCACCCTCAGGCCATCCTGGTGAGGATGGAAGAGTAGAGGGATTAGACGCCCATGGTGAAAAGGAGATGGTTCGGGTCAGGAAACTGGAAACTGTTAAAGTGGTGGAGGGCATCGGCACAGTCGAGGATGTAGGTGGGAAGAGACTAGACAAGGGGAGTAAAATAGGGTCGAGATAGGAAATAGTAAGTTCCACGGGGCAAGAACAGGCTGAGTGAGGGGAGCAGAGAAATTGAGACGGCTGATGTCCCATTGGCAGTTCGCAATTAAAAGATCTCGAGAGGGTAAGAGGCCAGAGGGAGGAATCCAGGTAAAGCGAGAACTGTGAAAACGGGAGAAAGGGTCACTTGTGTGCAGGGGGAAGACTCCTGGCCGAAGAAACCGAGAAACATAGAAAATAGGTGCTGGAGTAGGCCATTCAGCCCTTCGAGCCTACACCGCCATTCAATGAGTTCATGGCTGAACATGCAACTTCAGTACCCCATTCCTGCTTTCTCACCATACCCCTTGATCCCCCTAGTAGTAAGGACTACATCTAACTCCTTTTTGAATATATTTAGTGAATTGGCCTCAACAACTTTCTGTGATAGAGAATTCCACAGGTTCACCACTCTCTGGGTGAAGAAGTTTCTCCTCATCTTGGTCCTAAATGGCTTACCCCTTATCCTTAGACTGTGACCTCTGGTTCTGGACTTCCCCAACATTGGGAACATTCTTCCTGCATCTAACCTGTCTAACTCCGTCAGAATGTTAAATGTTTCTATGAGGTCCCCTCTCCTTTTTCTGAACTCCAGTGAATACAAGCCCAGTTGATCCAGTCTTTCTTGATATGTCAGTCCCGCCATCCCGGGAATCAGTCTGGTGAACCTTCGCTGCACTCCCTCAATAGTAAGAATGTCCTTCCTCAGGTTAGGAGACCAAAACTGTACACAATACTCCAGGTGTGGCCTCACCAAGGCCCTGTACAACTGTAGTAACACCTCCCTGCCCCTGTACTCAAATCCCCTCGCTATGAAGGCCAACATGCCATTTGCTTTCTTAACCGCCTGCTGTACCTGCATGCCAACCTTCAATAACTGATGTACCATGACATCCAGGTCTCGTTGCACCTCCCCTTTTCCTAATCTGTCACCATTCAGATAATAGTCTGTCTCTCTGTTTTTACCTCACATTTATCCACATTGTACTTCATCTGCCATGCATTTGCCCACTCACCTAACCTATCCAAGTCACTCTGCAGCCTCATAGCATCCTCCTCGCAGCTCACACTGCCACCCAACGTAGTGTCATCCGCAAATTTGGAGATACTACATTTAATCCCCTCGTCTAAATCATTAATGTACAATGTAAACAGCTGGGGCCCCAGCACAGAACCTTGTGGTACCCCACTAGTCACTGCCTGCCATTCTGAAAAGTACTCACTTCTACTCTTTGCTTCCTGTCTGCCAACCAGTTCTCAATCCACGTCAGCACACTACCCCCAATCCCATGTGCTTTAACTTTGCACATTAATCTCTTGTGTGGGACCTTGTTGAAGGCCTTCTGAAAGTCCAAATACACCACATCAACTGGTTCTCCCTTGTCCACTCTACTGGAAACATCCTCAAAAAATTCCAGAAGATTTGTCAAGCTTGATTTCCCTTTCACAAATCCATGCTGACTTGGACCTATCATATCACCTCTTTCCCAATGCGCTGCTATGACATCCTTAATAATTGATTCCATCATTTTACCCACTACCGATGTCAGGCTGACCGGTCTATAATTCCCTGTTTTCTCTCTCCCTCCTTTTTTAAAAAGTGGGGTTACATTGGCTACCCTCCACTCTATAGGAACTGATCCAGAGTCTATGGAATGTTGGAAAATGACTGTCAATGCATCCACTATTTCCAAGGCCACCTCCTTAAGTACTCTGGGATGCAGTCCATCAGGCCCTGGGGATTTATTGGCCTTCAATCCCATCAATTTCCCCAACACAATTTCCCGACTAATAAGGATTTCCCTCAGTTCCTCCTTCTTACTAGACCCTCTGACCCTTTTATATCCGGGCACGGATTCGAAGGCAGCAGAAAAAGAGCTCAGCATCGTGCCGAGCACGAAATTCATTGAGGTAGGGGCATAAGGGATGAAGCTTTGGTGAGGACTGATCGTTCGGGGTCAGAGAGGGGAAGGTCAGAGGACGTCGTGCAAACATGGCAGGAGGTGAGATTGGAAGAAGGGATGGGATAAGAGGGAAGTGAAGGGGAAGAAGGTTCCGGAGGGGCATTGGTGTCCAACAGTTGTTGAAGGTTACGATCTTTGATGCCTGAAAGGACCAATAATGATAGCTAGGTGGGTGTTCCTGTGTTTCAATAACTACTGGATGCAAATAGCCTTTTTTTCCCATAATTACTAAACAAATAGAGATGCATTGTAAGTGTGGTCACAGGGCTTCCTTGATGAACATTTCCCCGTTCTTTGCCAGGAGTGGGGTGGGGCCTTGGGAGTTTGGACCATAGGTGGCCTTCACTGCAATAAAGAATCCTCACATATCATGGCACGACGACATGCAGGCCGTGATCCTTACCAGCGGTTCCATTACAGACCCAATCCACGTCCGGACCGGGATCAAACAGGGCTCATAGCTCCAACCCTCTTCTCAATCTTCCTCACTGCCATGCTCCACATCACAGTCAACAAGTTCCCCGCTAGAGTGGAGCTAAACTACAGAACCAGTGGGAAGCTGGTTAACCTACGCAGCCTCCAGGCCAGGTCCAAGATCACCCCAACTTCTGTCGTTGAGCTGCAGTACGCGGACAACGCCTGCGTCGGCACACATTCTGAGGCTGAACTCAGCCGATGTATTCACCAAGGCATATGAAAGCATGGGCCTTATGCTTAACATCCGTAAGACAAAGGTCCTCCACCAGCCTGTCCTCGCCACATAGCACTGCCCCCCAGTCATCAAGATTCACGGCGCGGCCTTCGACAACGTGGACTACTTCCCATACCTCGGGAGCCTTTTATCAACAAAGGCAGACATTGATGCAGAGATTCAATATCGCCTATAGTGTGCCAGTGCAGCCTTTGGCCGCCTGAGGAAAAGAGTTTCGAAGACCAGGCCCTCAAATCTACTACACAGCTCATGGTCTACAGAGCTGTTGCAATACCCATCCCCTTGTATGGATCAGAGGCATGGACGATGTACAGAAGACGCCTCAAGTCGCTAGAGATATATCACCAACAATGTCTCCGCAAGATCCTGCAAATCCCTTGGGAGGACAGCCACACTAACATCAGTGTCCTCGCCCAGGCTAACATCCCCAGCATTGAAGCAGTGACCACACTCGATCAGCTTCGTTGGGCAGGCCACATAGTTTGCATGCCAGACACGAGGCTCCCCAAGCAATTGCTCTATGTGGAGCTCCTTCACGGCAAACGAGCCAAAGGTGGGCAGTGGAAACATTACAAGGACACCCTCAAAGTCTCCCTGGTAAAGTGCGACATCACCACTGACACCTGGGAGTCTCTGGTCGAAGACCGCCCTTGGTAGAGAAAGTGCATCTGGGGGGGCGTTGAGCTCTTCGAATCTCAACGCCGCGAGCGTGAAGAGGTCAGGCGCAGGGCAGCGGAAGGAGCGTGCTGCAAATCAGTCTCCCCCCCCCCCCCCCCCCCTTCCCTCGATGAATGTCTGTCCCACCTGTGACAGGGTCTGTGGCTCTAGCATTGGACTGTTCAGCCACCAAAGGATTCACTTTAGGAGTGGAAGCAAGTCTTCCTCGATTCCGAGGGACTGCCTATAATGATGATGATGGTCACAGGGCAAAACATCATTGTTTTTATGCTTAATGTGATTAAACTGATGGATGACACTATCATCAAGGACTTTGCTTGAACTTTAAAAAGGAAAGAATAAAACATTTGTGTAATTTTTGGTTTCTTGAGTCCTGTCTAGAAACATACCAGCCTCCTTGAATGTTATGTGAATAAACCCATAAGGGAAAACTTGAGGGTAAGGAAAGAGGCATTCATTAAGTATATGGATAGCAGGGGAGAACATGATAAGGGAGAAAACAAAGGGATTAGGAGAGAAATCAAAAAAACAATTAGGAAGGCAAAGGGGAACTATGAAATTAAATTATCAAGGAACATAAAACAAAATAGTAAAATATTTTACAGGCATATCAATAAAAAAAGGAAGGTCGAGATGGGAATAGGGCCACTAAGGGATGGACAGGATAATACCACTGGCAGCAATAGAGAGATGGCAGAGATATTAAATAATTACTTTGCTTCAGTAATTACCAGAAAGATAGAACAGGTGGAGATAACATTGAATGATGCGATTAGTAATGAGTTAACTGCATTTAAAATAAAATGAGGGGATATGCTAAATAAACTAATGAAACTCAAAGAGGATAAAATCCCTGGTCTGGACGGATTACATCCACGCATTTTAAAAGAATCTAGGGGAGAAATAGCAGAGGCTTTACTGCACATATTTAGTAATACGTTAGAAAAAGGTTCAATGCCAGAGGACTGGTGGATAGCTAACATAATACTTAGATTTAAGAAGGGAGATAGAACATATCCTGGGAACTATAAGCCAGTCAGCTTAACATTGGTGGTGGAAAAAATAATCGAATCCCTAATAAAGGAGAAAATAGAAGAACATCTAGAAATGAAAAATATAATAATAAATAGTCAGCATGGATTTTAAAAGGGAAAGTCTTGCTGACCAACCTAATTGAATTTTTTGAAGAGGTAACAGCGAGCGTTGACAAGGGTAATGTAATAGATGTAATTTATCCAGATTTTCAAAAGGCCTTCGATAAGGTACCACTTTATAGACTAATGAATAAGGCTATGCACAGTCAGGGGACAAGTAGCAGAATGGACAGCTAGCTGACTTCAAGATAGAAAGTAGTGAATCAGGGAAAAGGATAGCTACACAGAGTGTCAGGAGGAGGGAAGTAGTGTTCAGTGCTGGAACCACTGTTGTTCACAATTTATATTAACGATTTAGAATCAAAACCACAATTTCTAAATTGGCGGAAGACACCAAATTGGGGGATAGCCAATACTGAGGAGGACTGCAACAAATTACAAGAAGACATAAATAAACTCGCAGAATGGGCAAATCATTGGTAAATGACATTCAACACAGATAAATGTGAGGTATTATATTTTGGTGAGAAAAATAGGGAGGTCACATATTATCTGGAAAATAAGAATCGAAATGGAATAAAAGAGCAAAGGGATCTCGGGGTACAAATACGCAAATCACTAAAAAGAGCAACACAGGTTAAAAAAGCAAACCAAGCACAAGGGTTTATTTCTAGAGGGATAGAATTGAAAAGTAGTTAAGTTATGTTAAACTTGTATCGAACCTTGGTTAGACCTTGCAATTCTGGTCGCCATATTAGAAAAAGGATATAGAGGCACTGGAGAGGGTGCAGAGAAGATTTACACGGGTGATACCAGAAATGTGAGGGTACACCTATCAGGAAAGGAATAACAGGCTGGGTCTCTTTTCTTTTGAAAAGAGAAGGCTGAGGGGTGACCTAATAGTGGTCTTTAAAATCATGAAAGGTTTTAATAGAGTAGACACAGAGAGAGCGTTTCCACTTGTGGGGAAGAGCATTACTCGAGACTATCAATATAAGATAGTCATCAAGAAATCAAATAGGGAATTCAGAAGAAACTTCTTTACCCAGAGAGTGGTGAGAATGTGGAACTCGCTACCACAGGGAGTGGTTGAAGCGAATATTATCGATGCATTTAAGGGGTGGTTAGATAAGATGAGGAAAGATGGGAGGAGGCTTGAGTGGAGCAGAAACACCAGCATGGACTGGTTGGGCCGAATGACCTGTTTCGGTGCTGTATATCCTATGTAAGCTTTGCTTTTGTAACGATGGGTTGTTGATTCCATAGCATTTGAGGCTCATGGGATTAATTGCTTCATAGTTTTCAAGCCATTGTTATTTTCTATATCAGAACCCTTTTTGTGCCTGTAAATTAAACATTTTCTGAGGTGAATTTTTACGATTCTCATTTGCTCACCTGTGCTTGTAAGAGTTATTTTATAGGTCAGCTGTTTGCTGTAATAAGAAAATTGAATAAGCTCAATTTGGATAATGGTTAATGAATATTAACCCAAGCAGTTGATTTCGCTTTCAGTGAGCAGATTCACTTTCTTGCAGTTGAAATAACACAGTTGACGAGCTCATGTTTTCAATTCTTTCTGCGACTGAAGGCTTGCCATAAATAGTATCTGCAAAATTCTCCCAAAACTACAGATCTCTGACATTATTGATATTACATTCTTTTGAAGATTGCTAAAGTATCGCTCAAAAGTGCCATCATTTTCACTATAGCACAGTGTGCTCTCTGAAAGGAGAGGGGTGAATGTTCTACGTACATTTTCTACATTAGCGACTCTCCAGCAGAGCTGCTTGTGTGTGGTCTCGGATCTCGAGCATGGTTGTTCTATTTGGCTGCGAACCAGGCCTGTGCCTTTAAGGCCACTGCTCTAAATAAGTAAATCCAGATAATTGTAACTATTTCTAATTTGCTGAGATCAATAAGGAAATAGCAGTAACTGCAAATGTCAGGCCCGAGGTTAATGACTGGCTTTCTTGATCATTTTAAAAATTGTTTTGTATCTATAACAAAGTGTGGCAGATGGACAGTAAATGTGAGACGTCTATTCTTATGTCAATTAATTTTCATTTTTAAAGTACACTTTTGGGGGTAGGGTAAGCAAATGAGAGCATATTTGTGAAAAAGATAACAGCTGTGAATACACATTACAACTTACTGCAGACTCAGCTGACCAACTCACGTCGTAGTGTCCACACTTCACATTGTTGGTAACTGCCTAACAATTAGCAGTATTTTACATTGTGGGGACATCACTCTAGTTTTACAATGACACTAAATGCTACTTGCCATAAAATAGAGTCCTATAATCATGTAATCAAATGACTGCTGTTTTAATGCACGTTATTCACATTCATCACTGATGGATCGCTAAATCCACCACATAACTGTCCATATTTCACATCTCGCAGCCTCTCAAATCTTTCTGACCTGATAAATCTGCAGTGATGCACGCCTGGATATTCAAACCAATGTACAGAATCACATTGGATACATTGGTCTGGAGTTTCTCTGTTAGGATAGATGCTTTGGATGTTCATGGCGCCACCAGTTAATTCAGATAGGGTCAAATCCCCCTTGGCTATTGGCACCGAGGAAGGCATGGGTTCTGCAGCTGCCTCAGATCCCCTGAGATTGTCCTCAGTGGTTCCATGTGAATGTGATGCTCATTCAGCATCCATTTTTCAAGCAGTACACCAAGGGACTGAATCCACAGAGTCTGGAGGTGGGTGCTGACCTTTATGGCACCTGGACTCCTCACTGTCCGAACCCACTTCTGTCGTAAACTCCTCTGGCGTATTGTGTCTCGCCCAGTTAAAAACCCTGATCAGAATTGTCTACATCGCTCCAGGTGATGAGAGACAAAGCATAAATTACAATGAGTGAGGATGTGGCTGGTTGGGCAGAGGTAGAAGGCCATTCAACTCTCTCTTCCTACTTCTCAGTGGTATCGTGCTTTGGGTTAAATAAAAGAGAAGAAAATGAATAGGTATTATAATGTTATGTGGCTACCGTGGCAGTTCCTCTTTAGTTTTTGAAATGAACTTTGAAATGTAGTCACCTCTTAATCTCGGCTGACACCCATTCATTGTTTTAAACTAATTTACTTTATTGTGTCGTCCACTTCACCGTGGCAAAGTGTAAGCAATCTTTCAAGAAACAAGTTTTTTTTTAAAGCAAAATAATGTGTGCACATCTTCAAAGAGTATCCTCTGCCGTCCATCATTCTATATATATATAACGATTAGTGTTGTGGTTCTCATTGGCTAATCCTGCTGCTCTCCTAGTCTTGAACTATGAGCTGGATTCCCAAAACAAGCAACTCAATTAGACATCTTCCAGGTAAAATTACATTCACACAGCCAGTCTCTCCAAAACAGCCTTCTGTTCAGCACTCACCCTATTCAATCATAGCTTGCGCATAACCCCAAAGGCACTGCTAACTTTAAACCAAATAGGGGATTCAGCATATGGTCTGACTAATAAAGATGTACATATTATTGTTGCCTATTGGAGACATATATTGTAATGTTGCAATAAGGCAAATACAATTTCAAACCATTACATTTACATATTACACTCCAATTAATATAAAATCATTTCCCATTCGTCATAAATCCTTGCTAACGACGGCAGTGAAGTATTTCGGGTATAAGTTGCATCTTGTTGTGTCCGTTTTATAATGGGCACAAGGAGCTTTAATTTCGGGCACCAATGTCCTGCACCCCAATTGGATCTGCCAAATGTTCAGCGTCCCTGGCGGCCACCTAAAAAAAGCGGCAAGTCCCTTACACATGAAAATGCGTGGCTTACCACCTGTTTTAGGACCTCTCATTGAAATAGGGTTTGATTGATCGGCATGGAGTCATCAGCGGCTGCTACAGCCTCAGCAGTGGCCACCAAATAACGGTAGGTTTTTAACAAAAATGCTTTTGGAAAATCTTTTAATCTTTTAGAACCTTGCTGTGGAGCCAGGAGTGCACCTCCCAGCTTCGCATCATTGCTGACGGCCATGATCAGCTCCGCCCTGCCAGGGTTTTCACTCCTGGTTATCAATTCTGCTGGAAAGTGTGCGTGACAGACCAAGGCTGGATAGTGCTCAAATTACCCGAGGACGCTGTCGGCGAGGCAGGCAGATTGAAAATAGTTGTTGCAAAAGGGAGAGCTGCCTGTGGAGCCATGACAGGTTCTAGCAGCTCACCTACATTGTTTAGATGAGGCCTGAGCACCAATTTTGAGTGAGCCTTGGGCATCCAGGTTTGGGCTCATGTTCTGGTCACATTGCCACCCTCACAGCCGAAAACGGGCACCAACTTTCCACCCTGTTGAATTTTGCTTTCTCTAGACCCTCTTTCTATATGCTTTTTATATGCAATCTTTATTTTTTATAACTATGTCTTATATAAAATATCGATATAGTAATCAAGAAAACTTGGAATGAAAAGCATATGTGATTAGGGTTCGTTTGCGCCAATTTTTCTCCCTTCTTGAAGTAGACGTAGGCTGTGAAATTCGGTAGGGGGCGGTAACAGTTGTGAGGTGGGAGTTCCTGCGCCAGGAGCGGAAGTCCCAGCCCGTGACCTATATTCGGGTTGACGGCACCGAACGCAAAATATCGCGCTCCACTTCCTCAGTGGGACGGGAGTGTGGCGCAAAGCCTCTGCGAAGTTCATAGTGCTATGCGGTGGGACGCGTAGACAAGGCCCTCCTTCATTAAAGGGGAGGGCCAAGCTGCCGACTCTGCGGGTGGGAAAGGGGCCATTCCTGGACCATCGGGGAGCGGGATGTCGGGCTGCAAGATCGTGAGACGGTCCCCGCAATCGACTACCAAGAAGACCGCAACCGGTAAGTCGGCCATTTATTTCCCTTCCCCATTTCCCCTTTAACTATCGCTCCACGAGCAGCCTGCAGCCCAGTAAACGCCCTGTGAAGCTGTCGGGGGCATTGCGAATTTTTGCTCCGGGCGAAAACGGTTCGCTGCGCACGATGATGATGTCATTATCGTCGGTGCAGCGGAGCAAGGCGCTATCAGTAGGAGCGGGGCACTACCGGCGCTGCTAAACTCCTGCATAATTTCGCAGGAGTCGGTAGCACCCAAGCGAAAAGTCGTTTGCATCCGTAACTGGAGGCGCAAACGCCGCAAATGTCTTCCCCCATAGTCTTGCTGAGATACTGCTCTGCAGATGCTGGCAGTTCATTCCTGCTCACTTTTCAGGTATGGACTTAGACATGAAAGAATCACAATTGAGCCCTCTCCTTCCTTGGCCTGACAACCATACACACACACCTTCCAGCAGAGCTGTTAACCAAGAACAAGAACCCTTGCACAATACGTATTAATACACACGATGCAGATACTGAAGCTGCTATTGCAGTACTGTGATTATATATTTCCTTTAAAAAAAATTAAGCATTAACAAACTCCCTTGAAGTTTTCAGATTTGTGAGCTAGTTTAAACCTTCCCAAGGCAACGCTTTGATGAAGTGTCAAATTGGCCAACATAGAATTGGTCCAAAAAAAAGACAGGACAAGATGCCACAGTTTGCTTTTTCCTACCTGTTGGTAGGACATTTTCCGATGAAGACAAGAATTGCGTGAGATTATTAGTGACAGTGCTGCTGATTGAGGGGATTATTTTACATGGTTAGACATGAGATGGTTGGGTTTGCAATGCACCACTGCATTCTGACATGATGAGGATATTTTTTCCGTAGAATTACTCGTTGAGGCTTGTGACATACCTGCTAGGTTTAATCAGTTCTGCATTAAAACACTGTAGGCATTCACAATGTTTCAAGTCCATTTTCATGTTGTATTGGATTTTCCCTAATGACTGTATTGCTTTAATTGTGTCTCTGCATTCTTCACAGAACATTGGAAATAATAATCTCTCCCACAGGTACAGCTATTAAAAAGCAATGTTTTTATTGAAGAGTGTTTGGCAAATCTTTTTACTGTGGACAGCCGATGTGATGTGATGATATTCAGGCTAAATTGCATTACAAAACCTCCCCCGTGCTACTTATATGTGACATTGTCGTGATGAAAATGGCATGTGGCTATGTTGGCTGTTTCCCAGTCTCCAGCAATTATGATGGTACCTCTTCAAAGATCAGCCACTTTAATAATGTGCTGGTGCTATGCTGGTTCCGTTTGGATCTTGTACAGCTGGCAGCGCCACCAAAGAAAAACTTACCAGGATCAATAAGGCCTGGGAGTAGCTGGGAAGATCAGTATGATATTAGTTTCCCCGGCCACCGGCTTTGGGAAATGTGGCACGTTACAATGGCATTGACATCAGCTGTGCCAAACCCATGTGTCAGAAGCCAGCAGCATTGGCATGAAAAAAGTGAAAGACCTTGTATTTATATAGTGCATTGGGGGTTCATGTCCCAAAATGCTCGACAATAAAAAAAATACTTTCAACTCTCGGCTCTGTTGTAATGTAGGAAACGCGGCAGCCAATTTGAATCCGACAAGGTCCTACAAAGAGCAATGTGATAATGACCAGATAATCTGTTTTAGTGATGTTGGTTGAGGGATACATTTTGGCCAAGACACTGGGAGGACTCCTCTGCTCCTCTTTGAATTGGTGCCATGGGATATTTCACGTCCACCTGATAGGCGGGGCCTCGGTTTAACATCTCATCCGAAGGACTGCACTTCCGACAATGCAATACTTTCTGAGAAGTATAGGTGTCATTTTTATTTCATACACTTCAGAGATTGACATAAATAACGTTGTACATTACATGTGTAGTGTACATTGGATTTTTAACAATCAACAAAATATTCTTCTAGGTCATGAATCAAAAAGTTCAGCTGTACCGTGTTCAGCATATGTACAGAGTACATTAATGGAAAACTACAAGTCAGTAATGCAGCGGGTAATTCAGAAGAGCAACTCAAATAATGTCATAATCTACCTTTAACTCCTAGAAACATCAGCACATTCCCTCTCTACCTTCTAATGGATAGTGTGGTGCTGTATTCATCCACTATCATGGGAGAAATATTAGAATTTAATCAGTGGAAGAGATTCTCCATGGAAGAGCTTCAGGTCAAAGCTGCTTGACCAAAAGCACAACAATGTTGAGTATCCTAATTTGGGTCTCAACATGTTTCAAAAATTATTGGTAATTCCGCAGAACCTGGTGCAAGTTGCTGAGAATTTCCACAAGATGTAATTGATGTCCGGCATTGAGAAGGGTTGTTGTAATTGTCATGGTGTGAGGTTGGAGGAGGGCCATGACCTTAGGGAGAATAGCCTGGTGATTGGACAGCATGTGATATAATGCAATGGCCCAGATATTGCGGGCAGATGCCTCCGGCCGCAAAAAAACCTCAAAAATACCTGGTGGTCCCGGAATAACGAACACTTCCACTCGAAGGTCTAGATGCGCAGAGGTCCACACATTCCAGGAGCATAAGCGCTTCCTGGATCGCGTGGGCCGGACCACCAATCAAAATGAAATATTTTCTCATTGATAGTAATGGGAGCTCCGCATGGGAATACCCCCCAAAACAAAGAAAACACAATACATAAATTTAAAAAAGACACCTCACTTATTTAAAATTATAGAAATTGAAGTAAATTAAATATCATAGAATTTTTTTTAAATTGGGGTTTTTATCACAACCCACAATATATTCTTCTAGATCATGAATCATAATGTTCAGCTGTACCCTGTTCAACATATGTACAGAGAAATATGTTTTAATAGTGTTAAAAATAAACTTACATGAACGGATAGGGTTTTTAATATAAAAATGAGTCATAAAATGTATTGTTTCTTTTAAAATTGTTCCGCTGGTAAAAGCAGGCCTTATATCTGCATTTAACAGGCGAAAGAGTTTTAAGGACATTTGCTGGGCAGGAGTTGGGCAAATAGCCCAACTCTCCACCTGCGGAGGCGCTTTACTTTCACATTTGTACAATCTGTCATTGACAGATCGTTAGTGCCGGGTTTAGGTGCATGTACAGTGCACGCCTTAACCCGGAACTTGCAAAGCTTCTTCGAGCATGTGCGCATAAGAACATAAGAATTAGGAACAGGAGTAGGCCATCTAGCCACTCGAGCCTGCTCCGCCATTCAATAAGATCATGGCTGATCTAGCCGTGGACTCAGCTCCACTTACCCACCCGCTTAATTCCCTTATTGGTTAAAAATCTATCTATCTGTGACTTGAATACATTCAATGAGCTAGCCTCAACTGCTTCCTTGGGCAGAGAATTCCACAGATTCACAACCCTCTGGGAGAAGAAATTCCTTCTCAACTCGGTTTTAAATTGGCTCCCCCATATTTTGAGGCTGTGCCCCCTAGTTCTAGTCTCCCCTACCAGTGGAAACAACCTCTCTGCCTCTACCTTGTCTATCCCTTTCATTATTTTAAATGTTTCTATAAGATCACCCCTCATCCTTCTGAACTCCAATGAGTAAAGACCCGATCTACTCAATCTATCATCATAAGGTAACCCCCCTCATCTCCGGAATCAGCCTAGTGAATCGTCTCTGTACCCCCTCCAAGGCTAGTATATCCTTCCTTAAGTAAGGTGACCAAAACTGCACGCAGTACTCCAGGTGTGGCCTCACCAATATCCTATACAGTTGCAGCAGGATCTCCCTGCTTTTGTACTCCATCCCTCTCGCAATGAAGGCCAACATTCCATTCGCCTTCCTGATCACCTGCAAACTAACTTTTTGGGATTCATGCACAAGGACCCCAAGGTCCCTCTGCACCTCAGCATGTTGTAATTTCTCCCCATTCAAATAATATTCTCTTTTACTGTTTTTTTTCCCCAAGGTGGATGACCTCACACTTTCCGACATTGTATTCCATCTGCCAAATCTTAGCCCATTCGCTTAACCTATCCAACTCTTTGCAGCCTCTCTGTGTCCTCTACACAACCCGCTTTCCCACTAATCTTTGTGTCATCTGCGAATTTTGTTGCACTACACTCCGTCCCCTCTTCCAGGTCATCTATGTATATTGTAAACAGTTGTGGTCCCAGCACCGATCCCTGTGGCATACCACTAACCACCGATTTCCAACCCAAAAAGGACCCATTTATCCCGACTCTCTGCTTTCTGTTCGCCAACCAATTCTCTATCCATGCTAATACATTTCCTCTGACTCCGCGTACCTCTATCTTCTGCAGTAACCTTTTGTGTGGCACCTTATCGAATGCCTTTTGGAAATCTAAATACACCACATCCATCGGTACACCTCTATCCACCATGCTCGTTATATCCTCAAAGAATTCCAGTAAATTAGTCAAACATGATTTCCCCTTCATGAATCCATGCTGCGTCTGCTTGATTGCACTATTCCTATCTAGATGTCCCGCTATTTCTTCCTTAATGATAGTTTCAAGCATTTTCCCCACTACAGATGTTAAACTAACCGGCCTATAGTTACCTGCCTTTTGTCTGCCCCCTTTCTCAAACAGAGGTGTTACATTAGCTGCTTTCCAATCTGCTGGTACCTCCCCAGAGTCCAGAGAATCTTGGTAGATCATAACGAATGCATCTGCTATAACTTCCGCTATCTCTTTTAATACCCTGGGATGCATTTCATCAGGACCAGGGGACTTGTCTACCTTGAGTCCCATTAGCCTGTCCAGCACTACCCCGCTAGTGATAGTGATTGTCTCAAGGTCCTCCCTTCCCACATTCCTGTGACCAGCAATTTTTGGCATGGTATTTGTGTCTTCCACTGTGAAGATGGAAGCAAAATAATTGTTTAAGGTCTCAGCCATTTCCACGTTTCCCATTATTAAATCCCCCTTCTCATCTTCTAAGGCACCAACATTTAATTCAGTCACTTTTTTCCGTTTTATATATCTGTAAAAGCTTTTACTATCTGTTTTTATGTTTTGCGCAAGTTTACCTTCGTAATCTATCTTTCCTTTCTTTATTGCTTTTTTAGTCATTCTTTGCTGATGATTAAAATTTTCCCAATCTTTTATTTTCCCACTAACTTTGGCCACCTTATACGCATTGGTTTTTAATTTGATACTCTCCTTTATTTCCTTGGTTATCCACGGCTGGTTATCCCTTCTCTTACCGCCCTTCTTTTTCACTGGAATATATTTTTGTTGCGCACTATGAAAGTGCTCCTTAAAAGTCCTCCACTGTTCCTCAATTGTGCTACCGTTTAGTCTGTGTTTCCAGTCTACTTTAGCCAACTCTGCCCTCATCCCACTGTAGTCCCCTTTGTTTAAGCATAGTACACTCGTTTCTGACACAACTTCCTCACCCTCAATCAGTATTACAAATTCAACCATACTATGATCACTCATTCCGAGAAGATCTTTTACTAGGAGATCGTTTATTTTTCCTGTCTCATTACACAGGACCAGATCTAAGATAGCTTGCTCCCTTGTAGGTTCTGTTACATACTGTTCTAAGAAACAATCCCATATGCATTCTATGAATTCCTCCTCCAGGCTACCCCGTAGACACCCGGAGAGGTTGCAATTTATGGCCCAATGTAGTTGAAGCTACTATAGTCTGGTGAAGTGAGGTCAGTGAATGCATGCTACAGCCATTGTGATAAATGCAAATATATTGCTGTCAGATCAGCTTAGTGGATAAAGTTGATTTTGTTAAGGGAGATACGTGGGATTTCTTTTTGCAATGTGGGAAATCCAAGGGCCCTGCAATTTTTTGGGGACCTGCAACCTCTGTCTCTTCCCCTAACTCTCTGCTCTTTATTGCAAGAATTGGAGTCTCCTCCCAGGCACAATTCGTCCACGGCTTGTATCATTCTGCACAAAGTTTCATAGAGCTAAGCCTGGAATGACTGCCGGAGATGTTATTGTACAGATGCCGAATATCTATTTCAAATTCCTCTGCAATTTTAATGGAGGTTTTAGAAACATCACCAAGTCATTTTTACTCTCTGATATGTTTTTAAAAAAGATGCTGTAATTGTGAGTAGGAAATGGGGCTAAACCTAGCCCTATTGGGGATCTGCCATTGGGGATGTTTTTAAAATAAACTTATTTCAAAACTCCTTTCAACCAGCAATGCCGATGTGGTATTTCTGGAGCGAAAGCCAAATAAAATATATGCATATTTAAACATTTCCAAAAGGTAGGTAGAGTATTCAATCCCGCTGCTGACTGGTTCATTCCTTCCATTATACATCAATGCAAACATGTAAAACAGAATTATTATTAGTTTTAAGGGAAGCAGATGAGGAAACTAACTAAATCTTGGAGATGACTTCGAACCTTTGCAATAAGAAGCAGAAAGGTAGCCGGCGAGGTAAGGCAGATTGTTCATGTGCTGGGGCATCATCCCAGGTAACCCTTGCAAGAGAAGCACTGGGCATCAGGCAGTCATGGGACCTGTACCTCAGACTTGGAAGACAGAAGGGAAATACAGCAGCCAGGACTCTGAGAAGAGGGAGAGTATTAGTGGAAGCAGAGTGTGAAGAAGAAAGAAAAGATCAGTAGTGGAAGCCAACTCTTTGAAGAGTGAAGGCAGTACTAGGAGGTAGGATTCAGGAAAGACAGCAGCAGTGGGAACGGAAGCTCAGGAAAGGAAGAGAGAGAGCAGCAGAAGTCAGTACTCGGGAATGGGAGAGAGCCATATTGGGAATTGGGGCACAAGAAAGCAGCAGCGGAAGCTCAGAAAAGGAGAAAGTAGCATTGGCAAAAGGAGCACACAAAAGGGAAAGCAGCAGTGGGAATCGGGATGCAGGAAAGGGATTGAGCAGCAGCAATGGGAGCCACGAATGATGCAGAAGAGAGCAGCAATATCACAGAAGACGAGGAAGCCAGAACTCGGGAAGGGGAAAAAGCAGAGGCTTTGAGATTAGACCATGCTTTTTTCATAGTTCTGGAACATTCTAGCTCATTTGAATCACTGAATCGTATCACTGATCTCAGGGCACTCCAGGGCTTTCTTTTGTTAAGGTTTAAATTTGAAGATTGTGTACTGAACACTGCATGTTTAAAGTCACTTTCCTTGTCTTTTCTCCGATTAAATATATCCCTATTAAATGATTGCCCTGGAGCAGAGGCGATTCTAATTAACAGTGTTGACTTATGCGGAATAACTGATTGTCTGGTGCTGCGCTTACATTTATGATCAAGTCCCACAATTTCATGACAGGGAGATACAGCTCTCAAGTCACGGGAATCTAATAAAACTGTATATTTTTGAAAAATTTTATCCATAGCAGCATTTCACTTTCGAATAGAATTTCAGCAATGAGGTGGATTAAATTGTAGGGACCAAAATTGCCCTCCATCCCGTTTGGGGCGGATAATTCGAATTATGTGATGAATTACTGCCCGAATCGATAGGGTGGAAAATAGAGGGAAATTGCCCTCTTTTTAAAAAAAAATCATGGGGGCGGTGGTTGGAGCGGCAGAGGGGTGGAAGTGAGTCGGGAGCGGGGCAGAAGGCGGGAGGTCTTATCAGCGCTGTGCTGAACACGTCAGCGCAACGCATATGACATCAGAGCGGTGCGGATGTGCCGCGTCGCGCTGTCGTTTATCAACGACCCTCCCTTCACTTAAAGGGAAGGGACGCTGCGAGGCCTATGTCGAGCCCACTGGCCCACCGGGGAGGGTTTCAGCCGGGTAAGTGGCCTGGTACCCAAGAGAGGGTGCCGGCCTGCATGCTGGTAGCCCGGCTGAACCCGTGGCCACCATTGTCGGCCCGACTGCAGAGTTGGCCAACAAATAAAATAAAATGGCCATCGCGGCAGTGAACCCTCCCCTTTAAGGGCGAACGCAGTGCCCAGCCACTGGCAACTTTCCACCGGGAGAAACTGTTGGGGGTACCGACCGGCAGCGGCTCTGCTCCCATGGGGCAATTTCCCTCGTGTGGCGCAATGGGGTTGCCGCCAGGCGGTAAGGAGTCGGCTGCACCCAACAATGGGTTGGAGCGCCGGGTGGAAACACGGGGCACAGCAGAAACCCATTTCCATCGCCCCCGGTCCGGGAATAATTCCGCATGGGTCAGACCATCCACCTTCCCCCGGTCGGAAAGGACTTACCACCGGGTCTTGAGGAAGGGGGCAATTTCGTCCCCATGGCCTTGAAAATACTCAAGACGCAAGCCCATTGGCTACGTCAAGGTTGTGCCCGCTGGTGTCCTCCAGCATTGAATCCCTAGCCACTCTCCCTCGGTGTCCAGTGTAAAGGGGCTGATCTAGATATGTTTAAAAAATAAATTGTTCTTTTCTGTGGGCGTCCAGGCTGCTTGTCCGGCTGGGATCTCTGTGCCTCGCAAGGGCCCATCTGGAGGGCTGTACACATTGCCTTGCCCGACATACTGTCCTCCACGG
Organism: Pristiophorus japonicus; assembly: GCF_044704955.1. Classification (NCBI taxonomy): domain Eukaryota; kingdom Metazoa; phylum Chordata; class Chondrichthyes; family Pristiophoridae; genus Pristiophorus; species Pristiophorus japonicus. The sequence continues at coordinate 37,485,620 of NC_091987.1, forward strand.
CAATGGTGGGTTTTAAGTCCCTCTTGCACCACCCAACAATATATGCTTTGTATGGGGCAGGACTCGGATCTGCCCCTTTTAGACATACCGGAAACAGCCAAGACCTGACATAGCAGGATCCCTACCGTTTGCTGGTGGATCCCGTTGGTCACTTGCCAGAGTAGGGAATTGCATGGGTTCTAGATTTTTGTCAGGTAAGGATATTAAGGGTTGCGGAACCAAGACAGGTAAATGGAGTTGAGATCCATATTAGCCATGGATGGTGGAACAGCCACGAGGGGCTGAATGGCCTACTACTGTTCCTATGTTCCATTGGGTATCTTCCCATAAATGAGTCACTGAAGTGAGTAATTGAGGTATCAACTGGAGCCTTGCGCGCTACTGAATATTACTTTGTTTAGTTATAGTTTGGCTGAAAACTAAGGCTAATAGTGAACAAGATAACAAGGCAGACCAGCTCCTTGGTCTCTGCATCAGCCCAGGCACCATGACTTCCTGCTACCTGTGCCTCAGCCCATGTGTCCTGAATTGGAGGCCGGGCTCATTGCTGGAAACTGTGAGCTCAGGGATCAGATAGCCGAGCCTCCTGGGAACTCCTCCCGTGAGTTGTCCTTAGCCCTTTAAGACACATGTTGGGATTTTTCATTTTGAAATGCAGATTCATCAGAAAGGCTGATTTCTCATAAACGTTGAAACAGCGTCCATTCTGATGAAACAATGCCACATTAAATGTAACGAGATATATTGAAATCTTTTCCTGTAGCTTCAGGCAACTAGAAATTGTCACTTGTAGTTGTTAGAATAAGGAGGTAAGTTCCGATGCAATGGTTTTATAAAATAGATATGACAGAGCTTGGTGGGGGAAGGAAATATTAAAATCCAGCCACACTGGTGCATTTAAAATTGATATTGGGTTTCTGATGTTAGCATATTGGCTACTATAGCATTTACTAGCTGTAATTATTGATTTTCCTATATTAGTGCAGGCAAACCACTTATAACAAAGTCATCTGTAATGGAAAACCTTTTATCGCAAAGTTTCCCTCCACATACCAGCTGTTTCCCTGTTAGATTACGAGGGAAAAATATCCCTTAAAACAAAATAAGCTGAGATAAAATGCACCTATTAAAAATGAAATGGATTATCCTAAGGACATTTTCATGCCCAAAATAATGTTTTTTTGCGGCTGTTAATGCTAAGAGACATGAGAGCTGACCGCGTAAATGGCATTTAAGGTGGCAGTGAATGGACCATACATTTATCAGACATGGTGATGACATCAGCTGGCCACTTTCTTCAGAGCACTGGGGGGCCGACAGGTTGGGAGAGGGGAGTGGTAGAGAGATGGATCAGGTCGGTGTGGTTACAGGCAGTAGAAAAGTGCATAGTTTCAGAATAAGGGGTCGCTCATTTAAAACTGAGATGAGGAGGAATTTCTTCTCTCAGAGGGTTGTAAATCTGTGGAATTCTCTGCCCCAGAGAGCTGTGGAAGCTGGGTCATTGAATATATTTAAGGCGGTGATGGACAGATTTTTGAGCGATAAAGGAATAAAGGGTTATGGGGAGCAGGCAGGGAAGTGGAGCTGAGTCCATGATCAGATCAGCCATGATCTTATTGAATGGTGGAGCAGGCTCAAGGAGCCAAATGGCCTACTTCTACTCTTATTTCTTATGTTCTTATATCAAATAATGAAAATAAAGGGAAACTCGTTTAACAAAAATCATATGTAATGTCTCTGACTTTATGCTCAGCGTTTTACACTATAGTAGCTTCCCGTGTTACGCTGGCTGCCCCAGTCCAAGCTGCACCAAGTGTTTACAAGTTTCTGTTAGCTCTGACCTTATAATTATCATGCTGAACACATTAAGGTGTTATTCAGCCAAGGATCACCAATGCCAAAGTACTGCTTTGTACAAATTCTAGCAAAAACAATGAAGTGACTGTAATATCAAGTAATTTTCTATTTTAGTCAGCAGAAGAGCTTGTTCAGAGTTTCTGAATATTGCTTTTTGCTTCCGATATTAAATCCTTATATCGAGTGCAGTCCCCTTTTAGTCAGAACAAATCATACGCTCTAAGGTGATGGGACTGGCCATTTCCATCTTACTGTCTTCATCTCAGAGTGCTATTCTTAATGGAATCTCTTTGTAGCAAATGGCAGAAGGTTAGACCTTTGAGCACAGTACATCAGCAATAATCAGTAAAGAGCCTTTTGCTTCAGGAAAGCAACTGAGAATGCCTTGAACTGACAAATCAAATATACTTACCCTCATTTTTGCCCCGACTACTCATGCCATAAATATTACAATTTAAGAAGAATTTGATCTCCAATAAAACATAAAATGATAAAATTATAAACGTTGGAACAATTTAACTGGTTGGAGCCACCTCTAGTCTACATTGTTTGAAGATGATGGTGAATTCCCCTGCACCCAAGACTAGCATAGGGAGGGAGGCAAAGATCTGTGTGCAGGTAGGAAATTATTTATTTTAAAAGTGAACTGTAATGGTGTTTATTTTGCCTGTAGTAAAGATGCTTAATGTTAACAGATCAGTAAGTAGGATTATGAATGCTTGATTGCACTCACTCAAAATCACCAGACATTAAAGGATTAAAATATCATCCATTAACCTCACTGAAATTGCCTTCACTTCATTGGCTGTAAAGCACTTTGAGACGTTCAGTGGTCGTGAAAGCTGCTATATAAATCCAGGTCTTTTTTTTCTTTCTTTCTTTATCTTCTCTAAATGGTCAGACTGCTTGTCCAATGAGCAGATTTTTTCTCCAATTGAATGTTGAGAAGACTGAAGCCATTGTTTTCGGTCCCCACCACAAACTCCGCATCAAACAGGAAATTAGGGGTGCGTGCAATAAAGGTGCAGCAGTTATAATGGGTGACTTTAATATGCACATAGATTGGGCTAACCAAACTGGAAGCAATACGGTGGAGGAAGATTTTCTGGAGTGCATAAGGGATGGTTTTTTAGACCAATATGTCGAGGAACCAACTAGGGGGGAGGCCATCTTAGACTGGGTGTTATGTAATGAGAAAGGATTAATTAGCAATCTCGTTGTGCGAGGCCCCTTGGGGAAGAGTGACCATAATATGGTGGAATTCTGCATTAGGATGGAGAATGAAACAGTTAATTCAGAGACCATGGTCCAGAACTTAAAGAAGGCTAACTTTGAAGGTATGAGGCGTGAATTGGCTGAGATGGATTGGCGAATGATACTTAAGGGGTTGACTGTGGATGGGCAATGGCAAACATTTAGAGACCGCATGGATGAACTACAACAATTGTACATTCCTGTCTGGCATAGAAATAAAAAAGGGAAGGTGGCTCAACCGTGGCTATCAAGGGAAATCAGGGATAGTATTAAAGCCAAGGAAGTGGCATACAAATTGGCCAGAAATAGCAGCGAACCTGGGGACTGGGAGAAATTTAGAACTCAGCAGAGGAGGACAAAGGGTTTGATTAGGGCAGGGAAAATGGAGTATGAGAAGAAGCTTGCAGGGAACATTAAGACGGATTGCAAAAGTTTCTATAGATATGTAAAGAGAAAAAGGTTAGTAAAGACAAATGTAGGTCCCCTGCAGTCAGAATCAGGGGAAGTCATAATGGGGAACAAAGAAATGGCGGATCAATTGAACAAGTACTTTGGTTCGGTATTCACGAAGGAGGACACGAACAACCTTCCGGTTATAAAAGGGGTCGGGGGGTCTAGTAAGGAGGAGGAACTGAGGGAAATCCTTATTAGCCGGGAAATTGTGTTGGGGAAATTGATGGGATTGAAGGCCGATAAACCCCCAGGGCCTGATGGACTGCATCCCAGAGTACTTAAGGAGGTGGATGCGTTGACAGTCATTTTCCAACATTCCATTGACTCTGGATCAGTTCCTATGGAGTGGAGGGTAGCCAATGTAACCCCACTTTTTAAAAAAGGAGGGAGAGAGAAAACAGGGAATTATAGACCGGTCAGCCTGACATCGGTAGTGGGTAAAATGATGGAATCAATTATTAAGGATGTCATAGCAGTGCATTTGGAAAGAGGTGACATGATAGGTCCAAGTCAGCATGGATTTGTGAAAGGGAAATCATGCTTGACAAATCTTCTGGAATTTTTTGAGGATGTTTCCAGTAGAGTGGATAAGGGAGAACCAGTTGATGTGGTATATTAGGACTTTCAGACGGCGTTCGACAAGGTCCCACACAAGAGATTGATGTGCAAAGTTAAAGCACATGGGATTGGGGGTAGTGTACTGACATGGATTGAGAACTGGTTGTCAGACAGGAAGCAAAGAGTAGGAGTAAATGGGTACTTTTCAGAATGGCAGGCAGTGACTAGTGGGGTACTGCAAGGTTCTGTGCTGGGGCCCCAGCTGTTTACACTGTACATTAATGATTTAGATGAGGGGATTAAATGTAGTATCTCCAAATTTGCGGATGACACTAAGTTGGGTGGCAGTGTGAGCTGCGAGGAGGATGCTGTGAGGCTGCAGAGCGACTTGGATAGGTTAGGTGAGTGGGCAAATGCATGGCAGATGAAGTATAATGTGGATAAATGTGAGGTTATCCACTTTGGTGGTAAAAACAGAGAGACAGACTATTATCTGAATGGTGACAGATTAGGAAAAGGGGAGGTGCAAAGAGACCTGGGTGTCATGGTACATCAGTCATTGAAGGTTGGCATGCAGGTGCAGCAGGCGGTTAAGAAAGCAAATGGCATGTTGGCCTTCATAGCAAGGGGATTTGAGTACATGGGCAGGGAGGTGTTGCTACAGTTGTACAGGGCATTGGTGAGGCCACACCTGGAGTATTGTGTACAGTTTTGGTCTCCTAACCTGAGGAAGGACATTCTTGCTATTGAGGGAGTGCAGCGAAGGTTCACCAGACTGATTCCCGGGATGGCGGGACTGACCTATCAAGAAAGACTGGATCAACTGGGCTTGTATTCACTGGAGTTCAGAAGAATGAGAGGGGACCTCATAGAAACATATAAAATTCTGACGGGGTTAGACAGGTTAGATGCAGGAAGAATGTTCCCAATGTTGGGGAAGTCCAGAACCAGGGGTCACAGTCTAAGGATAAGGGGTAAGCCATTTAGGACCGAGATGCGGAGGAACTTCTTCACCCAGAGAGTGGTGAACCTGTGGAATTCTCTACCACAGAAAGTTGTTGAGGCCAATTCACTAAATATATTCAAAAAGGAGTTAGATGAGGTCCTTACTGCTAGGGGGATCAAGGGGTATGGCGAGAAAGCAGGAATGGGGTACTGAAGTTGAATGTTCAGCCATGAACTCATTGAATGGCGGTGCAGGCTAGAAGGGCCGAATGGCCTACTCCTGCACCTATTTTCTATGTTTCTATGTTTCTTAGCCACTGACTCCATCCTTCTCCCCAAGCTCTGTCTGAGGCTGAACCAGACTGTTCGCAACCTTGGTGTCGTATTTGACCCTGAAATGAACTTTCGACCATATATCCACGGCATAACTAAGACCGCCTATTTCCACCTCCGTAGCATCGCCCATTTCCGCCCTTGCCTCAGGTCATCCACTGCTGAAACCCTCACCCATGCCTTTGTTACCTCTAGACTTGATTATTCCAATGCACTCCTGGCTGGCCTTCCACAATCTACCCTACGTAAACTAGAGGTGATCAAAAACTTGGCTGCCCATGTCCTAAATCGCACCAAATCCCGCTCACCCACCACCCCTGTACTCGCTGAACTGCATTGGCTTCCGGTTAAGCAATGCTTCGATTTCAAAATTCTTATCCTTATTTTCAAATCCCTCCATGACATTGCCCCTCCCTGTTGTGTCCTTACACACTACAGCAAATCAACACGAGGCATATTCTGGAGACAAGGTCACTCTGTGACCTGTACCTTTATTCACAGGACCAAGAAGTGATGACCCTGCATGGGACCTCCCTTTATATACCTGGATGACCAGGTGAGGAGTGTCTCCCACAAGTTCACCCCCTGTGGTCAAGGTGTGCATTTCTCAGGTGTATACAATGTACAGTGTTGTTACATAAGGTTACAGTTATGTGAAGGTTACAAACATGACATCACCTCCCCCCAACGTCTTTGGGTCAAAAATTGAGTCTTTCAGGCGGTTGACGCTCTCTCGTGGAGCGCCGCAGTTGGGGCTCTGGTTGTTGAGCCTTGGCATGCGTCTTTGTCACCTGTGGTGATTCCGGCTCATCCGGGCTGGCCGCAGGGACTGTGCATGCTGCTGACGGTTCTTGTTGCTCATTCTCTGGCAGTGGTGTGGGCTGCATCTCATGATATTCCTCAGGTTCCTCAGTGTCCATGCTGAACCTTTTTTTTACTTGGTCCAGATGCTTGCGGCATATCTGCCCATTGTTGAGTCTGACCACTATGACCCTATTCCCTTCTTTAACAATTACAGTACCCTCGAGCCACTTGGGCCCCACAGCGTGATAAAGAACAAATACAGGGTCATCGATTTCTATCTATCTCCCCTTTGAGTTACGGTCGTGGCACTCATTTTGGGACTGGCACTTGCCCTCAACAATGCCTGACAAGACTGGATGAATGAGGGACAGCCGAGTTTTAAGTGTACGTTTCATGAGTAGTTCTGCTGGCGGGACTCCCGTGAGCGAGTGCGGTCGGGACCTGTAGGCCAGCAGGAGGCGCGATTGACGGTATTGAAGGGAGGGTCCTTGAATCCGGAGCATGCCTTGCTTTATGATTTGGACCGCACGTTCCACCTGGCCATTGGAAGCCGGCTTGAACGGCGTTGTCCTGACATGTTTGATGCCATGTGAGGTTATCCACTTTGGTGGTAAAAACAGAGAGACAGACTATTATCTGAATGGTGACAGATTAGGAAAAGGGGAGGTGCAACGAGACCTGGGTGTCATGGTACATCAGTCATTGAAGGTTGGCATGCAGGTACAGCAGGCGGTTAAGAAAGCAAATGGCATGTTGGCCTTCATAGCAAGGGGATTTGAATACAGGGGCAGGGAGGTGTTGCTACAGTTGTACAGGGCCTTGGTGAGGCCACACCTGGAGTATTGTGTACAGTTTTGGTCTCCTAACTTGAGGAAGGACATTCTTGCTATTGAGGGAGTGCAGTGAAGGTTTACCATACTGATTCCCGGGAAAGCGGGACTGACATATCAAGAAAGACTGGATCAACTGGGCTTGTATTCACTGGAGTTCAGAAGAATGAAAGGGGATCTCATAGAAACGTTTAAAATTCTGATGGGTTTAGACAGGTTAGATGCAGGAAGAATGTTCCCAATGTTGGGGAAGTCCAGAACCAGGGGTCACAGTCTAAGGATAAGGGTAAGCCATTTAGGACCGAGATGAGGAGAAACTTCTTCACCCAGAGAGTGGTGAACCAGTGGAATTCTCAACCACAGAAAGTTGTTGAGGCCAATTCACTAAATATATTCAAAAAGGAGTTAGATGTAGTCCTTACTACTAGGGGGATCAAGGGGTATGGCGAGAAAGCAGGAATGGGGTACTGAGGTTGCATGTTCAGCCATGAACTCATTGAGTGGCGGTGCAGGCTTGAAGGGCCGAATGGCCTACTCCTGCACCTATTTTCTATGTTTCTATTACCTGACATGAACTCCCGGAATTCATAGCCAGTGAAACATGGGCCGTTGTCGCTAACTAGGATGTCCGGCAAGCCATGGGTCGCAAAGACCGCACGCAGACTCTCCACTGTGGTGGATGTCATGCACGAATTCAATATGATGCACTCGATCCATTTCGAGTACGCATCAACAACAATGAGGAACATTTTTCCCATGAACGGGCCCGCGTAGTCTACGTGAATACGTGACCATGGCTTGGTGGGCCAGGGCCACGGGCTGAGTGGGGCCTCCCTGGGGACATTGCCCAGCTGGGCACACGTCGTGCACCTGTGAACACAGTGTTCCAGGTCTGCATCAATTCCCGGCCACCATACATTTGACCGGGCAATGGCCTTCATTAGCACAATGCCTGGGTGCTCGCTGTGGAGTTCCCTGATGAATGCTTCCCTTCCCTTCTGGGGCATGACTACCCGGCTGCCCCATAGTAGGCAGTCAGCTTAGATGGAGAGTTCATCCATCCGTCTGTGGAACGGTCTGACCTCTTCAGGGCATGCTCCATGTGTGGGCGCCCAATCCCCAGTCAGGACACATTTCTTAATCAAGGATGGGAGAGGATCTCTGTTTGTCCAGGTTTTGATCTGGTGGGCTGTGATTGGGGAGCCTGCGCTATCAAAGACATCGACAGCCATGACCATCTCCGCGCTTTGTTCCGCTGCCCCCTCAGTGGTGGCCAGTGGAAGCCTGCTGAGCGCGTCAGCGCAATTTTCGGTTCCTGGCCGGTGCCGTATGGTGTCGTCATACGCAGCCAGCGCGAGAGCCCATCGCTGTATGTGAGCTGACGCATTGGCATTGACAGCTTTGCTGTTGGACAACAGGGATGTTAACAGCTTGTGGTCTGTTTCTAACTCGAACCTTCTGCCAAAAAGGTACTGGTGCATCTTTTTCACCCTGTCGACACATGCGAGTGCCTCCTTTTTAACCATCCCATACCCCCTTTCTGCTTGGGAGAGCGACCTGGAGGCATAAGCCACAGGTTGGAGTTGGCCGTCATCATTACTCTTCTGCAACATGCACCCAATCCCATAGGATGATGCATCGCATGTCAAAACCAATTTCTTACAGGGGTCGTACAGGGTGAATAACTTTTTAGAACAAAGCAGGTTCCCCGCCCGATTGAAAGCCCGTTCCTGACAGTTCCCCCAAAACCAATCGCAACCCTTATGCAGGAGCAGGTGTAGCGGCTCTAACAATGTAAAGTTCAGCAGAAAGTTCCCAAAATAGTTAAATAGTCCCAGAAATTAACGCAACTCCGATGTGTTGCCGGGCCTGGGCGCGCGACGGATCGCCTCCGTTTTGGATTCGGTAGGCCGGATCCCATCTGCGGCAACCCTCCTGCCCAAAACCTCGACCTCTGAGGCCAAAAACACACACTTGGACTTCTTTAGTCTTAGGCCTACCCGATCCAGTCAGCGTAGCACCTCCTCCAGGTTGTGGAGGTGTTCCTCGGTGTCTCGACCCGTGATAAGGATGTCGTCCTGAAATACGATTGTTCCGGGGATGGATTTTAGCAAGCTTTCCATGTTCCTCTGAAAGATAGCGGCTGCTGAACGAATGCCAAACGGACACCAGTTGTCGACAAACAGCCCCTTGTGCGTGGTGATGGTGGTCAGTAGCTTGGATTCTTCGGCCAGTTCCTGGGTCATGTAGGCCGAAGTGAGGTCCAACTTGGTGAACAGCTTGCCGCCTGCCAGCGTGGCAAAAAGATCCTCCACTCTCAGAAGCGGGTATTGGTCCTGAAGGGACACTCGGTTGATGGTGATCTTGTAGTTGCCACAAATCCTGACCGAGCCATCCGTTTTTAGAACAGGGACGATGGGGCTTGCCCAGTCACTGAATTCAACAGGCGAAATTATGCCCTCTCTTAAAAATCTGTCCAATTCATTCTCAATTTTCTCCCGCATCACATACGGCACAGCTCTGGCTTTGTGGTGCACTGGTCTGGCGTCCGGGGTGATGCGTATCACTACTTTGGTGCCTTTGAATGTCCCGACGCCAGGTTGAAATAATGACTCCAACTTTTGTAGGACCTGTGAGCATGAACTTCGCTCCACAGATGAAATGGCGTGCACATCTCCCCATTTCCAGTTCATCTCGGCTAGCCAGCTCCTCCCCAAAAGCGCGGAACCATTTCCCGGGACAATCCAGAGTGGCAGCCGGTTCTGAGATCCATTATGTGTGACCACCAACATTGCACTGCCTAGCACTGGGATGATCTCTTTGGTGTACGTCCGTAATTGCGTCTCAATGCATTCAAGTTTGGGTCTGCTAGCTCTGAGTGGCCACAGTTTCTCGAATTGTTGGACACTCATAAGTGACTGGCTGGCTCCTGTGTCCAGCTCCATGCATACCAGGATGCCGTTTAACAGTACTCTCATCATCATAGGTGGTGTTCTTGTGTATGAGCTGTGGATGTTTGCCATCTGAACCCGCTGAACTTCAGCATTCATTGCTGTGTCCCAGGCATATCCCTGCCTTGCAGACCCCTCTTGTGGTTCATCCGCTTCGTAAACCAGCCTCGCTGCGGACTTCCTGCACATCCTGGCTAAACGTCCACTCAAGTTACAATTTCTGCAGATGAATTGTTGAAACCGGCAGGTCTTCGCAGCATGTTTGCCCCGGCACCTCCAACATGAGCTGAGATGGTTGTGAACAAAAGAGCAGTTACCAGGCATTTCTCTCTGACTGTCTCTTTGATTACTCTTGAGCACTCTGTTTGTGGGTGTCAATGGTCCCATTCCGGGACGTATTGTCCGTTCAACCTGCCATTGTCTCTGTTGAGGACCCAACCTAGAGTCTGTAACTGCCTGGTTGGTGTCGAATTGTCCTTGCCTGCCTGCGGGGTTCTGAGTCGCGTTTACCATGTTAACTCCCTGCTCCATTGCCACGTTGGGAGCAGAGCTGCGCGCGTATATGATCTTCCTCCTCCCCTGCCATGAAGGTTTGAGCCATCAACGCTGCTGCTTCCAAGGTCAAGTCCTTGGTCTCAATTAGCTTCCTAAAAATCCCGGCATGACTGATGCCCTCAATGAAGAAATTTCGTAACATCTCCCCACTGCAGGCGTCTGTGAACTTACAGAGACTGGCCAAGCGCCGAAGGTCCGCAACGAAGTCTGGTATGCTCTGCCCTTCCCGACGTCGGTGCATATAGAATCGGTGTCCGGCCATGTGTATACTACTCGCCGGTTTGAGGTGTTCCCCGATCAGTTTGCTGAGCTCCTCGAAGGTCTTGTCCGCCGGCTTCTCGGGTGCGAGCAGGTCTTTCATCAGCACGTACGTCTTAGGTCCACAGCTGGTCAGTAGATGCGCCCTCCGCTTGTCAGCCACTCCCAGCCAGTCCTTCGTGACAAAACTCTGCTCGAGCCTCTCAACGAAATCGTCCCAGTCCTCACCAACACAGTACCATTCCTCTGTGCTACCGGTGGCCATTCTCTTGAGTCGTTGATTCCCGTTTCTCGTCGCCAAATGTTGTGTCCTTACACACTACAGCAAATCAACACAAGGCATATTCTGGAGACAAGGTCACTCTGTGACCTGTACCTTTAGTCACAGGACCAACAAGTGATGACCCTGCGTGGGACCTCCCTTTATATACCTGGATGACCAGGTGAGGAGTGTCTCCCACAATTTCACCCCCTGTGGTCAAGGTGTGCATTTCTCAGGTTTATACAGTGTACAGTGTTGTTACATAAAGTTACAGTTATGTGAAGGTTACAAACATGACACTCCCGATCTCTGTAATCTTCTCCAGCTCCACAGCCGCCCCCCCCACCGTCCCAGATGCCTGCGCTCCTCCAGTTCTGCCCTACTGAGCATCTCTGATTATAATCGCTCAACCATTGGTGACCATGCCTTCTGTTGGCTAGGCCCAAAGCTCTGGAACTCTCTGCCTAAACTTCTCTACCTCTCTACCTCTCTTTCCTCCTTCAAGATGCTCCTTAAAATATGCCTCTTTACCAAACTTTTGGTCAGCTGCGCTAATTTCTACTTATGTGGCTCGGTGTCAAATTTTTATCGCATAATACTCCTGTGAAGCGCCTTGGGACATTTCACTACATTAAAGGCACTATAGAAATACAAGTTATTGTTCGCGTCGAAGCACTGACCACGCTCGACTAGCTCCGTTGGGTGGGCCACATCGTCCGCATGCCCGACATGAGACTCCCTAAGCAAGCGCTCTACTCGGAACTCTTACACGGCAAGCGAGCAGAGGAAACGTTTCAAGGACACCCTCAAAACCTCCTTGATAAAGTGCAACATCCCCACTGGCACCTGGGAATCCCTGGCCCAAGACCGCCCAAAGTGGAGGAAGAGCATCCGGGAGGGCGCTGAGCACCTCAAGTCTTGTTGCTGAGAACATGCAGAAACCAAGCGCAGACAGCGGAAGGAGCATGCGGCAAACCAGGCTCCCCACCCACCCTTTCCCTCAACCACTGTCTGTTCCACCTGTTACAGCGACTGTAATTCCCACATTGGACTGTACAGTCACCTGAGAACTCACTTTTAGAGTGAAAGCAAGTCATCCTCGATTTCGCGGGACTGCCTAAGATGATGATGATCTGCATCAAGCTGAGACTCAGGCAGCATGTCAAACTTTTCAGAGGGTTTCTGTAATAAATAAATGGAACATGCATTTGTCATACTTTTTATGTTGTTCATGGTGATCTCTAATTTAAAGTTTCTCATGAACAATATTTTTTCCATCTAACTTGGTAGCTGATAGAGTGATCCTATGCGAGAGATTTGAGTAGAAAATCTAGGCTGACACTGATCTAGTGCAGTACTGAGGGAGTACAATCGGAGGTGCTGTCTTTTGGATGAAATGTTAAACCGAGGGTCCATCTGTCCTCTCAGCTGTATGTAATGGATCCCATGTCACTATTTCAAAGAAGAACAGGGGAGTTCTCCCCAGTGTTCTGGCCAATATTTATCTCTCAACCAACATCACTAAACCAGATTATCTGGACTCTCTCACATTGTGGGAGCTTGCTGATTGGCTGCCATGTTTCCTACATAACAACAGTGACTACACTTCAAAAGTACTTAATTGGCTGTTTGAGATGTCCTGAGGTGCTGTATAAATGCAAGTCTATCTTTTTTTTCTTTTTTGATGTGATTGGAAAAGTTAGAAGAGATACATATGCTTTGAGATAATATAAACGTTCCAAGAGCTTCCTGCTCTTTAATAAATTGTAAAATATTTGTTCTTTAACTCTTTGTTGAGCCAACTTTCCTTGTGGTTGTATCACAGAGTGTAACATTAAGATTATGATCTCTATGTTTGTAAAAGTGCTTGTCGTTACCCGAGTAGTGTTGCTGTACTTTGTATGTCCATGGACCTGCACTTTTGCACATACTGAACAGTGTATTGCACAGGAAGCTCTTTGGATTTAATGCTGAATTAAAAGTCTCAGCTTCTATAAGTTATTACACCCACTAAATTGATGGTTCATATTTTTTTCTTGGCTTCGTTGGTAACGCATTCCTGCACTTAACCTTATTCCTAGAAAATGACCCTTTGGAGTATTTTATTTTACTCCTTAAAATAGTTCAGGTGTTCCTTCATGTCAGCATTAACCTAGATGACGCTGTTCACTGCAGCAATACATCATACCTTTCTGGGTCTGAATTAGATTCTCACCTCTGTTATTCAAAAATGCTCATTTAGATCTGAATTTAATGTGGTCATTGGTTTTATCTGCTGCTTTCAGTCCTCGTTGACACCATATTCTTTGAGTGGAAATAGGAAGAGATGACGTCTAAAGTCTTAAGTGGAGAGAGATGAACTTGTCCGTGGCACTGGTGCACTGTGGGCATGAGAACAGATCTCACATATGGCAGTGGAAAGGTTAACTCGAAAATGATTTTATTTAAGTGCATACCTCTTTTAGAGTGTAACTATGTACACTCAGCACATGAACACAATATTTGTACACAGGCTTCTGTGTTTTTTTTTTACTTTAACAGCATTTCCTACATTAAAACAGTGACCACTCTTCAAAAATTATTGAATTGGCTGTAAAACACTTTGGGAAGTTCAGTGGTCGTTAAAGGCGCTATATAAATTGAAGTCTCTCTTTCTCTCCTTTTCTCACTCTCTTTCTCCATCTCTCGCTCGTTCATATTGGACCAACACTGCTCATTTAATTCAGCCTTTTGCTTGCTGTTTGTCAAATTTCCATCACTCAGCTTAGGAGCAGAGGGATGATGCCAGATTCTTATGAAATTTTACTAGTCAATCTAATATCATCCTCAACTGCTCAGATCAGTATCTGTCAAAAACCATTGTATGTTGCCTGTCAGTTCCCTGAATCATTATTGTTTCCTCGCTGCTGTGGAGATAGTTGTGCCCACTTAATGAGAAGTTGGAAGTGCACAGTGCCCGAAATCACTCTGCTTACCACCAGCACTGGTGCTGTCGTTTGATCATTAAATAGACTCCAAGTGTCGGATAAATAAAAATACACTCTATGCCTTTCATGTCCACTTCCTTTCTACTGGCAGTTGCAGATGTTAATGATGTGTACTGCTTGCAGACTTTCCAGAATTCTTTATCAGTGGCAGGCGGTAATGTCATATTAAATTTTCGATCAGTTGTGTTCCTGATGGTTGAGGTCTGCCTAATGGGTTAACAGGCAATGGCAAAGAATTCAGTCTGAACTGCCGTGTGCTGATCAGAGAAGCGATATTATTACTAATTGGAAAATTCCTGGAAAATACTTATTACTTTGCTGATACCACTGATCAACTTCAAATTAAGAGGTTAAAGAAGAGCATAAAAAAGTATGACAAATGCATTTTCAATTTCTTTATTAAAGAAACCCTCTGAAAAGTTTGATGTGTTGTCTCAGTCTTCGCTTTATGTAAAGGCAATTTGAGTGAGGTTAATGAATGATTTTTTTTAACCCTTTCATGATTTTGAGTAAGTGCAACAAAGCGGTCATGGGTCCTACCTGCTGATCATCATTCTGTACATAGATAGAAAATAGATGCAGGAGTAGGCCATTCGGCCCTTCGAGCCCGCACCACCATTCAATAAGATCATGGCTGATCATTCACCTCAGTACCCCTTCCCTGCTTTCTCTCCATACCCCTTGATCCCTTCAGCCGTAAGGGCCTTATCTGACTCCCCCTTGAATATATCCAATGAACTGGCATCAACAACTCTCTGCGGTCGGGAATTCCACAGGTTAACAACTCTCTGAGTGAAGTTTCTCCTCATCTCAGTCCAAAATGGCTTAGCCTTTATCCTTAGACAATGTCCCCTGGTTCTGGACTTCACCAATAGCGGGAACATTCTTTCTGCATCTAACCTGTCCAGTCCTGTCAGAATTTTATATGTTTCTGTGAGATCCCCTCTCATCTTTCTAAATTCCAGTGAATACAGGCCCAGTCGATCCAGTCTCTCCTCATATGTCAGTCCTGCCATGCCAGGAATCAGTCTGGTGAACCTTCGCTGCACTCCCTCAACAGCAAGAACGTCCTTCCTCAGATTAGGAGACCCAAACTGAACACAATATTCCAGGTGGGACCTCATTAAGACCCTGTACAACTGCAGTAAGACCTCCCTGCTCCTATACTCAAATCCCCTAGCTATGAAGGCCAACATACCATTTGTCTTCTTCACCGCCTGCTGATCCTGCATGCCAACTTTCAATGATTGATGTACCATGACACCCAGGTCTCGCGGCACCTCCTCTTTTCCTAATCTGCCGCCATTCAGATAATATTCTGCCTTCGTGTTTTTGCCACCAAGGTGGATAACCTCACATTTATGCACATTATACTGCAACTGCCAGGCGTTTGCCCACTCACCTAACCTGGAATAAGGGAATGCGTAATGGAAAAATGTTAAAGTCAGGCATAATCTCAATTCTTATTTAATAAGTTACATAGAATGTGCAGAACAGAAATAGCCCATTTGGTCCAACAGGTCCATGCCAGTGTTTATGTTCCACCCGAGCCGCCTCCTACCACTCTTCATCTCACCCTATCAGCATATTGTCGCAGTGCCCAATGAGGATTTCAGTGTTGCAGTGTTACAGCTGTGACCTGAGATAAACAGGGTTTCAGTATGAATCAGAAAGGTAGAACTGGAAACTTCATATAAATGAGTTCTGTTGAGGACAAGTGGAGCATGGAGCACTCTAGCCTACAAGTGATTTTTCAAATTGCTGCCGAAGCGTAGAGTCTTTCAGGAATGGAAATAAGACGACATTTCTAATAAGGTTTCTGTGTTCAAAGGCAGCCCCATGCCACAGCAATGATTCAATTACAGCACTGTGGTCACTGATTAGAACCTCTCTGTGCTTTCTGATACTGGAGTGTTCTGAGTTTCCATGTCTGCGATGAGGTTGCTTTTAGGTGCCTTGGGAAAGCAGGGGCATATGTGTTTGGGGAAGAGACTGAAGGAACCTCTGAGACTATAAGACAGAAAATTCTCGGAACACTCAGCAATTCAGACAGCATCTGTGGAGAGAGAAAAGTAGAATGTTACAACACAGAAGGGGGCCGTTCAGCCCATTGTGCCTCAGTTGGCTGTTTGAATGAACTGTCCAATGTAGTCCCACATTCCAGCTTTTTCCCCATAACCCTCTTCAAATACATGTCCAATTGCCTTTTGAGAGTTCCTATGGAATCTGATTCCATCAGCCTTTCAGGGAGTGCGTTTCAGATAATAACAACCCTCTGTGTGAAATAATTCCTCCTCATTTCCCCACAAGGTCTTTTGCCAATTATTTTTAATCTATGACCTCTGGTTATCGACCCACTTGCCAGCGCAAACAGTTTCTCCCTACTTGCTCTATCAAAACCCTTCATAATTTTGAATATCTCTGTTAGGTCTCCCCTTAACCGTCTCTGCTCTAAGAAGAACAATCCCAGTTTCTCCAATTCTCTCCACATCATTGAAGTCCCTCATCCCTGGTATCCTTCTGGTAAAACTCCTCTTTACCGTCTCCAAGGCCTTGCCATCCTTCCTAAATTGTAGTGCCCAGAATTGCATGCAATACTCCAGCTGAGGGCTAACAAGTGATTTCTAAAGGCTTAGCATGACTTTCTTATTTTTGTATTTAATGCTCCTATTTACAATGTCAAGTATCCTATTCACTTTCTTAACTACGTCAACAACTTCAAGAAACATAGAAACATAGAAAATAGATGCAGGAGTAGGCCATTCGGCCCTTTGAGCCTGCACAACTATTCAATAAGATCATGGCTGATCATTCACCTCAGTACCCCTTTCTTGCTTTCTCTCCATACCCCTTGATCCCTTTAGCCGTAAGGGCCGTACCTAATTCCCTCTTGAATATATCCAATGAACTGGCATCAACAACTGTCTGCGGGAGGGAATTCCACAGGTTAACAACTCTCTGAGTGAAGAAGTTTCTCCTCATCTCAGTCCTAAATGGCTTATCCTTAGACAGTGTCCCCTGGTTCTGGACTTCCCCAACATCGGGAACATTCTTCCTGCATCTAACCTGTCCAGTCCCATCATAATTTTATATGTTTCTGTGAGATCCCCTCTCATCCTTCTAAACTCCAGTGAATACAGGCCCAGTCGATGCAGTCTCTCCTCATATGTCAGTCCTGCCATCCCGGGAATCAGTCTGGTGAACCTTCGCTGCACTCCCTCAATAGCAAGAATGTCCTTCCTCAGATTGGGAGACCAAAACTGAACACAATATTCCAGGTGAGGCCTCACCAAGGCCCTCTACAACTGCAGTAAGACCTCTCTGCTCCTATACTCAAAGTTATGAAGGCCAACATACCATTTGCCTTCTTCACCGCCTGCTGTACCTGCATGCCAACTTTCAATGACTGATGAACCATGACACCCAGGTCTTGTTGCACCTCCCCTTTTCCTAATCTGTCGCCATTCAGATAATATTCTGCCTTCGTGTTTCTGCCACCAAAGTGGATAACTTCACATTTATCCACATTATACTGCATCTGCTTTGCATTTGCCCACTCACCTAATCTGTCCAATCACCCTGCAGCCTCTTAGCATCCTCCTCACAGCTCACACTGTCACCCAGCTTAATGTCATCTGCAAACTTGGAGATATTACACTCAATTCCTTCATCTAAATCATTAATGTATATTGTAAATAGCTGGGGTCCCAGCACTGAACCCTGCAGCACCCCACTAGTCACTGCCTGCCATTCTGAGAAGGACCCGTTTATCCCGACTCTCCGCTTCCTGCCTGCCAACCAGTTCTCTATCCACGTCACTACATTATCTCCAATACCATGTGCTTTAATTTTGCACACCAGTCTCTTGTGTGGGACCTTGTCAAAGGCCTTTTGAAAGTCCAAATACACCACATCCACTGGTTCTGCCTTGTCCACTCTACTTAGTTACATCCTCAAAAAATTCTAGAAGATTGTCAAGCATGATGTCCCTTTCATAAATCCATGCTGACTTGGACCGATCCTGTCACTGCTTTCCAAATGTGCTGCTATTTCATATTTAATAATTGATTCCAACATTTTCCCCACTGCTGATGTCAGGTGAACCGGTCTATTATTACCCGTTTTCTCTCCCTTTTTAAAAAAGTGGTGTTACATTAGCTACCCTGCAGTCCATAGGAACTGATCCAGAGTCGATAGACTGTTAGAAAATGATCACCAATGCATCCACTATTTCTAGGGCCACTTCGTTAAGTATTCTGGGATGCAGACTATCAGGTCCCGGGGATTTATCGGCCTTCAATCCTATCAATTTCTCCAACACAATTTCCCACCTAATAAGGATTTCCTTCAGTTCCTCCTTCTCACTAGATCCTCGGTCCCCTAGTATTTCCGGAAGATTATTTGTGTCTTCCTTCGTGAAGACAGAACCAAAGTATTTGTTCAACTGGTCTGCCATTTCTTTGTTCCCCATTATAAATTCACTTGAATCTGACTACAAGGGACCTACTTTTGTCTTCACTAATCTTTTTCTCCACATATCTATAGAAGCTTTTGCAGTCAGTTTTTATGTTCCCAGCAAGCTTCCTCTCATACTCTTATTTTCCCCCTCCTAATTAAACCCTTTGTCCTCCTCTGCTGAATTCTAAATTTCTCCCAGTCCTCAGGTTTGCTGCTTTTTCTGGCCAATTCATATGCCTCTTCCTTGGATTTAACACTATCCTTAATTTCCCTTGTTAGCCACGGCTGAGTCACCTTCCCCGTTTTATTTTTACTCCAGACATGGATGTACAATTGTTGAAGTTCATCCATGTGATCTTTAAATGTTTGCCATTGCTTATCCACCATCAACCTTTTAAGTATCATTCACCAGTCTATTTTAGCCAATTCACGTCTCATACCATCGAAGTTATCTTTCCTTAAGTTCAGAACCCTAGTCTCTGAATTAACTGTGTCACTCTCCATCTTAATAAAGAATTCTACCATATTATGGTCGCTCTTCCCCAAGGGGCCTCGCACAACAAGATTGCTAATTAGTCCTTTCTCATTACACATCACCCAGTCTAGGATGGCCAGCTCTCTAGTTGGTTGCTCGACATATTGGTCTGGAAAACCATTCCTAATACACTCCAGGAAATCCTCCTCCACCATATTGCTACCAGTTTGGTTAGCCCAATCTATATGTAGATTAAATTCACCCATGATAACTGCTGTACCTTTATTGCACGCATCCCTAATTTCTTGTTTGATGCTGTCCCCAACCTCGCTACTACTGTTTGGTGGTCTGTACACAACTCCCACTAGCGTTTTCTGCCCTTTGGTATTCCGCAGCTCCACCCATACCGATTCCACATTATCCAAGCTAATATTGCGTTAATTTCCTCTTTAACCAGTAATGCTACCCCAACCTCCTTTTCCTTTCTGTCTAACCTTCCTGAATGTTGAATACCCCTGGATGTTGAGTTCCCAGCCTTGGTCACCCTGGAGCCATGTCTCCGTGATGCCATTTATATCATATTCTTTAATTGCTGCCTGCGCAGTTAATTCGTCCACCTTATTACGAATACTCCTCGCATTGAGGCACAGAGCCTTCAGGCTTGTCTTTTTAACACAGTTTGCCCCTTTAGAATATTCTCTGCCCTCCACTTTTACTTTTTTTCTTTCTATCTTTTGCTTCTGCCCCCATTCTACTTCCCTCTGTCTCCCTGCCATATTAGTTTATCCCCTCCCCAACAACACAAGCAAACACTTCCCCAGGACATTGGTTCCGATCCTGCCCAGGTGCAGACCATCCGGTTTGTACTGGTCCCATCTCCCCCAGAAACGGTTCCACTATCCCAGGAATTTGAATCCCTCCCTTCTGCACCACTCCTCAAGCCACGTATTCATCTGAGCTATCCTGCAATTCCTACTCTGACTAGCATGTGGCACTGGTAGCAATCCTGAGATTACTACCTTTGAGGTCCTACTTTTTAATTTAACTCCTAGCTCCCTAAATTCAGCTTGTAGGACCTCATCCCATTTTTTACCTATATCGTTGGTACCTATATGCACCACGACAACTGGCTGCTCACCCTCCCCCTCCAAAATGTCTTGCAGCCGCTCCGAGACATTCTTGACCCTGGTGCCATCCTGGAGTCTTGATTGCGGCCGCAGAAACGCCTATCTATTCCCCTTACAATAGAATCCCCTGCCACTATAGCTCTCCCACTCTTTTTTCTGTCCTCCTGTGCAGCAGAGCCACCCACGGTGTTATGAACTTGGCTGCTGCTGCCCTCCCCTGATGAGTCATCCCCCCCAACAGTACCCAAAATGGTGTATCTGTTTTGGAGGATGATGACCGCAAGGGGACCCCTACACTACCTTCCTTCCACTGCTCTTCTTGTTGGTCACCCATCCCTTATCTGTCTGTGTAACTTTTACCTGCAGTATGACCAACTCATGGCATCCTCAGCATCGCGGATGCTCCAAAGTGAATCCACCCGCAGCTCCAGTTCCGCAATGCTGTCTATCAGGAGCTGCAGCAGGATTCACTTCCCGCACATGTAGTCGTCAGGGACACTGGAAACGTCCCTGAGTTCCCACATAGCACAGGAGGAGCATGACACCTGTCCAAACTCTCCTGCCATGACTTACCCCCTGGATTAACTTAATTTGGCAACAACAATGATAAAGGTTACCGACTGATAAAGGAAAAGAAAAAGAAAAACTACTCACCAATCACTAGCCAATCACTTACCTCCTTGGTTGTGACGTCACCCTTCGATTTCTTTCTACTTTTTTGCCTTCTCTCCCTGCACCTGCACCAATTGGCCTCCTCGACGAACTCCCGCCACTCCAACTGATGGGCCTTTTGTAGGCCTCCCTCCGACCTCCCGCGCCTCCTCGACAATTCCCGCCGCTCCGATTGATGGGCCTTTTGTAGGCCTCCCTCCGAACTCCCGCCGCTCCGACTGATGGGCCTTTTATAGGCCTCCCTCCGACCTCCCGTGCCTCCTCGACGAACTACCGCCGCTCCAACTGATGGGCCTTTTTTAGACCTCCCTCCGACCTCCCGTGCCTCCTCGACGAACTACCGCCGCTCCGACTGATGGGCCTTTTATAGACCTCCCTCCGACCTCCCGTGCCTCCTCGACGAACTTGTGAATGTGCACCCCCGGGTCCCTCTGCTCTTACTCCCTCAAAATATTACCGTTTAGATTATACTGCCTCGCCATGTTGTTTCCCCCAAAGTGCACCACTCCACACTTACCTGCATTAAATTGCATCTGCCACGTGTCTGCCCATTTCACCAGTCTATCTATGTCCTCCTGAAGACTGCTACTATAATGCTCACTATTTACTATGTTGCCAAGTTTTGTATCATCCGCAACTTCCAGGTCCTTTATATCTAACAAGAAAAGCAATGGTCCTAATACTGATCCCTCGTGGACCCCACTGTATACTTATCTCCAGTCAGAAAAACATCTATTCACCACTATCCCTTCGTCAATTACGTACCCAAGTTGCCACCGTCCCTTTACTACTATGTGCTTTTATTTTCTGATTAAGTCTGTTATGTGGTACTTTATCAAATGCCCTTTGAAAGTCCATATATATAACATCTACTGTACTATCTTCATCAACCCTCTTCATTACTTCATCAAAGAGATAAGTAGGGTTAACGTTTAGGTCGATGACTTTTTGTCAGAACTGGTAGATGTTACAGTCTTGGCCCATTATCATTTCTGTTGTTTAATCGTCCCTTGTTCTCCACCTAATCACAGACCATTCTTTTTCTTCTCCCTGCCCCATTTTCCCTGTCTCTGTTCCTCCTTATATGCTGTTCTTTTGTAGCATTTCTTGATTTGGACGAAGGGCCATCAACCTAAAACGCTAACCCTGCCTTCCCACGTTACAACAGTGACTACACTCCAAAAGTACTTCATTGGCTGCAAAGCGCTTTGAGACATCCGGTGGTCATGAAAGGCGCTGTATACATCCCAAGTCTTTCTTTTCTTTCTTTCCTCTCTCCACAGATGCTGCCTGACCTGCGAAGTGTTTTCTGCATTTTCTGTTCATTTCAATTTTCCAGTATCTGCAGTATTTTGCTGTTTGAACCTTTTGACTACCTTGACCTCCTATAAACGTTATTGCAATCAGAGAGAGGATTTTGGTTCGTTCACCTACCCTGACATGCCCCGATGTTGCTTCATAAGGAAACCTTGGGCCTCCCATGCTCTGTCCTTTCTTCCCCTTTCCCCGACCACAATCACCTCTGGCATCCACCGATCAACTTACCTGACCGCCAGAGACAGTCCCCTCGGGTCCCTGATGGCCGGAACTCTGATCCCGCCTGCCAGCCTCCACATCATCCCTGCTGGCTTCGGGTGGAAGATCCATTTAAATCATTTAAATTACTCCTGAGACTTAAAATTGCCCAGGCTCGCGCTGCGGGAAGTCGATGGAAAAGAAAATCGGGCGCGTGTAAAATGAGCTGCAGATTCACTGTCGACCTGTTTTTTGCGCTACTGCCATTGACCAATTTCACCTCCGTGGTTCATCCATCCTTTCCATTTCTTTCATTCTAAGTCAGATCATGTAGCCATAAAAATCTACACAAATCCCGTTCTTGCCACCGGTTATATGAAAAAGAATGACTATGTTTTGAAGTCTAAAGAGCCTCCACTCTTCACTGTGTTAATTGTTAGTGTCATCATCAAACACTGATTTCACTCACATTCCTAAGGCCATGTTTAACGAGTGTTAATTTGTGAAGGTATGTATGCAATTTATTAAACCAACAGAGTAACATTACATTTTTCTGATGAACTCAGATTGTTTTTAGAGCTCTGTGTTGCTGCATATATTTTACTCGGAATTGCACTGTCTAGTTACATAAGAACATAAGAACATAAGAATTAGGAACAGGAGTAGGCCATCTAGCCCCTCGAGCCTGCTCCGCCATTCAAAAAGATCATTGCTGATCTGGCCGTGGACTCAGCTCCATTTACCCACCCGCTCCCCATAACCCTTAATTCCCTTATTGGTTAAAAATCTATCTATCTGTGATTTGAATACATTCAATGAGCTAGCCTCAACTGCTTCCTTGGGCAGAGAATTCCACAGATTCACAACCCTCTGGGAGAAGAAATTCCTTCTCAACTCGGTTTTAAATTGGCTCCCCCGTATTTTCAGGCTGTGCCCCCTAGTTCTAGTCTCCCTGACCAGTGGAAACAACCTCTCTGCCTCTATCTTGTCTATCCCTTTCATTATTTTAAATGTTTCTATAAGATCACCCCTCATCCTTCTGAACTCCAACGAGTAAAGACCCAGTCTACTCAATCTATCATCAGAAGGTAACCCCCTCATCTCCGGAATCAGCCTAGTGAATCGTCTCTGTACCCCCTCCAAGGCTAGTATATCCTTCCTTAAGTAAGGTGACCAAAACTGCACGCAGTACTCCAGGTGTGGCCTCACCAATATCCTATACAGTTGCAGCAGGATCTCCCTGCTTTTGTACTCCATCCCTCTCGCAATGAAGGCCAACATTCCATTCGCCTTCCTGATTATCTGCTGCACCTGCAAACTAACTTTTTGGGATTCATGCACAAGGACCCCCAGGTCCTCTGCACCGCAGCATGTTGTAATTTCTCCCCATTCAAATAATATTCCCTTTTACTGTGTTTTTTTCCAAGGTTGATGACCTCACATTTTCTGACATTGTATTCCATCTGCCAAACCTTAGCCCATTCGCTTAACCTATCTAAATCTCTTTGCAGCCTCTCTGTGTCCTCTGCACAACCCGCTTTCCCACGAATCTTTGTGTCATCTGCAAATTTTGTTACACTACACTCTGTCCCCTCTTCCAGGTCATCTATGTATATTGTATACAGTTGTCATCCCAGCATCGATCCCTGTGGCACACCACTAAAAACCGATTTCCAACCCGAAAAGGACCCATTTATCCTGACTCTCTGCTTTCTGTTAGCCAGCCAGTTCTCGATCCATGCTAATACATTTCCTCTGACTCCGCATACCTTTATCTTCTGAAGTAACCTTTTGTGTGGCGAGGGGAAGAGAAATGTAGTGATCAGTAGTTGTAGTCATTTGGACTAACAGCATTTTCATGCAGTAGAAGAGGAATGAGCGGCCAGTGGCAATCCCGGCAGGAGTGGTGGAGGGGCGATGAGGTCATCATCATCATAGGCAGTTCCTCGAAATCGAGGAAGACTTGCTTCCACTCTAACAGTGAGTTCTCAGGTGACTGTTCAGTCCAATGTGGGAATTACAGTCTCTGTCATAGGTGGGACAGACAGTGGTTGAAGGAAAGGGTGAGAGGGGAGTCTGATTTGCCACACACTCCTTCCGCTGTCCGCGTTTGGTTTCTGCATGCTCTCGGTGATGAGACTCGAGGTGCTCAACACCCTCCCGGATGCTCTTCCTTCACTTTGGGCATTCTTGGGCCAGGGATTCCCAGGTGCCGGTGGGGATGTTGCACTTTATCAAGGAGGCTTTGAGGGTGTCCTTGAAAATTTTCCTCTGCCCACCTGGGGCTTGCTTGCTGTGTAGGAGTTCCAAGTAGAGCGCTTGCTTAGGGAATCTCGTGTCAAGCATGCAGACGATGTGGCCCACCCAACGGAGCTGGTCGAGTGTGGTCAGTGCTTCGATGTGGGGATGTTGGCCTGAGCGACAACACTGAAGTTGGTGTGTCTATCCTCCCAGTGGATTTGCAGGATCTTGTAGAGGCAGCCAATTACCCTTAGTCACAGATGCCAATTCCCCTCAGTGTATGAGATGCATAGAGAGAGAGAATGAGGGAGCCAGAAAAAGTTGAAGTTACACAGGAAGAACAACACCTTGATTTCAAAATTCTCATCCTTATTTTCATGGCCTCACCCCTCCATATCTCTGTAATCTTCTCCAGCCCCACAACCCCCCGAGATGTCCGCGCCCCTCTAATTCTGCCCTCTTGAGCATCCCTGATTATAATCACTCAACCGTTGGCAGCCGTGCCTTCTGTTGCCTAGGCCCCAAGCTCTGGAACTCGCTGCCTAAACAGCTCCGCCTCTCTATCTCATTCCTCCTTCAAGGCGCTCCTTAAAACATGCTGCTTTGACCAAACTTTTGTTCAGCTGCGGTAATTTCTACTTATGTGGCTCGGTGTCCAATTTTTAAAATCTCATAATACTCCTGTGAAATGCCTTGGGACGTTTCACTACGTAAAAGGTGCTATATAAATACAAGTTGTTGTTGTTGTTGAGACAGAAAGTAAGAATTAAGAAGTGAGATAAGCAGACGGTTATTGGAAGGAAGAGGCACTGGCCCTGTATTTCCCAGTGTATCTCCCACCATAACTGATGGAGTGGCGTAGGCAGCCGTTTCAAGCCATTTATTCCCTTTCTCCAAAGGTTCTGCCAAACGTACAGAGGGAGACTGCAACAACTCCTGTGGAAATTCCAGGTTATTAATCCTGAGAACTGACAGGAGATCAAATGGTTTAAACCCTGTTTTAAAAAACAATGCAAAATGTAATAAGGATGATATGCAGTGTTACATTATTGAGAAAAGTGGCCCTGAGAATCCTTGGGATCTGATCCCGAGGGGGTTGTGCCTGGGTTACATCCTCTGTTTCCCTTCTGCACTAATTCACATGAACCAGATGGGAGCAAGTGCAGCTGAGGGCGCAGCTCTGGGGTCCACATAGCACACGTGGCTGGACAATGTTCGCAGCTGCAGGGTCTCTACCCAGACCCCAATTACAGACCCCAATCCCACCTTGGCCACCTCGAAGGCAGCTGGTAAAAGATAAAAGGGAAGTGGGAACTCCCAGTGTAGGAAGTCCTTACTCCCGACTGATGCTAAGGTGGGAGGCCAGGGTAACCCTCGTGGATTTTCTGGTCCAACAGAATTTGAAGCAAAGGCTAGCTTTAAAGGCTAGTTTTCCAGCTAATGAGAAGTCTATATTACTAGCATCAAAGCTAGAAATTGATTGGTAGCAAGTAGACTATTCGACCCATGCTGGTTGCCTTTGTCTAGAGAGGTAAACAGGCCTGTGGAGCTTGGAGGGTTAAAGGGCACTATATTCGATAGAATTGCATATAATTACACAGAATTTACAGCACAGGAACAGCTCACGCAGCCCAACTGGTCTGGGCCGAAGTTTAAGTTCCATGCAAGCTTCCTCTCACCCTGCACCATCTAGCTGTATCCGCATATCTTTCTATATTCATGTAAAACTGTATGACCAAATTTTTCTTTTAATTTGAGGCTGGAGAAGAGACAGAGGGGTGTGTGGGATGCTCATCACTGTACATTGTGTACAAGTGTTGCAGTGATTATAGCCTAAAGTGTTTGTTCGTTACAATTTTATTAAATGTTTGTCTTTCCTTTTTATAGTAGGTGAAAGTGCCCTAATTAACTCGAACATTCATTTTCCTCCATGTGAAACTCCCACATTTGCTGCTGGGAGTTTGAACGAAGGCAGCTTTCTGCTATCTCTGGGTTGCAGCTGTTTCAGTGAACCCATGGAGAGTGAATAAAAGTGTGAAACTTGCTACTTCCCCTGAATGTGTGAAACAAAATGTTCCCAATCTCTTTGGATTGGTTCGAACAGCTGCGGATACTGAATGGATTCCTCTTTTGTTTCAGCGCTAATACAGATCCCTTCGGAGGCAACAATTAAATAGCCAAAATATGTCATCCTATTAACTATTGTATTATAACAGAAAATAATTATGGAGAGCCTGCCAAACTGCTCTTAAAGGGACTGTGCCACCATGGCAAAATGCTTGTCAAGGTGTCTTTATGTTTATATAGGCAATTCCTCTAGTCTTTTTAAAGTGTTTCTTCATTTTTGTCACCTTAATGTGACACTTTCCTTTAATTGTCCCCATCCCTTTAAATTTCACGCACACAATTTTCCACTCCCACTACTGGTGCATTCCCTTCACCTGCTGAAATCTGTGCCTAGATAATTATGGAAATAAGATGAACAGCAAAATGTGAGTGCTATTAGCACAATACCATTCCGGTGAATTAATGCACCCAATCTTAACCATTTAGACGTGAGTTGCGCCAGTAGACAAAAATCAGCCCCCTGGTGTCTCGAATTTTCAGCATGCACGCGCGCACATATGCACTAAAGTACTGCATCAGTGAGCTTCGGGGACAGGCTTTTTCCGACAGCTTTCCACATACTGAGTTGCTGACCTCAGCTGAACTGTGGGAGGTGATTCCGTGAAAGGAGCAGAGGCATTTCTCCACAATGACGGATTTCAAATGATCATTGCAGACACCTCAAGTGCACCTCTTAGTGGTTTCACAGTAATATGGCCACAGGCCTGGTTTTGAGGGGGAGGGTTGTGGGGAGGAAGGAGAAAAAAAAACAGTAAAAGTGGTGGATACAAATAAATCATAATAAGTAAAA
Source organism: Pristiophorus japonicus (assembly GCF_044704955.1). Classification (NCBI taxonomy): domain Eukaryota; kingdom Metazoa; phylum Chordata; class Chondrichthyes; family Pristiophoridae; genus Pristiophorus; species Pristiophorus japonicus. The sequence continues at coordinate 37,513,072 of NC_091987.1, forward strand.
AAATATCTCTGTGTGCTACCGTGTACCGGGACAAAGTAAAAGGGGTATTGCAGAGGGAATGATTGTTGTTTATTTTTTACACACAGCTTCCCTTGAGGAGCACAGGCCAGGGGAACTGGCAAGAACTTAAGAAACTAACAGACACGTATATGAGGCTAATTAACACTCTATATAAAAACACTGTTCTACCCCACATCAGGAAAAGCAAAGCCCCAGAGAGTGGCACTGCACTTGCTGCGGCAGCTTTAATGACTCAACGGGTGGAAGGCAACATCCCTGCAAGAAAACCTTTCTTGTCTTCGCTCTCAGCTTTTGAGGCTGCTGCCTCTTTGTTTCTGCCATGCCCTCCTGGCTGCCTGTATTGTAAGGGGAAATTGGTGCTAATTGGAAGCAGTGGGATGCGAGCGGAACTAATGGCAGCAGTAGCTCCTCTACTTTATCCTGAGGGGCAATGAATTAGCAGTGGAAATAGGCAGAAAGACCTTGGGTGGATCGCTGAATGAAAGCAGGCTTTGTATACTGGCACTGTTGTAGCCTGTGTATGTGTGTGTGTGTGTGTGTAAAACTGAAGGGAATGTTTTCCAAAGTAATGGAAAGCTAGAAAGTTTTTAAAGAAAAAGGGAACAGAAACAAATATCAGCGTAATCTCTGAATAAGCTAAGAACAGTGAAAGAGGATAAAGCAGTATGGAACTAGACCTTTGCTGGAATGCCGGGAATTGGAACAAATACAATTTCAGTACAGTGAGTACATTTTAACTGGACTGTAAAGTCAATTATACTGCACTCGAACTCAAGTTTACGAGCGGTTTTCAGAAGGTATAAGGCCAGCTTTATGACCTAAAGCAAACAGCTTCATCGTTTAACAATATACCGTTCGATATCAACTGTTAACCAATGTTTGGTATTTAACCAGTTGTTGTACGGTGCCTTTGACTCAATGAAAAGTTGGAACCAGAAATTCAGGCTGCACTAATGTGTGCATACTTCCACGGGAGTTGTATAAATGTTCAGAATAAGCTGCCCTGCGTAACTCAGATAGCAGTTCAGTTTGGCACTTGGCTCTTTATGTCACAAAGGGTACAGCCAGAGAAACCATTGTGAGGCTGTAATTAGGTACATGTGAATGATTGCGTGTTATGCTGCATTGATATTACTGACTCCACGTTCTCTACCCACACCATTCCTGGTAGAGAGTAAAGTAAATATGGGGTGGCTATAATGCTGAGACCAATTCAGAACAGCACATCTGCCCCCCATCAACTTTATTCCACATTTCACACACTCAGTTCTATCTGCCATATAAACCAACATTGGTATAGGCCTGCACGTACAGCATCTGATGGTTAACTGCTCAGTACAAATTAAGTATCAAGTCTTAATTTAAAAACGTGTATTCAGCAAGGCTCACTAAAATATTTGTTATTTTGACAAATGTATCTCTGATGCTGTAAAAGCAAAATTAGTGGAGAAAAAGCCCAGCTCTGTTCATGTTGACAGACATGCAATCACATCTCGCTCTTAGACTGTCTACAGTGGTTTGACTATGGTAATTATTGGCTTGTTTCCAAGAGGGAGCTAGGAACTAATCTTGTCTGATGGTCATGCTTTAGTTTCATGATCTAGTCAGCAAAGTAGCATACGTTTTGCTGCAGTGGCAATATCCTGATTCTTCTCAATTGCTCATCCAAGTCCTGAAAAAAAAATAGTGGGACCTCATCTCAAGTAAAGTGACCTCTCTGAGCCACACAGATCCAAGTGTGTGCTGGATTAGCTGTTCTCAGCTGAGCTGTGGCAGCTGAGGACACTAGACAGCACCACAGGTCTACTGAAGGAAAAACCATCCTGGGATTCTGCTCCTGAGTGCCATTCTGTGACCCCTGCTGGAAAGTTACCATACATGGATGTTTGGTGAGGGCAGGATTAGGATTGAATGTGATATACCCTCTGGTCCAATAGTCTGCTCACACAGTAAGGTCACTTGGATGAGGTCCTGGATGGTGCGAACCCTATATCAGCATGAATCAGCATCTTCCTGAGTGGAGGCGGGAGAAAAATAAATTATACCTAAAATTGAAGTGCATACTGTTGTTGGATAAATTCAATCATTTGGAATGATGGAATGGAATAATTGAGGAAAAGCTCCACTCAATGTAATTCTGTTTCAATGTTGGCCTAGAACTTGCAGTCCTGATGATGACTAACTGGCAGCGTTCGCTGTTATTTCGCCTTTGAAACTGACCGCGACTTCAGAGTTTAGTGCATGCGCAGCCGAATGTGGAAACCCTGAAGTTGAGGTCTGTCATTCACTGTTCCTCCGCAGGCTTCACTGTACCACCCTCCCGCCCCCACAGAGCCGGCAATCGGTGAAATCTCTTAAATCATGGAAACCGATGAAAACTTTGGCGCTTTGGCAGTAATTACGCTGTGAAATGTTCCATTAAAAGTTAGACCCAAAGGGATTAGGTGTAACTGGGGTTTTAAAAGCATATTGTCAGCTAAACAAACATTATGGCCGTGAAAAACTAATTTCCATTTTGTTGAGTATCAAATTTATCCATTTCAATAAAAACTAAAATTTTTAAGAAACATCTTTTTTTTTTAAAGTGTAATTTTTAAAAAAGGTTTGTTCATCTTTATTTCAGGTTTGCTTTTCCTCTATGTGAGAGCCTCAATCTTTGTTTTGCTCTTTTAAAGAGTTCGAATCAAAGGAGCTTGCCGATTTGCTGGTTCACTGTGAGAATTCTGCGTTATGATTGGCTGCCTAGACAACTAGTTGACGTCACCACAGCTCTTCGCTGGGAATCCCCATTAACTTCTGTTGATTTCAATTATGCTCAGAAAAAACAAAAGCTCTCGTCATGGGGATCGTGAGATCTTTGTACTTCGGGGCCAGGTGCAAACGCCTTTGCTTTGACACTGACTGCAAATTCTGGGCCGTTATCTCGCATAGAATCATAGAAATTTGCAGCACAGAAGAAAGCCATTTCGGCCCATCGTGTCCGCACCGGCCTAATCCCATTTTCCAGTTCTTGGTCCGTAACCCTGTACGTTACGGCACTTTAAGTGCACATCCAAGTAGTTTGTAAATGTGGTGAGGGTTTCTGCCTCTACCACCCTTTCAGGCAGTGAGTTCGAAACCCCCACCACCCTCTCGGTGAAGACATTTCCCCTCATATCTCCTCTAAACTTCCTCCCAATTACTTTAAATCTATGCTCCTTGGTTGTTGACCCCTCTGCCAAGGGAAACAGATCCTTCCTATCCACTCTATCCAGATCCCTCATAATTTTATACACCTCACTCAGATCTCCCCTCAGCCTCCCCTGTTAGAAAGAAAACAGACCCAGCATCTCCAATCCTTCCTCATAGCCAAAATCCTCCAGTCCAGGCAACAGTCTTGTAAATCTCCTCTGCACCCGTTCCAGTGCAATCACATCTTTCCTGTAATGTGGTGACCAGAACTGCACACAGTCCTCCAGCTGCGGCCTAACCAATGTTTTATACATCTCAAGCATAACTTCCTTGCTCTTGTATTCCATACCTTGACTAATAAAGGCAAATATTACATATGCCTTCTTAACCACCTTATCCACCTGGCCTGCTACCTTCAGGGATCTGTGGACCTGCACTCCAAGGTCCATTTGTTCCTATATACTTTTCAGTGTCGTCCCATTTAATGTCTATTCCCTTGCTTTGTTAGACCTCCCGAGATGCATTACCTCAACTTAACAGGATTGAATTCCATTGGCCACTGTTCTGCCCACCTGACCAGTACATTGATATCTTCCTATAGTCTGCAGCTTTCTTCTTCATTGCCAAACACACAGCCTATTTTAGTGTCATCTGCAAACTTCTTAATCATACCCCCAACATTCAAGTCCAAGTCATTGATATATACCGCAAAAAGCAAGGGACCCAGCACTGAGCCCTGCGGAACCCCACAGGATACAGCCTTCCAGTCACAAAAACATCCATCAACCATTACCCATTGCTTCCTGCCTCTAAGCCAATTTTGGATCCAACTTGCCACTTTGCCCTGGATCCCATGGGCTATTACTTTCATGACCAGTCTGCCATGTGGGACCTTATCAAAATCTTTGCTAAAATCCATATATACTACATCATACGCACTGCCCTCATCGACCCTCCTGGTTACCTCCTTGAAAAATTAAATCAAATTAGTCAGACACGACCTTCCCTTAACAAATCCATACTGACTGTCCTTGATTAATCCATGTCTTTCCAAATGAAGATTTACCCTGTCCCTCAGGATTTTTTCCAATAATTATCCCACCACTGAGGTTAGGCTGACGGGCCTGTAATTACTCAGTCTATCTCTTACTCCCTTTTTAAACAAAGGTATAACATTAGCAGTCCTCCAGTTCTCTGACACCACACCTGTAGCCAGAGAGGATTGGAAAATGATGGTCAGAGCCTCTGCTATTTCCCTTTTTGCTTCTCTTAACAGCCTGGGATACGTTTCATCCGGGCCTGGGGATTTATCCACTTTCAAAACTGCTAAGGCCCTTAATACTTCCTCTCTCACTATGTTTATCTCATCTAATATTTCACACTCCTCCCTCATTACAAATTCTGCATCACCCCTTTCTTTTGTGAAAACAGATTCAAAGTATTCATTAAGAATCATACCGACCTCTTCTGCCTCCACACACAGATTTCCTTTATGGTCTTTAATAGGCCTCACTCTTTCTCTAGTTATCCTCTTGCTCTTAATGTATTTATAAAACATCTTTAGGTTTTCCCTGATTTTCCTTGCCAACATTCTTTCATGCTCTCTCTTTGCTTTCCTGATATATTTTTTAATTGCACCCCTGTCGAGTTTCTGCAGTATTGAGTTCTCGGTATTTGTCATAAGCTTCCATATTTTTCTTTATCTTACCATCTTACCATTGACATCCAGGGGGCTCTAGATTTGTTAGCCCAAGCCTTTTTTTAAGAGAACATACTTGCTTTGTACCCTCAAGATCTCCTCCTTAAATACCTCTGACACTGATTTCCCATCAAATAACCGTTTCCAGTCCACTTTGGCCAAATCCCATCTCAGCTCAACAAAATTGGCTTTAACCAATCGAGAACTTTTATTCCTGGTCCACCTTTGTCCTTTTCCATAACTACCCTAAATCTTCCTGAATTATGATCACTAGCACCAAAATGCTCTCCCACTGATACCCCCTCCACCTACCCCTCTTCATTCCCAAAAACCAAGTCCAGAACCGCCTGCTCCCTTGTTGGGCTTGTTCCATACTGACTAAAGAAGTTCTCGTGAACGCATTTAAGAAATTCCGCACCCTCTGTACCATTCACACTACCTTTTTCCCAGTTAATATTAGGGTAGTTGAAATCCCCTATTATTACAGCTCTATAGTTTTTGCACTGCGCAGCAATTTGCCCATATATTTCTTCTTCTATCTCCCTCTGACTGCTTGGGGGTCTCTAGTACACTCCCAGTAGTGTGATCGCCCCTTTTCTGTTCTTCAATTCAACCCATATGGCCTCGTTTGATGATCCCTCTAACATATCATCCCTTCTTACAGCTGTAATTGTTTCTTTAATTAATACTGTGACTCCTCCCCGCCCCTTCCTTTTTTACCCCCCTCTTCATCGGGTCTGAAAACCCTGTAACCAGGAATGTTGAGCTGCCATACCTGCCCTTTCTTCAGCCGTCTCAGTAATAGCTATAATATCGTACTCCCAAGTGTCAATCTGTGCTCTCAGCTCATCTGCCTTATTCCCTATACTCCTTTGTATTGAAATATATACCATTTATTGGTGCCAAACTTCCTTGTTGTCTATTTTCCAGCCCTTGTTTCCTCTGTACCAAATTCACTTTCAACTTTTCTGCTGCCCAATTCCAGCTTTTCTTCTCTCCCCACTGAATCTATTCTCTGGTTCCCATCCCCCTGACAAGCTAGTTTAAACCCTCCCCAATAGCACTAGCAAAACCTCCCACAAGAATACTGGTCCTGGCTCTGTTGAGGTGCAATCCTTCTGGCTTGTTCAGGTCCCACCTCCCCCAGAAGCGGTCCCAATGCCTCAGGAATCTAAAGCCCTCCTGTTTGCACCATTTCTTCTGCCATGCATTCATCTTCTCTATCCTCCTATTTCTGTACTCACTAGCACGTGGCACTGGCAGTAATCTGGAGATATCATGTTGTTCAGTCAATATTCTTTTTGTCAATTTTGTTCTATTAATCTTCCTTTCCTGAAGACAGTGGTTCATACTGAGGGTATGATTGCACAGATAGCTATAACCCTCTGGTGTCTCGTCCAATTGGCTCTGTGTGAATTATGGAAGGCTAATTAACAGTGAGGGCCATCACAAACCAGCCCAAACATTTCCTTACATTATATCCTCACGTGTACTGCTAATAGAAGTCAGAAGATAGCGATCAGAAGCAGGAAAGTTAAATGATTTTTCCCCTCTCTAGTCAGGAGACATTGAAGCCAGTTGTATCCATCCTCTGACCCACTCTCACGAGTAGAGATTGATGATGAGACCTACCTGGTCTACATGTCTCCATATCACACCGCATAGTGCAATTACTAGATTAAATCTGTTTATTTTGGTACAAAGAATAATTTATGGAACATGTGTGATAGGAGTTATTTCCATCAATAAACAATAAAAGCCTCAAAATTACTGTGTACAATATTAGCAAATGAATCCTTGGCACATTTGAATGACATTACATGGTCTACTATTTTAACTGGTGTGCTAATCAAACCTATAGTGCATTTACCAGTGGAGTGGGTTGACCACTCTGTTAAAATAACAAAGTAACGATGTAGTGTGCTAAGCATTTGTACACTGATACCACTCACCATAATTTCCAGGCTAAAGTCAAGGGTGCGGTTTCATACCCTGTGTTCATAATCATAAATTCATTTGTAATTTGGGTAAGTAATTAAAACTAAATTATGAACATTTGATCAAAATATTAACTTTAAATGGAAGCAAAATATTGAATCAAAATATTAATTTTAAGGTGTGGTTCAGTGATATCGCTATGAACCATTTTTCACCCTCACAGTGCCTTGTGTACTCCATTATGGGCTCATGGTGTATGGTAACAGATCACATTCAAAATGGGAAGACTGGAGGGAGGATGGATTGACCCTGGACTCTCAGGTGTTGTGCCTGACCATTTATTCCTGGTACCTCGGAATAGAAATGGTAGTGGCACATAGCTACTCCACAAGGGTTTTTAAATGTCCATTAATGTATTCATGTAGCATCTATTCATGTCGTGGTCCTGCACCTGATATGAGTTTTGCATTGTGGTGCGCTCACACGAGCATATCATGTACCTGTGTAAAGCTGTCTCTCTTTAATCAATATTGCTAAGAGTAGATGTGACATTATTTAGGCAGTGCTGAAGAACAGGTGTTTTCATTTATTTTCTCCTTCGAGACCTCTCTTAACACTATCTGAGCATTGTAATAGGAAAGTCTATTTGAAGAATAAATTGTGCCTTAGACTCATGGCCTGATTGTAAATCAAATCACTGTGGGATCAATACTTCTGGTATACTCACTTAGAATGTTGATTCTCCCATGTTAATTCTGCCCCCCATACATCTGAATAGTCAGTGCCTTGGTGGAAGAACTAACTGTCATTCTAAGTTTCAACTCAGTCTGAAACGGCCGTGATTTTTACTGCCCCCACCTGGCAGAAACCGGGGTGGGGGAGCGGGGATGGTGCAGTTCAAATAACAGGATTCACTTACCCACTCTGATCCCACTTCCTTCCCGCCATGTCCCCTTAGAACCAACTCTTTTGGGCAGGTGAGCAGGACCACTGCAGGAGGAAAGCGGGGTCCTGTGATGTCATCAGCAACCATTCTGCAATTTCAAGCTGAGGCCTGAGCGGGGGAGGGGTCAGTGTCGGCTCCCTGTCGGACTAAACCTGGCAGGAGCTGGATCCTGGGCCAGAAGAGGCCCAGAAGGTAAGTTTTAAATTTACTTTTTGGGTTTCCTTGTAGGCCAGGAGAGATGAAGAGTGCTTCTCTGGGCCTCACAAGGAAGCTTTGGGCTTCCATTGCACCAGACTAACACCCACGTGTCCCCCCGCCGATTGCTGCCAGGGGTCCCCCCACTCCCCCGTACCCTTCCCATTAATATTGGGGCAATTCATTCCAGAGTGAGAGGCTTAAAAAATAGCTCACACAGAAATAAACTGGAAGCTGCACATCAACTTGGATTTTTTTTACCAAGTCTCTGAATGTTTTAGCATTTAGCATCACCTTGTGCCAAAACAACATGAACTAAATTCTTCCATGTATGCACACCTTGTTCAAGGTAAATCTTGGGTTATGGATAGGAAATTCGCTGAAAGTTAGAGTACGATTAGTATTCATTTGCCGAGTCACATCAAGATGAAGGGAAGCGCTGAGAGTGATGCCCCAGGGATTGGTGTTGGGACCACTGCTGTTTCTAATTTATAACAATGGCAGACTGAGAAACCCAAAGCAGATTGGACAAATTTACAGATGCTACTAAACTGGGGAGGTAGTGGACTCAGACGAGGCAGCTCAAAAATTACAAAAATGAGCTGGACAAAATATGTAAGTGGGAAGAATGATGGCAGATTAAATTTAATACAGTAAAGTACTGCACATAGAAAGGAAAAATGGGCATGTCATGCTTAACCAATCTGCTGGTGGTTTTTGATGGTATTATTTGACATAGGGGACAATTCTTACTGTGTACTTGGATTTATAGAAAGCTTTTGACAAAATTCAAAACCAGCGATCAGAGGCGAAGATAAGGAGTCGTAGAATATATTGCACGTATCCAGAACCAGTTAAAATGCAACTTATAATACTGAAGGGGCCTTGTGAGAAAATAGCAGGAGGGTTAATCATAACTTTTCAAAATTATTGAGAGACAAGAGCTGTGGCAAAGGACTGAACGATACACATGTTCCGACCCCTATATTTACAGGGAGCGAGCAGGGCACATTTCTGCTGCCAGGAAACACAGAAATACCAAGATGGCGGAGGTCCTGCTGAATTTCAAAACAGGACCTCATTAGCATTCTTTTACTGTGTTTCCTGCCCGGCCACCGGCCAGATCGATATGCCGGTGGGTGCGGCTAGGGATGGTGTCGGGCAATCGGAGTAGATCAGAGCATGGTGTGGGGATTCGGCAGTGGGGAGAAAGGGAGGGAGAGACCACCGGGGGGGTGGGGTGGAGAGATCTCCTGCCAGAGTTAGGTTGGGACACCATTAAAACCACCACATAATTTCAGGGTCAGAATCTTTTGAGGGATTATCTGGACTTACAAAATGCATTTGATAAAATGCCATGTATGAAATTGGTTGAGAAAATTAGAGGTCATCACATGAAAGGGAAAGTGGCATCGATAAAAAGATGTCTAAAAGGCAATACAGCAAACTGCTATGATAAACAGCTATTTCTCAGATTAGCTGTTGTGTAATGGAGTGCCCCAGACATTGGTGTTTGGGCCACTTTTGTTAGCTACATGCATCAATGATCACATCCTGCCCTTTATCTCTACTCTCTTGAAATCAGGATGAATGCATGAATACTCTGTAGGGATAAATTGAAGCACAAATATAAGCTTGTATTACAGATACTGGTCTTTTACAACACAGAAGAAGGTCATTTAGCCCAACTGGTCTATGCTGCGTTTTATACTCCACGTGAGCCTCCTGCTGATAATTATCTCTTTCCACCCTGCCCTCGTATCTCTCCCTTCCATTTTCCTTCTGAAAAAGTTTGTGTATCATGAGGAGCATTAGCAAATTGTTATTTTATTATTTTCATATCTATGGAGGACCGGTTGCAAGTTCATTAATCAAGTGAAATGTTTTGTATTAACTTTCTGCTACGGTGTTACTTTTTGTTATCCTGATTTGTAGTTTATAGCCTCAGTTGCATGGTCTCTGTATTTATTCATTTGCTATCTGAAGAATATGAGAAGGTCCATGTTAATTCCAGCGAAATACAATAACAAGGGTGTTCTGTTTGACTGGTCAAGGTTACATTACCATATATGATATTTATAAGATGACACTTCAGCTTATGGGTCGTAAAAGGTCACAAAGAAGTGGTCTTTGATCTACACTGAAGCTTGCTCAAGGAGATGTACAAGTTCCATCTAAGAAGGAACCTCCTGCTAATTGCTCTGTTTCGAGGACTCTCCATGTAGTGGTACGACTAAACTTAGGAACTCAGCATGTGAGGAATTTCAGGCACAAACCCTCATACTATCATTCAGTGGCACATCACATTGGTAATCCAACATAATGTGCACCAGTCAAAGCATTTACTGTCTCCATGTGATAAAAACAGATAGTCCACAGGGCACATATGATTTGAAATTTCTGTAGCCCAGTAAATATCTTGGTAACTTGAGACTACCTGGTAATTGTTATGAACTGTGTAGGGGTAAGAATTCACAATAGTTGCACTTAATTGTTGCACAGTGCTATATTTGGCCTATTCATTCGGCCTGCATTTTTCTTTGTTTGTAACCCTGATCTGAGAGACTATTTTAGCAGCATGTGCAAAGCTCGAGTCTTTCCCAGTGCTTGTTTAACAGACGGAACATGTCATTTGTTAGGATACACAACTCCAGGTTGACACATACCAATTATGAAATAAATGGTCCATGATTTTATCCTGCTCCATGTTTGAGATTCAAGAGCTAGCAATCAAGTTATGTTTGTCTTTCTATGAAGCATGGCAAATTTGAATTATCAAAGATTTATCATTACTCGATTTTGATATTAATGGAGAAGTATTTTTGCTGCAGTGATTAACGGTCATAGTAAGGATGCAAACCACTTTGACTTCAATGTTGCATTATGCCCTGTGTTAGCCTCGTTATTCTTAAAACTGAGTTCTTCGATTTCTTAATTTTACTGTGTGGTATTTTTGTTGTTGGTAGCAGATTAACATTACCAAATGTAGTTCAGCTAACAATGCTGGTTTAAAATATGAAATTCATATACTATCATCAGACTGTCAGATGTTATCTACAGTGTCTGGATTGAAGTCACCTTGGTGGAGCTGACATTGTACATTTTTTTCATAAATTGCCATCCCTCTCTAATTTACTCAGGAGCTTAGAAACTGCAAACAGAACCTAATTGAACCATGGTCACTTGGTCCTGGCTTTGATATTACTGCCAGTCTACACACAGCTCTGCAATAATAACTGGGGACTGATTTGGAGCTATTATCAGGCAGATGCAACAGGACTTGTCACTAATTAAACAGTTAATAATTTGTTTTTCTTAAAAATCAGATTTGCTTAATAATCAGGCTTGTGAATTGACTGAGGAGCTTTCTTGCAGAGGCGTTTTGTATAAAATCTATACGTGGTCTTAGAGATCTTAATTAGTCATAGATTAATTCACAGTGTTTAGATCATATCCACTTTGCATTGTGATACTGTGATGATCATTTATGTGTATTAATCATTCGTAAGATGAACAATAACCTTTGATCTTTTATGAACACTTAGGGCTGGATTTTTGGTTTTGGTCATTTCGGGGTGGTAATGGCGGTAGGGCGGTAAAGTTTGCGCCTGCAGCCACAAAATTTGGAATCTGGGCCCTAAGTGTGGAGCAGAGGGCTAAGGGAGGTGTTGCACACTTCTTTTAGGGTGCAAGGCCGGCTGACCAACGGGAAATTCGTTGTTAAAGAGCCGGCTTCGGAGTGGCCTAACAGAGGCTTCCGTGGGGAAAAAAACACAAAAAAACATTCCCAATACCTTGCCCCCACCCCACATTAGGATAAACTGCAAAGATAAAAATAAACAAAACAATCAAACTTACCTCATTCATTACTTACTGCATCCACCGTCGCTGGGACAGCTCTGGTATTCCAGGCAGTCACACTATGGGGCACTAGAGGATCGGGGTCCAGCAAAAATCGATGCGCTGTCGAAACCAGTGGTGTTCCAAACCAGCTCGACACTCCCAGGCGGTGCTGCTCAGCGACCCCACAAAACCGGCAACTAATTTCCCGGCGGGGTGCTGGGAGCTGGCTGCCTGCCCGGAAACCATTCCCGCCTCTCTAGGGCACCAAAATAGGGAAAATCCAACCCTTAATGCCCTGGCACTAAATTCCTCTCCATACTATTTTAATGGCGACCTTAATCTGTTCATGCTAACAATATAAGTAATTTTTAATTTTTAAACAAAAACAGATAATGGTAGAATTACAGAGCAGATCCATCAGTATCTGAAAAGAAAAAGAATAGGTGACTGTTTTCAGGAATATTTCCTTTTTGAGCTGGAAGGTAAGTAAGCTTCTACGAGGACTAGATTTTTGTCATTTCTTGTATTTAAAAGTAACTGTTTATTCTATGAAAGTCAACTTTTTGAAGATCTTGGATATCTTAGGACCCATCTAAAAGAGTTACTGAAGTGTTTATTTGCAAAAAGATTGCCAAGTGTGGAGACATGTATTGGTACAGATGATCCGATACTACAAATACCACTACAGGTGTATAGCTAAGTTCAAAAGTCACCACAACTATATTCTGTTGGAACCATTGGAATGTTTGCTGCAAGGTTCAGCCGGTAATTAAACAAAAGACCCATTAATCAGTTTTTGGTGACTGCAGTTCAGGAAGGAAAATTGGCCAGAACAACAGGAGAACTCATTGCTCTTCTGTAAACAGATGGGGTCGCGGCTTACTACCTCAACTCAAAAGGACGGCACCCCTGGCACTGCAGCATCCCCTCAGCACTGCACTGCACAGTAAGCCTAGATTATGTGCTCAAGTCCTGAAATTATGCTTGAACTGTTGACTCAGAGACAAGAATGCTACTAACTGATGAATATATATTGGTGAGCCGCATAGGACTTGGGGAAAACAGAAATGTCTTCTGTACAGTAAATAACAGCTGTAAAAAAATGTTTAATGCTGCACTTGGAACCAGACATCCAGGCGATAGCTTGACATTTCAGTGCATGGTTACAGTGGATTTTCATGTACATAAGCCAGTAGAAAATTAACTGATGGATTGGAGCAAAAGTACCACCAATAGCCAGTTCTTTCTTATATTGTCTTGAAGTCTGTGTAGCATTTTGTTTTGTGTTGCATAATACTGCGCAGGCAACAAGACATCAGCAGGGAGGGGTTAATTTTTTCTTTGGGCACGGGTGGAAAACTAGTGGTTGTTGATTGGCTGCCCACTATACACCCTGCCCGATTTACCTTTCCATGTGGGATATCAGGCAGGGTGTACAACAGGCATCCTATCCACAACCATCAGCTTTCCACCCGTGCCTAAAGTAAAAATTACCCCCCTTGTCTTAAATAAATTAAGTCATGGAATTATTTTTCGTGCGAACTGAAGATTGAATGACATTTTTTGTTTTATCAATATCCACAATTGTAGTTCCAACAGTCAATTGCAAAAGAAAAAAATCCATTTCAATATTGTTTACTCGTGGTAAAATAATACCAGAGAAATCAGTTTTCTTTCTGTGGTGCCATTTGTTCAAATCAAACATATATTTCCTTTTAAAACAAGAACCAGAAGAGAAGAATATGGTCCTAATCATTGTACTTGGAGGATATTGGCCAATGTATATGGAATACCAAAGGGCAGAAAATGCTAGTGGGAGTTGTGTACAGACCACCAAACAGTAGTAGTGAGGTTGGGGACAGCATCAAACAAGAAATTACGGATGCATGCAATAAAGGTACAGCAGTTATCATGGGCGACTTTAATCTACATATAGATTGGGCTAACCAAACTGGTAGCAATGTGGTGGAGGAGAATTACCTGGAGTATATTAGGGATGGTTTTCCAGACCAATATGTCGAGGAACCAACTAGAGAGCTGGCCATCCTAGACTGGGTGATGTGTAATGAGAAAGGACTAATTAGCAATCTTGTTGTGCGAGGCCCCTTGGGGAAGAGTGACCATAATATGGTAGAATTCTTTATTAAGATGGAGAGTGACACAGTTAATTCCGAGACTAGGGTCCTGAACTTGAGGAAAGGTAACTCCGATGGTATGAGACGTGAATTGGCTAGAATAGACTGGCAAGTGATACTTGAAGGGTTGATGGTAGATAGGCAATGGCAAACATTTAAAGATCACATGGATGAACTTCAACAATTGTACATCCATGTCTGGAGTAAAAATAAAACGGGAAAGGTGGCTCAATCGTGGCTAACAAGGGAAATTAAGGATAGTGTTAAATCCAAGGAAGAGGCATATAAATTGGCCAGAAAAAGCAGCAAACCTGAGGACTGGGAAAAATTTAGAATTCAGCAGAAGAGGAAAAAGGGTTTAATTAGGAGAGGGAAAATAGAGTATGAGAGGAAGCTTGCTGGGAACATAAAAACTGACTGCAAAAGCTTCTATAGATATGTGAAGAGAAAAAGAGTAGTGAAGACAAACGTAGGTCCCTTGCAGTCAGATTCAGGTGAATTTGTAATGGGGAACAAAGAAATGGCAGACCAGTTGAACAAATACTTTGGTTCTGTCTTCACGAAGGAAGACACAAATAACCTTCTGGAAATACGAGGGGATCGAGGGTCTAGTGAGGAGGAACTGAAGGAAATCCTTGTTAGGTGGGAAATTGTGTTAGGGAAATTGATGGGATTGAAGGCCGATAAATCCCCGGGGCCTGATAGTCTGCATCCCAAAGTACTTAAAGAAGTGCCCCAAGAAATAGTGGATGTATTAGTGATCATTTTCCAACAGTCTATCAACTCTGGATCAGTTACTATGGACTGGAGGGTAGCTAATGTAACACCACTTTTTAAGAAAGGAGGGAGAGAGAAAATGGGTAATTATAGACCGGTTAGCCTGACATCAGTAGTGGGGAAAATGTTGGAATCAATTATTAAAGATGAAATAGCAGCCCATTTGGAAAGCAGTGACAGGATCGGGTCCAAGTCAGCATGGATTTATGAAATGGAAATCATGAATTTTTTGAGGATGTAACTGGTAGAGTGGACAAGGGAGAACCAGTGGATGTGGTGTATTTGGACTTTCAAAAGGCTTTTGACAAGGTCCCACACAAGAGATTGGTGTGGTTGGCAGACAGGAAGCAGAGAGTCGGGATAAACGGGTCCTTTTTAGAATGGCAGGCAGTGACTAGTGGGGTGCCACAGGGCTCAGTGCTGGGACCCCAGCTATTTACAATGTACATTAATGATTTAGATGAAGGAATTGAGTGTAATGTCTCCAAGTTTGCAGATGACACTAAGCTGGGTGGCGGTGTGAGCTGTGAGGAGGATACTAAGATACTGCAGGGTGACTTGGACAGGTTAAGTGAGTGGGCAAACGCATGGCAGATGCAGTATAATGTGGATAAATGTGAGGTTATCCACTTTGGTGGCAAAAACACAAAGGCAGAATATTATCTGAATGGCAGCAGGTTAGGAAAAGGGGAGGTGCAACGAGACCTGGGTGTCATGGTACATCCATCATTGAAAGTTGGCATGCAGGTACAGCAGGCGATGAAGAAGGCAAATGGTATGTTGGCCTTCATAGCTAGGGGATTTGAGTATAGGAGCAGGGAGGTCTTACTGCAGTTGTACAAGGCCTTAGTGAGGCCTCACCTGGAATATTGTTTTCAGTTTTGGTCTCCTAATCTGAGGAAGAACGTTCTTGCTATTGAGGGAGTGCAGCGAAGGTTCACTAGATTGATTCCCGGGATGGCAGGACTGACATATGAGGAGAGACTGGATCGACTGGGCCTGTATTCACTGGAGTTTAGAAGGATGAGAGGGGATCTCATAGAAACATATAAAATTCTGATGGGACTGTTCAGGTTAGATGCAGGAAGAATGTTCCTGATGTTGGGGAAGTCCAGAACCAGGGGACATAGTCCAAGGATAAGGGGTAAGCCATTTAGGAGCGAGGTGAGGAGAAACCTCTTCACTCCGAGAGTTGTTAACCTGTGAAATTCCCTGCCGCAGAGAGTTGTTGATGCCAGTTCATTGGATATATTGAAGAGGGAGTTAGATATGGCCCTTACGGCTAAAGGGATCAAGGGGTATGGCGAGAAAGCAGGAAAGGGGTACTGAGGTGAATGATCAGCCATGATCTTATTGAATGGTGGTGCAGGCTCGAAGGACCGAATGGCCTACTCCTGTACCTATTTTCTATGTTTCTATGAAATAGGCCTATGCATATTTAGCTGTGTAAAACTGCTACTTGTGCATCTGCAAGCACATCTGGGATCTTGGATGAAAGAGAGGGGTTGTATAAATCGTCCTCTTCAAAGTAAAAGCTTGTTTTATCTTTAACTTATAAGGATTGTGGCCATAGCCTGGAAATTGCTGTGAGCGATGCTATCATACAAGCCTTTAAGATGTACTGTACATATCTAATTCTGCTCTGGCATTTTACTGGCGAGGCTAACTCCTTTAAAATAGCAGAGAAGAATTTGATACAAGTATGCTTTGTGTGCAGTAACATTGCTGGCAATCATCTCCAGGCTTATATATTTAAAACAATCATTGTTGTGTTGTACTGCACCTTTTGGACAACAATCAATTATAGTGATATATCCTTATGTATAAACAGAAGTTTATTGCTCAGTGGTCTATAATGACAAAATAGGAAACGTATCAATAAGATGAACAGCTCCAATAAATCATTTTGTTGTGGAGTGAAAGTACATATACATTTTATTGAGAAATGTTAACTCGTTCCAGTTATCATCCATGTTACATGTTTGGATCCCGTCTGTAAGGGATGAGATAGGTCTGCAACAGCCTGATTCGAAAGGTTGCTTTTTGAATGTATGATCAATGTAGTATTTCCGCTGGTAGCTCATCAAATAACCTACCCGTCACATTTGGTAGGACCCATAAATAAACTGTCACAAGTTGAACCTGTTCCACCTTCCTACTCACGGCTTAGGTTAAATAATATGACATTGTATATGTGTATGTAATATATACTAGTTGATCTCACTTGACATTGCCTGGATTTGCCTCTGAATTACTGCCAGATTTGAGATTGTAAACAGAATGTTCTTAAAGGCTACAGACTTAAATCCGCCACAATGTTTTTGGTGCTTTGAGGGTTGAGTCTTTTGGTGCTACATTTGCTCAGTTTTGCTCGAAGCACTGCTTTGTACTGTAGAGATAGTTTTCACAATGGGAATCCCCTTATTTAATGCTATGAAAAGGAGGAAGATGATGACATGGAAGAGCCTTAACTTGGAGGCTCTTAGAATCAGGCATCACCAAAGGTATCTTTTTCCTAAATGTAAACACTCACTCACCAGGTTCTATAGACCAAGAAGTCTGACTGAGAAATCCCCACAGAATAAAGGGAATGGAACAGGAGAGCCAGCAGCAAGAGCAAGAAGAGCACAACTAATATCACAGAACTTCCAATAAATAAATGTTGACTCACCAAATAATGTCAATTCACACCTGCCTGTTCTCCCCTCTCACAAAGTCCTCACTTTTCAAGACTTCTGCCAAGGCCCTTCATAAAGTACAACATCCCCACCGACACCTGGGAGTCCCTGGCCAAAGACCACCCTAAGTGGAGGAAGTGCATTCGGGAGGGCGCTGAGCACCTCGAGTCTCATCACCGAGAGCATGCAGAAATCAAGCGCGGGCAGCGGAATGAGCATGCGGCAAAACTATCCCACCCACCCCTTCCCTCAACAACTATCTGTCCTACCTGTGACAGGGACTGTGGCTCTCGTATTGGACTGTGCAGCCACCTTAGGATTCATTTTAAGAGTGGAAGCAAGTCTTCCTCAATTCCGAGGGACTGCCTATGATGATGATGACATTTCCCCTGCCATCATCCAATTCCCAAAAGTTGTATGCAGACACTAAAATAAACTCACAACTCCATGTGAGCAAGCTGCCTTTCCTTTAAATAGCAACATTCAACAGGAAGCACCCAGAAAGTCAATTCTCCCTTTGTCCAACTACTTAACACCATGCTTACCCTTTGTGCCAGCTGCCTTGCTGAATCTAGTTCCTTATCTACTGCCCCTATGAAGCGCTCGCTGAATGAGGTGAGGTTGAGCAGTGGGTACCCACGATGGCTTCACTGGAACTTTAGAGACCTGAAGTGACTCTCACCTCAGGGACGGGGCTGTATTCGAGATATCAGTTTCCGGCAGCTCAACGCTTGTAATAGCTTATCCCATGTCTGAAGCTGCCTCATTTGAAGGCCTTAAAGAATTGGGTTCACTGGCACTCTCTGGAAAGGCAACAACATCTGCATCTAGCCCTTGCAGGCCACTAGTGCTGAGCACAGGCTTGGGTGATGTAGGTTAATGTCATCACAGACTGAATAGTCCAAATGATGTCTTGGAAGCACTGTGCAGGTGTGGGGATTCAGGCTCACCTTCAAGGCTTCCATTGGGCCAGTGGTAGCTGTCACTCCAAAGTCTTTATAAGAAATAGGAACATAAGAAATAGAAGCAGGAGTTGGTCATACGGCCCCTCGAGCCTGCTCCACCATTCAGTAAGATCATAGTTGATCATTGACCTCAACTCCACTTTCCCGACCGATCTCCATATCCCTTGATTCCCCTCGATTCTAAACATCTATCCATCTATTTATAAGATCTTCTTGCCATCTTGATGCCATAGAAATTTCCCAGGTTGCCACAATTTTCAGGATGTTCTGCAGGTTGTGAGGTACTTCCTGCATCGTTTAGCAGAGGCAGGTAATAGATTCCTTCCACTTATCCATCATCTCAACCACATGTGTGAAACCATCTCTACTGCCTCCACATGAGATCAATGCTCTTGAATCTTTGTTCTTTTGAAGGCTGGGCCCCTGAAATCTGAATCCCTTGGCTCATTAGCAAAGGGAATTGTATCTCTGCTACCTCACCCCGCACCCCTCCCCACCCCGCCTCTTACCTTCTCTGATAGCCACAGCATTTAGGTGGCTATTCCAGTTTAATGTCTGGTCAAGGGTGACCCCCAGGATGTTGAGGGTGGAGGATTTAGAGATGGTATTGTCATTGAAGGACAAGGGAAGATGGTTAGGCTCTTCCTTGTTGGAGATGATCATTGCCTGCCACTTGTGTGGCATGAATGTTACTTGCCACTTATCAGTCCAAGCCTGGATGTTGTCCAGGTCTTGCTGCATACCAGCATAGACTGCTTCATTATCCGAGGAATTGCAATCATCAGAGATGCTGATTGACCTGCTCTGTATTTCCAGCATCTTCTATTTTTCCTTGAATTTTCCAATATTTCCAGTTTTAACATGTTTTTGTTCCCTGTGGCCCATGTGGCAGATACAGTATGTTGTTTTTAACCATGTTTTTTATGATTTAGGTAGGAATAGATGCCTCAAATATTTGGCTCACGAGCGAAATATCTCTCGCCTTTGATTTGTCCAATGTTGACAGTTTGGGGTATCAGAGTTTATCCACGTTGATACTTTCACACTATGTTTCTTTATGAGAGCATGCATGTAGGAAGGATAATGAGGATGAAAAGAAACCAATTGCCATATGTACAGAAAAGCAAAATGCTCACTAAACGTTGTACAATAGGCCCAATCAGGCCAGTAGGTGGGTTGGTA
This sequence comes from Pristiophorus japonicus, assembly GCF_044704955.1. Classification (NCBI taxonomy): domain Eukaryota; kingdom Metazoa; phylum Chordata; class Chondrichthyes; family Pristiophoridae; genus Pristiophorus; species Pristiophorus japonicus. Next base: position 37,532,622 of record NC_091987.1, read on the forward strand.
TGCTGGGATATGCTTAGTTGTTTGCAAATAGGAGTGTGGCATCTGTTTGAGGAATGTTCACATGCCAGAGCCCTTTAAAATTTGAAGAGAATTGAGAACTGTGATGCTTTTTTTTCGATGAAAGACAAAGCTAATTTTATGAGTGGTCTATTCAACTGTTGTGTTACTGAAAGGCCTCCTACATTGACTACCCTGAATGATGGTTTTGTATCCTTCGGGTTAGTTATGCAATATTGAATGTTGAAGCTGGGTCCTTTCCAGTGACAATTTATTGAGCAGAAAGTGGACAGCGATCTGCACTTTCCCGAATAAACCATCCAGGCATGATGCAGACGCCTCAAAACCTCTGCATCCTTCCAAGGTTTAGACTCAAAATGCTACAAAGAAAAACTTATTATGTAAAGGTCAGTGGTGTCAGGAATGTATTTTTTGTTCTGTTTTGTTGTCAATTTTTGTTCCAATTTATTTTTGAATTGAGTAAAACGTCAAGTCAGGCACAGTTCAGTGATTGTCCTGACTGTGAAAACCCATTTCTGGCAAATCGGTGGATACAAAAGAAATGTGTTTTTTTTTCTTTATCTTCTTTGACAGGATCTTCAGTCAGAAATTGACGCTCACACTGACACTTACCATAACTTGGATGAGAATGGACAGAAAATACTTAAGGGTCTGGAGGGGGCAGAGGATGGGATTTTGCTACAGAGACGTCTTGATGACATGAATTTCCGTTGGACTGAACTCAGGAAAAAGTCGCTAAATATTAGGTAAGACCTTTCACCTGTGCTCATCTGGAAATAGTAAGATTTGCTTTTGAGTCCTGTGTAAAGGTAAGAGTTTAGTATTTCTGCCTTGAAATGTTACTTCAGAATTATTAGAAATCTGCAGTGGTGTTGCGATTTCTAAGATAAAAATTTGGACATCCTATTTCCCCTTGTAGCAGTCTGGTAAATGTAATGCATGGTGTGACACTAAGCATTACAGGCCACCGAAGAAAGTACCGTGGAACTATAGCCAAGCCACCTTCAGAAAACGGAAGGGAGAAAAACACGAAATGTAAAGGGACTGGGGGAAATGGGTCTTAATTAATCTCTGCAATCTGATTTATAATGGTTACAGTGGTAATCATAATGCACAAAAGAGAAAATCGTGATTATTGTGCCTCTTGCACTTCACAGTATGTCGCATTATTTTGGCATCTGATATTCCCCAGCGAGTCTGTAAGCTGGCTTCCAGAGTTGTACGTGTAGAAGCATCAAGAAAAACTCAGTCTTGTCACCATACAGGAATATCGTTTTTACCAGGAAAAGTATCTTTTTTAGTGGGCTGCTTCTTTTCATATGTGGCGGAAAGTCTCCCGTAGGAAAACTAATGATGGATTTTCCTGTCTTTGCGGAAAGCTAATGTATGCGGCATACACACTGAACTGCTGGATTTAGGACTCACTCTGCTGCCCCCTCTCCCACTGGAAATCACTCAACAGTGCAGTTGTTCTCTGGAGAACAATACAGTACTGTGTAGCAAGCAGCATTGTGTTTCTAATACTCATAAATCTCTGCTCAGCATTCTCACAGTGCCGGCACTGATATGCCAAAGGATTACATTTCAGGAATCCATTAACATGCTGTTAGAAACAGTTATCATTTCCATCCAATGATTCCGCCTTCAGGTTTCTTTGACTTTTTTTTTCTGCTGATTCCCTTAAACTGAACTTTTAATTCTGACCTCTTGTTCAGGAAGTTGAAACCTTTGCCACTTGTGAGATAGCTGGAAAAACTGAACAATTGAACATGTGCTGGAACTGAAAGCTTAGGTTCCAGACATATCCTTCTTTCCTTGAGTCCTTCAAGGACAATAGCATGGCACATTCTTTTATAAGCTGAATCTCAGCAGGATCAGGTTGGTTATGACATACCAGTGGGGAATAATCTTTTCAATGGTGCATATTTTTTCTTTTATTCTGAATGTCAAGGCTGTAAACAGCACACATCTGAAGCAGTAAACTTTAATTGCTTGTGGAAGTACCTCATTAATAAGTCAGAGAGCAGAATTCCTGCCTGAAGCTTGAGTGAAGCTGATGAGCCTCATTAACATTCAATATTAATGACACTTTAATAATGTTTCTTATATAAATCAATGCACCTTCTAAATGATACCGTACATTATGACTTGGGCGCTCTCAAAGGACAGTGAAATCTTTTGGGTTCCCTTTGTTAGTGAAAATAAATTCACATAGACTCTAATAAAGTAAGAGAGACAACTTTATTGCTAACAGAGCTCTGGGAGAAGAGTTGAGGTTCCGCGACCTGCGAAAACCTTCTTCCCGAGTGCCTTGTGCCGCGGGGTTATAAGCAGTTTACAGGTGGCGGAATACAATGATTTAAATTCATTTACATACAACCAATCAATCCATATGGCAATGCAATTCATTTACATACAACTTTTTAGTCCGAGTGAAACCTGATAGCATGGCGCGAGTTTGGGGGCCCTTCCTCTGTATCTTCTTTTGTGGTTAGTTATTCTGTTGCAAAGCTTTCTGTGAAACAGTGGCCTGCACCTAGCCAGGAGTTACTTGTTGCTGCAGAGTTCATATCAGGGACAGCAGATAGGCTTCTTGGTACAAAGTTCATTTAGTGATGGCTTTCCCCATCCTGCTTTGCTATGTCCAAAAATCCACTCCAACATCTCAATTTCCACTTTTATGTCAACAAAGATATTTGCTTGTCCACTGCCATGATGCTTGTCATTTAGAAATTTATGCGCATGCACACACACAATTCAGACACAGCAATAGATTAATTGACAAATATATTACACTGCCCGTCATAGACAGCAACAGACCACGGATGAAAACAACTATAATCACGTTACTATTAAGGAGCACATGACTCACATTTGTTGTCTTTGTTTTTGCACAGATACTGTTCGTGAGGCAGTTAAAGATAGCATGTTTTGAGCAATATTCGGGCCTGTCTGCATGTTAGATTTACACTAGAGCAGTGACATAAGGCCTGAACAAGGCCCGCCCAAGTGCCACTCAAAGGACCGTCAAGAAACCTGGCGGTACTTTGCCTGGAAGATTCCTCTAAAAGATCTGCCAGTACCGCCCGGCAGCAAAAAATCGACTTATGCCATGAACCTGGGCAGCAGCAGGCGGGAGCTCCCAATCTCGGCGGTCAATGCGATCCTCGCTAAAGTGCTGAGGATTGAGTCGGGGCCCAGGGAGGGAGAAACACTGAAAAATAAAAATTTACACAAAAGCAATCCACTGGAAAACTTCAGGGGATCCCATCCACCTAAATCGCTGAAAATAAATAAATAAAAGAAGTTCACTCACCTTTTTTGCAGGTCTTCTTACTTACCGTTGGAGTTAGACCTGCATCCACGCAGCGGTCCTTCCCCCTGCTACCGCCGACTTCCGCCCACACCAAACTCTCAGCTCAGCGGGAGGTCACTTACGCACCTTGCTCGCTAGCAGTTGTCAGCGGGCGGTTCCCAGCGGTCCTTCCCTCCTGCCGGCGGGAGGCCTACTGGAAAATGGCACCGAGGGGAGACCACCCAAAAAACTCGGCGGCAACCGACGACAGTGGACGGTAAAGCCACCAAGTTCGGGGCCTACATCTGTTGCAGTGTGAAACTTTCCAGTGCATTTTGCATGTTGTTGTCTTACTTTTTATTAAAATGAAGATAAAAAGAATTTGTGGCAGCAGATGTAACCTGAAATTTGCATTACTAATAATCTCATTGTGCCCTCCTCTGTGTATAAATGTAATAAGCTGTCCTGCTCTAGACCAATTCTGGTTGGTATCAGAAACCAAATTGTCACAGTGGTGCTGTCGGAATTGCTTGTCTGAAGTTGCTTAGTTGATTTTCTTTTTCTTTTTCTCCCATCTCCTTTCCTGTCCTGAAAGCACTGATTCATGTCCAGTTGTACTCACAGCCCTCCAGTAGCTGGTCTAATGTGAACCTGGGCACAGTGCCAGCAAGTGACTCAACCATGGGCATCACAGCCAACCCTGCTCCAGAAGGCATCCAAAGTCCATAAGTTTTTCTGTCCGGACTCACTGGAGAGTGATGAGGAGCTGGAACTCAAGCTGATTTTTTTTCCCTCTCCTTAGACTAGTGCTATGGGATCCCACTGTGGGTTCTTCTTAGATGAGGCTAGGGTTAGCTAACTCAGCACGGGCCAAGGATCAATCTGATCAGCACAGACCACAGGCACACCTGGAAGTGGAATTACCCATTGAGCCTCCAGGGAAGCAACTAGGGACTACTAAATGCTGACACTGGGTACAAACAGTAAAACAAAATGTTCAATTAATTTACAGTTAGAGCACAATCTCCGCAAAATAAATTGTCAACCAAGTCTGTATGAAGTAGGTATTCCTGATTTCAATGGGGTCTACACGTCATACATAGTTTTGATAAGGGATTTTCACATCAGTATTTTTTATTTGGTCTTTTTTGAAAACTAATAAAAGCAAACCTTGTCTTCCAGCGATGCGATGATTGCCTTGACACGGTATCAGGCACCCTACAGCATCCAAAGATGATTCCATTTCTTTATCCAGATGATATCAGTCTCTTATTTAAATAAATCCAATATACGGACTACTCCGTTATAATAGGATTTAGACTTGCTCTGAAGACAAAGCTTTTTTGCAAGTGCCTGTCAGTCACTCAGTCAAACCTGTAATCATTGCTAGACTGGTCACTCACACATTTCATTTATTTTATCTTTAGATGTTTTAACCCAGCTTGTATACCAATAAATAACACAAATCTGTTGTAAAAACACAAACATGTATTTTCGACTGGAGGACACAAACTGATTGCTCATTTTATTTCAAGTGGACATGCCATGTTTATAGATTTTGTTTCTATCACTGATATCTAATAGGATTTTTTTTGTTTCTCATGGTCAGCAGGTTTTCCTCTGGTGCACAGGTCCTGTTTGTGAAATAATAGTAATGTTCACAGAAATACCTGCCTGCACACATCACACGGACACACAGTATAAAATCCATTGTTTAGAGTTTGAAGGACATCGATCTCTTCCTGGAGGTGAAATCGGATTAGTTGCTTGTTTGCAGAAATCCCGAAAGTGGGGGCGGGGGCGGGAGAGTGCACTTTCCCAAACTGATCCCATCTCAGCCTCAGTGAATAGGTTAATTTTCCAGAGGTATTATGTCCCATAATACTTTAATCCATGTCTCAGTGGTGAGGGTTGCTCACTTTTTTTTTTCAATTTAGATTCGTACACATTTTAACTGTAAAGAGTAAAAATCCTATTAGCCTGTTCATATATTGATCAGATTAAGTAATTACTTGGCACACAGTTTTCAGCTGCTGTCAGTACTTTGAATTGCAAATGTGAATACTAATATTTTCAGCAAATGAAACGCAGTATTTTCAGCAGTGTGTCTTCGGTACAAGATGAAGGCATGCTGCAGCAAAAATTCACATGCAAGAGAGGCAGTATGTATTAGGTATGAGTGGTGCAGTATTCTGCTTTTTTTATTCACCAATTTCCAAGCGTGGCTACACAGGTGCTGGTCATCTTCCAGTACTTCACTCAACTGATACAATTCTTCATGTGTGAATCCAGACAATGAGCATCAGTCAGCTATTCAACTGCATGGGGCATTACAGCTAAGCCACTCTTGTCCTCATCTGTTCAGTTGTTGGATAGCGATTAGATCAGGAATTTTGGCTGATTTTCATCTACCCAGCTCAGGGCTTCTGAAGCCAGATGTTTCCGGCTCACTCAGCACAGGCCTTTTTAGACCTCCCTGGGCTGTATGGTTCAGCTGCTGACTGCCTCAACCAGCTGAGCCACCTGGACAGTGAAAGGTGTTTAAGGGCAGAAGCAGTATATGAACAACATACATATACGATCATCACTCATCGATTACTGCTGTTGGCCGTTCCTATTCCGACAGAAGTGTTGCGGATATGTTTTCACTAACGGTGCTTCAATGCCACAGGTACCAGTTAGCTGGAGGCATTAACTTATACTGCTGGCTCTGTAGTTAGACAAGCAAAGCATTTGCACAATCCGTGCTTGCGTCCAGGTGCTCACCAGTGCCCCTAGTGCTGCTTAGAGTGTTAGTGATGAAAAGCCAACAGAAGAGTTATTACTGCAGCCGCCCTGAGCTATGTCTTACACCACTTGCCAAAATGTGCTGCGTCATAACTTTAGCCACTTAATTTCCTTGTCATGACTGCTGGTTTAACGAAAGCCAGCAGTTCAACCCAGCCATTCGTCTACTTTCTTTTTTAATCATTTCCGTGAGAATAGTTCTTTCAACAAAATAATTTTGTATAGTTGCAATCTAAACAATAAATGGACAGCCTTAAAAACGTCGTCTGGTTTCTGACACAAGGTTAGGACAGCTGTTAACCATTGTGACCCAGCATCCGTTCTCGGATAATTGCTGATGGGGGAGAAGTTCATATGTGGACCAAGCAAACTGTTTTCAGCTTGAGTCGAACTGAGTGAGTCTCTATGAGTGACAAAAACCCTATTCAGAAAGCAAATGTATTGACAGAAAGATTCATCTTGTTCAAAAACTGGCAACATCAGATAGTAATAATTGACATTCTTTCTGCCATTAGGAGCCAGAAATAGACAGAGGATTGTTCATGGGCTATTAATAAAGATGTCAACTTCTTTTTGGTCTTTTACACATACTTATTATTAAATGATCTACTTGAATTATTGAATCAAGGAAAAAGTTATTTGGCTCAACAATTCACAGAGAAAATACTCATAGCTAACTTCAAGGGGTATTGATGTGCATTTTGAGATTTTTTGCATCGGCTCAGTTTGTGGAACAACCTGCTCTGACAACTCCGCTGCAGAACTGCCAAACTGGCTAATGGGAGAATTCATGAGGCAGCAGATGCAAGCATCTGTCACACAGATTTTTTTTTTCTGCAGATGTTTTTGTCTTTTTAAAACCGGTTTCCCTCCTCTCCTCGATGTGTCTGCTGGTACTGGCACCAAGAGCCCTTTGGTACATCACCAAAAGGGCTGTTCTTCACATGTGAACCTAAACAGTGATGTTGTTGCAGCTAAGCCAGACCTTGACACACCTGAGTTCCAGATAGGTGCACTATCTACTGAGGGTCATTAAATAGTAATCAGGAGCAGTCTCATCGACTCATTTTGTGCCTCTTTAATGTAGGGCAAGGAAGCGGATTGTAGAAAACTTCCTGTTACTCCGGCTGACATCAGTTAACAGCACAGTGCAGGAATCAAACCTGAAGGTGGGGAAATTGTCCTGCGCCCCGTTTGGGGCGTCTAATTCGAATTATGACTGCCTGGCGGGAGTCAGAGGGTAGAGCGGAAAATTCGGCTCTTTAACTTTTTCACTGCCTCTCAGTGCTTTGGGCGCCGTTTGAGGTGGTGTAAGGGCGGGTGTGCGTCGGGAGCGGGGTGGTGATGACGTCGGCGAGACGCAGATATGCCGCATCGCACTGATGCATAGCAGTGTCCCTCCCATTCACATTAAGGGGAGTGACACTGCGAGGCCTCCTTGGCGGCCACTGGGCCACGAGGGAGGGCTTCGGTTGGGTCAGCAACAGATAGCCTGGCACCCCCTCTTGGGGCCGCCATTGTCGGGCCAACTACAGAGCTGTCGGGGGGCACTCACCGGCGGTGGCTGCAGTCAATTTCCCTTGCGGGGTGGAAAATGGTTCGCTGCCGGTCGGTAAGGGGTTGGTGTACAGCGGACAATGAGTCAGAGCGGAAATACGGGGCGCAGTGGAATCCCAGGGGCAATTGCCGATGGCTTGCACCATCCGCCTGCCCCCGGTTGTAAAGGCCTTATCGCCCCATTACCGTCAACGGGCCTTAAAAAAGGGACAATTTCAGCCCTGATATCTTCCTGATCTGCCCAAAATCAGGCAGGATAGCAGCAGAAAAAAGGGCAAAATTGGGCAACTCACTGCCCCAATCTGAAATTCCTCTTCCGATTCCTGAAGGACCACCGCTGGCCATTCTTTCCTTGCACGCCACATACAAATGTTGGCTGAGTGGGTGGGCTCCAGATTACTGGCCCATTTCCCTTCCATCCACCCCTGCTGCCGCCACTACCCTGTACCACTTGATGAAGTCTGGCAGCAGTCGCTGGGGTAAAGGCAGGAAGGCTCCAAAGACTCCTGGTGGGGGAGAGAGGGCTTTATAGTGGCTTTGTCTCCCTCCATTTTGCCTTCGCAGCAATTAGCTCCTGAAGGACTCTGTCCCACCCAAGACTTACAGTAGGAGATTTGTTGCAGTTTTGGGGGATATTGTGCCTCTTCAATGAAGCTCACACCCCATCTGGTGCTGTAATGACTGTCCCACTGCAGTACCACATGAACGTTGCTCAGGGCTGCTGGAAGGCTCCCAAGGGTTTTTACACAGGCATAAGGAAAAATGGACACTGAGCCAAAGATGGAGATATTAGGAGTGGTGACCATAAGTTTGATCAAAGAGGTTGGTTTTAAGGAGTGTCAAAGGAGGAGATGGCATTGAAGGGATAGAGTGATTTAGTGACGGAATTCCAGAGGACGGAGCCTGGACAGCTGAAGGCATGCTTTAATAATAGTGGAGTGAAGTGAGGGTGCAAAGGAATAGATAATTTGGTGGTTGTAGGGATGGAGGAGGTTGCAAAGCTGGGGAAGTGTGGGGCCATGAAGGGGTTTAAACATGGCAACGAGAATTTAAAATTTGAAACATTGAGGGAGCGAGAACCAATATAGGTCAGCGAGGACAGTGGTGTTGAGCAAGCAGGACGGTGCAGAATTGGAGAAGGGCAGCAGAGTATTTTGATAGACTGCAGTTTACAGAGGATGGAGGAATTGGCCATCATAACAATGGAATAGTTGAGTCTGGAGATGATAAAGGAATGGATGAGGATTTCAACAGCAGATGGTCTGAGTAAGGAGTGGAGGGGAGTGATATTAATAGGCTATGTTTGTGATGGATATGTGGGCAGAAGCTCAGCTCAGGGTTTAATCAAATGCTGAGTTTGTGAACATTCTGGTTCAGCTTCAGACAGTGGCTGTAGAGAGGGATAAAGTTGGGGGCATTATAGAAGGTTTATGGCAGGGGCAGAAGATGGTGGCTTTAGGCTTTCCAGTGTCTGCTGGAAATTGCACTCATCCAAGACTAGACGTTGGATAAGCAGTCTGAGAGCACAGAAGGGGGTGAGGGGGTGGGAATCAAGAGAGATGGAGGAAAACTAGATCTGGGTGTCATCAACCTAGACATGGAAGCTGATCCCATGCGTGTGGATGATGTCACTAAGGGACAGCTGCAGATCAAGAAGTAGAGGGGAATAAGGATAAGACCTTGAGGGTCTCCTCAGCTGATGGTGCGATGGTGGTAATAAAAGCCATTGCTGGAGATGCTTTGGCTACAATCAGGTACGTACTAGTAGAATCAAGGAAAAGCAATCCCCCTGAGCTGGACCGTAGAGAAGTGTTGGAGGAGGATGGTGTGGTTGACAGTGTTGAAGACTTTATAGAGGTTGTTGAGGATATGTAGGGATAATGCCATAGTCACTGTCACAGTCACAGAAAATGTCATTTATGAATTTGGTGTGGGTTATTTCATGCTGTGGGAGGGGTGGGAACCTGATTGGAGAGATTTAGACAGGGAGTTTACGGGACAGCTGGATGCAGATGTGGAAAGCAACATTTTTAAGGACTTTGGATATAGGGAGGCTGGAATTAGGAGATGATTTTGTCACAGAAAGGATTTGGAAAAAGAGTTACATTTAAAGGCTGTGTTTTAAAGCAAAATGCCTCCCGTTAGTCCACAGAGGGGCTAACGGGAGGCACACACTATGCGAATTTCTCCTCAAATGTGACTAAAATGCTAATTTTCCTCAAAGACTGCAATCAATAAGCAGTTCATTAGCCTATCTTTATTATCTATAAACACCTTACACTACATTGTGTTGGAAGCTCTCTGATTCTGGGTGGTCACCAGCCTGTATCTGATGTAGGCTTTCCTCGTGAATTGTGAGCAGGAAGATTTTTTTAAAAAGAGGCACACATTAAGTCAGGTTTTTAAACAGAAAGCTCTCTGGGCAAGCGTTCACCAGGCTCAAAAGGAGAATGCATGAGGGGTATTAAGTAAAGCAAGATAACTGATGTGTGTCATTATTTTATATAATTGTGCAAAGACAAGTTGTACCTATTGAATTTAGAGATTATCAATACTGTTGTTTTGTATATTTACTTGCTATTAAATAAAGCAACTTAAGAATTCAGATCTAACCTCATCTCAGAAAGTGCTTTCTTGTTCCACTTTCAAAAAGATTATAAATGAAGGTGGGGCACGTGTGAAAACACAAATATCCGGTTCAGATCACAAGGAGGGTGATTACACCCCTGGGTTACAGTATTGTGTAGTTAGATATTGGGCAGTGTGTGTGAACACTGGCACATAAGGGGCAGAGATCCCTTCACTTGAGCAACTGTTGCCACCCAAGAAGGTATCTGTGGCAGACCCGAATTTATAACCATTTAGAGGAGGGGATGATGATGGCAGTTTTAAAAGGGAAGGGAAACAGGGCCGGAGGAGTGGGAACAATTTGCAATGTAAGTTAGCATGGGAGCCAGGAAGGGAAATTGGATTGCTGGCAGTTTAGTGAGAATGGGTTCGAGGGAGCAGGGAGTGAGTTCATGGATGAGATACATGGATGTCTCTCCAACATTCGATATTTCTCTCTAAAAGTATCTGAAGTACGTCAGAGAAAACAGGTCAATATTGCTAGAACCTTCACATCTGTAGCAACAGCATGAGTTTAGCAGAGCTCACTCAAGATCCTTAGCCTTCTTAAGCTCACAGAGGTCCTCTATCACCAGGCCATTAAGCCAGTACCTACAGGTCAGCCAATGTCCATTTGATTCAAGAAAGATAAGATTAGATTGAGCCATCCATGTCATCTCCCCATATTGTTATCTTTTCTGCATCAAGTAGTTAGATGTGTAATCATTGTCACACAGTATGATTTTCATATTATTTTCAGATAATTATCGGGAGCTGGAAACTCTTGGAATTATAGCTGTTGTAATTTACTGCTTCATTGGTCCGGAAAGTTTTGTGACGAGTATCTGCATGGAAGTCATCAGGATTGGGCCCTCAAATTAATGTTCAGTGTAGTGCTAAATAACAGAATGTTCTGTATCTGCAAAAATTGATTGGCAAAAATATTGTGGCAAAATTTATTTTGTGAATTTTGTGGCTTGAACCCATTGGGCTAGAATTTCCATAAAACCTGCCACTGCCGAATTGCCGCCCAAAAGATCGCGAAGATTCTTAAATTAACGCCGATGTAAAATTGCACTGAAAAAGGAAAAAATACCGCCCAGTGAGAAAAATTCATCTTACACGCAGATTCCAGGCAGAAAACGCGATCCTGGGCAAATTGGGTGGTTCTTAATCAAAATGGGCATTTTAGACCGAGGCTGCAGGTTGGGCCTAGGGAGGGGGGAAACACAAAAAATATTTTTTCCAAAAAACATAAAATAAAAAATCAGAAAACATTCTCAGGACCCTTTTTAACTTAATCGCTGTAAAAGAATTTTCAAGGAATTATAAAAACACTAATTTACCTTTTTTTACAGGTCTACTTACCAACTGCCCAGCTCCGGCTGCTTTCCATGGCCGTTTTTTTCAATCTTACCTACGGGTCACTGCTGAGCCCAAAGCTGGGCGGTAGTGGTTTTTGCGCTGGTGTATGCCGGCGATCCGCTCCCAAGCAGTATTTTGAAACCGCCGGTGGAACTCTTTTTGAACTGGAGTAGTTTTCCACCGAAAATTAGCACTACCGCCGAGAAAACCGGCGGAAATGGAGTGGAAATTTTAGCCCATTGTGTTAGATGCTTGTAGTTTTTTGATGCAAATTGTTAATGGATTTGATACTTTTCAAAGGCAAAGATTTTTGTCCCATTGTTTTTCTCCTTTCCTCCTGGAGACATTGAGTCTTTACTGGGGTATGGGTGCTGCCAGCCTTGCAGTATCTCTTTGTGTGTGAAGCTGGACAGGCATTCTAATGCCTACCCAACCATGAAAGTAATAGACCTGCCTGATTATGTTCCCTCCTAACTCCCTCACCCGTGCCTTTTCCAGTAAGGGTCACTGTATGACAACAATCAGGAGCGAAAACCTTGGCTGACTTTTGTTCCCCATCACTACCCAAAGGGCATTGAAGCCAATGGTTGTATCTCAACTAACTAAGAATCAATGGTTGGACCTTCTGAATCTATGTTTAATGTTGCATCAGCCAGTACCTGTACCACCTGGTCAGGAGACAGCAGGTAAAGCTTTCTATAGAATTGTAGCTGACACTGACTCCATGAGCCAAGCTGTATGTGCAACACCAGCACAAAATTTATGTTGTTTGTTTTATTTGTAAAGAAAACAAAGCATTTTAGGCAAAAATAGAAAATAATCTATAGTAAACTAGCACAAAATATAAAAACAGATAGCAAGAGTTTCTGTAGGTAAAGAAAAAGGAAAAGAGTGGCTAAAGTAAATGTTGGTCCCTGAGAGGATGAGACCGGGGAATTAGTAATGGGGAACATGGAGATGGCAGAAACTCTGAACAAATATTTTGTATCAGTCTTTACGGTAGAGGACACTAACAATATTTCAACAGTGGATAGTCAAGGGGCTATAGGGGGGGAGGAACTTAACACAATCACAATCACTAAGGAGTTGGTACTCAGTAAGATAATGGGACTAAAGGCAGATAAATCCCCTGGAACTGATGGCTTGCATCCTAGGGTCTTAAGAGAAGTAGCAGTCGGGCTTGTGGATGCATTGGTTGTAATTTACCAAAATTCCGTGGATTCTAGGGATGTCCCAGCTGATTGGAAAACTGCAAATGTAATGCCCCTATTTAAAAAAGGAGGTAGACAAAAAGCAGGAAACTATAGACTAGTTAGCCTAACATCTGTGGTTGGGAAAATGTTGGCGTCCATTATTAAAGAAGCAGTAGCAGGACATTTGGAAAAGCAAAACTCGGTCAGGCAGAGTCAGCCTGGATTTATGAAGGAGAAGACATGTTTGACAAATTTGCTGGAATTCTTTGAGGATGTAACGAGCAGGGTGGATAAAGAGGAACCAGTGGATGTGGTGTATTTGGACTTCCATAAGCATTTGACAAGGTACTACAGAAAAGGTTACTGCACAAGATAAAAGTTCACAGGATTGGTGGTAATATATTAGCATGGATAGAGAATTGGCTAACTAACAGAAAACATAGAGTTGGGATAAATGGTTCATTCTCTGGTTGGCACCCAGTAACTAGTGGGGTGCCGCAGGAAACATAGAAACATAGAAAATAGGTGCAGGAGTAGGCCATTCAGCCCTTCGAGCCTGCACCGCCATTCAATGAGTTCATGGCTGAACATGCAACTTCAGGACCCCATTCCTGCTTTCTCACCATACCCCTTGATCCCCCTAGTAGTAAGGACTACATCTAACTCCTTTTTGAATATATTTAGTGAATTGGCCTCAACAACTTCCTGTGGTAGAGAATTCCACAGGTTCACCACTCTCTGGGTGAAGAAGTTTCTCCTCATCTCAGTCCTAAATAGCTTACCCCTTATCCTCAGACTGTGACCCCTGGTTCTGGACTTCCCCAACATTGGGAACATTCTTCCTGCATCTAACCTGTCTAAACCCGTCAGAATTTTAAACGTTTCTATGAGATCCCCTCTCATTCTTCTGAACTCCAGTGAATACAAGCCCAGTTGATCCAGTCTTTCTTGATATGTCAGTCCCGCCATCCCGAGAATCAGTCTGGTGAACCTTCGCTGCACTCCCTCAATAGCAAGAATGTCCTTCCTCAAGTTAAGAGACCAAAACTGTACACAATACTCCAGGTGTGGCCTCACCAAGGCCCTGTACAACTGTAGTAAACCCTCCCTGCCCCTGTACTCAAATCCCCTCGCTATGAAGGCCAACATGCCATTTGCTTTCTTAACCGCCTGCTGTACCTGCATGCCAACCTTCAATGATTGATGTACCATGACACCCAGGTCTCGTTGCACCTCCCCTTTTCCTAATCTGTCACCATTCAAATAATAGTCTGTCTCTCTGTTTTTACCACCAAAGTGGATAACCTCACATTTATCCACATTATACTTCATCTGCCATACATTTGCCCACTCACCAAACCTATCCAAGTCACTCTGCAGCCTCATAGCATCCACCGCGCAGCTCACACTGTGACCCCAGTGCTGGGACCCCAACTATTTACAATCTATATTAATGACTTGGAAGAAGGAACTGAGTGTAACGTAGCCAAGTTTGCTGACGAGACCAAGATGGGAGGAAAAGCAATTTGTGAGGGGGACACAAAAAAATCTGCAAAAGGACATAGACAGGCTAAGTGAGTGGGCAAAAATTTGGCAGATGGAGTATAATGTTGGAAAGTGGGAGGTCATGCACTTTGGCAGAAAAAAAATCAAAGAGCAAGTTATTATTTAAATGGAGAAAGATTGCAAAGTACTGCAGTACAGCGGGACCTGGGGGTACTTGTGCATGAAACACAAAAGGAAAGTATGCAGGTAAAGTAAGTGATCAGGAAGGCCAATGGAATCTTGGTCTTTATTGCAAAGGGGATGGAGTATAAAAGCAGGGAGGTCTTGCTACAGCTATACAGATTGTTGGTGAGGCCATACCTGGAATACTGCATGCAGTTTTGGTTTCCATATTTAAGAAAGGATATATTTGCTTTGGAGGCAGTTCAGAGAAGGTTCACTAGGTTGATCCCGGGGATGAGTGGGTTGACGTTTGAGGAAAGGTTGAGTAGATTGGGCCTCTACTCATTGGAATTCAGAAGAATGAGAGGTGATCTTATCAAAACACATAAGATTATGAAGGGGCTTGACAAGGTGGATGCAGAGAGGATGTTTCCACTGAACTGGAGGGCATGATCTTAGAATAAGGGGTAGCCCATTTAAAACAGAGATGAGGAGAAATTTCTTCTCTGAGGGTTGTAAATCTGTGGAATTCGCTGCCTCAGAGAGCTGCAGAACTGAATACATTTCAGACAGAAATAGACAGTTTCTTAAACGATAAGGGGATAAGGTGTTATGGGGAGCGGGCGGGGAAGTGGAGCTGAGTCCATGATCAGATCAGCCATGATATTATTGAATGGCGGAGCGGGCTCGAGGGGCCATATTGCCTACTCCTGCTTCAGTTTCTTATGTTCTTATAAGTTTTGGAATCTTCATTTATATGGAGAGCGCTGTAAATAATATTCAGTGGTTTGGTATATTTCTCATCACAAACTTTGCAGAGATAATTTGAATTGATTATACAAAACAAAAAAGTCTGCGTTTGAATAGTGTGCTGGAAGAGGTTTTATGGTAGTTGTTTTGGTAAATTGGTACTTGGAAACACAATAGAAACATTTTACAGCCAAATAAGGTCAGTTTGTTGCAATTAGTAGCTCCAGCCATTTTGTACAGCCAAGTTGTTGTTGTTATATGGGTGAACACAATACTGAAGGACTTTTTTTTGACCTTTTAGAGCCTGTTTGGAAACAAGTGCCGAGCAGTGGAAGCGGCTACAGATCTCTCTCCAGGACTTACTGGCATGGCTAAATTTGAAAAATGATGAACTGACGAGACAAATGCCTGTTGGTGGTGATGTTCCCACTGTACAACAGCAGAATGATGTTCACCGAGTAAGGAAAAATCTATATTTTCATTGCTCCTCACTTTTATCATAGCTCCATGTCTGCCTGCAAGGACTGATTGGTTTTGCCAAACAAATGTCAGCTCTTACATTTTTGAGCAATATATAGCCTTCTTAGTTAGATTATTAATTAATCACTGTAACTAACAAAGGATGTTTAGCTTGCCAACTTCATTCTGTGTAAAATTAATGACTGCAATATAATAAATAGCAACACGTAGGGATACTGTACTCGATGATGAAAAGCATGTTTGTGTTTTGCTTACAACATTGGAAATTTAATCCACAAAGCTTCTGGAGTGACCCTGGGAAGTGCACAGTATATTAAATTTGCATTTTAGCCAAAAAAAGAAACAATGCACTTTTGTTGGCCTACATGCTTTCATTTTCTTTCACTTATTTAATTAAGCCACAACATTAAAGGGCTCAATTTTCGCCAGTGATTTGCGCATTTTATTGGCTTAGTTTTTTTTTTGCGTCATAGGGGGCGTAACCTGATGTCTGCGCCAGTTTTTGTCAATTATGTAAGTTTGCCCCCCAAAAAATTCCCCTCGGTTGACATATGTGACCACTCCCGAAAAACCTTCTGGTGAGTTAAGAAAAACCAGCGTACATTGTAAAATCTGCGCAGAAAGACGCCATTGTTTTTCAGCAAAGTTTTGGAAGGAGTCAAAGACACTTAAATATGCATAATAAACATTTTTTATAATTACTTTATAATGCAGTAATTGGAAGTTTGATGGAATTCTGTAAGTTTTCATTTTTTTTCCAACTGACACGCCACCACCAAATGTGTGCAAACAGGGCTCGAGGGTCGGAGCGTCGGCTGGCAGAATCGGTCCCGCTCTCGGACACAGGGGCTCGGGGCTCGGCTGCAAAAGAAGCTCAGGGGGGCGGTGAGGGGGGCTGTGGAAGGCATACAGAAGGCATCAGAAGCCTGCACTACCCATCAAATGTAGGTTGCGGGTGGGGGTGGGGGGGGCGTGCAGGGGGTGGTGAGGGGTTCCTGATCACTGCACCTGCTCAGTCAAGGGTGTGGTCCATACAGACCTTGTGGGGAGGGAGAACAAAGAACCTTGTCCTGCCTGCCATTTTGAGCTTTTTGCAAAGGTAAAATTTAAGCATGGGGGCAATACTGACAATGCCTTACCTTGTGCAAGCCTTTTGCATGATGGTGCTACGTAGGAGACAATTGATTCGACCTGCAACCTAGAAGCATCGGGAGGACTGCTTTGTCAGTTGAAGTGAAGGTTGCAGCTGCACTTTCATTCTACGCATCTGGATTGTTCCAAGCTACAACTGGGGATGTGTGCGCCATTTCTCAACATGCAACACATGTCTGCATTTGGCAGGTGACTGCTGCACTATATGCCCGGAGGAATGACTACATAAAGTTCCCCATGACCGCCCAGGCACTGTGTGACAGGGCTGTGGGCTTCTCCAGGATTGTTGGTTTCCCAAAGGTACAGGGCTGCATTGATTGTACCCACATTGCCTTGCGAGCACCTTTGGAGAATTCTGAGATGTACAGGAACAGAAAAGGCATCCACTCCATTAATGTGTTGCTTGTGTGTGACGACATGCATCGCATCATGTCAGTTGATGCAAGCTACCCCTGGAGCATCCATGATGCGTTCATCCTATGTGAGAGCGTTATATCTGCCATGTTTCAGCAACAGCCAGAAGGGCAGAGCTGGCTACTGGGAGACAAAGGGTACGGCCTCACCACCTGGCTCATGACGCCCCTCGGCGTAACCCATACGGAAGCTGACTGGGAATACAATATGTCAAGCATTGTGACGTGCAGCATAATGGAGAGGATAATTGGAAACTTGAAACAGCGTTTCTGATGCTTGGACCATTCCAGAGACTACTTGCAATACTCCCCTGAGATTGTCGGTCAGTTGTGTGCTGCATGCTGCATAACTTAGCCATCATGAGGCAGCAGCAGCTGGTAGTAGAAGACCCACCTGAGGTGAGAGTGGCTGGTGATGAGGAGGAAGATGCAGATGATGAGGACGAGGAAGCCATGCAACTACCTGAACCCGGAGCATGACAGCAGAGCAGGGCGGGCCGTTGTGCCCCTTTAACGATTGCTCGAACCTTGCACCAGCAGCTCAGCTGTGAACGCTTTGCTGCCTGAAGGCTCAACGGCAACTATTCCACATGGACCATGTTTACTGTTTGGACCTGTTCCGTAATGTTGTGTTGTGTTAATGGAACAAATGATGGAAATGATTCTTGTTTACTTCAAAAAGTTGTGCTAATAATGGAACAAATAATCAAAATGATTCAGTTATAATTTTAAATATATTTTATTCAAAAGTTTAACAAACATTTGTTTGTACTTAATTTAACTTTAATAAACATATTCTTGTATCAATCTTTAAAGTTTTTACTTAAGATCACTTCCAAACTTTAAGATCACTTACAAACTCTAAGTTCACTTAAAAACTTTAGGATCACTTCCTAACTTTTACTAACTTGTAAATTTACATAACTTTCAAAAAACTTCTGTTTTGAGAACAGTTACAACAGTAACAACAATAATAATAACAACAACAACAGCAGCAGCAAAGAAAGGCTGCACCCATCTCTCCTCCACCTTATACTAAGACCACCCACTGCGCTTGGTCTTGGTGACTCCACCACTCCTGCCCTTAGGCGGTGGCACAGCATTTCTCGGGTCGGTAACAAGCTTATTCTTTCGAACATCTTGGGTAATGTGCACTTCTTGATTGGGGCGGGGGTGGGGGGGTGGTGGCTGGGCGCAGCCGGTAATGTGGAAGGCCCAGCTTGGGCCTCTTCAGAGGCTCGTCTGGGGATTAGAGTGGGAGTGGCAGTTCATTCTGTCAATGGGCGCTGACTGATATATTCCTTCCCTCATGTTCCTGGACAGCATTCCCATTTCTCGTGAGAGTGTTGTTACTTCTGCCGACAGTCCCAATGCCTCATCACCCACCCCACTGATGTTGTCCCAGGAGTGATCGGGTAAGGTCAGTGCTCTCCGCACTCATTGCCATCATCTGAACCACATCTGTTAGATCCTGTACCTTAGGAGAGCGCTGTCGAGCTCTCTTTCCCCTCCTCACCCTGGGTGTGCCTCGCTGCACCTCACTGGGACCCGCAGCCTCGAACGGTGGGACCCTGGGTGTGCCTCGCTGCACCCCACAGGAATCCCCAGCC
Source organism: Pristiophorus japonicus (assembly GCF_044704955.1). Lineage (NCBI taxonomy): Eukaryota > Metazoa > Chordata > Chondrichthyes > Pristiophoridae > Pristiophorus > Pristiophorus japonicus. The sequence goes on from NC_091987.1 coordinate 37,551,517, forward strand.
TTGGGAAACCATGGAATCTCCCACCAACGCTCAAACCACTCAGGGAAGGGGCTGGCACCTCAATGGGTGGCACCTGCACCTCCTCCAAAGTGAGTACAACAGTGGGGACTTCATCCATCCCCTCCCTATCCCCCTCATCCCCATGCTTTTAGTCTGGAAGGTGGGATTGGAAGATGTTCTCCTCTTCAGACTTGTCCTCGTCTGAATAATCTTCTGCATTGTCAAAGTTGGCCTCAAGTTCTGTAAAATATAACAGAACTAACCAATGGTTAGCAGCAGAGGAGAGGGCAGGGTGGGTGACATGAGTAGGCACGCACAGCGCAGGCAGCAGGCTCATTTGAAGGACCACGATGAATGATAGCACATTGCATCAACCAAAGTGTAGCTGAGGGAGACATCCCCATGAACCGAAGCATGGCAAGCCCGCGCAGTTAGCAAAGCCAGACTGTGGAATTTGCAGGACTTGCCCTCTTCCTCGAGTGTGGGCCCAGCTTGTGCAGTGGTGCAAGAGATAGTCTGACTCCATTTACTTCAGTGTCAGTTTGGGTCTTAACACCTAATTTAACAACACACAAGTTCAGCGCCAGCGCGAGGTAGAAACTGTAGTGTGAGCCCATGCCTAATTAAATTGTGAGGGTCGCTGCATTGATGGGTCCAGGCAGGACCCTCAAAGCAGCGACCCTCTCTTCCAAGGGTGTCAGTGGGTGCAGATTTGCCGATCCTCCTCCTGTTCGAGTTCTTTTTCGTTGCTTGTGTGCCACTTTCCTCTGCAAAGACAAAAATATAACTTTTTAGAGAGTGTGTCTTTCTGCTAGGTGGAACATATACAGATGGTCACATTTACAATTGCAATTCCATTGAAAAATGAAAATATTACTTACACTTACTTCTTGACCAAGATCCTGCCACTTTTTTTTGCCCTGGCCTCCAGATCTCGGGGTGGTCACCATTACACAGTAATCTTCTGCAAGTTGGTTCCAGCGTTTCTTCATTTCTTTGGGTGGAACTTTTATGTGACCTCTGCTGGTGTCCAGCTCTTGCCTTCCGCCCTCAATCACAGTAACTAGTGCCCCCACTTCATTCTGTAAAAGATTCTTGGTCCTTGCGCCACGTTGCATCTTGTATTTCAGCTCCAATTTTTCCAAAGATAATTAAAGTTCTCACACACACAACTGGCTCTTTAAAAATGGCCGATTGCAGACCGGGAGCTGTACTATGCATGCGCGCCCATAGGAATCATATCAAAAACGTCATTTTTATTTTATGCGCATGCGCAGAAGGGACAGCTTCATTTTTCGGCACAGACATTAGTCTCCACCCCCCGAGGCTACAGGACAGGCTGCGCGGCGCCAATTTAAAAAAATAGAGCGGGGAAATTTGGCACATTTATTTTTGGAGCAGTTCTGGCCTAGAAAAACGGGCGTAACTCTGGCAAAATGCCAAAAAAAACGGCTTTGGGCAAAATTGAGCCTCAAGAGTTCGGGACAAAAGCTGAAATACCTCAAATAGGAAACTTTATTATGGATTAAGTATGGAATGGAAGCTATGTGCTCTACATTGATCAATGCCAGTAAACCCTTTCAAGAAAAATTGCCTACTGCTATATTCACACTCCAACTGTAGCATGAATGTAGCAGCTTTGCACCAATTCTGTAGTTATCATGTAAATGCAGCCTGAATCCACAAGGCGAAGGTACGACCTGACACTGACATGATGCAGAATGAGTCTCCCTGTAGGAGATAGTCTGACTCCACTTACTTCAGTGTCAGTTTGGGTCTTAATACCCAATTTAACAACACACAAGTTTAGCGTCAGTGCGAGATAGAAACTGTAGTGTGAGCCCATACCTAATTAAATTGTGAATTGGCTGAAAGAGAGAAATAATTTCTTGCAAGAGGCTAAAACAGTTGTGGACAGGAATTTCCTAATACAAGCTATTCCACACTGGGGAGAGACGGCATCTGTTGAATATTGACAAAAGATCCGGGGCTGGAGTTTTGGCCTTCTACTGCCCCTCTTAGCGCCCCGGAGGGGCGGCGATGGCGGCGGAAAGCACTTGCGCCTGGGTGGCCAGCTCCAAGCCGGCATCGACAGGGCGCGGAGCAGTACCGCCCAGAAGTGGCGAGCCGGTGTGGAACGCCCCTGGTTGCGACACCAGCTCGATTTTTGGTTGCCACCCAACCCTTAGCATGTCCTGGTGGGAATGCCTGTGAAAGCAGGCATTCCCAGCTGTAGCGGCCACAGTGAGGTAAGTAATGTCAGCCTCACGTAAGTGTGATTGTTTAAAAATATATATTTTTTGTGATTTATGTTGTGATGGCTTAAGCTATGTATTGGGAATGTTTTTCGTGGGGTTTTTGTTCCCCCCCAGGCCTCTGTTATTGCGTTCCGAGGCTGGCTCTATCACTTGGGATATTCCCTTGCTCAGTCGGCCTAGTGCCCTAAAAGAAGCATGCAATGCCTCCCTCCGTGCCCCACTCCAAACTCTGGGCCCAGCTGGTGAATTTTGCAGCAGTAGACGCAAACCATTTGCCGGTGCAAAATTTACCGTTCTGCCCGGGACACCACCCCAACTGAGACCCGACCAAATTTCTCACCTGCATATTGAATGCTGATAGCTGGGTTTTGTGTTGATTTGGCTGTAATTTTCCTGAGTAATATGTTTCGAAAACATGTTTCTTTTTTCTTAATTTTCTCCCCTCCCTTCCAAAATAAGTTGGCCAGAATGTTCTGAAAATTTTCAGGGTAACTGCAATGCAAGAGCAGTGTGGTGCTGTATTTTTTGCGAAGAAATTTGAGTGCAACTGATTTGCGCCGGATTTACGTTGAAACATTGGATCGTGCAAATTTCCTCGATCGTTTGCAAAGCTTTGAATGATAAAACTCTGCTGCTCATTTACATAACTCCGACTCCACGCAAGAGACCACTCATTCGAGTTTGTGCATTTACATCAATAATGCACTGGTGTAGATTTCCGCCCAAATATTTAGGCAGAGTAGGGCCCAAACTCACCTGGTATCAGAGATTCCTGCAGTTTGATAGTGATTTTCTTCACAATTTTCTTTTAATTTATCTTACCGAGACCTGCACGATGCTTAACCAAAGGCTGTCTCAGTGGACCCAAAATGTTTTTACCCCCATTCTGCCACACACTAAGTCCTAAGCAGCTGGAATAGTGTTTTCAATGGGCATAATAATGGGAAACAAAGAGTAGCATCAGAGACAAGAGACTCTGAGAGTGAAGTGCCAAGGCAGAAGACAGCAGCCCACTTGATATTACACCTACTGGTGACATTGTATTAGCCCTTGTTTTACGCTGGTTTTTAAGGCCAGGGTAGGAAAATAAAATCTGCAGGAAATTTGGGCGTAAATTTCATTGGCAAGATTGCCCTAAAGCCTTAGAATCATAGAATCATAGAGTGGTTACAGCACGGAAGAAGGCCATTCGGCCCGTTGAGCCCATGCTGATTCTCAGCTAGTCCCACTCCCCTGCCCTTTCCCCGTAGCCCTGCAATTTATTTTCCTTCAAATACTTACCCAACTCCCTTTTGAAAGATAAAATTGAGTCTGCCTCCACCACACTTTCCGGCAGTGCATTCCAAATTTTAACCATTCACTGCATAAAATCATTTTTTCTTGCATCGTCTTTGGTTCTTTTGTCAATCATCTTAAACCTGTGTCCTCTGGTTCTCGACCCTTCTGCCAATGGGAACAGTTTCTCTCTATCTACTCTGTCCAAACCCCTCATGATTTTGAACACCTCTATCAAATCTCCTCTCAATTTTCCCTGCTCCAAGGAGAACAGCCTCAACTTCTCCAGTCTATCAATGCAACTGAAGTCCCTCATTCCTGGAATCACTCGTAAATCTTTTCTGCACCTTCTCTAAGGCCTTCATGTCCTTCCTAAAGTGTGGTGCCCAGATTTGGACTCAATACTCCAATTGGGGCGGTTCCACACATGCCATAAGCCCACTGGTACAACACGCAACTGGTCACTCTTATATGAACAGAGACAGTGAATGTCAACAGGCCATTTGACTACAGAGGAGATCACAGCTGAGCCTGATCCTGTCCCGGGCAAATTAATAAGAACAAGGATTTAAACTTTATATGTGGCCTGCAAAGACAAGAAGCTTGAACACATCTGTCCTACAAGAAGCTTTGTACCTCTTTCCAGTTGGGTACAGAATGTGGCACAAGGGGTGTCATACCTGCTAACCATGGTGCTGAGTATGGCATCAAAATGACACCTTTTTGATGTAGAGTGTGGCATGAAACCAATCGGCCATACAGTGTTACTATGAGAATTACATAGCAAGGGGACGAGTGAGACATGAAACTTAAACAGATTCAGCTGCTCCATTAACTTTTAGTTTGGAAAACTCCACATTAAAAAAAGTTCAATTTGAACTATTATTGACATTGTTATTTGGAAGGTTTTATCCCCATCAGATTACATTCTGCAGAAAGTTTTCCAATATGTTTGGTATTGTATAGTTATATAACGTGGGCTACAAAATACACAATGTAATACATCTGCAGTGGTACAATTCCTGCAGTTTCAGTTGTATTTCTCTGCTGCTGTGGCTGATGACTTATTTTCAATACTGTGCTATACTGCTTCTAGACTTTCAAGCGGGAGTTGAAGGCTAAGGAACCAGTGATCATGAGTGCATTGGACACAGTGCATCTGTTCTTGGCTGAGCAGCCTATTGAAGGACCTGAAACTCTTTTGTCATCACCGAAAGGTAATTATTCGAACTTGTGTCCAGAATCCCAGTAATTGGTTAATTACTATTCAGTCACTGCAGTATTATTTGGGGACAGTTATGCTTGATTACAGATCTCTTAATTATATGATAAGGCTCCGTGTTCTCCCCAGGCCCAAATACATGGGATTAAATAATTTGATATCCTTGCTGCTCCAGACTATTTTGAAAGAATAACTTGAGATAGTTATTTGGAGGGTTTTGATAGATTAAGTGAATGGATTTCAATGTAAGCAAATGTGAGGTTATCCACTTTGGACCTAAAGAGGTATGTGATTCTTACTGAAATATAAGTGAGACTTGACAACTGCATCACCCAAAGGATTTTATTTGGTACCTGGGGGTGTTTTATTTTTCATTTTAAATTTAAATGCGTTTTTGTTGAGTCAAGTGACTGGTCCTAAGCTTGATTCGTGTAGCCTGTGGGGAGAAATTGGGTGCATTTGCGCCTCCCCTTAGCATCTCCGAGAGGCGCAAATGAGTTAACGACCGGGTGCGGCGCTGTTAATGACTCCCGCCTCACGATTTTAACCATGCTTCAGCTGATTTTAAATGGCAGAAGTATCCACTCTCATCAGACCTTGGATTTAATTTGAATATTCCATCTCTTCACAAAAATGTTGCAAAATATTAATACATTTTGTAAGATTATGTTAGTATTTACTTGTATCATAATCATCTAGTGCTATATTCAAAATTAATAACAATAAACAACTAATTAAACTGTGCACTATAAATAAAAGAATATTTAGGTTAAGTCCATGGTGTAGGTCAAACATCTCACAGCAATAATCCCAATTGAGTGGAAGCACTTTTTCACCAGACCCTTTCTATTGACATTCATCTCCCTTTTCTCAATATCCGTGTCTGTACATCTGAAGTAGCAGATGCTGGCTGATGTATCCCAAAGGTGGCTGACCTACTCATGCACATACAAGCTATCAATGCGAAACCTTGTAATAACCACCAACCAGCAATCTGTTACTTGATTTGGTATGTATGGTGCAATAAAATTATTTTATGCTACCGCGGTTGGTGTAGCAAAATGTTCCACACAGAGTGATAGAATTTGGATTCACGATTGCAAATTGCCAGAAGACAAGTTCCTCGGCGAGAACATCGGTGGGTAGCAATAAATGCAGCCAATGCACCATCACTCAAGGATCATCAATTGGTGTATCTCTTCGGTACCTCCTCGCCAACCATCCCAGAGCAACATTGCAAAGGCCTGAGAGCAGCACATTATTATGTCCTCCTTGGCAGAGGAGCTCAAGTGTAGAAGATAAAATGATCAAAGGGCTCTTAGCGGCAAAGTGAATTACACCCTGCTCTTTTCCTTCTGGGACGTGGATTTGAATGCAGCCCAGATGGACGGGATAAGTCTCCCCTTTGTGCAGCTCCTTCTAGTCTAAGTGAAATGAGCTTGAATAATAACCAGTTCCTAGGGAGTACAAGTCCACAGCACAAAACTGCCCTTAATTTGGTGTTAATTGGCAGCAGATTGTCACTGTCACACAGAAAGACAGCTGCTGTTTCTTTGTTAAATCGTCAACAATAGGCGTGAGTTGTTGGAAGCATGAAACTCTCATGCTTACCGTCAGACTGGAAAATACACATGAAGAATAGCCACTGGGCTAAGGTACCTGAGGTGCTTGGTGTCTGCGCAAAGGTAGGCCACCAAAAGTCAGCACCTTCAGGCGAGATGTGGAGAAAAACTGGCAACAAAAATGTTGGAAATGTGGAAACTATAATTTAAATGATATCAGTTGTGCGTGGTTTCCTTTTTTCAATTTACCCGCTATAAAAGCGACAGGAAGGTGCCACGACCTCTGCACTTCATTTTAATGATCTTCAAACCTGGGAGTGCAACTTACACACCAATATGATCTTCCAATTCTGCTAGCCAGCTGGTGCAGCTGAATCCCACAGTAAAAGGATTTCTTCAGCTCCGTCACGGCATCGGGCTCAATAATTTGTTCACGCCGGCTAGTCTGATGATGTCATCACCACTCATGGTTTCAGTAAATTTGCACTTTAAGAGAATATTTTGGCAGGTTCAGATTCCAAGATAACAAACGATGAAGCTATTTCAGAGCAGCTGTATTGGCCACTGGATAGATTGGGCTTCAGCCGTTGCCACTGCAGATTATTGAGATGTGGATTTCATGGGAATGCTTTTATAAACTTGTTTGTTGCCAGTTTTTCTCCCCATCTCAACTGAAGGTGCTGACTCATGCAGGCCTATCTTTCCACAGACTCCAGGCACCTCCTGGTACCTTACCCGAGTGGCTAGTTTTCATGTATTAATCCAGGAAAAGACTGTTGGCATGCTATTCAATTGTACATGGCATCACATCCGAGCTTGGTCCTTTCCTCATCCAAATCCATACATATACAATTTCCAGTCGCTGCAGAGTGATCAAGAGTGAGAACCCTGATTAAGATTTCATCTACCCTGCCCAGGACTATTAAGAGAATCCTACTGCAATCAAACATCTTGTGCTTTTGGCTTCAGGGTTTAAGGCTTAAAAAATAAAACAAGTGGAATACCCTCCACTAGACCCCTGTAGTTAATGTAATCATATGTGGCCCACTCATTAGTTGGCACACGGATATGCCCCTCTGCCTCACAAGATTGACCATTCTTGTGGAAGATCATAAAGATTCATTGCATCCCATAGACCAATTTGACCGGCTAATGTTCACCTCAACAACATACCAACAAAATGAAGAGCTGGTTCAGTACATAGCTGTGAGGACTTGTGCTACATTGTTCGGTCGGTGTGAAGCTATGAAATAGATCTGATCAGAATTTTATGGGTAGATTTTGCAAGTTAGTCTCTCCTGGCACAGAGCTCTGTGGGACAGAAAGATATATTATGAATTTTGATTGGCACTCAATGCGGCCCATAATGCATAGAAAATTGGGCAGGTGTGCTGATCTCTGCGCCAAATTCCCGATATGCCTCTCTGTCTTGCAAAGCTCTTGAGCTGGAAGCACTAAATTATAAATGTTAACCCTGCAAGCCAGTAAGTATCACCTGATTATATAATCCAGCAATAAAAGTGAACTAATTCCTTGCCGTGATGTATAATCTTATAACCGCATCCTTTTTCCGAAATGTAATGTGAAGCCAGCTCAAAGTAGCTTCCATTTATATAGTGTAATGACCCAAAGTGCTTCACAGAAGTGCAATCTAAAAATGGACACCCAGCCATAGAAGTAGACCTTAGGAATGGTGACTAATAAGCTTGATCAAAGGGATGGGTTTTAAGGAGGAGAGGGAGGTGCAGAGAGGATAGTATCATATTTACTGGCATTAATTCCCATTCCTTTCATGAGCGTTAGGGGCCAAAATTGTCTCTTTCTATAAGGCCCGTGGCAGCCTGAAAGCGGCAGCCACAGGTCGGTGCTGACTGGCCGTGGAGGGGCCATCACTTTGTATATTGCCCTCCTTTAGTTCTGGAACGGTGTAGGAGACAGCCCTGCCCACTTTCCTGTGGCGTCATGCACACACCAACCCCTTACCAACTGGCAGCGACCCCTTTTCCGAAATTGCCCCGTGGAAAGTTGCCCCGGGAGAGCAGTGTCGCCGGTCGGTGCTCCCGACAGTTTTTTCTGTCGGTACCCTTTTTGTGGCTGGGTGGCGCGGCCGCCCTTAAAGAGAATGTGGCACTGCCAGTGACTCCATTTTATTGTCGGCCGACTGCCAGGTCAGGACGACAGTTATGCCCGCGGGCCACCAACAGGCAGCCTAACACCCCCTCTTCGGTGCCAGACCACTGGTCCGGCTGAAACCCTCCCTGGTGGCCCAGTGTTTGCCACTAAAGTGGCTGCGGAATTCGCAGCGGCCCTCCCCTTTAACTGATGGGGAGGGATGTTGTGATGCGCCAGCATGCTGATGTCATCAGCGCGGCGCTGATGAGTTGGAGTGTTGGCCACTCCGATCCACTCCCACGTCTGCACCGCTCGTGGCGGCTACTCCGACCCGACCACACTTCAGCCCCTCTCCCCACACCAACAACGCTCTGACCAGAAACATAAACCAAAGGCCTGAAAATCGCCGGAGTGTCCGCCCCACGCATTGGGGCAGACGGAGCACCTAAAAGAACCGTTGCCTCCTTAGTATCTTAACCGAATTCTGCTTCCTGTTTATGCAGTGAAAAAACCTGAAGAGAATGTCCGGAATGCTGCCAGAGTCATTCGTAAGCACGCCGAGGAGGTGAAAATGGAGTGGGACAAGCTGAGTACGCGTTCAGTTGATTGGCAGAAACGTATAGATGAGGCCCTGGAAAGGCTCCTGGAATTACAAGATGCAATGGATGAATTGAACCTCAAACTGAGACAGGCCGAAGCTATCAGAGATACATGGCAACCCGTGGGGGACCTGCTGATTGACTCGCTGCAGGACCATATTGAAAAAGTCAAGGTAAATGGCAACAAATTAACATGCTTGAGTTCATTGTCCCATTGCATTCAAATCTCTCACAGTTCACAAAACTACTAATGTTTGACAGAATCCACTAAATACCATTTATATCTTGTACAATGGTCATGTCAATTGGAGGTCCCATATGATTTTGCTATTGGTCTAGTTCCATCAAAGCTGTATTTCCAACAACAGCTTCTGATCTTTTTATTGAACGTTTGGGAGGTACAAATGGAGGGAAAATTCTTTGCATGTTACTGTGAACAATAGCTAGAAAATGCAGCCTTTATTTCCCTTGAGCATCAGAATTGAATATTCCTGATCAATTTTGACAGGATGCAGAGTAAAGCTTCCTGAGATTGAAGGGGGAGTCAGGGATCCACGGTGGTAGCACAGCTCTTTTCATCTTTGAGATGTAATTTCAAAAGGCTGATTTTAAAGAATTGCACTCCCAGCAGTGAGCCTCGCCCAAAGGACATTGTGGGCTCACCTCTGTGTGATTATCTGTTAGAATTTGTAAAATTGTCCCTCAAATCTGGTACAGCTGCATTGGGTGGGGGGGGGGTGGTGGATTTTAACCCCTCTCACGATGGGCAGGTGGGATCAGCCAGATCAGGCAGACGTGCTTTTTAGAGCATGGCTTGTCAACCAGGAGTAGCATGAGTGCTTCCCCCATCCCCAAACCTGTGATCCTGAGCCTTCTGCCACATGATCTTCCCCTCCCGAAAATCAGCTCGATCTCTCCTTATACCCTTTGAGGAGGTGAGAAGGGCTGAATTCATCAGTTAAGTGTATTTACAGCACTGCTTATGGGCCAAGAGGAGTAGGAACATTTCCTCCAGCCCCTATAAGCTTACCTGTAAACATGCCCCCACCTTCACGATCCGTCCAGACCGAGCCTCCCCACCCCCCCCGCCCCCGCGATCACGAACCCCCCATCATGATCCTTGATCTCCCCCAATCCCCCGCAATCACCGAACCTCCCCGTGATCACTGACCCACCGCAATCACCGACACCCCCATCTCTGACTCTCCCTCCAAACCCCCATCTTTCCCCCTCTCAATCTCCAATCCACCTCCAATCGCTCCCTGACCCGCCACGATCTTTGACCTTCCCAATCACACTCTAGCCACCCACACGATCTCTACCCCCAACAACCACTAAAGCGACCCGCTCCTAGACTACGACCTTGTGCCGAGAAGAGGGCTCTAATTCAAAAAAATATATGTAGACAAGAGTGGGTAAAGCTCTCAAAAAGACTTATAGAACAATACAGCACAGAAGAAGGCCATTCAACCCATCCAACAGGCAGCCAAGCCTGTCAACGAGGTTGCCTTCCAGGCAGGGAATCTGTTTTTAAAAAAACACGCACGCTGTAGAGTTAAAACTTCACGGTATTCGTCCCAACGAAAACGTCTCCCTCCCCCCACCCCCACCGCCCTGCTTCGAAACCCCGCCCCAGTGAAAATCAGGGCCCTTGGCTCCCTTACTGAGGTCCACTGGTGGTAGGCATCATGCATCAGCTTATATTCCTGTGTGAGCCATGAAATGCTGATCAACAGCAGGAGGCATCACAAAAATCATAAATTATAAATTTTAAAATAGAACCGAGATAGGTAGCTTACACTCAGGTTCTGTTCAACAAAAACAGACAGTACAACAGTGCTATTGACATTCATTCAGTAGTGTCACTCCCATTTTTTTAAATTTTCCTTTCTATATTCCCTTCACTTCTCCCAAAGTTAATGTCTGATACTGCATGGTACCTGCAACTATCTAGTACCTCGCCTGTGTGACCATTCTCCATGAGTAAAACTATACAGTGAGTGTCATCGGGCTATTCAGCATTGAGGGCAAGGAGGAGATATCACAGCTGAGCAGATCTCGTCATGACTCGAACATCCTCGACTGCACTTTCTAGCCGGCGTCTCTGAATAGAAATGAAGAGTAAGGAACCCTGGCTTATTATTTTCCTCTTGGGATTTTGAAGCCAAATGCAGTCCCTTGACTATTGCCTCAGCTCGGATCAACTAACTCAGCATAGAGGAAGGATCAAACCTGGGTCCTTCTTGCTTTTTGTTCTTTTTTACGCAGCGAATTGTTACAATGTGGAATGCACTATCTGGAAGGGTGTGGAAGCAGATACAGTAGTAACTTTCAAAACGGAATTGGATATATACTTAAAAAGATGACATTTGTAGGACTATGAGGAAAGCGTGGGACTAATTGCACTCTTTCAAAGAGCTGGCACAGACACGATGGGCTGAATGGCCTCCTGTGCTGTATTCTATAAGCCTTTGTGAGAGCTTTGCCCACTCTTGTCTCCATATATTTCTTTGAATGATAGCCCTCTTCTCGGAACATACTGCTTTCCAAAACAGCAAGTTATCCAGAGATTTGGGTATTCAGTTCGTGTAACCTGTAAATTATATATGTATAGCCATGGCCCAATGACAGATTTTTAGCGGGGGGGCTATTCTAATCACTTCTGTTCATTTTGAACAGGAACCATTGAAAAATAATCTCTGTTCCTTATTTTATAATCTATTATTAATATTCCCCTAAAATGTATCATTATTCAAGCATGAAATGAACCATTACCCAAGATTACTTTATTGGGCTCATTAGGTCCCAAAATATTATTTCTTTAATGTATCTGGTGACAGCAACTTGAAAGAATTTTCCAAGTTTTATGGGGTTGTTTAATGTAAACATATTACATTAAATGAGCAGATGATAGTCAATGAGACAAATGACTCTCGCAGCAAGACTATTATTGTCAACAACTAGGTTGAAGTTTCATAGGAACAATGTACATTGGCACTTCTAATGCTCCTTCCACTGCTTTACTAAATCAAGCCATTGAGGTGTTTGTCATTAATAAGATTTTAGAAGACTCATTTAGGTAGTGCTGCTATCAGGTATTCAGGTACCATAACAGCAATTTTATTGGAGCATAAGCGAGTCAATGAACGAAATAGAATCAATTTATCAAGTTCATGAGAAGGCACACTATAATTAGTCAGGGACACAGGGAGAGTCCCACAGAATAAAAATGAGACTGACTCATTAGTTAGGTTGTTGCTTGACTTTGAACACAGAATTTCCAACTGATGAAACAAGAGTAATTCGACTCAGCGCTTGTAAATCTGATTTAACAGAAAAACATGCTTAAGTAGGCATGTAAACAAACTGGATTTGTTTCCAGAATTGTTAACAATTAACATGAAAACAGCACTGAAACCCATAAAGCATATATTATGGGACTTGTTTGACTATTTTCATCGAGTAATCATCACGCAGTTTTCAATTTCATTTAAGTTAAAATCGTAAACAGATAGAAGGGGGATGTTGTCTAGCACTGAAGTCTTTGAAGTTGTTGTATCACAGTGCTATCTCCGACATACTGCGATGTCTTGTTATCAAGGCCCAGTCTTAGTAATGCTCCAACATAGAGCAGAATGGAGTGATAGACTTGGGTATTCACTTGTAGTTTCCCACATGTTAAGCATGTGGTTTCAAATGTGCCACTCTGGGCAGTTACTGAAATGACATCAGGCAATTCCCCCATAAAAAGGGGAATCAGTAGTAGTTCGATTAAAACTATTAGCCCCATGGCTTTCGCTTTTGCACTGTGCATCTTCGGGATAGCCCTTTTTAACAGCATTCCCTTATTTTTTCTCACTGAATAATAAGCGAAGAGGACACCCCTGCTCAGTCTTAGTTCTGGTGACATCACTCAGTGGAACAAGCCATAGATGGAATCTCATAAAGCAGCTGGTCTGCTCAACGGGAGGTGGGCTGCAGGTGGCCTCTGACTCTGTAATGAATACTATTGTCTTAAAGTAAGAAAAGGGTTAATTGACGAACTTTTTTTTAATTTCCAATTTACGGCTGTGCAAATGACCCTGAGCTGAATTTACATAAGTATTTCTGAGTCAGAAGATTATGGGATCAAACCCAACTCCAGGACTTGAGAACATAATCTAGATTGACATTTCAGTGTAGTACTGAAGGAATATTGCATTGTTGGGGCTCCCATTTTTCAGATAAGTGTTAAACCAAGGCCCTATCTACTTCTTGAGGTGGATGTAAAATATTCCATGGACCTTTTGTGAAGAAGAGCAGGAATTTGCACAGTTTCCTGCCTGAAAACTTCTCCCACAATCAACTTGTCTGTGGAATGGGGTGTCCAAGAAAAGGGGAGATAGTCCAGTCTGGGGCGATCTCTCCTCCTGCTCTCAAATGGAAACATATTGTCCAGAAAGGCAAACAAGACTTTCTCTGGATTCTGCCGACTGTTGAAACTGTTCTGTACATTTCCAATTCATAGCACGCGGCAAGTCAGCATGTGTGTGACCGGCTGAACCAGCAGATGGAAGGCTCTCTCGTTACCAGTCCCTTTGTCAAGTTGCAACCGTACCATTATATTGACATCTGAGACAAAAGATTATGCTCAGCATCTAGCTGGGGAAGACAATATAGTGGCAGGCACTGTCCTGAACTACTTGAGGGCAGATGTTTCACTGGAGAGAGTAAATTGTGAGATGACTGAGATTGTCTGGAGCAATGTCACACCCATAGTGACTTTCCCTGAGCTATGATCTGCAAGTGTTAGTCTTCCTGCCTTTAGTTTCAGGGCTGAGGAGGGGATGTCTGGGGATATTTATCCAGGGTTTTCATTCCGGATTATTATTCAGTTGCCTCTGCGAGAAAGTGTGCACGTCTGGCCATTGGATGAAGGCAAAGTCAAGCTTCATTGTGTTGCCCGCAGTTGAATAGCCTGATGGTATTTGGGATGCCCAGGGTCCTGCTGAATGGGCATTAAACTGTCATTGACTCTGTAGGAGTATCATAGAATAGTTACAGCACAGAAAGAGGCCATTTGGCCAGTCGAGTGCAAGAGCACTTCAGCTAGTCCCACTCCCCCGCACTTTCCCATAGCCCAAAAAATGTTTTTCTTTCAGGTACTTATCCAAATCCTTTTTGAGAAGGGAGAACATTAAAAAGTATATTGTGAATGGAACATCTGAATGAAAGTCGCTGGTGCTTTTATATAGTCTGCATTTTTTGATCTTCATCGACAGCAAGATTTACTGCAGGGCTTCATTCCGCCTTTTACTTGCAGTGTGTGCCAGCAGCGCTAGGCTCTGCTGTAGAATGTTGAGGCCCAGTTGCTGAGTCAGTGGATATGTAGGGTATGAACTCCGTGGGGCTGAAATTGCTCTCAGCGGAAAATTGGGAAGGGCAATTCGAATTATCAGGAAATTGACTGCCCGGCGGCAATCAGAGGGAAGAGCTGGAAAATTCATCTCTTTAACTCTGGCACCGCCTCCCAGCACTTTGGGGCACTGTTTCAGGCGGTGTAGGGGTGGGTTTGTGTCAGGAGCAGGGTAGTGTCCATAGAAACATAGAAAATAGGTACAGGAGTAGGCCCTTCGAGCCTGCACCGCCATTCAATGAGTTCATGACTGAACATGCAACTTCAGTACCCCATTCCTGCTTTCTTGCCATACCCTTTGATCCCCCTCGTAGTAAGGACTACATCTAACTCCTTTTTGAATATATTTAGTGAATTGGCCTCAACAACTTTCTGTGGTAGAGAATTCCACAGGTTCACCACTCTCTGGGTGAAGAAGTTTCTCCTCATCTCGGTCCTAAATGGCTTACCCCTTATCCTTAGACTGTGACCCCCTGGTTCTGGACTTCCCCAACATTGGGAACATTCTTCCTGCATCTAACCTGGTTAAACCCGTCAGAATTTTAAACGTTTCTATGAGATCCCCTCTCATTCTTCTGAACTCCAGTGAATACAAACCCAGTTGATCCAGTCTTTCTTGATATATCAGTCCCGCCATCCCGGGAATCAGTCTGGTGAACCTTCGCTGCACTCCCTCAATAGCAAGAATGTCCTTCCTCAAGTTAGGAGACCAAAACTGTACACAATACTCCAGGTGTGGCCTCACCAAGGCCCTGTACAACTGTAGTAACACCTTCCTGCCCCTGTACTCAAATCCCCTCGCTATGAAGCCAACATGCCATTTGCTTTCTTAACTGCCTGCTGTACCTGCATGCCAACCTTCAATGACACCAGGTCTCATTGCACCTCCCCTTTTCCTAATCTGTCACCATTCAGATAGTAGTCTGTCTTTCTGTTTTTACCACCAAAGTGGATAACCTCACATTTATCCACATTATACTTCATCTGCCATGCATTTGCCCACTCACCTAACCTATCTAAGTCATTCTGCAGCCTCATAGCATCCTCCTCGCAGCTCACACTGCCACCCAACTTAGTGTCATCTGCAAATTTGGAGATACTATATTTAATCCCCTCGTCTAAATCATTAATGTACAATGTAAACAGTTGGGGCCCCAGCACAGAACCTTGCGGTACCCCACTAGTCACTGCCTGCCATTCTGAAAAGTACCCATTTACTCCTACTCTTTGCTTCCTGGTCTGCCAACTAGTTCTCAATCCGCGTCAGCACACTACTCCCAATCCCATGTGCTTTAACTTTGCACATTAATCTCTTGTGTGGGACCTTGTCAAAAGCCTTCTGAAAGTCCAAATATACCACATCAACTGGTTCTCCCTTGTCCACTCTACTGGAAACATCCTCAAAAAATTCCAGAAGATTTGTCAAGCATGATTTCCCTTTCAGAAATCCATGCTGACTTGGACCTATCATGTCACCTCTTTCCAAATGCTTTCCTATGACATCCTTAATAATTGATTCCATCATTTTACCCACTACCAATGTCAGGCTGACCGGTCTATAATTCCCTGTTTTCTCGCTCCCTCCTTTTTTTAAAAGTGGGGTTACATTGGCTACCCTCCACTCCATAGGAACTGATCCAGAGTCGATGGAATGTTGGAAAATGACTGTCAATGCATCCGCTATTTCCAAGGCCACCTCCTTAAGTACTCTGGGATGCAGACCATCAGGCCCTCGGGATTTATCGGCCTTCAATCCCATCAATTTCCCCAACACAATTTCCCGACTAATAAGGATTTCCCTCAATTCCTCCTCCTTACTAGACCCTCTGACCCCTTTTATATCCGGAAGGTTGTTTGTGTCCTCCTTAGTGAATACCGAACCAAAGTACTTGTTCAATTGGTCTGCCATTTCTTTGTTCCCCATTATGACTTCCCCTGATTCTGACTGCAGAGGACCTACGTTTGTCTTTACTAACCTTTTTCTCTTTACATATCTATAGAAGCTTTTGCAGTCCGTCTTAATGTTCCCTGCAAGCTTCCTCTCGTACTTTATTTTCCCTGCCCTAATCAAACCCTTTGTCCTTTTCTGCTGAGTTCTAAATTTCTCCCAGTCCCCGGGTTCGCTGCTATTTCTGGCCAATTTGTATGCCACTTCCTTGGCTTTAATACTATCCCTGATTTCCCTTGATAGCCACGGTTGAGCCACCTTCCCTTTTTTATTTTTACGCCAGACACGGATGTACAATTGTTGTAGTTCATCCATGCGGTCTCTAAATGTCTGCCATTGCCCATCCACAGTCAACCCCTTCAGTATCATTCGCCAATCTATCCTAGCCAATTCACGCCTCATACCTTCAAAGTTACCCTTCTTTAAGTTCTGGACCATGGTCTCTGAATTAACTGTTTCATTCTCCATCCTAATGTAGAATTCCACCATATTATGGTCACTCTTCCCCAAAGGGCCTCGCACAACGAGATTGCTAATTAATCCTCTCTCATTACACAACACCCAGTCTAAGATGGCCTCCCCCCGAGTTGGTTCCTCGACATATTGGTCTAGAAAACCATCCCTTATGCACCATCACGTCACAATGTCCCTCCCCTTCACTTAAAGCGGTGGGACGCTGTGAGGCCTACGTGGAACTGACTGGGGCACCGGGAAGGATTCGGCTGGGCCAAAACGTGATACCGGGCTGCCTATTGGCGGCACAGCCGGACGAGCAGCTGCCATTGTCGGACCGACTCAGGATTCTGCTAACAATTAAAACAAAATAGCGGCCGCGGTGGTGCGCCCTCCCCGTTAAGGGCAGCTGCAACACCCCAGCCACTGGCAGCTTCCCAGCGCATGGGAAGCTGGCGACCGCACTCCCGCGGGGGCAATTTCCCCCGCGAGACGGAAAAGGGGTTTCCGCTGGGCAGTAAGGGGTTTCCGCTGGGCAGTAAGGGGTTTCCGCCAGGCAGTAAGGGGCCGGCACGCCAGGCGGGGCTGAAACAAGGGGTACGGTGAAAATCCGTACTTGCTGCCCCCGACGCGGGGATAAGTCATCCCCGCCACCTGCCCCCGGGCGGAAAGGCCTGACCGCCCCATTACCGCGGTAACCCACAGTCCTTAAAGAGGGAGGTAATATCTCCCCACCCGCCCACCATCTCATCTTTACTTTCATGAACCTGGCTCCCTTAATCCAACAAGGTATTTGTTGGACCCAAAGTAAACGTATCAGATTCCCGAAGGCTCGGTCCAGTGAAAGTCAGACCTTCCTGGCGACCAGCCTCGACAAATTCAGCAGGTTTGCTGCTGGGTTGCCACTGGTTACGTGAGGCCCTCACATCAGTCGCCGGCAGCACTAATATCCCACCAGAACCAATGCAAAGGCAGCTTATTGCGTCCTTGGTTCCCTGAACCTGGGGAGGTCCTTCGTACAGTGGAGCACAGCCGGTGGAGAATGACCTGTGTGCCTCTTATTAGCTGTGCTTTTTTAATATAGGCATGTTTACTGACTCTGCAGGGAAGCAACAAGAGCCTCCAGCACTGAAGGGAGGTTGTGTTCTTTTCCCGTTGCTAAATCTTTTATTTAAGCTGCAGAATTAATAAGTACTAAAACATCATTACGTGCTTCCTACTTGCTGCTGTTAAGTTTTCCAATACAGTCTTCATGAAACTGTCGCCTAGTGTAAAAAGGAGTGACCTTGAACAGGTTAAAATCCCACACTCGTATTCGATTTTGAAGTGAGTAGTAATTTGAGTTGACATGCACCACTGGTGCATCAGATTTAATCAGAATAATAATTTACAGAGCCCAACTAAGTTTACTGTAGTTTATACCCACCTAGAGGAAAGACATGCTAGAATTTTGAGCTGTTTCATTGCACTTAATAGCTTTACAAAATGGGAAAAACAGAACTGTAGTCCTAGTTTCATTTTGTCCAATGCAGTGCATCACATTGCATGTGTTCATTACCAAGTGATCTTTAGGGAATTGGCTGGGGAAAGCTATAAATTGAGCAGATAAATAGGAATCCTAAAACAAATTATTTTTCTATGTAAAATCAGGTATTAAAAAAATGGTCCCATTTTATCTCATGCAGTCAGAGTATGAAAATCAGGCAGGAACCGCAATCCGCTTCGTCAGATCATTGCCAAGTCAGTGAAGGTGAAAATTACCCCCTATATGATTACAGAATCAAATTTACAGTGCATTCAAATTTTTACATAATACAAACTTTGAGATCCAACCCCCTACAGTGAAATGCCTTGCAATATTCTACTGTGCTAAACAAGTTATACAAATGCAAGTCATTGTAAAGTATTTCTGACCAGATTGAAAATGAAGATGATGTTAGTCGCTACATCATTATCACTTTGAAATTTTTTGTCATCCAATTTTCGTCCCCTTTCTCCTTTCCTAAAGGCACAGGGATTACATTGGTATTGGGCGGTAGCCCAAAACTGGCGATAGCGAATCAGCCGCAGTGTTTCTTTTATTTGTTCCTGGGATATGGGCGTCGCTGGCAAGGTCAGCATTTATTGCCCATCCCTAATTGCCCTCGAGAAGGTGGCAGTAAGCCGCCTTCTTAGATCGCAGCAATCCTTGTGGTGAAGGTATTCCCACAGTGCTGTTAGGGAGGAAGTTCCAGGAGTTTGACCCAGCGATAATAAAGGAACAGCGATAGATTTCCAAGTCAGGATGGTGTGTGACTTGGAGGGGAACTTGCAGGTGATGATGTTCCTGTGCGCCTGCTGCCCTTGGCTTGTCCTTCTAGGCGGTAGAGGTCGCGGGTTTGGGGTTTTTTACACCCTGATCAACCACCTTCTCCATTGAACAGTGGAAAGCAATATCTGTCAGAGTGTAAAGTGGGCTGCAGATTCGTTAACACCCGTTTTGCACTATTGCCGAAGGTCAGTTTCACTGCCATGTACTCTTGCTGGTGTATCCCTCAGGGTGGCAATTGTGAGCGTGGGGAATGGGTAGGAGGTACAGTTGATTGCAGCACATCTAGGTTAGGGAGTGAAAATCCTAGTGTGTGTCTGTGAGTGTGTGTAGATGTTGGGTGAGAACAGGATCAGCCTCGGGTGTGATACCCCATCACATTCATGTCAAGACTCCTACATCAATATTGACCATTTGACTAAGGTATCTTAGGCCTCTTTTGCATGTTTCTTTATTCTCTCCAAAGGGGGACCAATTTAACACTCGATGAGGTAAAGTTTGGTTCAAATCGTCAGCAGCAGTAAGTTGAAACACACACAGAAAATGGTCAGAGCCACTTAATTCAATCGGTGCAACTTTTCTTCATGTAATTATATAAAATAAAGAACATGCAACACTGCCCCTCACTTTACTGAGACAGAATGATCCCTCTGCAACGTGTACTGCAGCACAGGAAAAAAACCTTTCTCCTTGCAGCATCCTGTCCTTTTTAACCTTCTCACAGCATGCTCTGCCTGACTGACTTTTTAGTGTCTGTGTTGCTTTTCAAAATGTCTAACTTTTATGTCAAAACTGGCTATCCCCACACAAGACCAGCATCCACCAGCCTAACTTGTCAATGACCTGCATTGAGTGCCAATGAATAGGATTGTTGCAACAGCAGTCGCTGGAATGTCAAATCTACTCTGTCTGAAATCTAGTACACATCTATCAGTCCTAATGCTCTGTGAATTTAACCCCTTTAAAGCAAGCTTTAACATTAAAGCACATTTAAAAATAATTCATGTTAAATCTTTTTCACGTAAGAATGGTAAATAAAAAGATCAGAAGCATGATCTCGGTCAATTGAAAATTTCAAAATTGAGATTGATAGAGTTTTGTTAAGCAAGGGTATTAAGGGTTACGGAACCAAGGCGGTTGGATGGAGTTAAGTTACAAATCAGCCATGATCTCATTGAATGGTGGAGCATGCTCAAGGGGCTGAATGGCCTATTCCTGTTCCAATGGGCCCAAGTTTCCACATGATTCGCGCCTGATTTTTAGGAGCAACTGGTGGAGAACGGACTATTTTAGAAATCGCAATTCTCCACATTTTTTTTTCTGCAGTTCTAGTCAGGTAGAACAGTTCTAGTTTAGAACAGAATTTTGTCTTCAAAAGGGGGCGTGTCCGGCCACTGACGCCTGATTTGAAAGTTTCCACAGTGAAAACGTACTCCAAACTAAAGTAGAATGGAGCCAGTGAAGATTTTTGTAGAACTGAAAAAACCTGTTCTACACATTAAAAAATCAGGCGCAGGTTACAAATTAGGCGTCCAGAACGAGGTGGGGGGAATGGGGGGGAAGGGAACTCATTAAATTCGATAATAAATCCTTATTTATACTTCTACAAATATTATACAAATAAATCCAACCTGAATAAACATTTATAAGCCAAGAAAAGATTAAATAAACCATCTTCCTACCTGTGTGAAAGTGCTTCAGCCAGGGAGAATTCTGCAGCCATTCGTGCCGCTGAGCGGGAGTGGGGGGGAGAAAGCCGCTGGTGTCGCTGAGCGGGAGGGGGAGAGAGAGAGAGAGAGAGGGAGGGGGGGAGGGAGGGAGGGAGGGAGGGAGAGAGAAAAAGGGGGGGGGAGGGAGGGAGAGAGAGAGAGAGGGGGGATGGAGGGAGAGAGAGAGAGGGGGGGAGGGAGGGAGAGAGAGAGGGGGGATGGAGGGAGAGAGAGGGGAGGGAGGGAGGGAGAGAGAGGGGAGGGAGGGAGGGAGAGAGAGGGGAGGGAGGGAGGGAGGGAGAGCGAGGGGAGGGAGGGAGGGAGAGCGAGGGGAGGGAGGGAGGGAGAGAGAGGGGAGGGAGGGAGGGAGAGAGAGGGGAGGGAGGGAGGGAGAGAGAGAGAGGGGAGGGAGGGAGGGAGAGAGAGGGGAGGGAGGGAGAGAGAGAGAGAGAGAGGGGAGGGAGAGAGGGGAAGGAGGGAGAGAGAGAGAGGGGAAGGAGGGAGAGAGAGGGGGGGAGGGAGGGGGAGAGAGAGGGAGGGAGGGGGAGAGAGAGGGAGGGAGGGAGGGAGAGGGAGGGAGGGAGAGAGAGAGAGCGGGGGGTGGGGAGGGAGAGAGAGAGAGCGGGGGGTGGGGAGAGAGAGAGCGGGGGTCGGGTCGGGGAACAGGAGCGCGGGTCGGGTCGGGGCGGAGGGGGGAGAGCGGGTGTCGGGTCTTGTTGGGGGCGGGGAGCAGGAGCTGGCCGTGGGAGGAGCCTTATTCACGCAGCCCCAGTGAGGCTATTCAGCCAGGGCTAGGGGCTGCGTGCTTCGGGCCCCTCCCACACAGTTCGGCGCCTGGAGCTGGCTCCGCCCCCCCCCACAGCTCGTGCTGGCTGCGCCGAGGGCCAGAGGACCTGTAAGTAGGTGGAGAATACCGAGGATTTTTTTAGGCGCCGTTTTAGGCGCGAAAAACGGGCGCTCAGCTCGGAGGGGCGCCCGTTTTTTTTCTTGTGGAAACTTGGGCCCTATGTTTCTATGACAAGAGGATAAAAAAAAGAAAACAGCACCTGCCTCATCATGCAGGTCATTGTTCCATCTGCTTAGACTAGAGTTGCCAACTCTGGTTCGAGGTATTCCTCGAGGTTTGTTCACATGACATTCTGACCACATGACATCTGACCATGTGATGTCTGATTACATGACATCTGATCACATGACTTCTACACATCTTATTGCATTTACCTTATAATGGTTGGATCTTCTGTAGTTGAGTATTATTGCTCTTGGTTTTGCCAGCAGCTTATTGTGTGCAGGAGAAGAGGGGAAACCTAGGATGGACGGACACGGGGGCAGGAAAACTGGGGGGGGCGGGGGGAGGCAGGGAAACTGAGAGTGGGGAATCCGAAGGTGAGGAAGTGTCTCACAGAGGGGAAACCAAATGTGGGAGAAACTTTGATTCCACAAGTATCTAATGGTAACTCACTGAAAATGCACTGATAACTAATAGTAATACTGGTATAAACTCAGATTCCCATCATAACCAATAGTAATATAACAGCTCTTTGATAGTCCATATGTAACTGGTAGTAATAAGTGTAATACCCCAATATCTTATATAATTCTATAACCCACTGATATTCACCCTGAAACCGTAGCCAGAATCCCCCTGCACTGCCCAAGGCGTGGTCAGGCTCCCCAGTCAATACCATCTTTAACAGGCCCCGTCTCCCTCTCTATCTCCTTGGACTCTGCTTTGGACTCCAGTATCATGTGAAGGTGACAACTCTGAACTAGGAACCTCTGTCAGAGCCGATATGTTCTTGGACTTCACACGTCAAAACTGGGTGGCACAACCAACCTCCCAAACCGTGAGATGGCACAAAGGGCAGGAGTTCAGTGTTTGGGAAACTTCTCACAGGACACATCATCCTGAACTCAGCTCAGCACCAACATTTCTAAACCACTCCCTGAGCTCGGACTGATAAAGGCAAATGTTCATAGAATTATAGAACTGACAGCACAGGAGGAGGCCATTTGTCCCCCAGTGCTGGCGCTCTCTCCTGCAACCCCATCCCCCCACCCAAAGGATCTTTTTATATTGCCCCTTTTCAAATACATATCATATTCCCTCTGAAATTAAGTTTTAGTCTATACCTCAATAGCCACATGTGGTGAAGTATCCCAAGGTCTAATGGCCCTCAGTTCAAGCACTTTCCCAGCCCCTTCCCCTTGTTTCATCCCAGTCAGAATCCTTGTTTTCTGTTCCCTTGCTCCCCATTCGCCCACCAGTGGAAATAATCTTTCATTATTTCCCCACAGTAAGGTCTCTGGATTTCACTCACCTTGTCCTGACTGCTCGTCTCATAGTACCACTCCTACTCACCCCTTGCTGCTGCTGCTCCTGGCTCTGTGGGACATGCATCTATTAAGCAACACACTTCTTGAAATGTATGTTTAATGTGACAGCATTGTGAAGCTGAAATAAAAACAGAAAATGCTGGAAATACTCAGCAGGTCAGACAGCATCTGGTAATGTTTCAGATCGATGGCCTTTCCTCAGATTTGTGAAGCTATTGATGTATACTACATCTAACTGGAGCTGGAGAAATTATTTATTTTCCTATCTCAGCCACTAGTTAAAGAGACAAGAACAACAGATTGATACAGATCACACACGCAGGTCCATCATTTAGCGACCCGATTGAAGGGCCACAATTGCAGCAGAAAGTTTTTCTTCTTGTTTGTTTAACATGCATGATGAAAATCAAGTCAAACTGCATCAAGACTACATTCATGGGTGCTGCAATTACAATTCAACTGGCCCACTGCTCTTTCTCCTGCTTAAACAGAAAAAAGCATGTCATTAAGAGCATGGACTGCTGAAAAAAAATCTCATGAACTTATCTCTTGTTTTGTTTAAATAGTAAGCATGGACCATTTTGTCACATCAGTAGAGATGCGCAGTTAATAGTCAGATAACAGACTTATCACCAGCAAGCATGAAAGAGTATCAATGATGAGACTAACTATAGAAAGTCTTCACAAAATCCTGCCTCATATTTCCTGTGAAAATTAAGAAGTTCTGGGTAGGAATATAGAAGTGTTTGAAAGTGTAGCTTGAATTTTAATTTGAATGCATACTTTTGAATATGATACAAATCGTGGTTATGACACCCCCAACTCCCTTTGTGAGTTGACCTTCATATAATGGGATGCTCAGCCATGGCTCCTCCCTCTACTGTAGTGAATTTGGTTTTGTATCTACTTGACATCTGCTCTATACCCATCTTGCTGAACAAATATCCAGGTTTCAGAATATTGTGCCATTAATCTATTCACTTCTATATATGACATTGTAGTGATAACATCTGAAAATGTGCATTATTCCCTGATAGTGTTATTGCCTCTTCTTTACTTGAAAGTGCCCTTAACTTTATTTTGTATGGCGACATTATAAATAAGTGCCAATATACAACATAATTTTTTCCCCTTCTTTTGGATTCAGGCCTTCAGAGCAGAAATCGCTCCTTTGAAAGGGAATGTGACTCACATGAATGATCTTGCCTGCCAGTTCACGCCACCAGACATTCAGCTATCTCCGTACAATCTAAACCAGCTGGAGGACCTGAATACACGGTGGAAGCTCTTACAGGTGAGTCTGAATACCAAGTAACAGCTTCTCACATTAGTGCCATTTTTTCTCAAGGCCTAAAGTTCTATGGTTGGGATAAGAGAACCAGATTTCTCAGTGTGAACACAGGCTGCCCTGGCAGAGATGCCTATCTTCTGGAAACCAAACTAAACAAGCGCCAGTGTAAAGGCAACATTGGGAAAAGCCAGTCAAATCCATTTCATGCTCTTGTGCATTGAAAGGCTGAAAGTTCTGCAAATGTTCTTATACTTGTTGATCAATAAGTGCTGATGTGATGAGGTTTAAAACGAAGGGTGCCATAGCTGTCGTGTATTACAGGATATTGTGTGTTGGCAAGGATGATTTTGGCATTTCGAACAAAGACTGCTGTTTACAAATGCATGGCACAGTTTTTTTCCTCAACAATGTTATTTACATTTATCTACTCCCTCCTCCTCTTCTGATCTAAAAGGCTCGAGTCCTCGCTGTTCCAAAGGCATAGCTCATTTGCACCACCTTAACTAAGTTGTCATTATTCATTCGTGAGCTTTGAGAGTATATGGTAGCAGCCTATTAGAGATAGGGAACTTCACAGCCAAGCCTGATTTAGTTCTCACCCGTTTTACACAGAAATCGATGGATAACAATCGGAGGAGGGAGGGGACATTTGGCTGATTTTCATATTTCTTAATCCAGGGAGCACCAAAGCCAATTGTAACACCTGACGAGATCAGCTAATTTGGCACAGAATATGTGACAAGATCAATAGTGGGATCTTTCTGGTCTGTATCTTCTTCTTAGGTGGTCCCTCGTATCGAGGATGACTTGCTCCCACCAAAAAGGGATACGTTCACAGGTGTTTCTATGAAGGACCGAATATTCCAGGTCCCGAACTACATATGGAAGGGTGGAAGATGCCTGTGCATGGACTTTTTTAACGTGTGGCGGCCGTTGCACATCAGCCACCACACGGATTTGGCAGAGCTAGGTCTTGGCCCAGTGGCAAGGATTAACCAAGACGACGGGAGACCAGCTCTGCTGCATGGGCCTAGTGCGCACACATATCGCAGTGTGTGTTGGTCCGTGCTGTTTCTGGGCCCTTGCCTCTCCTGGGCCCCGAACTCACGCCTCTCCTGGGCCCCGATCACGTCGCTCTACAATTTCTCGCCACTCCTTCACCCCGACCTCGCCAGGGATGCTCAAGAGGGCAGAATTAGAAGAGCGCAGACATCTTGCGGGGTTGTGACGCTGGAGGAGATTACAGAGATAGGGAGGGGTGAGGCCATGGAGGGATTTGAAAACAAGGATGAGAATTTTGAAATCGAGGTGTTACTTAACCGGGAGCACAGGGTGACAATGGGTGATTAATGGGGCAGCCTTAAGGACCTAAAGACACATGGTCACCTTAAATCACTGAAATTGTGTTACAGCTGAATAGAACCCTAGTATAAAGGCTACTAAAATAAGAAATGTTGGCTTATAGCAATAGGATATCTATCAGCCAAAATTCTTGATTATAGCAATTGCAATGCAAGGAATTTGAGGTGACCTTGTACCTTTATGTCCTGAAGTCTGCCCCATTAGTAAGTAAGGGCACTTGAGCAATGTAAACAATAACAATACAAACTTGTATTTATGTTGCACCTTTGTATATTACAAGTGCTTCACGGAGACTTCTGGGGGAGGGGCGGGGGGCGGCGAGCAGGAGAAATTGGCATATGCATGCTTCTCCAGTCACAAATATAAAGAATTTGACCTCCAAAATTCAGAAGACATTGCAAAAGCAGATTTTCTCAGGTCTTGCAATCTGCCATTGGATTAAACATCTCATGTCGATAAATACATAGAGCTGGTTCCATGCTCCCATGTCCCCAGGTCATGATACACCATATAGACATCCAGAACTGGCTCTGCTGTATAATATTCATAACTGAAAACTGCTACAGACTTTTCTGCTTCTCTCCTATTTCAGTTATCACAAATCTGTAAATCCAATAGTTTGAGTGTAGATATGGACTCCATGTCAGCTGTCAGGCCCATCCTGCGTATTTCATCACACAATAAGGGTAAAATTGGTCTTTGGTAGCAGCATAGAACGGGCATTAGCGAATCAGCAGTCTGTTTTGCACCTTGCCAATGGAAAAGCAATTTGGGCTGTGTTATATATGTGGACTTATACCTACTCTGTACAGCCACCAGAGGGCTCATTCCCGGAGTTCCAAGGGATCCCATAATCCCTTGGGAGCACAGGTATTTAAAGAGTCTTCACAGTTGGAGAGGCACTCTGGAGACCTGCAATAAAAGACTAAGGTCACACTTTACTTTGAGCTCAGTGTCCAATCTGACTCTTTCTCCATACACAACAACTGGCGACGAGATGCAGATAGCGAACCCAAAGATGTAGAGAACAGTGGGCATCCTGGAGAAATTTTCAGAGGGAGATGATTGGGAAACTTTTGTGGAGCGACTCGACCAATACTTCGTGGCCAACGAGCTAGATGGGGAAGAGAGTGCTGCCAAACGAAGGGCGATCCTCCTCACCATCTGTAGGGCATAAACGTATGGCCTCATGAATAATCTGCTCACTCCAGCGAAACCCACGGAGAAATCGTACGACGATTTGTGCACACTGGTCCGAGAGCATTTGAACCCGAAGGAAAGCATTCTGATGGCGAGGTACTGGTTCTACACCTACAAAAGGTCTGAAGGTCAGGAAGTGGCGAGTTATGTCGCCGAGCTGAGATGCCTTGCAGGACATTGTGAATTTGAAGGACATTTGGAGCACATGCTCAGAGACTTTTTCATACTTGGCAGTGGCCACGAAATCATACTTCGCAAGCTTTTGACTGTAGAAACCCCAACCTTGAGTAAGGTCATAGCGATAGCCCAGGCGTTCATTGCCACCAGTGACAATACGAAGCAAATCTCTCAGCACACAAGTGCTGCTACAAGTACTGTGAACAAAGTGATGTTGTTTTTGAATCGTAACGTACAGGGCAGGTCACACTTATCTGCAGCTACACGTCCGCAGATGTCTCAGAGTCCACCATTAAGGGTGATGAATGCAAGGCCATTAACACCTTGTTGGCGCTGCAGGGGTGATCATCGTTTCCATTCATGCTGATTCAAAGTTTGCAAGGGCTGAGGAACAATGGGACACCTCCAACGAAAGCGCAGGCAAGCTGCTAAGCCTGTTAAACCTGCAAACCACCACGTTGCAGAGGAGGACAGATCCACGGAGGATCAAGATGAATCAGAGCCTCAGATAGAGGAGGCAGAGGTACATGGGGTGCACACATTCACCACGAATTTTCCCCCGATAATGCTGAATGTTGAACTAAATGGACTCCCGGTGTCAATGGAGCTGGACACGGGCACGAGCCAGTCCATCATGGGCAAAAAGACTTTCGAAAGGTTGTGGTGCAACAAGGCCTCAAGGCCTGTCTTAACTCCAGTTCGCACGAGACTAAGAACTTACACTAAAGAACTGATTCCTGTAATCGGCAGTACTACCGTAAAAGTCTCTTACGATGGAGCGGTGCGCAAGCTACCACTCTGGGTGGTACCGGGCGATGATCCCACGCTGCTCGGCAGGAGCTGGCTGGGAAAGATACACTGGAACTGGGACGACGTCCGAGCGCTATCGCCCGCTGACGACACTTCGTGTGCCCAGGTCTTAAATAAATTTCCTTCGCTGTTCGAACCAGGCATCGGGAAATTCCAAGGAGCAAAAGTGCAGATCCACCTAATTCCGGGGGCGCGACCCATCCATCACAAGGCGAGAGCAGTACCGTACATGATGAGAGAAAGGGTAGAAATCGAGCTAGAC
The DNA here is from genome assembly GCF_044704955.1 of Pristiophorus japonicus. Classification (NCBI taxonomy): domain Eukaryota; kingdom Metazoa; phylum Chordata; class Chondrichthyes; family Pristiophoridae; genus Pristiophorus; species Pristiophorus japonicus. The sequence goes on from NC_091987.1 coordinate 37,579,797, forward strand.
CGGCTGCAATGAGAGGGCATCATTTCACCGATCGAGTTCAGCGAGTGGGCCAGTCCTATTGTTCCAGTCCTCAAGGGAGATGGCACCGTCAGAATCTATGGCGATTACAAAGTAACTATCAATCGTTTTTCCCTGCAGGATCAATACCCACTACCAAAAGCCAATGACCTCTTTGCAACGCTGATAGGAGGAAAGACGTTCACGAAGCTGGATCTGACTGTAGTGTACATGACGCAGGAACTGGAGGAATCATCGAAGGCCCTCACATGCATCAACATGCAAAAAGGTCCTGTTGTTTATAACAGATGCCCATTTGGAATTCGATCAGCTGCGGCGATATTCCAGAGAAACGTGGAAAGTTTACTGAAGTCGGTCCTGCACACCGTGGTCTTCCAGGACAACATCTTGGTCACAGGTCGGAACATAGTCGAGCACCTGCAGAACCTGGAGGAGGTTCTTAGTCGACTCAACCACGTGGTGCTCAGGTTAAAACGCTCGAAGTGCGTTTTCCTGGCGCCTCAAGTGGAGTTCCTGAGAAGGAGGATTGCGGCGGAAGGCATCAGGCCCACCAACGCAAAGACGGAGGCAATCGAGAACGCACCAAGGCCACAGAACGTGGTGGAGCTGCGGTCATTTCTGGGACTCTTGAACTACTTTGGTAACTTCTTACCGGGTCTCAGCACACTGTTAGAACCACTACATGTCTTACAACGAAAAGGGGGCGAATGGATTTGGAGCAAAAGCCAAGAAAATACCTTTGTAAAAGTGAGAAAATTGTTATACTCAAACAAATTTCTTGTGTTGTATGATCCATGTAAGCGTTTGGTACTAGCATGTGATGTGTCGTCACACGGCGTCGGGTGTGTATTGCAACAAGCTAATGATTTCGGGAAACTGCAACCGGTTGCTTATGCATCCAGGAGTCTGTCTAAGGCCGAGAGACCCTACAGCATGATTGAAAAAGAAGCGTTAGTGTGTGTCTATGGGGTAAAGAAAATGCAGCAATACCTGTTTGGGCTAAAATTCGAATTGGAAACTGACCATAAGCCACTTATATCCCTGTTTTCTGAGAGTAAAGGGATAAATACCAACGATTTGCCCCCCCATCCAGAGATGGGCGCTCACATTGTCCGCATACAACTACGCCATCTACCACAGGCCAGGCACAGAAAACTGCGCCAATGCTCTCAGTAGGTTGCCATTGCCCCACCACAGAGGTTGAAATGGCGCAGCCCGCAGATCTAGCCATGGTTATGGAAGCATTTGAGAGTGAGCAATCACCCGTCACTGCCCGGCAGATCAAAACCTGGACAAGCCAGGACCCCTTATTATCTCTAGTTTTTAAAAAAAAAAGGAGGGAGAGAGAAAACAGGGAATTATAGACCGGTCAGCCTGACCTCAGTCGTGGGTAAAATGATGGAATCAATTATTAAGGATGTCATAGCAGCGCATTTGGAAAATGGTGACATGATAGGTCCAAGTCAGCATGGATTTGTGAAAGGGAAATCATGCTTGACAAATCTTCTGGAATTTTTTGAGGATGTTTCCAGTAAAGTGGATAAAGGAGAACCAGTTGATGTGGTATATTTGGACTTTCAGAAGGCTTTCGACAAGGTCCCACACAAGAGATTAATGTGCAAAGTTAAAGCACATGGGATTGGGGGTAGTGTGCTGACGTGGATTGAGAACTGGTTGTCAGACAGGAAGCAAAGAGTAGGAGTAAATGGGTACTTTTCAGAATGGCAGGCAGTGACTAGTGGGGTACTGCAAAGTTCTGTGCTGGGGCCCCAGCTGTTTACATTGTACATTAATGATTTAGACGAGGGGATTAAATGTAGTATCTCCAAATTTGCGGATGACACTAAGTTGGGTGGCAGTGTGAGCTGCGAGGAGGATGCTATGAGGCTGCAGAGTGACTTGGATAGGTTAGGTGAGTGGGCAAATGCATGGCAGATGAAGTATAATGTGGATAAATGTGAGGTTATCCACTTTGGTGGTAAAAACAGAGAGACAGACTATTATCTGAATGGTGACAGATTAGGAAAAGGGAAGGTGCAACGAGACCTGGGTGTCATGGTACATCAGTCATTGAAGGTTGGCATGCAGGTACAGCAGGCGGTTAAGAAAGCAAATGGCATGTTGGCCTTCATAGCGAGGGGATTTGAGTACAGGGGCAGGGAGGTGTTGCTACAGTTGTACAGGGCCTTGGTGAGGCCACACCTGGAGTATTGTGTACAGTTTTGGTCTCCTAACTTGAGGAAGGACATTCTTGCTATTGAGGGAGTGCAGCGAAGATTCACCAGACTGATTCCCGGGATGGTGGGACTGACCTATCAAGAAAGACTGGATCAACTGGGCTTGTATTCACTGGAGTTCAGAAGAATGAGAGGGGACCTCATAGAAATGTTTAAAATTCTGACGGGTTTAGACAGGTTAGATGCAGGAAGAATGTTCCCAATGTTGGGGATGTCCAGAACCAGGGGTCACAGTCTAAGGATAAGGGGTAAGCCATTTAGGACCGAGATGAGGAGAAACTTCTTCACCCAGAGAGTGGTGAACCTGTGGAATTCTCTACCACAGAAAGTTGTTGAGGCCAATTCACTAAATATATTCAAAAGGGAGTTAGATGAAGTCCTTACTACTCGAGGGATCAAGGGGTATGGCGAGAAAGCAGGAAGGGGGTACTGAAGTTTCATGTTCAGCCATGAACTCATTGAATGGCGGTGCAGGCTAGAAGGGCTGAATGGCCTGCTCCTGCACCTATTTTCTATGTTTCTATGTAAAGCTGTGTGCTTCACGGGAGCTGGTCCAGTGTCCCAGTGGAAATGCAGGAAGAGATCAAGCCGTTCCAGCGGGGCAAAAATGAAATATCTGTGGGGCAATTGTGTAGTGGGCCCCAAGAAGGGCAGAGACACCTTCATCAATGACCTCCACCGTACCCATTCAGGCATCGTAATGATGAAAGCGATAGCCAGATCCCACGTGTGGTGGCCCGGTATCGATGCGGACTTAGAGTCCTGCGTTCACAGATGTAATACATGCTCGCAGTTAAGCAATGTACCCAGGAAGGCACCGCTAAGTTTATGGTCTTGGCCCTCCAAATCGTGGTCTCTGGTACACGTCGACTATGTAGGCCCGTTCTTGGATAAAATGTTCCTTGTGGTTGTATACTCCAAGTGGATTGCATGTGAGATAATGTTGGCTAGCACGTCCGCTGCCAGCACTGAAAGCCTGCAGGTCATGTTTGCCACACACGGCTTACCCGATGTCCTGGTGAGCGACAACGGGGCATGTTTCACCAGTGCTGAGTTCAAAGAATTCATGACCTGTAACGGGATCAAACGTGTCACATCTGTTTAAACCAGCAGTCCAATGGTCAGGCAGAGAGAGCAGTGCAAACCATCAAGCAAGGCTTGAAGAGGGTAACTGAAGGCTTACTGCAGACTCGCCTATCCCGAGTCCTGGTTAGCTGTCGTACGAAACCACACTCACTCACTGGGATCCCACCTGGGATGAAAAGAGCACTTAAGACAAGGCTCTCGTTCGTTCACCCTGATCTCTATGAACAGGTAGAGAGAAGGCGGCTTCAACAAAGTGCATACCATGATAGCGCAAATGTGTCACGAGAAATTGAAGTCAATGATCTTGTATTTGTATTAAATTATGGACAAGGTCCCAAATGGCTTCACGGCATTGTCGTGGCCAAAGAGGGGAGCAGGATGTTTCGGGTCAAACTTTCAAATGGACTCATTCACCGAAAACACTTGGACCAAATCAAACTCAGATTCACGGACTACCCTGAGCAACCCACCTTGGACCCTACCTTTTTTGATCTCCCAACACACACACCAGTGGCAACGGACACCACGGTTGACCACGAAGCAGAACCCACCATCCACAGCAGCCCTGCAGGGCCCAACACACCAGGCAGCCCAGCAAGGCCTGCTGCACAGCAGCCCAGCGAGGGCCCAACAAATGATTCAACAACACCAGCTTTCACACTGAGACGATCAACCAGGGAAAGAAAGGCCCCAGATCGACTCATTGTAAATATTGACTTTGGGGGGGAATGTTGTTATATCTGTGGACTTGTATTTACTCTGTACAGCCACCAGAGGGCTCATTCCCCGGAGTCCCAAGAGATCCCATAATCCCTTGGGAGCACAGGTACTTAAGAAGGCTTCACAGGTTGGAGAGGCACTCTGGAGACCTACAATAAAAGATTACGGTCACACTTTACTTTGAGTTCACAGTGTTCAGTCTGACTCTTTCTCCATACACAACAGGCGGTATGTAAAACAGGCTGTTATTCGCTATCACCCATTTCACAATATCATCAAAGATCAATTTCAACCCCAGTGATTCTGAGTAAGAACTGTGTCCAATTTCACCTGCTCCTTAACCTCGCGGCACTGAGGCTAATTGTAAAATGCTCCTTAAAATCTACCTCCTTGTCCCAGTTTTTTGGCCACCTGTCCGAATATCTTTTTGTGCGGCTCAGTGTCAAATTTTGTCTGATAATGCTCCTTCGGATGTTTTTCATTAAAGGCGCTATATAAATAAAAGGTGTTGTTGATGGTTTCTTTGTCTTATCTATTTGCTGGATGAACTCACTCGGATATCATTTTTGATACGGTCCCATGGCAGCATTCCTTGGCATAGAAGTTGAGACGTGTTCAAACCCCTGGAAGCTTTGTTTTACACACATTTTCATGCCTAATTTAGAAACTAGCACTTGATACCCCACCACACTGAACCAGAAAGCCAAATTATTTAATAGTGCAGTAATTTAGTAATGTAATAAGCCACAGACAAGACATGCTGCAAACCATGTGAACAGAGATTGGAATTGGCCCTTAAAGCCATCATTATTTCTGAAAATATTCCAGACTATTTACTGTTGTACTGAGAGAATAAACTTGACTTGTGGCAGACGTCCGTTCAGCTATGACTCCGTTACCGGAAATTCTTATTGTTCTCCAAATGCTCTTATGTCTCCTATGCATTGTGCACAGGATGAATAGAAAATATCTTCTTGAATTTTTCAGAAAACAATGCATCTCCCCAGTGATGTGAATGATTGAAAATCCACTGCATTGACAGTCTGATGCTTCTACAGCGCAGGCACAAAGCTCGCATGTATAAGTAACCTTGCCCTTACAGTAAATAATGTAAAGTTCAAATTCTTGACTGGACATTGCCGTTCTCAGACCTTCTGTGCAGTGGAATTAATCTTGTCTTTGGGGCATGTCCAAGAACATGACCTGCCATGTTCTGAAATGTTTGGGTAGGTTAAAGAATGCAGTTAGGTCGGTCAATAACGCTGCTGATCTTTATCAAAAGTATGGAGCATTGAAAAGAATAAGCAATATTTAACCTTTTAAGCATGGCGTACTCACTGTAAAGATATCATTATACATTTCCTCGTGGGAATAGCTCGTAAATGTAGTTGCAATGTGCTCACCTCATCGACAGAGGGAGCTGTCTGTGAAGCCGGAGCTCACTGCTCTTCCTCTGCACTTTTCCTTCAGGCTGTTTTTGCTCAGCTGGCTCCGACAGGTTACTGTTTCTAGACTTGCCTTATTTGTTCAATGTACAGGTATGAGCTTGCAGGGTCTTCGGCTGCAGCTCTTTTTACTCTTTCCTGTATGCTTTGCTCCGAATCATCCTGATTTTGCTGCTTTAAAAAAAAGAAATGAGAAAGGAAATCTTTCAATCCTTTTGATGCACTTTATCGTTGTTGGTCAAAAAACGCAACCATATTTTTTCCCTTATCTCTCTCTGCCTGAAAACTCTCAATCATTCTGAGTTATGATTGTGTTTGAGCTGGCTGCCTCACCCAAGTAGCCCTGGTTCACACGTCAGCAGGCTTTCTTGACCATGGCAAAATGTAGTTGCTGAGCCCAATCCTGTGCTTGCTCAGGATCAGGAACCCTTCTTGATTTATTCCTTCCCGAGCTGGAAGCACTTCTGCTAATCACTCGTGGAGGCCACGTTTTAATATTTTGAGATTGACAAGTGTTCAAGTTGAAATGGGAAATGAGTGTAGAAGTGGGGAGTATGGGTAGGATATACTGGTCAGACAGTGTTGGAAAGAGAGGAATTCAACTATAAACTAGTCACAAAAATCATTTGTTTTTAGATACAACATGATTTTTGTTGCTAGTTTCATACATCATGCATGCAGCCATTTATATCTCAGGATTTTTATCACAGTCATTCAATTGCAAAGCAGACGTGTGAGCCTATTGGTCCCTGCTGTTGTTTGTCCACTTTGTTCATATTGTAATTAAAAGATACAGCAGAACCTCTAATATCCGTGGTCAAATTTTAACAATTATTGCAGATAACTCACAGAGGTGAAAGATTACCAAAGATATCCATGTGTGTGTGTAACTTTTGGTCACTTTTATTACATTTAAGCAGCTATGGCCTTGAAACAATGATGTGCAATATCAGTATACAGTGTTCATGTGACATTCCTGTGTCTATCATTTTAACTAGACATTAACCCACTTGGAATAAAATGGTTAATGGCTCTGTTAAGACAAGTACAAAACAATTCTTGTGAAAGTGTTAAGGGTTTGGACACAAATGTTGCAGTGCGTAATTTCAAGACACAAGGTACATTTTGTCTTCACGTAGAAAATAGCTTTCCCATGGGGGGAATTGAGTCTTTGGAGAACACACCGCACTTTTTGTGTCCATCAAATTGAGAAATGTTAAATGTGAGGATGAGAAACGTTTCTACTTTTATTGTCTCGTGTCGGCATCGAGTATTCTGGATCCTGTATGTACCATGGCGAGAAGCACATTAAAGCTCTCTTTGCTCTGCCTCACCAATGTACCTTAGCCCTAACTTAAGAAGTGCTCACTTTACTTCACCAGTATGACATTTCCAGTTCCAATACCCATTCTTTATGTGATTGTTGAGTTAATGCCAAATTATTTATCTTTTGTCCTGTGGGCCCATGAACAGAACTGAAGCTTACCAAAACATGTTTATCTCAGAACTCGAATGCTTGTGTTATGTTGGTGTAAGGGAAAATATGAAGGCTTCTCCTCCCACGAGCGGGCCCCCTGATATAGAGGGTCGACGCTCGCCCCAACCCGCTTCACAGCTCCCGGAGTTAGCAGGCAGAGACGGATGGCAAGGTATCTTTTATTACGAACGTCCGGGAACACCTCTTATCACAGCCACCTATGAGTGGAGGTGCTCCCCGAACAGCACAATCATACAACTTTTAGACATTTCGAAAACCCCTCCATTCCCTGGTAAGATCTCCCTCGATCTCTAATTGAACTACCTTATCAGTGCTACTTCTCTAATTGGACTACCTTATTAGTGCTACTTTGGATTGACAGGCCAAGACCCTCGTGACCACCTTAGGCCGTGACTAGAATGACTTCATTAGGTCAGAATTTGTTGATTCTCCTTGGTCCCCGTGAGTCTGCCTTGAGCCTCTTCGCAAGGTCTTATCAATGTCTGTTTAGGTTCTCACATCATATCCTGTCGGAATATTATTGAATTGATAACTTCTGGAGCCTTGGTACAAGGCCGAAGAGAGGCCTTTTACCTCCTTATGGGTCGGTGCAGGAACCAGCACTTTAACCCTTGTCCCGCTGGTACCCCTAATGCCAAATTTCTCGTACTGCATCTGGAAGTTTAGTTCACTTTGCTCCAATTCCTACTTTTCTGGACTGGAAGATCCCAAGCAGTGAAAGGATAGTACTTTTCTGAGCCTCAAGGTGTTCAAATGGAGCTGACTTTAACCTGAAAATCTGACGTGTTTGTGTTATTTTGGCATTTTTGCCACTTTTCATCCCTTTTTATGGTCAGCCATCTGTGTCAGTAAATGTTAAAATTTTCCATAGATAACTTCCATTTATGCCTCTTTTAGTTGAGGCACATACTGTGCCGGTCCTTAATGCTTTGTCCCCTCTTTTTCCCAGTTGCTGAGGACTCATTTTGCATTTAATCGTGCTCTCTCTCTCTCTCTCTCTCTCTTTCTCTCTCTCTCTGTCTCACACACACAGTGAGTTGCTGTTCCCTCTCTTCCAGCTATTATTTCCTGAGGACTCTTCAGGGGCGAAATTCAGGGTCTCAGAAAGACCCATTACTGTCCGTTTGCAGCGGCCATGCGTCGGAATCCAGTGACCACTGCTTTGGGGACAACTGGCCGACCCGACCCAAATTCAGGTCGGGGATCTTTTGGCCTGGACCCGATACAGCCTGATTCTGATGACCGCCGCAAGTGCATCATCAGAATGCACACCGCCGCTTTCTCTAACCTTAAAAATCTTCCGACCAAAATTCACCTCCATAAATCAATCCCCCGCCGCGCTTTCTCTGTCGGTGCACCGTCTGATGACTGTGTGTGGCCCGGCACTGTGGCGGCCGCCATGTATTTATTTTAGCCAGCTAACTTCCCTATTGGCCGGCAAAATAGTGCCCCGGGTTCGGCCGGGCTGCTTGGCATCCCCTCTCGGTGCCAGGCTGCTGGCCTGGCCAAATCTCTCTGTGGTGGCTCAATGGCCGAAAATAAAAATGCCCGATTCTCTCCCCTTTAACGGAGGGGAGAGAGCATGGTGATGCATACGCGCTATGACGTCTCCACGACTCCACCACTGATTGACAATGGCGGAGTCCCGGTCCAACCCATATTCAGCCACTCAGCCTGCCTCTGAGTTTCTGGCCCACCCCACTGTGACACATTTCCTAAGTCCTGAAAATGGCTCTTCCGACCGCATCAAGGATCTGTGCGGTAAGTACAAATAAAAAATCATAGATGCGCCAGCTTTCTTGCGCTGCTGAATTTTGGCCAATCCATCTCCTCATTGGACAAATCAGCTTCTAATGAGCAGAAGAGCAGAGGGCAATTTGGAAATAGAGTGACTGAATTTCCTTGCTGTTTTACTGTGCAACATAGAAACATAGAAAATTGGTGCAGGAGTAGGCCATTCGGCCCTTCGAGCCTGCACCAACATTCAATAAGATCATGGCTGATCATTCACCTCAGTACCCCTTTCCTGCTTTCTCTCCATACCCCTTGATCCCTTTAGCCATAAGGGCCATATCTAACTCCCTCTTGAATATATCCAATGAGCTGGCATCAACAACTCTCTGCGGTAGAGAATTCCAAAGGTTAACAACTCTCTGAGTGAAGAAGTTTCTCCTCATCTCAGTCCTAAATGGCTTACCCCTTATCCTTAGACTGTGTCCCCTGGTTCTGGACTTCCCCAACATTGGGAACATTCTTCCTGCATCTAACCTGTCCAGTCCCGTCAGAATTTTATATGTTTCTATGAGATCCCCTCTCATTCTTCTAAACTCCAGTGACTACAGGCCCAGTCGATCCGGTCTCTCCTCATATGTCAGTCCTGCCATCCCGGGAATCAGTCCGGTGAACTTTCGCTGCACTCCTTCAATAGCAAGAACATCCTTCCTCAGATTGGGAGACCAAAATTGAACACTCCTGAAGTAAGACCTCCCTGCTCCTATACTCAAATCCCCTAGTTATGAAGGCCAACATACTATTTGCCTTTTTCACTGTCTGCTGTGCCTGCATGCCAATTTTCAATGACTGATGTATCATAACACCCAGGTCTCGTTGCACCTCCCCTTTTCCTAATCTGCCACCTTTCAGATAATATTCTGCCTTCATGTTTTTGCCACCAAAGTGAATAACCTCACATTTATCCACATAATACTGCATCTGCCATGCATTTGCGCACTCACCTAACCTGTCCTAGTCACCTGCAGCCTCTTAACATCCTCCTCACAGCTCACACCGCCACCCAGCTTAGTGTCATCTGCAAACTTGGAGATATTACACTCAATTCCTTCATCTAAATTACTAATGTATATTGTAAATAGCTGAGGTTCCAGCACTGAGCCCTGCAGCACCCACTAGTCACTGTCTGCCATTCTGAAAAGGACCTGTTTATCCCGATTCTCTGCTTCCTGTCTGCCAACCAGTTGTCTATCCACGTCAGTACATTACCCCCAATGCCATGTGCTTTACCTTTGCACACCAATCTCTTGTGTGGGACCTTGTCAAAAGCCTTTTGAAAGTCCAAATACACCACATCCACTGGTTCTCCCTTGTCCACTCTACTGGTTACATCCTCTCAAGATTCCAGAAGATTTGTTAAGCATGATTTCCCTTTCATAAATCCATGCTGACTTGGTCCGATCCTGTCACTGCTTTCCAAATGCGCTGCTATTTCATAGACATAGACATAGAAACATAGAAAATAGGTGCAGGAGTAGGCCATTCGGCCCTTCTAGCCTGCACCGCCATTCAATGAGTTCATGGCTGAACATTCAACTTCAGTACCCCATTCCTGCTTTCTCGCCATACCCCTTGATCCCCCTAGTAGTAAGGACCTCATCTAACTCCTTTTTGAATATATTTAGTGAATTGGCCTCAACAACTTTCTGTGGTAGAGAATTCCACAGGTTCACCACTCTCTGGGTGAAGAAGTTCCTCCGCATCTCGGTCCTAAATGGCTTACCCCTTATCCTTAGACTGTGACCTCTGGTTCTGGACTTCCCCAACATTGGGAACATTCTTCCTGCATCTAACCTGTCTAACCCCGTCAGAATTTTAAATGTTTCTATGAGGTCCCCTCATCTTTAATAATTGATTCCAACATTTTCCCCACTACTGATGTCAGGCTAACCGGTCTCTAATTCCCCGTTTTCTCTCTCCCTCCTTTTTGAAAAAGTGGTGTTACATTAGCTCCCCTCCAGTCCATAGTCGATAGAGTCGATAGACTGTTGGAAAATGATCACCAATGCATTCACTATTTCTAGGGCCACTTCCTTAAGTACTCTGGGATGCAAACTATCAGGCCCCAGGGATTTATCGTCTTTCAATCCCATCAATTTCCCAAACACAATTTCCTGCCTAATAAGGATTTCCTTCAATTCTTCCTTCTCTCTAGAACATCCATCCCTTCCTTCTCTCTAGATCCTCGGTCCCCTTGAATAGTGCAGTATTTTTTAGCAGTGAAATTTGATTGGACGTTGTGTTTCCTTGCTTGTGCACCTTTAAAACTCTTTCTGCGAGTTCCCTTGTACTTTTTGAACCTTGCAATGATCCACCTGCCAAGTCAGCAGTCGTCTCATTTGCATATATCAGAGAGCGACACGGTGGTGTAGCAGCCCTGAATTTCCTGGGTTTCTATTGCTGTTGCACTCTTGGTAAATTAGACTGAGATAATAATCATCATCGAGGATGACTTACTTCCACGCCAAAAAGGAATGAGTTCACAGGTATTTGAATGAAGGACCTAATATTCTAGATCCCAAACTACATGTTGAAGGGTGGAAGATGCCTGTGCATGGATTTTTTTTAACGTGCAGTGACCGTTGCACACCAGCCACACGGGCTTGACAGAGCTAGGTCTTTTTCAGTGGCAAGCATTAACCAAAACAACATGACCAGCTCTGCAGATCGGGGCCTTCAAAGGACTTATAAAGTTCCTATAAAGGGTACAGACACACACATTTCATAATGTGTCTTTTCGCTTTTGTTATGTATGCAAAACCTTGTAACCAGCATTTTACCGCCACCAGAGGGCGCATCTGTTGGAGTCCCAGCATCCCTTGGGAGCACTGTATATAAGCAGGTCTTCCATGCTGTGCTGCACTCTGAGTTACAATAAAGAGACTAAGGTCACTGCAGCTCAAGCACAGCACTAGGCGTCGTGGAGTTATTCGACAGATAAGTAGAGACATATTAACTGCTGCCGAGAACAGATCACGGACTTACACGCAGAGATGGCTGCCGTTGGTAGTTTAGAAAAGTTTACAGAGGGTGAAGCCTTTACTCGGGTTTCGCTAGCTAGGTATCACTTCTACACACACCGCCGCAACAAGGGCCAGGATTCAGCGGAATATGTCGCAGACCTACAAAGGCTCATGGAACGGTGCGAATTTGGCAAACTCCTCAACAATGTGTTGCGGGATGTTTTCGCGTCGGGATGGGACGTGAATTGGACCATCACCTTAAGCCAGGCGTTCACGACCTCAGCGTTGAGATTCCCCCAGAATCAAAACTCACTGGCAAGTACTGTGCAGAAAATAACTGTTGATCAAAGAATTAGTCCGACTCAAGAATCCGCCAAGGGGCATAAATGTGAATCGTTTAACATGCTGGCGTTGCGGGGGTAACTATCGGGCCCGTCTGTGTCGATTCAGACCAATGTGTGCAGAAGCTGTGGCTAAAAGGGCCACCCACAGTGAATGTGCAGAAGAACTGCGACTCACAACATGGCAGGGGAGTCGGCAGGAGGTTTCCGATCCAGCAAGGATCATAAAGTACAAGCTAGAGAGGCGACTCAGCCCGAGGAAGCAGTGCACGGGGTGCACACCTTCACTACCAAAAGTCCCCCCATGATGATGAAAGTCAAGATAAATGGCATTCCTGTTTCCATGGAGTTGGACATGGGGGCGAGTCAGTCACTTATGAGCCAAAAGGCATTTGAGAGGCTGTGGGGCAACAAAGAACAAAGACCCAAGCTGAGCCCGATTCAGACAAAGCTGCGCACTTACACCAAAGAACTGATCCCAGTTAATGACGATGCAAACTTATGATGGAGAGATACACGAATTGCCACTGTGGGTTGTACCAGGCGACGGGCCAACGCTGCTTGGCAGAAGCTGGATGGGGATGATTCGGTGGAACTGGGAAGACATCAGAGCACTATCTTCATTGGCCGATGCTTCCTGTGCTCAAGTGCTGAGTAAGTTCCGATTCCTATTTGAACCAGGCATCGGCAACTTCACAGGCGCCAAAGTGCAGGTCCATTTGGTCCCCGAGGTATGGCCTGTTCATCACAAGGCTCGAGCGGTCCCTTACATGAAGAGGGAGAAAGTGGAGATTGAATTGGACAGATGTCAACGCGAGGGAATCATATCACCAGTCGAATTCAACGAGTGGGCCAGCCCGATTGTTCCGGTACTTAAGAGCGATGGCACGGTCAGAATCTGCGGCGACTACAAGGTAACGATCAACCGAGTTTCATTACAGGACCAGTACCCTTACCCAAAGTCGATGATCTCTTTGCGACATTAGCAGGAGGAAAGGCATTCACCAAGCTGGATCTAACCTCCGCTTACATGACCCAGGAGCTGGCTGAGTCGTTGAAATAATTAACGTGCATTAACACACACAAGGGACTGTTTTTGTGTCACAGGTGCCCGTTCGGGATCCGCTCGGCTGCAGCTATCCTCCAAAGGAACATGGAGAGTCTGTTGAAATCGGTTCCATGCACCGTTGTATTTCAGGATGATATCCTAATCACTGGTCGCAACACCACCGAACACCTGCACAACCTGCAAGAGGTTTTAAGTCGACTAAACAGAGTCGGACTCCAGCTGAAACGATCCAAGTGTGTCTTCCTGGTGCCAGAGATAGAATTCCTGGGGAGGAAGGTTGAGGCAGATGGCATCAGGCCCACGGACTCGAAGACAGAGACCATCAAGAATGCACCCAGACCATGAAATGTAATGGAGCTGCGCTCGTTCCTGGGACTCCTCAACTATTTTGGTAACTTTCTTCCAGGGTTAAGCAGCTTGGTCGAACCGTTGCACGAAGTTGCTACGCAAGGGAGACGACTGGGTTTGGGGTCAAAATCAAGAGGCCGCCTTCAAAAAGGCCAGGAACTTACTGTGTGCGAACAAGTTGCTTGTATTGTATGACCGAAATAAACGTCTAGTTTTAGCATGTGACTCATCATCGTACGGTAGCGAGCAAACTCCAACCGGTTGCATATGAGTCTAGAAGTCTATCCAAGGCCGAAAGAGCCTACAGTATGGTCGAGTAGGAGGCTTTGGCCTGTGTCTATGGGGTAAAAAAAATGCACCAGTATTTGTTCGGACTCAGGTTCAAGTTAGAAACCGACCACAAGCCCCTAATCTTACTGTTTTCGGAAAGCAAAGTCATAAACACCAATGCTTCATCGTGAATCCAAGGATGGGCACTAACACTGTCGGCCTACGATTATCCGCCACAGACCAGGCACTGAGAACTGCACCAATGCCCTCAGCCGGCTCCCATTGCTCACCACCGGGGTGGAAATGACGCAGCCCGCAGACCAGTGCCTGGTCATGGACGTCTTCGAAAGCGAAGGGTCACCCGCCAGATCAGAACCTGGACCAACCAGGACCCTGTGTTATCTCTTGTAAAAAGTTGCATCCTCAATGAGGGCTGGTCAGCGGTCCCAAGAGAAATGCAAGACGAGATAAAGCCGTTTCACCGTCGTAAAGACGAAATGTCCATCCAATCGGATTGCCTCTTATGGGGCAACCGCGTTGTCCTGCCAAAAAAAGGCAGGGCAACCTTCATACGCGACCTACACAATGCCCACTCAAACATAGTCATGATGAAGGCTATCGCCAGGTCCCATGTCTGGTGGCCCAGCATTGACTCGGACTTGGAGTCGTGCGTGCGCCAGTGTAATACTTGCTCACAATTGAGCAATGCCCCCAGGGAGGCTCCACTTAGTCTGTGGTCCTGGCCCTCAAAACCATGGTCCAGGATCCACGTAGATTATGCGGGCCCCTTTCTGGGAAAAATGTTCTTCGTTGTCGTGGACGCCTACTCTAAGTGGATTGAATGTGTAATAATGGCATCCAGCATGTCCACCGCCACCATTGAAAGCCTCAGGGCTATGTTCGCCACCCATGGCTTGCCCGACATTCTGGTCAGCGACAATGGTCCGTGTTTCACCAGCTCGGAATTCAATGAATTCATGATCCGCAATGGCATCAAGCATGTCAGGTCTGTCCCGTTCAAGCCCGCATCCAACGGCCAAGCGGAGCGGGCAGTCCAAACCATTATTGCATGCCAGAAGGTTCCCTGCATACCCGCCTTCCCCAAGTCCTTCTCAGCTACCAAACAAGACCCCACTCGCTCACCGGAACTCCCCCTGCCGAACTGCTCATGAAAAGGGCACTCAAAATAAGGCTCTCTCTAGTCCACCCTGATCTCCATGATCATGTCGAGGGCAGGCGGCATCAACAAAGCATGTACCATGATCACGCAAATTTGTTAAGCGATATTGAAGTCAATGACTCCGTATTTGTACTCAACTATGGACATGGTCTCAAATGGCTCGCTGGCACTGTCATAGCCAAAGAAGGGAGTAGGGTGTTTGAGGTTAACCTTGCAAATGGACTAACTTGCAGAAAGTATTTGGACTAAACCAAACTGCGATTCACAGACAGCCATGAGCAACCTGAAGAGGACACCATCAACTTCGACCCTCCGATACACATACAAGTGGCAACCGACATCACAGTTGACCACGAAGCTGAACTCATCATCCCCAGCAGCCCCCAAGGTCAGCTGCGTAGCAGCCCAGCGAAGGCCCAACCACCTCACCTGCACCTGTGTTTGTACCGAGACGATTGACTAGGGATTGAAAAGCCCCAGATCATCTCATCCTGTAAATAAGTGTACTATTGACTTTGTGGGGGGAGTGATGTTATGTATGCAACACCTTATAACCAGCATTCTACCGCCACCAGAGGGCGCATCTGTTGGAGTCCCACGGGATCCCAGCATCCCTTGGGAGCGCTGTATATAAGCAGGCCTCTCATGCTGTGCTGCACTCTGAGTTACAATAAAGAGACTAAGGTCACAACAGCTCAAGCACAGCACAAGGCCTCGTGGAGTTATTCTACAGTTAAGTAGAGACATATTAGCTTTACAGATGCTAACTGACCTGCTGTCTATTATTTGACAATTTTTCTTTGAATTTGACTTTTACTGCTGTTAATTAAAAATTTAAATGAGGTGCAGCAGCTGATCAAGGCAGAAGTGAGGAGTTTGTGAGCTTGAAGAGTCCTGCAGCTTAGAGACACTTTTGGAAGCTATTTATTTCTGCAAAGACCTGCATTTGTTTCTGTTGTGTATGGAGAAAGAGTCAGACTGAACACTGAGCTCAAAGTAAAGTGTGACCGTCGTCTTTTATTCCAGGTCTCCAGAGTGCCTCTCTACCCTGTGAAGCCTCCTTAAATACCTGTGCTGCCAAGGGGTTATGGGATCCCTTGGGACTCCAGGGGATGAGCCCTCTGGTGGCTGTACAGAGTAAATACAAGTCCACATATATAACAACACCCCGCCACCCCCCCCCCCCCGCCCCCCCACCCCAAAGTCAATAGTGTAACTATTTACAATGTGAGTCGATCTGGGGCCCTTCTTGCCCTGGTTGATCGTCTCGGTGTGAAAGCTGGAGTTGTTGAATCATTTGTTGGGCCCTCGCTGGGCTGCTGTGCAGCTGGTCTTGCTGGGCTGCCTGCTGTGTTGGGCCCTGCAGGGTGCTGTGGATGATGGGTTCTGCGTCGTAGTCAACCGTGGTGTCGGTTGCCACTGGTGTGTATGTTGGGGGATCAAAAAAGATAGGGTTGCTCAAGATTGTCCATGAATCTGAGTTTGATTTGGTCCAAGTGTTTCCGGTGAATGAGTCCATTTGAAAGTTTGACCTGAAACATCCTGCTCCCCTCTTTGGCCACAACAGTGCCGGGAAGCCACTTGGGACCTGGTCCATAATTTAATACAAATACAGGATCATAGATTTCAATCTCACATGATACATTTCCACTATCATGGTACACACTTTGTTGAAGCCGCCTGCTCTCTACCTGTTCATGTAGATCAGGGTGAACTAACGAGAGCCTTGTCTTAAGTGCTCTTTTCATGAGCAGTTCAGCAGGTGGGATCCCAGTGAGTGAATGGGGTCTCGTGCGGTAGCTAAGCAGGACTCGGGATAGGCGAGTCTGCAGTGAACCTTCAGTTACCCTCTTAAAGCCTTGCTTGATGGTTTGCACTGCTTTCTCTGCCTGTCCATTGGACGCTGGTTTAAACGGGGCAGATGTGACATGTTTGATCCTGTTACGGGCCATGAATTCTTTGAACTTAGCACTAGTAAAACATGGCCTGTTGTCGCTCACCAGGACATCGGGTAAGCCGTGTGTGGAAAACATGGCCCGCAGGCTTTCAGTACTGGCAGCGGACGTGCTAACCAACATTATCTCACATTCAATCCAATTGGAGTACGCGTCTACAACCACAAGGAGTATTTTACCCAAGAACGTGCCTACATAGTCGACGTGTACCCGAGACCACGGTTTGGAGGGCCAAGACCATAAACTTAGTGGCGCCTCCCTGGGTACATTGCTTCACTGCGAGCATGTATTACATCTGTGAACGCAGGACTCTAAATCCGCATCGATACCAGGCCACCACACGTGGGATCTGGCTATGGCTTTCATCATTACGATACCTGGGTGGGTACTGTGGAGGTCATTGATGACGGTGTCTCTGCCTTTCTTGGGGACCACTACTCGATTGCCCTAAAGAATGCAGTTTGCCTGTATAGACATTTCATCTTTGCGCCGCTGGAACGGCTTTATCTCTTCCTGCATTTCCACTGGAACACTGAACCAGCTCCCGTGAAGCACACAGCTGTTGACTAGAGATAATAAGAGGCTCTGGCTTGTCCAGGTTTTGATCTGCCGGGCAGTGATGGGTGATTGCTCACTCTCAAATGCCCCCATAACCATGGCTAGATCTGCGGGCTGCGCCATTTCCACCACCACAGTTTACTGAGAGCATTGGCGCAGTTTTCTATGCCTGGCCTGTGGCGGATGGTGTAGTTGTATGCGGACAACGTGAGTGCCCATCTCTGGATGTGGGCCGCTGCGTTGGTATTTATCCCTTTACTCTCGGAGAACAGAGCTATAAGTGGCTTATGGTCAGTTTCCAATTCGAATTTTAGCCCAAACAGGTATTGATGCATTTTCTTTACCCCATAGACACACACTAACGCTTCTTTTTCAATCATGCTGTAGGCTCTCTCGGCCTTAGCAGTTTCCCGAAATCATTAGCTTGTTGCAATACACACCCGACGCCGTGTGATGACACATCACATGCTAGTACCAAACGCTTACATGGATCATACAACACAAGCAATTTGTTTGAGTATAACAATTTTCTCGCTTTTACAAAGGCATTTTCTTGGCTTTTGCCCCAAACCCATTCGCCCCCTTTTCGTAGTAAGACATGCAGTGGTTCTAACAGTGTGCTGAGACCCAGTAAGAAGTTACCAAAGTAGTTCAAGAGTCACAGAAATGACCGCAGCTCCATCACATTCTGTGGCCTCTGTCTTCGTGTTGGTGGGCCTGATGCCGTCCGCCGCAATCCTCCTTCCCAAGAACTCCACTTCAGGTGCCAGGAACACGCACTTTGAGCGTTTTAACCTGAGCCCCATGCCGTTGAACCTCCTCCAGGTTCTGCAGGTGCTCGACGGTGTTCAGACCTGTGACCAAGATGTTGTCCTGGAAGACCACGGTGTGCGGGACCGATTTCAGTAAACTTTCTATGTTTCTCTGGAATATCGCCGCCGCTGATCGGATTCCAAACGGGCATCTGTTATAAACAAAAAGACCTTTGTGCGTGTTGATGCAGTTGAGAGCCTTCGATGATTCCTCCAGTTCCTGCTTCATGTAGGCTGAAGTCAGATCCAGCTTCGTGAACGTCTTTCCTCCCGCCAGCGTTGCAAAGAGATCGTCAGCTTTTGGTAGTGGGTATTGGTCCAGCAGGGAGAAACGATTGATCGTTACTTTGTAATCGCCACAGATTCTGACGGTGCCATCTCCCTTGAGGACTGGGACAATAGGACTGGCCCACTCGCTGAACTCGATCGGTAAAATGATTCCCTCTCTTTGCAGCTGGTCTAGCTCAATCTCTACTTGTTCTTTCATCATCTACGGCACTGCTCTCACCTTGTAATGAAGTGGATCTGCACTTTTGCTCCTTGGAATTTCCCGATGCCTGGTTCAAACAGCGAAAGAAATTTATTTAAGACCTGGGCACACGAAGTGTCGTCAACGGGCGATAGGCCTCGGACGTCGTCCAGTTCCAGCGTATCTTTCCCAGCCAGCTCCTGCCGAACAGCGTGGGACCATCGCCTGGTACCACCCAGAATGGTACCTTGTGCATCGTTCCATCGTAGGAGACCTTTACGGTAGCACTGCCAATTACAGGAATCAGTTCTTTCGTGTAAGTTCTTAGTTTCGTGCAAACTGGAGTTAAGACAGGCCTTGAGGCCTTGTTGCACCATAACCTTTCGAAAGTATTTTTCCCATGATGGATTGGCTCGCACCCATGTCCAGCTCCATTGACACCGGGAGTCCATTTAGTTCAACATTCAGCATTGTCGGGGGACAATTAGTGGTGAATGTGCGCACCCCATGTACCTCTGCCTCCTCTATCTGAGGCTCTGCTTCATCATGACCCTCCGTGGATCTGTCCTCCTCTGCAACATGGTGGTTTACAGGTTTAACAGGCTTAACAGCTCGCCTGCACACTCGTTGGAGGTGTCCCATTGTTCCACAGCCCTTGCAAACGTACTCTTTGAGTCGGCATGAATGGAAACGATGATCACCCCCGCAGCGCCAACAAGGTGTTAATGGCCTTGCATTCATCAACTTGATGGTGGACTCTAAGTAATCTGCGGACCTGCAGCTGCAGGTATGTGTGACCTGCCCTGTACGTTACGATTCGAAAACAACATCACTTTGTTCACAGTACTTGTAGCAGCATTGTGTGCTGAAAGATTTGCTTCGTATTGTCACCGGTGGCAATGAACGCCTGGGCTATCGCTATGGCCTTACTCAAGGTTGGGGTCGCTACAGTCAAAAGTTTGCGAAGTATGGTTTCGTGGCCAATGCCAAGTACGAAAAAGTCTCTGAGCATGTGCTCCAAATGTCCTTCAAATTCACAATGTCTGCGAGATGTCTTAGCTCGGCGACATAACTCGCCACTTCCTGGCCTTCAAACCTTTTGTAGATGTAGAACCGGTACCTCACCATCAGAACGCTTTCCTTCAGGTTCAAATCCTCTCGGACCAGTGTGCACAAATCGTCGTACGATTTCTCCGTGGGTTTTGCTGGAGTGAGCAGATTCTTCATGAGGCCATATGTTGGTGCCCCACAGATGGTGAGGAGGATCGCCCTTTGTTTGGCAGCGCTCTCTTCCCCATTTAGCTCGTTGGCCACGGTATTGGTCGAGTCACTCCACAAAGGTTTCCCAATCATCTTCCTCTGAAAATTTCTCCAGGATGCCCACTGTTCTCTGCATCTTTGGGTTCGCTATCTGTATCTCGTCGCCAGTTGTTGTGTATGGAGAAAGAGTCAGACTGAACACTGTGAGCTCAAAGTAAAGTGTGACCTTAGTCTTTTATTGCAGGTCTCCAGAGTGCCTCTCCAACTGTGAAGACTCTTTAAATACCCATAATCCCTTGGGACTCCAGAGGATGAGCCCTCTGGTGGCTGTACAGAGTAAATACAAGTCCACATATATAACCGTTTCAAACTGCCTGTCACAGGGACAGCGCACTCGAAGATGTTTGAACCCTCCCGTAGTCAGGTTTGTGTTCTACTCCTGGATGGTACTCTGCTCTGCTGCTCTCTGGGCACAGATGGTGTCTGTGTAGTCATAATTCTATATAAGGACACGCAGTAAAGTTAGTAGACAGTGAAGTTAAAGAACCAATCACTGTTACTCTTTTACCTGTTTGTTCCCCAGTTAGAAAGAAAAGACTTTACATTTATAAAGTGCCTTTCATGACAACTGGACATCCCAAAGTGCTTTACAGCTAATGTTCAGCTATGAACTCATTGAATGGCGGTGCAGGCTCGAAGGGCCGAATGGCCTACTCCTGCACCTATTTTCTATGTCTATGTTTCTATGAAGTATTTTATTTTGAAGTGTAGTCAGTGTTATAATGTAGGAAGGCGCCAAATTTGGCAGAGCGCGGAGATCTCGGAAGAGTTTGCTGAGAGCGCAGGCTGAACTGTCTTTTTAAAGGCTGCACAGTATTTGCCAGGAAGTTCAGCAGCGTATACCCATTTTTCACATGACTGCACCAAGCACAGGGAAATGAGCAGACCCAGGGAAATCCACATGTAGCACGCTCTGCTGGCCATCAGAGGGAGGACTGTATTTTTATTACTTTAAAGGTGCTTTATAAATATGTTGTTTTTTTATTAAGGGCCAACAGCAATGTAACTCATATCACAATGGCATGATTTTTGCAGCGCGACAGCTGCAGAAAAAATGCAGGGAGCAATGCCAGCCCTTATATATGGCCGCCTTCGACCTTACAAAGGTCTTTGACGCTGTCAACCGCGAGGGTTTATGGAGCGTCTTCATCCGTTTCGGATCGCCCAAAAGTTTGTCAGCATCCTCCGCCTCCAGGCTGTGATCCTTACCAATGGATCCATTACAGACCCAATCCACGTCCGGACTGGGGTCAAACAGGGCTGCGTCATCGCCCCAACCCTCTTCTCAATCTTCCTCGCTGCCATGCTCCACCTCACAGTCAACAAGCACCCGGCTGGAGTGGAACTAAACTACAAAACCAGTGGGAACCTGGTCAACCTTCGCCAGGTCCAAGACCACCCCACCCTCTGTCGTCAAGCTACAGTACGCGGATGACGCCTGTGTCTGCGCACATACAGAGGCTGAACTCCAGGACATAGTCGACGTATTTACTAAGGCATACGAAAGCATGGGCCTTAGGCTAAACATCCGTATGACAAAGTCCTCCACCAGCCTGTCCTCGCCACACAGCACTGCCCCGCAGAAATCAAGATCCACGGCACGGCCCTGGACAATGTGAACCATTTCTCATACCTCGGGAACCTCTTATCAACAAGAGCAGACATTGACAACGATTCAACACCGCCTCCAGTGCACCAGTGCAACCACCTGAGGAAAAGAGTGTTTGAAGACCAGGCCCTCAAATCTGCCACCAAGCTCATGGTCTACAGGGCTGTAGTAATACCCGCCCTCCTGTATGGCTCAGAGACATGGACCATGTGCAGTAGACACCTCAAGTCGCTGGAGAAATACTACCAACAATGTCTCTGCAAGATCCTACAAATCCCCTGGGAGGACAGACGCAACAGCATTAGCGTCCTCAACCAGGCCAACATCTCCAGCATTGAAGCACTGACCACACTTGATCAGCTTCGCTGGGCAGGCCACCTTGTTCGCATGCCTGACACAAGACTCCCAAAGCAAGCACTCTACTCGGAACTCCTTCACGGCAAACGAGCCAAAGGTGGGCAGAGAAAATGTTACAAGGACACCCTCAAAGCCTCCCTGATAAAGTGCAGCACCCCCACCGACATCTGGGAGTCCCTGGCCAAAGACCGCCCTAAGTGGAGAAAGTGCATCCGGGAGGGCGCTGAGCACCTCGAGTCCCATTGCCGAGAGCATGCAGAAATCAAGCGCAGACAGCGGAAAGAGCGTGCAGCAAACCAGTCCCACCCACCCCTTCCCTCAACGACTATCTGTCCCACCTGTGACAGATCTGTGGTTCTCGTATTGGACTGTACAGCCACCTAAGAACTCATTTTAAGAGTGGAAGCAAGTCTTCCTCAATTCCAAGGGACTGCCTATGATGATGATATAAATATAAGTTGTTTTTTTATTCAGGGCCAACAACAGTGTAACTCATATCGAGGAAATTTTAAGCCACAAGCAAAACAGAATGATGGATAGAGGGCAGTTTGCCGTTCTTCTCCCGAAACCTGGATTAAATGCAAAAGTGCTTCAAAGGTATCCTGGACACCTCCATTTTGCTATCGTTAGGAACATAGAAACAGGAGTCGGTCATTTAGCCCCTTGTACCTGTTCCGCCATTCAATGAGATCAATGCTGATCTCAATGCCTAACTCCATGCATGGGCTCAACTTTCTCCAGTTATTTGCACCGTTTTTTTGGCGCGCGCCGCTTATTTTGGCCTAAATTTAAAACTCCAAGTTTCCCCAAAGATTGTGCACCAGTGTAACCCAATTAGTTATGATTTTTTTAGATTAGGTTTTTTTTTACCTCATTGGAGCCGTAACCTGTCACCCGCGCCAATTCTGGCCATTTAAGCAAGTTTGGCCAGCTCCGATTTACTCCAATTTTTCGGCATATGTGACCTCTGTGGAAAAACCTTCTGGGCAGTTAAGAAAATCGACGCAGGTAAGGAAATCAACACAGCAGATGCACTTTCAGGGCCCGGACAGCAGTAGCAGAGAGGTGAGAGAGAGTGGGAGAGAACGGGGGAGGGCGAGGGGGGTGGCCTTTCGATCAGAGTTAGGAGCGGATACCGGCATCGGGAGGCCCTTCGGCCTGGGATAGTAGCGGGTACCGGCACCGGCATGGCGGGGGGGGGGGGGGAGGCGGTGGGGGGTTGGGGGGGGGGGGGGTAGGGGGGGCGGAGATAGACTTTTGTCATAAACACTTTAATAATTTAATGGTGGTAAGTTGCTGCATTGTGTAAGGTGCTTGTGCAGTTTGCTATGAGTCTGGCTGTTGTATGTGTCACTTTCCAGCCTCAGCCCTGAGTATGTCCCTAGTTACTGTGGCAACCCGATCTTTTTGGCACAGATCTTCGGCTCCACCCCCGAAGCTAAAGGACAGGCTAGGCGGCACCAAAATCAACAATTCAAATGGGGGAATTTGGATGATTTGTTTTGGCATAGTTGGGCCCCCAAAAAACAGGCTTAACTCTTCAAATATGCCAAAAAAACAGCTTTGGGGAAAATTGAGCCCCATATACCCACCTTTGTCCCATATCCTTTCATACCTTTGGTTAACAAAAATCTATCAATCTCAGATTTAAAATTAACAATTGTCCTAGAATCAGAGGGCTAAACTTTTGCTATCTTTTCGCCAGATTTAACGCCCGATTTAAGGTTTTTAATGTATTACTGCCCGATTTAAGCTTGAGATCCAAACTTGCGCCCGATATGCCACCCGATTACCACCGGCAGTAGTTTCGGGGTCCAATGAACGCCGGTGGTAAATCCAGCCACCTGCCCAGTAGATGAAATCGATTTTCGCTCATAAATGTCGTGCACCGTCTATTTACCGCCCGCAAGACCGCCCAGTGCTATTTTTGGCTTTTTTTTTTAAGTACTGCCCAAAATACTGCTGGCAATTAATAGTGCCATGAAAAGGGTACACTTAAGTGCCCCTGACCCAGCGATATCAACGCCAGTTGAGGGAGGCAATCATTCCATCGAACTCATTTCGTACCCAACCTGGGAGTAATTGATCCTGACACTGGGTGTCAAAATTGGGAAAATGTTCCATTACCCAACTGTGACACCTGTCACTTTGATAATCACATAAATGTACTAATATTTATGAATGAAAGATAGGGTTCTGAGCCACTACTGCTTTGGCTTATTCAGATTTATGATTATAAAGAATATTGAAGCATCACTTATTGAGTATCATTTTGTTACACAGATTTCCTGCTGGCTTACAGTCTTTAAATCTGGTTAACTTAAAACTACAAATTATATTCTTGTAGAGCAGTAATAAACTTTTTCGTAATTAATTTTGGAATTGTACATTCTCGAACAAGTCACCCAATAAATGTTAAGTTCTCTCAGCTCTGCTTTACTTTAATGAACTCCATTTGTCACTCTTGGTTATCCATGGCATGTTCTGATACATGAATTTGCTACCTAAACAGCTATACTCTGAGACTAACAATCAACTTTTTTCTCACTCTGACCTTGATTTGGTGAGTTGCTGGTTTATTGGAACGGGTGCAAGAATCACCACCCACCCTTTCCAAAAAACTACCCTCCCTCCAACCCCCCCCCCCAACCCCGCCATGCCCAACCGGCCCAAAAATGGTGGAACCAGGTTCTGCCCTATTTTCCAGTGTCCAATCCTGAGATCTGCCAGGAATTCAGTGTGGCCGTTATCAAAATTTGCATACCAAGGATAATTTGCATCTCTATAACATTTTAACCAGGTGGATGTGGGGTGGGGTGTCTATGTTATAGATTTAACAGAATAAAAGCAGCAACATAAATCTCCTAATTAAAGTAGCAGCCCTAAATTTCTGTGCCGTATTTAATTTGTATTTAATGCACAAATGCTGCAATTTCTAGAAAATCACGAGGAGGTTGAGGGCGAGCTGCCGTTTCCGCGAGGCTAACAGCGGAGCTACACAAATCGTCCAGCAAATTGTGGAGATGCGTAATTGATGGGGTAACTCTTCTTCACCACAAGCTGCTGGACGATTAATAACAGTGAGCACCATTAAATTCACCGTTATTTTGGCAGCAAAACCTGGGCCATTGGCCGCAGCAGACAATGATGGAAGATTGCCTTGAAGGAAATTGATATGCTGAGAAGGAAAGCTTCAGCAGTTAATGATTAAAAAAATCACGCATGCGCACAAAAAAAATTACGCATGCACAGTAAAGCAATTCGAGATGAAACAGGCCTTACACGATGACCGAGGCCGCCCACTGCCACCACCGCCAGGAGGGAATCAGATAAAAGTTGCGGCTTTAGATCTCGGCAATAATCGGGTGATATGGATGATTCCATATCAGATGCGGCCCTGGACAACGTGGACCACTTCCCTTATCTCGGGAGCCTCCTGTCAACAAGAGCAGGCATTGACGACGAGATCCAACATGGCCTCCAGTACAACAGTGCAGCCTTCGGCCGCCTGAGGAAAAGAGTGTTTGAAGACCAGGCCCTCAAAACTGTCACCAAGGTCATGGCCTACAGGGCTATAGTAATACCTGCCCTCCTGTATGGCTCAGAAACATGGACCACGTACAGCAGATACCTCAAGTCGCTGGAGAAATATCACTAATGATGTCTCCGCAAGATCCAACAAATCCCCTGGGAGGACAGACGTACCAACATTAGCGTCCTCGTCCAGGCCAACATCCCCAGCATTGAAGCACTGATCATACTTTGCAGGCCACATACTTCGCATGCCAGACACGAGACTCCCAAAGCAAGCGCTCTCCTCGGAACTCCTTCACGGCAAGCGAGCCAAAGGTGGGCAGTGGAAGCATTACAAGGACACCCTCAAAGCCTCCCTGATAAAGTGCAACATCCCCTATGACCTGGGAGTCCCTGGCCAAAGACTGCCCTAAGTGGAGGAAGTGCATCCGGGAGGGCACTGAGCACCTCGAGTCTTGTCGTCGAAAGCATGCAGAACTCAAGCGCAGGTGCGGTAAACCAGTCCCACCCTCCCAAACCCTCAATGACTATCTGTCCCACCTGTGACAGGGACTGTGGTTCTCGTATTGGACTGTACAGCCACCTAAGAATTCATGCTAAGAGTGGAAGCAAGTCTTCCTCGATTCCGAGGGACTGCCTATGATGATGATGATGATGATGATGATCGTCATACCGCCCGATTAACACCGAGATATGGGCAGTGGCGACGGGAAGTGGAAAGTCTAGCCCTATGGGAGTTTACAGCACGGAAGGAGGCCATTTCGGCCCAATTGTGTCTATGCCGGCCAACAAGAGGCTATCCAGCCTAATCCCACTTTCCAGCTCTAGGTCTGTAATCCTGCAGGTTACGGCACGTCAGGTGCACATCCAAGTACTTTTTAAATATGGTTAGGGTTTCTGCCTCTATCACCCTTTCAGGCAGTGAGTTCCAACCCCCACAACCCTCTACGTGAAGAAATTTCCCCTCAAATCCCCTCTTAACCTTCTACTAATTGCTTTAAATTTATGCTCCTGGCTGTTGACCCCTCTGCTAAAGGAAATAAGCCCTTTCTATCCACTATATTTAGGCCCCTCATAATTTTATGCACCTCAGTGATGTCTCTCCTCAGCCTCCTCTGTTCCAATGAAAACAAATCCAGCCTATCCAATCTGTCCTCATAGCTTAGATTCTCCACTCCCGGCAACATCCTTGAAAATCTCCTCTGTACCCTCTCCAGTGCAATCACATCCTTCCTGTAATGCGGTGACCAGAACTGCACGCAGTACTCCAGCTGTGGCCTAATCAGTGTTTTATATAATTCGAGCATAACCTCCTGGCTCTTGTATTCTATGCCTTGGCTAATAAAGGCAAGCATTCCGTATGCCTTCTTAACCACCTTATTTACCTGGCCTGCTACCTTCAGGGTCTGTGGACATGCACTCCAAGGTCCCTTTGTTCCTCTACACTTCTCAGTATCCTACCATTTAATGTGTATTCCCTTTCCTTGTTAGCCCTCCCGAAATGCATTACCTCACACTTCTCTGGATTAAATTCCATTTGCCACTATTCTGCCCACCTGACCAGTTTATTGATATCTTCCTGCAGTCCGCAGCTTTCTTATGCAGTAGCATAACTTCTAGCCCCCTTGTATTCTAGTCCTCTATCCTTTTTGATTACTTTTTTGCACCTCTCCATGATATTTAAACGATCTATGTACATGGAAGTTACTTTGGACCTCCACTGTTTCTAGCTATTCACTATTTAGAAAGTACTCTGATCTCTTTTTTAGGTCCATAGTGAATGACCTCACACTTATATTGAAAGCCATTTGCCACAGTTTTGCCCATTCAATTAACTAGTAATATCTCTTTGTAATTTTATGCTATCTTTGCACCATTGGAAAACCTGGATATGTGGTTCTCTATCCCAACAATGAATAGTTGACGCCCCAACACAGATCCCTGCGGGACACCACTGGTTACATCCTGCCAATTAGTGTACTTGCCTATTTATCCCTACTCTCTCGTCTCCTGCTGCTTAGCCAATTTCCGAACCATATCAATAATTTGCCTTCAATTCCATGAGCCTCAACTTTAGCTAACAGTCTCTTGTAAGGAACTTTATCAAATGCCTTCTGGAAGTCCATATAAATAACAACGACAATAACTTTATTTATATATCATATAAATAATATATATGTAATAAAAATATATATATTAAGTAACACCCATAGACATTCCCCTGTTCACTATTTCAGTCACCTCGTCAAAATATTTAATCAGGTTCATCAGGCATGACCTATTCTTTGCAAATCTATGCTGGCTCTCTCTGAAAATTTTCAAGTGTTCAGTCACTCTATCCTTAAATATCAACTCTATTAATTTCCCGACAACAGATGTTCGACAAACTGGTCTAAACTCCTCTGGTTTCCCCCTCTCACCTTTCTTAATAACGGAGTGACGTGTAATTTTCCAATTAGTTCTGGGAAGTTGGATTAAGAAGTTACAAATTCCCTTCTACATATGCAAATAAAAGTGTGCTTTCTATATGTGTTGCATGACACACACAGCTGTTTTCTGGCTTGCTAGATAGCCTGCATGATTGTCAAATCTGAGTCCTCCATTGGTTAGAATAGTTCTGCAACCATAAAGATCTCTTGTAGTGATTAAATAGCTTATGGGTGAATTTCCTGTATTTTTACGCACACATGGAGTCTGCACTGCAAAACAAAGTGACTCTTCAGGGCCTGTGGTTTGCTGTTCATTTAATGTTCTATTGAAACCTATCAAAACATAAAACATGTCTACAGTGTTACTTTGAAAATAGTTTTTGTAAAAATACAAACAAAGTCTTCAACAACTAGGCATTAACAACAAAACTAAGATGGCAGAAAATGATCCATGAAATTAATGTGTGGCATTAAAAACTGAAATTTGAAGAAGTGATTTTTTTTGTCCTTTCCAAACATAGCCCACATTCTCCTCATTACTCCTCTCCTGTAGATGCTAACTTTTGCTGGGGTACAGTTCAAATGGTGTCAGCAGTGTTTCGATACAACTTATGCGTGGTCACGTGAGAGCCTTGAGAGCGATTGTCGACAGGCTGCCTGATCATGTAGAGTTTCTCATCCAACACCCATCTAGGAGCACTGGTTAGCAATCAGGGTAGAAAGAATAGTTTGTTTTTATATAATGCCTTATCATTGTCTCTCAGAAATGTCTCATAGCACTCCACATACATTGAAGTGCAGTGACTTGCTATGTAGGCAAATGCAGCGGCTCTTTTGCGTACACTGAGATCCCACAAACAGCAGTAAGATTATCTGTTTTATCTCTGTTTTGAGGCATTCATTAAAGATCCTAGGTCAAACTCTGCTCTTTAAATAGTGGCATGATAACTTTAACTTCCACTGGAAAAGGCAGACAGGGCCACATTGGAAGGGTAGCACATACATTAAAATACTCCCTCAGTGCTGCATTGAAGTGTCAGCATAGATTAGATATTCAGGTACTGGAGTGAGCAGGAGTCCAAGCTCATTTTTCCCTTTTCCTAGCCCAACACTGTTGAAGCAAATTGAAGCTGCTCAAGCTTACCTGGTGATTCCTGGGAATTGGACCAGGGACTTGAGCACATAATCCAGGCTGACACTTCAGTGCAGTACTGAGCGAGTGCTGCACTGTCGGAGGTGCCGTCTTTCAGATGAGGTGTTAAACCAAGGCCTCGTCTGCGCTCTCAGGTGGACGTAAAGATCCCGTGGCACTATATTAAAGAAGAGAAGGGGTGTTATCCACAGTGTCGTGGCCAATATTTATCCCTCAATCAACATAACAAAAAAATGATTATCTGGTCATCATCACATTGCTGTTTGTGGGAGTTTGCTGTGCGCAAATTGGCTGCCACGTTTCTTACATTACAACAGTGACGACACTCCAAAAGTACTTCATTGGCTGCAAAGCGCTTTGAGACGTCCAGTAGTCGTGAAAAACACTATATAAATGTAGTCTTTATTTTTATTCAGGTCTTACATAGTGAAAAAGTGATTTATAACAGTTTGTTAATGCTGAACGATGCTTTTTGCGGAATTTAGATTGTGAATAAGTTCAGATGTAACAATGAAATAACACACAGCATTTGTGTCTGTTGAATGAAGCAATGCATTTTATCCACCAGTATTTTCAAGGGTAGGATCATGTAATAAGTTCTATTGCTTTGTGAACTCTAAATTACATTGTTGCATATCTATCAAGACCTTGCAGTTAATGGCTTTTGGAAGCAAAGAGCTTGCATCTCCAGCCTGTTGCTTTTTTCTGGCTGTTGTTGTAATCAGCTGCAGTCCCAAGCCATACTTCTTGTCATTTATTTGCAGTGGGGTAGGCAAAGAGTAGGTGACCAACATTGCTGGCAATGGGAGGGCGTGGACAAAAGCTGTCAGCTTACTTTAGCATAGCATATGAAGTTATTTGTTGCTACCCGGTACTCTGGAGAAAAGATGTCCTTTGAGGATGGAACTTAAGAACTAGGAGCATTGAGGAAAATAGTGGCCTGGATTTTCTTCTTGGCATATAGCATTTTTTGGATGAACCTCGAATGCAATTGGACGAGAAATGGGGAAGAGAGTCCTACCCACACATCTCTGCCCCTAAAATAAGCTGCCAGCATTTTCATACACCCTCCCATGAGACACATAATTGAAGTAGAATAGCAGAACGGGAGGGAAGTATTAAAGATATCTGGCTCCAGTGGCCGGCAGTGTAGTGGAAGAAAAAGGCAGGTGGACACCAGGGATGCAGATCACCCCATTAGCCATCTATATGGTCATTTTATTCCGTTTTCCCTGGCTCTGTTCATCGTTATAAGCTGTCCATCTGTAAGATCTCAGGACAAAGGGTCATAGACCTGAAACGTTAGCATAATCATTTTCCTTTTTATACAGATGCTGCCTGACCTACTGAGTGCTTCCAGCATTTTTAGTTTTTATTTGATGTTTTTCCACTCCCTGATGGGAGTAATTCTTTTAGTAATGCCAGTTTGATGCTAAACTTCAATGTTTCTTGGAATTGTCAGTTCTTGGAAGGTGCTGTGAATTCAATAAACTGAATTGAGCTTGCTATCTAATCAGACATTTCTCCCAGACAACAAGGAATTCTGCAGTACATTTTGGCTAGAACGAATGCAGGGTTATTGCACAAATTTTCTGCTAAAGGATGATTACAGAAATAACAAAAATGCGCATATAAGCCAGTTACACTCCTGTTAAAGCGTTAGGTTCAATTAATGTGACCAAGTTCCTCTGCATGTGCAATGGGAAGTACATTTTATTTAAAATGTGTATAAAAGCCCATCCATCACCCATAACACTTTTTACTCAGTGCATTTCAAACAGATGTAATTTGACATTAATTTCAGTGTGAAAGGAAATGAGAGAAAAGTGAAATTAATATTGAATTATATTTTTAATACCTTGGAACTTTTATTGTTTCAAATAAACCTGGATGGACATCTAAGGGGCAATTTTCACTTTGGGAGTTAGTGTGAAATGGGCGATATCGATTCAGCTGGCCATTATACATCTCTCCCCATTTTCATTTCCATTGAAGTAATTGAATAATGGGAGGCTCAACTGATATTGGCAATTTTACGCTTTACCCAATGTCAAAATTACCCCCATAGTCTGAGAAACATCTTTGGCGAATTGAACCAAAAATACAGGTTGTATGTATGGTAATTGTAGTTTGTCAAAATAATTCAATAGCTGCCAACATATGTTAAGAACTGGTTACAGTTTCCTGAGAACAAAGTCAAGTTCCTTTGACGTTACCATCTCAGAAAAGATGGAACTATGAAATAAAAATAATCTGTGTTGAGATGAGTGGATAGGTGACAACTAGGGGAATGGGACAATATATGGCAAATGCAGTTCAATTAAGATAAATATGAAGTTGCACATGTTGGGAAAAAGAAAGAAAGACTTGCATTTATATAGTGTCTTTCACATCCACCAGACGTCTCAAAGCGCTTTACAGCCAATGAAGTACCTTTGAAGTGTAGTCACTGTTGTAATGTAGGAAACACCAATTTACGCACATCAAGCTCCCACAAACAATACTGTGATAATGACCAGATAATCTGTTTTTGTTATGTTGATTGAGAAATAAATATTGGCCAGGACGCTGGGGATAACTCCCCTGCTCTTCTTCAAAATAGTGCCATGGGATCTTTTACGTCTACCTGAGAGCGCTGATGGGGCCTCGGTTTAATGTCTCATCCGAAAGACGGCACCTCCAACAGCGCAGTACTCCCTCAGCACTGCACTGGAGTTTCAGCCTAGATTTATGTGCTCAAATCCCTGGAGTGGGACTTTAACCCACAACCTTCTGACTCAGAGGCAAGTGTGTTACCCACTGAGCCACAGCTGACATTTCAAAGAATAGCAAATAGAAATGCACCCTTAAAGGTAAAATTCCCAGTGGAGCGGAGGGACAGAGAGGTTTATGGGTGCAGATACACAGAACTTTCAAAGCAGAATTGCGAGTAGATAAAGCCATAAAACGTAAATGGGATGTGAAAAGATTATATAAAGAAAGTCTTGCATTTATTTGGCAACTTAACATAGCTCTCCAACATTTCAAAGCACTTCATATACAATTAATCACTTTGAAATACAATGTTTGTAATCTGGGCAAATATAGCAGCCATTGTAAGAACAGTTAAATCCACAAGCAGCATTGACCTGAATGATCAACTAATATTTTATTAGTGGAATTGGTTGAGGAAAGAAAGTTGGCTGGATTATTGGGAGAACACCTTGCTCTTGAACCGTGCTACACACATGCACATATTGCATTTATTTTACATTTATATTCCAATTTTTTGGTTGGGACTGTATGTAATGTGTCATACAGGTAATCATTTAAGAAGTTGCACACTTGGGAAAAAAAAAGACGCCTTTTAGAACTTAAAATGAGAGTGAATGTGCTTTAAAATGTAATTGTTACTTAAGTGGATACCTAAACTCACCTGTTCCTGTCTTCCTCTGTGACTCTCATCTCCCATTCGTTTCTTTGGGAAAGGATGGTGCAAGCAAGCAGGAATAAACATTGTAAGGCTGCTCAGTTGAGCTCTCTCAATGGCTCTGCAAGTTTACCAAGTCCGCAGCTGAGCCATATGGTCCTGGTCTGTGCTGAGTTAGCTGATCCCAGCTGGGGCCAGTGTTTAGGGTGCTATAGTTGATCGCCATGCACTGGGTTAGGAGGGGGAAAATAAACGGGGTTTCTGCTCCTGATCACTCTCAGGAGATTTTGCTGCAAAGTCTGCATGCATGGTGAAGATAGGGTTAAGTATGACTGTGATATTTTGCCTCCCATGCAATCTCTACCCCAGGCTTCTCAATACCATTGTTAAGGTTCAGACATGTATAATGGCCACCTGAAATCGTCCATTTGTCTAGGGAAATCAGTGGCTGTAAAATCATATCCCAGTAGTCAGTGCCTTCAAATGAGGAGAGGATAGGAAGGGACTATTAGTGGAAAAAGTCCCCTCAGTTTTTCTGAGGCATTCCACATGCACTTAATAATGTATAAAAAATAATCAAACTGTATCCTGTGACCCGCTGGGTAAATGTAACTTGTGTGGTGCTGAGTCATATCGACCAGAAAGGCCCCAGTTTCGCTCTTTTTCCTGTGCTGAGTTAGCCGATGTCCCCATGGCTGATGGTGAGGCGATGATGAAATGGTCTGAGTGCCCTAGGCAGGGGAAAAATCTGCAAGGGTTCCTAAATCTGATCTTTATCCAAATCCCTTGATGCAAATGCATGTGTGTAGACATAGGATGTGGGCAAAACCTGGCTCAGCGGTGATGCTCCCATGGTTGAATAGCCTGCTCAC
Organism: Pristiophorus japonicus; assembly: GCF_044704955.1. Classification (NCBI taxonomy): domain Eukaryota; kingdom Metazoa; phylum Chordata; class Chondrichthyes; family Pristiophoridae; genus Pristiophorus; species Pristiophorus japonicus. The sequence continues at coordinate 37,613,240 of NC_091987.1, forward strand.
GTTAATTCTCTGAACTGACATATAAAGGACAGGCATGAGTTCAAGTAATGTCAATTAAACCATTTCCCAGCACAGGCCAGCACTTAGAGCAGCAAAACATTTGTGGGGCTGGGAGGAGGATAATAACAAAAAATTATCCAATTTTTCATTCAAGATGAGCACTCTTTCCTTCACAGTCCACCCATTTCCAAGATGATGCTGAGTTACATGATCTCAATCCAAAACTAAATGTGCCCCGATGCCAAGGGTTAGGGAGAGAAAATGATTTCAGCCCATGAGTCATGCAGTTAGGTTATGTTACAATGGTTTGCTGTGTGAAATCCTTTTAAGATGCAATGGCAGTGTGCCAACAGTTTCATTTGCAAGTTTTTGCTTGATGGGCATGAATGGTAAGGAATGAAAGAGCTGGAAGTACGTCTGAGAGTTTTGAATAGACCAGAATTAGGTGTGTAACAGGCTAACAGCATTGATACTTGGGCCCTCTACCTAAAACCTGGTACTGTTGGGGAGTGTTACCATGCAGCTTCCTAAAGGTGTACTATTTTCTTCTGCATTTGTGCTGCAGTCCTGCTAATACTGCACACAGCATTTGCCTCCAACTAGGTAGCAGCACTGCTGTTTTCATTTGGAATGGTGCCCTGGTATGCCAAACAGGGCATCCTGTCTTGCACCCAGCTCATGGAGCAGCACCTTTACTTCATCATCCAACCAAACTGGTCCTGTGTCACTCAGTCACTGCATGTTTCTTGCCTCCATAATTTTGTTGTCATCCAGATTGTTTCTGTTATGTATGTAAACCTGTAAATACCATGTCTAACCACCAGAGGGATTATCCCCTGGAGTCCCAAGGGATCCCACAATCCCTTGGGAGCACCTGTATATAAGGAGGCCTCACAGGCTGGAGAGGCACTCTGAGATCTGTAATAAAGGACGACTGTCACACCTTACTTTGAGCTCGTATCAAGTCTGACTCTTTATTCAAGACATAACAACTGGCGACGAGATACAAATGATGAACCCCACCGCAACAATGCAGAGAACCGTGGGCATCCTGGAGAAATTTTCAGAGAGAGATGATTGGGAAATTTTCGTGGAGCGACTCGACCAATACTTCGTGGCCAACGAGCTGGAAGGAGAAGCGAACGCTACCAAACGAAGGGTGATCCTCCTCACCGTTTGCGGGGCATGAACATATGGCCTGATGAAAAATCTGCTCGCTCCATCGAAACCCACAGACAAGTCGTATGGTGACTTTTGCACACTGGTCCGGGACCATCTAAACCCGAAGGAAAGCGTTCCGATGGTGAAGTATCGGTTCTACACGTACAAGAGGTCTGAAGGCCAGGAAGTGGTGAGCTATGTCGCCGAGCTAAGGCGCCTTGCAGGACATTGCGAATTTAAAGGACACTTGGAACACATGCTCAGGGACTTCTTTGTACTTGGCATTGGCCATGAAGGAATACTTCGCAAACTTTTGACTGTAGATATCCCAACCTTGAGTAAAGCCATAGCGATAGCCAGGCGTTTATCGCCACCAGTGACAATCCCAAACAAATTTCTCAGCACACGACTGCTGCAAGTACTATGAACAAAGTAACATTGTTTTCGAATTGAAATGTACAGGACAGGACTTACACACCTGCAGCTGCACGTCCACAGATGATTGAGTCCACCATCAAGGGTGGTGAATACAAGGCCATTAACACCTTTTTGGCGCAGTGGGGGTGATCATCGTTTCCATTCATGCCGCTTCAAAGGATACGCTTGCAAGGGCTGTGGAACAATGGGATACCTCCAATGTTTGTACAGGCGAGCTGCAAATCCTGCTAATCCTGCAAACCACCATGTTGCAAAGGAGGACAGATCCACGGTGGATCATGATGAACCAGAGCCTCAGACCGAGTAGGCAGAGGTATATGGGGTGTACACATTTACCACAAAGTGTCCCCCGATAATGCTGAAAGTTGAATTAAATGGACTCCCGGTGTCCATGGAGCTGGACACAGGCGCAAGCCAGTCCATAATGAGCAAAAAGACTTTCAACAAGTTGTGGTGCAGCAAGGACTCAAGGCCAGTCCTGACTCCCATTCGTACTAAACTGAGAACGTATACAAAGGAACTGATTCCCGTAATTGGCAGTGCTACCGTAAAGGTCTCCTACGATGGAGCTGTGCACGAGTTACCACTCTGGCTGGTACCGGGCGATGGCTCCACACTGTTCGGCAGGAACTGGCTGGGAAAGATACGCTGGAACTGGGCGCTTTCGTCCGTCAATGACACCTCATGTTCCCAGGTCCGAAACAAGTTCCCCTCGCTGTTCGAACCAGGCATCCGGAAGTTCCAAAGAGCAAAAGTGCAGATCCATTTGATTCCGGGAGTGCGACCCATCCATCACAAGGCGAGAGCGGTACCTTACATGATGAGAGAGAGGGTGGAGATCGAGCTGGACAGGCTGCAACAAGAGGGCATCATTTCGCCGATCAAATTCAGTGAGTGGGCCAGTCCGATTGTTCCAGTCCTCAAGGGAGACGGCACCGTCAGAATCTGTGATGATTACAAAATAACTATCAATCGTTTCTCATTGCAGGATCAATACCCGCTACCGAAGGCAGACGACCCATTTGCGACGCTGGCAGGTGGGAAAACTTTCACGAAGCTGGACTTGACCTCAGCCTACATGACGCAGGAGCTAGAGGAATCATCGAAAGGCCTCACCTGCATCAACACGCACAAAGGTCTCTTCATTTACAACACATGCCCGTTTGGGATTCGATCAGCCGTGGTGATATTCCAGAGGAACATGGAAAGCTTGCTGAAGTTGGTCCCGCACATCGTGGCCTTCCAGGACGCCATCTTGGTTACAGGTCGGGACACTGTCGAGCACCTGAAAAACCTGGAGGAGGTTCTTAGTCGGCTTAATCATGTGGGGCTCAGGTTCAAATGCTCGAAGTGCGTTTTCCTGGTGCTTGAAGTGGAGTTCCTGGGGGGAAGAATCGCGGCGGATGGCATCAGGCCCACCAATTCGAAGACGGAGGCAATCAAGAATGCACCGAGACCACAGAACGTGTCGGAGCTGCGGTCGTTTCTAGGACTCCTGAACTATTTTGGTAACTTCTTATTGGGTCTTAGCACATTGTTAGAACCCCTGCACTCTTTATTGCATAAAGGAGATGAATGGGTATGGGGTAAAAGCCAAGAAAATGCCTTTGAGAAAGCTAGGAAGCTGTTATGTTCGAACAAATTGCTTGTGTTGTACGATCCATGTAAGCATTTGGTACTAGCATGTGATGCATCGTTGTACGGGGTCGGGTGTGTATTGCAACAAGCTAATGAATTTGGGAAATTGCAACCAGTTGCTTATGCACTCACATTTTTTTTTTTAATTCGTTGCCAATCTTTCCAATTCTTTGTCAGATCACAAACGCCAGAGGTCACTTTGCACCTGTCAAGGATCACTCTGCGCCAATGCTCTTAGCCAAAAGGCCTAGAGCCCAAGCACCGTTCCTGGAAGTACTGCAATACCAGGTTCGTGCCATGGAGGTGGGTGTGTGCCCCCCACCCACCTCCGTGGAGGTGGATGGGTCAAGCCACCCCACCCACCTCCTATTTCCAAAAAGCATAGGAGAACCACCTTCCTGATCCAGGGAGAACCACTTTCTGGTCATGGTTACTCCCCTGTCAGGTCAGTTACGCATGATCTTAGCCAAAATGCTCTCACATTTTTAAAAAAAATTTTTTTTTTTGAAATTCGTAGCCAATCGTTCCAATTCTTTGTCAAATCACAAACGCCAGAGGTCACCTTGCACACATCAAGGATCACTCTGCGCCAATGCTCTTAGCCAAAAGGCCTAGAGCCACTGCACCGTTCCTGAAAGTACTGCAATACCAGGTTCGTGCCATGGAGGTGGATGGGTCAGGCCCCCCACACACCTCCGTGGAGGTGGATGGGTCAAGCCACCCCACCCACCTCCTATTTCCAAAAAAGCAAGCATATACCTTCCTGATCCAGGGAGAACCACCTTGGGGTTATGGTGGTTACTCCCCTGTCAGGTCAGTTACGCATGATCTTAGCCAAAAGGCCGAGAAGCGATAAATGCTCTCACATTTTTTTTTTTTATTTTTTTTTTTATTTTTTATAAATTCGTAGCCAATCGTTTCCAATTCTTTGTCAAGTCACAAACGCCAGAGGTCACCCTGCACCAGTCAAGGATCACTCTGCGCCAATGCTCTTAGCCAAAAGGCCTAGAGTCACTGCACCGTTCCTGGAAGTACTGCAATACCAGGTTCGTGCCATGGAGGTGGATGGGTCAGGTCCCCCACACACCTCCGTGGAGGTGGATGGGTCAAGCCATCCCACCCACCTCCTGTTTACAAAAATGTAAGCATATACCTTCCTGACCAGGGAGAAACCACCCGGAGGTCATGGTGGCTGGTCAGGTTAGTTATGCAGATCTTAGCCAAAAGGCCGAGAAGCGATCTCTCACATTGTCCGCATACAACTATGCCATCCGTCACAGGCCAGGCACAGAAAACTGTGCCAATGTTCTCAGCAGGCTGCCATTGCCCACCACAAGGGTGGAGATGGCACAGCCTGCAGATTTAGTTCAGGTAATGGAAGCATTCGAGAGTGAGCAATCACCTGTGACCGCCCGACAGATTAGAACCTGGACGAGCCAGGACCCCTTACCGTCCTTAGTAAAAAAACTGTGTGCTCCACGGGAGTTAGTCTATTGTCCCGTTAGAGATGCAGGAAGAAATAAAGCCGTACCAGCGACGCAAAGATGAAATGTCTATACAGGCAGACTGCCTCCTATGGGGTAATCGGGTAATGGTGCCAAAAAAGGGCAGGGACACTTTCATTAGTGATCTCCAAAGCACCCACCCAGGCATCGTAATGATGAAAGCGATAGCCAGATCCCACGTGTGGTGGCCCGGTATCGATGCAGATTTAGAGCCCTGTGTGCACAAATGTAATATATGTTCCCAGTTAAGCAATGCACCTAGGGAGATGCCGCTGAGTTTATGGTCCTGGCCCTCCAAACCGTGGTCCAGGGTCCATGTCGACTATGCAGGCACATGCTTGGGAAAAATGTTCTTAGTGGTTGTAGATGCGTACTCCAAATGGTTTAAATGAGTAATCATGTCGGGAAGCACGTCCGCTGCCACCATTGAAAACCTACGGGCCACGTTTGCCAAGCACGGCCTGCCTGATGTCCTTGTAAGTGACAATGGACCGTGCTTTACCAGTGCCGAATTGAAGGAGTTCATGACCCGCAGTGGGATCAAAGATGCCACATCTGCCCTGATTAAACCAGTGTCCAATGGTCAGGCAGAACGAGCAGTTCAAACAATCAAGCAGAGCTTGGAAAGGGTAACTGAAGGCTCACTGCAGACTCGCTTATCCCGAGTCCTGCTCAGTTACTGCACAAGACCCCACTCACTCACTGGGGTCTCTCCCACTGAACTGCTCATGAAAAGGGCACTTAAGACAAGGCTCTAGTTAATCCACCTTGATCTACATGAACAGGTAGAGAGCAGACGGCTTCAACAGAATACATATCATGATCGCGCAAATATGTCACGTGAAATTGAGATAAATGATCCTGTATTTGTGTTGAACTATGGACAAGGTCCCAAGTGGCTTCCTGGCACTGTTTTGGCCAAAGAGGGGAGTCGGGTGTTTGTGGTCAAACTCTCAAATGGACTCACCTGCAGGAAACACTTGGACCAAACCAAACTCAGATTTACAGACTATCCAGAACAACCCACAATAGACTCCACCTTTTTCAACCCTCCAACACACACACAAGTGGCAACCGAACTAGCAGTTGACCACGAAGCAGAACCCATCACCCACAGCAGGACTAACCACCCCCAGCAGCCTAACAAGGCCAGCTGCGCAGCAGCCCAGCGAGGGCCCAACAAACGACTCACCAAAACGAGCATTTGCACTGAGACAATCAACCAGAAAAAGAAGGCCCCAGATCGACTCACATTGTAAATAGTTACATTACTGACTTTGGGGGGATGGCGGGGGGTGGGGGGTAGTGTTGTTGTGTATGTAAACCTGTAAATACCATGTCTAGCCACCAGATGGTTTATCCCCTGGAGTCCCAAGAGATCCCACAATCCCTTGGGAGCACCTGTATATAAGGAGGTCTCACAGGCTGGAGAGGCACTCTGAGATCTGTAATAAAGGACTACGGTCACACCTTTGAGCTCGCAGTATCTAATCTGACTCTTTATTCAAGACATAACAGTTTCATTAAGTACAGTACTAACCACTTATCACACTTATAATGGACAGCCGTCTATATCGGGCGGATACTGCGAACCATTTCCATTACCATACGAGCCAATTACAAAGGCTCTACTTGTTAAAAAAAGTTCAGTAAATTCTTCAATACATTTTAATCCCTGTATTTTGTGAAATCAGCCCTTTGTTTAGATAATTGGATTCAGCAATGGCTTCAAAATAGAGCCGAGAACATGGAGAGAGGAAGAAAGAATTACACAATCGAAACTGGCTGTGAAATCATCAGCTGTCGTTTAATCCTTAGCACCTGAATATATTAAATAAATAAACCTGTCGAGAATATGTTAGCTTGCTTCGGTGTGTTAGAGCGATAAAATGAGGAGCCTTAACACTGAAATTGAAATGAAATGAAGAGACTTCATCTAAAATTGCTTAGAGCGGACAAATAGTGTTCACACCCACATGCTGTGACCTGTACTTCCTTTTGTTATTCAAAGACTTTTGCGAGTCAAAAAACTTTGCCCTTCACATTTGGCAACTCCCTTTAACCGAACTGCTGCAGCCCTTTATGTAGCACAAGAAAATAACCTCCTCCCAAGCTGACTGAATTCCCAGCAGAACGTTGGGAGATCACGCTACATATCAAATTAGGCTGATTCTGGATGTTTCAATGGGTTGGACATGCAGAATGTGGGCAGGTACTATGACTTGAGTGCTGGAATTGATAAAAACATCCCTCTATGTCAGGATCAAAGACAACGGGGCCAAAATTGCCCCTTTGTGCAAGGCCCATTAGCGCCGGGCGGAGGCGCGGTCGGAGCAGTAAGGAGTTAGCGCGCGGGCTCAGCGGCCAATATGACCTTTGCGGAATTTCCCATCTCTTCGCCGATGGCACAGTGGTTTCGTGCCCCGCTCCTCTGCGCACGGCACTGATGACGTCATCACCGTGCGCATTGCCTCATGACCACTGCGGAAGTTAAATTGCCCCGCGTCCCTTCTACCGTACGCTTGTCGATGCCAACGACAGCTTTTGCTGTTGATTTCAAGTCGGGAGGCTGCAGTGCCAGCGACATTTAAAGGTGCACTGTTGGCCATTTTCTTTTGTCAGCCAAATTATTTTCCAACTTGTAGCTATTTTGTTTTTTCGATGTGCCACCACCATCATTAGTTGCTGGGCATCAGTTTATTTTGCCTCCAATCACTCCCCCCTCGTTTAGTTCTGTCAATTTGGACACAACAAGATTCTTTGGCAATCATGGGCTCAGTGTTGGCAGTGGATTGCCTCCTCCGAATTCACCATCGGAGGATGGTTCGCAGAAGTCAGCGGCACCGTGAATTAGCGAAGCAGAGGCATCGGGAGAGGGAAACAGAAAGGTTCCCACTGGGAGAGGGAGAGGCCCAGGTACTGAGGATCAGGGAGAGGGAGAGAGACAGACACAGGCAGAGGGAAAGGGACAGGGAGAGGGAAAGGGAACAAGAGCAGCAGGCAGAGGTACACAAACAGGAAGATTCAGAGGGACGGGAACAGCTGGAGCAACATGAAGAGGTCCATGAGGATGTGGGCAGAGGAAGTCGCATACACAGACGTGACAACAGCAGGCTCTACGCACCCAGGGTCTTTCAGCAATAGTTTTCCTACGTTAACTTCACTGAGGAGCAGTGTGTCCGAACGCTGCGATTTAGGAAAGACGTGGTAACGGAGCAAGCTATCTGTTGCAGCCAGATCTTGTGCCTCAAACAAGGGTGAGGACGTTCTCTCAGTGGCAGTGAAGGTCATCATCGCCTTCAACTTCTGTGCCAATGAATCTTTTCAGGGAACCACAGCAGATATCTCCAACGTCTCCCAGTTTGCCTCCCATTGCTCCATTCGTGATGTCACAAATGTTCTCGACAGAAGAAGGATGGAATACATCTCATTTCCCATGACCAGATAGAAGCAGCTGGAGTGGTTTACTGGCTTTGTCACGAAAGCGGGCTTCCCCATGGTGCAGGGCTCCATAGACTACACACGTCGCCTTCAGGGCTCCGCACCGCAATCCTGAGATCTTTCAAACCGAAAAGGGTACCGCGCACTCAATGTGCAGTTGGTGTGCGACCACACATGCACAATAATGGCTGTTATATTCCCCTATACTGACAGCAGCCACGATGTCTTCATCCTGCACCAGATCAGTGTGCCAGCTCTGTTCCAGCCACCTAATGCACCTCGGGGCTGGCTTCTCGGAGACAAGGGCTACCTGCTGTGCACCGGGCTCATGACTCCCCTCCCCAACCCCAGCACTCTTCCAATGACAGTCATGCCGGCACCAAGACCATCACTGAGCAGATCATCGGAGTGTTGAAGCAATGATTCCGCTGCCGTGACTGCTCAGGAGGATGCACTGACACCGTCCCGATCCTGCAAGGGAGTTCCGAGACCGTCTCATATGATCCAATTAGGTCCTCGCCACTTCCTTTGCGCCTCCCCATAAACACATCAATGAACCCTTTCTGCCATACCACATGCCCAACACTGAAATAAGAGACAAGACCAAACAATTAAAGATGAAAATCAACATTTATGTATAAAAAGTGCAACGATTCACCCTTGTGCATCCCCTTATATCCCTTTTTACCTAAACCCACTCTACTACTGCGCTGCAAATGTGTCCACAGCAGCATGGCTGGTGGAAGGCTGCTGTGTTTCTGGGCCATCTATAAGACCATCTGATAGGAGGGTCTTATAGGATGCCCTCGATCGGCACTGGGCCTGGAAGGTGCGGCTGCGTACTGAAGCACCTCAGGCTGGGTGCCGGCAGTCTGGGCTAGCTAGGAGACAGCCGTGGATACTTGCAATGACAGAGTGGCAGTGGTGGGATCAAAAATGCTGTCATCTTAGAGAGGACAGCAGATTCCTGCTCCACTGACTTAGTGCCACTCCCACGGGGCAGCACCTCAGCCTCTGCACCAATCCGTTGGTGCACAGATTGCTGGGCTGCTGCGGCACCGTGTGATCCCGTGATGGACCCAGTGGCGATGGCAGCAGGCAGGACTTGCGTGCCATGCAGCTGAGACTGCATGACATCACTAAGACGTTGCATGGCATCATGCTGAGACTGCATGAGAGCAGTCTGAGCTTCCATGCGAGCAACCATTGACTCTATTGCAGCACCAAGACGTTGTGTTGCTTCTGCCTGTGTACCAGTAGAAGCTTCCACATCGCCCACGAGGCCCCTCATGAGGTCTGAATCTGCACGGTCCATCTGGGATTCCACCATCGTCTGCACACTGGCATTGATGGGCTCCATGGTGTGCGTAGAGCTGTCTACAATGAGGGAGGCGGACTCCTCCCTGCTCCTTATCACGTGTGACAGGCTCTCGGGCACCCTTGCCATTGCCCTTATCAAGTCGGAGTGCAAGGCCATCAGCCTTCCTTCAAATGCATCCCCAACGAGGTCCACAGCTGAGTCCTGTGAAGCAGAACTTGTGTGCAAGCTTGCAAGCTTGCCTTACCCCTTGATCCTGCTGCAGCCCACTAGGCCCCGGTGCATCACCCAGTGCAGCCCCTCTGCTAATCTCAACTGCAACGACCGCATACTCCCAGAACCTGAGCTGGTGCATGCTAGTGTGAGAAGCAGTGACGTGGTGCTTGCATCGTCCTCCATCTCCTCCCCCTCCCCCATTTCGTCTCCCTGCAGACTGGGTTGGGGGGGGGCTCAGGCTGGGCCATGGACAGGGCATTGTCTGAAAACACAAATGGCACAAGATTGCCGTTAAGGTGAGGGAAGGGGAGCAGGCATGCGGGAAGAAAGGTGGTCAGAATGTGGAGCTGATAAATGATAAGGCCTTCTGCTTTAAATGGAAGGTGGGATGAGAAGAAGGCTTTCACTCATCAATGTTGGCCTCAGTGGGCTCGGCAGTCCCTACTGCCATAGGGATGGCCACCTGCGGGCCCACAAGGCGAAGTGCTCGCTCCTCCAGGTCTGTGAGCTGGCGCAGTTCAGGCTCCCCCGCTCCTGTTTGCTGCTGCTGCAGCCTGTTCTGTGCTATCCTGGGTGCAAAAGAAAGAAAGCTTGGTGAGTCACAGTGCAGTTATGTATGTGGAAGAAATGCATGGGCAGCTTAAGCAGCTGTGATTCTAAGCAAAGCATCAAATGAGCCAGTAACTGCGAGTAGGCCCACATCCTGAGTTAAATGCTGGTTTTCTGAGCCTCCACCGAGGTTGCCTTGTAAGAGTTGTGGGAACAGACAGAGGCTCACAGGTTCATAGATAGGAGTAGGGGAAAACACTCACTTTGACCAGACGAGTGAGGTCGCAGAACTTCTTGCGACACTGTGTGGGTGTGCGATCAAGGACGGAGGTGCCCGACACCTCAGCAGCTGCCTCTGTCTAGATAGCTCTGAGAAGCTGTGGAGCGGGCCTCCCAATTGAAGGGAAAAGGCTTCCACAATGGCCCTCACTAAGCAGCTACTCAACTGTGAAGAACAAGAGAATCAGCAGAACAAACCTACAAGGCATCCCCTTTAAGAGCGCAATGACCAGATGGCTCGTTATGAGTGAATGAAACTCACCTGAAATTGGCTGCACATTTCCACTACCGCCCCTGCAGCGCCCCTCCAGCACCACGTGGAGGCAATTTAGCGCTCAAACAACGCAGCTCTCCAATTTGGGAAACAAAGTGCCAAATTTACAAACTTCCTCCCACCCATCTCGGCCTGTACTAAGTTTTCACTTCATTCAAATTATGTGCCCCAAATCCAGCACGGGGCAATTTCGCCCCCCAACAGATGTAGCCACATATGGAATAAAGCTCCCTTTGCTCTGATCCAACAGTGTGTCTCGATCTCAACCTCAGAAAGTTATCATTGTGAATTTTTCCATTTTACACATTGGTCGTTCATCTCCAAATGAGAGTCCGAATTCTGGGGAGTTCTGTGCTGTACATTCATGTTCACTGGAATGTGGGTTAAGGCTCATTTCACAAGCAGTTGGAGAGGAAAGTTTCTCCTCATAAGTTTGGGTTGGATTTGAACTCTGGTTCCAATGCTGAAATCTCATTCTGTAGCATTCAGTCCAACAATGAGAAATGAGTATCTCTCCAAGGTTAGTTAACAATGCTATTCAACTTCAGCAGTTTCTTGGAGCTGACTCCTTCTGCGACCAATTCTTCATAAAATCTGCTGGGATAAACAGTTTGCGTTCTAAGAACATAAGAACATCAAAAAATAGGAGCAGGAGTAGTCCATTCAGTCCCTCAAGCCTGCTCCACCATTCAATAAGATCTTCTACTTCAACTCTACTTTCCCGCAGTATCCCCATACTCCTTGATTCCTTGAATATTCAAAAATCTATCGATCTCTGTCTTGAATATAATCACCGACTGAGCATCCACAGCCCTCTGGGTTAGAGAATTCCAAAGATTCACCACCCTCTGAGTGAAGAAATTTCTCCTCATCTTAGTCCTAAATGGCTGACCCCTTATTCTGAGACTGTGACCCGTGGTTCTAGACTCCTCAGCCAGGGGAAACATCCTCCCTGCATCTACCTGGTCAAGCCCTGTAAGAATTTTGTACGTTTCAATGAGATCACCTCTCATTCTTCTAAACTCTAAAGAATATAGGCCTAGTCGACTCAATACCTCTCCTCTTAGGACAATCCCCCCATCCCAGGAATCAGTCTGGTGAACCTTGGCATTTAGAGTGGAAACAACTCTTCCTCGATTTCGAGGGATTGCCTATGATGATGACATAAATGCAGTAAGACATCTTTACTCTTATACTCAAATCCTCTTGTAATAAAGACCAACATACCACTTTCTTTCTCAATTGCTTGCTGCACCTGCATGTTAACTTTCAATGATTGATGTACAATGACACAAAGGTCCCTCTGAACACCAACATTTCCCAATCTCTCCTGTTTAAAACAAATACTCTGCTTTTCTATTTTTTCTACCAAATGGATAACTTCACATTTCTCCACATTATGTTCCATTTGCCATATTCTTGCCCACTCACTTAGCCTGTCTATATCCCCTTGAAGTCTCTTTGCATTCTCCTCACAACTTACATTCCCACCTAGCTTTGTTTCATCAGCAAACTTGCATATATTACTGTTGGGGTAAAAAGGAGGCTTCTTTCCTTCATGGTGGACTGAGCAACACCTCGCCCAGCTTCCCGCTGTATAACGACCATGGAAGTAAACAAACAAAACCTCAGGTTTACCGGTTTATTACGAGCAACGCACGGGAAGGTTCAGTCGTGGAACCTCTGAAATACAAGAGGTTTCAAGTACAATTTATACAGGTTTTGGAGAGGAGCACCATCCTACAAAACCTTGATAGGTCTAATTCTATCAGTGAAGTTACATGGATATATCGACTCTTATCAAACTGTCTCTAAGTGGTATATGCAATTGCCCATCTTCTATGGTGTTGTTCCATGACTTGCACTTTGCCACAGTATAATAGACGCCTAAACTGGCTTCCTTATCTCTTCCTCAGAGACTTCTGATCAACAACTGCTGATTTTGCTGTTTAAGTATTACAGAGGTTACGGATTCAATTTAATGTGTTATACATTTGTGCTATACCTACATAAGCAAGTGTTACATACATAGGCAATTGTACAGACCCTCCTAATACTGATAAGTTCACTATCTTTAGCATAATTCTGACCACCTATTTGCAACTCTTACAATTTATCCCTTACAATTACATTTGGTCCCATCATCCAAATCATTGATACAGATTGTGAATAGTTGAGACCCTAGCATTGATCGTTGTGGTACCCCACTGGTTACAGTCTGCTAACCCAAAAATTACCCATTTATTCCTACTCTCTGTTTTCTGTCCGAATCCTCAATCCATGCTCGCATAGTACCCCCAATCCCATGAGCCCTAATTTTGTTTAATAACCTCTTGTATGGCACCTTATCGAAGGGCTTCTGAACATCCAAATACAGCACATCCACTGGTTCCCCTTTATTCTGCGAGTTACAACCTCAAAAATCTCTTAACAGATTTGTCAAACATGATTTCCCTTTCATAAGTCCATTCCTATTATTATTTTCTCAGTGCCCTGTTGCCACATCCTTAATAATAGATTCTAGTATTTTCCCTACTGCTGATGTCAGGCTAACTGGTCTGTAGTTCCACATTTTCTCTTTCCCTCCTTTCTTAAATAGTGGGATTATATTTGCTTCCTTCCAATCTGCAGGAACCAATCTAGAATCTATGGAATTTGGAAGATGACAACCAATGCATCCACTATCTCTATAGCCATCTCTTTTAAAACCCTAGGATGTAGACCATCAGGTCCAGGGGATTTATTGACTTTCAGTCCCATTAATTTCTCCAGTACTATTTTTTTTACTAATACTAATTTCTTTTAGTTCCTCATTCCCTTGGTTCTCCACTATTTCTGGGAGTTTTTTTGCGTCTTCTTCTGTGAAGACAGATACAAACTATTTGTTTAATTTCTCTGCCATTTCCTTATTCCCTAGTATAATTCTCCTGTCTCAGCCTATAAGGACTCACATTTACTTTTGTTATTCTTTTCCTTTTTACACACCCATAAAATCTTTTACAGTCTGTCTTTATGTCTCTCACTAGTTTACTCTCATATTCTATTTCCCTTTCTTTATCAATTTCTTGGTCCTCCTTTGCTGAATTCTAAAATCAGCCGATCCTCAGGCTTACTGCTCTTTTTGGCAACATTATAAGCTTCTTCCTTTGATCTAATACTATCTTTAACTTCTCTTGTTAGCTACAGTTGGACCACGTTTCCTGTGGGGTTTTATGCCTTAAAGGAATGTACATTTGTTGTAAATTATGTATTAATTCTTTAAATGCTCGCCATTACTCGTCTACCGTCATACCTTTTAATGTAGTTTCCCGATCTACCTTAGCCAACTTGCCCTTCATACCAACGTAGTTCGCTTTGTTTAGATTTTAGACCCTTGTTTCGGTAGATGGAGGAATCTGTTTAAAGTGAAGAGATTATAAAACACAAGCATCAGTCTTCTCAGAGAATTTCTCTCTAGCACCTTTCTGCAAACAAGAGGAAAAGTGGAGTGTGGGAACTTTGCAAGAAAGCAACCACTCAACAAATGTCATGCTCAAAAGAAAATAAATAAGTAACTTATCAACAATTGGAAGATTTTTGATGCTTTGTTGTGGCAACTTCCAGCATCTTTGTCACAGACAATTTGTTTAAAATTCAGCCTTGTACCCTATTCAGTACATGAAAGAAAACACCACAAGTCAAATGGATTTTTATTTGAGGTAAAAAAAAAACAAGCAAAAGTCTTTCTGCCTTTTATGAACCCTATCAATAGTAATCTATTTGTAATTTAATTCGGTAATTATCTTCGGATAGGAGCTTAGAGTCTGTTTGAAGTCATTTTGCTAAGAAAGAAAGGGAAGAAGATCAAATCACATCCCATATTGATCGGTATGGAAAAGCTTTGTACTGCTTAGACAGCTGCAAGTCCAAAAAAAAAAGTATTTTCAAATGATTGAAGTAATCGCGTAAGATAGCAAAAGAGGTCTTGGTCAGAGCTGATGTTTATGGCAAAGATTCCCTGTTGGTCATTGCAGTGGTCTGATAGTGGACATTTCAATCCTTTAACAAACACTGCATTTTGTTGCAATGATAAAATATATAGTATTGGAGTGGTTAGGAGTAATTTTCTAGGTAACTAAAGCTTTGTAATATTTGAGAGGTTCTGGTCATGTCATAAATTGTAATCGTTTATGTTCATGTTGTTCAAAAATGTCACCTGACCAACAAAATTGTGTCAATATAATATAATACCCATTCCTATTTATTCTTAAAATGGCAGTCGGATTGCATTTTTGCTTTCGCAGGTGACCTGATTTCCTGGGGTCTAAATTCCACATTATTGCGGCCATTCTTGCGGTGTGAAACAGGTGTAGCAATCACGAATTTAGCAGAGCGACGGCCCCACGTGCAGTTTGCATGTGCGCCGGGGGTCTGTGCTAAATTGGTTCTGAGAGGTTTTTTTAGCTGGTCCTGGTGGACGCCCATAATGTGCACAGCATTGATTTAAATATTAATGGGTCTGAAATTCTGGCCTCCCCAGGTCCAAACGGAGTATGTACGGACCTGGGAAGGTATCGCAAAAGCCGGATTTTGGCGCGCAATGCGCATGTGTCAAAAAACAGCTTTTCCGATCTGTCAAGTTCTGGCTTGACAGATCCAACACATCTCGGCAACCAGGACATTCTCATGGGCAAAATTGCACTATTTGCCCATCTTTTGCCCAGCGAATGTCTTTACAACTCTTGCACCTGATAAAAGTCGGCGCATAGCGTACTTTTACCAGCGTAAGAGTTTTAAAACATATAAAAAACATATAAAAATACAATTTTAACACACATTTTATCATTAAAAAACCCTGCCCACTAAGGTAAGTTTATTTTAAACCCAAATTACAAAATGTAAAAAAAAATTGGAAAAATATATATTTTTTGTAAACTTTAATTTAAGTATGTGGGGTGTTTTTTATTTTTTACTTGTGTTTAGGTGTTTGGAGGGGGGTTCTCATTCATAAGGAGAACTCCTACTTACGGAGTTCCCATTATTAAGAATGAGAAAATACTTTACCTTGATTGGGTGTCCAGGCCCACGTGACTCCAGTTCTAAACACGTTCAGACGTGCACGTGCTCCGATGCGCATGCAGAAGAGGCCTAAAACTGCAATCGTTGGTGGGCGCCCAAGCAACAGGTAAGTGCGCATCTTTTCTCTTCTTTTCAGGCTATTGCCCGCGGGAAGCCCAGAAGCGGGATTTCAGGGCCATTATGAGCATCCTGTACCTGATTAAGATGTGCTTGCTAAATTTTGCATCGAGCTGCCTGATTTCTTGGGTCTTAATCTCAGCCAGGAACTCATTGCCTTAACAGTTGGAAAGCACACTTCAGAAGCGGTATTTAAAGGGATACTTACCTCCATTAAGGTAAGTCTCTGTTTGGACTTGATGGACGACTGGAGAGTGTTTTGCTGACTTTGGGAAGGGCGGAGGAGGCTTTGCATCATGAAGGTGTACAGGAACTGGATTTCCCACCTCCACTTTACAGATGAGCAGTGCATTACGTGGATTTGCTTCACCAGAGATAGAATGACTGACCTCTGCCTCCTATTCAGTCAAGAATTGCAGCCCAGCATCATGCCATCCACAGCCTGGACTTTTTTGCATCAGGCTCCTTCGAATGTCCAGCAGGTGACATCAGTGACATCTCTCAGTTTGCTGTGCCCACTGCAATCAAGGAGGTCACAGATGCAGTGTTTGCCAGCTCCCAAGAATTCGTCACCTTCCCAATGGAGGCTGCCAAGCAGAAGGAGAGAGCAGTGGGCTTTGCAATAATTGTTAGATTTCCTCAAGTGCAGGGGGTCATCGGCTGCACCTATGTGGGCCTTCGAGCTCCCGTTCAATACCAAACCCTCTATTACAACAAGATTGGATTCTGTTCCTTAAATGAACAACTTGTCTGTGATCATAGGCATTGAATTACGCTGATCTGTGGTCATGATGTCCTCATCCTATGCCAGAACTCAAAAACACCTCTCTACCACCCAGACTATCGAATGTCAAGCTTGGGGACAAGATCTATCCATTGAACACTTGGCTCATGACTCCTATCAGGAATCTGGGCACAGATGCACAGCGTGAGAGAATCACGCCAGATCCAGGGTTCTCATAGATCCGACCATCGGGCTCCTCAAGCAAAGGGACCAATAGTTGTGGAATTGCTGAACTCTATCTATAGCATGATGCTTCCACTGTTTAGCCTGCATTTGTAACTTCACCAGGTTGGAACCTGATTTTCAGGTAAGCCTGGTGCTACTCCTGGCATGTTCTACACTCTTGATTGAACCAGGGTTGATCATCCACTTGATGGTGATGGAGGTGTGAGGGATATGCCAGGCCATGATTGTGATGGAATACAACTTTGCTGCTGAAGGTCCACACCGCCTCACAATGCCCAATTTTGAGCTGCTAGATCTGTTCTTAATCTACCCCAATTAGCATGCTGGTAATACCATGTCACACGATGGAGGGTGTCCTCAGTGTGAAGATGGAATTTGGTTTCACAAGGACTGTGCGTTGGTCATTCCGACCAATACCGCCATAGACAGGCGAATTTGCGACAGGTAGATTGGTGAAGATATGGTCAAGTAAGTTATTCCCTCATGTTGGTTCTGTCCAGTCTGACAGCTATGCATTTAAAGACTCAGGCAAGTCGTCAGTGGTGTCCCTACCAAGCCACACTTGGTGATGGACTCATTACCAACAAAAAGCTGATGATTTCTATGAAGTTAGTGGTGTTATACTGCACACATACCACATGCAAAATATTGCTGATATAAAGTAAACAGGTTCACACCTTCATTAAAACAGCAGTAAAAGGAACAGGTGTAAACATTTGTTATCAATATTGCACAGCATTATTTCAACTCTCTTCTGCCACTTTTTTCCCTCTCTAACTCTCTGTTGTTCTAACTGTATAACTATATAAAATACTGTTGTGTATCTGTAAAGCATGCACTCCCATGTTCTGCCACCAGGGAGTGCATCCCCTGAAGTCCCAAGGGATCCCAGCATCCCTTGGGAGCACTGTATATAAGCCGGCCCCTAAGGCCTGTTCCTTACTCTGGAGTGTCTTTATAAAGACTGAGGTCACTGTTACTTTAACCTCCCTTTGTGCAGTCTCATCTGTGTTAGGAACACAATAACTGGCAACGAGTATACGAATCCAACGCAAAGATGCATCAAACTATGGGCATCCTGGAGAAGTTCTTGGAGGGTGAGGACTGGGAAGCCTAAGTCAAACGGCTAGACCAGTACTTTGTAGCCAACGAGCTGGACAGAGAAGGAAGCGCTGCAAAAAGGAGAGCGGTCCTCCTCACGGTCTGCGGGGCACCGACCTACAGCCTCATCAAGAATCTTCTGGCTCTGGTGAAACCCACAGAGAAGTCGTATGAGGAGCTGTGTACACTGGTTCGGGAGCATCTTAACCCGAGGGAGAGCGTGCTGAAGGTGAGGTATCGGTTTTACACGTGCCAGCGATCTGAAGGTCAGGAAGTGGCGAGCTACATCGCCGAGCTAAGGCAACTTGCAGGACAATGTGAGTTTGTTGCCTACCTGGAGCAAATGCTCAAGACTTTTTTGTACTGGGCATTGGCCATGAGACCATCCTACAAAAACTTTTGACTGTAGAGACACCGACCCTCAGCAAGGCCATTGCGATAGCACAGGCGTTTATGTCCACCAGTGATAACACCAAACAAATCTCTCAGCACACAAGTGCTAGCAATGTTCATAAATTGTGAACTGTGTTTGCGAGCAGAAATGTACAGGGCAGAAACCACGAGTCTGCAACTGCCAGCAGGCCTCAGGTGACCCAGATGACTCGGAGACTGCAACAAAGGATGAATGCAAGGCAATTCACACCTTGTTGGCGTTGTGGAGGCTTCCATTCAGCCGATTCATGCTGCTTCAAAGAGTATGTTTGCAAGAGCTGTGGAACAATGGGGCACCTCCAACGAGCTTGCAGACGAGCTGCAAGCTCTGCAAAACCTGCTAACCACCACGTGGCAGAGGAAGATCGGTCCATGGTGGATCAAAGCAATTTCGAGCCTCAAAGAGAGGAGGCAGATGCTGAAGTACACGCGGTGCACACATTTTCGACGAAATGTCCACCTATAATGCTAAATGCAAAATTGAATGGCTTACCCATAGCCATGGAACTGGACACTGGCGCTAGCCAATCCATCATGAGTAAAAAGATGTTTGAGAGATTGTGGTGCAACAAGGAACTCAGACCAGCCCTGAGCCCCATCCACATGAAACTGAGAACGTACACCAAAGAGCTTATCACTGTCCTGGGCAGCTCCATGGTCAAGGTCACCTACGAGGGCACGGTACACGAACTGCCACTCTGGATTGTCCTGGGCGATGGTCCCACACTGCTTGGAAGGAGCTGGCTGGGCAAAATCCGCTGGAACTGGGATGACATCCGAGCGCTATCACATGTCGATGAGGTCTCATGTACCCAGGTTCTTAACAAATTTCCTTCCTTTTTTGAGCCAGGCATTGGAAACTTTTCCGGGGCGAAGGTGTGGATCCACTTGTTCCCAGAGGCACGACCCATTCACCACAAGGCGCGAGCGGTATCTCTCATGATGAGGGAGAGAGTGGAAATCGAGCTGGATAGGCTGCAACGCGAGGGCATCATCTCCCCAGTGGAATTCAGCGAGTGGGCCAGCCCGATTGTTCCAGTACTCAAAAGTGATGGCACGGTCAGGATTTGCGGCGATTATAAAGTAACTATTAATCGTTTCTCGCTACAAGACCAATACCTGCTACCTAAGGCAGATGACCTATTTGCGACACTGGCAGGAGGCAAGACATTCACCAAGCTCGACCTGACTTCGGCCTACATGACGCAGGAGCTGGAGGAGTCTTCGAAGGGCCTCACCTGCATCAGCACGCACAAGGGACTATTCATCTACAACAGATGCCCGTTTGGAATTCGGTCGGCTGCAGCGATCTTCCAGAGAAACATGGAGAGCCTGCTCAAGTCGGTACCATGCACGGTGGTTTTTCAGGACAACATATTGGTCACGGGTCGGGACACCGCCGAGCATTACAAAACCTGGAGGAGGTCCTCCAGCGACTGGATCGCGTAGGGCTGCGGCTGAAGAGGTCGAAATGCGTCTTCATGGCAACAGAAATGGAGTTTATGGGGAGAAAGATCATGGCAGACAGCATTTGGCCCACAGACGCCAAGACAGAGGCTATCAGGAATGCGCTCAGGCCACAGAACGTCATGGAACTGCGGTCGTTCCTGGGACTCCTTAACTATTTTGGTAACTTCTTACCGGGGTTAAGCACCCTCTTAGAGCCCCTCAATGTGTTATTGCGTAAAGGTGAGAACTGGGTATGGGGGAAAAAAACAAATAATTGCTTTTGAGAAAGTCAGAAACATTTTATGCTCCAACAAGCTGCTTGTATTGTATAACCCATGTTAAAGACTTGTGCTAGCATGTGATACGTCGTCGTACGGAGTCGGGTGTGTATTACAATGAGCTAACGTTGCGCGGAAGTTGCAATCTGTCGCCTATGCCTCCAGGAGCTTGCCTAAGGCCGAGAGGGCCTACAGCATGATTGAGAAAGAGACATTAGCGTGTGTGTTCGGGGTTAAGAAAATGCATCAGTACCTGTTTGGCCTCAAATTTGAGCTGGAAACCGATCACAAGCCCCTCATATCTCTATTCGCTGAAAACAAGGGGATAAATACTAATGCCTCAGCCCGCATACAAAGGTGGGCACTCGCGTTATCAGCGTATAACTGTACCATCTGCCACAGGCCAGGCACCGAGAACTGTGCGGATGCTCTCAGTCGGCTACCATTGCCCACCACGGGGGTGGAAATGGCGCAGCCTGCAAATTTGTTGATGGTGGCACAGCCTGCAGACTTGTTGATGGTCATGGAAGCATTTGAAAATGATAAATTACCTGTCACGGCCCGCCAGATTAGGACTTCGACCAGCCAAGATCTTCTGCTATCCCTCGTAAAAAACTGTGTACTGCATGGGAGCTGGGCCAGCATCCCCGTTGAAATGCAAGAGCTAATCAAGAAAGGACGAGCTGCCCATTCAGGCAGTCTGCCTGTTGTGGGGCAACCGTGTAGTGCTATCCAAAAAGGGCAGGGAGACGTTCATCTCGGATCTCCACAGCATACACCTGGGTATAGTAATGATGAAAGCGATAGCCAGATCCCACGTGTGGTGGCCCGGTATCGACTCTGACTTAGAGTCCTGTGTACGGCAATGCAGCGTGTGTGCTCAGTTGAGCAACGCGCCCAGAGAGGCACCACTAAGTTTGTGGTCCTGGCCCTCCAGACCATGGTCGAGGATCCATGTCGACTATGCGGGCCCGTTTCTCGGTAAAATGTTCTTGGTGGTGGTGGATGCTTTTTCAAAATGGATTAAATGTGAAATAATGTCGGGAAACACCGCCACCGCCACCATTGAAAGCCTGAGGGCCATGTTTGCCACCCACGGCCTGGCTGACATACTGGTCAGTGACAACGGGCCATGTTTCACCAGTGCCGAATTTAAAGAATTCATGACCCGCAATGGGATCGAACATGTCACCTCGGCCCCATTTAAACCAGCCTCCAATGGGCAGGCAGAGCGGGCAGTACAAACAATTAAACAGAGCCTTAAACGGTCACAGAAGGCTCACTCCAAACGCGCCTGTCCCGAGTCCTACTTAGCTACCGCACGAGACCCCACTCGCTCACAGGGGTGCCCCCAGCTGAGCTACTCATGAAAAGGACACTCAAAACCAGACTCTCGCTGGTTCACCCCAACCTGCATGATGACATCGAGAGCAGGCGGCAGCAACAAAATGTAAACGATGGTCGCACCACTGTGTCACGGGAAATTGATCTGAATGACCCTGTGTATGTACTAAACTATGGACATGGTCCCAAGTGGATCGTGGGCACGGTGATATCTAAAGTAGGGAGTCGGCTGTTTGTAGTCAAACTAGACAATGGCCAAAATTGCAGAAAGCACCTGGACCAAATGAGGCTGCGGTTCACAGACTGCCCTGAACAACCCACAGCAGACACCACCTTTTTCGAGCCCACAACACACACCCAAAGGATCAACGACACCACCCCGGACCAGGAAATCGAACCCATCATGCCCAACAGCCCAGCAAGGCCAGGCTCACCCAGCAGCCCTGCAGGGCCAGCTCAGCGAGGGCACAGCCAATACAGCAGAACAGACATTTGTACCGAGGCAGTCCACCAGGGAAAGAAAGGCTCCCGACCGCCTCACCTTGTAAATAGTTTTCACTTTGACTTTAGGGGGGAGTGATGTTGTGTATCTGTAAAGCATTCACTCCCATGTTCCGCCACCAGGGAGCTCATCCCCTGAAGTCCCAAGGGATCCCAGCATCCCTTGGGAGCACTGTATATAAGCCGGCCCCTAAGGCCCGTTCCTCACTCTGGAGTGTCTTAATAAAGACTGAGGTCACTGTTACTTTAACCTCCCTGTGTGCAGTCTCATCTGTGTTCGGAACACTACTTGTGAGGCTGCAGGCAACTGAATACATTTATGTCACTCACCAGTCTCTTAATTTAATCATTTATTCTGACGTGTCATTTGGGGCTACTTTCCATTCTATTCAGTCTCCATAACTATCTTAGTTGATGATGGAAAACCAGAATAATTTAATCATTTGTTGCAATGCTGGCTTAAACTCCAGGCTCCATTGCTCAGTGGCACTGTAAGTATCAATATAGTTCACAAAAAAGAATTAGCAATTCAAGCAGTTTGGGTCAGTACACTTGTCTTTCATTCTGGAACTGGATTTGAAGCCAGCCCGGACTGATGGAGTGCAAGTTTATCTCAGCTGGCATAAAGTTCAATACAGCACAAAGCTGTCCCTAATTTGGCATTAACTTGGCAACCTCACTCAGAGAAACTAAAAGGCTGCCTGATTTTTGGAAATGGAGGAATTGGTTGGGGGCCAGAGGGAGAAGGGAAGGGAGAGGCACTTTTCTGAGGCTGGGATTAAGGCACATTGCTACAGCAGTATGGAGAGTGCTGCATGTCCCATGTCGCTGCACTATCCTTAACTGGGTAACAAAAAAGAGGGAAATTGTTCCATTTCCCTGCACTGACACCCCTATACTTGAAGAGCAGAATTGACCCTAAATATGGATTGAAATTGTCATTTTAGGCAGGGGGGTGGATCCCTGTGACCAGAAGCCGGCAGTAAGTTTTCATCTTGGTCCCGCTAAAAATGTATGTATTTGTATTCTTGTCATGTTACAATGCAAGAAAACTGGAAGGGTAAGGGAAGAAAAATCCAATTAGCATTAAAGTAAAAGTTAGTTTCAGTCCCAGTAATCATATTTTTAATTACTTGTCATGAAGTTCGTCCAGATTTTTAGTCAAAAGGGAAGAAAATTAGAATAAAAATTATGGTTCATAGGAAATGAAGATTGATATACCAGGATATGCACATTTTAACTCCTTGAAAAGATGCTTAATGCATAATTGATAAAGACAGTGGTTAACCACATCCCTTCAGCCCTGCTAATAATTCCTTCTCTTCCTTCTCTACAGGTGTCCATCGATGAACGTCTGAAGCAGCTGCATGAGGCCCATCGGGACTTTGGCCCCACATCCCAGCACTTCCTATCCAGTAAGTAATGGATGCACACCATCCTGAAGTGATCCTCCAATCACACTCTGAAAATTCTTTCTATGCATGAAATAATTTATTCATTTATAAGATGTATCTATCTACATCTATCTGGTGTATTCAAAGTGTAATCTAACCTGGAGTATAAAATCAAAAAGACCCATTTAACGTGGTTAATTTTTCAATCGCATTGATTCTCATTCTCCCAAAGGAAACCTATCTTTTTCTTTGAGCTGTCATTTCACATTATTAAAACAGAAGTCATTTGAATGAAGTTATTTTTACACAATACCCGAAACCACTTATAAATCAAGCGACACCTGATAACCATAGTAATGTTGAGCGCATTGGTTGAACAAATTATCTCAGGTATGTGCTGCTACCTTTTGGCAAGTCCCAAACCAGACAGGGCAAGATGGGGTCGGATTAAAGGTGGGATCATGACTTGAACTCCAACATTTATTTTACTAATTCGGAAAATTCATTCATATCTTGGCCTAGATTTTCCTCAGCCTACCACCCAGATTTTGGGCAGTTATGAAGTGGACAGTGGAAGAGAATGGGGCAGGGTTTGTTAGTTTGGATCCACGTCCATGTGTCTGCCTGCTGCTTTCTTTTCCTTATCATTTCCAGCGGGCACAGAAAGCACCCACCCATTTTTGGCCAGGCACATTCAAATGAGGCGGAAACGGTCATTACCGCTTCAGTTGTGCCCAGTCGTATTCTCGGCTGCATGAAATAGGCATCCAGGCTTAGGCACAACAGAAAAGGCTCGAGTGAATTTAAAGAACCCAGCAGCTACACTGAACTGATGCCTTACTTCACATGTAATTTCAGTGATGTGTTTTGTTGTTGAGAACTCTTTAACCATCTGCCGTTGTGCCGTTTGCTTTGGGGCTGCCATTTCTACCCTCCACCCTCATGAAAGAGAGCGCCTAAGAGGTTACATATTGATAATTCCCCTTTATCTTTGCTTCTGGGGGACAGAAGAGGTGGGATAATGGAAGGAGGCCAGGTTGCTCGGGCAGCACCACAGGCAGATAGCAGCCACCCGTTGGAAGCCCCACGTTAGGGTAAACAGATTGAGGAGCTCTTGCCCTCCATTTGTCCCAGAAGAATGCTTGTGGAAGCTGATCTTCACGAAGCAAGCCATCAGTGTGTTACATTCTGCACCCCAACCTACCGCACACCTCTACCAAAGATACCGTACTGCCAGTAGATATAAAGGTCACAGCCGGCGTCTCCTGTAAGGTGCGCACTGCCTCCTGCATGGCCTGCCTCACCCAGTGTGCGGCCCATACAAATTTTTACACATGCGTGGTATTTACAATGGAAAAGCCGGTGAGCAGCCTGCGAAGGACCTAACCGGTGACTGCGCAGCCACACAGCTTAGTGGGAAATTTGGTCGCATCTAAAATAGTATGCTCTGGGACCATTCCACATTATCACTGGCGACATCAGTCACATTAGCTGATCTGTTGTATACAGATGTGTAGAGCAAGTTGTGGATGCAGAGTAAGCGACGACCACCCCTTCCCCCACGCCCCCCCCCCCCCGCCCCCCATGGACAACTGACAGCGGAATGCCAACTTTACAGAATGGCAGGCTTTCTGAAAGTTCAGGAAGCCGTAGATTTCACTGACAGAGTGATACGTGCTCCCATCATCAGTGCTACCACCTACATCAACAGGAACAGATTGCAGTCTCTCAAAGTGAAGCACATTTGCATTCAGCATTTAAGAAAGAAATAAGTTGCGTTTTTATAGTTCTTAGGTCATCCCAAAGCAGTTCACAGCCAATGAAGTAAAGCTGAAGTGTAATCATTGTTATATAGGCAAATGCAGCAACCAGTTTTCACACAAGATCCCACAAACAGCAATGAGCTGAATGAAAGAAAGAAAAACTTGGATTTATATAGCGCCTTTCACGACCACCAGACGTCTGAAAGTCCTTTACAGCTAATGAAGTACTTTTGGAATCTAGTCACTCTTGTAATGTGGGAAATGTGGCAGCCAACTTGTGCACAACAAACTCCCACAAACAGCAATGTGATCCTGACCAGATAATCTGTTTTTTTTGGTGATGTTGGTTGAGCGATAAATGTTGGAATTTCCCAGCTCTTCTTTGAATAATGCTATGGGATCTTTTACATCCACCTGAGCAGGTAGACGGAGCCACAGTTAAAAATCTCATCTGAAAATTGAGGCCTCTGACAATGCAGCACTCCCTCAGTAGTGCACATAGGTGTCAGCCTAGATTATGCGCTTAAGACCTGGAGTAGGAATTGAACCCATGACCTCCTGAGTCAGCAGGGAGAGTGCTACCACTGAGTCACGGCAAGTAGCACGCACCCACGTAAAGAAATATTCAGTTCCCTGACAGCTGCCAAGATTCTTTCATTTTAAGGCATCCAGCATTCTATGACGCGAAGAGGGTAGTCTCTCAGTGGCTTCTGAGAGATCAGGACTATACTTTGCAGCTATAGATTGTGACAACTATGTGCCATGTAAGTATATGAGCCGAACATCGGTACAATTAAATCTATTCAGATAACAGAGTCATAAAGAACACACCATTAGCATGTTGATGGCACATTTCATGTGCCTGGATCATTCTGGGATGCCCTACAATATAAGGATCGACTATGTTCAACTCTCTAAACTTCTCCTTCAAGACGCTCCTTAAAATCTACCTCTTTGACCAAGCCTTTGGTTATCTGACGTAATTTTGTCTTATCTAGCTGGGTGTCAAATTTTGTTTTTGTGTCTTATAACACTCCTGTGAAGCGCCTTGAGACATTTTACTATGCTAAAGGCGCTATATAAATGCAAGTTGTTGTTGTTTCATCAGTGATGTTCCCTCCATCATAAGGTCAGCTGTGAGGTTGTTCACTGACAATTTTACAGCGTTAAGCTCCATTCACTACTCCTCCGATAATGAAGCAGCCCATGGCAGAAGGCACCTCTGACAACATAGCACTGGCTCAGCCACTGCACTAAAACATCAGTCCAGATCATGAGCTCAAGTCTCAATGATGTGATTTTCAATGAGCTTCCTGCCTGCCTGATGCTTGGGCCTCACTGGCTGTTCAGAACACACCTGTTAAAACGACACATGGTACGAGGCCAGCGAGGATCAGATGAGTAGGTCGCTGCAAGTGTTTTAACCCCCTGCAGGCTCAGTTATCATCAGGGAGATTAAAATTGGGGCTTTAAAATTTATTCTTCAAATAAAGGGTTGGTTCCTCGTATTATTCCCATTGTAATTACTCTTCCTGTAAGGTTTGAGTAAAGTAGAAGAGATGTTGGATGGATGTCCTCCTATTTATATTCCAGTCAATGTCACCTATCAGCCCAGAGTGCTTTCTGGTTAGAGCTCTCAACTTATAATACATTTACTTTATCAAACTGCCAGGGACGGTAATGCTGGTATCGGGGACAGTAATGCTGGTATCGGGGACAGTAATGCTGGTATCAGGGACAGTAATGCTGGTATCAGGTAGAGTAATGCTGGTATCAGGGACAGTAATGCTGGTATCAGGGATGGTAATGCTGGTATCAGGGACAGTAATGCTGGTATCAGGGACAGTAATGCTGGTATCGGGGACAGTAATGCTGGTATCAGGGACAGTAATGCTGGTATCAGGTAGAGTAATGCTGGTATCAGGTAGAGTAATGCTGGTATCAGGGACAGTAATGCTGGTATCAGGGACAGTAATGCTGGTATCAGGGACAGTAATGCTGGTATCGGGGACGGTAATGCTGGTATCGGGGACGGTAATGCTGGTATCGGGGACGGTAATGCTGGTATCGGGGACGGTAATGCTGGTATCGGGGGCGGTAATGCTGGTATCGGGGACGGTAATGCTGGTATCGGAGACGGTAATGCTGGTATCGGGGATGGTAATGCTGATATCAGGGACAGTACATGAAAGTAAATGAAGCAATGCTTGTGCAGTGGAGGTTTTGAAATTCACCCATGTGCCACCCATGAAATCAGCATAAATGTTAACTGTATTACCATTATTGTACTTCATTGGCTGTAAAGCGCTTTGGGGTGTCCTGAGGTTGTGAAAGGTGCTATATAAATCCAAGTGTTTCTTTCCATTACAGATAGCCACATTTCCTGGCAGTCACTAAGCTAAATATCTCTTGACTGTACAGACCATCAGAGAGGTTTTGTGCTTGCTAGGCTGTCTGTAACCATTTGGGAATTGTGACTTCAAACATCTGCACATGCTCTTCTAACAGCCGTGGCATCTGCCCTGCTGTATAAAGGAGAGTTTCCACATGAGTCGGACTGTAAGACACTCGGAAGCAGTCTGGGCCTGATGCTGAAAGGTAGATTTTCTGATTGGAGTTTGTAATAAATTTTACAAATTCTCTTCTGGACTAGTCATACAGTTAAAAATTTAAATCATTTACGTACTGGGACTTCATTAACTCTGCATTATTTATCACCAGTTGATGTGTCAAAGTAAACAAGACAGAATTTAAGTTTGTGAATATTCATGGCGTAATATAATGATGCCAATAGATCATTCTCTGGACCCCCCCTTGGCACTCTTCATGAACTTACTTCCTGTAAAGGTTGCTCTAGCAACCTCGTGAACATTGCCACAAGCTGACGCCATTATACAATTTATTGATATTCATGTGGCTTCCTTTTTTAGTGGAGAAATACAATCTTATTCAAATTTACGTTTCCATCCATCTAGTTGAAATAGTGAGGTCCATGTTATGGAAAACACTTTTACCAACTTTGATGGGCACTTGTTAACTTCAGTGTCAATTTTATAGAAAGGCTCAATACCTGTCTCTCAGCACCACTCTACTCTATTTAAATTTCCACCTGGCACTCTCCCTATCAGGCTCCAGGTGGAAGTGGAGCGAGCAAATCTGGTAAAAGAAAACATGTCTTCCTTGTGACAAGCCATAGCAAATCTTGCAAGTTTATTTGGGCTATACTAAAACTCCACAAAATCCAAGCAAACCCATGGATGCTATGACTGCTGTTCTGGATGAGATTAGAGTCAAACATGGAACTTTACTGACCTACATACTGCACCAAATGATGCATTTACCCAGTGAGCCATTGGGTTCACATTTGTAAAGTGCTTTTCACAAACTCAGGATGTCCCAAAGCACTTTACAGCCAATTAAGTAATTTTGAAGTGTAGTCACTTGTAATAAAGGAAACTCATCAGTCAATTTACACACAGCAAGGTCCCACAAACAGCACTGAGATAATGACCAGTTCATCTGTTTTAGATCTTGGTTAATAACCAGACAATCTATTTTACTGCTGTTAGTTGAAGGATAAATATTGGCCAGGACACCAAGGAGATCTCCCCTGCTCTTCTTCAAGGTAGTGCTGTGGATACTTTTACGTCCACCTGAGAGAGCAGACGGGGGTGCCTCATCTGAAAGATACCTCCGATAGTACAGCACTCCTTCAGTGCTCAAGTCCCTGGAGTGGGACTTGAACCCAAACCTTCTGACTCAGAGGCGAGAGTGCTATCACTGAGTCATGGTTGACAATAATTAAGTACAGAGCAGGGGTGTTCAAATGACGGCCTCCAAAGATTTCAATGTAACCCTTGAATATTTATTCACCTACAACTCATCCCACTTTCTGTCAGAATAAAGAAAGCCTAGTTAACAAGAGCACTGTATTTTGCTTTTCAGTGGTTTTATTCACAATACTTTACAGGAAGTTTATTTCTGTATCTTTTGTATCATACTAATGTTATAGTTATAGCCGCAGCAGTATGTAATGGAACATTCCTACGTAATCTCACTGGTGATGTATTAAACATGTTTTCACTGTTTGTTTTTCGGTCTGAAATGCGATGGTGGCATTAACAGTAATGCACACTGTAATTATTGACTCTCCAGGTTCATAACCCACATGCTTCACCATTACTTTTGTGGTTGATAGAGTTCAATTTCAAACAGATTATAAAAAAAATTCTCAGACCGCTAGGTGAATTCTTCCCTTCTTCATGGGCAGCTGAGCAAACAGATGGAGATCTGCTGAGCTGAGTTAAAAGTAGTCATTTTAATGATTAATGTATTTTTCTTATTTACTCTGGACTTGACCTTTTTCTCTTTGGCTTTTTGTTTCCAGCTTCTGTCCAAGGTCCTTGGGAGCGGGCAATATCGCCCAATAAAGTGCCCTATTACATCAAGTAAGTACTACTTTTAAAACTGTACATGCTCATCAAAAAGTTGTAAAGCATCTTTGTTTAGCATATAAACTAAAAGCTCTTAGAAATAGGGTTAGAATTACAGATTGGCACAAAAAGATGCTTTTATCATGCACTAAGGCCTGTGACAGTGATGTAGTCACCCTTGCAGGTGTCATACAGCTGGTTGCATTCAAAAGATTAATTTGTACCAGATCTTCTCAACCGCTGGCTGCTTTGAATTCTGACTGGCACAAGCCTTGGTGTAACATAAAGGCAGCTATCGGAGCTATGATCCTCCGAATGCCAATTTCATACACTGAGGCTTTACGAATTGACAAAGAAATTAAATCCGCTTTTAACACTTGCGCTGTTTCGGTTCTGATTCTCGGAGACATGTATTTATTAGCTAGCTTCCAGCCTTGAAAGGGTTAAATCAGTCGCCATGTCTCAATGGCAGACTAAATTTTTCATGTGTACAGATTTGCTGCTGGGACAAGGGAGCCAAGTTATGAACATGAGTCTTCCTGAATCTGAACTGGAGCAGCTGCAGGACAAAAGCAACTTAAGCTGCCAGTGAGACACTGTGTCTAGTCTACCAGGGCCCAGACACACACAGTATCTAGTCTACCAGGGCCCAGACACACACAGTATCTAGTCTACCAGGGCCCAGACACACACAGTATCTAGTCTACCAGGGCCCAGACACACACAGTATCTAGTCTACCAGGGCCCAGACACACACAGTGTCTAGTCTACCAGGACCCAGACACACACAGTATCTAGTCTACCAGGGCCCAGACACACACAGTATCTAGTCTACCAGGGCCCAGACACACACAGTATCTAGTCTACCAGGACCCAGACACACACAGTGTCTAGTCTACCAGGACCCAGACACACACAGTATCTAGTCTACCAGGGCCCAGACACACACAGTATCTAGTCTACCAGGGCCCAGACACACACAGTATCTAGTCTACCAGGGCCCAGACACACACAGTATCTAGTCTACCAGGGCCCAGACACACACAGTATCTAGTCTACCAGGGCCCAGACACACACAGTGTCTAGTCTACCAGGACCCAGACACACACAGTGTCTAGTCTACCAGGGCTCGGACACACACAGTATCTAGTCTACCAGGGCCCAGACACACACAGTATCTAGTCTACCAGGGCCCAGACACACACAGTATCTAGTCTACCAGGGCCCAGACACACACAGTGTCTAGTCTACCAGGGCCCAGACACACACAGTATCTAGTTTACCAGGGCCCAGACACACACAGTGTCTAGTCTACCAGGGCCCAGAAACACACTGTATCTAGAGTACCAGGGCCCAGACACACACAGTGTCTAGTCTACCAGAGCCCAGACACACACAGTGTCTAGTCTACCAGGACCCAGACACACACAGTATCTAGTCTACCAGGGCCCAGACACACACAGTATCTAGTCTACCAGGGCCCAGACACACATAGTGTCTAGTCTACCAGGGCCCAGATACACACAGTGTCTAGTCTACCAGGGCCCAGACACACACAGTGTCTAGTCTACCAGGGCCCAGACACACACAGTATCTAGTCTACCAGGGCCCAGACACACACAGTGTCTAGTCTACCAGGGCCCAGACACACACAGTATCTAGTCTACCAGAGCCCAGACACACACAGTATCTAGTCTACCAGGGCCCAGACACACACAGTATCTAGAGTACCAGGGCCCAGACACACACTGTATCTAGAGTACCAGGGCCCAGACACACACTGTATCTAGAGTACCAGGGGGCCAGACACGCACTGTATTTAGAGTACCAGGGCCCAGGCACACACTGTATCTAGAGTACCAGGGGGCCAGACACACACTGAATCTATTCTGCCAGGGCCCAGACACACACTGTATCTGGAGTACCAGGGCCCAGGCACACACTGTATCTAGAGTACCAGGGCCCAGACACACACTGTATCTAGAGTACCAGGTCCCAGACACACACTGAATCTAGTCTGTCAGGGCCCAGACACACACTGTATCTAGAGTACCAGGACCCAGACACACACTGTATCTAGAGTACCAGGGCCCAGACACACACTGTATCTCGAGTACCAGTAGCCCAGACACACACTGTATCTAGAATACCAGTGGCCCAGACACAGACTGTATGTAGATTATCAGGGGACCAGATGCACATTGCAACATACTGCTCAGTTATAATTTCAATCACGGGCCATTTCCTTGAAGTACCATCTCATGCCAAAAAACTACTGGTATTAATGTATTATTTTCTTACTTTTTACTCCTCTTTTCTCTGTGTTTAAATTAAAAAAATCTCCAGCTCCTTTTATATTGGGTTAGGTGCCACTTTACTGCCACCAGCTCCCAAAGGGAGGCACTTAGCTCAGTATAAAAACAGCTTTTAAGACTCAAGAACCAAAACACTGTCAGAGACTAAAGCTGCTTTTCTATTGGCTCGGCGGTGTGCTCGTGTCACTGGAGCCTGACGCTTGGGTCTCGTGTAGCCACTGGCAACCCCAAAGTAAACTTGCCGGGTTCACAATTTTATCAGGTCTACCTGCAACGGTGAAAGATTCACAAAACACCTTCAACTTATATGTGTAAAGCTTGCACCTATTATATGTTCAATTGGTGGGGCACATTTTATTTCTATGGTATTGTATTTAACCAATACCATATTCAACCAAATACAATAAATAATTGAGAGTGAGATGATACTTTATCCAGAGTACCAGTAAGAATGCAGAAATAGGGCAAATCCATGCAGATTGTATTAATAAATTACAAAGGCATATATGTATAAGGGGTATACACATACAGCAGACAGGGCCTAGAAATTCAGGCTGCTCACCTTAAGAGCTAATTATACACATACAGATTTTTCTTTATCTGTTTCAATGGGGCTTATTTCCTAATAACAGCATACCATTCTTCTTCTAAGCAAGTGTTTTTTTTTATTACAGTGCAAAGACTGTGATCGGAAGTAAACTAAGGTCATCAGAGTGAGATATCTAACTGCTTATTGTCTAATAGATTTGCTTGTAGTTTTTAGAAAGTTACCCTGCCGTGCTTTATAGCTTTTTCCACTTAAAAGCATGTGGTTTAGAAGCAATTTGTCCCTGTGTGTTGGCTCTGGGATCAATTAGTAATTGTGGAAAGGTGACTTTCTGATAAGAATTCCTGATATAAGCATGCTTTTTTTTTAAAGAATTGAACCTTCTCTGACTTGTGATTGACTGTACATGCGGACTTGAGTGCAAAATGACTTTATCTTATAAATAGAGGCTGATATGGTCCAGGCAGTGGTGGAGAATGTGATTTAATTGGGCTGCAATGCACAGAAACACAGTTCTGCCTCCTTTCTTGTACGAACTTTCTGGGCCCTCTACTCCATTGTAAATTTAAAGTACAGTATGTAGCAGCAAGATTCCAGTTTAAAGGTGTACTGTGTTCATAGAAACATAGAAACATTGAAAATAGGTGCAGGAATAGGCCATTCGGCCCTTCGAGCCTGCACCGCCATTCAATGAATTCATGGCTGAACATGCAACTTCAGTACCCCATTCCTGCTTTCTCGCCATACCCCATGATCCCCTAGTAGTAAGGACTGCATCTAACTCCTTTTTGAATATATTTAGTGAATTGGCCTCAACAACTTTCTGTGGCCGAGAATTTCACAGGTTCACCACTCTCTGGGTGAAGAAGTTTCTCCTCATCTCGGTCCTAAATGGCTTACCCCTTATCCTTAGACTGTGACCCCTGGTTCTGGACTTCCCCAACATTGGGAACATTCTTCCTGCATCTAACCTGTCTAAACCCATCAGAATTTTAAACGTTTCTATGAGATCCCCTCTCATTATTCTGAACTCCAGTTGATCCAGTCTTTCTTGATATGTCAGTCCCGCCATCCCAGGAATCAGTCTGATGAACCTTTGCTGCACTCCCTCAATAGCAAGAATGTCCTTCCTCAAGTTAGGAGACCAAAACTGTACACAATACTCCAGGTGTGGCCTCACCAAGGCCCTGTACAACTGTAGTAACACCTCCCTGCCCCTGTATTCAAATCCCCTCGCTATGAAGGCCAACATGCCATTTGCTTTCTTAACCGCCTGCTGTACCTGCATGCCAACCTTCAATGACTGATATACCATGACACCCAGGTCTCGTTGCACCTCCCCTTTTCCTAATCTGTCACCATTCAGATAATAGTCTGTCTCTCTGTTTTTACCACAAAGTGGATAACCTCACATTTATCCACATTATACTTCATCTGCCATGCATTTGCCCACTCACCTAACCTATCCAAGTCACTCTGCAGCCTCATAGCATCCTCCTCGCAGCTCACACTGCCACCCAACTTAGTGTCATCCGTAAATTTGGAGTTATTACATTTAATCCCCTTGTCTAAATCATTAATGTACAATGTAAACAGCTGGGGCCCCAGCACAGAACCTTGCGGTACCCCACTAGTCACTGCCTGCCATTCTGAAAAGTACCCATTTACTCCTACTCTTCGCTTCCTGTTTGCCAACCAGTTCTCAATCCATGAAAATGTCTTTGGCAACTTTTTAAAAACTCTTTTTGAAACAACACCAACTAGCATTTATATAGAGCCTTTAACATAGTAAAATATCCATGACATTTCAGAGCAGTGAAATCAGACAAAGATTGACACCGAGCCAAAGAAGGAGACGTTCGGACAGGTGACCAAAAGCTTGGTCAAAGAGATAGGAGCATCTTAAAGGATGAGAAAGAGGCGGAGAGGTTTAGGGAGGTAATTCCAGAAGTTAGGGTCTAGTCAGCTGAAGGCATGTCTGTCAATGGTGGGGTGAAGGAAGTAGGAATGCAGAGGTCAAAA
The DNA here is from genome assembly GCF_044704955.1 of Pristiophorus japonicus. Lineage (NCBI taxonomy): Eukaryota > Metazoa > Chordata > Chondrichthyes > Pristiophoridae > Pristiophorus > Pristiophorus japonicus. Next base: position 37,647,783 of record NC_091987.1, read on the forward strand.
TTGGAGGAACGTAGAGTTCTTGTCGTACTGGAGGAGGTTACAGATATAGGGAGGGGCGAGGCCATGGAGGGATTTAAACATAAAGAAAGGAATTATAAAATCGAGGAATTGGTAGGTCAGCAAGCATAGGGAAGATAGGTGAATGGGACTTAGTGTGATTCAGGATACAGGCAGCAGAGTTTTGGTGGAGCTCCAGTTAATGGAGGGTGGAAGATAGAAGGCCAGCCAGGAGAGGATTGGAATGGTCAAGCCTGGAGGTACAAAAGCATAGATGAGGGTTTCAGCAGATGAGCTGAGACAGTGGCAGAGGTGGGCAACATTACGGAGGTGAAAGCAGATGGTCTTTGTGATGGAGAGGATATGTGGTTAGAAGCTCAGCTCAGCTCATGTAGGGTGCCGAGGATGTGACAGTCTGGTTCAGCTTGCGACAGTGGCCAGGGAGGAGGATGGAATTGGTGGCGGAGGCCGAAGACAATGTTTTTGATCTTCCCAATGTTCATTTGGAGAAAATTTCATCCCGTCCAGGACTGAATGTCAGACAAGCATTCAGCTTTGTAAATTGTGTCAGAACGCATCAGCGTGACACTTTTGCAAGATGGCATCATGATGAAAATAATCCTATTTCGCCTCTAATCCTCTCGGAAAGTGCACAGGACCCGCACTCTATACCTTCCCCTTTATGGTATGCCCTAAACTGAGATCTCATACAGGAAATAGTGGGCATGAACTCTCGTTGTGTCAGGGCGGCAGAGGGCAACACACTGTTCACCAGACCGCAGTCAGAGTTGATGTAAGAGAATACTAGCAAATTCTTCAGAAGTTTATATGTACCATTACTCTTCCTGAGGGCAGTTAACCATTTCCTCAGAATCTTCAGATGAGGTGATTATCTCATGAAAAATAACAGTAACCTTCAAAATATAAACATTGGGCTGGATTTTAGGCTTTGATGTTTTTGGGGCGATAATGGCCGGAAAAATTTGGGCCTCAGTAGGTAAGTTTGGGCAGCTGGGCCCCGGGTCAGGGAGCGCAGCGCTAAGGGAGGCGTTGTACACCTCTCATGGCGCAAGGATGGGAAACTCCCGAGCCAAAGAGCTGGCCCGGGAGCGCTCCGAGAGGCACCTGGGGGGGAGGGGGGGAACTCAAAACATTCCCAAAACATTACTCACGCCACACACCACAACACAAATCGCAAAAAAATTAAAAGAAAAAACAATCACACTTACCTTAGGAGTCCATTACCTCTTCGCCAACGGGTTGGTTGGACCGCCCTGATTTCCCACGTGGTCATTGTGAGGTGCACTTCCGGGCGAACGGGTCAGGCAGGAGTTCAAACTCGCGCCGGTTTCGCAACCAGGGGCGTTACACACCGGCACAGATCTTCCAGCCAGTGCTGCTCCACGCCACCGCAAAGCCAGACCCAAGGATCGCTGCAGGGCACTGGAGGCTGACCACCTGCCCAGAAGACCTCACCGCCGTCACTGCTGCTGCTCCAGGGCAAAAAATGGAGTGCAGAAGACCTGAAAATCCAGTCCAATGTTTTAGTGGCATTTTCATTGAAATAATCGAGCAAATGATTCTTCATATCCATGTAATCCTTTTCAGTGTGCTGAATTTCTGTATTGTACTTTCCTCAGCAAATCCTACCTAATTTATTCTCAAACTGAGGCTCACAAAAAAGTTTCCATGTCTGATGACATGGAAAAATGCTACAAACTTAGTTCAGTAAAACCACTTGGTTGAGTAAAATTCGAGGAGACCAGCGTCGCTGAGCTGATTCCTTGCATTTACACTCCTAAATCCAGCTCCCATTTTTCAGTAGCAAGTTCTTTTGTTCTTTCTTTCTGTGTAAGTACTAATATAAAAGAGGTTAAAGAATATTATAGCTTTGGTCAGCTGTGTCACGCCTGGACATTTCCCCTCTGTCTTCTTGTATTTCATAGCAAGAGGGGAGAGCTCTCGGGATGCTATTTAGGAGCTGAGCTTTAATCCCCAAATGGTTTCCATCGCCAAGATTGGTTATTTCCATCTCCACGACAATGCCCTCCTCTGCCTGTACCTCAGGCCCTCTGCTGCTGAAATTTCATATTCACCCCTTTGTCACCGCCAGAGTCCAGACTTGCCTATTCCGATGCTTTTTATGCTGTTGTCCCTTCTTCTGTCCTTCATAAACTACAACTTGTCCATCTATTTGAACAAAACAGTCCCAATTTTTCAAGACTTTAATGGTATGTTTATTTCCCCATACCAGGCAGCACCCTAGTGAATCTATGCTGTATCCTCTCTATCATCTCAACACTCTTCCTATAGTGTGGAGCCCACAATTGCGCATAGTACTCCCACTGCGGTCTTACTGAGACATTTACATATATTCACCATCAAGCATTACCCCCTTGGAATTAAGAAGACTGGTCTGCAGTTCTGGGGGTGAAATAATTGACATTCACTGCCAATGCCACCTCCCTCCATATGGTATGAGACACATTTTTTGATGCACCGTCCCATTGAGACCCAGCAGTCTCTCTCTCTCTCTCTGTTCAGTCTCCACAAGGAATGTTTGGAGGTTTTTTATTCTTCAATTCAATGCCTTTATCCGTTCTTCGGTTGTCTGTGTCAGATCCCCAATTTTAAAATGTGGGACAAAATCACACATGAGCCATCCAGTGCAGCTACATGACAGTGGGCCGAGCACTTCGATTTACATGCTGCTTCCCCAGCCTGCTGTTGCAATCTTCAGCCAGCCTTGGCTTTTTAAAGAATTGAATCTGATTTTCATTTTAAATGGGAATTGTGCTGGGAATCCTCCAACGTATATGCAAATAAGCTGACTTATGACATTCTGGTGGATTGTGTTCTCTGGAGTATCGGCAGGCATAACTCCAGACACAAATCCAGCACAACTCACCATCTGGAATTTGGGGCCACTATCTGCGAGTTCCACATTCCTACCATTCTTTGGGTAAAGAAGTTTCTCCTGAATTGCCAATTGAATTTATTAGTGACGATCTTATGTTTATGGCTCCTAGTTTAGTTCTCCTCCATAAGTGGAAACATCTTCTCTATGTCTACCCTACCAAACCACTTCATAATTTTAAAGTCCTCCATTAGTTCACCTCTCAGCCTTCTGCTTTCTAGAGTAAAGAGCCTGTTCAGCCTTTCCTAAAAAGTATATCCTCTCAGTTCTGGTATCATCCTCGTGAATCTTTCCTGCACCTTCTCCAGTGACTCTAAGTGAATTTAAAATATTTTTTTTTTAAACAGTTAAAAGAAACTTCTTTGCAGATGTGCAGCATTGGATGTGCCTGTGTGTCCTAATATCCTGCATGTAGGTGGAAAATTTCATGATGTCAATAGTCTACGCGTGCACGCTAGCCCAAATGTCACAACCAGCCCTGATATGTGCTTCCCTTTTGTCACCAGTGCACAGGGAGACACCTGGTGTAATACAAAAGTAAATTCAGGATAATGACACACTTTGGCCCGACTCTGGTTTGAGTGCAAAAGGCCCTTTTATCTTGTTTATTGTAAGTGATCAATGGACTCTCATGCTAATTTGGCCAAATCTAAAATTCACCCTGTGAATTCCTGAACTCTGAATTGCTCCAGACAGCCCAGTTTTTGGTCATGCAGCTCCACACCTGTTACAAAATAGTTTCTGTTTCCCCAAATGTTTTTGCCCTCTGATCCAGCTATTTCTGCCCTATCTGCCAAAGCACTAGGAAGTTGGGGAAAAAATACAGCCAAGAATCTGCAATCAAATTTATTATGATCAAAATACCCTGATAGCTAGAGCATTATAAGTGAAAGCAAATGTGTAAGTAACATTGATGTTTTGTTTCTGTTTCAAAGTTAGTAACCTAATTGCATAGTAACATTAGAAACAGGAGTAACCATTAAGCTCCTCAATCCTGCTCCATCATTCAATTCGACTATCGGCATCTCAACTCCAACTTCCAGCCTTTGCTCCATGTCACTTGTCACCCTCACCTATAGGGTTCATAATTGCCTTGGAGTTGCTTCCTTTTTTTTGGAGCAAATTGATTTTTCTGTGTATCTTAAAAATCCCCATTTTGCACATTCAATTTGCGCCAGTGTAAGTGAGTTAGTTAGGATTTTGTTTAGTTTAGTTTAGTTTTTTTCAAAAGGGTGCGTTACCAGCCACCAACGCCCGTTTTGGCCATTAATGCCACTTTAGACAGCAAATAGTTACTCCAAACTAACTTAGGCCAGCGTATGTGACCACTTACGGCCACTTGTGAAAACCCTTGTGGAGAGTTAAAAAATCAGCGCAGCTAGGTGTCATGTTTGTAACCTTCACATAGCTGTAACCTTTATGTAACAACACTGTACATTGTGTACACCTGAGAAATACATACCTTGACCACAGGAGGTGAACTTGTAGGAGACACTCCTCACCTGGTCATCCAGGTATATAATGGGAGGTCCCACGCAGGGTCATCACTTCTTGGTCCTGTGAATAAAGGTACAGGTGACAAAGTGACCTTGTCTCCAGTATGTGCCTCATGTTGATTTGCTGTAGTGTGTAAGGACACAACATTTGGCGACGAGAAATGGGAATCAACAACTCAAGAGAATGGCCACCGGTAGCACGGAGGAACGGTATTGTGTTGGTGAGGACTGGGACGATTTCGTTGAGAGGCTCCAGCACAGCTTTGTTACGAAGGACTGGCTGGGAGCAGCAGCGGCTGACAAGCGAAGGGCGCATCTACTGACCAGCTGTGGACCTGAGATGTACACGCTGATGAAAGACCTGCTCGCACCCGAGAAGCTGGCGGACAAGACCTTCGAGGAGCTCAGCAAACCAATCGGTGAGCACCTCAAACCGGCGAGTAGTATACACATGGCCCGACACCGATTCTATACACACCAACGTCGGGAAGGACAGAGCATACCAGACTTCGTTGCAGATCTTCGGCACTTGGCCAGCCTCTGTAAGTTCACAGACGCCTGCAGGGGAGAGATGTTACGGGATTTCTTCATTGGTCATGCCGGGATTTTTAGGAAGCTAATTGAGACCAAGGACTTGACCTTGGAAGCAGCGGCGTTGACGGCTCAAACCTTCATGGCGGGGGAGGAGGAAACCAAGATCATATACGCGCACAACTCTGCTCCCAACGTGGCGATGGAGCAGGGAGTTAACATGGTAAGTGCAACTCAGGACCCCGCAGGCAGGCAAGGGCAATTCGAAACCAACCAGGCAGTAACAGACTCTAGGGTGGGTCCTCAACAGAGACAATGGCAGGTTGAACGGACATTTACACCATTACAAGGGACAATACGTCCCGGGATGGGACCATTGACACCCACAAACAGAGTGCTCAAGAGTAATCAAAGAGGCAATCAGAGAGGAATGCCTGGTAACAGCTCTTTTGTTCACAACAATCTCAGCTCATGCTGGAGGTGCGGGGGCAAACATGCTGCGAAGACCTGCCGGTTTCAACAATTCATCTGCAGAAATTGTAACTTGAGTGGACATTTCGCCAGGATATGCAGGAAGCCCGCAGCGAGGCTGGTTTACGAAGTGGATGAACCACAAGAGGGGTCTGCAAGGCAGGGTTATGCCTGGGACACAGCAATGGACGCTGAAGTTCAGCGGGTTCAGGTGGGAAACATCCACAGCTCATACACAAAAACACCACCTATGATGATGAGAGTACTGTTAAACGGCATCCTGGTATGCATGGAGCTGGACACAGGAGCCAGCCAGTCACTTATGAGTGTCCAACAATTCGAGAAACTGTGGCCACTCAGAGCTAGCAGACCCAAACTAGAACGCATTGACACGCAACTACGGACGTACACCAAAGAGATCATCCCAGTGCTAGGCAGTGCAATGTTGGTGGTCACACATAATGGATCTCAGAACCGGCTGCCACTCTGGATTGTCCCGGGAAATGGACCCGTGCTTTTGGGGAGGAGCTGGCTAGCCAAAATGAACTGGAAATGGGGGGATATGCACGCCATTTCATCTGTGGAGCGAAGTTCATGCTCACAGGTCCTACAAAGGTTCGAGTCATTATTTCAACCTGACGTCGGGACTTTCAAAGGCATTAAAGTAAGGATACGCATCACCCCGGACGCCACACCAGTGCACCACAAAGCCAGAGCTGTGCCGTATGTGATGCGGGAGAAAATTGAGAGTGAGTTGGACAGGTTGTTAGGAAAGGGCATAATTTCGCCCGTTGAATTCAGTGACTGGGCAAGCCCCATCGTCCCTGTCCTAAAAACGGATGGCTCGGTCAGGATCTGTGGCGACTACAAGGCCACTATCAACCGAGTGTCACTACAAGACCAATACCTGCTTCCGAGAGCGGAGCATCTTTTTGCCACGCTGGCAGGCGGCAAGCTGTTCACCAAGTTGGACCTCACTTCAGCCTACATGACCCAGGAACTGGCCGAAGAATCCAAGCTACTGACCACCATCACTACGCACAAGGGGCTGTTTGCCTACAACAGGTGTCCGTTTGGCATTCGTTCAGCAGCCGCTATCTTTCAGAGGAACATGGAAAGCCTGCTAAAATCCATCCCCGGAACAATCGTATCCTTATAACGGGCCGAGACACCGAGGAACACCTGCACAATCTGGAGGAGGTGCTATGCCGACTGGACCGGGTAGGCCTGCGACTAAAGAAGTTCAAGTGTGTATTTTTGGCCCCAGAGGTCAAGATTTTGGGCAAGAGGGTTGCCGCAGATGGGATCCGGCCTACGGAATCCAAAACGGAGGCGATCCATCGCGCGCCCAGGCCCGGCAACACATCAGAATTGCGTTCATTTCTGGCACTATTGAACTATTTCGGGAACTTTCTACCGAACTTAAGTACATTGCTGGAGCCGCTACACGTGCTCCTGTGTAAGGGTTACGATTGCTTTTGGGGGGACTGTCAGGAACGGGCTTTCAATCGGGCGCGGAACCTGCTTTGTTCTAATAAGTTATTCACCCTGTACGACCCCTGTAAGAAATTGGTTTTGACATGCGATGCATCATCCTTTGGGGCTGGGTGCGTGTTGCAGCAGAGTAATGATGGGGGCCAACTCCAACCTGTGGCTTATGCCTCCAGGTCGCTCTCCCAAGCAGAAAGCGGGTATGGGACGGTTGAAAAGGAAGTATTCGCATGTGTCTACGGGGTGAAAAAGATGCACCAGTACCTTTTTGGCAGAAGGTTCGAGTTAAAAACGGACCACAAGCCATTGTCTGACAGCAAGGCTGTCAATGACAATGCGTCAGCTCGCATACAGCGATGGGCTCTCACGCTGGCTGCATATGACTACACCATATGGCACCGGCCAGGCACCGGAAATTGCGCTGACACGCTCAACAGGCTTCCACTGGCCACCACTGAGGGGGCAGCGGAGCAAAGCGCGGAGATGGTCATGGCTGTCGATGCTTTTGACAGCGCAGGCTCCCCAATCACAGCCCACCAGATCAAACCTGGACAATCAGAGATCCCCTCCTATCTCTGATTAAGAAATGTGTCCTGACTGGGGATTGGGTGCCCGCACACGGAGCATGCCCTGAAGAGATCAGACCGTTCAACAGACGGATGGATGAACTCTCCATCCAAGCCAACTGCCTACTATGGGGTAGCCGGGTAGTCATGCCCCAGAGGGGTAGGGAAGCATTCATCAGGGAACTCCACAGCGAGCACCCAGGCATCGTGCTTATGAAGGCCATTGCCCGGTCACATGTATGGTGGCTAGGAATTGTTGCAGACCTGGAACACTCTATTCGCAGGTGCACGACGTGTGCCCAGGGAGGCCCCATTCAGCCCGTGGCCCTGGCCCACCAAGCCATGGTCATGTATTCACGTAGACTACGCGGGCCTGTTCATGGAAAAATGTTCCTCATTTTTGTTGATGCGTACTCGAAATGGATCGAGTGCATTATATTGAATTCGTGCACAACATCCACCACAGTGGAGAGTCTGTGTGCGGTCTTTGCGACCCACAGCTTGCCAGACATCCTCGTTAGCGACAACGGCCCGTATTTCACTAGCTATGAATTCCGGGAGTTCATGTCGGGTAATGGCATCAAACATGTCAGGACAGCGTCATTCAAGCCGGCTTCCAATGGCCAGGTGGAACGTGCGGTCCAAATCATAAAGCAAGGCATGCTCCGGATTCAAGGACCCTCCCTTCAATACCGTCAATCGCGCCTCCTGCTGGCCTATAGGTCTCGACCGCACTGGCTCATGGGAGTCCCGCCAGTGGAACTACTCATGAAATGTACACTAAAAACTCGGCTGTCCCTCATTCATCCAGTCTTGTCAGACATTGTTGAGAGCAAGCGCCAGTCCCAAAATGAGTGCCATGACCGTAACTCAAAGGGGAGATGGATAGAAATCGATGACCATGTATTTGTTCTTAATCACGATGTGGGGCCCAAGTGGCTCAAGGGTACTGTAATTGGTAAAGAGGGGAATAGGGTCATAGTGGTCAGACTCAACAATGGGCAGATATGCCGCAAGCATCTGGACCAAGTTTAAAAAAAAGGTTCAGCATGGACACTGAGGAACCTGAGGAACAGCATGAGATGTTGCCCACACCTCTGCCAGTGAACAAGCAACAAGAACCGTTAGCAGCATGCACAGTCCCTGCGGTCAGCCCGGACGAGCCAGAATCACCACAGGTGACAAAGACGCATGCCAAGGCTCAACAACCAGAGCCCCAACTGCGGCGCTCCACGAGAGAGCGTCAACCGCCTGAAAGACTCAATCTTTGACCCAAAGATGTTGGGGAGAGGTGATGTCATGTTTGTAACCTCACATAACTGTAACCTTCATGGAACAACACTGTACACTGTGTACACCTGAGAAATACACACCTTGACCACAGGGGGTGAACTTGTGGGAGACACTCCTCACCTAGTCATCCAGGTATATAAAGGGAGGTCCCACGCAGGGTCATCACTTCTTGGTCCTGTGAATAAAGGTACAGGTCACAGAGTGACCTTGTCTCCAGTATGTGCCTCGTGTTGATTTGCTGTAGTGTGTAAGGACACAACAGTAGGTACATCGGAGGCCAGCAGAACTTAATGACTTGATTAAAGAATGTGAATAGGATCAAACAGCTATACAGGATATCATATGACAACTTTGCAAAGTTAATTTACTTTCCAACAGAAGCATTCATGGAACTTTAAACTACAAAAATAAAAGAAGTAAAGAGACAAAACATATTTACATAATTTTTTCAAAATATCCAAATAAAAAATAGAAGTACCTCCTGCTTGTAATTGTTATGTTCTTATGTTCTCCCAGCCGCCTAAGGTCACCCACCATCATAGAAATATTTAATATCATATAGCCAGGAAATTTACTGTTTGTTTTATGCTTTTAAATATTTTGAAAATTCAAGCAAAATTATTCCACCAAATCTAATGTTCAAGAATTGATTATGATGTATTTGAAAATATTTTCTATTAACTTGGTTAGGAAAGTATTTTCATCAACAGGGTTAAGGAAAGTCTTGAGTAAGCTCATTAAAATTACTGGCTACACAGTTATCACCCCCTCCCCCGGGATCAAAACTCCCCCCCGCCCCCCCCTCCCCCCACCCCGCAGCCATCCCCACCGCCCCGGCTTGGGCCCCGTATCAACCTGCTTGTTGTGGTCTTCTAGCCCAGGAAGGCTGTGGGCCAGCCTGTGCGGCAGGCCACTCAGCCCAGGATAAGGGCGGGGCGCATCGGGTCCCACGCTGCAGCACGAACACAGAGGCTGGGGGCAGGAGCTACTGCGCATGCGCGCACACTCCAACGCACATGTGCAAAGCTGCCGGCACTGTTTCTGGCGCAGGGCCCTAGTTTCACCCCCCAATCGACTGGCCACACTGCGGCCAGCCCCGGGAGAGGCAATACAGTGGCCAGAATTGAGGGAGATTTTTTTCGGAGTCGTTTTCAGCCCACAAAGTCGCCGCATCTCTGCTGAGTGCGCAGAAAAAAGGGGTGGGCCAAATTTGAGTCCAATAAATCTATCGATTTCACTCTTGAAAGCTCCAATTGTCCCAGCATCCACACCCTTTTGGAGGCGAGAGTTCCAAATTTCTACTACCCTTTGTGTGAAAACATTTCGGAAGTATCTTGCTGACCCTTTTCTACACTTTACTATGGATCGCATGCCTCCTACCCTCCCCTTCCCTCCATAATTTTCAATTTAGGAACTCAAGAATTCTGAAACAATAGCATTATTAAAGTGATGTTTCAATATATCAGCCATCCAATAGGGTAAGATGTCAGACAATTATTAAAGTGTATGCAGAAACAATGTTGGAGGTTATGGGCAGAAATCTACTTTGGGACTGGTTTTCCACAGACTTGAAATGATGATTTTACATTCGAATCACAGATACGGTGAAGAGACACTACAATGATTACTTGAGAGATTGAATGAATTTTTATTAAACATTAATAAATTTAAATGTTAATAACTTCAAAGCCTTTATGAAAAGAGTCAGTTTGAGAATAACATTTCACTGATTTGTGAATAGAAGTGGGTTGGCTGCTCTGGACGAATGCCAGATTTGCTTTGTTCTGTCAGCAAAAAATAATTTTCAATGAATTTCTGTCACTGACAAATTATAAAAATGAGAAATGTTGAATAATGAGCAAGAAATGCACGGCATTCAAAATGTCACTGTGCTCACAAGATTTTCTTGTTCAATTAATAAACCGAATTAATGCCTAAATAATCATGCAAATCCAATTCAAAAGAAATTATATTTTTATATTCAATTTCAAATTGTATATTTTTAGAACTATTTGCCAAATATGCTGAAGCGTGATAATAAGGCTGGGGGTATACCTCATCATAACGGAAATATGAAAACAGCAACTCCCTTTGGCTGACTGGGTGAATGCACCATGAGGTGTGGGCGCTAATTCACACAGACAAGAATGTCCCCTGTTTGATTCTCAATCGGCACCTCATGACCTGATATCAGTTGGAGCAGCAACTGGAGGCATTACAATGGACATCAGCACCCCTGAGCTAGGAATGGGTTCCTGTTCCTCATCACTATCCAACTGTCAGTGCTGGGTGTCTTGAGTGTGTGGATGCCTGGTGATGACACAATCGGGCTCTGCGGTGAAGCCCCTCAAAATTGAATGACTTGCTGACCAATGTCCCCTTTATTTTTTTGAGGGGTGCATGGCCCCTTTAAGAGGCTGTGCGGCCCATTCAAAATATCACGCATGCACGGCTTTTCCCATTGAAAAGACGGTGGGCCAGTTGCGCGGGAGGTCCAGGCCACTGCGCAACCGTGCAGCTTCAAGGCAACATTGCTGCTGACACTGAACCTGCTCACACATGCACAATGGTCACTTTAGCAAGGCATTGGAGGGCAACGCGCAGCAGTGAAACTGCACCTAGCAAGGGTTCAACACCTGGAGGAGGGAGAGAAGAAAACAGGTAAAGTACCAGACAGCTGTCAATGCCTAATGACATATCTCCCAGCTGAAACAAATTGGGAGCCAAAGAAGTATTTCAAGGCCCTTTCTGATATTAGATTGCGAATGCATGCTACAGTCAGCTTTCTCAGGCGAACAGCGGCCTTTAAAGGGACCGCTCGAGGCTGCCAGCAAAAAGGTAAGTAATAAAATATTTTACTAACTTCAATGTAGAACCTTAATGCCTCCACATTGAGACTGCGGGTCACTGCCGGCCACTGTTCGCACTCAACCCCCACACCTCCCGATTTCCTCCCCCACCCGATCTGATCTCCTTTCCGCCCCTCCCCGAACTGCTCCCCCTCCCCCCCACATCTCCCAATCACCTCCCCGCCCCTCCTGGACTCTTGGTGGGTCTAGTGCCAGTGTTCTACTGCCAGTGTGAACGCTGTGAGTGGATCAGCCATCACCGATCCTCTCCGCATCTCCCTCCAGAATGTTTGTTCGCCTGCGAACAAGGCCCTTGCCATCCATGAGCTTATCGTAGATGATTGCATCGACATCATGGCCCTGACGGAAACTTGGCTGAGGGGTGATGACACCTTACCCTTAAACGAAGCCTCCCCGGCTGGCTATGCCTTCCACCACTTGCCCTGCTTAGACCGCCGTGGTGGCGGTGTGGCTCTCATCACCAAATCACACCTTGGTCTGACCCCTTACTCCTCCGGCACTTTCTTCTCCTTTGAGCATCACCTTATTCCACCCCTCTCACCTCTCAATTAAAATTCTCATTCTCTACCGCCCACCCAAGTACCATAAAAATATTACTACCAAGATATCTTCACTGCTTTCCTCCCTCAGACTCTGCACCGAGCGACTTCTCATCCTAAGTAATTTCAACCTCATCTTTCCCACAATTCATCATGCTCGCTCCCCTCTGAGTTCACTAGCCTCCTATCCTCCCTTAATCTCTCCCTCCATGTAAACTCCCAATCGCAGATAAGGCCATCTCAGACCACTTCCTTGTTTCACTCTCCAGCCATAACCCCCTCCCCACAACTCTACTTCATTCTCTGTCCGCCCCTGTAAAAAAACTCCCCAACTCTCTTACGACTGCACTTATGAAATCCTAACTGTCCAGCCTTTGGCCCTCCATTCACCAGGACATTTCTGCAGCTATTGATTTGCTCAAACACACCCTCACCACCACCTTTGATGCCCTAGTCCCTATTAAAACAATTACTCTCTCTCACCCTGGCTGTTCCTCCTTGTATGGCTCTCATCTTCACTCCCTTAAGCCCAAGGGACACAGACTTGAACGGATATGGCAGACAACTGGTTTAGCCATTCACCGCCAGATCTGGCTGGACTATATAAAGCATTAACGGGTCCTGCTCTTGTCTGCCAAAATTGCTCACTAGTCCATACTTATTCTGGAACGCACAGATAAACCCCGGCTTCTATTCTCCACTGCTAACTTTCTTCTTAAACCCCTCTGCCCTGTCTCCTCCACTTCACATTCGATAATAAGTGTGAAGAGCTCATGGACTATCCGTTCAGCTGCCTCTGCCACTTCCCTTCCTTCCCCTAGCCCACCAGACCAAACATCCTTTAAGATTTCCCCCCTGCACAAGCCCTGAACTCACATCTTTCTCCAGTTGCTCTCTGATCTACCCTAAGGACCTCTCTGCATTCATCTTGTCCATGAGAACCACTTCCTGCTCCCTCGATCCTATTCCCACCTATCTGCTGACCATCCAACTTCCTTTTCTGGCTCCCATGTTAGCTGACATTGTTAATGTTGAGGAGAGAGAAACTGTACCCCCTCCCTCAAATCTGCCATCATTGCCCCTCTCCTCAAAAAAACAAGCCTTGACTCCTCTGTCCTTTCAAACTACCACCCCATCTCCAAACTCCCTTTCCTCGCCAAAGTCCTTGAACGTGTTGTCGCCTCCCAAATCCGTGCCCACCTTTCCCGTAACTCCATGTTTGAATTCCTTCAATCTGGTTTTCGCCCCTGCCACAGTACCCAAACGGCTCTCATCAAAGTCACAAATGACATCCTTTGTGACTGTGACAAAGGCAACCTATCCCTCCTCGTCCTCCTGAACCTGTTTGCAGCCTTTGACACAGTTGACCACACCATCCTTCTCCACCGCTTCTCCACCATTGTCCAGCTGGGTGGGACTCGCCTGGTTCCATTCTTATCTATCTAATTGTAGCCAGAGATTCACCTGCAACGGTTTCTCGTTCCGCTCCCACATTGTTACCTCTGGTGTCCTCCAAGGATCTATCCAGATGAGCAGAAATTTTCTCCAATTACATTTTGGGAAGACTGAAGCCATTGTTTTTGGTCCCTGCCACAAACTCCATTCCCTGGCCAGAAATTCCATCCCTATCCGTAACATCTGAGGCTGAACCACACTGATCGCAACCTTGGTGTCATATTTGACCCTGAAATGAGCTTCCGACCACATATACAAGGCATAACTCAGACTGCCGATTTGCACCTCTGTAACATTGTCTGTCTCCGCCCTTGCCTCAGCTCATCGACTGCTGAAACCTTCATCCATGTCTTTGTTACCTCCAGATTTGACTATTCCAATGCACTCCTGGCTGGCCTCCCACATTCTACCCTACGTAAACTTGAGGTGATCCAAAACTCGCCTGCCTGTATCCTAAGTCCTGATCACCCATCACTCCTGTGCTTGTTGACCTACATTGGCTCCTGATTAAGCAACGCCTCGATTTCAAAATTCTCATCATTGTTTTCAAATCCCTCCATGGCCTCGTCCCTCCCTATCTCTCTAATCTCCAACAGTCCCCTTCTCCCCCTCCCCCGAGATATCCTCTAATTCTGCCCTCATGTGCATCTCCGATTATAATCACTCAACCATTGGTGGCCTTGCCTCCTTGTTGCCTAGGCTCCAAGCTCTGGAATTCCCTGCCTAAATCTCTCCTCCTCTCTACCTCTCTTTCCTTCTTTAAGACATTGCTTAAAACTTACCTCTATGACCAAGCTTTTGGTCACCTGCCCTAATTTCTCCTTATGTGGTTTGGTGTCAAATTTTTGATCTTATAATACTACTGTGAAGCGCCTTGGGACATTTTACGACGTTAAAGGTGCTATATAAATACAAGTTGTTGTTGTTCCAACGGCTGAACAGCATCATCTTCGCAATCAATGCACTGCCCTTTGGGACCTGACTGACGTTCCCAGCATGCTGCTCGCGTCCTGACGACAGAAGAGGACCAATTTCATGTGGTACTTTTGCTGATCAGTTGTGGCACAGAAGTTTGTGGTTAGCCAGCACCTGCAGGAGAGGAAGGGACTAATTGCTTTCCAAAATCTTTTCGTTTGCAAAATTCAAACCCATTTGTGACTCCTAACTTCCTTTAGCCCTGAATAATTTTATAAGTTCTACAGGAACTGTTCTGAGCAATTCGGCTGACCTACCATTACAAGCGACTGATTGTCGCCTAGCAACAGTGGCCAGCACGAAAGCTGCGTCAGCGTGACTGGGCATTCGAGAAGAAAATATCCTGACAGATTTCTTTTTTTTTAATAATTAAAATTTGATCTGTGGAAATTGAATTAATTGCTTAATGCAGTCAGCAGAATGTGAATTTTACAATGTATTTGCACAAAGTGTAACGTGTTTTATAGTGAGCTGTTGCCTGTTATGAGCTGGCATTCAATTTCATGTACCTTCACAGTGTTTAGACACCGTGCTGCCAACTGTTTTTGTGTGGCTGGTGGTGTTGAAATGTCAGCTTGACTCAAGTTTTCTGCACTGCAGAAAATATCAGGAGTTTTGCATTGGGTATCACTGCTAGCCTGGGGTTCATTTCATAATGCATAGCCTCCTTCACCCTTAATAAAGCCAGAAAATGCTAGCAATACTCAGTAGGTCAGACAGCATCTGTGGACAGAGAAACAGAGTTAACATTTCAGGTCAATGACCTTTCGTCAGAACACCCAGTCACAAAACGACAGGGACTAGTCTGATGGACAAGCGGAGCTTAGTGTGGGATCGGATGTGGGCAGTGCAATAATGGGCACATTGGAGTTTGTGTAGGGTGGATATTGGAAGACAATTGAGGAAAGCTTTGGAGAAGTTAAGTCTGTAGGTGATAAGAGTGGCTAAATGTTGCTTCCGAGGTAAGGTGATATTGCAGAGGTGGAAGTAAGCAGTCGTTTTGATGGACTTTCAAAAAGCCAGCACAGGCACGATGGGCCAAATGGCCTCCTTCTGTGCTGTATAATTCTATGATCTGTAAACAGGAAGGCACGGTTAATGTTTTGCTTGTGAACACTTCATCAGAAGTGGTAAATGAATAGGGCTGAATAAAATAAAGCAGTGAAGAACGGGTATGGGTATCAAGAATGCTGATTCCTGTCACAGGGAGCTAGTGGGTTAAATGGCCAGCAAAGGCTCTTGACATGCTGGAAAGAGATGAGAAGTGGCAGGTGATATACAAAGATCATCTCAATGAGGCAAAGAGAAACCATTCAGAGAACAAAAGGTCATGGAAAGATGCCCAAAAAGGGCACAACTGCAAATGAAGGAAATACAAAATGAAAATATCAGACATACATAGCAAGTCCTGTAGGACTCCGTCAGGTCAACACTTCAGGTACAGACCCACACCACAACTATACTTTGAAAAAAGGCCTACACCCATAAAAAAATATGAGCCCACTACCAATGCTCCCGTTAAGTTGCGCGCTGCTCTGGAGCTCCCGCACAGCCAGCTCACCGGCTTTTAAATGCAAACACCCGCATGCAGTTTTGCCAGACATCATTATGTGGAAAGAATTAAGTGAACCTCTCAAAACCGTCAAAGGGGCCGTGCGGCCCCCCCAAAAATTAGAGGGACATTGCCCACAACCCCTCCCTTGAGAGGCCCACATTCCGACCACGTATACCTAGCAGCCCTCGCGTTCAGGAAAATAGAGAAATTGGCTGCTGGTCTGAAGTTGCTAAAGTCTGTGTTCAGATCAAAGGGCTGAAGAGTGCCCTGGAGAAAGAGGAGATCTTGTTGCTGAGGTTTCCATTAAGCTTGGTTGGACTAAAAGGCCAAAGCTGGAGAGGTCAGGGTGGGAATGGAGTGGCAAGTCACAGGTAGGGCAGGACCACACTTGCAGACAGAACATAGGTGTTCGACAAAACAAATACCCGAGTGGTGATGATTTTTTCGATGTTGAGGAGTACACAAAATGAGCAGCAAACACACTGGCCTGGAGTTTCCGTTCAGTTGTGCTGGCTTTATCAGTGAAATTTGGCCAAAATTGGCATAACCTACACAAAAGATTGTGGAATTTTAAGTGCAAATTACATTCAGCACAAATTGAGTTTCCACAAACGTTTGCACTAATTTAAAAGAGAGAGAGAAACAGAGAGGCGGAGAGGCTTAGGGAGGGAATTCCAAGCTTGGGGTCTTGGCAGCTGAAGGCACGGCCACCAATGGCAGAGCAAAGAAAATTGGGGATACACAAGAGGCCAGAGTGTAGAGATCTCAGAGGGTCAAATAGCATGCCATGGTTGTGTACAGTCTGGTTCAGCCATAAGACAGTCGGATGGAACCTCTGCACACAGGTATGGGGCTAAGAAACAACAACTCAGATACTTCTACTTATGATCCTGTTGTTAAGAAGCACAAATGATTGCCCATTATTTTGTAGAAAACAAATTAATCCAATTAATTTAGTCTGAATAATTCACCAAAATCTTTGTTGCTGAACAATTTAGCATTAATCAGAAGCTCGAAGATCACATTGCTTAAATGTGTTTTATTGCAACTGTTCTTTGATTGTTATAACTTCACATTTCTTGTTTCTTTAATTTTTGAAACTATTTTGCAGCAGTATTTCAGGGCTTGTTTAGAACTTTTCAAAAGCAGGCAAAATGGAAAATGTAAAAGGCAAACGCTCAGTTGAAATTCGAGAAAAAAGTGCACTTCGCATTGCTACTCATTCTGGTTGTGTTCTCACCTACTTGCTTCCCATTGTGCTCCGGAACTGGCAGAAGTGATTGCATTTTGGAATTTGGATCCAGGGCAGGAAAATAAAGTGTGGGTATTTTGGGAAGCCAGAAGCAATGTTTGGAGTATAAACTCTGCTTACATCAATAGAAAAAAACATTGGCCCAGATATTGGTGTAGTGTGGCAACTCGTGGTGTGCCTTGTTAGTTAGACTTGTTCGTGCACATTTAGGTTTTAAAATTCTTTGCTCACAAAGTTGCTGGACATGCAAACTATGGCAACAGGGCATCTGGGAACTTGGTGAACAATGAGTTAAACCATGTATGTCCTTAACCAACGAGATTTAAAGGATTGAGAAATAAACAGAGGAAGGACTGAGAAGCAGGGTGAATTAGAGTGGGTGAATTCAAAGTCAAATCAGATACAGAAGGAGAAATAAAGAGAGAGAAAGAAAGATTGGATTGAGAGAGTAAAGAAAGAAAAAAATTAAAAATTTGACATTTCTAAAATCTCCCAACAACAATTTACAACCTGAAGGAATGAGACTCCACACTTTTAATTGTTCATTTTCTGGGCAAGAGAGATTATTAATAATTATCACATCGTTAAATTATTACGCTGTTAATCATTAGACTTAATTTTCTGTGGCACGTTTAGTGGGCAATCGATGTGTAATGCAAGAACTTCATGAAAATCACAGTGAGGTTAAGAGCGAGATGCCGTTTTCAAAAAGTTAACGGCCAGCAACTTATGACAATTCGTAATTCACGGAGTATCTCTTCCTTGCCACAAGTTGCTGGCGGGTTTTCACATTAATAACGCTGTGCATCATTCATGTGCTGTTAATTTTTCAGCAAAATCTAGTCATGAAGTGTGAAAAAAATGGGTGAAAATCAGAAAAATGGGTGAAAATCAGAAAAAAAAATTTAAAAATGGACTGTGTCAGAAAATAAATAGTAACGTTTTGTTAAAAACTAACAAACTGAAGCTCTGTTCATAGTATAAAGCCTATGTGATATCATGATAATACACCGCGGTACTGGTTCAGCTTTACTGAATGGCTTGGATTTTGGATGTCAGTGAGACAAATTTCAGACAGTGGCAGATTTTTCTATTGCTGTGCTTGCATACTGCCGGATTTTGGATGTATTGCCAAAGCTTTTAGAGTAACCCTATTTGAGTAGAGTGGGGCTGTTCTTAGCACTTGGTGTATAAACTACGAGATGAATAACAAAAGCTGGCTGTTGGAATTGGGAGCAGATTCCAAAAGAAAAATGCCTCCTGGTTGTGCCATGGATCTTTTGGATTGAACCATTTTCCTTCATGCCTCATTCCAAATTCAAATGGTTGGGGAGCCTACCTGCCGCTACTATGACCAAGACTGGAATTTTCTCCAGTTGAGAGTGGGGGGCCCCTGAGGTGGGCGAGAAATCCGGGAGGCTGGGTTTCCTGCAGGCCCTGCCAACATTAACCTCAGATGCGAAAGGTCGGTCCAAGGGAGGGATCGCGGTAGGGGAGTTCAGCAATCGGGGATCACGGGAGCGGGGAGTTGACCGGGGTGGGAGAGGGTTGCAGAGCATTGGCATGGGGGGGGGGGTGTCGGCCAGGTAGTGGGGCGTCAGCGATTCGCCGGTTGGTGGGTGGAGGGTGGAGAAAGGATTGGGGCCACCCACCAGAGGATTGTGGCTGACCTCAGCATCATCAGTGGGGTAGCGGGGAGGCCTCATGATGGGTATCGGAGGCTTGGGAAGGCAATCGGAGACCTCGTGGTGAGGTCTCCGATCACGGGGGGGTAGGTTAGATAGGGTCGCTGGCTCCAGGAGGTGCCACGACACGACATACGAGGATTCTTCACTGCAGTCAAGGTCACCGACGGTCCAAACTCCCAAGGCCCCACCCCACTCCTGGCAAAGAACGGGGAAACACTCATCAAGGCTGTCAGGGCCCGATGGAAGGAGTACTTTGAAGATCTCCTCAATCGAGACTCTGCCTTTGACTCAAGTGTTTTCGATTCTATCCCGCAGCATGCGACCTACCACCACCTCAGTGAAACTCCAACGTTGCATGAGGTAGGCAAAGCCATAAAACAACTCAAGAATAACAAGGCTATGGGTGCAGAATTCCTGCTGAGGCACTAAAGTACGGCGGAGAGGCGCTGTTGGCGCGGATACATGACCTCATCGCTCTCATTTGGAGGGAGGAGAACATGCCGGGTGATCTCAGAGATGCAGTGTCCATTTTTAAAAAGGGGAACAAATCCGACTGCGGCAACTACAGGGGAATCTCCCTGCTATCAACCACTGGGAAGGTTGTCGCTAGAGTCCTCCTCAACCGTCTTCTTCCTGTGGCCGAGGAGTTCCTTCTGGAGTCACAGTGCGGATTTCGTCCCCTACGGGGAACAACGGACTTTGTGCATTTTTCCTGCAGATGTTGTACTGCAAAGGCCTTTGACACTGTCGACCGTGAAGGCTTATGGAGCGTCCTCCTCCATTTTGGGTGCATCCGAAAGTTTGTCAACATCCTTTGCCTGCTCCACGACGACATGCAGGCCGCGATCCTTACCGGCGGATCCATTACAGATCCATTCCACGTCCGAACCAGGGTCAAATAGGCTGTGTCATTGATCCAACCCTCTTCTCAATCTTCCTCGCTGCCATGCTCCACCTCACTGTCAACATGCACCGCGCTGGAGTGGAACTAATCTATAGAACTAGTGGGAAGCCGCCTCCAGGCCAAGTCCAAGATTACCCAAACCTCTGTCGTTGAACTGCAGTATGCAGACGGCATCTGCGCACACTCAGAGGCTGTACTTCAGGATATAGTCAATGTATTCACCGAGGCATATGAAAGCATGGGCCTTACGCTTAACATCCGTAAGACAAAGGTCCTCCACCAGCCTGTCCTCGCTGCACAGCACTGCCCCCCAGTCATCAAGATTCACAGCACGGCCCTCGACAACGTGGACCACTTCCCATACCTCGGGAGCCTCTTGTCAACAAAGGCTGACATTGATGCGGAGATTCAACATCGTCTCCAGTGTGCCAGTGCAGCCTTCGGCCGCCTGAGGAAAAGAGTGTTCGAAGACCAGGCCCTCAAATCTACCACCAAGCTCATGGTCTACAGGGCTGTAGTAATACCCGCCCTCCTGTATGGATCAGAAGCATGGATGACTTACAGAAGACACATCAAGTCGCTGGAGATATATCACTAACAATGTCTCCGCAAGATCCTGCAAATCTCCTGGGAGGACAGATGCACCAACATCAGTGTCCTCGCCCAGGCTAATAGCTCCAGCATTGAAGCACTAACCACACTCGATCAGCTTCGCTGGGCAGGCCACTTAGTTCGCATGCCAGACACGAGACTCTCTAAGCAACTGCTCTATGTGGAGCTCCTTCATGGCAAACGAGCCAAAGGTGGGCAGCGGAACCGTTACGAGAACACCCTCAAAGCCTCCCTGGTGAAGTGCGACATCACCACTGAAGCCTGGGAGACCCTGGCCGAAGACCACCCTAGGTGGAGAAAGTGCGTCCGGGAGGGCGTTGAGCTGTTCGAATCTCAACGCTGCGATGCCCCCTCCCCCCGATGAATATCTGTCCCACCTGTGACAGGGTCTGTGGCTCTCGTATTGGACTGTTCAGCCACCAAAGAACTCACTTTAGAAGTGGAGGCAAGTCTTCCTCGATTCCGAGGGACTGCCTATGATGATGATGGCTTTACACCTCGTATGTTGTGGCTGTCGGCTAGTTGTTGTATCACCTGCGCTTTCTCCATCCATCACCTGTTCTTTAGGTCCCAGGTTTTTTGTTGGACTTCAGCCTTGAACCGCCTGTAATGTTGCTTTGTAGGTCCCGAGTTTGGTTGTTGCTTGAGGCTCAAAAATGCTCTGCGCTTACGATCTATTAGTTCTTGGATCGCCTGATCGTTTTCATCAAACCAGTCCTGGTGTTTTGTAGTTGAGGAACCAAGTGTCTTTTCACAGGCACTGGTTATGGAGGCCTGGAGGGCAGACCAAGTGCTGTAGGCATTCTGCATCTCGGGGTCATCAAGGCATGCCAGATTGACTGTGAGGCACTGGCTGTATAGGACTCTCTTAGCTGGGTCTTTAAGTGCCCCGGCACTAATTTTTTTGCAGCACTGCTTCTGCTGTCCCCTCTGCTTTGGGGCTATGTTAATATTGATGGTGGATCGGATTAGGCGATGGTCCATCCAGCAATTGTCAGCTCCCGCCATGGCGCGGGTGATGTGCACATCCTTCTGATCCTTGGCTCGGACGATGACATCGTCGAGCAGGTGCCAGTGTTTGGAGCAAGGGTGTTGTCACGATGTCTCGTATTTGTCCCTCTGGCAGAACAGGGTGTTGGTGATGAGGAGTTTGTGCTCTAGACATTTTGTCAGGAGTAGGGTGCCGTTGGAATTGGATTTCCCTACCCCCTCTCTGCCAATCATGCCTCCCCAGAGGGCTGTGTTTTTGCCAACCCTGGCATTATAGTCTCATAGGAGGATCAATCTGTCGTCCTTGGGGACGCGGGACAGGGATGTCTCGAGGTTGGAATAAAAACCCTCTTTAGCCTCCTCCGCTGCATCGAGTGTTGGGGCGTACGCACTGATGACTGTGACCCATTGGTTCCGGAATAGGGTAAGGCAAAGGGTCATCGGGCATTCGTTACTCCTGTAGGGGGAGTCTTTGAGGCGGCCGACCAGTTCATTTTTGATAGCGAAGCCGACTCCATGAAGGCAGCGTTCTTCCTCTGGTTTTCCTTTCCAGAAAAAGCTATAACCTCCACCATGTTCCTTGAGCTGGCCTTCCCCTGCCTGCTGGGTCTCGCTTAGGGCGGCAATGTCGATGTCAAAGTGTCTAAGTTCCCGGGCAGCTATGGCGGTGCGGCGTTCCAGCCTGTCGCTGTTGGAGTTGTCCATGAGGGTCCTGATGTTCCAGGTCCCGAGCTTCATATTAAATGAGTGGAAGATGCCTGTGCGTGAGTTCTTTTAACGTGGTGTAAAGCCACTTAGCTCCTGGATGCAGCGATCCCTGCCTCGCTTTAACTGCCGGGTTTCACGAATTGTGTGAAACCACATCCGCATGCAGTTAAATTCAAAATGGAGGGGAAAACTGAGCTTCGAACCTCATTCCAATATTTAATTTGATATGCCCCCCCGCCCCGCCCCCCCCAGGAGTGGGCTGGTCATCCTTGTTCGTCCCACACCCGTCAAAACCAGAAATGGACGGGTTGGTTGCGGGATCAGGTCGGGAATCCCATTTTTAACAATTTAACTGCCCCCGCACTCCAAACGCACCTAGTTAGTTATTCAAAGGTGGCAAGTGATTTAGCACAACACAACATTCTGTAGCAAATGCCCCAGATTTCTATACCTACTGGGTGTAGCACAGTTTCCTATCCAAGTACCTCAATTTTGCAACTTACCGTGTGGCAATTGGTTGCCTCTTTTTCCTGCAAAACCACAATGACCACACTTCAAAATCAATTCATTGGCTATGAAGTGCTTTGGGGCATCCCGAGGTCATGAAAGACACTTTAGAAATGCAAATTCTTTCATCTTTCATGGCAGCCAACTATAGAGCAACATTGTCACAGGCTTGGCATTATATTCCATGCTAAACTTTCATTAGAGAATGGCATTCACCAAGATAAACAGTTGGAGGAGGAACTTCACTCAATGGCTCAACGGGTAAAAAGACCATACACTTATGGTAATGAGTAATACAGATCAGAATGGTTCACTGTTCAATCCAGGTCTGTAGTGAATTAACTTATCATAGCATGGACAGCAGAAGGACCTCAGCACCCTCTGCACAAGTGAAGGGAAAGAAGTCATCCAGGTGTCTTGCTCTTGGTCACTACCCGGTGACCTTGAGTGTCTTCACCGAGAGCAAGCTGAAGCCAAGCGCCGACAGCAGAAGGAGCGCGCGGCAACCCAGGCAACCCACCCACCCGTTCATAGAAACATAGAAAATAGGTGCAGGAGTAGGCCATTCGGCCCTTCGAGCCTGCACTGCCATTCAATGAGTTCATGGCTGAACATGCAACTTCAGTACCCCATTCCTGCTTTCTCGCCATACTCCTTGATCCCCCTAGTAGTAAGGACTACATCTAACTCCTTTTTGAATACATTTAGTGAATTGGCCTCAACAACTTTCTGTGGTAGAGAATTCCACAGGTTCACCACTCTCTGGGTGAAGAAGTTTCTCCTCATCTCGGTCCTAAATGTTCCTTCAACCACCATTTGCGCCACCTGTGACAGAGACTGTAGATCCCGCATTGAACTCTTCAGTCACTTGAGAACTCATTTCTAGTGTGGAAGCAAGTCATCCTCGACTCTGAGGGACTGCCTATGATGATGATGATGATATCCCCAATATGAGTTGCTGGTACAGTTTTTATGAATTACCTCTCCTGGTATAGAGCTTGACGGGAGCATTTATCAGGAATTCGGGCACAGTATCAGTGCGATGTACACACTTTTCTACACCTAATGGAAGTTTGATTTATCTGGAGAGATTTCTGTCTTTCTCCTCACAGTAACAGGCTATGACTTTGAAGCTTTCAGTTGAATAAAGTTGACGATTAAAAGTGTAGAGAGATAAACATTCTGGCCTTGAATTTCCTCCATATTTGCAGCCTACGTCTACAAAAAAGCACACTTCTCCTCCTGCCCCCAATGCAGAGCAGAACATTGGATATGCATATGTCTTTTGCCAATTGGTTTTAAAGGGACAGGCTCCTCCAAACCTAGAGCTGTTTGATGTAAGGCAGTTTTAACTAAAGCAAATTAGCTGCCTTATGACTGCTTTGATTATTCAGTTTGGTCTGTTCACATTGCTCCCCCCCCCCGACCCCACCCCCCACCACCAAAGTGTAGTCCTAACACCTTTCTCATTATAGCAGTCATTTTACTGTGTTTACTACGAGCTACTCAGTTGTGTAAGCCAGGTTGCATTCTTCAGGTGCCAACCAGCTGAGGCCTTCCATGTCAATCGCTGTAATTATTCTGTAGAAGCATTTGAATGAACAATAACCTAACAGACATCTGGTATAATCATACCTTTCACTGGGAAATCGGAGGAGGAACTGGTGGCACTCAGCTGTTGGCACTGATTGTCTGGGGAGAGGTTAAATGATGGGGAGGCATTTGAATGGCACTGTACACCTTATTGCCATGCATTCCTGACATTGCACAATTGCCTCTGATCAGAGTACAGCTCCCTGAGTGCTGAGTGAAGTGAGTGCTCCAGACACTCCACTCCCTGCTCTTTCAAAGATCAATTGGCCGATATGAGAGTGGAACGGTTAATGATCTGCGCTGTCTGTTCTACTTTTGTTAGAAAGTTAGACATTGGGGTAGGTGGAGGATTTTGCAGCTCTTTTTTTAAAAAAAAACTTCACTAGGGAATCAGTAAGATTCTTGCAGTGCTTTATTTGTAACCCTCACTGGTTGTAAATGTTTAATTGTAAATGATTTTCTCGCTTATGTCGTTTCTGCTGCAAAGCAATGATTAATCTTTTTAAGATGTTACAAAGACCCGTGATTTGTGGAGGAGCACTGGGCAAAGGTCCTCAGAATTGATGCTGCAATTGGGTATTGTTCACCTGCTGCGTGTCTGTTTGGACACTTCGCATTGCCGTACTTCAAAAAGGAGGGAAAAGTGTCAAGATTACAGATCGTTTCTCAACTATGTCATTCACTTGCAGAAAGGGCTGGAGGGCAGGAGGATTATGTATAATTCAGAACTGCCCTTTGTGGCAATTGTACATTGTGTCCTCTCCCTCTCTTTCGTCCCCTCCCCAATCCAACTCGATTTACTATGAAAACTGGATTTTCTGCGAGAGCTTTAGTCGTCGGTTCAGTGGGGGAGGGTTCGGAGCTGGAAGCTCCTCCTCGTCTGATCTGCAGGCTCCCTCCCCATGTGTGATCAGCACAGCAGTAGTTCTTGAGCTCTGCTTTTTTTTTGCCACTTGTGTGGTGCGCTCCATTTCTTATTTACAGGCTGTGAAAAGTGTGCTGCTGGAACTAACTGCTTAAGCACGATGAGGGAGCAGCTTAAGGGGTAGGTAGAGAGAAACTCATTCATCACCGTAACTCGCTCGATTGCCGAAACTTTGACTTGTAACAAGTCAGTGCAGTTTTTTTTTTACAATGTTGATAATGTGATAGTTTTCCACTTCAGAATCTGAGGAGGACAAGCTTCGGAACGTAGCCGACAAGGTGCAGCTGTCTTGTGCAGGGACCATTGCAGGTGCTTTAAGTTGCACTTTGGAATGCCTAGATTCTGCTCCGATTTCAGCCTCAAAGGATAGTGTTCCCTGTGAGCCGCAGATTATAGGTTGTTAAAATGACAGGTGAGGAGGGGATGCACCCAGGGTTTGTGACCTCTCGCCGACAAAAGATTCGGGCTGTAGTTGCTTTGGTGCAGGATTAGTTAATGCCGCCCTGACTGGGCTTGGAATTGCTGGAGCGTACGGGAGCTGAAAGGGCAACAAAGAAGTTTTGAACTCGAGATAGACCAGTGAACAAGGATTGGGTGGGGGGGGGGGGGGGGGGGGGGGCGGACGACTTGTTTCTGCGGAACAATGGCCCCAGGACAGAGGAATATAACCATAAATGAACTCTGAATAAGATAAATCATTTTCTGTTTTATTTTAACTGTTTGCTGCATTCCATTACTAACAAAGGTGTGAATTAATTTAGTTGAAGCCTGTAAATGAAAACCTCTCGTCCGAAAGGGCGACCTTGAGCAGCAGTTTCTTGCGGACTACTAACCTCCCCCCCCCCACCACCCAGTCTTCCTTTTGTTTTCTGCCTCCTTCTCTTGATTACGGATGCTGTTGTGTTTTCAAGTGGATTTGGGAGCGCAAAGTGCTGAGCAGACCGATCTGTGGAACGACTTCACACAGTGCTCTGCCCCCTCGAGCTCACCATTAAGAACAGCTATCGAAAATGACAGAGAACCATGTAAAGAAAAAGACTTGCCAGGCACCAGTCTTTGATTCTTGCCACTCCCCCCTCCACGTTTTATTTTCTCCCCAACCCCCGTTTGCTTGGGTGTGTAAATTGATGGCCATCTCCTCTCTCTCTGAACGCTGAAAAAAAACTGCAATATTTGTTTAGGTCAAGGCAAATACCTGCAGCCTCCATGCAGTCTGCATACAAAGTAAGACTGGGCCAGTAATCGGCAAAGAAGCTTGCTTTTTTGTTCAGGGATCCACTGGTTCAGAAAACTTATCCTGAGCTCCTTAGTGCATTTTGGGAGCTGCCAAAGCAAAAAGGAACAAAGTCGACTGCTGTGCTTCTCCCCCTCTAAAGCTTCCCAGATTAGTTAACCAGCAATCAGAGAATGGAAAAGTCAAGCAGCAGAAATATTTGAAGATTTAGCTCTCATTATGCAAGGACACAGCTTTTATCTGTTCAGGTTCAGCTAATTCCTATTCCTTTTTTTTTCTCTTCCTGTCTCTTTCTTTCAGCCACCAGACCCAGACTACCTGCTGGGATCACCCCAAGATGACGGAGCTTTATCAGTCACTAGGTAAGAAAGCCATTGAACACACTGCGTTTTTGAATTTGAAACAATGTGCCACCATGGTTTGCAATGAGTTGCTTTGTTCAGAAGAGGAAGCATTTGGGGAAAGAACCTGGGAATGTACTTGGAGACATGCCATGATTTCAACTGCCTGGGAGCTAATAAGGTTAGGTGAGAAGATGAAACAATTTTCAAAACGGAAAAGAAGACATTCCAATATTATTGCAATAGTTTTAAAGTGATTAGTATTCTAAAATTCCTCAGGAATCTTTATTATCATCTAGTTTAGCAGTGCAATTCAAGGCTGAATTTTTGCCAGACAATTATTAGTTGTTACAAAAGGGTTTCTTGTGAAAGCATATGCAGAGCAAAGCAGCAGTTCACACTTTGCATTGGAGTGCAGACTGCATGTGGTCAATTATTCGCAGCACAGATTTCTGGCTTTCTTTAGGTTTTTCTTTATGAGCCCAGACCATTATTTCCATGGCCCTCTGTTTACTGCCAGCATGGTGGTGTGCAATCCTCATTCACATCTCACACAGGCCTCTGCAGGTTTTACTGGGGAAGTGTAAATACTTTAGATGGTTAGTCAGGGAGAGAAAAAAAGCACATTTTAAAAGATCCTTTGTATTATCTCCCATCTTTAACTTTTGGTTTGCATTGGATAATTTTTTTAATATATTGATTTCATCTTACTTTCCCGTACTATGTTGTTCAGTCCTGTGAATCAGTCTGCCTTTAATACAATTTGTAGTACCGTGGAATTAGACTCATAGGTTATGTGGTGGAGCAAATGCACACTGGAACCTCCTTTATTTGCCATAATGAAGGGGATTCCCTTGTGGATATTTGGAACAAGTAGATAATAAAGAGTTCCCCAAATTAGGTCTTAAATGTACAGCACAGCAATATTCTGGGAACAGGAATGGAGACAAGGATAATACAAATACATTAAAAGAAACATTGTGTGCTTTCATTATTCACAATTGAAAAGATGAAATACAAGTAAGAAACGATACATCAGTAGCCTGTGCAATAAGTATTTAATACAACGCTTTCTCCTGCTCAAAATTCTCAAAGATAAGCAGGACGACTCCAATATAAGAGCTAAATATTCAGGAGCATTGCAGAAGATTTCTGCTCATTAACAAACCATAAGACACAAGGTGCAACCTTCTCATGTGCCAGTGAGGTTGATTTTCCCCTAGTTAATTTGACAGTAACATGCCACAATATCATTCATTCTTGTCCAAATGTACTCATCTATACATTGAGCAGTGATTTCAAATAAAATGTTTCAATTCCACATGATTATAAAAAGTAAACTTGAAAATATAAACTCTTTTCCTTTTTAATACAGCATCACCGTAGGGAGTTGACAACATGGTTATTGTTACAATAGCTTTGTCATGTAGGAATTAAAGATGTGTAGTCAACAGAAGATGATTAATTTTTCATTTTCATCCATTCATCAAGGTCCAGTGTTCAGACTGAATAAAATGCATGCTTCTCACTGTTTGCATGGCCTTTCGCTTAATTTTATACAACAAATTTAATTCTAATGGACAGCAGATATTCATTGTATTATGTGACCTTAGAGATATTCAGAGTTCCCTTCGATCTGCTCCATTTTAATTGCTGAAAAGCCGAAATGAATTTCAAACAGATCTGCAGATAAACTACGTCAAATACAATAAACTAGGGCAAGTTTCTACTTCCACATCAAGCCAAATTAGCTCACTGTGTTAAAATGAAACACTTAATTTCAGTCTAAATTGAAGATCTGGAGAATTGATAACCTCAATGAATTAGCAGCCATTTGAGGATAAAAATGTAAAAAGTAAGTTTAAAAATTAGTGATCCTGGTGTCTGCAAGTCCCAAAATGACACTTATGAGATGAATTGCACTTTATATTTGAAAGCATGGAACTCCTGTTGAGTGGTATTAGACCCACGTACTGCAATTGATTTAATATGTGAGCTATAACAGCTGTGAATGATTTACTGTTATCAGAGTGTTGGGCACTGACATGCTGGGAGAAATTGTATACGTGTGTAAAATGGACATTTCTGGACAAAATTCCAATTGACTATAATAAAATTAATCATTCAATGATTGCATCAGCATTTCTGTCCTTGAAATGTTAACAAACCAAGATTATCAATGAATACATTTACAGAGAGTATATAACATTTCTTATTCCTTCAGAGCATCACACCCACCACACAACAGGAAAATAGAATCGAACGTAGACAAGCATTCCTATAAACTTCACAGAATATATTCCATGAAAATAATAAGCATACATGAATCTTTTACGACTGAAACCTCCTTTTGGAATTAACATGTCAGTTACTAACTAAAATTTGAGTTTTGATAATATTACAATGTTATCATCATTCCCAGCTACCCACTATTCTCTAAGATCCTGAAATTAAGGCATCCAGTACTAGTGTGAAAGACGTTTAATGGTTTGTGTGAAATTCATTCCTCCACTATTTTACTGCAGTTGCCAACTCATTTATTGCCTCAAATAAAATAACAGGAAGGATTTTAAGGCAAATTTATTGTGCTTGTGTGCTTGTAACCATTGGCGTAATTTCAGGGACTATTTTTTTTGATTTTGTGTATTTTTATCATTCAGCTTTCGTAGGTTCATGAGGCTATCGTTACAAAATATCATCCATACGTTGTTGACATTTTTTGGGCTGAAATCTGTACCTGTACAAATGACTTAGAATGATGTGAGTTTACTGTTGAGACCCACTATGCTGAAAATATTTTGTATATCTTTTTCTACAGCCGACCTAAATAATGTCAGGTTTTCTGCGTATAGAACTGCCATGAAGCTACGAAGACTGCAGAAAGCCCTTTGCCGTAAGTATGGTCTTATCTTCTCTTCTTTCTCTTTCTCTTCCATGCCAAGCAGCGCACAAAGTAACCCATTTCTAGGAACATAGGAACAGGAGTAGGCCATTCAGACCCTCGAGCCTGTTCTGCCATTCAATGATATCATGGCTAATCTGCCACCTAACCATATTTGCCTTTGCCTCATATCCCTTAATATCTTTGGTTAATGAAAATCTATCAATCTCTGATTTAAAATAAACAATTGACTGAGCATCATCTGCCACTTGCAAAAGAGAATTTCAAATTTCTACGACCCTTTGTGTGTAGAACTGTTTCCTAACTTCATTCCTGAAAGGCTATTTTTAGGCTATGTCCTCGACTCCCCAGCAGAAATAGTTTCCCTCTATCTACCTGATCAGCTCCCCTTAATATCTTCAAAACTTTGATCAAATCACCCCTTCATCTTCTAAATTCCAGGGACTCTCTCCAAAAGGTGTTTTGCTTCCTAAGGTGTGGTGCCCAGAACTGAACACAGTACTCCAGACTTGGTCTAACCAGGCTTTGTATAGCTGTAGCATGGCTTGTAAACCTACTATTTTTGCATTCAGCAGATCATGTTCAGGGTAATTTCCGTAACAAAGACCTTTTATGTGGCCACATCATTAGTCTGACTCACAGCCCCTATCGAGATACTGGGCTAAATCTGATGAGGGAGGAGGGTGTCACCACTCTACCCCCATTGGACCTCTTAGATATTAACTCAATCTGTAGACACTGGAGCCCTGTTTGCCAAAACTACAAAGGGGTGGAGTGGAGGGGAAGGTGCGGGGTGCTTGCTCCTAACAGACACAAGTATCCCGCTGGATGTCAACCCGGTAGTCAGAGATTGAAACCCTTGACTCCACCTTGCAGGGCGGTGTGGAGTGGGGCTTGAACCCCTAGCCTTCCGACTCAGAGGTGCGAAAGCTACCACTGAGCCAAGGCTCACTCCAAATTAGCAGCTTTGAAAGTAGATAAGTCCCCAGCCTGGATGAAATGCATCCCAGGCTGTTTAGCGAAGTAAAAGAGGAAATAGCAGAGACCTTGACCATCATTTTTAAGTCCTCTTTGGATCTAGGCATGGTGCCGGAGGATTGGAGGACTGCCAATGTAGTACCCTTGTTTAAGAAGGGAGAAAGGGATAGGCCGAGTAATTACAGGCCTGTCAACCTATCCTTAGTGGTGGGAAAATTATTGGAAACAATCCTGAAAGACAGGATAAATCTACATTTGGAAAGGCAGGGATTTAATTAAGGACAGTCAGCATGGATTTGCTAAGGGAAGATCATATTTGACGAACCAGATTGAATTTTTTGAGGAGGTAACCAAGAGGGTCAATGAGGGTAGTGCATATGATGTAGTATATATGGATTTTAGCAAGGCTTTTGATAAGGTCCCACATGGTAGACTGGTCATGAAGGTTAAAGCCCATGGGATACAGGGCAAAATGGCAAGTTGGATCCAAAATTGGCTTAGAGGTAGGAAGCAAAGGGTAATGATTGATGGATGCTTTTGTGACTGGAAGGATGTTTCCAGTGGGGTTCTGCAGGGCTCAGTACTGGGTCCCTTGCTTTTTGTGGTACATATCAGCGATTTAGATTTGAATATAGGGAGTATGATTAAAAAGTTTGCAGATGGCATTAAAATTGGCTGTGTGGTTGATAAGAGGAAAGTCATGGACTGCAGGAGGATATCAATCTACTGGTCAGGTGGGCAGAACAGTGGCAAATGGAATTTAATTCAGAGAAGTGTGAGGTGATGCACTTTGGGAGGGCTAATAAGGAAAGGGTATACACATTAAGCAGTAGGCCACTTAATAGTGTAGATGAACAAAGGGATCTTGGAGTGCTTGTCCACAGATCCCTGAAAGTAGCAGGCCAGGTGGATAAGGTGCTTAAGAAGGCATACGGAATGCTTGCCTTTATTGGCTGAGGCATAGAATATAAGAGCAGGGAGGTTATGCTTAAATTGTATAATATTTTGGTTAGGCCACAGCTGAAGTACTGTATGCAGTTCTGGTTGCCTTATTATAAGAAGGACGTGATTGCACTAGAGAGGGGTGCAGAGGAGATTTACTAGGATGCGACCTGGAATGGAGAATCTTAGTTGTGAGGACAGATTGGATAGGCTGGATTTGTTCTTATTGGAACAGCGGAGGTTGAGAGGGACCTCATTGAGGTAAACAAAATATTGAGGGGCCTGGACTTAGTGGATAGTAAGGGTCTATTTCCATTGATGGAGGGGTCTATTACAAGGGGGCATAGTTTTAAGGTGGTTGGTGCAAGGTTTAGAGGGGATTTGAAGGAGACCTTCTTTTCGCAGAGGGTTCTGGGGATCTGGAACTCGCTGCCTGGAAGAGTGGTGGATGCAGAAACCCTCATCACTTTTAAGAGATGGTTGGATGGGCACTTAAAGTGCAGTAACCGGCAGGGTTACAGACCTAGAGCTGGTAATTGGGATTAGACTGGATGACCTTTTGTTGAGCGGCGCAGATACAATGTTAAGTACTGCAGGGAATAGAATACGGCCAAGGTGATCTCCTGGACTAGTTTCGATCACCTGGATGGGTCGGAGAGGAATTTCCCCAGATTTTTTCTCCCTAAATTGGCCTGGGTTTTTAACTGGTTTTTGCGACTCCCAGGAGATTACATGGCTCCAGTTGGGGTGGAGTGTAGAATGTTTCAGTATAAGGGGTGTCGCAGTTGTTTGAGGCGGACTGGTTGGGCTGGGTGCTCTTTGCCTTTCCGTCATTGTTCATAGGTTTATATGCAACCTGTAGGGCTGCTGACCAAGGGCCGTGCGGCTCTTTGTCGGCCAGCACGGACACGATGGGCCGAAATGGCCTCCTTCTGTGCTGTAAATTTCTGTTTCTCTGTTTAATAAATACGATTATGTATAGACAAGTATCTTTTAAGATGCAAGTAGAAAGTGTTGGAACACCCAAGAGGTCCATGTGTATTTGTAAAACTAAAGAAAGGCTAATGTTTCGATTAGAGGCCTATCATCAGATCTTTGGGAGTCCTGACAAAGGGTTTCTATCCGAGATGTGGACAGGGCTGCTGCAAATTCCAGTGTTGGCAGCTTTCGCCTTTTTGCAAATATTTGTGTTTATTCTGATCTGCACAGATTGTCTTACAGCACTCATTAATCACATTTCCCACCAGAATTACAACCACTATTTATCTGTAAAGCTGCTGTTCTCTACAGTTGCTGCAAATTTTTTTCTCACATTTTGGTGGGTGCTAAATATGCTTCAATGACAATTTTGCTTATCGCAATTTGGCTTGAATGCATTTCTCACAGTCGAGGTCAATATTGGGTGCAATTTTTTTGTAACCTTGCCAATTGATCCCCCTCCCCTCCCCTCCCCTCTCCTGTTGCATTGACTCCTTGCAGGGGAACAGTTTCATGGATACTGGTTGTTCTCCATTATCTTGACGTGGTCATTATTTATCAGCCTAGACAGTGAAATTCGACAAGCTAGCTGCAAAGTGGTCAGGCTTACTAAAGAGTGATACCCACCGTCGCTAACTACATTACCACAAGAACTTCTAAATACTCGTTTGTAGAAGAAGAGTTTCTCTGATGGTATTGTTACAGAGGGATTAAATTCTTGCATGTAATTAATTGATAAAGTTTAGTATAGCACGTTGATGAATATCCCGAGCAAGAAGATATTCTAGGGCGTTCTATGTGCCACAGTTTTAATTACAGAAGTGAGGCAGCAAGCAACAAGCCCCACAAATAGTTCCAGACAGTTTAATGAATGTGAATGAAACATCACATCACAAACACCCCTCCATGAAGTGCAAGTGCTCAGAGCATGCTTCACTTTTTTAACAATGCGAAAGGGATTCAGCTGGGTGTTGGAGAATAAGACATGTAGTGCAGTCACTTCCTAACTGTCCCTTTAATTGTGCAAATATGATTCTTGCATCTATATTTTTGGGATCAGATAAATGATGCAAAAATGGTTACAGAATCTCAACACAAAGCATTTACATCCATGTTCTTTGTGACATTAGGAGCTTTAATCTCATTGAAAGTGAAGATAACTTTCTGTATTAAAAAAAATAATTGACCAGTTTACCAAATAGATGCCATGTGTCAGTTTGGGGTGTGCATGTATTCTTAAGTAATTGTGACTGTCTTTACAAAGTTTGGTCCATTTAGACTGAAGCTCTGTCCCTAATTAAACTACTTGAAAACTGCTTGAAGGAATCAATTAATTATCATTGATTATTTCCCTCAAGGGATCTCACTATCACTTGTGAGCCCATAGATAGAAGTGTTGTGGTGCTGCTCTTACATTTTCAATTCCACTAATACATTGATGTAAGGAGGGAGAACTGTAGTTCTCAGTCCCTTGTGGGACCCATTGTAACAAATGATTTGTTGACTGCTGATGTCTGGCAAGACATGCAACTTGATGTGGTTAAATTTGTTTTTGCCTGCAAATTAATGTAGTTGACCTTTTGAAAAAGAAGGTTTGGAAAGGTGACGCAACTAATTAAATAAGAATAAGGGTTTCACTTGAGGCGGGTTGCTCCTAATTTATATCTATTAAATGAACACAAAATAACCAATAACTTGACAACAAAATACATATCACAATGACTTATTTTCAAAGGCTTGCCCTTGATTTATGTGCATTAGAGAAACATGATCATTTAGTTGCTGTGTTGGAACACGTGTTAGCAGTGTAAGACTTACACCTCAGTCAAGATCACTGTTTCTCTCAACAAATATATTGCTGTGGCATCTGTTTTCTTTAGGTGTGAATTAAATGTGCCACTTCTTTGCTAGAGACTGAGACACATTTTTTATCCACTATTGTTGCAAATTTCTATGGGGCTTTGGCTGTATTTCATAAAATGCAATAATGAGATTACCTTACCCGACTGCTATGTTTCATGAGGAAACAGTTAATGAACCTCAATCCTTGTGCCAGGGATATTTATACGGGCATTTCACTATGTTAAAGACTTTCTCAGGTGGGTTCTGTTGTTCTTAAAGATGTTTTTCTGTTGAACTTCAGCTTCTGGCTCCTGCAACTGGTTGGCAGGTCATAGAATCATAGAATGATACAACATGGAATAAGGCCATTCTCTCCATCATGCCAGTGCTGACTTTTTGAAAGAGCTGTGTTATTAGTCCCACTCCCCTGCTCGTTCCACATAGCTCTGCACATTTTTCCCCTTCAAGTATTAATTCAATTCTGTTTTGGAAGTTACTATTGAATCTGCTTCCACCACCCTTTTAGGCAGATCATAATGGGCCCAAAATTCTGGCCTCGTCGGTTCCGTACGAAGTGCGCACAGACCCGGCAAGGCCTTGCAAAAAACATTTTTTGGGGCGCGATGCGCATGCGCTGAAAACCGGCTTTTCCAATCTGTCAAAGATTTCTCTAGACAGATCCTCCGCATCCCCGGGAGAAGGACATCCGTGCGGGAGAGATGGGACCATTTGCCCAACTCTTGCCCAGCGAATGTCCTTCAAGCTTTGACGTAGCAGATGCATAACTTACTTTTACCAGCGTAAGAGTTTTAAAATATATAAAAATTAAATTTAAATACGCATTTTTATTGCAAAAACCCTGTCCATTAAGGTAAGTTTATTTTTAACACTATTAAAACACATTAAAACACTATTAAAACACATTAAAAAAAATTCAAAATAATATTTTTCTTTTCCAAAAGATTTAATTACATTTAATTTTAAATATGTGAGATGTTTTATTTATTTATTATGCTATGTTTGGGTGTTTTAGGGGTTTTTCTCATTGTACGAGTTCCCATTACTATCAAACGGAGTTCCCATTTTTATCAATGAGAATACTGCAATGTGATTGATTGTCCAGGACCACGTGACTCCAGCTTGGACTTACGTACCTGAAAGACATATTCCCATGTGCTGCGCAGTGAATCTAGGCCTCCGCTCGGAATCCTACATTCCTCTGGGACCACCAGGTACTTTCGTAGATTTTTTTCACATCGGAGGCATATGTGTGAAGGAAGCCTCCGACCAAGCCTCCGACCTCAATTTCAGGTCCAACAACTCCCTGTGTAAAAGTTGAAGGTAAATCTGTCAGATTTTGTTAGACCAGGAGTCAGGAGGCATGTTTTTCACTGGGTTTAAGAAGCTCCCGTCAGCCTAACTCTGGCCATTAAAGGTGCGGCACCAATGTCAGCATGATTTCAGACATCATCAGGTGATATTGCCACACACACAGTTGTAATAATGTCATGATGTAGCTCAATGCATGTTGTAATGTCTGTAGCTCCACACTGTGGACTCCTGTGTTACTGCAGCCAGTACTGTTTATAATAAAGAGACTTCTGGAAGCTTCTGCCATCTTAAAAGCTGTGTGTGCTATGTTCTGTCTGGAAATATCACAATGGTGATGATGATGGGATTAAATGGATAAAACAAAGCTGAAATTTTTGTTGGTGGCGGATTCAGCCAGCCAACAGAGAAACTTTGAGAGCTTCTCTGTTTTGATTACCAGCTACAAATCCAAGGTAAATTACAAGCACACTTGATTGAACTGTCAAAGTCCAGATGGCTCGCCTATGGGGGTAATAGGGCATTTTTGGGAGTTTGAACGTGACCGTGAAAGTTTAAGAGCGTATGTGGATCGGCTAGAAATGTTTTCACTGCAAATAATATAATCGAAGTCCCCGGGAATGAAAACCAGAACCAGGTGGTGTTGGAACGAAAAAGGGCTATTTTCTTAACTGCAGGGCCAGAGGTTTATGAAACCCTGAAAAATTTGCTTGTCCCTGACAAGCCAAAGGACACAACTCTTAAGCACTACAGCCCCATGCCCTTGGAAATTGCTGAAAGTTAACATTTCGGAATAAGAGATTAATTAACCGAAGAAAATATCAGTGAGTACATTGTAGCATTAAAAAAGCTATCTATTCCCTGTAATTTCGGAGACTTTCAGGACTGAGCATTGTATGGGGGATGAAAAATGGTGCGATCAGAAGAAAGTTATTGACAATGCCTAACTTGACTTTTGATTTAGCTTGTCAGACAGCTATGTCAATGAGCATGGCCGTCCAATATTCCCGAGAATTTCATACTATTTTCAGTCATTAGACAACTGAGGTGAATCGCCTGCAGGTTAAAAGTAAAAGACAGTTGGGCCCCAAAGTCTTAGAAACTGGAAATGGTAACAGAGCATTGAAGTCCTGCTATCGGTGCCTGGGACAACACATTGCTCAAAGTTGTCCATATGTGATGGCAGAGTGTTTCTGAAACTGGGCATCTTGCGAAGGCATGCCGACTGAAGGGTAAATCAGCTTTCAAAGTTATGTGTAGAAATCCCTAGAGACTACATAGCATGAAAGAAAAACAACATCAGGAGCACGAGGTTAGCTAACAACGATTCGAAAAGTATCATAATCCACATAGATGTTGCAGGAACCAAGATACCAATGGAAATCGACACGGGTGCATCCGTGAGTGTAGTACCGGAATCGCTGTACCTCGACAAATTGCGTGATTTCCAACTGGAGAAATCCAAGATAGAGCTGCGAGGTTACTCGGGAGAGAACATTCCTGTGGTAGGTCGTATCACCGTACCGGTGAAATACAAAGATCAATTTTAGAGCTTGCCTCTAATAGTAGTGGCAGGAGTCAAGCCTGCCTTACTAGGAAGAAATTGGTTGGGATCACTGAAGCTGGATTGGAGTAAGATTTTTCATGTTGAAATGAGATTTGCATCAAAGGATGATTTCATCAATAATTATCTGAAGGTGTTCTGTGAAACGGGCAGTCCGATCCAAGGCTTCAAGGCGAGTGTCAGGGTACAGAAGGATGCTAGATCGGTTTACTGCAAGCCACGTTCCCTACCATATGCACTCAAGGAGAAAGTTGAGCAAGAACTCAAAAGACTAGAGACTGAGAACATTATTTCTAAGATAGATCTATGTAATTGGGCCTAATGTTGTTGTACCTAAGTCCGATGGTAAGGTAAGACTGTGTGGTGATTATAAAGTAACCGTAAACCAGGTTGTAGAAAGTAATGTCCCCAATACATTGCCAATTATCGAAGATTTGTTCACAACACTGACAGGTGGTCAGATCTTCTCAAAGTTGGATCTTATGAATGCCTACTTACAGCTTGAACTAGATGAGGAGTCCAACTCATGCTTGACTACAATACTCATCTAGGCCTATATCAATTTAATAGGCTACAATTTGGAGTGTCTTCTGCCCCTGCCATATTCCAAGGGGTGATGAACCAGATTTTGCAAGGTATTGAAGGGGTAATATGTTATTTAGATGACATACTAATTTCAGCACCAAATAGGCAAATTCATAAGATATTGAATGAAGTCCTCAAATGGCTAGAGAAGCACAGAGTACGAGTGTCTGCTCACAAGTGTGAGTTATTTCAAAACTCAGTGGAGCACTTAGGGTACAGAGTAGACAAAGATGGTTTACATCCAACCAAGGGAAAGCTGGATGCACCCACTCCCAGGAATGTCACTGAACTTCGTTCATTCTTGGGTCTTTTGAACTATTATGGGAAATTCCTACCAAATTTGGCTACAGTATTACATCTACTGAATGAACTATTGAAAAAACAGGTCCATTAGAAGTGATCAGAAGAAGGTGATACAGCATTCAAGGAGTGTAAAAGCAAATTGGTAAAGAGCACCATGACATATCTAAGGAGATCTCATGTATTACGTAGTGGGGAGGAGAGACCAATTGCTTTTGCTTCACACACTCTTAGTGCCACTGAACGTAATTATATGCAAATCGAAAGGGAAGCTTTGGCATTAATTTTTGGGGTCAAGAAGTTCCACAAATACTTATATGGTCAATGTGGAAAATACCAACAAGTAAAACATTAGGCATTTTACGAAGATTATTTTCTTCATTTGGCCTCCTGGAAGAAATTGTTTCTGATAATGGACCACAATTTCATTCAGAAGAATTTGCACAGCTCACGAGCAAAAATGGTGTGAAACATACCAAGGTACCACCGTACTACCCTGCTTCAAATGGTGCAGCAGAGCGCACTGTACAAATTGTAAAACGTGCCCTCATCAAACAGATGTTGGATCCAAATCCAAAGAAATTACAGTTGTCATCGGACCACAAATTGGCTAATTTCCGAATTACGTATCATAATACTCCTCATACAACTACTGGTAGAACACCAGTGGAATTGTTTCTCAAATGACAGCCACGAACCAGATTCTCGTTGTTAAAACCAAACTTGACACAGTCCGTAGAAGAGACACAATTAAGACAGAAAGAGAATCATGATAGAGGTAGAGTAAAAGAGAGAAGTGTGAAATTAAATCAGAGGGTGAGTGAAGAACCATCACCATAAATGGTTAAAGTGGTTATTAGGAAGAGTGGTGAAGATATGTGGTCCTCGCACATATTTGGTCAAGATGTTTGATCATGGGCAGGTTAGGTTTGTTCACAATGTTCATATTTTACCTACAGACATGGAAGTAGTTGAAGGTGAGAATGATTCAATTATTTCTGACTCATCAGATGATTTTGATACACCAGTAGCATATCCTACATCCAATGTACTGGAAACAAATCCAAGAGAAAGTCAGAATTTAAGTCTGAGTCAGAGTCAGGCAGACAAACAGTCTGAAGTTAGACAGAGTTCAAATGGAAATTAAGGGCATCCCTTGGAGGAAAACTTTCCTCAGGACCAGCCTCGAATGAGTTTAAATTAGACACCATGTTTGGAAGGTTCTGTTCGAGAGCGAAGGTATCCTCTTCGAAAAAGAAAACAAGTGGTTAAGCTTGATTTGTAAATATGGCAAAATAAGTCCATAGCTTTTGTTATGTATAACCATGCAAGTTATGTATGATGATTGTTTGTTATAATTACTTCTTCGTTAAGGAGGGAGAAGTGTAATGTCTGTAGCTCCACACTGTGGACTCTTGTCTTACTGCAGCCAGTACTGTTATAATAAAGAGACTTCTGGAAGCTTCTGCCATCTTAAAAGCTGTGTGTGCTGTGTCCTCTCTGGAAATGTCACACACGTAATGTTTTGTGCGCCTGCATTATGACAAAATTCAGTTGTGCGTGAGCAGTGGCCAATTTATTACAGCCATTCTGGGGTGTAGTTTTCTGATAGTTAAGAAGGTGAGAGGCAGCAGATGTACAGTGTAAATTTTGCAGCACAAGCTCTCCCACAATCTGACCTCATGTAACGCAGCCAAGAATAGACAGCTCCCAGTACCTCAGCCGGAGATCAGTCCCACTATCTGCCGCTGTAAGTTCACACTGTCGGAGCACAAACTTTAGCAAGCATCTTTTTTTGGGGCAAAAAACTCATTTAAGGGTTAAAGGTTTTGTGATTGTCGGCGTGACCAGTGAAGAGATTACATAACGATGTCAACAATCTCGTCATCATTCGTATTCATATCTACAAGCCTGCTAAAATGTATCATGAAGCACTTCATTAGGGTAGAGCGACAGCAAGAAAAAAGGATGCTGACAAAATCCACCACAAGTTTTAAACAGTGTAAATAAGCAATCTGTTATGCTGGAGAAAGGTGCACTTTGTTTGATGCGAGAAATAGAGGTACAAGGTGGTACGCTGAGGGTTGATCAGATCACTGATATTCACAGCCTGTATATACAGTGAGGTTTTGGTGCTGATATTCACAGCCTGTATCTGCAATATGTCCTTGCTTCAGAACGTTACAGTCTGTGTCTGTACTGTAGTTTTGATGTTATTCAAGTGAAAAAAGGGCTTGTGTACTGATGCTTCTGCTCCCTCTTCAAACATGACTTGTTTTATTTATGAATAAATTATTGCTGGTTAGTAACATTGAGTATAAGATTCATTGCTGAATAGTTTTATACTGTCTCATACATGGTAGCCATACATAGGTTGGTTTGCAGCAAAGTGATACCATCTTACTGATTTGGCCTTTGGGAATGTTGTCAAATAATTATGTTTTTAAAAATGCCAATGCAATTTTATTAAGTTTTCTTTCTGTTTCTCCACAGTGGACCTTCTCTCTCTGCCAAGTGCTTGTGAGGCCTTTGACCAGCACAATCTAAAGCAAAATGATCAACTAATGGATATTTTGGAGATAATTAACTGCCTGACTTCAATCTACGACCGACTGGAACAGGAACACAGTAACCTCGTCAATGTGCCTCTCTGTGTGGACATGTGCCTTAACTGGCTCCTCAATGTCTATGACACGTATGTGTTGCATTGAAAAGTGTAACTAACTCAAACAGCACCAATACAGGAGGAAAGGGATGTAGGGGGTCACAAGACTCTGGCTTTTATTTTCTGGAAAACACCCAGGTCTAAAGACAGGCTATCAGGGCCCCTCTGTTTGTTGGCTGTTCAAGATATTGTGGCAGCTTCTGTCACCTTACGTGAACTAGATCAAGCTTGACAATAAATGTAGACCCACAAAACATTATTGAGAAAAACTCAGCTCCAGAATATTTAGAGTTTCGTTATTTAAAACTGCATAGAATACTTAGAAGCTGCTGCCAACAAAATAAAGATTCACTGATTTCAGGAGAAAAGTGTTTGGCAAACTTTTTATTTGCGGACATGGACGCAGTGATATACTTAGCATTATAACATCTTCCACGCGATATTATCTAATTTTTCTCCCCCACCCCCTTAAACCAAAAAAATGTTTGTCGAACAGCTTTCATGTAAAGAGTAGCCTTTTAAGACTTAAAAAGGGATACTGAGTAATATCAGTGCTGAGCTTTACTGTGCCATTTCTCAATGTCTGAAGAAACAGATGCATGTTTGGGACCCGCTCTACTCGGTATTCAATCTTGAGTACCATTAAGCAAGAGCGGAGGTTGAGGACTTTCCTAGCAGAGCACGGAATATTGGAGGAGGAAGCCTTACCTGGGCAATACCCCCCCCACCCCCCAACAACTCCTAGTGACCAATTGATGACAGCCAGAATCAGGCTGTTCGATTGCCCTCTTGGCTTCAAGGTGCCAAGCCGGACAGACGAAGAAAATAATAAAATATTAAAGAAAATGGAAGAAATTTATTCTTAAACAGTAACCCCATGGGAAAATAAAATTACCTTGATTTTTCATCACTCAAAAACTCCAGCAGGTACATTTAGACATTCCCATTCTGTAGCTTAAGGTAGAACATCTGTCATTTAATATCCAAAGGGTTTAGTGTTCTTACTATCATTTTAATATAAACTGCTCAGTGCATCATCATGCAGTTGAGTGACTGAACAATGTATATTCACAATGTTACAGGAAGGTCATAGGCACTGGACACAGCACAACTTAAGGCACTTTGAATCACATCACACAATAACCGTTTGTAGTTTAAAGAGCCACAGCTCATCCCATAATTAGTAATACTAAAGATTTAAGTTTTACTGAGTGAAATAAGTTTATTTGCGGTCATTATTTAATCTGCAATTGTAACTCCATCCACATTATCAAAAAGCATCTTTGTGCTTTCAGTTTTTAAAAGACCTGGAGGTTAGACACCTAAAGAAATTTCTAGAACAATAGCCTGCCGCAGCAGGGGACAGTGTTAAGTGTAACATTTGGCAGTAGCATTGCTCCTTTAAACGAGAAGCAAAGTACTGGATGCGAGAACAGTGGGATGTTGGTTTTCAATCTCTGTGTAAATTAAGAATTTGTTGTGTGGTTGTATCCATTCCAGGAGTTGATTGCCTATCCTGAAAGTGCTTATAATGGAGACACTGCATTCTGAGGGAGTGAGAAAACAGTAAATGTTGACAGTACATTATATGCTTGGCTGAGATACTGGCAATACCCACACAGTTATAAATTCAGATTTATCTCCAGTGTGCAGATGGTTTCATTGCATACTCCTTTATTGCAAATTCTCATTGTAGGCCACAGTAACCACATTGAGATGCTTTGCCTGAGAGCTGAACTCCCAGAAAATAAGGTGGCCTGGAGAATTTGAATAATTTCTGGGATCCAGTCTGAATTAATCATTCCAAACCACTGTTGAAACTAAATTAAAATTGAACCGAAAAATATCTTACGAACAGGAGATGAGATAATTACAGAAATATTTTTTCCTTCCAGTTCTCCCCCCTTTAGCTGCTCACTCCTGATTGTGTTGCATATTGTTCCACCAATACTGCTAACCCACCTCAGTGACAATTCAAGTGTGAGCCTAGAGAGTACTGGCAGTTTATTCAACAGTGGAAGCTGTATCACCGAAGCACAGTCCTATCTTTATGCTACACCTAGACGTGTTTGCTTGCTGGCATTTGCACAGCGTTCGAAAGTGGGAATTGCCAAATTGTTTTTTCTTTCTACTCCCAAGTCTAGTGATACTAAAGCCATTTATTCCTCTTCCACTACCCTAATGCAGCACAGGCCAGAGATTGAACCTGGTGCTTTCTGGGTCAGTGGAGCTCAACAACCCTAGCTAAGAGCCCAATCTAGTTTCTTTGCATGCCCCTTTAGAAATCGCGGCTATGATTTTTGATTAATACTTGATCTGTTGCAAAATTAGTATTTAGTACTTGCATTGAATGACGGTGGTAATTAACCCATTGGCGGCAATTTTAACCTAAGCCGTCCATCGGGAAACTTACAGGATCAGGTGCAACTCTGGCTTTACACCCCGACTGATTTTACTCGCCATTGAAGTCAACGGAGAATAATTTTGGCCAGGGTGGAAAACCAACGATCTACTCGCCCAGTAGATTAGATTAAAATGATCCCCACTGTATCTCACCATTGTGCACATTGAAAAAAAGAGGCACTATCTTCATGAAAAAGAATTTGCGTAACTTTTTGTTTAAATGTATGATATGACGATGTCAGTGGCATAACAACATATATTGGGTCGCTTGAGTGTGCTGCCATTGTGATGAAGATATGAAACCCAGTTGCTCAGACTGTTCTCTCACTGAAGAAGCAAAAGATTTTCAAAGACTGTTTCAGGATGATAATAGTCTTTTAAATCTTGCACAAGTTGCAGTTTATAATGCTGAACGACTAGCCTTTGTCATCGGTGGGTGACTAATGTGCTGTATCCCAGGGCTGCCATTTCGTTTAATACAGACAGCAGAAAATAGTTGCCAATGGCTCGTGCTTATGCTACAAAAAGACGTGGGTATATGATAAATACTTTATACAGAGTACCGAACATGTTTGATAATGGCATCCTTCAGTTGTGACATCATCAGACACCTGAGTGTGGTCTGTTGGATGACATGCAGTTACATGTAAACATGAACTCCTTTTCACATGTTCAGAGAGAGATGTACATGTTTTCAGACTATTGTCTAATGACTACATTTGTGTGAAACACGGTTGTGTTATCCAATCCCAAAGGGTTTTTGTCAAGTCCTCCATCAGTGTACTGTTGCTTGCACAATTTTGTCTGATTCACCCTTGGTCCTCATGGTTCTGGGATTTTATGGGATTATTATTTGATCTGCCCCAGGTTGCGTGGTTCTAGAATTTCATGCTATCTTACGCCATAGCAAATTTCTGTAACACAACAAGAAAAGTTTTATTTGTAAATCTCAGTTAATTCTATTGGAAACGTGTCACTGATAAATAAGCCTAATGATGATTTTTCCCCCCCCCCCCTCTCTATCTAGTGGTCGAACAGGGAAGATTCGTGTCCTGTCCTTTAAAAGTGGCATCATGTCGCTGTGCAAGGCACACCTGGAAGATAAATATCGCTGTAAGTTTGTATTTGGAATTCTTAAAGACCACCTTTCTGCTGCCCTAACTGTTTTTGTTAAATACACTGAAGTAAAAATGACTTTGTTGGATCAACTACAATAAAATCAGCTTTATCAGAGGGCTCTTGGTTCATCAATATATGTTATCATTGACTCTCTTCAACCTTACTGGTTCTCTACTCCATGAACCTTCAATTTCTTAAAAATGTATGTATTTTCCCTTTTCATTTAACCCTATTCCCTTGATGGTTTTTCTATATTTTTGTATTTTTGCATAAATGATAAGCAAGGAAACAATGAAGTTGTAATATTTTAGTAAATCGTAAAGAAGCGTAGCAGTTAATATAAGTTTGAGGTTGGCATGCCTCATTAAGTCACAAGCGCCACTTCCACAATAGGCCCCATACATTGAAAATAGCTCGCTTGAAGATGCCTAGTTACATCCCGAAGAAGAATGCACAAATCCCGTTT
Source organism: Pristiophorus japonicus (assembly GCF_044704955.1). Classification (NCBI taxonomy): domain Eukaryota; kingdom Metazoa; phylum Chordata; class Chondrichthyes; family Pristiophoridae; genus Pristiophorus; species Pristiophorus japonicus. The sequence continues at coordinate 37,692,766 of NC_091987.1, forward strand.
GTTCTGCCTCGCACACCATGTAATACCCTGGCATTAAAATCACTGCAAACTCTTATTGAATGCAACACCAGCGCACATAAGAGTTTTTCATGTATCCCCGTTATCAGTGTACAGCAAGATATTCTTGCAAAGTACAAGAATTACTATAGATACAGGAGCACTGTAACAGTTATGGAATCTTAAAAGGGACATTGTCATCATGAAGCCAATGTTTGACAAACCTTTTCTTGTTTGTGTTCAAACACATGACCTGTTGGCACGAATGCACCACTGTGGGTGTCACTTGCACATCGTGTAATCATGGAGTAAGTGACATGTGGGTTTTCTGGCTTTTTTACCTCCGCAAGCAAAATAAAACATTTCTTTGAAAGTGGGGCTACTTTAGTGGTTTTAAACTAAATAGAAAATGGATTATTTTCCACAAATTGCTTGCTTGCATTTTAATTTTCCAAATAAATTTTAGATTATATTTGCTAAATATCTGATTAGGATCTTGCTGTAAGAACATGGAGAGGTAGAAATTGGACTTTGTTGTGCCTGTTTTATGGATTTTAGTTAAAGACAGGGATGCATTAATGACAGGAGGAACCCATAGCACTGGAAATCCAAGATTTTCTACACAGCCACACTGTAAGACTGGTTTATCATAAACTCTTCCTGCTATTGCCATTTTGATGGAGTGATCTCTCAGCCAGATGTGACTCTGTTTTGACTGTCCTGGCACTGGCTCGTACTATTGATAGATTTCACCAATTTCAGAATACATAGCTCACCACAGCTCTGGCACAAGCTCTGCTGCTACCAAGTCTGGCCGGAGGAAGATGAATTTCTGCTTTAGAATTGAGACATTGTATTATAAATAGCATCTCATCAAGTACCAAACATTTTTATCAGTGAACAGTGTACTGAGCTCGAGACTGAGATGACATACACAGTGGAATCTTACCAGGTTTACTAAGTGTTCATATTAGGATAAGAGAGGAAGAGGAAAGCTGACAAAATATAATGGATTCTTTCAGCGTAATCCTTTTCAAACACAGGTCTTGATTGCAGTTTGAATGAGCCTGGTGTAAATTTATAAGTTCACTTTAATTTCCCATTGTGGTTGCCTCACAGTGGAGAAAATTTGAAACTAAGTGCAGGAGAACTTGCATGTGTACGTGTATAATGAACCTACTACAGCCAGATGTCATGTATATAGTGAAACTGTATGCACTATCAACAATTATGTCGTATATAGTGAACGTACAAGCATGTGTAGTATACAATGAAACCATATAACAACAACAACTTGCATTTATATGGTACCTTTAACATAATAAGACATTCCAAGATGCTTCACAAGAGCATTCTCAAACAAAATTTGACACCAAACCACATAAGGAGATATTAGGATCAATGACCAAAAGCTTGCTTGAAGAAGTAGGTTTTAAGGCTCATCTTAAAGGCGGTGAGAGAGGTAGAGAGACAGAGAGGTTTAGAGAGGGAATTCTAGAGATTAGTAGGCAGCTGAAGGCATGGCCACCAATAGTTGAGGGATTAAAGTCGGGGATGTTCAAGAGGCCAGAATTGGAGGAACGCAGACATCTGAGGGTTGTGGGGCTGGAGGGGCGAGGCCATAGAGAGATTTGAAAACAAGGATGAGAATTTTAAAATCGAGGCATTGCTGGACCAGAAGCCAATGTATGCAGCGAGCACAGGGGTGATAATGAATGGGACTTGGTGCAAGTTAACTACAAACAGATGTATAATATGTAGTGAAACTACTACAGGTGTGTAGTATATAGTGAAATTGCACTACAAACAGATGTATAGTATAGAGTGAAACTGTACTTCAGAGAGATGTGTAGTATAGTTTACACATGCACTTAATGTCAGCATGGCTCAGTGGTAGCACTCCTGCCTCTGAGTCAGAAGGTTCATGTCCTACTCCAGTGCAGTACTGACAGATTGCTGCATTTGTGGAGGTTCTGTCCTCCAGATGATACGTTAAACCAAGGACTCGTCTGGCTGTTTATGTGGACGTAAAAGGTCCCATAGTAAGTTTGCAGAGGAGTGGGGGAGTTCTGGTATCCTGGCCAATGTTTATCCTTCAAACGACATTGTTAGAACAGGTTAATTAGTCATTTATCTCAGTGTTGTTTGTGAGGCCTTTGCTGTGAGGACGTTGGCCTTCAGGTTTGCCTCAAAAAGTAATTTATTGGCTATCAAACACTTTTTGGATGTCCTAAGATCATGAATGCAAGTTATTTATTCTGTTTCGTTCTTTAAATTTCCAACACTGTAATATGAATGATTGGTAGTGTTCCTGTGGTTGCAATCAGCTGGAATTCGTAAAATTAGTTTACATCAAGAACCTATTACATGGTTTACACGTGGAGTTGGATGAGTGGGTCTAGGATTGAATCCAAGTGATGCTGAGCTGCACAGTTTACACAGGGCTGTTTCATTTGAATCCGCAGTTCATTTCAAATTCAATATGAATCAATTAAGTCCCTGTAGAGAGGGATTAATAGTATTTGTTGTGTTGGTGCTCTTCTCCTACAGTATGGTGTCCTAGAGAGCGCTTTCACTAAAATAGTTTATCTTTCCCTAATATAAATGTCTTTTCTTTGCAGATCTGTTCAAGCAAGTGGCAAGTCCCATTGGATTCTGTGATCAGCGCAGGCTAGGGCTTCTGTTGCATGATGCAATTCAGATTCCACGCCAGCTGGGAGAGGTTGCATCTTTTGGAGGCAGCAACATTGAACCCAGTGTTCGAAGCTGCTTCCAGTTTGTAAGTATATGGTGTTTTTGTCGGGATTATTTTCCAGCAGTGAACTGATTAATTGAGATTTATTGCAAAAATTATATAGAATTACACAGAATTTACAGCACAGAAATAGGCCATTTGGCCCAACTATTCTATACTAGTGTTTATGCTCTCCACAAGCCCCCTCCCCCCCCACCCCTGGTCCACCCTACTTCATTTAACCCTATCAGCATTAAATTATTATAGAATCCTGTTTAGAATGCACAGTCCCTTGAAAAGCAGCTCTGAGGACTTAAGGGCTTTGAGAGGTTGTTGTGACAATCACCCTCTTTATATTTCAAGATATAGGTACCTTTATTAGTGGGGTAGGCAAAACATTTGGCTGTTGGTAGTTTCTCGAGCTCACCTCATCTGTCTCAAGCCTTCCAACTTATGCAGCCAACCAAAATCAAAGCGGCTTTTAATAATGTATCTGCCCCCTGGCTTCTGTAAGTACTTAAATGCTTTCACAATGAAACAAAACCAGAAATGCCTGGAGGGCCCGGCAAATTAACCAGCATCTGTAGAGGGAAGAGACAGGTCAGCGTTTTGGGTGCAGACCGTTCTTCAAAACTCAAACATAAGAGGTGGAAAGGAATAGGAATCAGAAAAAGGGGAGGAGGGAAAACATGCATACATTGATACGAAAGACAAATCCAGACAGGAATCATGAGTGGGATCATGTAGCATACCGTCTCTGTCAAGTAATGGATAGGAGCATTAAGACATTAAAGAAACAAAAGGTGTGTAAATTGCTAAAAAAAAAAATAGTATGCCTGGGGAAATGGGAGTGATTGAAAACCTGCAACAGAGGAGTGTTCAGGTATGAAAAAAGGTTTGTTAATAAGGATAAAGCTGAAGTTACTGAAGTCAGTGTTCAGACCAGACACTCAGGATAGTGTTGTCCAATACATTGGCCACTAGCCACATGTGGCTCATTGGGAATCCAGATGAGAATAATTGCTTTTCTGATCAGTCAATAAAAAATGAGTAATACACACCGTCACTGGATATGTGATCTCAATACTCATATTCGTACAACATATACATGTGTACTTTATCATTATAGTGCATTTGTTGGTAAATGGTAAAGATGAAAAGCAGAGGGCGAGTGGTTTTTGATCATTCTGAGTGCTTTACTTCTTGGTTACTGAATGGTGGTGAATGGTCAGATTCCAGCATCCGCCGTATTTTGCTTTTGTATGTGTGGTGGTAGATGTTTGTTCAGTAAGTGTAAACATGTGAAGTACATTTACTTGTATTGTGTGTAAGGCGTTATCTACTAAAATTGGGATGTAGCTGAAATGGTGCCACTGTAGCCACACTTGTGGATAGTTAGCGATTTCTATTGGACAACACTAGTTTCGAGAAAAAAGGAGATACTGTTCTTGAAGGTTGCCTTGAGCTTTGTTGGAACAGTATATGAGGCCAAGAACAAAGAGGTCATTCAGGCTTTCCCCAGGCTTCCCACCTCCTTAACTATTTAGACACCTTTTTCTTTCTTTAATTTCTAACGTTACTTGACTGAGATGATCTACTATATCATTCCATTCATTCTTTTCTGAGTTGGTCTGTCTTTTTTGATATACAATATATGTTTCCCCCCTGTTCTTTTTCTGATTCTATTAATATGTTACAGTTCTGCACAAGCATTCTCTGTTCTTGTTTCCGATTTCCAGCATATGCAATATTTTGCTTTTTGTTTTCACAATGGTCTTCCTTCTCTTGCTCTGTATTTTCCTAAGGAGTGAATAAAATGGTGGGATAGCTATCTTCAACGACTAAGTAAATGAAAGAGCACTTTTTTTCATCAGAAATTTTAGACATAGCTTTTGTTGGTTGGGGTGAGAGAACAGACAGGTGTTATTTAACTCACAGTGGTGTCATGTGCAAGTGATGGGATGATGCAATGTGATTTATATCATTAGCCTGCACTTTTACCCTGAATGGACTTCAGGCAACTGGCCAGTGACAAAAGTCAAGCCCAATCCTGTCCACACACATGCACTTCACTCAGGGAGCATGGAATAGAGATCAGGAGCAGGAACCCTACTTTCATTTTTTGCCTGCCAGTATGTGCAGCTTAATTGCCGTCTTGGCCAAGATCAGAAAACTCAACACACACCCAGAATAAAATCCTTCGTATGATTCAGGGCCACACTATGCAGTTTATAGAAAATAGATGCAGGAGTAGGCCATTTGGTCCTTCGAGCTTACACCACCATTCAATATGATCATGGCTGATCATGCAACTCCAGTACCCCATTCCTGCTTTCTCTCCATACCCCTTGATCCCTTTAGCCGTAACTCCCTTTTGAATATATCTAACGAACTGGCCTCAACAACTTTCTGTGATAGAGAATTCCACAGGTTCACAATTCTCTTGAGTGAAGAAGTTTCTCCTCAACTTGGTCCTAAATAGCTTACCTCTAATCCTTAGACTGTGACCCCTGGTTCTGGACTTTCCCAATATCGGAAACATTCTTCCTGTATCCAATCCCGTCAGAATTTTATATGTTTCTATGAGGACCTCTCTCATTCTTCTAAATTCCAGTGAATATAAGCCTAGTCGATCTAGTCTTTCTTCATATGTCAGTCCTGTCATCCCTGGAATCAGTTTGGTGAACCTTCGCTGCACTCCGTCAATAGCAAGAATATCCTTTCTCAGATTAGGAGATCAAAGCTGTACACAATATACATGGTGTGGCCTCTCCAAGGCCCTGTACAACTGCAGTAAGACCTCCCTGCTCCTATACTCAATTCCTCTCACTATGAAGGCCAACATGCCATTTGCTTTCTTCACTGCCTGTTGTACCTGCATGACTGATGTACCATGACACCCAGGTCTCGTTGGACCTCCCCTTTTCCTAATCTGTCACCATTCAGATAATATTCTTCCTTCCTGTTTTTGCCACCAAAGTGGATAACCCCACATTATACTGCATCTGCCATGCATTTGCCCACTCACCTAACCTGTCCAAGTCACCCTGCAGCCTCTTAGCATCCTCCTCACAGCTCACACTGCCACCCAGCTTAGTGTCATCTGCAAACTTGGAGATATTACACTCAATTCCTTCGTCTAAATCATTAATGTATATTGTAAATAGCTGGGGTCCCAGCACTGAACCTTGCGGTACCCCACTAGTCATTGCCTGCCATTCTGAAAACGATCCGTTTATTCCTACTGTCTGCCAACCAGCTCTCTATCCACATCAATACATTACCCCCAATACCATGTGCTTTAATTTTGCACACTAATCTCTTGTGTGGGACCTTGTCAAAAGCCTTTTGAAAGTCCAAATACACCACATCCACTGGTTCTCCCTTGTCCACTCTACTAGTTACATCCTCAAAAAATTCTAGAAGATTTGTCAAGCATGATTTCCCTTTCATAAATCCATGCTGACTTGGACCGATCCTGTCACTGCTTTCCAAATGTGCTGCTGTTACATCTTTAAAAATTGATTTGAACATTTTCCCCACTACTGATGTCAGGCTGACCGGTCTATAATTCCCTGTTTTCTCTCTCCCTCCTTTTTTAAAAAGTGGGGTTACATTAGCTATCCTCCAATCCATAGGAACTGATCCAGAGGCTATAGAATGTTGAAAAAAACACCACCAATGCATCCACTATTTCAAGGCCACTTCCTTAAGTACTCTGGGATGCAGACTATCAGGCCCCCGTGATTTATCAGCCTTCAATCCCATCAATTTCCCTTACAATTTCCTGACTAAAAAGGATTTTCTTCAGTTCCTCCTTCTCGCTAGACCCTCGAACCCCTAGTATTTTCGGAAGGTTATTTGTGTCTTCCTTAGTGAAGACAGAACCAAAGTATTTGTTCAATTAGTCTGCCATTTCTTTGTACCCCATTATAAATTCACTTGATTCTGACTGCAAGGCACCTACATTTGTCTTAACTAATCTTTTTCTCTTCAGATATCTATAGAAGCTTTTGCAGTCAGTTTTTATGTTCTCTGCAAGCTTACTCTCATACTCTATTTTCCCCCTCCTAATTAAACCCTTTGTTCTCCTCTGCTGAATTCTAAATTTCTCCCAGTCCTCAGGTTTGCTGATTTTTTTCTGGCCAATTTATATGCCTCTTCCTTGGATTTAACACTATCCCTAATTTCCCTTGTTAGCCACGGTTGAGCCACCTTCTCTGTTTTATTTTTACACAAGACAGGGATGTACAATTGTTGAAGTTCATCCCTGTGATCTTTAAATGTCTGCCATTGCCTATCCATCGTCAACCCTTTAAGTATCATTCGCCAGTCTATTCTAGCCAATTCACGTCTCAGTATCCAGAAACCCACTGGGACTGCTATTGGTGGACTCTTTTGTGTCTTGATCCAACATGTGATTTCCGATTCAGAGGCTATTTCCAATATTAGTTGTCAAGAGTTAAAAAATATTTTTATTGTGTGCTTGAGTAAACCTCTATAGGATGAGGTGCTCCTTTACACGTGTTCCTTATAACCACTGAAAGATGAATAACCTTGGTTATAGTGTGGACAATGACTGAGGCTTTAGAATGTTTATATAGTCAGTGCAGTTGACTTGTCTGCTTGTCAGGGCCTGATGTATATGTTTTTGCTTATGGTACTAGTGTCTACATTCTATAAAGCATGTGTCTGCACATTTTTGAAGTCTTTTAACAGTTCTCAGAGTCCCCTTAATTTCCTGCCTGTCTCTCTTGAAACTGTTTTTTAGAAGCATTTTGTATAAGTCCCTACCTAGTGTAGGGGAAAGAAATTCTAAAAGTTGCATTGGGGAAGAGATGCGGCAGATTTGTGACAAAATGGTTTTATTGAAGTTCAACTGAAACATTTGCAAGATTTTTCCTCCAAAAACATAGAAGTTTCTGTCATTTACAAAATTAAAAATCTGTTACAGTTGCAGATTTCACAACTTGCATCAGCGAAGCAAATAGAAAATATTGTAAAATTTTTTGTAAAAGAACCAAAAATCAGGATTGATTTATTTTTACAGTAGCAGAACCACTGGCATTAGTTTCCTAATTTTATATGGCTCTTTTAGTCTAGTTCCTAATATTGGAAGAGAAAAGGAAGATATTTTATCAAAATAGACTTCAAAGTGAATCTTATTCCTTTAGCAAACTTCCAGCATGTATATTTATTGGAAACTCTGCAAAAGGTAATACGATGCCAGTATCTGGTACCAGACATGTATTCTTATATGATGAAACCAATTTGATTCTCGTCTTGCGTTCTAAATACTGCTATAACTCTTGGACTACTCAGAAACAGACTTACACTGGACAGGAGATCAGCTGGTTTGTGTTCTAGTAATACATTTTCCATCAGTTTAAAAAAAAAAACTAGTTTATATATCCAATTTAAGTCTAGCAAATACACCTTTCATGAACAGAATTTAGATGAGCGTAGTGTGCTACAATATACTTTCCCCAGCTCTAAGTGGTCTTGAAGGACAAATTTTCTTTATCTCACTGTCTCATTTATCTCTAGGCTGTACGTTAGTAATGAAGTCTAATGCTAATGTATTTGACTGAGAGTGTAAATGTTGACATCCAATCAATTCTGTGTTCTGTAGTCAGCACCTTTGTAAACATTAGACCAATTGGCACGGTTGGGTCTCCATATGCACCCATTGTCAAGTGGGATACTTCAGGAGCAATAAATAACATAGGTGACTGTTGCCTGTCACAGCAACAGATGTTCTTGTTTGTTTACCTAGCAATGAGACCTTCTCATGGCAAAGCACATGTCTGCAGTCTGAAGGGTCCATTCTCAACAAAAGGACAAGACTACCATTTACCCATGACATATTCTGATCCAAATGACCCAACAATGCCTTCTACCATAAATATCAACAAAAGAATGATTAACATTCACAAAGGTTTTTTGAGCCGCATATTCTTTAGGAGCTTGATTACATCTTGCAACTCCTTCAGTTAATAAAGTGTACAACTGAGTCGAGTGCATTGCCAAAGTTTTAAAACTGTTGATCCTTGGCCTTCTACACATTACTTCACCTCAGAGCAATTACTGTATAGCTGCCCTGATGGTTCAGTGCATCGTGTTGCATAAGACTGAGTCAAATGGGAATCATTTAAAATAGTGTTCAACAAACTAAACATTAATGAGACTCCAGGGATGAATAAAGCCATAAGGGAACAATTAAGGATAAGGACAGAGGCATATATTAAGTACATAGACAGCAGGGGAGTGCATGATAAGGGAGAATATGAAGAGATTAGGAGAGAAGTCAAAAAAACAATTAGGAAGGCAAAGCGGAACTATGAAGTTAAATTATCAAGGAACATAAAACAAAATAGTAAAATATTTTACAGGCACATCAATATAAAACGAAGGTTGGGATGAGAATGGGGCTATTAAGGGATGGACAGGATAATACCAGAGGTAACGATAGAGAGAAGGCAGAAATATTAAATAATTATTTTGTTTCAGTATTTACCAGGGAGATAGAACAGGTGGATATGACATTGATTGATGAGATTAGTAATGAGATAAATGCATTTAAAATTAAAAAGGGGATATATTAAATAAACTAATCAAACTCAAAGAGGATAAAACCCCTGGTACGGATCGATTGCATCCACACATTTTAAAAGAATCGAGGGAAGAGATAGCAGAGGCATTACTACACATATTTAATAATTCGTTAGAAAAAGGTGTAGAGCCAGAGGACTGGTGGATAGCTACGGTAATACCTATATTTAAGAAGGGGGATAGAACACGTCTAGGAAATTATAGAGCGGTCAGCTTAACATCAGTGGTAGGAAAAATAATGGAATCTCTACTAAAGGAGAAAATAGAAGAACATCTAGAAACCAAAAATATAATAATGAATAGTCAACATGGATTTCAAAAGGGAAAGTCTTACTTAACCAACCTCATTGAATTTTTTTAAGAGGTAACAGAGAGAGTAGACCATGGTAATGCAGTAGATGTAATTTATCTAGATTTTCAAAAGGCCTCCATAATAGACTGATGAACAAGATCAGAGAATGCAGAGTCGGGACAAGTAGCAGAATGGATTGCTAGCTGGCTTAAAGACAGAAGGCAGAAAGTAGGAGTAAAGAGTAGCTATTCACAGTGGCAGAAGTAGGGTAGTGGTGTCCCACAGGATCAGTGCTGGGACCATTGTTGTTCACAATTTACATTAATGATTTAGACTTTGGAATCAAAAACACAATTTCTAAATTTGCTGATGACACCAAATTGGGGTGGGGGAGGGGGGGCGAGGGGAGCGATAGTCAATACTGAGGAGGACTGCAACAAATTACAGGAGGACATTAATAAACTTGCAGAATGGGCATATAATTGGCAAATGAAGTTCAACACAGATAAATATGAGATGTTACATCTTGATAGGAAGTATAGGGAGGTCACTTATTACTTGGAGGGTGCGAGTCTAGGTGGGGTAGAGCAACAAAGGGATCTCGGAGTACAAATACACAAATGACTAAAAGTTGTGGCACAGGTTAGCAAGGCCATAAAAAAGCAAACCAAGCACTAGGGTGTATTTCTAGAGGTATAGAATTGAAAAATAGGGAAGTTATGCTAAACCTTGGTTAGACCACACTTAGGGGCTGAAATTGGTCTTCCGTCCATTTCTCAGCAGTATGCCAGTAGTATGTCGTTTCATACCGCCGGGTACCGCCAGGGCGGAGTGTGTGCAATTTTGGTCACTTTTTTTTTGGTGGTATGCCAAGCGGAGTGCAGCGGGTGGAGCGGGGTGCAGCAGGCGGTGTGCAGGCGGTGAGTCCTTTTCACTCGGGAATCTTTGGGTATGCTGCTGCTAAACTCTGCCCCCTGAGAGTCACAGACCAGAATCGACAGAGACTGCTGGCCTGAGAGTGCTGTGCAGGTATGGGGGCAGAGGAGTGGGGGGGCGGGGGGGAGGGGCAGAGATACCTGTGAAGGGAGATCGTTTCTTGGGGGGAGATCGCTGTGGGGGGAGAAGAGACTGGGGGGGGTGGTGAGGACTAAAACATTTCACAGGTAAAGATGCATATCGCCGACTGAAGATCGACTTAAAACCACCTTTTCCAGGGTGGTCTGCAGGGTCAGCGGTATGTCGGCAGTAAGTAATCACTTTGGCAATTTTGGGTGGTATGTCGGCAGTGTGCATGGGTGGACAGTATGCATACCGTCACTGATGAATTTTCCGCCAGACGGTATGTAGGTATTTTTCAATCAATTTCGCGATTTTGGGCGGTATGTCAGCAGTCCGTGGGCGGTACGTCCGCCAATTTCTGGCCCTTAGAGTACTGCATGCAGTTCTGGTCACCATATTATAAAAAGGATATAGAGGCACTGGAGAGTGTGCAGAGAAGATTTACAAGGACGATACCAGAAATGCGAGGGTATATCTATCAGGAAAGGATGAACAGGCTGGGGGTCTCTTCGCTTGGAAAAAAGAGGGCTGAGAGGTAACCTAATAGAGATCTTTAAAATTACGAACAGTTTTGATAAAGTGGATACAGAGAGAATGTTTCCACTTGTGGGAAAGAGCATAACTAGAGGTCATCAATATAAGATAGTTACCAAGAAAGCCAATAGAGAATTCAAAAGAAAATTGATTACTCACAGAGTGGTGAGAATGTGGAACTCGCTACCACAGGGAGTGGTTGAAGTGAATGGTATAGATATATTTAAGGGGAGGCTGGACAAGCATATGAGGGAGAAGGGAATAGAGGGTTATGCTGATAGATATTTTAATGAGGAAAGACAGGAGGAGTCTCGAGTGTAGCATAAATGTCAGCATGGACTGGTTCGGCCACATGGTCTGTTTCTGTGCCGTATATCCTATGCACAGACCACAAGTATTAGGGTTTAATCCCAGGTCTAATTTCAGCTGGGGCAGTGGTTAGGACAGAAAGATTAGCTTCAGCAGCCCGGGGTGGCGTGGGAAAAACCTGCTGGAAGATGTGCATGTGTGAATGTTAAATAAGTCAATGCTTGATGGTGATGCCTTGCATATTTAAATAGCTTGTTGACACTTGCCTTACGGTGTCAGATGTAAAGAATGGTTAATTGGGCAAGGTAGCACTTGTAAAAATGTACTGCAGTCAGAGTCAGCACCTAGCAAATTTACTTTATTAGTCATAGAAAATACATATTGAGAACCTTTTTGTTATTGTGAGGGTATTGTGAGACAGTTTTCTGATATACCGTAGAACTATCCTGTTGCAATATCTGAGCCCACTGTTTTGACAGATGGGGATTATATAGATTACAGCACCTACTCTGAGGTCCAAACTGTGCAGCAAGATATAAGCTTCTTATCACATGCGGTAGCAATGTAAAAAAAAAATTACATTTAAATCCTCTTGGATATAAAATGCATTTACCATGAAATTGTGTTCACTGACCAAATGCATTCATTTAGTTCCAAATCCCTGTGGCTGTTTACGTGGAAAGCTACAGGTACGAAAGCATGAATGCAATTTTTTTTTTAAACATTTAAAGTTGGCTCGTTGTCAGGGCACATAAATTATTGATATCCTCACACAAATATTGCATCTATACCAGTAGCACAAGTACTACCGCTGTACAGGTGCTGCTGTAGGTCTGTTTGAAATCCCTGCTGACCTCTACCATACCGCAGGATAACTGAGCTTTTTGTCGTCATCGACCACATAGGAACAGAGGTGAGCCATTCATCCTCTCGTGCCTGTCCTGCGCATAGGTGCATACGGTGGAGCCTCATGGTCATGTAAAAAATTGAAATCAATGGCCCCATTATTTTTTCCATATTTCTCGAGGTACTAACAGATCTTCGTTGTCGTGATTTAGCATTTATTCACCAGTTAGGCAACTTCTCTACGAACAATCCTTTCTCAGCCTTAAAGGCCCACAAAATTCAAACAGGAAAAACAAGAAAATATAAGCGAAAATAAGACTTGAGCTGCTGGATTACGGCAGCTGTTTTGCCAGGGATCAAGGGGCATGTGTGATCTACAGACTGCAGTTTATCAGCCCTGTCTTACCACAATGACTTACACTGTAAACTACTCAATGTGGAGGGTTTGAATCCTGAATATGTGCCTTCTGTTTTATTTTCTGGTTTATAGTCGCCTTGCTGTCAGTTGACCATTCTACTAATGTCCTTGTTATCCTGAGTTGTATTTGACCCATTTTGTTACAATGAGGTGGAAGTCATCTTAGGGTGCAGTGCAAAATGGGTGATAGTGACTCCACCAAAGATGGATTTCACCATCAATATCTTTACAATGTATGATATCACGTAATCAAGCCTACAGAAAGAGGCACTATAATTTTTTTTTCATGTTTTCTCCTTGCTATTCTGTAAGGGCTGATTCTTGCTGGGATATGGTTCCATAGGGCCATCAACCCTCTGGTATTTCACCCAAGTGGCAATTCTTCATGAGTCTAGACCATGAATGTCAGCAAACTCTTGCCCTATGGTGGTCAGAACAGCCAAACACCATCCAGTGCTCACTTGACATCCACACAGGGGAATTTTCAATTGGATTCCAAATGTGAAGTTCATGCTTGACTAACATCACAGAATTCTTTGAAGAAGTAACAGAAAAGTTAGATACGGGTAATGTAGTAGATGTAATATATTTGGATTTCCAAAAAGCCTTTGATAAGGTACAGCATGGCAGAATCATGATTAAGGTAAGGATATGTCAGCCGGAATTTTAATCAGGAGGCAGATTGGAAGCAGGGTGGATGGATGGGGGGGTTGCTGGGTTGTGGTTGGGAAACCTGGGACAACACAGTTCAAAGGTCTGTTTCCCACCCGCAGCCAGCCAGATGGAGAGGCTGGCTGGCTGCAGACGGGTAGGCCTGTAGCGCTAGGCCACAGAGAGGAGGGAGTGAGGGATTGGGTGGAGGCATGGCGCGGTCTGGTCGGGGGGTGGGAGAGAGGATCGGGGTTGGAGCGTCGGGGCTGGAGGATCGGTGGGGGGAAGTTGGGAAGCATGGATTGGGTCTGGCGGATGGGGGGTGGTGGGATGGGAAGCATGAATCGTGGCTGGAGCATCGGATGTGGAGGGGGAAGGGGGTTGTGAGAGGGAAGCATGGATCAGGGCTGGAGGATCGGCTGAGGGGGGCAGAGGGAAACATGGATTGGAGGTCTCGTGGTGGGGATCGGAGACCTCGTGCAGGTCTCTGATCACAGGGATGGGTGAGGCAGACATGCTGGATCCAGGAAGTAAGTGTAAAGGCACTTACGCCCTGGATCTAGCTGTCCTCGCCTTACTTTAGCTGGCAGGTTCTCCGAGGCCTGAGAAACCCAAACAACCAGAGTTAAATTTAAAATGCTGGTTGAATCTAAGACATGCCAGCCTCCTAATTTTTAAATGGGCGACCCACCTCCTGGGAGTGGTTTGGCTGCCCCCACCCCCTGTTCCACCTCCATTAAAATCGGAAGTGGGCGGGATTCAGATTTTTTTTAACACTTTATCCTCCCACCAACCTCTCCAAACCCCCCACATTTTTCTGGGGTTAAAATCACCCCCCCCCCCCCCCCCACTCATGCAGTCAGGGAATAAGTAGCAGAATAGATAGCAAGCTGGCTACAAAACAGAAAATAGGTCGTTACTCAGATTAGAAAATGGTAGGAATGGTGTTCCAAAAGGATCGATGCTGGGACCACTGTTGTTTACCATTTACATGAACAATTTGGACTCGGGATTTGGAAGTACAATTTCAAAATTTGCAAATGACACCAATACAGAGGACTGCATCAAAAATACTGGCTGACATTAATAAACTTGTAAAATTGGCAAGTAATTGGCAAATGAACTTCAAGACAGATAAGCGTGAGGTAGTGCATTTTGGTAGGAAGAATAAGAAGATCACATATTCCTTGGAAAATAAGTGTCTAAATGGGATAGAGGCACAGAGGGTTCTAGAATTACAGATACACAGATCGCTAAAAGCAGCGACAAATAATACAAAGGTCATTACAAAAAGCATTTGAATTCATTTCTCGAGGGATTGAATTGAAAAACAGAGCAGTTATGTTTAACTTTTATCGAACCTTGGTTAGACTACACTTGGAGTACTGTGGACAGTACTGGGCTCTGTATTATAAAAGGGACATAGAGGCACTGGAGAAGGTGCAAAAAATATTTGCTGGAATGATACCCGAACTGAGAGGTTATACCCGAGAGGCTGAGGATCTTCTCTCTAGAAAGGAGAAGACTGAGGGGTAATGTGATAGAGTTCTTGAAGATTATGAAAGGGTTTGATAGGGTAGAGGTGGGAAAATGTTTCCACTCGCAGGCGAGACTAGAACTAGGAGCCATAAATATAAGAAAATCACTAATAAATTCAATAAGGAAATCAGGAGAAAATTCTTTACCCAGAGAGTGGTTAGAATGTGGAATCCACTACCACAAAGATTAATTGATGTGAATAGCATAGATTAAGGGGTAGCAAGATTAACAAATGAGGGAGAAAGGAATTGAAGGTTATTTTGATGGGGTTAGATGAGGAAGGTTGGAAAGAGGCTTGTGTGGAGCATAAACACTGGCATGGATCTATTGGGCCAAATGTGTTGTAAATACTTCGTAAATACTTTGTAGGAATATTGGATAATGATCAAAACTGGGAAGCAAATAAAATCAGAAAAAGCTGAAAATAACAGAATGCTTGTCAGAATTTGAAAAGACAGTTTTAGGAGTCAGTTGTAGACCCTTCATTAACCTGTTTTTCTTCTCTTTTCAAATGCTTGCTGTATATTTCCAGTATTTCTGTTCTTTCTTCACATTTCCAGCATTTTGCAGTATTTTGTTTTCATCCAAGAAGGGGAACCAACCTGATTTATTTCTGCTCACTAACACAGGGGTACAATGATCGAGTATAGAAGTCCAACTGCTAGTTCAGTTGAGATCAGATAATTCAGCACAGATCAGGAACAGGCTGGGACGTCTGGTCTGCAAAACTTACTGACCCCAAAATTGCACTCAGAGGCTTCTTTTGGACGAACGCCTCTGACCCCAAAAAATCTACCAAAGTACCTGGTGGTCACAGAGGAACCTACGATTCCGGTCTGAGGCCTTCATTTGCTGCGCAGCATATGGGAAGATGTCTTCCCCGTAAGTACAGAAATGCTGGAGTCACGTGGGCCTGGACCACCAATCACGAGGTAGTATTCTCATTGAAAAAATGGGAACTCCATTTTTACAAGTTCCCAATGAGAAAACCCTCCTAAAACAAGAAACACAGAATAAATAAAAAAAACACCTCACATATTTAAAATTAATTGAAATTAAATGTAATTAAATATTTTAGAAAACATATATTTTTTGGAATTTTTTAATGTGTTTTAATAGGGTTAAAAATAAACTAACCTTAATGGACAGGGTTTTTAATATAAAAATTAATGATTAAATTTAACTTTTATATGCTTTGAAAGTGTTACGCTGGTAAAAGTAGACTGTACGCCTGCTTTTGCCAGGCGTAAAAGTTTGAAGGACAGTCACGAGGCAAGTGTTGGGCAAATAGCCCAAATCTCTGCCGCGCCGATGTTCTTCTCCCAGGGATGCGCACGATCAGTCGAGAGCAATCTTGACAGATCGGAAAAGCCAGTCCTGGCGCATGCACATCGCGCCCCAAGAACCGGCATTTGCAAGGCCTCGTCGGGATGAGGCCGCAATTTTCTGGCCCATTATCACACTGGGGGGTCATTTTAACTTTGTGGGATAGTGTAAAACGGGTGATAGTGAATCGGTAACCCGTTTTTAAAACTTTGCTGATTTTTATTTCTATTGACTTCAAGCTGGCTGCCGATTTTCTGTCACCTGTATTACACCATTGCATGATGTCAAAATTGCCCCCATCATGTGGTTCATTTACCCGCTGGGATGCTTTTAGTAATACTCAAAGGGCTAGAAATTTGCCGATTTTGCGACCGGATTTTTGCCGCTATTTCACCCTCCCCGGCGAAAACCCGGTTGGCGAGATCTTCGGTGACCTTTTTGCGGTGGCACTTTCCACATACTGCGGGAGAGAGGATCGCCGACGTGCAACACCTGAAATAGCGTTTGTGATTGATATTTGGCTCTCTCCACACTCGTATTCTGCGCCCAGAATACCGACAGGGAAAATCCTGTGTTGCAGCCCTTGGAGCAGCAGTAAGTATGAAGACCTGCAAAAAAGGTAAGTTAAAGTTTTTATTTTTAATTCTTTTTCAGTGATTTAGTAGGCAAGGGTTTTGTGAGTGTTTTTTTTGTTTTTTTGCAATTTTTTGTTCTTGTTTTTCCCCCCCTCGCAAGGCCTCTCTCGCAGCGGTATCGGCCTCGGACGAAAGTTGCCGAAATTCGCAGTTTGCGCCGCGAATCCTTGTGCAACGCCGATTTTTACCACTGCGCAAACTAAAGGCTGAAAATCAGGCCTACTAACAGTAGCGAAGCGAAAACGGTAATTTTGGCGTAAAAATACTGTTTTCGCTGAAAACCGAATTTCTAGCCCAAGGTGTAGATTCAATATTTGAAAAATTTACTGTTAAGTTCAAGAGTGCGGTCTGAAGTCTGCTCTTCCAGTCATTTTATGTATACCACGTGTGAGACCTCCTGCGAATCGCACAATGTAATTCACATATTGTTACTGCTTGAATTAATTAAACTTTACAATGTTGCAGATAAGTAATTTTAGTATATTTTTGGAATGAAAAAAGTAATAAGCAAGGCCACCTTTAGACCCGCCAATCTCCAATTGTAAACACTTTATTAAAGGTGACTGTTTTACTTTAGCTCTTAAAAGGTACATTTTGTCACTTTGGGACTGGTGCAGAAATATTTAATTTTGTGTAGCAGGGTGGCTAGTGCAAGCATTGTGCTATGGGAAATCAATATAACTTTTCCATTTATTCCAAGTTCTCAGCAACCATCAGGGTCACATGAGCGAACTGCCCTTGCTATAGAGTTACCTATACACTGTGTAATATACAAAGAAAGAAAAACAGACTGTTAACTACTTTAGAGCATTCTGATAATAAAACCTTTTAGTTGCCACTTTAGCCATTGCTGCTTTGAAGCTTTATCTGTTTATGAAGCAAGAATATGCAAACATGAGTTACAAATATGTGCCAGCACTGGCTTAACATTCCAAATAAGTCAAATGCGCAGTATTTATTGCTCTGAATTTCTTCTCCCTTCCACACCTAAGGCCAATAACAAGCCAGAGATTGAGGCCGCTTTGTTCCTAGATTGGATGAGGCTGGAGCCACAGTCTATGGTCTGGATGCCAGTACTTCACAGAGTGGCAGCAGCTGAGACAGCCAAACATCAGGCCAAGTGCAATATCTGCAAGGAATGTCCTATCATTGGATTCAGGTACACATATATCTTTCCATGTTTCTTCCCAAGTCATCTGATATTGCTGCCTAACCGAGACCACTTCAAAAATGTTAGGCCTGAGGAGTATTTTAGAACAGCCTCAGGGAAAGGTTGAGGTATTTTCTATTCAGGAGTTTTGGAGATTTTGTATCTTTATCTGGCAGAAAGGGAAATGTTGTATTCATGTAAGATCAAGGAGGAGCTTTATTTATTCTGTTTATTTCAAAACAGTCACAGAAATAATCATTGACAAAACTGTAGCCCTGAATTTCTTGTCTGGTTATGCAAGTGGGCAGAGGAGATTACACTGCCTCTCTGCACTCACAGCACTTTCTGCCGGAAGTGACATTGGGCATCTAACACGGCTGTCAAAATATAAGCAGATGTATTATAATGGGAGGCAAATAACAGAAATACACCTGCTTGGCATCTAGTGTTGTTACGGGCTCTGCATTAGGGAAATCAGCTTATTTGAAAAGGGGCAGGTTTTTCAATGTTCACTTCTGACCCTCAGAAATGGACCAGGGTCAGGGGCATAAACAAAGGTCTAGCAGAGATTCTGTCATCATTGCAGATTTACAGGAATTTTGAGGCTATGTATCATAACTTTAATTAAACCGTTCTAACCGTTATGTACTTATCTACATAACGACTGTTCACAGTTCCAGCAGCCCAAAAATTGTTTCACAAAAAATCTTGTACTGTCATTGAAAACAGCTTTTAAATAGCCATGTGATCCTCAGCAAGCTTGAGCTATCTCTAGTACTTAGGATCTGGGAGCACCAGATTTAACTACAGGTATTACACAAATATCCATTCAGTCTCTTAGACGGTATATAAACTCTTTCTTATAAACTCAGCCAAAACTTTGTACAGAAAGCACAAGAATCCACACAAGCCATGGATTGATAAACATGGATTACAGCAGCTTCATCTTTGACTTGGGTTTACACTTTGACTTGATATTCCACTGTTAAAGTACCCAACATAAACTCTCAGAAAATTACATATACCTGGAGGGCAGTACCACATAACTTACCTTCAGGTGGCCATAGCAACCTTACACTGAAGTTATGCAGCAGGAATTCCTATACACACAGAAAGGTTCACTTACAGCAAATGGGAGTGCTTTGACGAGACACAGATAATCCAAGTATTGAAACAAAAGGTTGTCACGCTGTTCACTGAATCTTACAAGGAATCTGCAGACAACTAAACAAAATAGCTTCTTTCCCCTGCGCTAAAGAACTAAACAATATTGGACAGCTTATCATCTGTATGAGGAAATAATGGGAAGGATATGATCAGATTAGTTTACAACAGTCTAGACTGGTTCCTCAGAAACAAGGGATTGCAGTATTTTCTAACTGACCTGGTGTCACCCAGAGAATGGCAACTGATGTATTCCAACAGTTGAAGGGGACAAAGATTAAGGGGTGGAAATTGGATAGCGTCGTCCTGCTAGTGCAAACTGGGTGCAGGGAGCGATCCCTGCGTCTGAACAGGTAGGTCCAAGACCCTCAGGCCTCGTTTAAATGAGACTGGCGAGCTGTATATCTCCCCAGGCAAATCATGGGCAAAGTGGGAGGTTAATTTTGGGCCGCTGTGATGCTGGGAGGGAGGGAGAGGCGATCAGAGGGGAGCGTGGGGGGAGGGGGCGGGGTGGGGGGCAGTGGAGCTGATTTGGAGTTAGACGAATGGGGGTCAGCAAAAGTCTTCAGGACTTTGTAGAGCTGGGAGAAGCATTCCTGGTCCTCCTGGTTCCACAGGATGGATTAAAAAATATATATATCTTACATTTTGTTGGCAACCACAGGAGCCACTGAAGAATACTGAGTGGAGCAGGCCCGACATCTTGACAGGCACAGAAATGTTTTTGAAGTCATTAATCAGAGTACACATTAAAGTTCCTGAGTAATTGAGGCAGCTTTTAACTTGGGGCGCATTCCGGGCAGCCAGTGAGTGGGATGGGAGGGAAAACCCAGCTAGTGTGAGGCCCAACCCATTTAACTCCCAGCCCTCAGTATACTAATCCATCACTGTCTCCCGCCCAAAAGTGGCAAATGTGCCATTAAGGCGGCGGATGGGAGCGGAGGCTGTGCCAGGAGCCCGAGGACACTGAGAACACAAAGGGACATCTCCAGCATGAAGTGCTGGGGGGTGGTTTCCCGGCAATGCCGGCATCAGGAGGAGGAGGCCCAAGGACTCATTGCGAGGTCCGGGTGAGCACTCCTGTACCTCCTGGCTCACAAGGAATCCTTAGAAAAGGTAAATTAATGACTTACCTTGGCCTCCTCGATGACTCCCGCAATGTTAAACTGTCGAGGTTTGCAGCACATGGCTCTCCTGATTGCGGCAGTTAAAATGGCCTTGCGGCACTGATGATATCCTCAAACCACAACCTCTGTAAAGTACACCCCCGTTTGCTTGTTTTGAGGTAAGTTAAGAAGACAGAAGTGTGGGAACAAGGCAAGACCCATCCGCCATCTTAACACCGAGCCAGCATCATTCCTGCCGGGTGGGGTTTAAATTCGATTGCCTTAAGTTTGGTTGCCTTATCTATCTCAATGCAAATGCTGCATCTCCTTTAATGTCTTTTTGTCCCACCTCATTCGGCCACATACAGTGTGCCCCAAGTTCGCATCTTTGGCCCTTTCCTTGTCTACATGCTGCCCCTTGATGATATTATTTCTATGTATCAGATTGTCTTTCAAATACAGGCGAATGACAATGACTTGCAATTATACAGCATCTTTAACATAGCAAAATCGTTAAAAGCTGACACCCAGCTTTACCTCTCCACCATCATTTGACTCCTCACCCATGTGCAACAGCTTAGCTGCATTCAAGTCTTGGATGAGTTAGAATTTCCTTCAACTCAACATCAGCAAGATCAAAGTTTTCCCATTCTTCTTCTGTTTAAAACGTCACACCTTGGCCTGCCCTGTCTCTGGCAGCTCCCTCAGACTGATCCCAAAGTTACACATATTTGCTACTTCAAAGCCCACATCCTTTCCACCATCAAAACCACCTATTTCCACCTTACCAAAATTGTCTGCCTCCGTCCCTCCCTCACCCCACAGCTGCTGAAACACTTACTTTTGTCATCTCCAAACTTAATTACTCCATTCTGCCATTTTCAACCAGCCCAAAAATCCATCCTGGCATGAGGTCCTGCTCCCCTTTCATCCTCATGCTCATCAGCTTTCACAGGCTTCTTATTTATCAACTCTAAATCATTGCCTTCAGCTACAAATCCAAATCCCTCCATTGCCTCATCCCTCACAACCATTGCAATTTCATTGCCATTCCTTCATCATCGGTGGGTCAAAATCTTTCAATTCCCGACCTAACTCCATCGTGTGAGCACCATCACCCCAAGAATGCCCACCATCACTCAGGGCCACTAGGGATGGTCGGTAAATGATGCCTTGTCGGCGTTGATCACATCGTGACAACAAATGATTAAAAAATGACAGAGGGGCAGATTGTGGACAGGAAGAAACCAAAAGCCAGAGACTGGGCAGGGCAGACCAGGAGCCAGAGAGACAGAAAAACTGAGCGAGAGCCAAAGAACGAACTGTGGGAAACTGGGAGCTATGGAGGCGGGGTGGAGTGGGGAGTGGGCGGGGTGGGGGGGGGGTGGGTGGAATTTGTGTTGCATTGAGAGTTTCTGCAGAAATCGGAATCTGCTGCTGTTTGAAGGGTTTTTTGGTTAGAAAGTATCAGGATTTTCTTACACCTGGGTCACCTTATTAACGAATAGATACAGTATTACTGTTAACTATACTTTTATAAAGCTCCCCAGTGGATCAGTGATAGCTGCATTGTTCACTGTGGAACTGAGCAATGATGTGATCTGCGATCTGATCCGAGTTAGCTGATCTCATCCGGAACGGCTTAAGGAGTGTCACAGTTGTCTTTAGCAGCTCTGGTCTAGGCGAGGTAAAATCAGAGAGAGGAGATTTTTAGCCTGTCATTCTGGGCTGGATTATACTGAGATTCAAGAGGTTGCAAGGGTTGTAGTCTGACGTACTTTTGTGCACTTTTGAAATGCAGGTACCGAAGTTTAAAGCACTTTAATTATGATGTCTGCCAAAGCTGCTTCTTTTCTGGTCGAACAGCAAAAGGACATAAAATGCATTACCCAATGGTGGAATACTGCACACCGGTAAGTTAGGAACTGTAAATACTGAAAGCAAAATCAGAATAAGGAGACATTGACGAGGAAGTTTTACTCCCTTCTATCTGTATATCCTATTAATCAAACAGCCCAGCTTAATCGCTGATTTTTTGTGAGAAATCTCTGGCAATGTTTTAGTTTGACTTTTAGTCGTGCACCCCATAGAAAGACAACTGGAAAAATATATAAAGAATTAAAAAGTTAAAATGCTGGAAATACCGAGTAGGATTTAGATTAATGTTTTGGGTGTCGATCGTTCATCACTCAAATTACCTTTACAAGGTTTGCCAACGATGCACATTGCCAGTGTAAATGTTGCATTGGTTTTAAACAGGTTTCATCAAAAGTTAATTAAAAAATATTTTGTGGCTGATTTAATGTTGCAATAGAAGGGAACATGAGAGCAAAGGTTGTTTACAAAACAATATTCTCAAGATCTTACAAAAGCAAAATACTGCAGATGCTGGAAATCTGGAATAAAAACAGAAAATACCGGAAATACTCATCAGATCAGGCAGCATCTGTGGAGAGAGAAACAGAGTTAATGTTTCAGTTCAATTATTTTTCATCAGAACTGATGAGCCTTTCCAGCATTATCAGTTTTTATTCTCAAGGTCGTGTTGAGTCAAAATTCAGTTTCTTTATTAATTGTAGAATGTGTTTGTACTTTTGGTGATTTCTCCCATTCAGTCCATTTTTGACAACTCCACTGGCCATTAGCATTGGGAGAATATTTTATGCTTCAGTCCAGGAATGTCTGTGTAGATACCATTAGTACTGCTCCATGATGTTAAGGGCAAGAATGAACTCTTCCCTGCCATACCCTTCTGTGGGAAATTGCCTCATTCTCCTGGTGCAGGAAGGGTCCCATCCCTCAAATAAGAAACATAAGAGATAGGAGCAGGAGTAGGCCATATGGCCCCTCAAGCCTTCTCCGCCATTCAATAAGATCATGGCTGATCTGATCTTGGCCGCAACCGAACTTTCTTGCCTGTTCGCCATAGCCCTTGACTTCCCGATAGTTCAAGAACCTGTCTATCTCAGCCTTGAATATAAACAATGACTCAGCCTTTACAGCTCTCTAGGGTAGAGAATTCCAAAGATTCACCACCCTCTGAGAGAAGAAATTCCTCCTTATCTGCGTCTTAAATCGGCGGCCCCTTATTCTGAAACTATGCTCCCTAGTTCTAGATTTCCCCAAGGGGGGAAACATTTGGGGCTGGAAATTCAGTACCGCTCATTTTGAGGCGCGAATGGCAGCGGGGTGGTAAATTTTGCAGCGGGAAATGGTTTGCGTCTCCAGCCACAAAATTCATCAGCTGGGCCCAGAGTGTGGAACGGAGTGCTGAGGGAGGCGTTCCACACCTCTTTTAGTGTGCTGGCTGAGCAACTGAAAATCCTGAGCTAAAGAGTACCCTAAGAGAGGCTTTCTGGGAATTTTTTAAAATCGGCAAAAAAGACACCAAAATCATTCCCAATACCTTACTGACATCACATAAACATAAATCGCAAAAATAAAAAAATACAAAGCAATCACACTTATCTCAGGTAGACATTCATTCCCTGACTGCCGCTGGTACAGCTCGGGTCGCCTGCTTTTGCAGGCGGTCGCACTAGGAGGTGCTACCGGCCCCCTAGAAAACAAAGTTCAAAATGGTGTCGCAACCAGGGGCATGGCACATCGGTTCGCCTCTCCCCAGGCGGTACTGCTCCACATCCCCGCAAAACCGGCACCGAATGTCCCGGCAAGGCACTGGAAGCTGGCCATCGACCCGGAAATGATTTCCGTCGCAACAAGGCTCACAAATGAATTAATGGCTACCAGAGAGGGGCACCAGTGTGCAGATGGTGCCCATGGAACTGTACCTAACAGTGACTACACTTCAAAAGCATTTTGTTGGCCGTAAAGCATGTTGGGACGTCCTGAGGTCATGAAAGGCACTATATAAATGCAAGTCTTTTTTTCTTTCTTCTTTACCCAAGCAAAGATTCAATGGGGGTAATTTGGACTTCAACAGAAATAAAGTTAAAAGATGTGAAATGGGCTGCCAATTCACTATCACCCGTTTTACACCCAAATTACCCCCACATGATCGTACAACAGCAAAATGACCCCAGTGGCAGCAGGGGAGGAGAAGTGAGGAAAATCAGGGAGGAAAAAAATTAAGAGAGGCAAAGAAAAGACAAGGTCAACAAAAAAGTTAAGATTTGATGATATCAATCTCAGATTTAAAAGCAACCTCGGGTCTCGGGGTTGAGAGACCATTGCTGCTCTCCGTCTTCTCCCCTGTGACAAGTCAACAGTTTTCCCACTTGTCCAATAATTCATCACAGAAACTGCCATGCAAGATCTTATTTGCATCAGGTTGGGGAAATTTGCACAGCAAAATAAAGGTAAATCCATCCTCTGCCATTAACCATGTGTAACATTATTACATTGCTCACTATCATTTCCAGCTTTATTAAGGACACTGTTCAGAACTGCTTTACTGCAGGGACGAAAATGCAATTATTTTCATTTCTGTTTTAATGAAGTCCTTATTGCACTTGTAAAATGAAATGTGGAACCATGCATTTAACCCTCTGTCATCTGGAAATCCAGAATTTCCATTTTCATTGGGAATTGACTGCATTGAACAAACATACTTTTAAAAAATAATTTCAGATGTAGAACTAAAGTTCATAGAATCACAAAATCATGGAAGTTTATGGCACAGGAGGGGGCTGTGCTGACCAAAAAAGAGCTATCCAGCCTGTTCGCACTTTCCAGCTCTTGGACTGTGGCCTTGGAGGTTGCAGCACCTCAAGTACATAGCCAAGTAAAATAGTGCCATGGGATCTTTCACGTCCACCTGAAAGGTTTAATGTCTCATCTAAAAGTCAGCACCTCTGAGACTGCAGGGGGCCGAAATTCAGGGTCTTAAAGAGGCCCATTAATGCCCGTTTGCGGCGGCTATTTCTAAAAATTGAATGGCTGCCGCTTTGGGATCAACTGGCCCACTTGACCTAAATTCAGGTCGGGGATTTTTCGGCCTGGACCCCATCCCGGCCGAGTGGTTGCACCAATTTAAAACAATAAAAATACTTACCTATCCATATTCAGCAGAATAGATCAATCCCCCGCTGCACGGTGCCCCCAACAAGTTTTTCTGCCGACGCACCATCTCCGCACTGAATGTGGCCCGGCAGCGCAGCCGTCCTTAAAGGGGAGGGCCCACTGCCGCGGCCGCAATGGAAACATTTTTGCCGGCCGACTTGCCGATCGGCTGGCAAAATATTGCCTCTGGTTTCAGCCGGGCTGCCAACCGGCAGTGCCAGGCCGCTGGCCCAGCCAAAACTCTCCCTGGTGGCCCAGTGGGCAAAGATAAAAAATGTCCGATTCTCTCCCCTTTAACGGAGGGGAGAGAACGTGGTGACGTACACGCGCTATGATGTCACCACGACTCTACTGCTGATTGGCAGCGGCAGAGGCCCCGACCGACCCATTTTCAGCCAGTCAGCCTGGCTTTGAGTTTAAGGCCCGCCCCTATTATGATCTATTTCCTGTAGGACTTTGAAAAAATGTCAAAGTCCTGAAAATGGATCGACTTACCGTACCAGGGATTCCAGCAGTAAGTACCACCCTAAAAATCATAGGTGCGCCAGCTTTCTGGTACACCTGGATTTCGACCCCCAGAACTCCCTCAGTACTGCACTGATTTCAGACCAGATTTTGTGTTCAAGGATCTGGAGTGGGACTTGAACCCACAACCTTCTGACTCAGAGGCAAGAGTGTTACCAACTGAGCCATGGCAGACACAGGTTAAGGAATGTATTGTGTAGCCAGCTGTTCTGCATTTAATACAGTTGAATTTTGTTTATGTTGCATTGACAGTTTTACAATATATGAGGAATACTTCAGAAGATAGATCTAAACATTCTTAACATATTGTCCTTCAAAAGCTGTTACACCAGCAATCATTCACCTTAAGATTTCTTCATGTTACAGTTTGACTTATTAGAGCATGTTTCCTAGCTTATTTATGTTTTGGTAAATTGATGTAGCAGTGAACAAACAAACAGATGTGCAATTAACTATGTCCTTTAACTGTAAATCTTAAAGTTTAATGTGTGAAGATTAATAGAGTTTGTGTTTGTGAATCCTGAGAATATCGGCCTTCATTGTTATTCCAATAGTACTTTTCTATCATGGAGCCATTTCCAGTGATAGCTGTTACATTCCTTTATGATAATTTCTGGAGTTAACTGTGGACAGCTGCTTAGAGGTTGTGAACAGTTGGCGTAATATCATGCTTGTGACTTTGTCAATCTGGCCATGGACCTTTGCTTAATTGTATAGAGTAGGTGTGTCAAACTCATTTCATATGGTAGGCTTGATCCGACATTCTGGCACTTGGCATGGGCTACATTCAGCAAAACTTACATGGACACACTGGGGTAAAAATGCGTTTCGCCTCTTTTTTTTAACCAATTTCTGTACCTAATCTGTGTTGCTGGCATGGCCACCTCCATACTGGCCCAGGCTGTCTTTAGGCGTCCCTGGTGGCACCTGATATTAGGGCTGTATTAATTTAAATATGCAAAGAGGAGTCTTGTGCCTGCTTCAAGATCCTCTGCAAAATGTGTGAGACACTAGGTGGAACATACACCGTGCAAGCTCCAAGCAGTTTATCCAGCTCGACATCAGCCTAATTAAACGGACCACGAGAGGCCGCCGAAAAAAATGGTAGGGAATTTTTTGTTAACTTCCCCTTCTTTGGAGCTGGGATGAGCATGAGTGCCCCACCCAACTCTCTACAGCAGGCCACTACAATGGGCCACTGCCAGCTCGTGCTCGTCCCTCCTGCATTTAACCACTCCACCTCACAGAATTTTCCAGCGAGAGCAGCAGGCTCAAATTAGGTCCCCCAGGTTGGGCGAACTGTCTATGGAGGCACAACAAGCGACAGAAGCTTGCCTCTATTATTAAAAGGAAGCCTGCGATCCAGATTAAGTTGAGGCTCGGAAGCACAAATTCCACCTTACTATTCCTACAGGTGGTAGCTCTTCAAAAAAGTCTCCCTCAGAACATGATTTTGATGACACCCGCATGAACAATCACATAGCGGGTCTTAACAGCAGCATCACGTACCTAGCGAGCATTCGCAAACATTGATTGCTGCTTTTTAAACAATGATGCTAATTTCTCACCATGGTTTCCTTCCTCGTGTATTTGAATCTTGTATTCTTTCAGCACACCTACCTGTTGCTTACAAATCAAGCATGTGGGCTTTGCATTCATGTCCACAAAGAAATATGAAATTAATTCCATAATTCATCTGAATGCTCTTATAATTTATCTCATTGGTGCCGAAATATTTCTGAAAAACAAACGGCGCTGTTTGTGAGGCGGAGGACAACAGTTGATAGCGAAGACTATTGTCAGAGCTTAAAGAACTATTTGCTTTTTTTTCTCCCACTCACCATGTTCTCCTGCTGCTGCTCCCGGCGCTGCAGGAAATGGTGGACCATAGTCCTCTCTCCTCCCCAGCCTCCCCAAAGTCCCCAGTTTACCCCCCCGTCCCATGCGCTCGCCCAATTCCCACAACCACTCAGACCCCACTTTCCTTCTCTTACCCCAATCTCCTGACCTCCATTTTCTAGTCTCCCTCTCTCCTCCAAGCCCCCATTCCGGACCCCGAACCACCAGTCTTCATTTTACCCACCCCCACCTCCCTGAGCTCCTCTTGCCCCAAGTCCCAATCTCCCAATCCCGTGAGTTCTAATCTCCTGATCCCCCCCTCGCCCTTGAGTCCCAATCTCCCGCCCCGAGTCTCTGTCACTCTCTTTCAGTGCAGTCCAACACCGCACCTCTCCCCGCTTCGCCTGTCTCTCTCCTCCACTTTCCGGTCACTCATAAGCGATTTTTGGCAGCGTTGGGTGGGTGTGACAACATGAGGGGCAGTGGTGGCGATGGTCGTCACGCTACTACGCCGCAAATTCTAAAAGGCGCGGTTGTCCTGGGCTGTTAGCGGTAATGTCTGGGAGATTTCATGTCCAATTCCAGGAAACTCTGCAAAACTAAGCACAACACACCACAGGCCAGATGAACATAAGAACATAAGAAATAGGAGCAGGAGTAGGCCATTTGGCTCCTCGAGCCTGCTCCGCCATTCAATAAGATCATGGCTGATCTGATCTTGGACTCAGCTCCACTTCCCTGCCCGCTCCGCATAACCCTTTACTCCCTTATCGCTCACAAATCTGTCTATCTCCGCCTTAAATTGGAATTCAGAAGATTGAGAGGTGATCTTATCGAAACGTATAAGATTATGAGTGGGCTTGATAAGGTGGATGCAGAGAGGGTGTTTCCACTGATGGGGGAGACTAGAACGAGAGGGCATGATCTTAGAATAAAGGGCCGCCCATTTAAACAGAGATGACGAGAAATTTCTTCTCTGAGGGTTGTAAATCTGTGGAGTTCGCTGCCTTAGAGCTGTTAAGCTGGGACATTGAATAAATTTAAGACAGAAATGGACAGTTTCTTAAACGATAAGGGGATAAGAGATTATGGGGAGCAGGTGGGGAAGTGGAGCTGAGTCCATGATCAGATCAGCCATGATCTTATTGAATGGCGGAGCAGGCTCGAGGGGCCATATGGCCTACTCCTGTTCCTATTTCTTATGTTCTTATGTTCTTAAATATATTCAATGACTCAGCCGCCATAGCTCTCTGGGGCAGAGAATTCCATAGATTTACAACCCTCTGAGAGAAGAAATTTCTCCTCATCTCAGTTTTAAATGGGCGCACTCTTATTCTGAAACTATGTCCCATAGTTTTAGTTTCCCCTATGAGTGGAAATATCCTCTCTGCATCCACCTTGTCGAGCCCCATCATTATCATAAGTTTCAATAAGATCACCTCTCATTCTTCTGAATTCCAATGAGTATAGACCCAACCGACTCAATCTATCTTCATAAGTCTCATCTCCGGCATCAACCTAGTGAACCTTCTCTGAACATCCTCCAATGCAAATATATCCTTCCTTAAATACGGAGACCAAAACTGTACGCAGTACGCCAGGTGTGGCCTCACCAATACCCTATACAGTTGTGGCAGGATATCTCTGGTTTTATATTCTATCCCCCTTGCAATAAAGGCCAACATTCCATTTGCCTTCCTGATTACTTGCTGTACCCGCATACTAACTTTTTGTGTTTCATGCACAAGGACCCCTAGGTCTCTCTGTACTGCAGCACTTTGCAATTGTTCTCCATTTAAATTATAATTTGCTTTTCTATTATTTCTGCCAAGTGGATAACCTCACGTTTTCTCACATTATACTCCATCTGCCAAAGTTTTGCCCACTCACTTAGCTTGTCTATATTCCTTTGCAGATTTTTTGTGTCCTCCTCACAATTTGCTTTCCCACCCATCTTTGTATCATCTGCAAATTTGGCTACATTACACTCGGTCCCTTCATCCAAGTCATTAATATAGATTGTAAATAGTTGAGGACTCAGTACCGATCCCTGCGGCACCCCATTAGTTACCGTTTGCCAACTAGAAAATGACTCATTTATCCCGACTCTCTGTTTTCTGTTAGTTAGCCAATCCTCTATCCATGCTAATATATTACCCCCAACCCCGTGAGCTTTTATCTTATGCTGTAACTTCTTATGTGGCACCTTATCGAATGCCTTCTGGAAATCCAAATACACCATAACCACTCGTTCCCCCTTGTCCACCCTGCTCGTTACATCCTCAAAGAACTCCAGC
Organism: Pristiophorus japonicus; assembly: GCF_044704955.1. NCBI lineage: Eukaryota > Metazoa > Chordata > Chondrichthyes > Pristiophoridae > Pristiophorus > Pristiophorus japonicus. Next base: position 37,722,821 of record NC_091987.1, read on the forward strand.
AAATTTGTCAAACATGATTTCCCTTTCATAAAACCATGCCGACTCTGCTTGATTGAATCATGCTTTTCCAAATGTCCCGCTACTGCTTCCTTAATAATGGACTCCGGCATTTTCCCAACGACAGATGTTGGGCTAACTGTCTATAGTTTCCTGCTTTTTGTCTTCCTCCTTTTTTAAATAGGAGCATTACATTTGTGGTTTTCCAATCTGCCGGGACCGCCCCAGAATCAAGGGAATTTTGGTAGATTACAACCAATGCATCCACTATCTCTGCAGCCATTTCTCTTAAGACCATAGGAGTTAAGGCATCAGGTCCAGAGGACTTGTCTGCCTTTAGTCCCATTATTTTACCTAGTACTACTTCATTAGTGATAGTGATTGTATTAAGTTCTTCCCTCCCTATAGACCCTTGATTATCCACTGTTGGGTGAAACAATTCCGCAGGCCAGATCTGGTCCTGGAGCCATATGTTGGACATTCTTTGTATACACGGTCAGAAAAACCCACCCAACTAGACCCAAGGTGGCAGAATTGATGCCAAGTGCTCTGGTGGGAGCTATTTAACTTTCTGTCATCCAGTGAAACCCCTGCCCAAGAAAAGTTTCAGCACCACATTGAGCAAGAGCACGGGTCATTTATACTACCAGGTTGCTTCCATTGATGTTCATATCAGAAGCAACTCTGTAGTGTAATGGGGCACAAAGATACAGCTAATATTTCCTTTGTTTAATTTTGCTAATCTGAAATACATAAACAAAAATGTTAACTGAAATTACTCTGTCCTACCATAAAATAAGTTCAAAATTTCATTGCAAGAGATTTTTTAATGCTGTGTGCAAAACACAAATTACAACATCCAGCTGAAGGTATTGCAGAATATAATTTACAGTTATATTTCCTTCAGACAACTTCAGGAGAAGATGTCCGGGATTTCGCCAAGGTATTAAAAAACAAGTTCCGAACAAAGAGGTACTTCGCAAAACATCCCCGGATGGGATATCTGCCAGTGCAGACGGTTCTGGAGGGGGATAACTTAGAAACGTAAGTATTGTGTGGGACACTTATTAGTTCCATAACGCTGCAATGTTTTTCTGTGATCTTACCTTGACCTGTTATTTGCACCAATACAAGGTCCACTCGGTGGTAAATGAATATGACCCCGCTGTTTTGTTGCATTGCTGCATGAATTTATCTTGTGGATCAAAACAAATTAATATTGAAGGTTTTAAGGAGAAATATTTTTTCATTGAAAGCATTCCAAGGATGATGAGTTGCATTTACAGAAAGGTTGGGGTTAGGGATGAGTGGCTGAACCAAAATGGTTGTCTGGACAAGTCTAAGTTCAGCCAAATATGGATTCTACCTGATTTTATTTTTACTATCCCTCAAGCCAAAGGAACCATATCCCTTTGCCTATTTGCCCTATCATTTTGTTGCCTTTAGTCATCATTAGTATCAGCAGCTGAAAAAGATTACAATGGCCGATGTTTTAAATATTTTCTCATTATCAGGAAGGTGCGTCCATTATATGAATTAATTCCTCTTGATAAGTTTGGATATCTAGATCTTCAAAGACATATTATTGGGTCCCAGTGTTCCTCGGTGCACAATCTCACTTGGAAATGGGGCCATTGGTAAACAAACTACTGCAGTTAAAGTTGTACGGATAAAATAGCCCATGACAAATATTAGCAGGAATTGAAACGGGTAGGGTGGTATGACTTTATGTTATGGTTTTCAAAGTGCATTTCTAAGAGGTGCTAGAAAAGGAACACTGTAATTATAGGAGTGAGTCCTTTCTTTGCCAACCTTTATGAAAAGTTGAGACGAATAAAATCAATTGTTGGCCTTGCTGACTTTTTCACTTAAGTTAGCAGAGACAGCGAATCATTCCTTTACACTTATAGGACTTAGGGCAGCTACAAATATTAAGCAACCAACATTGAGGAAAAGACATTACAAAAATAATCATAGTATTTGAACTTTACCTCAAGTTTGGACTTCATGAAATATTGTTGAAAGACCACAAAGCATGCCATCTTATTAAAGCCTCAACACACATTACAATGATTTTACTTTGGTGAAATGCCAGTGGAACCTCTCAGTGATATTCATTGTTCTGAGATCGGAGTACTTAAATTGCTAGATTCGGGTGACATTCAAAATCATTGCTTTTCTTGACAGCCTTTTCTCATGACTTTTTATTTCATATACTGCTGTACTGGGAATGTAATTAATCCATTAGCCTACAGTTCCTTGTGCCCTGTGTTTTCGTGGCATATACTTTTTTGGTTTTAGTTCTTGTAAGTTTTAATTTCTGCTGTTAACTCGGATGCCCTGACATACTTTCACAATGTCATTAATTTAATTACTCCTGGTTCAGCCATTATGGCAATGTGGGCATCTCGTTGATTAAAAGAGATGGCGGAAGTTATAGCAAATGCATTTGTTATAATCTACCAACATTCTCTGGACTCTGGGGAGGTACCAGCGGATTGGAAAGCAGCTAATGTAACGCCTCTGTTTAAAAAAGGGGGCAGACAAAAGGCAGGTAACTATAGGCTGGTTAGTTTAACATCTGTAGTGGGGAAAATGCTTGAAACTATCATTAAGGAAGAAATAGCGGGGCATCTAGATAGGAATAGTGCAATCAAGCAGACGCAACATGGATTCATGAAGGAGAAATCATGTTTAACTAATTTACTGGAATTCTTTGAGGATATAACGAGCATGGTGGATAGAGGTGTACCGATGGATGTGGTGTATTTAGATTTCCAAAAGGCATTCGATAAGGTGCCACACAAAAGGTTACTGCAGAAGATAAAGGTACGCGGAGTCAGAAGAAATGTATTAGCATGGATCGAGAATTGGCTGGCTAACAGAAAGCAGAGAGTCGGGATAAATGGGTCCTTTTCGGGTTGGAAATCGGTGGTTAGCGGTCTGCCACAGGGATCGGTGCTGGGACCACAACTGTTTACAATATACATAGATGACCTGGAAGAGGGGACAGAGTGTAGTGTAACAAACTTTGCAGATGACACAAAGATTAGTGGGAAAGCGGGTTGTGTAGAGGACACAGAGAGGCTGCAAAGAGATTTAGATAGGTGAAGCGAATGGGCTAAGGTTTGGCAGATGGAATACAATGTCGGAAAATGTGAGGTCATCCACCTTGGGGAAAAAAAAAACAGTAAAAAGGAATATTATTTGAATGGGGAGAAATTACAACATGCTGCGGTGCAGAGGGATCTGGGGGTCCTTGTGCATGAATCCCAAAAAGTTAGTTTGCAGGTGCAGCAGGTAATCAGGAAGGCGAATGGAATGTTGGCCTTCATTGCGAGAGGGATGGAGTACAAAAGCAGGGAGGTCCTGCTGCAACTGTACAGGGTGAGGCCGCACCTGGAGTACTGCGTGCAGTTTTGGTCACCTTACTTAAGGAAAGATATATTAGCTTTGGAGGGGGTACAGAGACGATTCACTAGGCTGATTCCAGAGATGAGGGGGTTACCTTCTGATGATAGATTGAGTAGACTGGGTCTTTACTCGTTGGAGTTCAGAAGGATGAGGGGTGATCTTATAGAAACATTTAAAATAATGAAAGGGAGAGACAAGATAGAGGCAGAGTGGTTGTTTCCACTGGTCGGGGAGACTAGAACTAGGGGGCACAGCCTGAAAATACGGGGGAGCCAATTTAAAACCGAGTTGAGAAGGAATTTCTTCTCCCAGAGGGTTGTGAATCTGTGGAATTCTCTGCCCAAGGAAGCAGTTGAGGCTAGCTCATTGAATGTATTCAAATCACAGATAGATAGATTTTTAACCAATAAGGGAATTAAGGGTTATGGGAAGCGGGCGGGTAAGTGGAGCTGAGTCCACGGCCAGATCAGCCATGATCTTTTTGAATGGCGGAGCAGACTCGAGGGGCTAGATGGCCTACTCCTGTTCCTAATTCTTATGTTCTTATGATCCAACATTTGACCAAGATTAATAGTTTAGCAACATGAGCAACAACAACAACAACTTACATTTATCTGGTGCTCCTCATGTAGAAGAACATATCTGACGGCTTTACAAGGGAGCAAGGAGGCTAACAACAGGAGATGGTGAGGATAAAGGAGGGGCTGAAATCACAGTTGCTGAGCTAGCTTTATAGGAGGCTTTTCAAAGAAGGGAGAAAAGTTCCGAGGTGAAGAAGCTTCTGGCGAGAGATCAGAAGTCATCTGGGGAAGAATGAGCCGAAACATCAAAAGGATTGGGAAATCCCTGGTGCAGTATGTTAAAACTGCACTGCACCATAAGAGAGCCTGATTTTTTTTTCTTAATGTGGTACTGTTTTTTCAAGGTTTACAATTGATACAAACTGTGGTAAACTTTTTGTCTAACCTTCTTAGTTAATTCATATTGGAAATTACTTCTCTCTCATTCTTGGATCAAACAAGTGTCTGACTGCAGGTAACACATACAATGAATGTGAACAAAACATACAGAGGAAAGGGTGGATGTAACTCATTGCAATATTATATTTTGACTGTCTAATCACAACAACAACAACAAATTGTATTTATATAGTGCCTTTAATGTAGTGAAACATCCCAAGGCACTTCACAGGAGCATTGTGCGATAAAAATTTGACACCGAGCCACATAAGTAGAAATTGGCGCAAGTGACCAAGAGCTTGGTCAAAGAAGTGTTTTAAGGAGCATCTTGAAGGACTAAAGAGAGGCGGAGAGATTTAAGCAGGGAGTTCCAGAACTTGGGGCCTAGGCAACAGAAGGCATGGCCACCAATGGTGGAACGATTACAATCAGGGATACTCAGGAGGGCAGAATTAGAGGAGCGCAGACATCTTGAGGGTTTGTGGGGCTGGAGGAGATTACAGAGATAGGGAGGCCATAGAGGAATTTCAAAATAATGAGAATTTTGAAATCGAGGCATTGCTTAACCGGAAGCCAATGTAGGTTAGAGAGCACAGGGGTGATAGGTGAGCGGGACTTGGTGCGAGTTAGGACATGGGCAGTCAAGTTTTGGATCACCTCTAGTTTACGTAGAGTAGAATGTGGGAGGCCAGCCAGGAATGTATTGGAATAGTCAAGCCTAGAGGTAACAAAGGCATGGATGAGGACTTCAGCAGCGGATGAGCTGAGGCCAGGGCGGAGACGGGCGATGTTACAGAGGTGGAAGTAGGCGGTCTTAGTTTTGCTGCGGATATGTTTTCGAAAGCTAATTTCAGGATCATATATGACACCTAGGTTGCGAACAGTCGGGTTCCGTTTCAGACAAATGCTGGGGAGAGGGATGGAGTCGGTGGCTAGGGAATGTAGTTTGTGGTGTGAACCAAAGACAATGGTTTCAGTCTTCCCAATATTTAATTAGAGAAAATTTCTGTTCATCCAGAACTGGATGCTGGACAAGCAGTCTAACAATTTAGAGATTGTGGAGGAATTGAGAGAGGTGGTGGTGGTGAGTTAGAGATGGGTGTCATCAGCGTACATGTGGAAACTGACGCTGTGTTTCCAGATGATGGCGCCTAGGGGCAGCATGTAGATGAGAAATAGGAGGGGTCCAAGGATAGATCCTTGGGGAACACCAGAGATAACGATGTGGGGGCGGGAAGAGAAGCCGTTGCAGGTAATTCTCTAGCTACGATTAGATAGAACAGAATGGAACCTGGCAAGTGCAGCCCCATCCAGCTGGACGACAGTGGAGAGGGGTTCGAGAAGGGTAGAGTGGTCAACCATGTCAAAGGCTGCAGACAAGTCAAAAAGGATGAGGAGGGATAGTTGGCCTTTGTCACAGTCACAAAGGATGTCATTTGATGAGAACCGTTACGGTACTGTGGTAGGTGCAGAAACCGGATTGGAGGGATTCACACATGGATTTGGAAGGCGACAACACGTTCAAGGACTTTGGAGAGGAAAGGGAGGTTGGAGATGGGGTGGTAGTTTGCAAGGATGGAGGGATCGAGGGTTGGTTTTTTGAGAGGGGTGGTGACTGCAAATTTGAGGGAGAGGGGGACATTACCTGAGGAGAGAGAACCGTTAACAATGTCAGCTAACATGGGAGCCAGAAAAGGAAGTTGGGTCTCATCTCATCACAGCAGTAAATGAATAGTATGGTAGTAAATTAACTGAGCCATACAAGCAAGAAGGGTCATACAAGCAAGAAGGGTCATAGGTTGAGTCCATGGTCTGTCCTGAGTCAGCTGACCCGAGGTGGAACTTTAGTCAGCTGCTTTATTGAACTCAGTGTTGTTGATGGAAAAATCAGGAAGGATTTCAATTCCTGATTACTATCCAATATCTCGGTGCAATGTGTGTGGATGTTGGGTGTGGTTAGGGTTGGGCCTGGCTGTCGTGTCCCCCCACTATCAAATTGCTTGCTGAAACCCACTACCTCGGTTTCCACACGAAGAATGGACACTTGAACAAGGTACCTAGCTTGAATCAGCACCTTCAGCAATGGAGGAAGGAAGAAAATTGGAGTGGGTAATGGGAAAGTAAGTAAATGAAAGACTCCAAGTTGAAGGTATATGGAGGCTACCTGTACACGAAGAACAGCAAAGGCTACCCTGCCATTGGTTGTTGATGATGATGTTGTAGACAGGTTTTACTGTTTATGGACCTGCCGACTGAAGAAGTCCAAGCTGAAAGTCCAGCTCAGCAGACTTTATGGAAATCAGCCTCAGTTCCATTACCAGGCATGACCTCTTGGAGTGCAGTCCATGGGGGGCATTCTCCTGATTGGGTATAAATTGCTAAAGATAATGAGAGGAGGCCGGAAATTACTTTTGGAGATATTAACGGATGAATGGCATTCAACTGTGTGAGGTTCTTCTATCTGTTATTTTAAAGGAGGTGTTAGCTGATTTAATTTGAACGGGTTAACATCTCCCCTTTCAAATTGCAGACAGAGGAACGCCACACAAACGCATTGAATGTTCATAAACTAATATCGACAGCGGTCGTTTCTAACTTCAAACCTAAATAGTCACTGAAATTCATTACTGACAGCCGCCATAAGAAAATCATTCTCTTGATAGGTTGTAAACCCCTAATTATAAAATGTAATTTGTGACTTGAAGTAAGTTATGAAGTTATGGTTGTCAAACCTGCAATATCTCTTTAATTCAGCCCTACCCATTTTGTACTGTAAAATGATTAAATTCCTTATCATGCATGCATTCGCTCTGCCACATATTTGCTTTGCACTGTTTTTGTGGAAAGAAAAGAGAATTTGGAGCAGAGTATTTTTCTTTCCCTGTACCCTGGGGGATGGGAGCAGATAGGCAGCAAACGATGCACCATTTTGCAATGATATTGTCATCTGCAGAATGTAAATGTCAATGATACTGCTGGGATTATTACAAAGGGGCAGAAATTGGCTCTGGGAAAGGTTTTGTATGACATATTGTAGATGGTTTTGAAATTGGGCTCTATAGACCATCAAAGAAAGATGCCGCAGCTTTAACCCTTGCACTGATACTCATGTACATCACGGAGTTTCAAAGAAATGCCTCTTGGACTGTGCAGGCGTATGAAACAATTTGTGCTGCTGTTTGCTTTTGTGTGATAACTATGCACCAGACAGCACTCACATTGTTAGTTAACATGCGGCCAAAGTAAAATCTAAATCATAATGCTGCAAATCGAGAGCATAGATACTTATCCAAGATCATCTAAGTGCAAAAAGCACACCACCCATCCAGTAACCTATTATTCCAGATTATCTTTTTGTTACTAATGATTTTATTGTTTAAAAAGTGTGTTTTTCATTCACTGTTAACCATGTAATGTTGACAGGCATTGTGCAGGCAAAAAATTTGCATGAGCTTATGTGATTTTGTTGAATGACCCTTGGCCTGTATGGTAGTTGAGCTTCTATTGGGCATGCTATGACCTCTGCTGTTATGTGGTAAATATCTCTTGTCACATCCACATGGCATTTCATGAATACCGAATGTGTGAAAAATGAACAACATTCCATACGTTCTCAGCAGTGGGGAGATGCCGATAATTTGAATCGAGGCACAGTTTCACAGGTATCACATACATAGGGTCATTCTGCAGGGGGAGCCGGTGTGGTGGGGGGGGGGGGGGGCTGCGGTTGGGGGGCACATTAACCTAAAGAGCTGAATTAGAAAGTGGAATGGATTCCACTTGTCTGGGAGTATTAAACCAACAATGCTGATAATGAGGCCTAAAATGGCACACGGCAACTTTTGATCTTTGAGATATTTTGGCCATAAATACATCTATTTATATTTACAAATAAGAGCACTGTCATTCTCCTTAAGTTTCAGTGGATAAATGCACTAACACAATGTGGTAGTTAGCCACACAGATCAGAATAGTCCGATATTCTCTCCCAGTTCTGTCCCGAGTTGGCAGATCTGAGTGAGCAGCAGTGAGGCACACCACTTTGCCTCCAAGGTCCTGGGCTGCGGAAGGGAAAATCCCCCGGGACGCTCTCACCTGCTGGCTCTCTGGTGACCCCTACTGGAAAGTGCACCCGTGCGGACGTTGAATGAGGACAGAAGCCAACTCAGCTGTGATGCCCTGATTGATAAATACCTGCCAGCACTCATTGTCTGGGTCGACACATGAAGGATGGTTACTTTAGCAAGGTAATGTAGAGCTGCTGGTGCCCACAGAATGGAACCCCAGCAAGGGTCAGTGCTTTTAGGTATGGCGAGGAGGACATTGTGCAGAGGAGGGCAATATAATATAGACAGTCAGTTTTGCTCTTATCTTAAATTTATGACTTTTAACATCATTGAAAGATATATTTCTCAATAGTTTCTTTTTTACATATAACTATTGCAGAGCAATTGCATGACAGCATGCACATACATTACACATTGTTTCTTTTTATTGCTTCCATGGTCATTCACATTGCAGTTTTTTGCTGTTTTTTTACCCTTATTTTGTGCTTGATGCATTTTGCCTGAGTTCCAGCTGCCTCTTCATCTCCATATTTTTGTCTTGCAGTCCTGTTACTCTGATCAACTTCTGGCCAGTAGATTATGAGTGAGTACTTCTGCTGATGTACACATCTGCATTTTGCTTTATTTATTTTTCTTTTATAAAGAAAAAAAATATATATGATTGCAACCAGTGTTCTTTATGTTCCAACTCCCAAGGATGCCTTTTGCTTGACTTTACTTTGGTATAAAAAGTTGTATTGTGAACATGATTGGGCTAATTTCTGAAACTTTTCAAAAGGTAAAATGTCACAAATGTCAACTTTTATCTTATCTTTAATATAATAAAACTGTAATATAAACTGCTTAAAATAATTTCCATCCTGAGGACTGGGTGGTGCATTAGATTAAATGCTTTCACCTCAGACTTTGGTTCAACTCCAGTTGGAAATGATGGTGTCTACGTCTCTTCTGTCTGCCAGTTGTAGGTATTTCACATGAAATGACTTTAGACCACCTCAATCCAGTTCCTCGGGGCACAGCCACACAACTCAAAATTGCCCTTAATTCAGCACTAATTGGCACTAAATTGGGAATTTTAGTCAGAGAGGCCGCTGGATGAGTTGTGTGAAGAAGGAAAATAAAATCATAAAGGTGCAATATTTTGTACTCTTCTTAGGTCAGGGGTAGAAATTTGTCTTGGATGGTTGGCAGTGCAAAATGGCCGCCTGTTAGGCTCCCTGTCTGATATTCAGATCCATCGAAGTGGATGAAACGAAATATCGTCTGATGCGACGCCACCCATTTTGCGCTGCTGATCAATATTTGTTCGTACAAAAAAGAGGGATCTTTGCTTAGTGATTCACACTGACTGTGGGTGTCAGAAATAGGCAAGTATCCTACACTGCCATCACTAGCATCCCTGGAAATTCAGCAGAAACTCCCTTTTACGCACACAAATACGATTTCACCCGAAGTTATGGCTGCAAATCAAGAGAAGCCCCATAGAAAGTTCCCAGCGATAGTTTGCGACTGCACGAGTTTTATCTCCTGGTTAGATGTGGGAAGTGAAATATTGATGACCTTATGCATATTTAACATTAATTATCCCCCAAATGGAGGGGATCCTTCTTCCTTCATCAGATGAATAGTGGAAATGGATGGATAACTGAGAGTCCCCAAAGTATAGTCTTATAGTATAGCAATACACTAAGCACGTGAATGAAGATAAATATGATACATAATAAAATAAATTGTGCAATGACTGTTTCTTGAAAGGCTTTCTTCTGCTGGAGAATAGAGATGATAGAGAACAGGAGTACAGATAATGGAGCTTTCAGTGTACCCGAAAATTGTTATTTATGGCCTCAAATTTCCTAAACCTTAACTTGAATAATCAGTGTCTCAGCTTCCCGGGATGAGCTCTGACTGGATGGCAGCTCTTCCATGTTTGTCCCTGCACAGGCCCACACACACAATTGCATATATTCAGCACATCATATATAGAATCACAGAATAAATGCAGCACAGAAGACCCATCGAGTTTGCGTCAGCTCTTTCGAAGAGCAATCCATTTAGTCCGACTCCCCTGCTCTTTCCCTAGAGCCCTGCAATGTATTTCTCCTTCAAGTATTTATCGAATTCCCCTTTGAAGGTTATTGTTGAATCTGTTCCACCACCCTATCAGGAAGTGCATTCCAAATGCTAACCACTTGTGTGAAAACATTTTTCCCTTATGTTGTCTACTGTGTCCAATTCTGGGCACCACACTTTAGGAAGGATGTCAAGGAGTTAGAGAGGGTGATTTACTAGAATGTTACCAGGGATGCAGGACTTCAGTTACATGGAGAGACTCGAGAAGCTGGGGTTGTTCTCCTTAGAGCAGAGAAGGTTAAGGAGAGATTTAATAGAGGTGTTCAAAATCATGAACGGTTTTGACAGAATAAATAAAGAGAAACTGTTTCTAGTGGCAGAAGGGGTCAGTAACCAGAGGACACAGATTTAAGGTAATTTTCAAAAGAGCCAGAGGCGAGATAAGGAGAATTTTGTTTAACATAGAGAGTTGTTATGATGTGGAATGCCTGAAAGGATGGTGGAAACAGATTCAATAATAACTTTCAAAAGGGAATTGGATAAATACTTGAAGGGGAAAAAGTTACATGGCTATGGGGAAAGGACAGGGGAGTGGGACTAATTGGATAGCTCTTTCAAAGAGCTGACACAGGAATAGAAACATAGAAACATAAAAAATAGGTGCAGGAGTAGGCCATTCGGCCCTTCGAGCCTGCACCAACATTCAGTAAGATTATGGCTGATCATTCACCTCAGTACCCCTTTCCTGCTTTCTCTCCATACCCCTTGATCCCTTTGGCCGTAAGGGCTGAGGTGGCTCCCTCTTGAATATATCCAATTATGGGCTGAATGGCCTCCTTCTGTGCTGTATTATTCTATGATTGTGATTATGCCACCAACAGCATGCCAATTATGTTACAATATTTTGTAAAAGAATAATTGAATATTTTTAGGCAGAGCAGCCCTCCTTACTCTGCCTGGGTAGATTGAGCAGACTACAGCAGTCTGTGCATGCCCACCTGATTGCATTTTCTAGACAGCCCCTGGTAATAAACTCTCAATTGTGTTATTTACTCAGGCTGATCGAGACAGAGAGAGAGAGCTGGGAATAAATAGATTAGAAGTATACTAAAATTATTTTTTAAATAATTAACAGTAACTTCTCCAGAGAGTTAATAGTGTGGTATGCTTTAATTTTAAAGAATTCCATTTAAATATGTACAGTTATCATCTTTTTATAACTCCAAACTGCCTGTCTCAAACTATTAATTCCAATCTCTGAAGTAGAATGTTAAATGATTGTATGTTTGAACCTGTGAACTGTTGGAAATGGACTTTTCCTTTGGTATCAGCAGCACTCCAGTTAAAATCCCTTGACATTTATCAGTTATTTATAGTGATAGAAATGTTTCTATTGCCTGTGTACTGTTGGCAATAGGTTTTCTTCAATCAAACGTGCTTGGATGTACAGTTTAGCACCATTTGATGCGCATGAAGGGAATCGAGTTTTGCTGTATTATTTTACGTGGTTTTCAGAAACACCAGCAACAGACATGCACATTAAAAAACATTAAAAGCAGAGCATGATAAATGTAGAAAATTACCCGTGGCAAAGTTTATATTTAATTTAAATATACTAGGAATAGAGTGAATTATATGGTTTTTCATATTCACTATAGCATACTTGCCCCAGATCTTGCCCATTTGGGGCAATGCAACAGAGCTAAATAAGTATAAGTCACTGTACTTACCTATCACAGTTAAATAGACCATGCAGAGATGGGCATCACAATGGAATTGGTGTCTAGTCATCATTTACGAGATTGTAGCCATAGGAAGCTTCATCTAGTGTTACAAAATGCTCAGATAATTATATGCAAATGGCGTTGGTAAATTGGTGATAAATCTGGCACTCTTTCACTTTAATGTTTTGTCCATTGTTACACCTGTAAGCAACAGGCCTTTTTCTCAATTGCAGACCTGCCTCATCCCCTCAGTTGTCACATGATGATACCCATTCACGAATTGAACATTATGCTAGCAGGTAAGAGACAAAATTATGTATCGTTCATGGAGCTCAATTTAATAGTAGTCCATTTCAACAAAGATAGTTTAATGTTAATTTTCAGCTCTTTTTGTGATGCTTTTGCATGTAGATCTTTTAGTAAAAAATAACAACTTTAATTGATCATTTCCAATCTAGGTTGTTATATGAAAAAGCATTCAGTTAACCTTTAGTATAATAATTATTAGGTTTGTAGCTGGTGCCGTGCAAAAGCTGAGTGTAACTTACTTTTTTGTTTGAAGCTTGACTGCCATTTTCACATTTAAGTGCTTTTTATGGAATTTACTGCTCGGGTGATCATTGCAACATAGATAGAAAAAGCGTTTCTCAGAAGCTGCAGCATTGCTTAGTTAACTAATGCCGCCTTCCAAGTTCACTGCAAGTTCTGTGACACTTATATTCAATAAAGTGCAAAAAGGATGTTATTTTAAATTATCCCAGCAACTGTTTCCAACCTCAGAAGCCACGCTGAAGGATTTTGATGTTTGAGCATGTATTCTCATACAGATAGCCCTCTGTTGTCATGGCATTATAGACTGAAGCACCTTGGGATGTTTTTACATTAAAGAGGCGATATAAATGCCTCTTGTTGGACATAGGAACAGGAGTATGCCATTCAGCCATTTGAGCCTGCTCTGCCATTCAATTTGCTCATGGCTGATTTCCACCTCAACTCCATTTACCTGCCTTAGCTCAATATCTCTTGATAACTTGAGTAAATTTATATATAAAAACTGTAATGCCACTGGGAGACAATCACCTCCATGCTGGCAGTGCCTTTTGTCAAATCACTCCTGCTTAGTAGTGTACAGAAGGAAGTCTTGCAGAGATACTGCAACTTGGAGACAGATGCTTGCAAAGGAGTTGATCTTTATACAGTAGACTCAGTGGATTCTTTTATTCTGGGTCCATTTTATAAATGCATAGCTTGAAGCATTGACTGTCGAACTGGTACCCAAATACGGGTTTGTACTTGGTTGTTGCAAACTATCAGCTAATAGACAATACGTAACACTCCAAGAGCTATTGTGCGCAATGCATAGGTATACCAATGTCATTATAGTATCATCATCATCATCATCATGGGCAGTCCCTCGGAATCGAGGAAGACTTGCTTCCACTCCTGAAGTGAGTTCTTTGCTGGCTGAATGGTGCCATTGTAAAGTCATACATGATCATCGGCAGTCCCGCAAATGAGGATGACTTGCTTCCACATAAGTTCACAGATGTTTCAATGATAGTAAATGGTCTGGCAATGTCATGACAAAAACTTGCTAATGATCCTATTGCTTGAAATGTGAGTAGTGAGTTTAAACAGCTGAATCTGAGCTGTGCAGTAGCACTATGCCAACACTATGTGGTACTCACCAAGGATGGATGCTGGCCACCCACATTGAGTGGGGAGGCACCAAGTAGATGCTGCAGCATTTCTCAGAAGGGGAGAGAAAGTAGGAGGGGCAGACAAGGCTGACCACAGGAGGCACTGATGGGGTATTGGAAATGGATTGTTATGCCTGCCAACTCTCTGCTGTGGCCAAAAAGTCAACCAGATTAAGAAAAAACAGAAAACTTGAAAAGTGGGGAGACGTACTTCAATACATCCCATAAAAATGAACACTGACTCCAGACTTTCAGGCCTCTAGCAGTTTCCCATTACATGGGAAGAATTTATTTAAAACATTGGTTAAAAGAATCAAATTAATGCCTGTAAGACAAGGCGAGCTCGAACCATAATCATAGGTTTAAGTATAAGTAGCCACTTAAGAATATCATGTTTCTGATGAATAGCAATATTTTGAAATGTGTTTATTCATCCTACCTTGAAGCGACATGTCAGAAGCTGCACAATGTTATTGTGAACTGATATCACAACAAAGAGTATTTGGAAAGAAACATGCACTCTCAGGCAGCACCTGTTTTTTCAGCAGAATGCTATGTTGTCACTACATAAGAATACTGATTTTCGGAGTGGAAAGAGTGAGATAGATAAAATATAGCACGGTTCAACCTTTTACAATGTTGATTATTACTATTGTAAGGAGCTAATACAATGTGTGGGATTAAGAAACTATATCTGTTGTGAAAAAAATGCTATCAAATTAACTAATAATTATTATAAAAGAAGTTACTAGCTTTGGTTTCCGGAAGTTGCTTTTTTTTGGGTTGACTATAAAAGAAAGTAGACACACCTATTTCTGAGTAGAGGGAGTGCTAAGTGCAGGCTGTAGCATTTCCTGGCATGTTGGGGTGGGGCATGGGAAATCTGACAATTACCTCTGCCTCCCGGCTTGTTGGCCAGACAGCATTGATAGGATCCGGGAGTAGGCAACCATCTGGCTTATTTGCAACAGGGGTATAAGTCTAGGTGAACTGAAGAACAAGAATAACATCTTAACTTTGAGGAAACATCATTGAATCATATGGCACAGAAGGAAGCCATTCGATCCATAATGCTGAGCCAGCTCTTTGAAAGAGCAATGCATTTAGTCCCACTGTCCTGCTCTTTCCGCATAGCTCTGCAAATTTTTCCTTTTCAAGTATATATCTAATTCCCTTTTGAAATCATCAATACAAAGATAAAGGATCCAAAAATCTACCAGGCTTCTATCAGTTTCCCATCTTCTGTCAGTTTCCCATCGTAACTCCGACGGGCGAGACTGGTGGAAGTCATTAGAAAACACAGAGGTCTGGTTGTGCTTGTTCTGTACCATTTCTGTAGTTTCCTGGTGCACCCAGTAAGATGTGGAACCTGCGCCCTCCTTATAAGCTGCACGTCATCGGGAAGATGGAGCCAGGGGTGGGGATCCCCATATCCCTGGCTCACATGGTACACAGCATAGTACCATCAGTCGATACGCCGTGAAATGAGGCTCACCTCCAGTTGGGCAGAATTTAGACCTCACTGGAGTCTTTAGGTGGGGAGTCTAGGCCAGGGAAGCAGAATAAAGGTTATCTTTTAACTGCCTTCTTACATAGGGCCCAAGGGGGAATTGGGCGGGGGACCTGGTAATCCCCGACTAATGGAAGGTCGGTGCCAGGTTTACCATCTGTGTGGGGAAGGCTTGCACCGGAGATCAACTTGTAGTGCACAGGGTGCCTGTCTGTTCCCATTGACGCTTGCAAACTCGAGTGAGGTCAGCGCTTGAGGATACTGACATAATTGTATCCCGAGGACTCTTAGTCCCAAAAATTGAAAAAGTGCCGACTTGTTTTTGCTAAGCTGTATGAATTCATCGCAACCTTACAATTGCTGATTTTTGTATTGCAGGCTAGCAGAGATGGAAAACAGAAATGGATCTTATTTGAATGACAGCATCTCACCTAATGAAAGCATGTATGTATTAGATTGAAATTCAGTCCCAGTGTGTCTTTTTTGAGGGGGTGGGAATGCCATGTGAGAGTTTAATAATTTTAAACAAAACATTTATAAGTGAGATAACCAGAGTACACCACTTGGTTCCATGTGGATTTTGATCTCTAGATTTAATGATTCGTCCTTTGGAATTATTTTTTGGTATAGAATTATAGATTAAGCGAGCCACAATTGCTAGAACAAACAATTTGATCCTCCTGTAAATCGCGTATACCGGTCTAAAAATTGGATGGAGTTCCATTACGCTGAATCTCCGCCTATTTCTCATCTTAACTTCTTGCAGGTGCATGTAGCATTGTCCATATTTGAGTAGTCACGTGCAAATGAGGCAAAAATGACAGCATCACATCAAATTCTGTCATTTCTGCTTCACTTATGCTGTATTATCTTCTCACCCTAGTAAAATGAGCACTTAAGGCTACTCGGTATATGGCCAAAAGAGGCAGAGGACTTAAATAGCCCAATTATAGCATAAGTTCCAAGCTGATTTCTAACTAATTTTTTAGGCCTTTTTTCCAACTGTTACCAACTACTTTGACTTCTGCTTTTGTGCTATTTGCTGTTGGGTAGTCATTCGCCCCTCCCTTCCCCTCACCCCCGCATCCACCCTGCTCACCCCTCCACTACACAATTCAAATGGTTCTCACATTGAGTATTCTTCTGTACTTTTGCTGTTTGGAAGAAAAAGAGGGAAAGCAACAGAGAGATAGCAAGCTGGCCAGGCAGCCATAGAGATACCTGGCACCTGTCCTCCCAGTCGCTCCATACCAGAATATACAGGCAAAGACGTGCATACCTACAGTTGTTAGTGATGCAGTGACTGTGCAGGCTTCACATCATAAAGGAGGCTGTCACTCAGTTATATTACATGCTACATATGGGAGCTAAAGCCCACCTCCACCATAGGCAACACATTGCCAGTGGATGTTAAGGTCGTGGCCATCCTTAACCTTTATGCAGCGGAGTCATTCTGCCTCTGGGGACATAGATAATGTTATCCAATCAGGTGTGTACAGGTGCCTTAAGCAAGTCTTAGATACATTGTTTGCTAGAGCAAGCATTGTGCTCCTCCCAATGGACAATCTATAGTAGCATGACACGACTGTATAATTATGCAGAGTGCCAGGATTCCCAAAGGCCCAGGGAGTCATAGATTGCCCCCTCGAGGCCATTTGTGCTCCCTTGCTCCATGCCTGTTGAGGAGAAATCTCTCTTTCTCCCTCGCGGATCCACTGAAATAATGGATCGACACTCTCGATGTGTGACAGACTCAAAGAGATAGGTTTGAAATGATTTTATTCTGGCATGCAGGGGAAGGTCTGTTCTTAGTTGCCCAAGACAGTTTCTTCAAAAATCCAAAGGTCTCACCGGCCTTTATACAGATTTTAATGGGCTGGTCTATGACAGATCTTTTGAAGTGACAGTGATTTAACTGCCACAAATAACACAGAAGTAAGGCAGTGACAAATTTGTTACAGCATAGGAAACATTTAGATCACAAAGCACAGAAACATTTGTTAACATGAAAGACGGGAATTTTAGTTAACATGAAAGACAGGAATTTAGTTCAGTTAAGCATTGTTTTAACCCTTATCAGACTGTCTGCTGTGTAAGCTGATCCCTTCATCTTCCCGAGCATTTGGCACTCCTCTTGGCTTTTTTGAATGTGTTATCTCTGCCTCTGGGAATGTGATTGTTTCTACAGGTTTGCCTTTATGGGCTTTCTCAGCCTGCTCCACATTCTTTAAAAGTTAAACACATAAACTGTTCTATGTATTCCTTCAAAATCTAAGATTCGTTTTCCTATCATATATTTTACATACAACCTGTCGCTAATTCCTTAACCTACTACAATGCCTTTCCTACACCAACAGGAAAGGATTCTATTCTCTCAATGTAAAGCTTGTTAGCGGACAACAACCCTGCATCATGCAGGTGAATGCTTGCTTTCCTGGTCATTGCTGAGATGCTTTCACTTCAAGATAGCCCACCATTTTAATTACATTTTAAGATAGTTCACTTTTTAACCCAGAAAGGCAAGTCTCCGGATAGCTTTTGGAAAATCAAGGTATGAATCTGTGCAGTTTCCTAAGACATGAGCTGAACAGTTGCATCATGAGGTCAATTAATACACTGCAATATACTCCTGCCGACTCTGAGAATTGTGGCTGTATGGTACTTGCAGCACCACTTTACCTTACAAAGAGGCTTCATCGAGTGATTGAGAGAAGGAAGACACCTATGGGTAACAAGGGGATCAGCAAGAGGAGCAGCAGCTGCTTGAAGAGGTTGTGGAGGATAACCCCTTCCAAACTGCAAGAGACATTTATGCCACTCTCAAACAGGAGACTGTCTGTTGGCCATTATATCTGGCTAGGGGATTAAAAGTGGTGCTTACATCTTCGCTCCACTATTTACCCTCATCTACAGACCTTTCTCTGTATTCAAGAACTCACAAAGCTCTCAGTCAGGTCAGCACAGGAAAGCAACTTCCACACCTTTCCAAGAACAGCATCTGCATGCATAATAACCACAGTGCAACCATAAGTTCAATGTAAAACCATATTGTGTGTGTGCCAAATGATTCTTATCACAGAGCTTCTCCTTATTTCCAGTATATGAAGGAGGAATTCTTAAAGCTAGCCTTGTGCTTCTTCTACTGACTCCACGTGTCATGACTGGCTGCTGTGTTGCTACAGAAGCCTCCTAGGATCACACTGGTCTGCATCTCCTGATATTAAGTCCTGCTGCAGGCTCCAGTTCTTGTGTTGCTGCATGGCCAACCTAGCTCTGCTTCCTTTCTGCCACACGTGCAGGCAACAACAACTAGTATTTATATAGCGCCTTTAACGTAGTAAAACGTCCCGTTGCTGGTGATTTTCTGGCTACGATTAGATAGATAAGGATGGAACCAGGTGAGTGCAGACATCTGAAAGAGCAGGGGGGAGGGCGCACATACTGATTCCTGACATACTGCAGCACCATCATCCATGGCCAATCTGGCCACACCACTAGTACTGAGCACTAGATCAGCTTAGTCGCTAATCTGCGAGAAATAAAACCGAACAATAACATTGTGATTAGTGAAGCTCTGACTCATGGTTTGTCGATAACTGGTTGCTAAGCCTGTCAAAGCTGGTAGGGACTACCCTCCCCAATTTGGCCCCCCAGGCCTCTGTCGCACCAGTTTGAGCACCCACAGCAGAAGCACACCGCCACCTCCCCCCGCCCCCCCCCCACGCCCCCTGCCTCCCGCTCTCCCTTTAATCCTTTGACATAGGGTCTCCATTGTAGATATCCTTGGAGCTGCCCCACACTCGGTGATGCACTACAGTGTTGTGAAGCTATCTTTCAATGTTTTGCTGCAAATGGACTCCTCCGGCTGAGCTGCCATCAGCAGCACCCTATCTGATAATGCTCCCAGTGTCTACACCAATGCTTGATGCTCTGAAAGCACTGTTCTTTTACAAGCAGGACACACAGCTTCTAGATCCCAAGGCTTATCACCTAAGAGGTGATGCATTCAGACCCTCCAGTCAGCAACATCTTTCCCCTCATGGGCCACGAGGTGCTGCTCTTGATTATTCATGCTCTGTGTGTGACCCAGTGCACTCCTGTTCTGCTTGCTCTTGAACTCCCCTGGGTGATATCCCAAAGCTGGTGCTCGTGGGTGGTATTGTGTGCTGTTATATGCTGACAAGACTAGATGCAGTGGGACAAAAGCAAAATATTGCGGATGCCGGAATCTGAAATAAAAACAGAAAATACTGGAAATATCATCGGGTCAGGCAGGATCTGTGGAGAGAAAAGCAGACTTAATGTTTCAGATCGACGGCCCTTCGTCAGACTGGTGAGTTTTCGAAAAGAGCACATTCTTAAGCACTTCAGCCTTTCAGTGCTTAAGAATGTGCTCTTTTTGAACACTCACCAGTTCTGACGAAGGGTCATCGACCTGAAACGTTAACTCTGCTTTCCTCTCCACAGATGTTGCCTGACCCGATGATATTTGCAGATACAGTGGGACTTCTTCTGGCATGTGTAAAAGAAAAAAAGAACTTGCACCTCAGGACATCTCAAAGCCAATGAACTATTTTTGAATTGTTGTAAGAAGGGAAATGCAGCAATCAATTTGCATGCAGCCATGTCCCATAACTATTGACCACAACATCAGGAGAACTCCCCGACTCTGCTTCGAACCATGGGATCTTTTACACCCATGTGAGAGGACAGATAGAGCCTTGGTTTAATGGTTTATCTGAATGATGGCAGCTCTGAAAGTGTCACACCTTCTCAGGACTGCACTGATGTGCTTGAACCCGCAACCTTCTGATTTTGGGGTAAAATTGGGGCTTTTATCTCTAGCTGGCATGGTGCAATATTTTGTGAAATAATCAAACAAAATTATTACCATACAAATGACCTTAAAGTACAATGTATTAGTTTTCACACATTCAATTCTTGTAAATCTTCTTGCACAATAACATTACAGCATCGCATTGTCATGAATCACTCGGTGTAAATCATATTGCTATATTCTATGATTGAATTCTGGGACTCTGCTATCCGTTGGTAACAAAACCAATATGTCTGCTGCAGATATTATTTAATAGAGGAATAATTTTTCAGATCAGTGCATATTACAAAGAATGACGCAGGAAAGGTAGCCTTTCAGGGCAGTATTGCATGTCAAAGTTCAGATGATGGTGCTGATTCATTCCAGTTTTGCTCTCACAGTTTATGATACCATCTAAACTCTTTGATATGTAGTTATCATGTTAACTACTTCAAACTCATGGGAGTCATACCGGACACACAAGATGGCTGTGGTTGTTGGATCCCAACCATCTTCAGCTGCATCATCATTGATCTTCTGTCCATCATAAAGCCAGGAGTAGGGCTGTTCACGAGGATTCGCTCAACTCCAGTCACAATACTCAATGTGGCCTACAGCAAGATCTGGACATCATGTAGGCTTGGGCTGACAAGTGGTAGGTAACTTTCATGGTACATAAGTGCCAGATAATGACCATCTTTAACAATAGAAAGCTTAGTCATCTCCCGTTGACTTTAAATGACACCATCATAACTGAATCTTCCAACATCAAGACCTTGGGTGTCACCACTGGCCAGAAGCTTGACTAGACCAGCCATATCAACACCATGAGGAAGGCTGATAGTTTGCAATGGCTAGCTCACCTTCTGACCCCTCAAAGCTTCTCCACCATCATGGATGCAGCTAACACTCAAGAAGTTCAGCACCATCCAGGACAGAAAAGTTTGCTTGGTTGGCACCTCTGTCACTGAACTCAATATCCTCTCAATCCATCATTGGTGAAGTAGCTACATAATAGCAACTCACAAAGCTTACATCAACAGCACCTCCCAACCCCACAACCTCGACCGCTCAGAAGGACAGGAGCAGCAAGGTCATGTGAGCACCAACAAGTCCACGTTGAACCTCGAAGTGACACACCATCCTGACTTGAACAAATGCTGCTGTTAATTAATTGTCAGTGGGATTGTCCAGGAATTCCCTATCTACCATCATGGGAGCGTGATTCAGCACAAGAATTACCGCTGTTCAAGGTGAAGATTGACCACCACCTTCTCAAGGCAATAGGGGTGGCAATTAAAGTGCATCCTCGTCAGCATCACCCAAGTAGGGAAGGAAATGAAGAAACAACTAGACAGATGCACTTTTTATACTTATATTTGTATTGTACAATATGAGGGCCTGGAAATTAGACTGTGCAGCTTGAAATATTTGCCTTTGTCCTCCTCGATTTCTCCCACATTAAAGAAGTTTGTTTTATGTACAAAAACAAGGCTGGATAAAACGTTAAATTAGGTTGCATTTTTGAGGTTGAAAATAATAGGCGTTAGTTGACATAAAGACCAATTATTAGGAATTGTTGAAACTCACTAATTGACTCTCCCAACAACAGGAATTTAAGTAATAAAGCTTTTCACAAACCAAAGTTAAATGTCATTTATTTTAGCTACACACACTCTATAATGAATTAGTGAGGATTATAGCACAGGCAAGTCTCTTTAACTCAGTGTTCAGATCTGAGGCTCTTCACAGATCGAGCTCTCTCCCAAAAAGTACAAGTATCATTTTTCATGTCTCATTCTGTTCGTGATTCTTCCTGTTTTTCACCTCCTGCCTGAAGATGTGATCCCTTGCTGAGGTTCCGGTTCCACAGGGGCTGGCCACCCTCCGGTGCTTGCCCATATGACCATTCTTCAAGTGTGAACCTAGACAATGTGTTAGTAGGCCAACTATAGGAGGATAACAACTGAGCCCAGCGCTGTCCTGCCATAATATCCATCTTCTTCTTCTTCTTAGGTGGTCCCTCGTATCGAGCATGACTTGCTTCCGCACCACAAAGGGATGAGTTCACAGGTGTTGCAATGAGGGACCTGATATTCCAGGTCCTGAACTGCATGTTGACGGGTGGAAGATGCCTGTGCATGGATTTTTTATATGTGTGGTGGCCATTGCACACCAGCCATCACTCAGGCTTGACAGAGCTAGGTCTTGGTCCAATGGCAAGGATTAACCAAGATGATTGGAGACCTGATCTGCTGCACAGACCTAGTGTGCACACATATTGCAGTGTGGGCTGGTCCATGCTGCCCCAGGGCCTCTGCCTTTGCTGGACCCCGAACTCACGCCTCTCCTGGGCTCCGATCGTGACACTCCACGATCACTCGTTGCTCCTGCGCCTCGACCTCGCCACTCATCACGGGGCCATAAAAGGAGCGGCGAGCGGCCCTGGGTGCAGCATGAGTTGGTGCAGGAGGGCGACGGCAGTGAAGAGGGCAACTGGATTGGATGTCACCATAATCCAGGTCATGATATCCATATGTGTGAGATGACACCATATGTGTGCGATGACAGTAGTGATTGCAAAACAGCAATCGCAAGCAGAAACCATGGCTGATTTTCCCAACCTGGGGACACCGAGGTGTCTATAATGCTGCTCCAACTCAGCATAAACTTGTCTGTATGGCTTAACTATTCACTGTTTAAACTGTGAGAGTCACTGGGAGACCCTTATATGGTATTCTTATTCTGGAACTGTTGTGCAGACTTTGTCAGTCGTGGTGTAGATTTGGCTTGAAAATGTAAGTATTGTATGGAGATATAAATAAGACTCCATTTTGGCTTCTCTGCCAAGAGCTGCAAAATAGGTGGACCAGAATCTGATGCACGTTATCACAAATCATGCTGACTAATTACTGTACCAGCCCAACTGAAGTAGACTTGGGCAGTTACTTTGATATCCTCTGAAACTTGTGCCACTGCACACATGCAGGAACCTGCATAAGACACATGTCACTGAACATACTCACAACAATGCTACTTCTCAGACCTGCACTTTCTTTCACTGAGAGCGCAGGAGTGGCAGATCTGTCCTATTATTTAACATGCCTCATTTACGTTAGTCCTTGTTGTGTTGGTGACAGAATCGACAGCCTTGTATACATATGCTTAATCAAACAGCGGAGGGGGGGGGGGGCGGGGCGGAGAAGAACCGCAGTGAGCAACACATCTGCTACCCTCAGGTTTCCATGTTGTTTGTAGATGGGCTGAGCAGACTATACATATATTCGCATCTCTCTATTGCCTTAATCTGGCAGTACTCGCTTGCCTGCCTGCCTCTGATTGCAGCAGAACCAGAGACTGGGTGAATAGAGGCAGGACCAACTGGATTAGGGAACCAATTTCCTGATTCCTCAATATCAAGAATTAAAAATATTGCCCTTGAGAATAGGGGGGAACAATAGTTATATTTACATTAATTAAAGAATCTTATAACTACTTTAGTTAAATTCTTCCAAAATGTTGTCCATGCTGATCTCCTTAGCATCATGTGCCTTGGTGGGTCAATCTAAATATTGAGCTGACAAAATAATCGCCCTTCCAAAGAATATAAGGCAACACTGGTGTTGATATTGCATTACTAACGCAGTTTGCTCATACACTTTATACATAACTAGAGCTCTGTTTACAGAAAGATTGGAATTAGAATTCAGTTTGGATGGACTATGTTCCAAATCCAGCCGCAATGGAACAGTGTGGATGATATCGGGAGCAGTGATTGTCTCTGAAGCTTATGCAGGAAAGAGATGATAGAATTCTCAAAACATGCTATACAGTACCTGGTGCATCCTGGTGATGAATACGACCAAGTATATTAAATACACTGTGCTGTTGTTGAGCCAAGGAGATTCGCTCCTCCTTAACATCCCTACTGAGATTATGGATTACCCAGACTGAATTTACAGACAAGTTACACACCAGTCACTTTCACTCCCTAATAAAACTGTACTTTATATCCTATAAAAGGGCACTGTGTACTCGAGTGAGTTTGCTTCTTTCTCATGAAGGGATTGCATGCTTGCATTTAATGGCAGAATGTTGTACAGGGCCAGTGTACTCCCCGTGTGACTTTAACCCAAGAGTATATTGCGTTCTTCTCAACTGGTTACAGTTTACAAGAGACAGAAAATACTGTACATGAAGCTTAAGTAATTCAGATCAAGACTAATCTGCATTAAATGATAACCTGTCTGATAGGCCAGTAAGTGAGCAACAGAAGTTTATTTAGGAGCTTTAATTTGTCACAAACATACAAAGCAATAAAATGTTGCATTGATTAATTGTCAGGGCCTAAGCCAAAGTACAGGAGTTGTTAATTGCTGTTGATTAATAGACTGTCTCACTTTATCAGGTGGTTCTGTCATAAGCTTGAGGCTGGGGGCCCGAAATTCGGTACCGCTGGAAAACTGGTGCTCCCCCCACCTTTTTGTGGCCATGAGTGCCAAAATTTTTTTGTGGCTGGGCCACCCCATAGTCAGCTCCAAAAGTGAGCAAATGGATTCCAGCACTAATGAACCCATCCAAGGTGGATTTTTCAGCGGTGTGGCTGTCTTAATTTGAGCGTTATCACCACTGAGAAATTCAGCATGCAGGTAAGGGTTTCTAACCAGCCGACTACTCAAAAAGGCCAGGGTTTGCAGCAAGGGCCTGAGGGGGGAAGGAATTTGGAAGGATGGCTGGAGTAAGAGGTGCAAGGAGAGCCAACAGGTTCACTGATCTGGAGCTGGAGACACCGATGGACGGTGTGGAGGACAGAAGAAGAATACTGTTTCCTGTCGTGGGGAGACCTGGCAGACCGCCAGTACATAATGCATGGAGGGAGATTGCAGGGGAGGTGTCGGGCACCTTCTTTTATGTGGGGACGCACCGTTCCAGGAGGGGGCTGGTCAGTCTGCACCCGGCCCTTCCAGAGTGGCGATGGTTGACGCCTCCTAGCTCTGGGGCGACGGGAATCCTCCTCCTCTTCCTCCTCCTCTTCCTCCTCCTCTTCCTCTTCCTCTTCCTCTTCCTCTTCCTCTTCCTCTTCCTGCTGTGCCTCCTCCTCCTCAGGTGGTACTGCTGGCTCGACCTCCAGCGGCTATTCTCTCATGATGGCCAGGTTGTGCAGCATGCAGCAGACCACGATGATGATGGAGACCCATTGAGGAGAGTACTGCAAGGTGCCACCAGAACGGTCCAGGCACCGGAACCCCTGCTTAAGGATGCCTATATGCACTGCTCGATGATGCACCTGGTGGCACAATGAGTGTCATTGTATGCATGCTCTGGCGCTGTCCTGGGGTTCCGCAGTGGAGTGAGCAGCCAAGTGGACAGGGGATATCCCTTGTCCCCAAGCAGCCAATCGCAATCCTGATTCGGGCCGGTGAAGACAGCGGGCACACTGGTCTGGCGCAGAATGAACGAATCATGGCTGCTAAAATAAATCAATTACATTGTCATACAACTGACAGAAGTGAGACACAAGTACCCTTTCCTTTAAACGTTAGTTTAAGCTACAATGTCCAGAAATGGAACGCAGTCTAACCATTGGGCAAAGGGGGAATTGTAACTAAAAGTTAGTGTGAAAGTAGTATTTTATGTGTGCTTCATAATTGAATTGGTTACAGTTTATAATCAAGAAATTTTTTTTTTATTAAGTGCCATCAGGCAGCACTTTTTAATTCTTTTCTTTGTTTTTCTGAGGATTGCAATGTTTTGTTATGCTTCACTTTATCAAGTGTGAACTCGAAGGGCTTTGAAAACATTGGCCGTAATTTCCCAGGGTAGTAGAGGGCGCGATCAGTGACGGGTCAGGTGGGAAAGTTGTTATTTTTGACAGCGAGTTGAGAACCCACTGTCATCCCGCCCCCAGGTGCTTCCCTCCCCCCCCCCCCCCCAGGGGTGTTTGTCATTGCGGAGCAGACCCGACTGCCAATTGAGACCATTATCAGATAGTTTACAGGCACTTAAGAGCCGTTTCCACTTACTTTTTAAATTTCCCTGCATGCCCACGGGATTCGCGTAGCTCGGGAATCAAGTCTGACAACCTGAGATGGGAGTTCTGGAGTCATTGCTCCAACTGATTATTTGACAGCATCAAATGTACAGTAAAAGCTCCCACCTGGCAGATGATCACTTTTCTCAGGCAGCAGCTGTTACTCAGTCCATTTGCAACACAGATTCTGCAGGCTGCAAGTCTTTCCAACAACGTCTCCATCCAGTGTCACCTCATTGGAAGAACTCTCTCACCATTGACTGAATGCTTCTGTCATCTGTACTTCACCTGACACCTGTTCCATCAACATGGGTGCCGTTTATACTGTCTCACATTGGTCCTCAGAATCAGACCACAAGGCGCACCAGGCACGCCAGCATCACCAGGCAAACTAGTAGCACCAACAACAACATCAATCTTCTCTGCAATCAACTGATCCTGCATCGGACAGAGGGCATCAGCACACGAGCACATTGCTGCCCAAAAGGCCAGGGCTGGCCTCATCATGGCCAGATTTACTTCACTTTACGCTGTACACCGATATGGCTGCTACATGAGGCGCCTGGCTGGCACCACCCCACACCACTACCATAAAGCGTCCCTACAAGGCCCAAGCCATTCCATTCACACTCATCACCATTGTGGAGGGTAGCGTTATATCTCACCATTCACTGCAACTCACTAAGCCACTTCCAAAGGTGCACACAAATCTGTCCAAGGCCGGAAAGTGTTGACAATAAAGGGGGAGAAATTCGATCGTGCCTCTGTTGCGGCGTTAGTCCAGGCGGAGCAGAAATTTTAGCACCTTGAAAACATTTGCATCTCCCGTCCAGAAATCCTTCAGAATCGGTCGAAGAGCTGACAGGGGGCGATAAATCAGCCATTGCACACCAGAGCTGGGGGGGCGATAATGAAAGTTTGGTCGCTACATTTTGCGGGCCCATTGCACATGCACGGAACTCCGAATCAGATCCCGGGAAAAGCTAAGCCTTAAAGGCGCGGCATAGTAATGCACCCATTAAAGTTTTCAAAATCATTTGTTTCAACCTGTACTGTTATGTCTGTCTGCTGCTGCAAACTCAGAGGCTCACACATCACGCTCTGTGTAAATGTTGCACTGACTGTGATCTTCAGGGGAAGCACTTCCTCATCCCTTTAAGTAGCCACCAGTTAACGACTCTGCAAGCCTGCACCGACTGTTTTTCCAGAGGTTGTTATTGGCGAGCACTCAATGAGGCGCATGCAGCGAATTTAGCGACTGGGGCACAAGTGTGCGCATTGCACCAGGAATACATTATGATCAGCGGCAGCCAGGTGCTAGTAGTTTGCGCCCTCGGTGAGCCTCGAATGAATTTTCCGTCGGGGCGCTATAAGCTGCACACCCGATCGATAACCGCTAATGCTCGCAGTAACTGAGGCTATGGACAACTGAAAATCCAGCCCAAAGGCTTTTATGTTTGGCACCACATTAACAGAAACTTTACATCAACATTGGATAAAGCATCCAAGTGACTACCTTTGTGTTGTGAGTTGGTATGATTACACTAGGATGAGGGGGAGTGTGAGGGTTGGCTAGTGAGATGGGGATGTGATAATGTAAATAGAGGGAGATGGGTGGAAGTGCAAGGTAAGTTTGTGTGATTAAGGATGTACAGCAGCAGGATTGGGAAGGCAAAGTAATGGGGAAGTGATGAGAGGCACAGCAGGATGAAGTTGAGTGTTGCTTTGTCCAAACGTTTCCTGATCTAATGAGATCATTGAAATGTTTGTGGCACCTCACCCAGGTCCTGACCACATCCCTACTTGTGCCCTCCTTTGCAATCTGCAGCCAGGTTGTCCTGGTCTTCTGGGGAGGTCTCTTCCACCCATCAGAAGGGAAGAAGACCTCTCTGCGTGCTCTGACTCCCTCCATAAGCATATGGAGGGAGTCATCGGAGATCCTGAGTGCAGCCCTCTGCCCCTGTGTAGTCATTGGCAGTGTTTGCAGCACTTTGTTAGATGAAACTTCAAATGTAATGTGGCCATGGTTCTTTGAATGACCCCGGCTGAAAACGCGTCATGAATGACGTCACCAGACCCGCTCCATCTCATTGGACCGGGTAATGCGCTGGGCGGGCTTAACTGGTCCCATTAAGATTTCATTTTTAACAACGGGATGGAGCCAGCAATGGGGTCATGACCCGTCACGGACACCATCCACACCAGGCCCGCCCAGGTAGGCAAAATTTCGGCCATTGTGAGGATGTGGTTTTTTTAAATGCAGTTTGATAAACAAGTCCCCACAATCGAACAATTAGCTTCTGACCTCATTCTACAGTGCGTAAAATCTCAACTTCAAACAAACTACAGCTGTATTTTGTCACTTTTATCAATGTAAAGACATGTTGGGCCAATAATGTAGTCCCCGCACAGCCACGATGGGGCCAGGGTTGTTTATGCGCTCCTTCGCTTGCACAGGTCTGAGCTGACTTCACCCAATAATGCCAAGTCAACTCATTAACATAATATCATGGTGCTCGTTTGCATAGCACATGACGCACTGGGAGTGTCAGGAACAGGTGGTGCAAACAGCAGGTCAAGGGCTGCTCACTCCAATTTGAGCACGGACGGCATTTTCAGAGAAGAGCAGGACATATACAGGAAGGGGTAGGCATGGGTGGGCATGGCAGGCAGGGGCTCAGTAACCAGCTGGGCAGAGGAATTTAAAAATGTATTTTTAGGGCCTCCCCTTTGGTGCCTGTTCCAATTGAGTGCTTCAGTTACATTATGGGTACACCCTATTATTTAAACTTTTCTCAGGGCATTCATGAACTGTAGGCAGGTTGTAACAAGGCTGCCCTGCTGCCCAGACCCCGTGGTGCACTAGGCACTTGGGGCTTATTTCAGGCCTCCACACCCGATAATGTGAGAGCCACACTGCTTTGACTGAAGCTCCATGTAGTCAACAAAGTGGAAAAATTAAGTCCATTTTCTTTCCATATTTTAGGATTCATTTAACTTGAAATACCTAAGACAGCCACACGGTTATTATTTCATGTTATTAATATATCATTTAAAAAAAAAATGAAGGCAAGATAATCAAATATTTTGTCTGTATTTGTTACTAACATGGAGGAGTTATTGGGCTAAGAATTCACCATGGGCAATAGTGCACCGGCAGCCTGTTTACACTCCGGCCGGTTTTATTTTCCTGTCACTGGAAATGCTGAAGCGGTATTGCCAGTTTTGTACCACCGCTCAAGTCAAACTTATACCCCACTGAGCCCAGCATTGTTGTGAAGCTCCATTACACTCCAAGACTCTGCTACAAGACCACTGACCTGAAGATGTCTCCTGCTGACAGGTTCAGTAACATCTCTAACCTCATACACCTGATGAAGTCAACAGACGTTCTTAAACAGATACACAAATAGAGTAAGGAGGAGGAAATAAACAACGGACGTTAATGAATTGAACTGGGCTGCCTAATGAAGCTGTAACAACCTTTTAAGGGGTAGTATTCCGATTGTGCTCCTGGTGGGGAGCCTCACCTGCTGGCAACATAGATTGGAAATCTGTGCGCTGTGCATGTTTTGTTGACCATTTAAATTAATGGTTGGAAAATCATGCACAGCATGCAGTCTAATTTCTACCTTTCAGTCAAGACTCCTTGTCGGTGGCTTAAAGTCAGAAAATAAACTCTTTTCTGTTTTGTCCTGAGTGTATAATAGAATGTACATTTTTTGTTCCGAAGTCTGATTAGTACACAGAATGCATGTGCTGATTGTGTCCTCTCATTTCCACCCTCCACCCAGTTATTATATTTCTACATTTAGCTTTGTTCGGTTACTATCCCTCCTTCTATTGTTATTTCTCTGTTGTTGTTCCGCGTGTCATTCCCCAATCAAGAGATTGCTCAGACGACTCGGCCACAGCTTTTTGCTGATACCTCAAGGTCCATTCACGAGAAAGTGCACAAGGCATCCAGCCTAAATTCAAAGTTTGAGTCACAGTGAAGTCCGATCTGCACACATGCTACTCAGACCAGCCTGACTGCTGATGTGATGTTTGATGATTGAGAAGGTTTATAATGTGCTTTCCTTCATTAAAATGTGACTGATGGTCAGAGTTTGTTTTTAACTTCAAAAATGTACCTTTTTGTCCCAGCTTTTAATTTCCCGTCTGCATTAATTTAGCTGATCTCGGCTGGGCCAGAAGTTAACACCTTAGGATGTTTTGCTACATCAAAGGCGCAATATAAATGCAGGTAGTAGCTGTTGTTGTTACAATTAGCCTGAGTACGCCTGAGCTAGAAATGGAAATATCAGCCAGAGTTATCACTCAATGATTGCTATCGAGTGTCCCCTATAGGAAGGGCATGGGTGTGGATGTTGGGTGAAGGGAGGTTTGGATTTGACTGCAGTGCCCTCTGCACTTTGGGTGAGATACTGGAAGGCTGATTGTGATGTGGAATTGTACCCCAGTGAGGCTTCATGAGAGGAGAAGAAAAAGGTTGGAATGTGGGTTGATATTTGGAACAGGAGCCGAGTAAATCAACACATTGCTGGCTTAGAAGGCTTATATTTGCTTGCTGCTTTTCTCAGTACCACTGTTTAGTCCCTGGACGTCCCAAATAAAAAAGGAGAGTTGAGAGTTGTGAAAAGGGATATTGGACCCACCCTCTGGTGCAATCTTATGATTAATCTTGATGCTGAAATATCCAAGTTTTGTAATGTGATAGCAAAGGCAGGTTTTATTCGTAATGTAGATGACAAGATTAGGTACAGACGCAGTGTTATGACTAGAATGTCAGTAAAATGGAATGACAACTGTGTGGAATTTCCATTCCTGTACTACATCCCCTTGAACTGTAGAAAAACACCAGCTGTAGTATTATGATACCATCTTGGGACTGTCTAGAGAGAGCGATTCTAGCTGTCCATCACGTGGGTGACTGGTGTTTGTGACTGGTGGGTGCTAGTGGTGGGAGCATTGATTAATTCAGTGTGCCACACAAGAAGTGTATTGACTTAAATGGGAGTTTTTCAGTCGCATAATAATATCAATATGCTAAATTAACCCACTGACAACAGAAATTGTCTTATGCTTCCAGTGATGGTGTCATAATTGATGTTGACTTGTATATTGAGTTCATACAATGGGTTGAAATCAATAGAATGAAAATGAGGCAGTGAAGATGTGTGGATTTAACACACAGAAGTAAGCCATTCCATCAAGTTGTTGACATTTGTTACTAACTGCTTTACATTTCTGCATTCTGGGGGAGGTGGGACCAGTACCACCCGGACGGTCTGCACCTAGGCAGGACCGGAACCAATGTCCGAGGAGGAGTGTTTGCTAGTGCTGTTGGGGAGGGGTTAAACTAATATGGCAGGGGAATGGGAACCAGTGCAGGGATGCAGAGGGAAACAAAATGGAAATAGAAGCAAAAGACAGAAAGGAGATGAGTAAAAGTGGAGGGCAGAGAAACCCAAGGCAAAAAACAAAAAGGGCCACATTACAGCAAAATTCTAAAGGGTCAAAGTGTGTTAAAAGGCAAGCCTGCAGGCTCTGTGCCTCAATGCGAGGAATATTCGGAATAAGGTGGACGAATTAACTGTGCAGATAGCAATTAACGGATACGATGTGGTTGGCATCACGGAGACATGGCTCCAGGGTGACCAAGGCTGGGAACTCAACATCCAAGGGTATTCAACATTTAGGAAGGATAGACAGAAAGGAAAAGGAGGTGGGGTGGCGTTGCTGGTTAAAGAAGAAATTAATGCAATAAGAAGGAAGGACATTAGCTTGGATGATGTAGAATCGGTATGGGTGGAGCTACGGAATACCAAAGGGCAGAAAACGCTAGTGGGAGTTGTGTACAGACCTCCAAACAGTAGTAGTGATGTTGGAGAGGGCATCAAACAGGAAATTAGGGGTGCATGCAATAAAGGTGCAGCAGTTATCATGGGTGACTTTAACATGCATATAGATTGGGCTAACCAAACTGGAAACAACACAGTGGAGGAGGATTTCCTGGAGTGCATAAGGGATGGTTTTCTAGACCATAAGGGAGGTCATCTTAGACTGGGTGTTGTGTAATGAGAGAGGATTAATTAGCAATCTCGTTGTGCGAGGCCCCTTGGGGAAGAGTGACCATAATATGTTGGAATTCTACATTAGGATGGAGAATGAAACAGTTAATTCAGAGACCATGGTCCAGAACTTAAAGAAGGGTAACTTTGAAGGTATGAGGCATGAATTGGCTAGGATAGATTGGCGAATGATACTTAAGGAGTTGACAGTGGATGGGCAATGGCAGACATTTAGAGACCGCATGGATGCACTACAACAATTGTACATCCCTGTCTGGCGTAAAAATAAAGTAGGGAAGGTGGCTCAACCGTGGCTATCAAGGGAAATCAGGGATAGTATTAAAGCCAAGGAAGTGGCATACAAATTGGCCAGAAATAGCAATGACCCCAGGGACTGGGAGAAATTTAGAACTCAGCAGAGGAGGACAAAGGGTTTGATTAGGGCAGGGAAAATAGAGTACGAGAGGAAGCTTACAGGGAACATTAAAATGGACTGCAAAAGCTTCTTATAGATATGTAAAGAGAAAAAGATTAGTAAAGACAAATGTAGGTCCCCTGCAGTCAGAATCAGGGGAAGTTGTAACGGGGAACAAAGAAACGGCAGACCAATTGAACAAGTACTTTGGTTCAGTATTCACTAAGGAGGACACAAACAACCTTCCGAATATAAAAGGGGTCAGAGGGTCTAGTAAGGAGGAGGAACTGAGAGAAATTGTGTTGGGGAAATTGATGGGACTGAAGGCCGATAAATTCCCAGGGCCTGATGGTCTGCATCCCAGAGTACTTAAGGAGGTGGCCTTGGAAATAGCGGATGCATTGACAGTCATTTTCCAACATTCCATGGACTCTGGACCAGTTCCTATAGAGTGGAGGGTAGCCAATGTGACCCCACTTTTTAAAAAAGGAGGGAGCGAGAAAACAGGGAATTATAGACCGGTCAGCCTGACATCGGTAGTGGGTAAAATGATGGAATCAATTATTAAGGATGTCATAGCAGTGCATTTGGAAAGAGGTGACATGATCGGTCCAAGTCAGCATGGATTTGTGAAAGGGAAATCATGTTTGACAAATCTTCTGGAATTTTTTGAGGATGTTTCCAGTAGATTGGACAAGGGAGAACCAGTTGATGTGGTGTATTTGGACTTTCAGAAGGCTTTCGACAAGGTCCCAACACAAGAGATTAATGTGCAAAGTTAAAGCACATGGGATTGGGGGTAGTGTGCTGACGTGGATTGAGAACTGGTTGAAAGACAGGAAGCAAAGAATAGGAGTAAATGGGTACTTTTCAGAATGGCAGGCAGTGACTGGTGGGGTACCGCAAGGTTCTGTGCTGAGGTCCCAGCTGTTTACATTGTACATTAATGATTTAGACGAGGGGATTAAATGTAGTATCTCCAAATTTGCGGATGACACTAAGTTGGGTGGCAGTGTGAGCTGCGAGGAGGATGCTATGAGGCTGCAGAGTGACTTGGATTGGTTAGGTGAGTGGGCAAATGCATGGCAGATGAAGTATAATGTGGATAAATGTGAGGTTATCCACTTTGGTGGATACAGAGAGACAGACTATTATCTGAATGGTGACAGATTAGGAAAAGGGGAGGTGCAACGAGACCTGGGTGTCATGGTCCATCAGTTATTGAAGGTTGGCATGCAGGTACAGCAGGTGGTTAAGAAAGCAAATGGCATGTTGGCCTTCATAGCAAGGGGATTTGAGTACAGGGGCAGGGAGGTGTTACTATAGTTGTACAGGGCCTTGGTGAGGCCACACCTGGAGTATTGTGTACAGTTTTGGTCTCCTAACCTGAGGAAGGACATTCTTGCTATTGAGGGAGTACAGCGAAGGTTCACCAGACTGATTCCCGGGATGGCGGGACTGACATATCAAGAAAGACTGGATCAACTGGGCTTGTATTCACTGGAGTTCAGAAGAACGAGAGGGGATCTCATAAAAACGTTTAAACTTCTGATGGGTTTAGACAGGTTAGATGCAGGAAGAATGTTCCCAATGTTGGGGAAGTCCAGAACCAGGGGTCACAGTCTAAGGATAAGGGGTAAGCCATTTAGGATCGAGATGAGGAGAAACCTCTTCACCCAGAGAGTGGTGAACCTGTGGAATTCTCTACCACAGAAAGTAGTTGAGGCCAATTCACAAAATATATTCAAAAAGGAGTTCGATGTAATCCTTACTACTAGGGGGATCAAGGGGTATGGCGAGAATGCAGGAATGGGGTACTGAAGTTGCATGTTCAGCCATGAACTCATTGAATGGCGGTGCAGGCTCGAAGGGCCGAATGGCCTACTCCTGCACCTATTTTTTATGTTTCTATACAATGGCATTTTC
This sequence comes from Pristiophorus japonicus, assembly GCF_044704955.1. Taxonomy (NCBI): domain Eukaryota; kingdom Metazoa; phylum Chordata; class Chondrichthyes; family Pristiophoridae; genus Pristiophorus; species Pristiophorus japonicus. Next base: position 37,757,524 of record NC_091987.1, read on the forward strand.
CAGGCCAGTGTGAAAATCATTAAGATGACCATTTCTAATTTATTCAATGCTAATTGTAAAGTTAAAGATTGTAGTGTTGTAGCCTCCTACCCTCCCTTTTTTAATATGTACTGCGGCTGCTCTCCCTATCTTGGTCCTCTTTGCGTTGCACATAAAGGTGAATGAAAAGTCAGATTTGTTTGTAGCATTCTCAAATGCTTTAATCGAACTAATATATTCAATATAACAAATTTAGCAAATATCAGTTTGGATGGGATGGCTTATCATAGAGATGTGGAGATGAACTTTCGCTTTCATTGTCAGTGGAAAACAATTGCTAGCGGATCAGCTTCCTGTTTTGTACGCAGACCGGTTTTCGTTTCCATCGATGGCGTGTAAAGTAGGCCGTCGCGGCCAATCGCTACCACCCATTTTCTGCCGAGCAGCAAGTGAAAATTCACCCCATGATGTGCTCAGAAATGTGAAAATTGTGTCGCTTATTCAGTGCGTGAAACGGTTAAAGGCATGAATTTTTTTAAATTCTGAGTGTTCGAATGCAGGTTTTATGGCTGCGATTCCTCTTAAATTGAGTGACTAATCCTGACCATGCCATTGTGAGGAGGCAGCAATTAGAGTCAGGGACAGGTCCATAGAGAAGGGGGGCGGGGAATTAACTATGTGTATTCTCAAACAAACACTGCCAGAAAGAATGGATTCGATAGAGGCCTGAGGGGACTAGTCTGTCCCACAGTCCTTTTAAACAGGGATGGTGCATACCACATGTCAGAAAGAGAAGGGGGTTGGGTGGGTGGGGGGGGGTCGGGGGGAGGAATGAAGAATCGAAGAGATGATATTTTTGTTACCATATGTATATATAAATTGTAAAATATTTTTCTTTTAATTCCAAACTTTGAATAAAGTTCAGCAAACCTAGATCAGAGCCTCATAACCATGCGACACACGCATTTTGCTAAATGCATCCCATGGGAATGAGTTTGGTTTGGGGAGTGCTTCTGAACACAAGTGTTGGAAGAAAGCACATTGACGGATTTTGTTTGCTATGTGTTGCAGAGATGATGAACATTTGCTGATCCAGCACTACTGCCAGAGTCTGAACCAAGAGTCACCATTGAGTCAGCCTCGGAGCCCTGCTCAAATCCTCATCTCATTGGAGAGTGAAGAGAGAGGAGAGTTGGAAAGAATCCTAGCTGACCTGGAGGATGAAAACAGGTTAGAATGCGGCAGAACAAATACAGCAGATTCAGTCTGGACTGATAGACTCAACCTCTCAATAGTATCGCTTCCACCCATAAAGTTCACCTAATGGCTACATCCCATTTTGAAAGACCACTCCCTAGTTGCTAATTATGGAGCTTAAACTCATCTACTGCCTTGCCGTAGTTAGTAATACTAAGCTGAAGTAATGCTCCCAAATCATGATAAGATTCTTCCTCTAGATCCTCAGTAGTTTTTCCTGGATGCCAGTGAGTGGAAAAAGTGCTGATGCATTGTGGAAAAAGATTGCTGTCGTTGTATTTTCCTAAAACATTATTTGCTGAAATATATAGACCTGTTTTTTTTCTCCAGGAACCCACCTGTTTTCTGGTGGTCCCAGTGCAGCACACTATGGAAAATGGGATGGAGTAAGCCACCGCTGAATCTGTGCCCCTATATCGGCCCCCCAATGTTTTCCTTCCCTCACGAGCAGGGATACCTGCTGTCTAGCCATTGCCTACCCTGCTGCATTTAAATGACAGTGAGGAGATGGGACTTGAGACAATGGTTAATTTGCATGCCTTTCTACCTCAGTACCACTGACTCACAATAAGACAGGCTGTAATGAGGGGCTAGGGTACATTTTCAGCTTCCATTTCCAGTGCAGTAACGAGCCCCCCCCCCCCCCACTCCCCTCCCCCAGCAGTGTCTTAACTCCGAAATACAGCAGGGTCCAACCCAGGAAATCCTCCACCTAGTCCCCTTCCAGCAGCAGGAGGAAAATCCAAAGTGGAATCTCATTTTTAAAAAAAGAAGAAATCCGACAACCAAGAATTGCCCAATTTGACAGCTTGTTAATCTTGTTAGAAAATGTTAACATACTTGGTCAGTATCCTGATGTTCTCGCCAAAGCATGAAAAATGTTTACTGACTGTGAATGTTCTTAGCATATGTGCAAAAACACAGAGGGTGTGAAATTCAACTTCACTGTTGGCTAGTATAATAGGCGCTGATCCGTTACCACAACTGTCTGTTTTGAGTACCTACTGAAGTTGAATTTTATCCCTCCCCTGCCCCCCACCATTAGCGTCTCAAACCTTCACTAATATCGATGTGATCAACATTTCCTTTGAACTCTGATTATTAGGTTCAAACCTATGGACATGGTTGGTGAAGCATGCTCAGATGTAATGGAATACAGAAAGAACCAATTAGTGAACATATTATCTGGTGGAATTTTTCTTCTAACATTAACACTTGTCAATACTGATACAAATAATAATAATAACTTTTATTTATGTAGCGCCTTTAACATAATAAAACGTCCCAAGGCGCTTCACAACAATTTTACAACGTGTTAGATATTGACCAGGAAAAGAGAGAAAAAGCATGTAAAGGAAGTGTAAAAAGCGGTTAAAGGCTCGGGTCCGAAGAGGTAGCCAAAATGCGCACACAGATAGACACAGGCAAAAAAACTTTAATAAAAAGAAATTTAAATTATATTGTAAATAATACAATAAGGAGTATACAATAGTAAGATCAGTATAATAAAGATTAATTATAATTAAACAAAATTAAATAATATATACCATAATTATAAATTAAGTTAAAATGAGAAAATCAGCAATTGAATCAAATTAAATCAGTTATTAGCTTTCTTTAAGATTCATTCCCTGTCCAGTGATTCAATTAATTTGGAAGAACCAATCACTGTCCTCCATCCTTGTGATGACATAATTTTATTAATTTTTATTTCTCACTTAGTCCTCTTGATAGGACCTGTAAGAGCTCCAGGTTCAAGCTGCCTCTGCTGTCAAGGAGACGCTGATGTTTAAATCTCCCTCCAGCTGCTCCAGGCTCGAGCTGCCTCCGTTGTCAGGGAGATGCTGATGTTTAACTCTTCCTCCAGCTACTCCAGGCTCGCGGTGCCTCCGTTGTCAGGAAGACGCTGATGTAATAAAATATAATATAAACAGAGACAGGGTCTAGTCTAATATTAATAGAGACAGAGTCTAATGTAATATAAATAGGGACTAAGATAGGTGACAAGTCCGATTGCGGTAATTATAGAGGAGTTTCTCTGCTGTCTGCCACAGGGAAAGTCATTGCAAGAATCCTCCTCAATCGCCTTCTCCCAGTGGCTGAAGAGCTCCTCCCAGAGTCGCAATGCAGATTCCGCCCACTACAGGGCACGATGGACATGATCTCCGCGCATCAAATTCAAGAAAGAAAAATGGGAATTAACCCTCTATGCACTTAAATCTATTAGCATACATTCAAATTTCATTTCAGAATCCTAAATCTGATCAGCATAATTGAAATGTTGATATTGTTGTCATAGGAGATTGTCATCCAAATAATTTTAAGTGAAGCCCAATGAGAAACCTCACGACCACAATGTTGTAATTTTGAATGTTGAATAACTATTGGGATAATATCAGTTTAGCACAAAGACCTTTAATGAGGTCAAATAGCACACCAGCTTCTTTTCTAAATAGCCTCTCAACCCCAACAATACAGTTCATTTAATTTGTACCCTTTTTTTCCAGAAACCTTCAATCTGAGTATGAGAGGCTGAAGGAGCAGCATGATCACAAAGGCCTGTCTCCCTTGCCATCCCCTCCTGAGATGATGCCCATTTCACCACAGAGCCCCAGGGATGCTGAGCTAATCGCTGAAGCCAAACTGCTTCGTCAGCACAAAGGTCGCCTTGAGGCTAGGATGCAGATCCTGGAAGATCACAACAAACAGTTGGAATCCCAACTGCACAGGCTGAGGCAGCTGTTGGAGCAGGTAAGGAATGCCTGGGCTTATACAACCTGTCAGGCGTAACTAAAAAATGACCAACCTCGTTTTCCAGAACTGATTGCCTCTTTATAGTCTTTTTATTTTCTTCTACTAATGCCCAGTAGCACAAGAACATTCCCCAAACTAAGGGGGCAAGCAGGGAACTTGCACTACAGGCTGTGACAGCACTAATCTTACTTTGGGGTTACTCCTCTTCAACTTTCCCTCCTGGTGGAAGTGTTTTCTTTCTACGTACAACCTCTCCTGATAATCCGAGGTGGAATCACAGAATCATGAAGATTTGTCCTACAGGCCCATGGTACAGGGTTTTGGAGCACCAACACTTTGTAACACTGTCTTTTCACAAGTGGGAGGTTTTCATTTTAAAAATAATCAGACTTCCAAAACTATTCTGAACCAAAGCTGCAGTATTACTAAATACTGTGTAGGAAGCAGGAGTATACTATTTACTCCTCTCTGCTGCTGACACACTTTCTGGTGCAAATATCGGTCTGGTCTCACTATCCCAAGTAAGACCGGTTTTAGACCACGGTTCAATGCTATCAGATTAGACCTAAAGTGGTCTCGGATCATGGTTTATCTACAAGACATAAACTGAATGCAGATTAACGAGTTGTAACCTTCTTTCTCATTGCTGTTTGCAGCCACAGGCGGATGTCAGGGTAAATGGCACTACAGTCTCCTCCCCTTCCACTTCCTCGCAAAGATCCGACAGCAGCCAGCCAGTGCTACTCCATGGAGTCGGCAGTCAGACTTCAGGAATAATGGGTAAGGAATAGTTGTTGCAACATTGAAGACCTAGTAGGTGACTCTAGTGAGAAAATGCTCTGCTAACTGCAGTGTGATCATAAGAAGGGGTCCTGTTAAGTTACAGGTGCAGTATTGTACATACATTTTACTATCCTGTACTTTTGAAGGCATGTTACATTTTGTGAATGTCAGTTGTGGAGCCGGAGAAATGACTGAGGGAAGCAAAGTACTCCTGTGATATGGATCATTGTAGCTCCAGCATTGCTGCTTTGAGTTTGTGTTCAGAAGGTTTGAGTTCTGCCATTGAAACTTAGCAACCAACTCTCACCACTTCTCAATCACTTTGCTGGATAGCTCAGCACTCTCAAGAGAAATGATATGGGGTAATGAGAGCTGTCCGGCAAGCCTGAGCAGATACATTGACTACAAAGAAGTCTAAGACACAGACCATTAGGGTCTGACAGATGGAGGAGCTTAATTTTAACAAATAAAGGAATAAAATGGGAGTCAATTTGTTAAGCTTATTTATTCATACTTCCATTTTATTTTTTGTTACCCCTTTATCCATAAACTATTCTTATTCTTAACTTCTGGGATGTGCCTTTTAATACCAAACAGGTTACAAACCCAACAAAGTACCTGATGCTGGCTGTTGTCATGGCTACGTTAAGAGTTCTCAGCTAACTATTTTGGCTGTGCTTCTGTTATAAAAATGAATGTCTTTGTCCCATGAACATAGCGCACACTAAAAATAGGGTCAAAAGCACTCCATATTTACTTGCATATAGAAGCACACAATAGTCACAGGACATTGATTTTAATGAAAGGGGGGGTGGCATGTAGCAAAAATAAAATAAATCAAACCGTTATAAGTTAAACTTTATTACTGGTGCACTGCTGCCAAGTAGCATTAAGCTGTACAGAAGTCGTAGTATAACTTCAGCCTGATGATAACAGTTAGGGAGTCAGACTAGTGATAACAAGAGAACTTTGTGCATTTCCACGGTCCCATGGGGCCTTTGATGGGCTGTATAGGCAGACAGTCTCATTCAAAGGACAGTACTGAAGTGTCAGTCTGGATTATGCATGTGGGACTTGAAACCACAATTCTCTGAACTTGAGGCAAAAGTACTACCAACTGAGCCAAGCTAACACTCTGAGCATCCTGTCTTCACAAGATCACAAGACAGTTACCGAGGAGGATGCAGCCTGTTCGAGGGCATCCAGCCAGATAAAAAGAAAATTACAATCCCTACTCCATCAAGTATCCAACTGTTTCATAGTCAAATGTTTGGCATACATTTTATTTGCTATTAAATAAAGAGCCAACTATCACTTTCATCACAGATGCCATAGGGCCGATTTTCTGAATGCACACTTCGAACACCAAGCCTTAAACATCCCAGAGCAGGTGTTTGAGAAATCGGCCCTCGTGTCGGTGATGCACGGAATTATTCAATGTGATTTATGTAATTGTGTCTCGTGTATTCTCATGCCTGAATTCTAACTTGCCCCAAATCCCGTTTATCCATCACCCCTCAATGTTAAAATTCTCATCCCTCTATGGGCTCGTCCCTCTCTATACCTGTAACCTCCTCCGGCCCTACAACCCTCAGAGATTTCTGCACTCCTCCAATTCTGGCCTCTTCCGCATCCCCAATTTTAATGACTCTACCATTGATGGCCGTGCCTTCAGCTGCCTAAGCCCTCAGTTTTGGAATTGCCTCCCTCAACCTCTCCACCTTTAAGTCATTCTTTAAAACCTACCCTCTGACCAAGATTTTGGTCACCTGTCCTAATAGGGGAACGGCAGCATAGTGGTTATGTTACTGGATCCAGCAGCCTGGACTAATAATCTGAAAACCCGGATTCATATCCCACCACGGTAGCTGTGGAATTTAAATTCAGTTAATTAAATAAATCTGGAATTAAAAAGCTAGTATCAGTAATGGTGACCATGTAATTTCTGGATTGTTCGGAGAAACCTAACTGGTTCACTAATATCCTTTAGGGAAGGAAATCTACCATCCTTACCCGGTCTGGCCTATATGTGACTCCAGACCTACAGCAAAGTGGTTGACTCTTAACTGTCCTCTGAAATGGCCTAGCAAGCCACTCAGTTAAGGGAAATTAGGGATGGGCAATAAATGCTGACCTTGCCAGCGATGCCCACATCCAATGAATCGGTAGTGCTAGGTGGCTCCTGTCAAATTTTGTCTGATTACTGTCCTGTGAAGCACCTTGGGATGTTTTTACTGTGCTAAAGGTGCTGTTACATAAATGCAAGTTGTTGTATAAGGAAATAAAATGGCTTTGTTAAATATTAATTTTTAAAAGGTTTTTTTAAAATGTAACTTGCAAATGCATTTTAGTAACATGAAAGAGACATGCGATTAACAAGTTGAAGATTAAGTGAAAATCCACTTGAGTAGAACCTCAGGCAGACAGTAGCTTATGCTGGACCTTGATATTAATGAAATTGTAAATTAGGAGGATATCTGAGGGGGGAAAAAAATAGAAGTACAGGGAGGAAGTATAACCTGACAGATTATTTTGAAATATTGGCGCTAATCTATCTCATTAAAGTTGCCTGTTACATTGCAGTGTTTTTGATCTTTTTTATTCTTCATGGAAAGGATTTGGGAATGAGTTATGCTTAAGTACTGTGGGCTCAATTTTGGCCAGGAGTTGCTCTGTTTTTTGGGGGTATTTTGTGCAGCGCTCCATCATAGAAGACCTTTACGATAGCACTGCCGATTACGGGAATCAGTTCCTTTGTGTACGTTCTCAGTTTAGTATGAATGGGAGTCAGGACTGGCCTTGCTGCACCACAGTTTATCGAAAGTCTTTTTGCTCATTATGGACTGGCTCGCGTCCATGTCCAGCTCCATTGACACCGGGAGTCCATTTAATTCAACCTTCAGCATTATCGGGGGACACTTTGTGGTAAATGTGTGCGCCTCATATACCTCTGCCTCCTCAGTCTGAGGCTCTGGTTCACTGTCATCCACTGTGGATCTGTCCTCCTCTGCAACATGGTGGTTTGCAGGATTAGCAGGGTTTGCAGCTCGCCTGTACATACATTGGAGGTGTCCCATTGTTCCACAGCCCTTGCAAACGTATCCTCTGAAGCGGCACGAATGGAAGCGATGATCACGTCCACAGCGCCAACAAGGTGTTAATGGCCTTGCATTCACCACCCTTGATGGTGGACTCTGAGACATCTGCGGATGGGCAGCTGCAGGCATGTGAATCCTGCCCTGCACGTTACGATTCAAAAACAACATTACTTTGTTCACAGTACTTGCAACAGCACTCGTATGCTGAGAGATTTATTTGATATTGTCACTGCTGGCGATGAACGACAGGGCTATCGCTATGGCTTTACTCAAGGTTGGGGTCTCTATAGTCAAAAGTTTGCGAAGTATTACTTCAGGGCCACTGCCAAGCACAAAGAAGTCCCTGAGCATGTGCTCCAAGTGTCCTTCAAATTCGCAATGTCCTGCAAGGCGCCTTAGCTCGCCACTTCCTGGCCTTCAGACCTCTTGTATGTGTAGAACCGGTACCTCGCCATCAGAACGCTTTCCTTCGGGTTTAGATGCTCCCGGACCAGTGTGCACAAATCATCGTACGACTTCTCTGTGGAGCAAGAAGATTTTCATGAAGCCATACGTTGGTGCCCCGCAAACGGTGAGCCGAGGATCGCCCTTCGTTTGGCAGTGTTCGCTTCTCCTTCCAGCTCGTTGGCCACGAAGTATTGGTCGAGTCGCTCCACGAAGGTTTCCCAATCATCTCCCTCCGAAAATTTCTCCAGAATGCCCACGGTTCTCTGCATTGTTGTGTTGGAGTTCGTCATCTGTATCTCGTCGCCAGTTGTTATGTATTGAATAAAGAATCTGACCAGATACTGTGAGCTTAAAGTAGTGTGTGACCGTAGTCGTTTATTACAGGTCCCAGAGTGCCTCTCCAGCCTGTGAGGCCTCCTTATGTACAGGTGCTCCCAAGGGATTGTGGGATCCCTTGAGACTCCAGGGGATGAGCCCTCTGGTGGATAAACATTGTATTTATCGGTTTACATATATAACACCCTCCACCAATGTTCCCCAATCGGGGCGTCCCGCGCAGCCCGTCGCCGGCTGCTGCCCTCTGAAAGAAATGCCACGCGTGTGCACCCACACCCGCTGCAGCTAATTTAAAGGGATCACGCACCAGGAAATAAATTAGGGGGGCATTGCCCTTCACGCCTCCCCTTAAATATCAGGGCCATTCAGTCGAGATGGGCCCTATTCATTTTGAGAATGGCGGGAGATGTTGAGATCTGCGCCCTAAAGCTGGGAAAGAGACAAGCATACTGGGGAATCACTGAACTGGCAGGATTTCAGAGGGATAGCCTTTTGACTCCCTTTGAATACACAGAGAGGAAAGGAGAAATAGTTAAATAGGCAGTCAGCCAGCCAACAATGCCCGGGGTGGAAGCCTGGCCCAGCAAGCGGAATTTCACTCATCTGAAGACCAGGGGGCTGAAATTCAGGGTCCCGATAAGGCCCGTTACTGCCGGAATGCGGCGGCCAAGTGGCGTAATCCAATGGCCACCGATTTCTGGTCGAATGGCTGCTGCCAGAATAACTCAGCAGGGGGTTTTCTGGCAGTCCCCACTTCCGCCCCGCCACTGCTGAATGGCCTTAAGTGCATCCTCAGTGCACGCACCGCCGGAGCCCGAATAATCTAATGCCCGCCCAGCGATGCCCCGACAGCTTTTTCTGTTGGTGCACTTTGCATTCTGTCTGTGAGCTCTGGCTGTGTGGCGGCCGTATAAGGCAAGGGCCCAATGCCGCCGCCGCCATTTTATTTTTTTCCAGACTATTGTGCCCCCTCTTGGGGGCCAGGCTGTTGGCCCAGCCGAAACCCTCCCTGGTGGCCCAGTGAGATTTGCCGATTCTCTCCCCTTTAAAGGAGGGGAGAGACGTGGTGACACAGACGTGCAATAACATCCCCAGCGCTCCGCTCCTGAGTGACAGTGACTCCACTTACGCCCCCTCACCAGCACTTACTGCCGCACTCCCGCCCCCATTATGATCGCGTGTGTGTGTGTGAGTATTGTCACATACGACGGAGCCTGGTCTCCAGTCATCTTGGATCCCCTTGCCACTGGACCGAGACCTTGCTCCGTCAAGCCCGTGTGGTGGCTGGTGTGCAACGGCCACCCACGTTAAAAGAATTCACGCACAGGCATCTTCCACCGTTTAAAATGAGTTCATCGGGTCACCTGAGTACTCATTTTTAGTGTGCAAGCAAATCGTCCTCGACCCTGAGGGACTGTCTATGATGATGATCATGATTGACTTCTGGTCCACTCCAAAAAAAAAAGACCAATACCTGAATATTGATCAAGAGTCGACCTCTTCCAAGACGGTGGTAAAAGCACTTAAAAACCGGTAAGTGTGGCAGCTTTCTTGCGGGCCTGAATTTCGGCTCCCAGAACTCTTCACGAGCAGATGCTCAGGAAAAGATAAGCAAGCCCACCACTCGGGATAGTATGACATTTCTTTTATTTATTTTTTTTGTTTTTGAGGTCTCTGCTGTTAGTTGAATCAAGGTGAGATCTGATTGCATCTGTTCCTCTGTACACTTACTTGATGTCTGTAAAAATAAGGCAGCTTCAGGATTTATATCTGGCCTTGTTTCACTGAAGTGTTTCAGTCCACTTTCAAATGAGAAGTGGATATGGAGGCATTTGTAATGACATGTGGCGGGGGTGGGGTTAAAATTCTCTCAGCAGGGGCACCAAATGGGCGGTACCAATTGGCCAGCGATTTCCTTTTCACATTGGGAAGGGAATTTGGGCGGGGTGTATAACAGATGGCAAATCCACTGCCGCCCATTTTTGCCCCCACCGAAGTCAGATCTCAAGGGGGCCCTATTGTTACACCCCACTATCGTATAGTTCGAGATTGGGCCAGAACGTAAGATACTCGAGCCACTTACGGGAGTGATCAGCACCCCCGAACTAGAGAGAACAGTGTCACTGAGTAACCAATGATTGTAAGAGTTTAGAATAACATAGCATTTTTCAAATAGTGCCCGAGATGCAGAAAGCACTGCCAACCAATGTTCCCTGTAATTATTTTTCGGGCTGTGTGGCCCATTCAAAATACCACGCATGTGCATTTTTTCTATTGAAAAGCCGGCTTTGCGGGATCCCTGGAGCTACAGGGAATATTGCTGCCTACATTACTTCAAGGAATTTGTACTATATATATTTTAAGGAGAAATCATTTGTGCAATCATTTTTTGCCCCTTTTGTCCCCTCCGCTCCTGAAGGTGTGACTGATGCTTGGAGATGGTTTCAGTCCTTTGGTGCCTCACCCAAGTGGTGCTTCTTCATGAGCTGTTTGACTGTGGTAGGTATCACAGCCAAATCAATCCTGTCCAGACACGCAAACTTTTTGACATGGATCACTTGGATAGTAATCAGGATGAGGCAAATTGATTCCCCCCCGCCCTCCCTTCATAGTATAAGGGTCCCTGCGGAGAATTGTCATGTCCCCAGCGTTTCCCCCAGATGGGATCAGCTAACTCAGCACAAGTCCAGGATTAATCCAGGTACCTTCCTGGTTTACATGACCTAATACCTCATTAGGCAGTGCTTCTGTCACTGAGGCTACTGGGGCTTTTCCCTTCTGCTGCTTCTAACAAAGCTCTCCTGGTCCAATGTTCTGTGACACTGAAATGGATCATTGATTACAAAAGTGATGGTGATTCACGAGAAAATTGGGAGCCCTGGGGATCGGACATGCTGACCTCTAAGCACAATTCTCTAAATTGCGTTTCAGCCGACGAAGCCTCACAGAATTTACCCTATAGTTTCATATGGCCCATCTTTCTTGTATTGATTAGGAGAAATGGTTTGTTAATAGCACTGGGAAGCTTTTCAATCTCAACTTACTAATGGTTGTTTATATTGACGAGAACTAAGTGGTAAGTACATATTGCACGACTGAAAATTCATTCAGGAAAAAAGAGATTGGGCCTAAAATTCCAGCCTGGCCTGGCCCGTACGAAGTGCGCACAGACCTGACGAGGCGTCGCAAAAGCCGTTTTTCGAGGCGCGATGCATATGCGCCGATTACCAGCTTTTCCGATCTGTCAAAGATCTTTCTTGACAGATCTTCTGCATTCCCGGGAGAAGGACATCCGCGCGGGAGAGATTGGGCTATTTGCTCATCTCTTGCCCAGCGAGTGTCCTTCAAACTTTTACACCTGATAAAAGCAGGCGCATAGCAGCGTAAGAGTTTTGAAACATATATAAAATTAAATTTAAATACACATTTTTATAATAAAAACCCTGTCCATTAAAGTAAGTTTACTTTTAACCCTATTAAAACACATAAAAAAAAATCCAAAAAATACACATTTTTTCGAAAACATTTAATTACATTTAATTTCAGCTAATTTTAAATATGTGAGGTGTTTTATTTATTATGCTTTGTTTGTGTGTTTTAGGGATTTTTCTCATTGATAGTAATGGGAACTTGTACAAACGGAGTTCCCATTTTTAATCAATGAGAATACTGCATCTTCATTGGTTGTCCAGGCCCATGTGATTTCAGCTTATTCCACGTGATTCTGACATACTTCGAATACAGGTCCCCATGAGCTATGCAGTGAATCTTGGCCTCCAACCGGGAACAACATTTAGATTCTGAGATTTTTTTTCAATTTTAGGCCCAATATGTTTTCGGCACTGAGGCGACTACTTGAAAAATGTTGCCTCACCCAAAAGGGCTAACAGCAACCGCTCATTATAAGTTGTGCCAAAATAGATCTTTGATCAAAATATTAAAACGTTACCTGTTTAAACCCTGAACTACTTGTAGTGAGTGTTTAAAAATATATATATATGCATAAAGTGATTATCAGCATAGCACACCCTCAAAGTGGCTGGTGCCAGTGACCTTTGCATCCCTCCAATTTTATCTGGAAAATAGGTGTTTGAAACATCAATATGAAAAAGAGATCAGGAAGTTCCGGGAAGATGGGAAAAGATACTTCGACTCCTTGGTGTGGGTTAGCATAAAGATGGTAGACTGCATGCAGCAAGAGGCAGGCAGCAGGCAATTAATTTTAGTTATATTTTTAAGATTTTGTATAATGAATCATTCTATAAGCTGCAATGGCACATTCAATATATTAGTGCTTATACTGCGAACAACTGAATCTTAGCAAAAGAGTTTCATTCAAGTATATTTCTGCGGCAACAGAAATAGGTTCAGAAGCTTGAGATTTATACGCTAGTAATGATTGATTACTGGCTGGCTAGACTTTCAAGAACAAGAATTGCAAACTGTCAAGTGAATTTTTCTTCAAACAGTTTGGTTATTATAATCAAAAGAATTATTATTATTGTGTGGCTCTGCTGCACAGGAGGGCAGGAAAAAGAGTGGGAGAGCTATAGTGGTACGGGATTCTATTGTAAGGGGAAGAGATAAACGTTTCTGCAGCCGCAATCGAGCCTCCTGGTGCAAGGGTCAAGGATGTTTCGGAGCGGTTGCAGGACATTTTGGAGGGGGAGGGTGAACAGCCAGTTGTCTTGGTGCATATCGGTACCAACAATATAGGTAAAAAACGGGATGAGGTCCTCGAGGCTGAATTTAGGGAGCTAGGAGTTAAATTAAAAAGTAGGACCTCAAAGGTAGTAATCTCAGGATTGCTACCAGTGCCACGTGCTAGTCAGAGTAGGAATCGCAGGATAGCGCAGATGAATATGTGGCTTGAGGAGTGGTGCAGCAGGGAGGGATTCAAATTCCTGGGACATTGGAACCGGTTCTGGCGGAGGTGGGACCAGTACAAACCGGACTGTCTGCACCTGGGCAGGACCGTAACCAATGTCCTGGGGGAGTGTTTGCTAGTGCTGTTGGGGAGGGGTTATACTAATATGGCAGAGAGATGGGAAACTATGCAGGGAGACAGAGGGAAGTAGAATGGAGGCAGAAGCAAAAGATAGAAAGAAGAAAAGTAAAAGTGGAGGGCAGAGAAACCCAAAGCAAAAATCAAAAAGGGCCACATTACAGCAAAATTCTAAAGGGGCAAAGTGTGTTAAAAAGACAAGCCTGAAGGCGCTGTGCCTTAATGTGAGAAGTATTCATAATAAGGTGGACAAATTAACTGCACAGACAGCAATAAATGAATATGATATAATTGGCATCATGGAGACATGGCTCCAGGGTGACCAAGGCTGGGAACTCAACATCCAGGGATATTCAACATTCAGGAAGGATAGACAGAAAGGAAAAGGAGATGGGATAGCGTTGCTGGTTAAAGAGGAAATTAACGCAATGGTAAGGAAGGACATTAGCTTGGACGATGTGGAATCTGTATGGGTGGAGCTGCGGAATACCAAAGGGCAGAAAATGTTAGTGGGAGTTGTGTACAAACTGTAGTCGTGAGATTGGGGACAGCATCAAACAAGAAATTAGGGATGCGTGCAATAAACGTACAGCAGTTATCATGGGCGACTTTAATCTATATATAGATTCGGCTAACCAAACTGGTAGTAATACAGTGGAGGAGGATTTCCTGGAGTGTATTAGAGATGGTTTTCTAGACCAATATTTTGAGGAACCAACTAGAGGCTGGCCATCCTAGACTGAGTGATGTGTAATGAGAAAGGAGGAATTAGCAATCTTCTTGTGCGAGGCCCCTTGGGGAAGAGTGACCATAATATGGCATAATTCTTTATTAAGATTGAGAGTGACACAGTTAATTCAGAGACTGGGGTCCTGAACTTAAGGAAAGGTAACTTCGATGGTATGACACATGAATTGGCTAGAATAGACTGGCAAATGATAATTAAAGGATTGAAGGTGGATAGGCAATGGTAAGCATTTAAAGATCACATGGATGAACTTCAACAATTGTACATCCCTGTCTGGAGTAAAATAAAACGGGGAAGGTGGCTCAACTGTGGCTAACAAGGGAAATTAAGGATAGTGTTAAATCCAAGGAAGAGGCATATAAATTGGCCAGAAAAAGCAGCAAACCTGAGGACTGGGAGAAATTTAGAATTCAGCAGAGGAGGACAAAGGGTTTAATTAGGAGGGGAAAAATAGAGTATGAGAGCAAGCTTGCCGGAACGTAAAAATTGACTGCAAAAGCTTCTATAGATATGTGAAGAGAAAAAGATTAGTGAAGACAAACGTAGGTCCCTTGCAGTCAGATTCAGGTGAAATTATAATGGGGAACAAAGAAATGGCAGACCAGTTGAACAAATACTTTGGTTCTGTCTTCACGAAGGAAGACACAAATAACCTTCCGGAAATACTAGGGGACCGAGGGTCTAGTGAAAAGGAGGAACTGAAGGAAATCCTTATTAGGCGGGAAATTGTGTTAGGGAAATTGATGGGATTGAAGGCCGATAAATCTCCAGGGCCCGATAGTCTGCATGCCAGAGTACTTAAGGAAGTGGCCCTAGAAATAGTGGATGCATTGGTGATCATTTTCCAACAGTCTATCGACACTGGATCAGTTCCTATGGACTGGAGACTAGCTAATATAACACCACTTTTTAAAAAAGGAGGGAGAGAAAACGGGTAATTTTCGATCGGTTAGCCTGACATCAGAAGTGGGGAAAATGTTGGACTCAATTATTAAAGATGAAATAGCAGCGCATTTGGAAAGCAGTGACAGGATCGGTCCAAGTACCATGGATTTATGAAAGGGAAATCATGCTTGACAAATCTTCTGGAATTTTTAAGGATGTAACTAGTAGAGTGGACAAGGGAGAACCAGTGGATGTGGTGTATTTGAACTTTCAGAAGGCTTTTGACAAGGTCCCACACAAGAGATTGGAGTGCAAAATTAAAGCACATGGTATTGGGGGTAATGTACTGAATTGGATAGAGAACTGGTTGGCAGACGGGAAGCAGAGAGTCGGGATAAACGGGCCCTTTTCAGAATGGCAGGCAGTGACTAGTGGGGTGCCGCAGGGTTCAGTGCTGGGACCCCAGCTATTTACAATATACATTAATGATTTAGATGAAGGAATTGAGTGTAATATCTCCAAGTTTGCAGATGACACTAAGCTGTGTGGTGGTGTGAGCTGTGAGGAGGACGCTAAGAGACTGCAGGGTGACTTGGACAGGTTAGGTGAGTGGGCAAATGCATGGCAGATGCAGTATAATGTGGATAAATGTGAGGTTATCCACTTTGGGGGCAAAAACACAAAGGCAGAATATTTTCTGAATGGCGGTAGATTAGCAAAAGGGAAGGTGCACCGAAACCTGGGTGTCATGGTACATCAGTCATTGAAAGTTGGCATGCAAGTACAGCAGGTGGTGAAGAAGGCAATTGGTATGGTGACCTACATAGCTAGGGGACTTGAGTATAGGAGCCAGGGAGGTCTTACTGCAGTTGTACAGGGCCTTGGTGAGAAACATAGAAACATAGAAAATAGGTGCAGGAGTAGGCCATTCGGCCCTTCTAGCCTGCACCGCCATTCAATGAGTTCATGGCTGAACATGCAACTTCAGTACCCCATTCCTGCTTTCTCGCCATACCCCTTGATCCCCCTAGTAGTAAGGACTACATCTAACTCCTTTTTGAATATATTTAGTGAATTGGCCTCAACAACTTTCTGTGGTAGAGCATTCCACAGGTTCACCACTTTCTGGGTGAAGAAGTTTCTCCTCATCTCGGTCCTAAATGGCTTCCCCCTTATCCTTAGACTGTGACCCCTGGTTCTGGACTTCCCCAACATTGGGAACATTCTTCCTGCATCTAACCTGTCTAACCCCATCAGAATTTTTAATGTTTCTATGAGATCCCCTCTCATTCTTCTGAACGCCAGTGAATACAAGCCCAGTTGATCCAGTCTTTCTTGATATGTCAGTCCCGCCATCCCGGGAATCAGTCTGGTGAACCTTCGCTGCACTCCCTCAATAGCAAGAATGTCCTTCCTCAAGTTGGGAGACCAAAACTGTACACAACACGCCAGGTGTGGCCTCACCAAGGCCCTGTACAACTGTAGCAACACCTCCCTGCCCCTGTACTCAAATCCCCTCGCTATGAAGGCCAACATGCCATTTGCTTTCTTAACCGCCTGCTGCACCTGCATGCCAACCTTCAATGCAACCTGCATGCCAGCCTCACCTGGAGTATTGTGTTCAATTTACATCTCCTAATCTGAGGAAGGACGTTCTTGCTCTTGAGGGAGTGCAGCGAAGGTTCACCAGACTGATTCCCAGGATGGCCGGACTGACATATGAGAAGAGACTGGATCGACTGGGCCTGTATTCAGTGGAGTTTAGAAGGATGAGAGGGGATCTCATAGAAACATATAAAATTCTGACAGGACTGGACAGGTTAGATGCAGGACGAATGTTCCCGATGTTGGGGAAGTCCAGAACCAGGGAACACAGTCCAAGGATAAGGGGTAAGCCATTTAGGACTGAGATGAGGAGAAACTTATTCACTCGAGAGAGTTGTTAACCTGTGGAATTCCCTACCGTAGAGAGTTGTTGATGCCAATTCATTAGATATATTGAGCAGGGAGTTAGATATTGCCCTTATGGCTACAGGGTTCAAGGGTGTGGAGAGAAAGCAGGAAAGGGATACCGAGGTGAATGATCAGCCATGATCTTATTGAATGGTGGTGCAGGCTCGAAGGGCCGAATGACCTACTCCTGCACCTATTTTCTATGTTTCTATGTCTACTACTTGCTGCTCTCCTGTTCCTTCGCACTGCTCAGTGTGAGGAGCAAGTGTTCTGTCATGGTGCTACTCCTCAGTATAGACCTTGTAACTCACATGTCATAAATGTCCTGTTTCTCCTGGCTCATGATCTGACACTGTCACTACTCCCAGGACCTTGGCATGTGTGCCTGCTGGCTGCTCTTGCCTCTTCTCTGCCTGTTCTATAGTCCTTTGAGCGGCCAGCTGAAATGGATGGATGGGCCATCACCCAGAGAGTTCATGGTCTCATCCATCTCTCTTGCTTTCTCAGCTGCTGGTTGTCACTTGCAGATGACCAGGAATCTGTGTGGACTCTAGCCCTTGGCCACCAATAAAGAGCATGAAGGTCCTATCAAGTCAATCCCTCTGTACATCATAATTAAGACCGTCTTGTAAAATGGCGACCAAGGTGTCAATTCAGCAGACTCAGTGTTGGTGAGCAAAACTGCATCAGTGCTTGGGCCCCATATGTTGGGAACGTCCCTACTTTCCACTCACTCCGGGGAGCTCTGCAGCTTCCTGAAACCCTGCTTCTTTGCCCACACCAATATTGAAGCATGTTCTCCAACATTCCATGCAGGAAATGCTAAAGTCTTTCAAAGGAATACGCAGAAAGCCTCTGCTGGTATGCAGCTCTGGTAAGGGCAAATCCATGGATCTTCCGGAGCTGAATCTCTGGCTCCAACTCTCTATTCCTCCGGTTACTTTCCATCTGCCGCTACCTCCACTTGCTCCTCTTTGCTGGTGCTCAGTGCTTCACCAGGTACTCCCTTCTGACTCCTCCGATCTGATGCCCCCTCCCGAAGTGGATGTTTCTTTGCTGGTGCTGGCAGGGACTGGAGAGTTTGACCAGCATTCACGTGATGGGGCTACTTCCTGCTCCTCCCTCTGCCAGCATCTTACTCTTGGGAGAACCCTGCACAAAGGGGGAACATGTGTTAGCATAGGATATGCTAATGGATATGCATAGTGAAGTAAGGCCAATATGGTTCCTTGCAGCAGAGGAGCAGATGTGGCAGCTTGTTAGTCATTGAGTGTAAAGTGCTAGTAAGAAGTGGAATTTGAAGGTAATCTCTACCTCGTTGGGCAGGTATGAAGCCACCGCCTCGCTCCTTTAAATTCCTCCGAACCAACCATTTGGAGGTCCTGCTCCTCATGTCAGTTCAAGGGCTGTAGGTCTGCATGAGAATGTAAGACTAGATGCAGCTCTACACCCAGCTCACGTTTCACCTGGAGTGCAAGGAGGAGTGAAGAGGGTGAAAATAGTTTGAGGAGCGGTTGTGAAACCATGCAACGTTTCTGTGAATGGAAGGAAGCCTTGGCCTCCGTCAGTCACTAAGTTGACACTGCAGTTGTACTGACAAGCTGGTCTGGCTGGTACAGTAGCATAGTGGTTATGTTACTGGACTAGTGATCCAGAGGCCTGGTCTAATGATCCGGAGACATGAGTTCAAATCCCACCATGGCAGCTGGGGATTTTAAGTTCAAGTAATTAAATAAATCTGGAATAAAAAGCATGTAATGATGCAGATTATTGTAAAAAACCATCTGCTTCATTAATGTCCTCTTGGGAAGGAAATCTGCTGTCGTTACCCAGTCTGGCCTATATGTGACTCCAGATCCACACCAATGTGACTCTGAACTGCCCTAGCAAGCCACTCAGTTATAGTCAACAAGACAGCTCACCACAAGCAATTAGGGATGGGCATAAATGCTGGCCTTGCTGGCGACGCCCACATCCCATGAATGGATTTTTTTAAAGATCTAACGGTTGGGAAGGGCAGGGTGTTTTGCTGATGTGATAGCATGCTGTGGTCTCACTGCTGGTATAAGAAGAGCATTTCTTTTATTTTAGCGGGGAACATTTATCGAAGCTAACCTTCGATTTGAGTATAGGAGCAGGGAGGTCTTGCTGCAGTTGTACAGGGCCTTGGTGAGGCCACACCTTGAATATTGTGTACAGTTTTGGTCTCCTAATCTGAGGAAGGACATTCTTGATATTGAGGGAGTGCAGCGAAGGTTCACCAGACTGATTCCCGGGAGGGCAGGACTGACATAGGAAGAAAGACTGGATCGACTAGGCTTATATTCACTGGAATCTCGAAGAATGAGAGGGGATCTCATAGAAACATATAACATTCTGACGGGATTGGACAGGTTAGATGCAGGAAGAATGTTCCCGATGTTGGGGAAGTCCAGAACCAGGGATCACAGTCTAAGGAGAAGAGGTAAGCCATTTAGGACCGAGATGAGGAGAAACTTCTTCACTCAGAGAATTGTGAACCTGTGGCATTCTCTACCACAGAAAGTTGTTGAGGCCAATTCTTTAGATATTTTCAAAAGGGAGTTAGATGTGGCCCTTACAGCTAAAGAGATCAAGGGGTATGGAGAGAAAGCAGGAATGGTGTACTGAAGTTGCATGATCAGCCGTGATCATATTGAATGTTGGTGCAGATTCGAAGGGCCGAATGGCCTACTCCTGCACCTACTTTCTATGTTTCTATGTTGAAACTGCACTCCTATAACCTGGATTATGCAAAGTTATGTTATCAGAATCCTATGCAGGAATTAAACTGTGCCCTGGGGGAGGTGATGTCGAACTTCAGAAATGCCATTTTCACGCCATTGACACGAATTTCAAACACACAAAAATTAATATTTAATTTGTGTTAAAGTTCATTGATCTAGAGAAATTAATTTTCACTGACTCTTAAGATAATGGGATTTTTAATTATTTCTGTTCTGGCTATTTGTCATGATATTCTTTTGTATTAATAACTCTTTGCGCGAGTAAAGCAGACTAAGCAAAACAGCAAGTGGATCACTGACCTTCATGAGAAAATATGCTTTTGTATGGAAAAACCCTGCAAAGAAATTAATATGATGCATAATATTCAATCCATTAATAGTACATCAAATTGTAACAGGTTGTTTACTGTTTGGTCAGTGAAATTCTGTTCATTTTTTCTAGCTTTCTTAAAAAGTTATTTAACCAGCAGAATCACCTAGAGTTTCTTTTGTTTTAATTTTATGTTCTCAGGTTGAAGTCTCACAGAACAATAGTCTCTTTGCACCTCTAGTTAGGGAGAGCATAAACAAGGCTTGGTTATGATTTAGAGTTTGTTGCAAGTTTATAAAATTTGCATTTTTCTTTTATCTCCACGGTTTAGGGCTCCCTCAGCTCCATCCCAATGTTGATGTCGATTCTTTTGCATCATCTGGGGTTGGGAAGTGATAATTCACTGTATTTGGACATAAAGAATGGAAATGTACCAATGAAAGCAAATGTTAAATCAAGGCAATGACTCCTTTCCCTAATCCCTCTTGTGATTTATGGAGAAATGTCCCAGCACTCCCACATATCTCTTCACTGCCAGTAAGGAGTGTACTGTTGGTTGATCCAATGCTAATCCTTTCTGCTACTGCCCACCTTCCACTTACATTTCTGCAGTGCTTCTCATGGAGAGGATGGCATCTCTGAGCACTTTACCTTGTTCAGGAAAAACTGTGGATGGAGTGCAGAAAAAAGGGGAATGGAAGGGGGTAGAGTACAAAGTTGAAGGCACGATCAAAGATGGATTTTGAGAAATTCTTTGAATGCAGAAGGGAAGTGGCATGACAGAGAGATCCAGGGAAGGAGTAACAGAGGACAAGAGCGTAGCAGCTGGGCAAGGTGCCACCATAGGGAGAGCAGGGGACAAGGAGCAGCACGGTGGAGCATACAAGTGCATAAGGATGTAGGAGATTGCTGAGGTGGAATAGGGCAAGGTCATGGAGGGATTTATTACGAGCTGATAAATTATTAATTGAAGTCCCATGACATTGTACACAGACAAAAATAAAAAGAATTGTCTTTCTCTCCTCATAACTATATCTCACAAAATCTAGGCCAACACTCTGACAGTGTAGTACTGGGGGAGCGCTGCACTGTCAAAGGTGCTGTCTTTCGGATGAGATGGTAAAATGAGGCCCTGTCAGGTGAACGTAAAAGATCCCATGGCACTATTTTGAAGAAGAGCAGGGGAGTTCTCCCCATGTCCTGGCCAATATTCCTCCCTCAACCACCACCTAAAGACAGATTATCTAGTCATTATCACATTGCTGTTTGTGAAATGATGCTGTGCACATATCGGCTGGCGCATTTCCTACAGTACAACAGTGACTATACTTCAGAAGTACTTCATTGGGTGTGAAACACTTTGGGATGTCCTGAGTTCATGAAAGGTGCTGAACAAGTGCAAGTCTTTCTTTCTCTACTCGTATCTCGCAATCTAATTCATTCTGTCTTATGTTCTCTGTCTTTCAGTTTGTCTTTCACTCTTTCAGTCTTCCTCTTTCTACCTGTTTGTGTCTTATTGTTATCTGTGTTCATCATAACTTTTAAAAATACTCTATTGAGATAAGCATTTCAAAGTCTGGAGCTGACAAAAGCATGCATGAGGGTTTCAGCTGCAAATGGGCGGAGGGGTGTGATGTTATTTTAAAATAATGACAGTAGGCAGGCTTTGTGATGGAAAGGATATTCAGAAATGATCTCAGAAAATAATTTACTAGATATTGATCATCATTATTTGTAACTGAAAGAAAAATTATCATGACCCATTCGCACCAATTTTTTAAAAACATTAAAATGAGTTTAAAATTAATACTGTGGCCAGTGGCAAAGTCACCGATCCCTGTCACTCAATGTATCAAATGACAGTAAGCTGGACTGCTTGATTTTAACAAGGTCCAAATTAAATTTTAAAAATTGAATTCTATAATGTCATCATCAAACAAGAGTACTTAAATTAATAATGAGTAAAACTATTATGCACAAGAACTGTAAATTATTGATCAATCGTTTTGCAGAATGATAAATATCTTTCTGTGCTTAATCCAGAGCAATTACAATGTTGGGAAATATGATTACTTTCGTTCAGAAGCTCGCAAAGATTTCTGATACACTATGGCAGAGAAAGCATCTGCAGTCTGTACACAAGACCAACTTGGCATTCTTTGGGGCCTCAATTCAGGCCTGCCAAAATAGCTGGCGCACGCACCTTTTTTTGATATTTTTGCTGTCGGGTGCGATGAGGCGGTCGTTCAATCGATTTTCTCCACTTTGCCATTTTTTTCGGATCGGACCAGAAGCCGGTCATAATGGGGGCACAAGTGCAGCGGTAAGTGCTGGTGAGGGGCGGAAGTGGGGGCGGGACAGTGGAGTGGTGGTGACGTCAGTGCGCATGTGCGTCACCATGTCTCTCCCCTCATTTAAAGGGGAGAGAAGCAGCATTTCTTGAGGTTTGGCCACTGGGCCACCAGGGAGGATTTTGGCCGGGCTAGCGGCCTGGCACCCAAGAGGGTTTGCCAGGCTGCCTCTTGGCGGCCCGGCCGAACTCGGGGCGTAATTGTCCGGCCGAATTGGGAAGTTAGCTGGCATAAAAAACATGGCGGCAGTGCGCCCTCCCATTGAAGGACCGCCGTGCTGCCGTGGCTCTCACACAAGAAACCAGGACGGAAGCGGGGACTGCCAGAAAAATCCCCGAGGTGAATTTGCGGCCAATCCACTGCAACGCGGCGGCCACTCACTTCCGCTGCATGGGCGCCACAAAATGGCGGTAACGGGCCTTTTCCAGACCCTGAATTTTGGCCCCTTGTATGTCTGTTATTTATGGCCAGATCAAGATGAACAGAAATTATACCAGATATTGCTGAGGAATCATTCCTGGTCCTTCAAACAGTTAACTCTAACAATGCACAACCACTTAGACACAAGGTAATGTGTAATTCCCTTGATGGTTAATAGAATACATGTGTCTTTTTATTTTAAGTTGAGGTTTTAGTGAATCATTATATCTTCACACAGGCAGTCCTGTCCCCAAAAATGCAGCATGCAGACATATTACTTGTGAGGCCTGAGAGGACTTACGACAGAGAAGCCTTGTTGAGACCAATTTCAATTTCAAATTAATGAGCAAGATTAAAATAAGGGACTACTATCAATAACTCAGGAAATCGTATTGCACTGCTGATTTTCTGCCAGTAGATGTAATTAATGATTTTATAAATAATTAACTGTAGATTTACAATACATACCACATCCAGTGCTAGTGAAGTTGTACTTTATCTGATGCCGCGTTCCCAGTGTGCTGCCCTCGCAGGAAGTGCGGATCGGAGAATCGGGTCTGCAGTGTTAAAGTAAACACTGCTCTGTGTGAGTTCCTGCTAAAAACAAGTGATCAAGGAATGACCCTTGATCTCCATTCACTTAAAGAGCAGATGTCATAGAATCATAGAGGTTTACAGCACAGAAGGAGGCCATTGGGCCCATTCTGTCTGTGCCGGCTGAAAAAGAGCTATCCAGCCTAATCCCACTTCCCAGCTTTTGAGCCATAGCCTTCTAGGTTACAGCACTTTAAGTGCATATCCAAGTACTTTTTAAATGCGATGAGGGTTTCTGCATCTACTATCCTTTCAGGCAGTGATTTCCAGACCCCCTACTACCCACTGGGTGAAATAAATTCTCCTTAAATCCCCTCTAATCCTTCTGCCAATTAATTTAAATCTATGTCCCCTGGTTATTGACCCTGCTGCTAAAGGAAATAGGTCCTTCCTATCCACTCTATCTTGGCCCCTCATAATTTTATACACCTCAATTAAATCTCCCTTCAGCTTCCTATGCTCCAAGGAAAACAACCCCAACCTATCCAATCTTCCCACGTAGCTAAAATCCTCCAGTCCTGGCAACATCCTCGTAAATCTCCCCTCTGTACCTTCTCTAGTACAATCACTCTTTCCTGTAATGTGATGACCAGAATTCTGCGCAGTACTCTAGCTTTGGCCTAACTATTGTTTTATGCAGTTCAAGCATAACCTCCCTGCTCTTATATTCTGTGCCTCGACTAATAAAGTAAAGTATCAGCCAATTCAATTCACTCCACGTGTTATCAAGAAGTGGCTGAGCACACTGGATACAGCAAACATCTTCAGCTGCTTTATCAATGACCTTTCCTCCATCATAAGGTTAGAAGTGGGGATACTTGCTGAAGATTGTACAATGTCCAGTTCCATTCGCAACTCCTCAGAAAATGAAGCAGTCCATGTCTGCCTGCAGCAAAACCTGGACGACATTCAGGCTTGGGCTGATAAATGGCAAATAACAATCACACCACACAAGGGCCCCGACAATATCCCGGTTGTCGTGCTGAAGATTTGTGTTCCAGAACTAGCCGCACCTCTAGCCAAGCTGTTCCAGTACAGCTACAACACTAGCATCTGTCTGACAATGTGCAAAACTGCCCAGGTCTGTCCTGTCCGCAAGAAGCAGGACAAATCCAATCCAGCCAACTACCGCCCCATCAGTCTACTCTCAATCATCCGCAAAGTGATGGAATCGTCGACAGTGCTGTCAAGGGACACTTACTCACCAATAACCTGCTCACCGATGCGCTGTTTGAGTTCCGCCAGGCTCCACTCGACTCCAAACCTCATGACAGCCTTGGTCCAAACATGGACAAAAGAGTTGAATTCCCAATGTGAGGTGAGAGTAACTGTCCTTGACATCAAGGCAGCATTTGATCCCTTGTAAAATTGAAGCCAATGTAAATCAGGGGGAAAATTTTCCACTGGCTGGAGTCATACATAGCAAAAAGGAAGATGGTTGTGGTTGTTGGAGGTCAATCATCCCAGGCCCAGGACATTGCTGCAAGAGTTCCTCAGGGCAGTGTCCTTGGCTCAAACATCTTCAGCTGCTTCATCAATGACCTTCCCTCCATCATAAGGTCAGGAGTGGGGATGTTCACTGATGATTGCACAGTGTTCAGTTCCATTTGCAACTCCTCAGAAACTGAAGTAGTCCATAACCGCATGCAGCACAACTTGGACGACATTCAGGCTTGGGCTGATAAGTGGCAAGTAACATTCACATCACACAAGTGCCAGGCAATGACCATCTCCAACAAGCAATAATCTAACCACCTCCCCTTGATATTCAATGGCATTACGATCACTAAATCCCCCACCATCAACATTCTGGGGGTCGCCTTTGACCAGAAACTTAACTGGACCAGCCACATAAATACTGTGGCAAAAAGAGCAGGTCAAAGACTGGGTATTCTGCGGCAACTGTCTCACCTCCTGACTCCCCCAAAGTCTTTCCACCATCTACAAGGCACAAGTCAGGAGTGTGATGGAATAAACTCCACTGGATGAGTGCACCTCCAACAACACTCAAGAATCTTGACACTATCCAGGACAAAGCAGCCCACTTGATTAGCACCCCATCCACCAACTTCAACATTCACTCCCTCCTCCATCACAAGCACACCATGGCTGCAGTGTGTACCATCTATAAGATGCATTGCAGCAACTCACCACGACTTCTTCGGCGGAACCTCCCAAACCCGCGACCTCTACCACCTAGAAGGACAAGGGCAGCAGGTGCATGGGAGCACCATCACCTGCAAGTTCCCCTCTAAGTTACACAACATCCTGACTTGGAAATATATTGCCATTCCTTCATCGTCGCTGGGTCAAAATCCTAGAACTCCTTCCCGAACTGCACTGTGGGTGGTACAAGGACTGCAGCGGTTGAAGATGGCAGCTCACCACCACCTTCTCAAAGGCGAAAAGGGATGGGCAATGAATGCTGGCCTTGCCAGCAATGCCCACATCCCGGAACAAATTTTTAAAAATCCCGAATGCCTTCTTAGCCACCTTCAACCTGTCCTGCTACCTTCAGGGATCTGCGGACATGCACTCCAAGGTCCTTCTATTCCACATTTATTGTGTATTCCCTTTCCTTGTTAGCCATCCCCAAATGCATTACCTCATACCTCTCTGGATTGAATTCCATTTGACACTTTTCTGCCCACCTGACCAGTCCATTGATATCTTCCTGCAGCCTACAGCTTTCTTCCTCACTATCAACCACACGGCCATGTTTTGTATCATCTGCAAGCTCCTTAATCACGCCCCTTACATTAATGTTTAAATCTTTGATATAAACCTCAAAAAGCAAGAAACTAGTACGAAGCCCTGCGAACTCCACTGGAAACAACCTTCTAGTCGCAAAAACACCCACTACCCTTTGGTTCTTGCCACTTAGCCAATTTTGGATACAACTTGCCACTTTCCCTTGGATCCCATGGGCTTTTACTTTTCTGACACGTCTTCCATGTGGGACCTTGTCAAAAGCCTTGCTAAAATCCATGTCGAATAAATCAAACACACTGCCCTCCTTGTTACCTCCTCAAAAAGTTCAATCAAGTTAGTCACACATGACCTTCCCTTAACAAATCCATGCTGACTGTCCTTGATTAATCCATGCCTTTCGAAATGATGATTCATACTATTGCTCAGAATTTTTTCCAATAATTTGCCCACCACCGATGTTTGGCTGACTGGCC
Source organism: Pristiophorus japonicus (assembly GCF_044704955.1). Classification (NCBI taxonomy): domain Eukaryota; kingdom Metazoa; phylum Chordata; class Chondrichthyes; family Pristiophoridae; genus Pristiophorus; species Pristiophorus japonicus. The sequence goes on from NC_091987.1 coordinate 37,784,394, forward strand.
TGTAATTACTCAGTCTATTCTTTTCTCCCTTTGTAAACAACAGTACAATGTTTGCAGTGCTCCCGTCCTCTGGCATCACACCTGCAGTCAGAGGGGATTCGAAAATGGCAGTCAGAGGGGATTCGAAAATGATGGTCAGAGCCTCTGCGATTTCCTCCCTTGCTTCTCTTAACAGCCTGGGATATATTTCATCTGGGCCTGGCGATTTATTTAGTTTCAAAGATGCTAAATCCCTTAATATGCCCTGAAGGCTCGAGAACCAGATGACGGTGATTTAAGGTGTTTTGCAGAAGAACCAAAGGCGACATGAGGAAAAGCTATTTTACTCAGCGAGTGGTTAGGATCTGGAATTCACTGCCTGAAAGGGTGGTGGAGGCAGATTCAATTGTGGCTTTCAAAAGGGAATTGGATAAGTACCTGAAGGAAAAAGAATTGCAGGGCTACAGGAAAAGAGAGGGTGAGTGGGACTAGCTGAAGTGCTCTTGCAGAGAGCTTGCACAGGCTCGATGGGCCAAATGGCCGCCTCCTGCACTGTAACCATGCTATGATTCTAATATTTCCTCTCTCACTATGTTTAGCTCATCTAATATTTCACACTCCTCCTCCTGAACTACAATGTCTGTATTGTCCCCCTCTTCTGTGAAGATAGACGCAAAGTATTTGTTAAGAACCATATCCGCGTCTTCTGCTTCACACACAGGTTACCTTTTTGGTCTCCAATAGGCCCTACTCTTTCATTAGTTTTCCTCGTGCTCGTTATGTATTTATAAAATATCTTTGGGTTTTCCTTGATTTTACTTGCCAATTTATTTTCATGCCCTCTCTTTGCTTTCCTAATTTCCTTTTTTAATTTCACCCTGCACTTTCTATACTCCTCTCGGCTTTCTGCAGTATTGAGCTCTCGGTACCTGACAAAAGCTGTCCTTTTTTCCTTTGCGCAAATTGGTTGCTGCGTTTCCTATATTACAACAATGACTACACTTCAAAAAGTTTTTCATTGGCTGTAAAGCGCTTTGGGAAATCTGGTGGCCGTGAAAGGCTCTGTCTGTCTATCTTCCGTTCCCCCACTCTTCCCCACCCTCCAGGGAGTCCAACCCTTTTTCTTTGTGGGAACATATTTGCTTTGAACACTCACCATCTCCTCCTTGAATATCTACCACTGCTCTGACACTGATTTACCGTCAGCGGACTCGTCACTGCAAAATGAGAAATTCACAACAAACTTGATCACAACTAACCTTAGCTGGACCCATGATTTAAATCTGTTGGTCTTAAGTAGGATTCAGTTTAAAAAGTTGATCTTTATGCAAAAGAACTAAGCTCCCCTGATATCCTGATGCAGGGGGATACTCACCATATGGCGTGTGAGTCAACTGCATCCATTGCAAACCTCTGGTGCAGCTCTTGTACTGGATCCAACCAAAGCACATATTTCCTGCCCCACCAGTAATTTAAAAGGTCCAAGTCTACAATATGCTTCAGTCTCTGCTGCCCTGCCCGATGCTCTTCAGTTTGTGTTTTCCCCATGTTCTCCAGTCTCCATGATGATCTAATTGTTGGTGCCTCCCACCAACCTCTCATTTGCTGGTGCCTCCACCCCTCATTTCTGGTCCCTCCCTTCTGGTTTCTCAGCTGTTGCATCCTCTACTCCAATCCCCCAATTGCAAATGCTTTCCTTCCAGCCGCCCAATTGCTTGTCCCTCCCGCCCAGTAGCTGTTGTACCTTACAAACCCTCTCAACTCTGCCTTCCCTCTTCCAATTCGGCTGCCTTCTCCCCCTACCGTGACCCCTCACCCCCACCCCAAGCCCCTCACCCCACCCTAAGCCTCTCACGTTGCTGCCTCCACTGTGCCTCCAAATGACAGGAATTCACTCCCCTATTAAGAAATCAAGAAGAAAACTGCTGAAATTATTCCAAATTACAAGGAGCCCGAGCTGATTATAGGGGCTTATAAAGGTTACTTTGTTTTGGATTCTTTGTGGCACAAAACGTTAGTTAGAATCGTAGAATGATACTACGCAGAAGGTGGCCATTTGGCCATCGTGGCTGTGTTGGCTCTTCGAAAGAGCTATCCAATTATTACCACCTCCCTGCTATTTCCCCATAGCATTGCTAAATTTTCCCCTGCAATCATTTATACAATTCCCTTTTGAAAGTTATTATTGAATCTGCTTCCATCACCCTTTCAGGCATTTTAGATCATAACTCGCTGTGTAATTTATTTTTACTCACATCATCTGTTTTTTTTGCCAATTACTTTAAATCTGTGTCCTCTGGTTACCGACCCTTCTGCCACTGGGAACAGTTTCTCCATATTTACTCTATCAAAACTTCATCATTTGGAACAGCTCCATCAAATCTCTCTTTAACTTCTCTGATCTAGGGAGAACATGTAACTTTCATCCCTGGTACCATTCCAGTAAATCTCCTCTGCACTCTCTCTCAGATCTTCACATCATTCCTGAAGTGTGATGCCCAGAATTGGCCACAATACTCCAGCTGGGACCTAACCAGTGTTTCTTTTAAAGGCATAACTACCTTCCTTTTGTACTCTATACCTCCATTCATATAGCCAATTATCCCGTATACCTTTTAAACAGCCTTCTCAACTTGTCCTGCCACCTTCAAAGACTTGTGTACATACACCCCCAGGTCTCTGTATTCCTGCACCCCCTTTACAATTGTGCCATGTGGTTTATATTGCCTCTCCTCATTATTCCTACAAAAAATGAATCACTTCACACTTCTGTATTAAATTCCGTCTGTCATGTGTCTGCTCATTTCACCAGTCTGTCTATATCCTGCTGAAATCTTTACTATCCTTCCCATTGTTTACTACATTTCAGAGTTTCATATCATCTGCAAACTTTGAAATTATGCCCTGTATACCCAAGTCCAAGTTATTAATATATATCAAAAAGAGCAGTGGTCCTAATACCGATCCCTGGAGAACACCACTGTGCACTTCCTTCCAGTCTGAAAAACTAATGTTCACCACTACTCTCCGTTTTCTGTCCCTTTGCCAATTTTGTATCCATGCAGCCACTATCCCTTCAATCCCATGGGCTTTAATTTTGCTAACTAGTCTATTTGGTACATTATCAAATGCTTTTTGTAAATCCACATACAGAACATCAACTGCACTATCCTCGTCAACCCTCTCCGTTACTTCATCAAATAACTCAATCAAGTTTCTTAAAAAGTAGTTCAACGTACTTGATGAACTGTATCCATTGATTTGATTCCTTTCGATTCCTGTTGGCATTTATATATGTACAGGTGATAGGTTGTTAGAAATGATACTTGGACCTACCTAATTGGGAGGGGGTGGGCATTAGTGGAGGGGGAGTGTATGCATTTCGCCCTTAACAAAGTCACTGTTTCAGTGAAAGCTAGTGAGTTTCCTAGTCTAATGGGTTACAAAGTGTGTTACACAAACATACAGGTTTGATCCAGAGTTACTTTCATAGCTACCTTTCAGATAAATGGTACATTAGTAGAAAGCATTTGCATTTCATAAAATTCTGTGTTGTAACAGAAAACATATTTTTTGAAGTAATGACATCAAATCCTTATGATAGACTGAAATCAGTGCTGCCGCCATGTTGAGTTTGTAAGAAGAAAGAAGACAAGAGAAATATTGAACATTTGTAGGTTTTTCAGATGATCATTAGTCATAAAGCAAATCATTTTTACTTGCATGGGATGAAAGATGAAATCTGTCAGCCATTCTTGCCTGTTAAAATGTTCTTCCCCGACCAGCATTGGACCCTCCCCCCACGCCCCCTGACCACCATTGGACCGCCTCTCCCCTTCCCCCCCCCCCCACCCCCACCCCCCGACTACTATCTGCTTTCACTCGACCATCATCTGCTCCCCCTTCCAACCACCATTGGCTCCCCCGACCACCATTGATCTCACATCAGCTCCCCCTCCCCCCACCACCACCACTGCACAGAACTCATCTACGGTTAAAGTTCAGGCCTATGAGTCTCGCCAGAGACACCAGGCTGCTGCATTAATCTAGCAGAGGGACCCTCCACATTAGTCTGTGTTGGTACAGTAAGATGTTGCCGTGTTCAGACATCTTTGGGAACTGTCAGCGATGGCCAGATAACCCACCCTTGAAATGTTCTATGGAGTTGACACAAACACTGAAAGAGTACATACCTTGAAAGATATATTCTAGTAAATTGTAATAGCAATATGCTGTCACCAAGTTCCATACAGATACATCCGGCTATAAACAGAGACTCGGTTGTTAAAACTGCCAAGAACCATGATGGATCTGTCTGTCAGCTCAGTCTCCACTCTGTAAAGATATATGGCAGATGAGCAATTGGGGATTCGCGGACTGGATTCAAACAGCCCATATGTGTTGGTATTTAACAATACTTGCCATAGTTCTGTCAGTTGTGCATTCTTGATTTCCGTGGGAATAGTATCTTAATCAGTTTATCATTTAACTTCTCCCAGTTTCTTGCAGCACCACGGTTGTAGCAGATGAAATAAATTAAGATTTTGTTGCCATCCTATCAATTGTAAACTTATACTTTAGAATGTTATTACTTGATAAGTTCTAAAGCCTCTTAGCATCTGGTATTTTTTAGTCAATCTTATTTTCATGAATATAATCAAGGTTAAAAGAAAATGCCTTGGCACTTTAAAAACAAATTGTTTTTGTATTAAAATGCGCTCATTATGTGGCCTACATTGTATGGAGAATGGTGCTGCTTACCATGCTGCTCATGAGGAGCTCCCTGTACCAACTGTACCCATGTTCTCTCTCTTCAGGTACTGGTTCCTTCTCCTTCAAATCTGCTGTCATCACCCCTCTCCTTAAAAAAAGCAACCCTTGACCCAACTTTGCTTGCTAGCTATAGCCCCATCTCCAACCTCCCTTTCCTGTTCAAAATACTTGAACGTGTTGTCGGCTCCAAAATCTTTGACCATCTTTCCATGAATTCAATGTTTGAATCCCTTCAATCTGGTTTTCGCCCCTGCCACAGTACCGAAGCAGCTCTCATCAAAGTCACAAATGACATCCTTTGTGAGTGTGATAAAGGTAAACTATCCCTCCTCGTCCTTCTGGACCTGTCTGCAGCCTTCGACACAGTTGACCACTCCATCCTCCTCCAACGCCTCTCTACCACCTTACAGCTGGATGGGACAGCACTCGTTAGGTTCCATTCTTATCTATCTAATCATAGCCAGAAAATCTCGTACAATGGTTTCTCTTCCCACTCCTACATCGTTACCTCTGGTGTACCCCATGGATCTATCCTTGGCCCCCTCCTATTTCTCATCTATATGCTGCCCCTTGGTGATATCATCCGAAAACACGGAGTCAGTTTCCACATGTACGCTGATGACACCCAGCTCTACCTCGTCACCACTTCTCTCAATCCCTGCTTGGTATCTAAATTGTCAGATTACTTGTCCGAAATGAGCAGAAATGTTCTCCAGTTAAATATTGGGAAGACCGAAGCCATTATCTTTGGTCCCCGCCACAAACTACGTTCTCTAACCATTGACTCCATCCCTCTCCCTAGCATCAATCTCAGGGTGAACAAGACTGTTCCCAACCAAGGTGTCATATTTGATCCTGAAATTACTTTCCAGCTACATATCCACAGCATAACTAAAACCACCTTTTTCCATTTCCATAACATTGCCCGCCTCCGCCCCTGCCTCAGCTCTTCTGCTGCTGAAACCCTCATTCATGCCTTCTTTACCTCTAGACTTGACTACTCCAACTCACTTCTGGCTGGCCTCCCACCATTCTATACTATGTGAACCTGAGGTCATCCAAATCTCAGCAGCCCGTGTCCTAATTCGCACCCAATCACGATCACCCATCTCCCCTGTGCTTTCTGACCTACAGTGGCTACCAGTTAGACATTGTCTCGGTTTCAAAATTTTCATCCTTGTTCACAAATCACTCCATGGCCTTGCCCCTCCCTATCTCTGTAATCGTTTTCAGCCTCACAACCCCACAAGATGTCTGCACTCCTCAAATTCTGCCCTCTTAAACATTCCTCATTATAACTGCTCAACCATCGGTGGCCGTGCCTTCAGCTGTTTGGGCCCCAAGCTCTGGAACTCCCTCCCTAAACCTCTCCGCCTCTCTACCTCTTTTTCCTCCTTTAAGATAATCCTTAAAACCTACCTCTGTAAACCTGCCTTAATTTTTTCTTTTGTGGCTCAGTGTCAAATTTATCTGTTTTGTCTTGTAACACTACTGTGATGCACCTTGGGACATTTTACAACGATAAAGGCGCTATATATAAACGTTATTATTATTTGAAAAGGCTTGGACACACACTTTACAGCTGCCTAATGCCCAAAGTGGCTGCAAGAAGCCACACCTGGTGCTGGAACTGTCAGACTTGGTAGTCTGATATCTGAGCCAGGCAGATTGTATGTCAGGGCCAGTCTGGCTTGCTAATGGAATTCATTACTAGACATTACTTGGTGCGAGAATTTTTCCCAACTGGCTCTAGATAATCTGACAGGAAATATACCAGTGATCTTCCCTGCTTACCTGTACAGTTTTCACTGGTCAAACTCCAGCAGTTACCCCTGTGCACATTTGAGGAGCTATAAGCCTTGTTGCTTGCAAACTGTGCCTAAATTCTCTGGTCTTGGGTAAGTGAGATCAGTACATAAGAAGAGATAATGTACACTTCATACTGGGCAAATAGAAACCCTATAAGTGACTATAGATTTATCAGAGCATGAATTGGAGATGCTTAAACAAGGTGATCTTATCAGACATGAAGCTAACCAAAAAAAAAGGCATCTAATAATGGTAAATGACACTCCAAGGTGAGGAACAGCATATTTGGGTGCAAAGCTGCTCTACTGAACCTGTGGCCATCCCTGTACATGGCCAAGGTGACTTTATTCCATTCATCAGCCATCCTGCGGCTTCTTTGAACACAATTTGACCCTTTCACATTGAAACAATTCAGCATATTTTATTTGGGCCCTAATTTCACTTGACAGCCGGGGCCTTGACTTTAATGTCAGTTGTGGTGAAAGCGACCCTTTTTGAAGGAGCTAGTTTGTAAAGATTTGATTTATCTGGAATACCCTGGTATTTATGGGAACTTGTATGCTTCTCTTGTAAAGAATAGTTGCATGTAATCTGTAAATTGTACCAAAATGTATTACTTATTTTATAGATACATTTGTAAAAAAAAATGCAGTCTGCATCATTACTCGTCTCCATCATCACAGGCAGTCCCTCGAAGCGAGGATGACTTGCTTCCACGCCAAAAAGGGATGAGTTCACAGGTGTTTCAATGAAGGACCTAATATTCCAGATCCCGAACTACATCGTGAAGGATGGAAGATGCCTGTGCTTGAATTTTTTTTATGTGTGGTGGCCGTTGCACACCAGTCACCACACTGGCTTGACAGAGCAAGGTCTTGGTCCAGTGGCAAGGATTACCCAAGACTAACCGGAGACCAGCTCTGCTGCACAGACCGAGCGCGCGCACATATCGCAGTGTGGGCTGGTCCGTGCTGCCCCTGGACCCTGGCCTCTTCTGGGCCCCAGATTCACACCTCTCCTGGGCCCCGGTCACTTCCCTCTCTGGACTCTTGCCGCTCCTTCGCCCCTCCTGCTGTGCCTGCCCGCACTGCAATCAGCGACCTGGCTTTGCAGCTGTCACCCTCCTGCAGCAGTACACGCTGCTCCCTACAGTGGTATGCCACTGCACGCTGCTCCCTGTAATGGCCCCAGCCTACTGATGGTCTTGCAGGCCGGGACCGCTCCGATTTCCGGGCTGGGCCACCACACGCTGCTCCCTCCAATGGCCCCAGCCTGCTGATGGTCTTGCAGGCCGGGACCACTCCGATTTCCGGGCCGGGCCACCACACGCTGCTCCCTCTAATGGCCCCAGCCTGCTGATGGTCTTGCAGGCCGGGACCGCTCCGATTTCCGGGCCGGGCCACCACACGCTGCTCCCTCCAATGGCCCCAGCCTGAGCTCCTCCTCCCCTCCTCAGACTTGTCTCCATACCAGTGAGCACTGGCCATAAGACATGTTGTAGATCTCCACAACATATCTCAGCCATTTTTCCCACCTTTAAGATGTTCCTCATTCCTCTCAGCCTTTCAGTGGGCAATGTCCTTACTGCTGGTTTCATCTTTTTATTCCAATCTATTCCTGTGTCAGAAATTCCTCCTGTTTGGGTGCTGCCTATTCTTGCAGTGCAGAGCTGCCAAAAAGCAGATAGTGACCAACTGCTGCAGTGATTTCTTTCCTTTTGCCTACACTGGATATTTTGTTGGAAACAAAGAAATAACTTTGACCTATAGTATTATCAGTAAGATAATGGGACTAAAGGCAGATAAATCCCCTGGACCTAATGACTTGCATCCTAGGGTCTTAACAGAAGTAGCGGCAGGGATTGTGGATGCATTGGTTGTAATTTACCAAATTTCCCTGGATTCTGGGGAGGTCCCAGCAGATTGGAAAATTGCAAATGTAACACCCCTATTTAAAAAAGGAGGCAGACCAAATGCAGGGAACTATAGACCAGTTAGCCTAATATCTGTAGTTGGTAAAATGTTGGAGTCCATTATTAAAGAAGCAGTAGCCGGACATTTGGAAAAGCAAAATTCGGTCAGGCAGAGTCAGCATGGATCTAAGAAGAGGAAGTCATGTTTGACAAATTTGCTGGAGTTCTTTGAGGATGTAACGAACAGGGTGGATAAGGGGGAACCAGTAGATGTGGTGTATTTGGACTTCCAGAAGGCATTTGACAAGGTGCCACATAAGAGGTTACTGCACAAGATAAAAGTTCACAGGGTTGGGGTAATATATTAGCATGGATAGAGGATTGGCTAACTAACAGAGAACAGAGAGTCAGGATAAATGGTTCATTCTCTGGTTGGCAACCAGTAACTAGTGGGGTGCCGCAGGGATCAGTGCTGGGACCCCAACTATTTACAATCTATATTAACAATTTGGAAGAAGGGACCGAGTTTAAAGTAGCCAAGTTTGCTGATGATAGACAGCGGGACTTGGGGGTACTTGTGCCGAAACACAAAAGGATAGTATGCAGGTACAGCACATGATCAGGAAGACCAATGTTATCTTGGCCTTTATTGCAAAGGGGATGGAGTATACAAGCAGGGACGTCTTGCTACAGCTATATACAGTATTGGTGAGGCCACACCTGGAATACTGCGTGCAGTTTTGGTTTCCATATTTAAGAAAGGATATACTTGCTTTGGAGGCAGTTTTCAGAGATTGATTCCGGGGATGAGCGGGTTGACTTATGAGGAAAGGTTGAGTACGTTGGGCCTCTATTCATCAGAATTCAGGTTATCTTATCGAAACGTATAAGATTATGAGGGGGCTTGACAAGGTGGATGCAGAGAGGATGTTTCCACTGATGGGGGAGACTAGAACTAGAGGGCACGGTCTTAGAATAAGGGGCCGCCCATTTAAAACAGAGATGAGGAGAAATTTCTTCTCTGAGGGTTGTAAATTGTGGAATTCGCTGCCTCAGAGGGCTGTGGAAACTGGGACATTGAATAAATTTAAGACAGAAATAGACAGTTTCTTGAACGGTATGGGGATAACGGGTTATGGGGAGCGGGCGGGGAAGTGGAGCTGAGTCCATGATCAGATCAGCCATGATCTTATTGAGTGGCGGAGCAGGCTCGAGGGGCCATATGTCCTACTCCTGTTCCTATTTCTTATGTTCTTATTAACCAGGTCTGTTTTCATTGTAAATCTGGCCACTTTTTATCCCTTTTCCTGTCCCAGGCCCATATCTCTCTACACATTACTGAAGAAATGGCTAGATATGCTGCATGGATTTCAGTATTCCTGCTTGGTTTTATGTTCACAGGATAAATATAATACATGGAGGAATGTTTAGTCATAGGACTGTTTTGAACATTTCAGTGAAGCCAAAGTTTACAAAAATTTCATAAGTAACGCAACAAAAAACAGATTAACTGGTCATTCATGTTGTTGTTTCAGGATCTTTCTGTGTGTAGAATAGTTGCTGTGTTTATCTACATAACCAACACTGCACTTAAAATAATTCATTGTATATGAAGCACATTGAGACATTTATGGGACACATGATAAGGCTCTATATAAAGGCAAATATTTATTCTCTTTAGCTGGCTTCTGATGTGAGCAAGGACTTCCTTATCCAATGCGTAGTTTGGTCTCATGGCTCTTCTGTCCTAGCCCTAGCAATTCACCTTGTTTATTTTTTTTATTATTACCTGCATTATTTTAAAATCTGTGCTCCCTTTTTCTTCTTTCTCATGATGATAATGGCCCTGAAATTCCATGGCAATTCCCTCAATCTGCTATAACTTCAGTGGAATCTCAGGTTGAAGTGGCTATTTTTAACCATTTGTGCCATTTTATGGAGCATGTCGACGGTTTTCTGCCAAAATGACAGCAGTAGATCAGGAAATCTGTTGAAAATCTAGGCGGATATCTTTAACTTTCTCAGCCTCTCTTCAAAATTCAATTATGGCATCATCTCTTTTGCTTTTCTCTGGATTCTTCCTGCTTTTCGAATAGAGTCATTCTAATATGCACTTGAACAAAAAACTCCACCTAATCTTTCTTCAAAAATAGAAGTTATATCAATCACAGTAGGTACAAATAATGACTGTGTAGGAGGGAATTATATAAAGAATAAAGAATACTGAATATCTCCAAAAAGAATTGCAAAGCATTGCTAACTGAGACAGCCTTTTAGCAAGACCCTACATTCCACCCTCATGGTTTACTAAAGTTACGTGAACCCAAGGATTGTTTGCTGGCTTAAAATTTAGCAGTCATCTGTTATCACTCATAGTAGATTGAGAAGTTTTGCCTTAAAATTAATCTTACTGTTTGATGTGGAGATTACCTGATGCCAGTTAAAGATGAAAGTTGTGTTGCATACTGTAAGGCCTGAAGGTACAACAGCACATGGCGAGGCCTGTGGTATTATCGGGTTACAGAAAAATTCACCGTCATGTATACAACATAAGCCAGCAACACTTAAACTACAGAATTGGTCACTGCGTCTAAGACCGACTCTCTCAGTATGTTTTAACTCCTATCTAGCTTTTATTTATTTACTCCCATATTTATTTATTTGTAAAATATTCAATTATACTTTTTATTCTTGAAGTAGCTGATAAGTTTCTTGTATTTACAGCTGCTCTAGATTCCTGTTTAGTTATGTCGGTATGTATTATAAACTCGTACAGTGCAAGCAAGTGTATAATATTGATCCTGTGACTGACACAAGTACATTGCAAGGTTATTTCTTCGCACTAAGGTATTGGCTACAGGCATCTTTGTGTATATTATAAAGGGAACCTCTTGTTTCAGGTGAGGATGAATTGCTGAGTCCTACCCAGGGTACAAGCACGGGATTGGAGGAAGTGATGGAGCAGCTCAACAATTCCTTTCCAAGCTCTCGACGTAAGTAGATTTTGAATCTTGACAGTGTTGCAGATTAGCCTCATAAGCTGTTCACCTGACGACCTTTCACATTCCTGACAGTATGAGGCAGCTGAATGAATGTTGGTAAAATGGCAACAACAAGCAGGAAAACATTTGAGGTTATTAATGCTACCCGCTGATGTTAATTTAGCTCCCTCTTATCTTCAAGGCAGTGTCCCCCAGCCATTGTACCATCAGCACTCAGTACTTAAACAAATATTTTTAAAAAGCCAGCAGAAATGGAGCAGGAAGAACCGAAGAATACTTCCTGTGAAAATGCCATTTTTACAATGGGTCTCAAGGCAATAAATAGAGCAGATATGATGAGGAGCCATGGGATAACCTAATCACTTGGGAACAAATTAATCAGGGCCAAGGGTGGGATATAAATTGTGTCTGTGGCTCCTCATCATCTATTAGGCTCACACTACATGTTATGTCAGTAATTCAATAATAAGAATTGGATGTAAATATTAATTTTAAATATAAATTATATTTATGTGTAGGTGCCAGACTAGTTCAATGATATCAGCAATATCTGTTATGTTCTCCTTTATGCCATTACCCCTCATTGAGATAACATTATTGTGCACTATAATTTTTGTCTGTGTGATAAGATATTCTTACTTTAAGCTATTTGGAACCCTTACGTTGTGATTGTTTTTGCTCCGACAATCAGTGTTAAATATGAGACTGTTGTGAACAAAGATCTGTGACTTCACTCGCAGAATAAAGACTGTACAGTTCACTGATACTGAAGATTCTCAATGAGACCCATTTACTAAACGCCAATATGTCTCTGATCTGAGTCTTGTTTTTAGTCAGCCATCAGATATCACTCCCTGACTCTCAGATGGTGACTAGCTGATGCTTGCAGACAGCAAAGCCCCAGTCACTGGCCCATGCTAAGTTACCTGGGCTTTGACAGAAAGGTGCTACCATTGTCTCCAGTGCACCTGAGTTTAGTTAGTCACTGTTTCTGATTATCAGGACCCCTGCTTGAAAGTGCCCGTGTGTAAATGTCTGGGAAGGATAGGATCAGGCTCAGCTGTGATATTCCCCCCCCCTCGCCCACCCCACTCCCCCTCCTTGCACCGAAGTTAAATAACCTGTTGACACTCTCTGTATAGGTTCACAAGTGAAGGACATTCACTTGAGAATTGTACTGGGTGAATTGTATCCGAGTAAGGAGTCAACATCTTTCAGAAAGGAGGAGGGGAGGGGAGAACAGTGACAGGAAAGGAAGGAATAAACATGAATTTAAAAAAAAATGTAAGTTTCAATTGCATGATGGGAAAGAGTTTTTACTGTTTAGAGGGTCTTTCTCTGCAAGTAGAATCACCAGGATGAGGAGATTTCTCCAGTTTATTGATACTGTAAATGCTTATGAAGATTTTGCTGTTTCTTATTTCTGAATTTTGCGACAAATACTGAACAGAGGAAATTTTCATGAATACATTCACTACACATAGTAACTAGAGCACTTGTATATTTATTAATTTTTAAAAATAAGCTCCAGAACATCGAAACATAAAAAATAGGTGCAAGAGCAGGCCATTCGGCCCTTCGAGCCTGCACCGCCATTCAATATGATCATGGCTGATCATGAAACCTCAGTACCACCCCTGCCTTCTCTCCATACCCCCGATCCCTTTAGCCGTAAGAGCCACATCCAACTCCCTTTTGAAAAAGTCCAACGAACAGGACTCAACAACTTTCTGTGGCAGAGAATTCCACAGGTTCACAACTCTCTAGGTGAAAAAGTTTCTCTTCATCTCGGTCCTATATGGCTTACCCCTTATCTTTAGACTGTGACCCCTGGTTCTGGACTTCCCCAACATCGGGAACATTCTACCTGCATCTAACCTGTCCAATCCTGTCAGAATTTTATACATTTCTATGAGATCCCCTCTCATTCTTCTAAATTACAGTGAATATAAGCCTAGCCGATCCAGTCTTTCCTCATATGTCAGTCCTGCCATCCCGGGAATCAGTCTGGTGAACCTTCGCTGCACTCCCTCAATAGCAAGCACATCCTTCCTCAGAATAGGAGACCAAAACTGCACACAATACTCAAGGTATGGTCTCATCAAGGCCCTGTACAACTGCAACAAGATCTCCCTGTTCCTATACTCAAATCCCCTCGCCATGAAGGCCAGCATGTACCTGCATGCCTACCTTCAATGACTGATGTACCATGAAACCCAGGTCTCTTTGCACCTTCCCTTTTACTAATCTGCCACCATTCAGATAATAATCTGCCTTCATGTTTTTGCCACCAAAGTGGATAACCACACATTTATCCACATTATACTGCATCTGCCATGCATTTGCCCATTCACCTAACCTGTCCAAGTCCCCCTGCAGCTTCTTAGCATCCTCCTCGCAGCTCGCACTGCCACCCAGCTTAGTGTCATCTGCAAACTTGGAGATATTACATTTAATTCCTTTGTCTAAATCATTAATGTATATTGTAAATAGCTGGGGTCCAAGCACTGAACCCTGCGGCACCCCACTAGTCACTGCCTGCCATTCTGAAAAGGATCCGTTTATCCCGACTCTCTGCTTCCTGTCTGCCAACCAATTTTCTATCCACGTCAGTACATTACCTCCAATACCATGAGCTTTAATTTTGCACACCACTCTCTTGTGTGGGACCTTGTCAAAAGCCTTTTGAAAGTCCAAATACACCACATCCACTGGTTCTCCCTTATCCACTCTGCTAGTTACATCCTCAAAAAACTCTAGAAGATTTGTCAGGCATGATTTCCCTTTCATAAATCCATGCTGACTTGGACCAATCCTGTCACTGCTTTCCAGATGCGCTGCTATTACATCTTTAATCATTTATTCCAGCATTTTCCCCACCACCGATGTCAGGCTAACCAGTCTACAATTCCCTGTTTTCTCTCTCCCTCTTTTTTTTTTTAAAAGTGGGGTTACATTAGCTACCCTCCAATCCATAGGAACTGATCCAGAGTCCATGGAATTTTGGAAAATGACCACCATTGCATCTACTATTTCTAGGGCCACTTCCTTAAGTACTCTGGGATGCAGACTATCAGCCCCTGATGATTTATCGGCTTTCAGTCCCTTCAATTTCCTTAACACCATTTCCTGACTGATAAGGATTCCCCTCAGTTCCCCCTTCTCGCTAGACCCTCTGTCCCCTAGTATTTTCGGGAGGTAATTCATGTCTTTCTTAGTGAAGACAGAACCCAAGTATTTGTTCAATTTGTCTGCCATTTCCTTGTTCCCCATTATGAATTCACCTGATTCTGACTGCAAGGGACCTACATTAGTCTTCACTAATCTTTTTCTCTTCACATATCTATAGAAGCTTTTGCAGTCAGTTCTTATGTTCCCTGCAAGCTTACTCTCATACTCTATTTTCCCCCTCCTAATTAAACCCTCAGTCCTCCTCTGCTGAATTCTAAATTTCTCCCAGTCCTCAGGTTTGCTGCTTTTTCTGGCCAAATTATGTGCCTCTTCCTTGGATTTAACACTTTCCCTAATTTCCTTTGTTAGCCACAGTTGAGCCACCTTCCCTTTTTTATTTTTACTCCACACAGGGATGTACAATTGTTGTAGTTCATCCTTGTGATTGTTAAATGTCTGCCATTGCCTATCCACCATCAATGCTTAAGTATCATTCTCCAGTCTATCCTAGCCAATTCATGTCTCATACCGTCGAAGTTTCCTTTCTTTAAGTTCAGGACCCTAGTCTCTGAATTAACTGCGTCACTCTCCATCTTAATGAAGAATTCTACCATATTATGGTCACTCTTCCCCAAGAGGCCCCGCACGACCAGATTGCTAATTAATCCTCTCTCATTAAACAAGACCCAGTCTAGGATGACCTGCTCTCTAGTTGGTTCCTCAACATATTGGTCTAGGAAACCATCCCTTATAAATCCAGATATTGGGCTTGAACATTGTGTGCATAGCCTCCGCCACTGACTCTGCCACAGTCGGGAGTATCCAGGGTCAGGAACGTAAGAACAGGAGTAGGCAAATCAGCCTCTCCGCCATTCACTGAGATAATGGCTAATCTGTATGATCTATCGGGGTGGCCCCCAAAATTGCATTTTTGTGGTTGATATCTATTCAATTATGGGCATATCTCGGGCACCAGCTAGAGTTGGGGAAAGAGGGTTGAGGTTGCAGTGTAGACCAGCCATTCATCCTTACACTGGCAGTCCCAGCTGATCAATGCATTTGAAAGGGTCAAGACCAAGGTGGCTCCAACTTCCACCACCTTTCACCCAGAGTACCAGTCATTCGGCGGACTCCAGGCCAGGGCTAACGGAGTCCCTGGCCTACGAGTCTCACCCCCACATGCCATCTGAGGCATGGTAACCATGTCTAGAGTGAACAGAGGCCTCACATAGATTGGTAGCACAGGCCAGGCCCTGTGTGTCTAGCTTTCAGACAAATTCATAGGCTTTCAGCTGCATTCCTGCCCAACTTAGAGCAGGAGTGCTATAGAAGGCCTGCGTTTTTTTTAGCCCAATATCTGTCTGTGTGTGCATCCTCTTGTCTCTCTCTCCTTGCTCTTTATTCAAATTAAGACCACGAATGTTTTTAGGAAACAAACAGTTATGGCACATTTACACTAGCACAATCATGGTGGTTTGAAGGAGTCTTGCTTCACATTGGTGCTACAATCATAGTGTAAATGCAACCTGAATCCAGTGTCAGCCCCATGTCTAATGTCAGAACAAAGCGGAATGAGATACCCTGAATGAAGGGGTCTCGCTCTGTTTTGCTTCAGAATCAGTTTGGGCCTACTCACCTGACTTGTACTTCACAAGTTTAAATTTGGTGCAAAGCCAAAACCACTTTGCACCGGCACTAAACTTATAATGTGAACGCAACACAAAATAGCCTAGCTGGTTTCATTGATACCAACTTCTTTAACTGTGTCGAATTAAATGTTGCCATAATTGTGACAGGTTATTGCAAAATGCAATTATTCCAACACTGTTAGCCTAACTTAACTTTACTTCACTTCTAAGTGCTTCCTCCCAACATTACATTGTATGAAAATCCGCATGGGTGCACATATCCTATACACAAACCTTTCTTCCATTTGGCATGACCTGTCTACAAAGCTTACATCCTGTTACCATTTTTTGGTTGTGTTTTTGTGTCTGCATTTCCCATTCTAAATGACTATGTCAACATTTCCTATTAAATTTTGCTGTGTCAAGTGTCATCATGAAGTTGCACCATCCCACCACTTGTGGCACTGTAGTGTCTCCCATCATCCATTATCCAGCTTCTGAGCCTGTGCTCACACCTTTGTTGGTTTGAGCTTTGAGCCCCACTCTAGGTGGAATTTTAATGCCTCCCAGCTTTCCTTGAAAATATTGTTCCAACCCGTGTTGCTTGACCGTAAGCCACTAATTTTACAAAGGTCTGGGCACCAGTCGCATCGCCCACTTGTTCCCACTGCCCGCTCTCCACTATTCCACCAGTCTTGGGCCCAGCCTCGCTCCAGTCTTACTCTGCTTCCTGGCTAACTGGCACAAACTGCAGCCTGCCTGATCTTGGTCTTTGCTGTTCGGCCTTGGGTAAATAGTTGAAAAAAAAACTAGGCCCTATCTTCAAGCTGCCCATTCCTTGCACTTCTGCCAGTCTCCAGCCTCACTCCCATCATCTGGTCACTTGGCTCCACTGCCCACCTGCTCTCCGTGATCTCTGTTTTAGTCCCATTCTCTACCATTTTCTGGGCTCTTGTTTTTATTTTTTAATAACATTATTTTTCTCAAATGTTTAATTTTTTTATTGGCCTCCATTGTGCACAACTTTTATTTCCCTGCTCTTTTTCAAAATCGTATTCTACATGATAAAGGTCTCATTAAGATTTTTTCCAAGGAGAAAAGAATTTTGATCAGAACTGTTGCAATAAAATCAGTATTGCTTTACAACAATATATCCTCGATTCACCATGAGCAACACCATGCGAGATCAGGTCGCAGTTAAAAAGGGGCTGGATTTTGCGAGGTGTCAGCGGGCGCGATCAGTGGCGGGTCACGTGGGAAAGTGTATTTTTTCCCCAGTGAGTCGGGACCCCGTTGTGAACTCACCACCACATGCCTTTACCAAATGTCGGGTCTGTGAGTGCTGAGCAGCCCCGACATCACCGGTGGGTGAGGCAATTAAAATCATTAGTGGCTTGTTTACAACCCTTATCAATGGTTTTTTCCCCCAGCTTTTTGGATTTGACTGGTGTGGGCTGTAGTCTGTGAAGCTGAGGCCGAAGGTCAGTGGCCATTGAATCAGCTGATGAGTTGATAGCTTCAAATATCAGCTCCCAGCTGATTGACATATGTTCCAGTTACCACTATCTTCTCTAAACTGTATTTCCACCACAAATCCAGGATGCTGCAAGTCTTTACAGAAGTCTCCATCCAGTTTGACCTCATTACCTCTCCCACCATTGACAGATCGCTTCTGTCATCTCTATTTCATCTATTCCATCAGCATGAGTGCCCTTGAAACTCTCTTGCTTTGGTCCTCAGATTCCTACTATGATCAGCCCCAACACCAGCATCACCAGACACGCCAGCAGCACCAAGCACACCAGCAGCACCAACCTTCTCTACAATCAACTGATGCTGCACAGGATACAGGGCATAAGCACCCGACCACATTACTGCCCAAGAGGCCAGGTATGGTCTCACCATGGCCAGATTTACTTCACTCGATGCTGTACACCCCGGCTGCCACATAATGCGCCAGGTTGGCCCCACCCCACACCAACACCATAAAGCATCCCTACAATGCCCAAGCCATTCCTTTCACACATCACTATTGCGCGGTATACCGTTATGTCTCACCATTCACTGAAACCACAAAGCTACTTGCAAAGGTGTACACAAATCTGTCCAAGAACACAAAGTGTTGAAAATAAAGGTTTCAATGTTTGACACCGCATTAACGAAAACTTTGCATAAAATACCCAAGTACCAACCCTTGTGTTGTTGGTTGGTATGATTGCACTAGGATGACGATGAGTGTGAAGGGTGGCTAGTGAGATGGGGATGTGATAGCATAGATAGAGAGGGATGGGTGGAGGTGCAAGGTAAGTTGGTGTGAGTAAGGATGTTTAGGAGTGGGGTAGGGAAGGCAGAATGATGTGGATGTGATGAGAGGAACAGGAGGATGAGTTTGAGTGTAGCTTTGTACCATCATTTTGTGATTCACTGAGATCATTGAAACATTTGCAGCACCGCACCCAGGTCTTCCTGACCACATTCTGTCCTCCTGTGCAATGTGCAACCAGACTGTGTTGATCTCCTAGGGAGGTCTTTTTCACCCATGGGAAGGGAAGAGAACCTCCCCGTGTGCCTGGGTGCAGCCCGGCATCTCTGTGCATTGTTTGGCAATGTTTGCAGCACCTAAATGCTCTAGAACATTGACAGAACAACTGTCAAAATAAAGTTGGCAATGGTCCCTTTAAGGAAACCGGCTGATGACGGATCATAAAATGACATCATCAGACTGCTTCCTCTAATTGGCTGCGAAATTAGGGGCAATCCATTTCAAGGGCAGGGATGGAGCCAGCAGCGGGGTAGGGACCCACCACTGACGTCACCCGCCGAGGTTCGTAAAATCGCGGTCTCTGTGTGCATGACACTAATTTTCCTCTAGCAGCAGGTTCTGTAACAAGGATGACATAACCCCAAAGTGAGTGATATTTAAAGCACTCGGTTCCAGCTAGCTGTTATCTTCATTGTAACATTATAAATGAAATGGGCCTGAATTTGCAGTTGAAGGCTTCCTTCGGGTGGATGCCTCCGAACCGCAATAAAACTACTCACCTGCCTGACAGTCCTGGACCCACAGAGGCTCACGCTCCTGGGCCTCTATGCGTATACGTGTGCAGAGGCCCACATGGGCCGGCCCAATCAATTACAAAGGAGATTCCCATTATGCTTATGGGGATTCCATTTACTTACCAAATCCCCATACGCTTAATAGGAATCACCCAAAAAGTACATTTTAACAGCACTGAAATTTTAAAACTTACATGTTTAAACTTAAAATACAATTTAATTAAACATATAAAAATGTAATGTCTTGAAAAATCAATTTAAATATTTTTCATAGTGTCAAAAATAACACACATGTATTTTACAGGTTTTTGAATGGAAAAATGATTTAATTTTTTTTATTTCAATATTTATTTTCGCCCTTACACTAGGAAAAGAAGGTCTTATGCCTGCTTTTAACCAGCATAAGGGTTTCATGGGAATTGGCTGGGCAAGAGTTGGGCAAATAACCAAACCAGTGAATGTCCATTTCCCAGGGATGCGGTGGATCTGTGAAGAAGATTCTCGACAGATCTCCATTTCTGATTTTTGTGCATGCCCAGCGTATGGGGAAACCCAGAACTTGCGAGGCAGTTATTGGCCGCGTCTGCACCGTATATGCGACTATAGGCCCCATAAAATCCGGGCCTATATATTTGGATTTTCAAAAGGCCTTCGATAAGGTACTGCATATTAGGCTCATGTTGAAGGTCAGAGCATGTGGAGTCAGGGGACAAGTAACAGAATGGATAGTAAGCTGGCTAAAAAATAGAAAACAGAGTTGGGGTTAAGTATAGTTACTCAGACTGGCAAAAGGTGGAAAGTGGTACTGGGACCTCTTGTTATTCACCATTTACATAAACAATTTGTACTCTGGAATCGGTAGTACAATTTCAAAATTTGTGACTGATACCAAATTAGGGGGTATAGTTAATACAAAGGAAGGCTGCGACAACATACAAGAAGACATTAATAAACTTGCAGAATGTATAATTGGCAAATTAACTTCAATATAGATACGTGTGATGTGGTACATTTTGGTAGGTCAAAGAGGTGTGTTTTAAGCAGGATCTTAAAGGAGGAGTGAGAGATGTAGAGGTAGAGGGATTTAAGGAGGGAATTCCACTGAATGGTGCCTAGGCAGCTGAAGCATTGTCACCACTTGTGCAGTAAAGGGATGCACAAGAGGGGCTGGAGTCCAAGTAATGGAGAGTTTGAGGATTGATGGGCTGGAGGAGGTTACAGAGATAGGGTGAGATTTAAACACAAGGATGGGAATTTTAAATTTGAAATGCTAGGGGATTGGGATCCGATGTAGATCAGAAAGGATGGGTGTTTTGGGTGAGCAGGACTTGATGTGGGATTGGATGTGGGTCGCAAAGTTTTGGATCAGCTCAAATTTGCAGGGTGGAGGATTGAAGGCGGGCCAGGAGAGCATTGGATTAATTAAGGCTGGCAGTGACAAAGGCATGAATGCGAGTTTCAGCAGCAGATTAGCTGTAATGTTATGGAGATAGAAGTAGGCATTCTGTGTGATGGATCAAATAGAATGCCACGGTTGAGTTCAGCCTAAGACAGTGGCCAGGTAGGGAGGTGGAGTCAGTGCCGAGAGTACAGAGTTGGTGGTGGAGTTCAAAGTCTATGGCCGCGATTTCCCCTACCTCGGTGTGGTGCTGCCAGGGTAGGTGGTGGGTCTCAACCTCGCTGCTGGCTCCAGTCCACTCTGTGAAATGATTTTACACTGATTGGGCTTGTTAAACCCACACAGCGTGTTTCCCAGCCAATTGAAAGAAACGGGTCTGATTACATCATTTGATAACATATACAGCCGGTTTCTTTAAAGGACCATGCCCACATTGATTTTGACAGTTGTGCAGTTAGTGTTCTACAGCATTGAGGTGCTGTAAACAGAGGCAAGCACTGCACAAATGTGTACGGCTGCACCCAGGCTGTCCCATGACTCTCTCCAATATGTTTATGGAGGCAGTCACAGCATGCAGGGAGGTTCTCCAACGATTCATCTCTACCTACCTGCTGGGGATGCTTTATGGTGTTGTTGTGGGGTGGTGCCAACCTGGCACAACATGGAGCAGCCAGGGTGTACTGCGCCAATGAAGTAAATGTGGCCACGGTGAGGCCATCCCTAGTCTCCCGGGCAGCAATGTGCTCTGTGTCCTGTGCAGCATCAGTTGATTGCGGAGAAGGTTTGAATTCTTGTTGGTGCTGCTGGTGTGCCCAGTGTTGCTGGTGTTGGAGCTGATCGTGGTGGGATTCTGAGGACTACAGTGAGATTGTTTCAAGGGCACTGATGCTGATGTAATAGATGAGAACTTGAGATGACAGAAGCGATCTGTCAATGGTGAGAGAGGTTGTTCCAATGAGGTGATGCTGGATAGAGAGTTTGTTCCAAACACTTGCAACCTGCATAAAGCTCAAAGTGCCTTCCAAATGCAGTAAGCAAGAGCTTTTGATCTTGGAAAGTGAACGCTGTGAGATGGGAGCTTTTATAGCACAATTGCAGCTGTCGAGTGAAGAAATTAATTCATGGTCACACGATTCCTGACGTCCTTACCTGACGTGATCCCTAAGCAGCGTATACCCTGTGGACAACCTGGTAAAATGGTAAGTTCAGCTCAAAATTCTTGTTAATAGGCTCTTAACAAGGTCATAATGGCTTAAATTGCTGCCCCTGCTGCTGCATGTTGGGTCTGTTCAGCATTGACGGATCTTACATCTGGGAAAGTAGCACGGCGGCTTGACAGCGGGGTCCCGACTTACTGTGAGAAAAAAAAACCCACCCGACCCACTCCGCCCCTGAATGCACCCGCTGAGAACCCGGAAAATCTTGGCCTATGGCTTTGCTCCTCCCAATGTTTAAATGGAGGAAGGAAATGCTCATCCAACACTCAATGTTGGCCAAGCCACAGAAGCAGTGGAGGGGTCAGGGAAGTGTTGACGAGGTAGGAATGGATATCATCAGTATACACATGGAAGCTGACCCCTTTTCTGCAGATGATATCTTCAATGGAGCAGTGTGTAGATGAGGAAAACAAAGGAGTCAAGGATGAATCCTTGGGAGACTCCAGAGGTGACAGTGCCAGGATGGCAAGAGAAACCATTGCTGGCCAATTGTAGATAGGTAAGCGATGAACCAAGCGAGAGCAGTCATTAATCATTACCCTCAGCGTTACAGTTATATATGTTGAGGTTCCAGAGCTCTGTCAGCCCGCTGCTCAAGTGATCATTTTTTTATGTGTGAATGTCAGCAGGCTGCTGAACTGTACATCCTCTCCTTACATCCACAAATGAACGCACCTTCCAGCCGGAGTCATTGAATGGCAATCAGGAACAGGGATTTTGGCTGCTGTTTGCTCTTCCTAGACAAGGAGCACTGACTCCAATTGTAACAGCGCCTCGCCTCCCTCCAACCCCCAAAACATCCTCACCCACCTGAGATCAGCTAACTCAGGAACCAGGGATCAAACCCAGAATCTTCCTGAGCTGTGTGGCTGAGTACCACACAATGCATTTACCAACAAATCAAGGGTGTGCCTTATATTTTTAGTTTGAAACAATAAATATACATATGGACTAGTAATAAGGTCCTGGAAGCATACTGGCTCATCCATTTACATAAAATTAATGTACATCATTCAAACAGTCATTAAGATAGCATAAAAGGAATTTTACATAAGCACATTAACCAAGACCACGAGCAGAGGAAGTTAAACCATCAAGTGTTTAAGAATTGATTCTCTATTCAAATTACATTTTTCTTACCAACATAAATCTGTTAACATCAGCGGTGTTTTTATCCGAATACCTTTGTGTTGTTGTTCATGACACTTCGGTATCATTTACTGAGAGGATGGGTGGGGGGGAGGACAGAGTATCTGAAATAACCAGACACTAATAACACTCCGAAAGGAATTCAATCCCTGATTCCCCAGAGGGATTTTCCACTGTTCTTCATGCGGGTTCTTGTGTGGTGGAATGAATTAGGCAGCTGTTAGATCCATGCAAAACAGCTGACGCCACATTGGAGGCAACCTCCCTACAAATGATTTATGTAATGGTGACTGGTACTGCCAGGTGGAGACAGGATACTTTTTGTAAAAGGTTTGTTAAGTTTTCTTTCATGAAAATAACATAATTTCGTAAGAGTAACCTGTGAAGTGCATGTTTTATTTATTTTAAAAGTGTCATTTTGCTAAATGTGGGGCAGGTCCAATTTCCCCTTCAATTAATAGGTAATTCCCTGTTAGAATGTTGGTGGAAAGTACATCTGCACAAGTCTGAACAAGCAACTGACGATTAGTTTGTGTTTGTTTGAGAGAATGGGCGTGTGTGTGTGCAAATCATGAGTACTGTAGCCGTGAAAAATGTTATCGGTCTTGCAGGGGAGGTGTGTACTTAAGATATTTTTATACATGTGCACATGTTGGTTGAAAGGTGGCCAGCAATCAGTTTTCCTTGTCAGACCAGTAGCCTATGGGGATGCAATCAGCACCGGCAGCTCACCTCAATTATTCAGAGGAGACCCGGAGACCAATTTCGATCGATCCTCCTTGGGTCTCTTGGTTCGAGCACATGTTGCCTCGGCAACGTCAAATCTGGGCCGGAAAATGGGCCCAGACTCATTTCTACCCCAATGTTTTGTATTTCTTTTACCGGTAACCATTAGGCTTGCTTTAGTTCATGAACAGCTACTCTCAATTTCTTCAAATGTACAGCAGCATCCTTCACATTTCCTTGGCAGCACACCCAACGATGCTGCCTCTACTTAAGAAACAAGGTTATTAAGACTAATCATTAACATTCACATTTCAACATTATTATTCATAGCAATGCCTTTTTACAAATTAAATTTCACAGAGGTCATAATGATCAAACCTACCCAGCATCCTGATAGTACATTCTAGGTTTATAAGAACATGAGAACTCGGAGCAGGAAAAGGCCATACGGCCCCTCGAGCCTGCTCCGCCATTCAATAAGATCATGGCTGATCCTAAAATATTCAGCATCTGCCATAGAAAGTAAGTAACAAATCATCAGCATCTTTTGCAGTTTTTCTGTGGAGCAGATTATCCTCACTTTCAACCAACACGTGCACATGTATAAAAATATCTTAAGTACACACCACACGGGCTTGACAGAGCTAGGTCTTGGCCCTGTGGCAAGGATTAACCAAGACGACTGGAGACCAGCTCTGCTGCACAGACCTGGTGCGCGCACAATCGCAGTGTGGGCTTAGTGTCATCTGCAGTCCTCGGGTAAGTATTGGGAGGGAGTATCGGAAGGGCCAGCTCACACTGCGATTGTGCGTGCACCAAGCCCGTGTGGTGGCTGGGGTGCAATGGCCACCACGCGTTAAAAAAATCCACGCACAGCAATCTTCCACCCTTCAAGATGTAGTTCGGGATCTGGAATATTAGGTCCTTCATTGAAACACATGTGAACTCATCCCTTTTTGGCGTGGAAGCAAGTCATCCTCGTTTGGAGGGACTGTTTATGATGATGATTGGGAGGGAGGAGTTGAAACCTGCTGTGGTGTTGGGAAGCGTAGGGTGCTGATTGTGATGCCTGTGGAGTTGGGGGTACAATCCTGCACCTCCTGGCTCCACAGGAAGGGGTTTTGGAAAGAAACATTGTTTTAAACCTACCTTTCATTGGCGGCTGAAGAATCCTGAATGGCATAGGTCTGATGTCTGCCTCGCTCATCGGGAACTAGTTTTGAAAAGGGGTTCTTCGACAGGCATTAGGACCCTCAATAACGTAATCAAGGTGCCTGTTTTAGGTATGCGTCCAGGTGCCTGAAAAAAGGACCCCCACAAAGTTAGCAGTGGGACCAACGCCTCTGCAGATTGGGCACACGGTTATCTAACTGCGAAATTAGTTTGCTTTGCACCCATTTTACGCTTGAAAAACGGGTGCAACACATACCAATTTATACCCCATCCAATCTAGGGGTTCAGGTGATGTTATAAGCTCAAGGGGTGATTGGGGAGATGCTGGAATGGTTTATGTGCACCTTTACATTGGATTACTTGCTTACATTCACCTACAAGTATCAGTTACACTTGTAATATGCATCAGATAGAGAATCTTGATCAAATTAGTTTTTCTTCCTGTTATGGCAATCCATTTCTTTGACAACGAGGTTTTCCGGTGTAACTTGAGTTTGAAAGCAGTGACAATTTGTGATTTATGAGCTGAAGGTATATTGGATCGCACAACCTGCAGAATGACCTATTTTATTTTTATAGATGAAAGCATTTGTTATTGGTATGTATTAGAATCGAGTAACTGTTAAAAACTGGGGGGAAAATGCCTATTTTGTCAAATTTACAGAATCTTGCTTGGCATTTAGCCGAACAAAAATGAATTCAGTATTGAGAGATGCAATCCTGTGATATTTGGGACATAAATGATGCTTTCGAGTCTTTTGTTCACAAAGTTTAGATGTCAAATAATGAACACACATCACTCAGGAGCAGCAGCCGTTTGTTCCCACTTCAGTTGTTGCCAGTTATTACAGTGAGAATTAAAAAGCGAGATGGTAACATCAGCGAACCAAATATGATGTATATATTGAGTGAATGGAGTAGCCAATCATCATAATAATTAGAAGTTGCAAAAATTGACTTTATTACCAATATAAAAAATAATATTTGAATGTTAGGGATTTTTTTGATTGGATGATTTCAATAAAATTGCTGAGTCAAAAGGACTCAGCATTGCATTACATTAAAATGGTATCTGAGATGGGGAAAATCAGTACTGTATGGATGATAAATGAGTGACTTCACACAACACAAATATGAGCAGCATCGTACCCAAAATTCTAAGGAAAGAATGATCATTGCAAATATGAGCTTCGACATAAATGTTAAAACTCATTAACAGAGGCAGGATGTGCAATCTTTCCTGTTATGGATTTTAATACTTTCTGGTATATCCAGATGATGACTCTTGACGGTCTATGGAACAGTATTGATACACAAGTTACCTTTGCGAGATTATCTCATTGCATAAATGCAAAGAAGAGGTGCCTGTTGGTGTGGAGTCAGATTGAGAGAAATGTGAGTGAGAAAAAGGGGCCGAAAGAGCCCATTTTTTTTAAAGGCCCGTTACCGGGTTGGTAAGGCCTTACTGACCGGGGGCAGGTGGACGGTGCAACCCATCCGTAATTTCCCCCGGGCTGGGGCCAGCGTAAATGGATTTCCACCGCACCCCGACTTTCCGCACCGCCCGGCACTCCGACCCTTTGTCGGCCACGCGCCGACACCTTCCCGCCCGGCGATGACCCCTTTTCCACCCCGCGGGGGAAATTGTGCTGTGGGAGCACGGCCGCCACCAGCCAGTGCCACCGACAGCTTCGCGAGATAGGAAGCTGCCAGTGGCTGGGCGATGCGGCCGCCCTTAAAGGAGAGGGCGCACCGCCGCGGCCGCCATTTTCTTTTAATTATCATCCGCGGGTTAGGCCGGGCCGCCAACAGGCAACCTGGCACTCCCTCTTGTGTGCCGGGCCACTGGCCCAGCCGAACTCTTCCCTGGTGGCCCAGTGGGTGCCACGGAGGCCTCACTAGGTCTCTCCCCTTCAGTTAAAGGGTGGGCGGGGGAACGTTGCTACCTTTCAGCGACGTGGCATAAGAACATAAGAAATAGGAGCAGGAGCAGGCCATACAGCCCCTCAAGCCAGCTCCGCCATTTAATATGATCTTGGCTGATCTGATCAAGGACTCGGGTCCACTTTCCTGCCCGCTCCCCATAACCCCTTATTCTCTTATCGGTGAAGAAATTGTCTATCTCTGTCTTAAATTTATTCAATGTCCCAGCTTCCATAGCTCTCTGAGGCAGTGAATTCTACAGATCCACACCCTCAGAGAAAATAAATTTCTCCTCATCTCAGTTTTAAATGGGCGGCCCCTTATTCTAAGATTATGCCCTCTAGTTTTAGTCTCCCCCATCAGTGGAAACATCCTCTCTGCATCCACCTTGTCAACCCCCTTCATAATCTTACACATTTCGATAAGATCACCTCTCAATCTTCTGAATTTCAATGAGTAGAGTCCAACCTACTCAACCTTTTCTCATAAGTCAACCCCCTCATCTCTGGAATCAACCTTGTGAACCTTCTCTGAACTGCCTCCAAAGCAAGTATATCCTTTCGTAAACATGGAAACCAAAACTGCACGCAGTTTTCCAGGTGTGGCTTCACCAATACTCTGTGTAACTGTAGCAAGACTTCCCTGCTTTTATACTCCATCCTCTTTGCAATAAAGGCCAAGATTCCATTGGCCTTCCTGATCACTTGCTGTACCTGCATACTAACCTTTTGAGTTTCATGCACAAGTACCCCCAGGTCCCGCTGTACTGCAGCACTTTGCAATCTTTCTCCATTTAAATAATAACTTGCACTTTGATTTTTTTTTGTCCAAAATGCATGACCTCACACTTTCCAACATTATACTCCATCTGCCAAATTTTTGTCCATTCACTTAGCCTGTCTATGTCCTTTTGCAGATTTTTTGTGTCCTCCTCACACATTGCTTTTCCTCCTATCTTTGTATTGTCAGCAAACTTGGTTATGTTACACTCGATCCCTTCTTCCAAGTCATTAATATAGATTGTAAATAGTTGGGGTCCCCTGCGGCACCCCACTGGTTACTGATTGCCAACCTGAGAATGAACCATTTATCCCTACTCTCTGTTTTCTGTTCATTAGCCAATCTTCTATCCATGCTAATATATTACCCCCGACCCCGTGAACTTTTATCTTGTGCATGTCCGGGGTCGTGCTGACGTCATCCCCGCCATGCTGACCTGGTTAGCACAGCAGTGATGGACACCGCCCGCTCCCGCCCCTACACCTCTTCCCTCCGACTCCCGCCGGGCGATAATAATTTGAATAATTCAAATTTACCGCCCGAAACAGGGCGGAGGGTTGTTTCCCCCACCCCCCCAAAGTATCCTTAAAAACAGTTGTGCTAAATAAATGTACGGAGTGCCCCACAGTAGTAGTTGCTATTATAGGCATAAATTAGTTGAGATGGTAGCTGAGTGAGAAGTTTGAGGGCCTAAGCTCTGCCTGGAGAGGTCCGCACCATACCCAACACCAGCATCCCACTGCAGTGGCAAGGAGGTGCTAAAATATTGGTTAACAGTGTCCTTGAGTTGAGATGTTAAGACCTCATCTGTGTGTCCTGGTGAATAATAGATACCAAACCGCACTAGATATCAATGAACTTTCCAGTACTCTCAATAGAAAGCTCAAATGAATATATTCCTGTCCCCCAATGATGGCATTCGATCTGAGACAACGTTGAACTGTTTTGTCTTCATTCTCATATTCAGTTGTTTGCATGAAAGTGTTTAACTCTGCAGTGTCCATGTTGAATAGTACATTCATCTACAGTGTTGTTTCTTTTTTTCCTTTCATCTTTTCTACCCATCACAAAAGGGAGGGATGTTCCTGGAAAGCAAGTGAAAGAGGTTGGTGAGACAAACTCACTGCCAGAACAATGCTGCTTAGACATGCCTGCTTCTTCCATTTGTTACTGGCATGTGCAGCAGATGTGTATTTATGTGCATTTCACACTTGTCGTCAGTCTTATACTAATGAGTATAGGTCTATACTGTTAGTCCACTTGTGCAGCTACTCAGCTTGTAAAAATGTTTGCTCAATAACAGCAGCTAATCAGAGGTTGTCCTAATATGCTTTCTTTTTTATATTTGTGTGGTATGGTATAAACAATTCTACCCCTGTGACACCTCAGGTTTCAACTTTATGTAGAGCTTACATTGTTCATGCATTTTAAATTCAAAAAAGATTGATAGTAAACAAAATGAACTTCAGGAAGAAATGAATATTTATCCATGGCCTACTGCTAACATGTTGAGCAAGATATATATGTGTATATATGCCATGTTGGAAAGCCAGAGCTATAAAATTGGGTGATTGCTGTTAACAGGTGTTATGCATCACCTACCCAGACGCTTGCTATTTCACACCATATTGTAGTGTTGCCTAAAGATCCCAAGAGACAAGCAGAAAAGTTCCTGTTACTATGCATTGACAGGATGTTTCCTCTTGCTAGCCCATAAAGATCGCAAGTAAAATGAATTCTAGTAATGTGAATTCCAATTGTGAAGAGCTGTAAATGCCAGTAGAAAACCAACAAATGCTAACCAGCTCACGTAGCCCCCAAAGGTTTGTCAACTCCAAACTGGTCTGGATTATAAGACAAGACGTGTGAAAACAAATAGTTACAAGAGCTTTATAGCTCAAGCTGTAGGTGTGCCCAACATTCCTTCACATGCATTAGAGAAAACAAAACACATGCTGAAAGGGAGAAGTACAAATGTGAGGGCACAGAATTGGTAACACATTTCAATAGGGGGATAAGGGAGGAGGTCTGTCTGGGACATGTTCCCCAGAAAATCTTGGATTATTTTACTAAGACATTCATCTTATTAAAAAAAACACACAACCAATAAATCCACTCTCAATACATTTCTTTCTACAGAAGACCTGTTATGAAGTTAGGTGAATCAGAAATAATACAAAGAAATATGGTGCCAGAGTGATCTCCTGGACTAGTTTCGATCGTCTAGATGGATCGGAGAGAAATTTCCCAGATTTTTTTTTTCCCAAATTGGCCTGGGTTTTTAATCCGTTTTTTTGCCTCTCCCAGGAGATCACATGGTTTGGGGTGGGTGGAGTGTATAAGTTGTGATACACAAGGTATCGCAATTGGGTGGGACAGGCTGGATAGACCAGATGGTCTTTACACGTCCATCATTGTTCCTATGTTCGTAAAGTAAATTAAAAAATTATA
This sequence comes from Pristiophorus japonicus, assembly GCF_044704955.1. Lineage (NCBI taxonomy): Eukaryota > Metazoa > Chordata > Chondrichthyes > Pristiophoridae > Pristiophorus > Pristiophorus japonicus. The sequence goes on from NC_091987.1 coordinate 37,814,543, forward strand.
TTCACAAAAAACAGAAGTATTCATACTCAGTCGAATTGACAGGACAGGGTCCATTTTATACTGAACTTATCATTGATGTGCTTGAAGCTCATGTTAAAGGCCCAACTTCTTACTCGTCATTCATGTAATGAAACAAATCTTTCAAATGCGATTTGTTGCTTGATTAATTTTCTTCATGTAGAAACAATAAAATCACAGTAAACTGGACTAAGTTATATCTGAAATGTTCACTATAATGACAAATTGCTTGTCAAGGCTTGGAAAACCATTAAATATCGGTAAGGTTTAGAATCCCCCTTCACCATTACTGCCAAGTGAAAAACCCACAAGTATCAACACTAGAATATTCTAACGCTTGCTTCCTATTTGTTGTTCCGAGTATCCAGTGTTAGCAAAAGAAAGATCTGCCTTTGTGATTGCTACTTAAAATGTCATTATCTCCGTAATATATTTCCACAGCTGCCAAATGTTCACTTGCAAAAGCTTTTTCCTTTCAATGTGAAATTTGATTTTTTTTAAATATTTCTTTCATTAAAGAAAAGCATGAGACTCATGGCATTTACTTCAAGAAAAATAATCTCAATGTTTATTTCATCAGTCATTTTTCTAAATTATTGAATACATTTTTTGTTATATACTTTATGTCATATATATAAAGTATGACATTTCTTCTTTCAATTATGTGAAAAGAAAAGTGGGATTGAGTATAAACGTTTTCAGTAAATTTTCGACAGGAAAATTTCTTCTCTAAAATTCTCCGATTGTCGTCCTTTCAACATTAAAAAGTGTTCTACCAGAGTGTAGGGGCTACTTAACTTTAGGATGATTCCCTCAAGATAATATAACAGTCAGATGGAACACGTAACCAAGAATTATATTTAAAACACAAGAAGATAAAACTTAATTCAAACCGCAAACCAGTCATTCGGCAGTTGCACCAAGACCAAAATTGGCAAAATTGCTGTTATGAAGCTCATAAACATAGAAACATAGAAAATAGGTGCAGGAGTAGGCCATTCGGCCCTTCAAGCCTGCACCACCATTCAATATGATCATGGCTGATCATGCAACTTCAGTACTCCATTCCTGCTTTCTCTCCATACCCCTTGATCCCTTTAGCCGTAAGGGCCACATCTAACTCCCCTTTGAATATATCCAACGAACTGGCCTCAACAACTTTCTGTGGTCGAGAATTCCACAGGTTCACAATTCTCTGAGTGAAGAAGTTTCTCCTTATCTCGGTCCTAAATGGCTTACCCCTTATCCTTAGACTGTGACCCTTGGTTCTGGACTTCCCCAACATCAGGAACATTCTTCCTGCATCTAACCTGTCCAATCCCGTCAGAATTTTATATGTTTCTATGAGATCCCCTCTCATTCTTCTAAATTCCAGTGAATATAAGCCTAGTCGATCCAGACTTTCATATGACAGTCCTGCCATCCCGGGAATCAGTCTGGTGAATCTTCGCTGCACTCCCTCAATAGCAAGAATGTCCTTCCTCAGATTAGGAGACCAAAACTGTACATAATATTCAAGGTGTGGCCTCACCAAGGCCCTGTACAACTGCAGTAAGACATCCCTTTGGAGCACTTATTTTTATTTTTATAGTATATAATGTAACCAGTCTTAGCAGCAATGGGCTAAATCTTGTCCTGATCAAGGCAATTTGGAGTGTCACAAGGAACAGTTTATTTGAGCACAACACTGGTTGCTCCCTGAATAGCTTTGCAGAGTGAAAGAAGATAGTATTTTTACTGTTGATCTGTACTGCTCACATTTTCAATGGTCAAAAATCAAATATGCTTCAGCTATAGATATCTCACCAAGCATTTTGGAGGGTTTTAAGGGAATAAGATGGAATTTTGTAAGCACATTTTTGAATTAATAATTAGTCACAGTGAATAGTTACTCATTTTTAAACCAGCTCAGTGTATATTGAAAATGTAACAAGTAATCGTAGTCTTGTTAGACAACTCAACAGGTACAGCCTTGATCCTCATACACTTACTTGCCATTAGGATTACTGGTTAGCAGTTAAATTGGGAACCCCAGAATATGTTTCCTTCCCTAGTTCAAGAGCACCCAGGCCAGATGTAGCATTGCTAATGGCAACAGGTTCAACTGTAACACCACGAATGGCACATCAGCTGAAATTAGTTAACTCAGATAAGGGAATTGAACCTGGGGCCTTCTTGGTTTGCATGCTCAGTATCACACAAGGGAGTGGTTGACCCACTAATCCATCAAAAAGCTTACGAATGTGCTACTTAATTGGTAGGAAGGGTTTTAGAGTGGTTCCTGGAACTCGTCTGTTGAGTCTTGCATGTTGGAACTTATTTTACTTGGATTTGATTTTTGATCAATAGAATCATAAGCAGAATAGGTCACCAAAAGAAAAACTACCTTTTATTTCAAAATGTGTCTCTGAGACTTTTAGCTAATTCTCTAATTAATTCAAAGTTAAAAATCATGATGTCATCTCTTGCCTTCTCATTACAGGTCACCTTGCACCATTACAGTTGATCTTTGCTTATTCATATTTATGTCTCCAGCCAAGTCCTAGGATAGAGTGAGGGGGACCTGTAAACACGAACCTAAATGCTACCAAGCCCATACATATACAACAAAAATAAAAACCATTGGAGCAATTAATTTTGATTCGTCATCCCTTGAATTTACTTCTTTGCAGAAAACATCATGATTTTTAACGCATTGATAAAATTCACACGCATCTGCTTCTCTCCTGCTCAGTGTGGCGCTACAAAATCATAACCCGCTCACCCAGAGCTGCTCAACCCTGTCCCCTGCACTCCAAGGATGTAAGGCGAGGGGTAACTGCTGCAAGACCTGTCCAAAGTGACCCCAGTAATCCTCTCTGGTTTATTTCTATCTGCAGGTAACAATGTAGGCAGTCTCTTCCATATGGTGGATGACCTGGGCCGAGCAATGGAAACCTTGGTGACGGTCATGACCGACGACGAGACAGCAGAGTAACCAGATGTGCTTTATCACAACATTGGCTTCAGATGTCAAGCATGGTTTTTATATGTTCATACAAAATATAAATGGATTGGACCGTACAGGTTTACAAGTTAAAAAAAAAGAAAACATCTATTTTTTTGTGAAAGGTAGTGGTAATATACTGTAGATTTTAGTAATTTCCTAAGTCTGTTATTGTTTTGTTAACAATGGCAGGTTTTACAGTTCTATGCAATTGTACAAAAGAATAGAATGAAAACATATAAAATCTTGGTAGCTACATACCTTGCCATTTCTTTGTATGGAACGTGTTTCGGATTGTTAAATTTGTAACAATTATGAAGATTGTTCACTAAAAGGGTGCTTTCTAACAAAATATACATAATTTTATTGTTTATAAACCCTCATCCCCAGAACAAGACAATTTTGAAATTGTAAGAGGTAATGCTTTTGTCTTTGCAACATTACAGCTCTAATCAAATAAGAAAAAATGTTCATGATCAGTGTTATTCTTTTTCTTTCTTCTTAATCAGTAAAATATTGTAGCACATAGCAGTACCAAAACTCTTTATCTGACATTCATTCACAAATCTCCATTTTTTTTAATGAAATGCCAGGAATGAATCGCTGCATCTCCCAGGAAATCACAATCACTCGAGCATAATAGTCACACGATGGAGAGCTTTTATTTGTTCGGCTTTAAGATACCTTTATCTACAAAAATCAGTCATTAACTACCATGTTATTTCTACCTCATTTTTTTTGTTTTTGGATAAATTTTACCACAGATTAAATACAGATTTAGTTGTAATTTGAAACAAAAATTCTTAAAATGTAAAAGATGCATAAAATCTTTCCATAGACTTCTCAAATTAAATCACACAAATAGCCTCTCCATGATCGGACAGAAGTTTTTAAGAGCATATGTGGCTGTTTGTAGTTACATTATCTTTCTAAGGCAACTTCGAAGCAACTTTTTTAAGGCGTCATCAGTTTTCTAATCCATTTAAATAAGGTACAAACTAAGGGTTAGTTTACTACAGATGTTGCTGCTAAAATAGGTATTTGCTTGCAGCAACTGTGTTCTTGGTTGTGATTTCATTAAATAGAATATTAGTTTTTTGGGGTGAGTCAGAAAAAAAACAGATGCAAACTATGAATTACTGTTACCTTAAAAATATCATGAGAAACATTTGAGTTCACTTTGTATGACCTGAATGTATTTGACTATGGAAGTAATCAGTATAACTTGGTGCATAAATATCACTATGGCATGTTATGTCATTTTAACCAGTATTGTTTGTTATTCAAATATCATCATAATATATTGCATTATGCATTATGTTAACATCTTCAATACATACACTAATTGTTTTGTAAAGTATATTTTCCTGCATAATCACCACATATCAAGTTCCACACAATATATGCCTTACTATTGTATTATATATTGCTTTACTGTGTATACAAATAAAGCACGCAGTTATATTACTTATATTGGTTCTTTATTTGCATGTTGTAGCACAAAGCATGATATTTGGTTTCAATCTTAAAAACGGTAATGCTGAGAAGACAACAGTTAATATTTATTGATAAGATTATGGTCAATAGTGATACATTGTATTTAGTGGCTGGGTTGTACCTGCTAACTGTTGCTTCCTTACTACAGTGAAACCTGTAAATTACAAATACCTTCGGGACTGGCATCATCTGTCTTTTTTTGCAGTTGTCCTTCCTTTTCAAATGGTCATTGTATGCACTGTAAAAGTTTTAGAGTGACAATTTGTACTAGTTTTTTGTGCGTCCTTCTGCCCATGCGCACATTGGACTCCGCCCCCTTTTTGAGCAAGGGCCCTCAATTCGGTCGTGCGTGCACAGTGCGATGTATCAGGAAGTTGGAAGTAAGAGCCAAACCATGAGCCCGTGTGGAGCTGTCCGCTGGAACTGGATTTGCTTCTAGCTTTTGGATTATTTGGAACATTTTCACAGCCTTCTGTGGGAGAGAAAACATCGGAAATAGTGGGAGAGAGAGAGAAAGACTGGGGGTGGGGGGGAAAGAAACATAGAAACATAGAAAATAGGTGCAGGAGTAGGCCATTCGGCCCTTCGAGCCTGCACCACCATTCAATGACTTCATGGCTGAACATGCAACTTCAGTACCCCATTCCTGCTTTCTCGCCATACCCCTTGATCCCTCTAGTAGTAAGGACTACATCTAACTCCTTTTTGAATATATTTAGTGAATTGGCCTCAACAACTTTCTGTGGTAGAGAATTCTACAGGTTCACCACTCTCTGGGTGAAGAAGTTTCTCCTCATCTCGGTCCTAAATGGCTTACCCCTTATCCTTAGACTGTGACCCCTGGTTCTGGACTTCCCCAACATTGGGAACATTCTTCCTGCATCTAACCTGTCTAAACCCATCAGAATTTTAAACATTTCTATGAGATCCCCTCTCATTCTTCTGAACTCCAGTGAATACAAGCCCAGTTGATCCAGTCTTTCTTGATATGTCAGTCCCGCCATCCTGGGAATCAGTCTGGTGAACCTTTGCTGCACTCCCTCAATAGCAAGAATGTCCTTCCTCAAGTTAGGAGACCAAAACTGTACACAATACTCCAGGTGTGGCCTCACCAAGGCCCTGTACAACTGTAGTAACACCTCCTTGCCCCTGTACTCAAATCCCCTCACTATGAAGGCCAACATGCCATTTGCTTTCTTAACTGCCTGCTGTACCTGCATGCTAACCTTCAATGACCGATGTACCATGACACCCAGGTCTCGTTGCACCTCCCCTTTTCCTAATCTGTCACCATTCAGATAATAGTCTGTCTCTCTGTTTTTACCACCGAAGTAGATAACCTCACATTTATCCACATTATACTTCATTTGCCATGCATTTTCCCACTCACCTAACCTATCCAAGTCACTCTGCAGCCTCGTAGCATCCTCCTCGCAGCTCACACTGCCACCCAACCTAGTGTCATCCGCAAATTTGGAGATACTACATTTAATCCCCTCGTCCAAATCATTAATGTACAATGTAAACAGCTGGGGCCCCAGCACAGAATATTGCGGTACCCCACTAGTCACTGCCTGCCATTCTGAAAAGTACCCATTTACTCCTACTCTTTGCTTCCTGTCTGCCAACCAGTTCTCAATCCACGTCAGCTCACTACCCCCAATCCCATGTGCTTTAACTTTGCACATTAATCTCTTGTGTGGGACCTTGTCGAAAGCCTTCTGAAAGTCCAAATACACCACACCAACTGGTTCTCCCTTGTCCACTCTACTGGAAACATCCTCAAAAAATCCAGAAGATTTGTCAAGCATGATTTCCCTTTCACAAATCCATGCTGACTTGGACCTATCATGTCACCTCTTTCCAAATGCACTGCTATGACATCCTTAATAATTGATTCCACCATTTTACCCACTACTGATGTCAGGCTGACCGGTCTATAATTCCCTGTTTTCTCTCTCCCTCCTTTTTTAAAAAGTGGGGTTACATTGGCTACCCTCCACGCCATCGGAACTGATCCAGAGTCTATGGAATGTTGGAAAATGACTGTCAATGATAGAGCGAAAGAGACTGCGGGTGGGGGGGGAGAGAGAGAGACTGGGGGGGTGGGAAGAGAGAGACATGGGGGGGAAGAGAGAGACTGAGGGGGAAGCGAGAGAGAGAGACAAGGGGAGGGGGTGGAGAGAGAGACTGATGGGGGTGGGAGTGGGGAATGAGACATGGGGGGGTGGCGGGTGGGTAGAGAGAGAGAGACTGGGGAGGGGGTGAGTGAGAGAGTCTGGGGGGGAGAGAGAGAGAAGGACTGGGGGTGCATGAACTTAGACTGGGGGAAGTCAGGAACTTGGGGTGGGATGGGGAGCTCTATCCTCTCCGGGATCTGAAGTCAGAATGGCTCGAATTACATTTTGCCAAGTCACTCAGAACTTGGGCTGGGCGGTTCCAATTACACATTCCAGAGTAACTTCTGGGTGTGGCTTATCCTCCAAGGGGACCAATCAGCAATCGGGTAATGTGATCATGGAGAGCCAATCAGAGTATTTTCTAGTGCAACTACCTACGTCCAAAAGGTTTCACAACAACCTTGAAGAACCAGTTGAGATTATGATCAGCACCTACTCAGTTGCAATAACGCTAAGAATCCCCCACCACATACCAGAGTTCAGCATTGTTCACGTAACAGTTTTGAAGTCTAATTTACTGTTTCACTTCAAACTGCTCTCACTTGGATCAGAGTATAACTTCAGCAATGATCTGCTTACTAGCATTAGGGTAGTCACAGGACAAAAAAAAGGGAAAATACGATGACAGGTTGTGCCCGTATATTGAAGCTTCCAAAGGCAAACCTTAGAACGGATTGAGAGCATTTGGGACGGAAGACACAACAGGTGTCGTATGTGTAGAAGTGAAACTCTCATTTTCTGGTTGCAAACAGACTGACTGATAGCTGGGTCTCACAAGCCTGCCCAACACAATAGAGCAGCAGAGAGATAGAGATACCCAGGACAATCATCCATCTTCACTCCGCAAAGCTCCTCAAAGAAATGGATCCACCATCAGAAGCCAAGGGAATGAAGACAATGGTGGGGTCAAGGGGAGAGGGGTTGGCAGCAACTGCTGAAAGAGTGTATGGATGTAGTGCTGGGGCAGGAAAGGATGGCTCCTCTCGCTGTTCACACATGCTTTCCTTGATTTGGGAGGCTGGTGAGGTCAGTGCATGCAGGTCAGCACGAGGCCACGGCGGGTTTTGTGAAAGAAATAGCTTTTGTTGAATAGGGAGTTCTTTACCCAGCATCCATAGCAGCAGTGAAGTGGCTCTCGCCCTGGGACAGAGCCATGCAAGCATTCAATCCCAGAGATAGCGCGTTCTCTACTGCTGTGGATGCTGGGTAAAGAGCTCCCCATTCCACAAAAGTCATTTCTTTCACAAAACCCGCTACCTCCTCGCACTGACCTACATACACTGACCCCACGAAAGTGACCGGCCCAAGGGAATTTGCAGGCAGAAAGGAAGCAAGCTGTAAGGGGAAGTGCCAGTGATCCCTACTAACTGAGATTTACAGATTCAACAGTTTTGCAATCGTTGTGTCCCGTGCTTTAACTTGTAAAAGAGCTTGACACATTGAAGGCTGTTCGTAATTTGTGAGTGTCCATGGTTTCAGAGTGCCTCTTATATATTTTACCATGTAAATGATTTGGATCTTAAAGTGTCCATTTCTTGCAGCTGTTGGTTTATTACAGGTTTCACTGTAGTCTGTTAGTAATGAGGTAGATAGATGTTTCAAGCAGATCTCTTTCATAAAGTTAGAGGTCAAACTACTTTTGTATGCATCTTGTTCATTGTGCAAGATAGGTTATTGTAATATATTTAGTATGATTTTTTAACCTGGTTAATTTTCTAAGTAATACATATTGGTAGGATAATGTTGAATTACAGAAAGGAAGGGCACAGGAATACAAGGGAAAACGCAAGATTGAAGAAGCGTCGGCATTGCCCTATGTGAGTTTTATTATTTGTTTTGTGTTAACATGATTGGCTGAATTTTGGAGGGTTTGGAGCAATGGCTCATTCTTCGGTCAGAATAAAAAGAAAGACTGGAATTCATATCGCGCCTTTCACGACTACCAGACGTCTCAAAGTGCTTTACAGCCAATTAAGTACTTTTTGAAGTGTAGTCACTGTTGTAATGTGGGAAGCATGGCAGCCAATTTGTGCACAGCAAGCTCCCACAAACAGTAACGTGATAATGACCAGATCATCTATTTTTGTTATGTTGATTGAGGGATAAATATTAGCCAGGACACCAGGAATAACTGCCCTGCTCTTCTTCAAAATAGTGCCATGGGATCTTTTACGTCTACCTGAGAGAACAGCCAGGGCCTCGGTTTAACGTCACATCCAAAAGACTGCACCTCTGACAGTGCAGCACTCCCTCAGTACTGCACTAGAGTGTCAGCCTAGATTTAGGTCCAGGGACTTTAATCCACAACCTTCTGACTCAGAGACGAGTGTGCTATCCACTGAGCCACAGCTGACAAGCCCATGACAATAAGTCATGGAGCAGACGAGGGTGCTCTTACCCTAACTGCACAAGAACAGCGAGAGGCCATTTATCCCAACAAGCCCTATTAGAATGATCCTCAAACCGAACTGTGTTCACTTCTCACCATATCCCTCTTCCTCAGCAACCCCCCCACCTACTCCCTGCCTTGCCTCAAGAGCATAGCTGTACCCATTTCCACTGTTAGCTTCAATATCATCCCTGACAACTTTATCCTTTATATCTATTATCTTCTTTATATTAAATAGTTCTGTCTGAATTCCCAGATTACTCTTAATGTTTGAAATATTTGACTGTGTGAACAATTTGTCTGGATCAAATTTATCACGGCACTCATGAGTTAGAAAAATTTCTATTTGGTTGTCTTAAAGTCTTCTCTTCCCCTTTAAGAACAAACCTAACTTCACTTATTCTTTCATAAATTGGATCCCTAAAACCTGGTAGCATTGTGGGTTCACTGTGCATGAATACCAAAATATTTAGGCTCTAAGCAGCACTCAGTGTTCTGGTTGACTGAATTACTCTCTTCTGTCAGCTCACATGGTATTAGCCACTTGGCATAGTCGGGGCTAATTCCAGGCAAAGATATTTGGCCACTTTCCTGCTGGGTCTGACAGTTCATAAGAAATAGGAACAGGAGTAGACCATTTGGCCCCTCGAGCCTGCTCCGCCATTCAATAAGATCATGACTGATCTGATCATGGAATCAGCTCCACTTCCCTGCCCACTCCCCATAAGCCTTTTACACCCTTATCGCTCAAAAAATTGTCTATCTCCGTCTTAAATATATTCAATGACCCAGCCTCCACAGCTCTCTGGGGAAGAGAATTCCATAGATTTACAACCCTCTGAGAGAAGAAATTCCTCTTCATCTCAGTTTTAAATGGGCGGCCCCTTATTTTAAGACTATCTCCCCTAGTTTTAGTTTCCCCTATGAGTAGAAATATCCTCTCTGCATCCACCCTGTCGAGCCCCCTCATTATCTTATAAGTTTCAATAAGATCACCTCTCATTCTTCTGAACTCTAATGAATATAGGCTCAACATACTCAACCTATCTTCATAAGTCAACCCCTCATCTCCAGAATCAATCTAGTGAACCTTCTCTGAACAGCCTCCAAAGCTGCATGCAGTACACCAGGTGTGGTCTTACCAATACCCTGTACAGTTGTAGCAGGACTTCTCTACTTTTATACTTTATCCCCCTTGCAATGAAGGCCAACATTCCATTTGCCTTCCTGATTACTTGCTGTACCTGCATACTATTTGTATTTCATGCATAAGGACCCCAAGGTCTCTCTGTACTGCAGCACCTTGCAATTTTCTCTATTTAAATTATAATTTGCTTTTCTATTATTTCTGCCAAAATGGATAACCTCACATTTTCCCATATTATACTTCATCTGCTAAATTTTTGCCCACTCACTTAACCTGTCTATATTTGTTTGCAGATATTTTATGTCCTCACTATTTGCTTTCCCACCCATCTTTGTATCATCAGCAAACTTGGCAACATTACACTCGGTCCCTTCATCCAAGTCATTAATGGATTTCTTAGCTGACCTTAAACCTGCTACATTTAAACTGGATGTAGACACGTTCGTGGCGAATCTACCAAAATTCCTTGGATTCATGGGCGGTCAGTCCCAGCAGATTGGAAAACCGCAAATGTAATGCCCCTATTTAAAAAAGGAGGCAGACAAAAAGCAGGCAACTGTAGACCAGTTAGCCTAACATCTGTCTTTGGGAAAATGCTGGAGTCCATTATTAAGGAAGCAGTAGCGGGACATTTGGAAAAACATAGACACGTAGAAAATAGGTGCAGGAGTAGGCCATTCGGCCCTTCGAGCCTGCACCACCATTCAATAAGATCATGGCTGATCATTCACCTCAGTACCCTTTACCTGCATTCTCTCCATACCCCTTGATCCCTTTAGCTGTAAGGGCCATATCTAACTCCCTCTTGAATATATCCAATGAACTGGAATCAATAACTCTCTGCGGTAGGGAATTCCACAGGTTAACAACTTTCTGAGTGAAGAAGTTTCTCCTCATCTCAGTCCTAAATGGCTTATCCCTTATCCTTAGACTATGTCCCCTGGTTCTGGACTTCCCCAACATCGGGAACATTCTTCCTGCATCTAACCTGTCCAGCCCCATCAGAATTTTATATGTTTCTATGAGATCCCCTCTCATCGTTCTAAACACCAGTGAATACAGGCTCAGTTGATCTAGTCTCTCCTCATATGTCAGTCCTGCCATCCCAGGAATCAGTCTGGTGAACCTTTGCTGCACTCCCTCAATAGCAAGAACGTCCTTCCTCAGATTAGGAGACCAAACTGAACACAATATTTCAGGTGAGGCCTCAGTAAGGTCCTGTACAATGGCAGTAAGACCTCCCTGCTCCGATACTCAAATCCCCTAGCTATGAAGGCCAACATACCATTTGCCTTCTTCACCGCCTGCTGTACCTGCATGCCAACTTTTAATGACTGATGTACCATGACACCCAGGTCTCGTTCCACCTCCCCTTTTCCTAATCTGCCGCCATTCAGATAATATTCTGCCTTCGTGATTTGCCACCAAAGTGGATAACCTCACATTTATCCACATTTTACTGCATCTGCCATGCATTTCCCCACTCACCTAACCTGTCCAAGTCACCCTGCAGCCTTTTAGCATCCTCCTCACAGCTCACACCACCACCCAGCTTAGTGTCATCTGCAAACTTGGAGATATTACATTCAATTCCCTCATCCAAATCATTAATGTATATTGTAAAGAACTGGGGTCCCAGCACTGAGCCCTGCGGCACTCCACTAGTCACTGCCTGTGATTCTGAAAAGGGTCCGTTTATCCCGACTCTCTGCTTCCTGTCTGCCAACCAATTTTCTATCCACGTCAGTACGTTACCCCAATACCATGTGCTTTAATTTTGCACACTAATCTCTTGTGTGGGACCTTGTCAAAAGCCTTTTGAAAGTCCAAATACACCACATCCACTGGTTCTCCCTTGTCCACTCGACCAGTTACATCCTCAAAAAATTCCAGAAGATTTGTCAAGCAGGATTTGCCTTTCATAAATCCATGCTGACTTGGAACGATCCCATCACTGCTTTCCAAACGTGCTGCTATTTCATCTTTAATAATTGATTCCAACATTTTCCCCACTACTGATGTCAGACTAACCGGTCTATAATTACCCGTTTTCTCTCTCCCTCCTTTCTAAAAAAGTGGTGTTATATTACCTACCCTCCAGTCCATAGGAACCGATCCAGAGTCGATAGACTGTTGGAAACTGATCACCAATGCATCCACTATTTCTAGGGCCACTTCCTTAAGTACTCTGCAGACTATCAGGCCCCGGGGATTTATCGGCCTTCAATCCCATCAATTTCCCTAACACCATTTCCTGCCTAATAAGGATTTCCTTCAGTTCGTCCTTTTCACTAGACCCTCGATCCCCTAATATTTCCGGAAGGTTAATTGTGTCTTCCTTCGTGAAGACAGCACCAAAGTATTTGTTTAACTGGTCTGCTATTTCTTTGTTCCCCATTATAAATTCACCTGAATCTGACTGCAAGGGACCTATGTTTGTTTTCACTCATCTTTTTCTCTTCACATATCTATAGAAACTTTTGTAGTCAGTTTTTATGTTCCCAGCAAGCTTCCTCTCATACTCTATTTTCCCCCTGCTAATTAACCCTATGTCCTCTTCTGCTGTATTACAACATTCTCCCAGTCCTCAGGTTTGCTGCTTTTTCTGGCCAATTTATTTGCTTCTTCCTTAGATTTAACACTATCCTTAATTTCCCTTGTTAGCCACGGTTGAGCCACCTTCCCAGTTTCATTTTTAATCCAGACAGAGATGTACAATTGTTGAAGTTCGTCTATGTGATCTTTAAATGTTTGCCATTGCCTATCCACCATCAACACTTTAAGTATCACTCGCCAGTCTATTCTAGCCAATTCACGTCTCATACCATCGAAGTTACCTTTCCTTAAGTTCAGGACCCTAGTCTCTGAATTAACTATGTCACTCTCCATCTTAATAAAGAATTCTACCATGTGATGGTCACTTCCCCAAGGGGCCTCGCACAACAAGATTGTTAATTAGTCCTTTCTCATTACACATCGCCCAGTCTTGGAAGGCCAGCCCTCTAGTTGGTTCCTCGACATATTGGTCTAGAAAAACATCCCTAATACACTCCAGGAAATCTTCTTCCACCGCATTGCTACCAGTTTGGTTCGCCCAATCAATATGTAGATTAGAGTCACCCATGATAACTGCTGTACCTTTATTGCATGCATCCCTCATTTCTTGTTTGATGCTGTCCCCAACCTCACTACTAATGTTTGGTGGTCTGTACACAACTCCCACTAGCGTTTTCTGCCCTTTGGTATTCCGTAGCTCCACCCATACAGATTCCACATCAACCAAGCTAATGTCCTTCCTTACTATTGCATTAATTTCCTCTTTAATCAGCAACGCCACCCCACCTCCTTTTCCTTTCTGTCTATCCTTCCTAAATTTTGAATACCCTTGGATGTTGAGTTCCCAGCCTTGGTCACCCTGGAGTCATGTCTCCATGATGCCAATTACATCATATCCGTTAGCTGATATCTGCGCAGTTAATTCTTCCACCTTATTCCGAATACTCCTCGCATTGAGGCACAGAGCCTTCAGGCTTGACTTTTTAACATCCTTTGCCCCTTTGGACCTTTTTGCTTTTTGCCTTGGGTTTCTCTGCCCTCCACTTTTACTTCAATCAAGCAGAGTCAGCATGGTTTTATGAAAGGGAAATCATTTTTGACAAATTTGCTGGAGTTCTTTGAGTATGTAACGAGCAGGGTGGATAAGGGGGAAATAGTGGATGTGGTGCATTTGTATTTCCAGAAGGCATTCGATAAGGTGTCACATAAGAAGTTACAGCATAAGATAAAAGCTCACGGGGTTGGTGGTAATATATTCACATGGATAGAGGATTGGCTAACTAATAGAAAACAAAGAGTCGGGATAAATGGGTCATTTTCCAGTTGGTAAACTGCGATTAGTGGGGTGCCACAGGGATCAGTGCTTGGTCCTCAACTATTTATAATCTATATTAATGACTTGGATGAAGGGACCGAGTGTAATGTAGCCAAGTTTACTGATGATAAAAAGGTGGGTGGGAAAGAAAATTGTGAGGAGGACACAAAAAATCTGCAAAGGAATATAGACAGGCTAAGTGAGTGGGCAAAAACTTGGCAGATGGAGTATAATGTGGGAAAATGTGAGGTTATCCACTTTGGCAGAAAAAATAGAAAAGCAAATTATCACTTAAATAGAGAAAAATTGCAAAGTGCTGCAGTACAGTGAGACCTGGGGGTCCTTGTGCATGAAACACAAAAAGTTAGTATGCAGGTACAGCAAGTATTCAGGAAGGCAAATGGAAAGTTGACCTTTATTGCAAGGGGGATACAGTATAAAAGCAGTGAAGTCCTGCTACAACTGTACAGGATATTGGTGAGGCCACGCCTGGAGTACTGTGTACAGTTTTGGTCTCTGTATTTATGGAAGGATATACTTGCATTGGAGGCTGTTCAGAGAAGGTTCACTAGGTTGATTGCGGAGATGAGGGGATTGAGTAGGTTGGACCTATATGGATTGGAGTTCAGAAGAATGAGAGGTGATCTTATTGAAACATAAGATAATGAGGGGGCTCGACAGGGTGGATGCAGAGAGGATATTTCCACTCATAAGGGCTGTGGTGTCCCTGCACCGTACTACAAACTCACACGAGGCATGTACTGCAGACACAGTCACTACGTGACCTTAACCTTTATTCCCAGGACCAAGGAGTGCTGACCCTGGGTGGGACCTCCCCTTTTATACCTGGAAACCCAGGTGAGGAGTGTCTCCCACAAGTTCACCCCCTGTGGTCAGGGTGTGCATTTCTAGGGTATAAGTATAGTGTACAGGAGTTGCATGAAGGTTACAGTTATATGAAGATTAGCGTTGTATGATGGTTACATACATGACAAGGGTGACTAAAACTAGGGGAGATAGTCTTAGAATAAGGGGCCGCCCATTTAAAACCGAGATTAGGAAAAATTTGTTCTCTGAGGGTTGTAAATCTATGGAATTCTCTGCCCCAGAGAGCTGTGGAGGCTGGGTCATTGAATATATTTAAGGCGGAGATAGACAGATTTTTGAGCGATAAGGGAGTAAAGGGTTATGGGGAATGGGGATGGAAGTGGAGCTGAGTCCATGATCAGATCAGCCATGATCCCATTGAATGGCGGAGCAGGCTAGAGGTGCCAAATGGCCTACTCCTGCTCCTATTTCTTATGTTCTTATGTAATGAGGTACGAACTAGTGAGTAAACACTGTTTTTTGCCAAAATAAACAGAACACTTAAGACGCTTTAATCAGCAACTTTGAAATTAACATTAATGCAGTGGATAGTGGTTATCGCGACTGCCCATTTTAAATGTGGACATTTTTAGTCATAGAGATGGTATTTCTTATATGTTATACTTGAGACCATTGAATTTCAATTTTCACAGAAAAGCAAACGTAATTTCCAAATGTGATCCAACAATACCAACAAAAGTCATGTGACCCAAATGTAATAAAAATGATTTAACTAATTCAGTTGCCTTGACGTAATGACCTTAGACACAGGCCTTTGTGTTGGATTGTTTTTCTGTAGTGCTTTGTTTCTCGACTTGACCATCTTTTTTTCGAACTGTTTGTCAGCTTTTTTGAGTTTTGCACTTTGTTCCACTCTTACTATCCATTCGTAGTCAGAGCTTGTCTATCAATGACATCACTTCCCACTTCTGCACCATCACTTTCTGAGTCTCTCAAGGATCCCAGCTGTCCCTCGGTGACACTATCCACAAACATAGGGTCAGCTACCACACCCAGTTTTTTTTTTGTATTTATCTTGCGCCTTTAATGTAGTGAAACGTCCCAAGTTCTACCACTGCACCATCTCTCTTGACCCCTCCATTGCCTCTCTGCTATCAGATTGCTTGTATGGTATGCAGTTTTGGAAGAACCAGAATTTCCACCAGCTAAGCATTTGAACGGTCAAAGCAATCATCTTCGGCTCCGACCCTAAACTCTGTACTCTTGCTATCAGATCAGTTCTCCTCCCTGGCCACTGTCTTGGGTTGAACCAGTTTATTCACAATCTTGGCCTTTATTCGACCTCAAGCTGAGCTTCTGACCCCATATCCTCTCCATCATATAGACCACTTGGCTTTCGCCTCTACATTTCCCGACTCCACCCTATCTCAGCACAGGGGAGATATGATTGTACTAGAGAGGTTTCAGAGGAGATTTACGAGGATGTTGCCAGGAATGGAGAATTTTAGCTGTGAGGCAAGATTGGATAGGCTGAGGTTGTTTTCTTTGGAACAGGGGAGGCTGAGGGGAGACATTATTGAGGTGTATAAAATTATGAGGGGCCTCGATTGAGTAGATAGGAAAGACCTATTTCCCTTAGCAGAGAGGTCAAAATGCAGGGGCATAGATTTAAAGTCATTGGTAGAAGGATTAGAAGGGAGTCGAAGAGAACTTTTTTAACCCAGAGGGTGGTGAGGGTCTGGAACTCACTGCCTGTAATGGTGGTGGAGGAAGAAGCCCTCAGCTCCTCATCACATTTAAAAAGTACTTGTATATGCACTTGAAGTGCCACAACCTGCAAGGCTACGGATCAAGAGCTGGAAATTGGGATAAGGCTGGATAGCTCTTTTTTGGCCAGCACGGACATGGTGGGCTGAATGGCCTCCTTCTGTGCCGTAAATTTCTATGATTCACAGATGCTGCTCAACCCTCCCCTATGCCTTTGTCACCGCCAGACTCGATTACTCCAAATTATCTTCAGGCTGGCCTCCTATCTTCCTCCATCTTCTGTAACCTTCAATCAAAACTCTGCATCCACATTCCTAAACTGAAACTTGGAAAAGAATGTCTGTGCCGAGACAGCCAGTGGACGGTATTCAGGATGACGATATTCTTGGCAGATCCTGAGGGGATGCTGGTTAGTAGTGAAGGCACAGGACAATTTTATAGTCTTGACTTTCATTTTTTGCAATCAATTGTTGGTAAGCATTCAGTCAATTGGGAAGTTGTCATTGCATGCCTTCTGATTTTCATGATACATCACTGGCAGTCTGTCCTTAAAAGTGCTGTTGAAACATGATGGATGGAGTATTTTTCTAGGAGTTTTGAAATTCTCAATTTGGTTACAGGCCAGAGAAATAAGATTAGATCCTTGGATTTTTTTCCCCATTAGCACTTTGTCTCCAAAGATAACAAAGGATTTGTCTAGCAAAGCATGGATCTGGAGATAGGACATATCTACATTCCAGCAAACCTTCAGTGAGTATTCAGCAAAATAAAAGTTCAGTACACTCCACTCCATTTTGTGGACTTAAATGTGGCAAGAATGAAACAATTTTGTCTGTGGTATTATTAATTTATTTCCTTTTGTTATGGTATCATTAAGCCTAAATTCTGGCTGGCTGATAATACGTTTGGACTTGGATCCATAGAAACAGTTATAAGTGGTGGCTATGAAGCCAGATGGCTTGATTATGTTAATATGTTTAGCTAGCCAAGCTTTTCAATTTGAATCTACCAACCTATGGTCCGTGGCTCAATGCTATATTTTGCCACGTATAAAGTGAGCTCATGTGATTAAAAGAACAATTTTATGGTGAAAGTTAATGCAGGAAATGTTTTTGGCCACGAAATTCCATGTAGTAATGACAGCTGTTAAGGCCTGTTTTCTTGAAAAAAAGTCAGTCGCCTCACTTCCACCCGCCTCCGGCATGGGACACGGCGATCACCATTTTGGAGCGGTCATTGCCTCTCCAATGTAAATATGCAGATCCTGATGTCAGTAGGCATGCAACGTCTGAATTGACGCATGACTGCGATTTTGGACGTTGCCGCACTCCATAACACCCTCTCCTAACCGTACACGGAAGAACGTGCATGCAGCAGTTGTATAGAGACGCTGTCAGCATTTTTTTTAAATCGACACACACATCTTTCAGGTAGTTTTCAATTTCAGCTTTTGGAGTGTTTTATTATATTTTATTGGAGTCGTGGCTTGGTGCAATACATTTTAAAAGTTGTTAAAGTGTGCGGGGTTTGCCGCTGGACACTTGCAAGGCTTACGTTGTTAAAGAAAGGCCTCTGAGAAGTCCACTTGCTCACAGTCCTGAGGGCTCTAATTGCAGACTCCCTTGGGCTGCAACGTCACATGGAGATAAAGCAGAGGCAGCAAAGGGAAAAAGCTGCTCGCAGAGGGAAGAGGAAGAAGCAGAAGTGAAAGAAGCAGAAGAGGAGGAGTGTAAGGAAGGAGGTAACCCAGACAGCCCCTTTCTGGTCAGAATATCCGGAACCACATCATCCATCTGCAGTATCAGGGAACACAACCCCAATTCCCCTTTCATAATTAGTCCCACACCTTACCTTCCCTCTGTTACTGACCATCACAGCATCTTCTTGGCCACAATACTGGAATAAAAGCCACCACAAAGCAAACTTTCCGATCCAACTTTATATATATATATATCATCCAATATTACATCAAAAAATTAACTAATCACCCTTGTGCATTCCCTTAGTGACTGTCTTGCATGTGCCTTTGCCAATCCTGGTGCTGTTACGCAGTCATCATCATAGGCAGTCCCTCGGAATCGAGGAAAATTTGCTTCCACTCCTAAAGTGAGTTCTTTGGTGGCTGAACAGTCCAACACGAGAGCCACAGACCTGTCACAGATGGGGGAAGGGTTGGGTGGGACTGGTTTGCAGCACGTTCCTGCCGCTGCCTGCGCCTGACTTCTTCATGCTGGCAGCGTTGAGATTCGAAGAGCTCAACGCCCTCCCGGGTGCATTTTCTCCACCTGGGGTGGTCTTCGGCCAGGGTCTCCCAGGTGTCAGTGGTGATTTCGCACTTCACCAGGGAGGCTTTGAGGGTGTCCTTGTAACGTTTCCGCTGTCCACCTTTGCTCGTTTGCCATGAAGGAGCTCCACGTAGAGCAATTGCTTAGGGAGTCTCGTGTCTGGCATGCAAACTATGTGGCCTGCCCAGCGGAGCTGATCAAGTGTGGTCAGTGCTTCAATGTTGGGGATGTTGGCCTGGACAAGGAAGCTAATGTTGGTGCATCTGTCCTCCCAGTGGATTTGCAGGATCTCGCGGAGACATCGTTGGTGATATATCTCCAGCGATTTGATGTGTCTTCTGTACATTGTCCATGCATCCGATCCATACAGGAGGGCGGGTATTACTACAACCCTGTAGACCATGAGCCGAAGGCTGCCCTGGCACACTGGAGGTGAAGTTGAATCTCCACATCATTGTCTGCCTTTGTTGACAAGAGGCTCCCGAGGTATGGGAAGTGGTCCACATTGTCGAGGGCCGCACCGTGAATCTTGATGGCTGGGAAGCAGTGCTGTGCGGCGAGGACAGGCAGGTGGAGGACCTTTGTCTTACGGATGTTAAGCGTAAGGCCCATGCTTTCATAAGCCTCGGTGAATACATCGACGATATCCTGGAGTACAGCCTCAAAGTGTGCGCAGACGCAGATGCCGTCTACATACAACGTTCAACGACAGAGGTTGGGGTGATCTTGGACTTGGCCTGGAGGCAGCGTAGGTTAAACAGCTTCCCACTAGTTCTATAGATTAGTTCCACTCCAGCGCGGTGCATGTTGACAGTGAGATGGCAGCGAGGAAGCATGGTAGCGAGGAAGATTGAGAAGAGGGTTGGATCGATGACGTAGCCCTGTTTGACCCCGGTCCGGATGTGGAATGGATCTGTAATGGATCCGCCGGTAAGGATCACGGCCTGCATGTCGTCGTGGAGCAGGCGAAGGATGTTGACAAACTTTCGGGGGCATCCAAAATGGAGGAGGATGCTCCATAAGCCTTCACGGTCGACAGTGTCAAAGGCCTTTGTAAGATCAAAAAAGGCCATTTATAAGAGCTGGCGCTGCTCCCTGCATTTTTCCTGCAGTTGTTGTGCTGCAAAGATCATGTCCGTTGTTCCCCATCGGGGACGAAATCCACACTGTGACTCCGGGAGGAGCTCCTCGGCCACAGGGAGAAGACAGTTGAGGAGAACTCTAGCGACAACCTTCCCAGTGGTTGATAGCAGGGAGATTCCCCTACAGTTGCCACAGTCGGATTTGTTCCCCTTTTTAAAAATGGACACGATCACTGCATCTCTGAGATCTCCCGGCATGCCCTCCTCCCTCCAAATGAGAGAGAGGAGGTCATGTATCGATGCCAACAGCGCCTCTCAGCCATATTTTAGCGCCTCAGCAGGAATTCCATCCGCACCCGTAGCCTTGTTATTCTTGAGCTGTTTTATGGCTTTGCCTACTTCTTGCAGCGTTGGAGTTTCACTGAGGTGGTGGCGGGTCGCGTGCTGCGGGATGGAGTCGAGAACACTTGAGTCAAAGAGTCAAAGAGTCTCGATTGAGGAGATCTTCAAAGTGCTCCTTCCAGCGGGTCCTGACAGCCTCGGTGTCCTTGATGAGTGTTTTTCCGTTCTTGGCCAGGAGTGGGGTAGGGTTTTGGGAGTTTGGACCATAGGTGGTCTTGATTGCAGTGAAGAATCCTTGTGTGTCATGGCTGTTGGCTAGTTGTTGTCTCACCTGCGCTTTCTCTATCCACCACCTGTTCTTTAGGTCCCGGGTTTTTTGTTGGACATCAGCCTTGAGCCGTCTGTAACATTGCTTTGTAGCTCCCGAGTTGGGTTGTTGATTAAGGCTCAGAAATGCTCTGCGCTTACGATCTATTAGCTCTTGGATCTCCTGATCGTTTTCATCAAACCAGACCTGATGTTTTCTGGTTGAGTAACCAAGTGTCTCTTCACAGGCACTGGTTATGGAGGCCTGGAGGGCAGACCAAGCACTGTGAGCATTGAGCATCTCAGAGTCATCAAGGCACACCAGAATGGCTGTGAGGCGCTGGTTGTAGAGGGCTCTCTTAGCTGGGTCTTTATGTGCCCCGGTATTAACTTTTTTACTGCACCGTTTCTGCTGTCCTCTCTGCTTTGGGGCTATGTTAATATTGATGACGGATCAGATTAGGCGATGGTCCGTCCAGTAGTCGTCAGCTCCTGTCAAGTCATGGCGCGGGTGATGCGCACATCCTTGCGATCCCTGGCTCAGACGATGACATAGTCCAGCAGGTGCCAGTGTTTGGAGCGACAGTGTTGCCACAATGTCTTGTATTTGTCCCTCTGGCGGAACAGGGCGTTGGTGATGAGGAGTTCTTGCATGTGCCTTTGCCAATCCTGGTGCTGTTAAGCAGTGCTACCCCGGTGGCTGCCACATGGCTGGTGGAAGGCTGCTGACTTTCAATGGGGGACACTCGAGGAGCTGGTAGCTGGGAGTGTAAAATGGAGTGGTAGTGTTTCTTCTTCTTCACTTTCCTCTCCCTCTTCTTGGTCAACCACTGGCTGGGCAGAGGAATGCACGGGTAGGGTTGTGCTGAGGAGAAGTGGGGAAAATAAGAGGTGCATGCTTACACCATATGCAGCTTATACATCAGAAGGTAATTGTGGGATGAGGGTCAAGTGGGATGTGAGAAGGAGGTTAAAGTATGAGGATACCGACATCTTGTATTCTTTCAGCCCCACCGTTGGCCAAGGGCTTAGCCATGTCCCTGCCAATAATGGCTAGCACCATCTCTTCCAAAGGGGTGAGGTGAAGCTAGTGTTAAAGATGTGCCTCGTGTTGAATAGGTGAATGATGGGGGTGTGGTGCAATGAGCATTGTGTGAGGCTATAGGTATAGTTGTTGGAGACGGCGCATTCACTGACCTTGGCAACTCATCTGAGGTCATGAACCATCTTTGGGCAAGGGCGCCAAGTCCTGCAGGCGACACTGCTGGCAGTGATCTTGTCCCACATCCTTCTTTCTGTAAGGCCTCCTGCCCCCTGTGGGTGGAGGACCTCATTTCCAGTGTTGACCCTCTGCACAAAGCTGGAGTGCTGCGTGCGAGACTCTGGTGAGGCATTTGTTTTAGTGCTGAAGCATTTTACCATTTTTTATGTGCAGAAGGTAGTTCTGCTTTTTAAAATAACAGCCTTCCTTTAAGAGAATGCAGCTTCGCTCCAGGGACATGATATTGAGCCTCCTGCTGAGCGCATAGCCTGAAGCAACACGTTCATCGCTGGGCTGTGCACTGAAATCATTCAAATCAGCAGGCAACATGAAAAAAAATGCTGCCTGTGCTTTTTAAATGGGCACAAGCAAATCTTGCCCTGCGGTGCCATCTCCTGTTTTCAGGCCTTATTGAATTTCAAAACCATGCTTATTTTCAACAACAATATCTGAGGGACAGGATAAATATTCAGTTAGAAAGACATGGATTAATCAAGGACAGTCAGCATAGATTTGTTAAGGGAAGGTCTAATTTGATTGAATTTTTTGAGGAGGAAACAAGGAGGGTCGATGAGGGTAGTACATTTGATGATGTGTATATGGATTTTAGCAAGGCTTTTGATCAGGTCCCACATGGCAGACTGGTCACGAAAGTAAAAGCCCATGGGATCCAGGGCAAAGTGGCTAGTTGGATGCAAAATTGGCTCAGAGGCAAGAAGCAAAGAGTAATGGTTGATGGGTGTTTTTGTGACTGGAAGGCTATTTCCAGTGGGGTTCTGCAGGGCTCAATACTAGGGGCTAGAACCTTCCCTTTTTTTGCATGCTTAATGCCCACTTAATGTCCATTTTACTGCTGAAGTGACATATACCACCCATATATCACCCATGTTGGCACAAAATGGAAACTGATGTGCATTTTTAGGAAACTTATTGCTGAGCGTTACTTTCCCTATGTGCTTAACGCCAGGAAAAAATATTACCGCCCGCCCACTTTTTTGGGCGGAAACAGCAGAATGGGCAAAATCAACGCGGATAATATCGCTCAGCGTTACTGTCCACACGGATTTAACGCCGAGATTCAATATTAACGCCCGTCCACTGTTTTTGTCATAAAGAGCATATTTCATCAAACTAGTGGCCATGAGATCGCCCACCATCAATTTCACCACCTCGCACACATATCGCCCGCCCAAAAAAACGCTCACAAAAAGTGGAAATAACCAGAACAAACGGCAGCACTGTGGCTGGCATTTGTTAAATCCCACTCTGATATCTGAAAGATTTGCCTGAAAGAGCACTGATGTGAGTGACAACATTGACACACTGCTGTGTGTGTGCAGCTCAGACATCAATGGTGCCCATCACCTTGGTGCCAGTTAAAGTTTACATTGATTGATGTTAAGTTGCATTTAACCCTTTCATGTTACGGAATCAGCAGAGTGTAACAGTCTAGCTATCTGAGACAATGCACAACAAAGTTATGTTCAGTAACAAAATTTAATACCAATATTGGTCTGAAATCATAAGTATCACATCCAATAACACCCAACCCCCACCCACATCCCACTTTTTCCACCATTGACATAAATCACATGTTCAACATGTCCAGCAACACAGAATACAAAGGCAAAGCAGGAGCGTGGTCCCCAGCCCCCATACATTGCAACAAATTGCATACACCCAGATGGAGATATCATTGCTAGGTACTGTCACAAAGACTGACACAACACATAACCGACAGATGTAATCATGATTATTATGATAATTATCATTCTTTACCTAAAGACATATACCGTGACCACAGGTTTTGAGTAAAACATTCCCGGTAAAAGTGCAAGACCACACATCTGCTGATAGTCACTCATGACTGTTACAAATCAAATTATGTAAGTACATAAGTACATGTAAATCAATGTAATACTTACTCTTGTGGATCCCACAAGGTCATTCCTTCTTTTGCAGCATTGGTTGCCCTCCCGCACCTCGTTGGTCTCCGACGAGACCACCTCTGCTATCTCAGTCCATATCTTCTGGTATGCACTTGGGGTGGCTTCCCACGCCCTCCCTGTGTCAAATCACCCCAGAATAATTCAAATTCCTGCAGGAAGGCGGAATTTACCTCATCCGAGAACCTCCTGGCTCTTTTGCGCCCTCAAATGTGCTCCTCTCCCAGCTCACCGCTCTCTCCAGCGTCAGTCTACACAGTGTGCTGTGATGCCTCCTCCTCTCTCTCCATTATAGGCCAAATTCAGTCAAATATGTGGCTGGTAACACTTACTTTTTGTTTGCCTTTTGCTGTGAAGCTCTAAAGTTTCCCTCCTTTCTCCCAATGCAGCCACACCACACCCAGCCATGCCTTCAGTCCCTCTGAGCTCCCTCTCTCTCTGTCTCCTCTTCTGCGTATGTCATGGTGACCTTCGACCTCCAGAATCGCGGGAATCGAGCATTGCCATGCCGTTGATAAGGATGGCCACACTTTATGGCAGAAGGTCAAAAAAATGTAACGTTACCACCCATTTCATATCGCTCGCGGTAACGGCCATTTTCAAAAATGAAGACTAGGTGGTTTGAGAATGGGCGAGAAGCCGGCGATCTGAAAACCCTTTTTTACTGCCCATGCCGGCGATAACCACAAAAATGGAGGTTCTAGCCCCATATCCCTTGCTTTTTGTGGTATACATCAATGATTTAGACTTGAATGTAGGGGGTATGATTAAGAAGTTTGCAGTTGATACAAAAATTGGCTGTGTGGTTGATACTGAAGAAGAAAGCTGTAGACTGCAGGAAGATATAAATGAACTGGTCAGGTGGGCAGAACAGTGGCAAATGGAATTCAATCCAGACAAGTGTGAGTTTTAAAGTCACGGCATAGCAATGCACCATTAAAGTTTTCAAAATCACTTGTTTTCAAGCTGTACTGTTATGTCTGTCTGCCGCTGCAAACTCAGAGGCTCACGCACTGTGCTCTGTGTAAACGTTGCACTGACTGTGACCTCCGAGGAAAGCGCTTCCTCATCCCTTTAAGTAGCCACCAGTTAACAACTCTGCAAGCCTGTACCGACTGCTTTTCTAGACGTTGTTATTGGCGGGTGCTCAATGAGGTGCCACGCACTGAAACTAGTAACCGGGGCGCAAGTGTTCGCATTGCATCAGGAATACGTCATGATTGTCAGCAGCCAGACGCTTGCGGTTTTCCTGTAATGAATTTTCCATTGAGGCACTAAAAGCTGTGTGCCCGGTCGCTAAGCTCTAACGCTCACTTTAATGTCCCCTCTGGCCGCTAACTGAGGCTATAGACAACTGAAAATCCAGCCCATTGGTTTTAAGGAGTGTCTTAAATGAGGAGAGCGAGGTGTAGAAGTTAAGGGAAGGAACTCCAAAGCTTAGGGCTTAGGTATCTAAAGGCAGGGCCACCAGTGATGGGGTGAAGGATATCTGAGACGAGCAAGAGGCTAGAATTGGAGAAATGCAGATTTATGAGAGAGGTGTAGGGCTGGTGGAGGTTACAGAAATAGGGAGGGGCACGGCCATTGTGCGATTTGCACACAAGGATGAGAAATTCATCTCTTGTAATGAGGATTTCAAGGAGATTAGTAATATTTGTAATTATAGGAAATATCGCGTCGGTGCTAAGACTATTAATTTACACGTTCAATGTTAGGATTTCAGCAATAAAGGAGCTGAGGTAGGAGTGCAGATGGAAATATCATCTTGATGAGGAGATGATGTGGATTTGAAGCTCAACTTGGGTTTTTTATCATCCTGTTCAGCTTGAGTAAGTGCATTTTATTATGTTTCCTGTGGATGGCTGCGAGAGAACCAAGGGATATGAACACCACAGATTCTCTCCACAAATAACTTATTGCTCTCTATTCCAAAATTACCTGTCACAACATATCAGGGCACTAGTTAACCCACATTTTATTCACCGAGTGCAGGTGTGTTCAGTGGACTTCAGCTTTGTAATAGTGTTTGGACTATGGCCTCTTCTGAATCACGTGCTTCTTCCATGTGTTTCTACAGTGGGAGAAAGAAGTGATGTGATTGGCTATTGTGTATCAATGGCTGCTTCAAGGGATCATGGCAGCATAATACCTCCTTGCATTGAGTCAGTAGACTACTAGCATTACAGGTACTGTTGTGGTGGAAGACTGGGCGTATATATATTATGACACATCTAGAATTGAGTAGGTCAGAAGAATGGTCTAAACCTGACAGATATCTTCATCATCCATGCCAGCTCCTGCCATTCCCTGCTGCTGGACACGCGCTCAGCTTGCCTTGAGATCTGTGTGGGAGCAGATCGCTGGACAGCATGAGAAAGCTGATGCTGGAAAGAAAGTATGTTCTGAAAGCTCAACCTATGTATTGGAACACTACAGCCAGATAACACTGTCCTACATTTAACTGAACCTTATCGAGAAGCATTTTGTTTGTATAATTTTAAGTTGATACTAAAAGGTTTTGTGATTATATGATTGAGATTTCATTTATGCTGTTTTGTTCGCTAAGAAGCACATTTCAACTCGTAACCTTGTACATCAAAGTAAATGAACATCAAAGTGCCAAAACATTAGCAATGTTGCTCTCTAAACTTACAGCATTTAATACCCAGTGCTTTCTGGAGAAGGAGTAGAGAGATTTTGTGGATGAAAATAACTTCCACTGATGTCAGCTGAGAAATTAGACTTTTCAGCTGAAAGTGTTTCTGTAGGGTATGAAATGATACAATGAACTTCGTACTGTGAGCCAGACTAGGTGTAACCTGGTCAGTCTTTAATGGCTTCCAGAAGTGAAGATACAAAGATGAAGTTCAGGTTATATACTGGGCCCAGCACGAGTGTACCTCTGACCCTAGGACCTCCGACATTAGTGCCCACTGGTGGTGGGCAGACCTTATGTACATACATTACATCATTCCCCCCCCAGTTCTTGGTACAAGTCCATATTACAAGTTCAGACGGTCTGGAGACCTTCGCTCCCTGGTTGACTGTCTCAGTACAATCCCAGTGCTTTCCAAGTCTCTCACGACTTGGGGCTGGGCGTTGACCACAGTGGGATCTTCTGATGGCTGGACGTGAGTTGGTTGGTCGTCTAAGCTCGCGGTGTCTTCTTCCAACTGTTCCGGTTCATCAGTGTGCCTTAGCTTGATTTGATCAATGTATTTCCTGCACATCTGCCCATTCTTGTGCTTAACCATATATACCCGGTTGCCCTCCTTATCCGTAACATTGCCCAGGAACTTGGGCCCTTGACCATGGTTAAGTACATACACTGGGTCATTTACAGATATGTCGCGTGATATCATTGCTGGCATTGACGTCGGGTTTCGACATGATCGTTCAGGTCAGGATGGACTAGAGTGCCTGGTTTTGAGGCCTCTCCATCAATAGTTCCGCAGGTGGGACCCCGGTGAGCGTGTGTGGCCTTGTCCTGTAACTGAGCAGTATGCGTGACAAGCGTGTCTGCAAGGAACCATGAGTTATCCGTTTCAGGCTCTGCTTGATGATTTGAACTGCCCGCTCCGCTTGACCATTGGACGCAGGTTTGAATGGGGCTGACCTCACGTGTTTTATGCCATTGCATTTCATGAACTCTTGAAACTCCAGGCTCATGAAACACGGTCCGTTGTCGCTGATAACAATGTCTGGCAGACCATGTGTGGCAAACATGGCTCTCAGTTTCTCAATGGTGGCAGTGGACGTGCTGGATGACATGATCACACATTCTATCCAATTGGAGTATGCATCCACCATCGCAAAGTCGATGCGGATTCTAGATCACGGTTTGGATGGCCATGACCATAGACTGAGCGGAGCTTCCTTTGGGGCATTGCTTAACTGCATGCAAGTGCTACACTGATGCACGCGTGACTCTAAGTCCGAGTCAATGCCAGGCGACCAAACATGCGACCTGGCGATGGCCTTCTTCATCCAGGATGCGTACTATGTAACTCCGGTACAAATCTCGCCCTGCCTTTCTTGGGCATTATAACACGATTACCCCACAGTAAACAGTCAGACTGGATGGAAAGCTCATCTTTGCGACGGCTGTACGTTTTGATTTCATCACCCATTTCCTTGGGGATGGTTGACCAGTCCCCGTTAAGAACAGAATGTTTTACAACCGATAGGGTCGGATCCTGGCTGGTCCAGGTCTTAACTTGTTGAGCAGTGACAGGCGACCCATCACTCTCAAAGGCATCCATGACCATAAGTAGCTCTGCGGGCATTGGCGTTTCCATCTCCGGTGTGGGCAACAGTAACATACAAACATAGAAACATAGAAAATAGGTGCAGGAGTAGGCCCTTCGAGCCTGCATCACCATTCAATAAGTTCATGGCTGATCATTCACCTCAGTACCACTTTCCTGCTTTCTCTCCATACCCCTTGATCCCTTTAGCCAAAAGGGCCATATCTAACTCCCTCTTGAATATATCAAATGAACTGGCATCAACAAATCTCTGCAGTCGAGAATTCCACAAGTTAACAACTCTCTGGGTGAAGAAGTTTCCCCTCACCTCAGTCCTAAATGGCTTACCCCTTATCCTTAGACTGTGTCCCCTGGTTCTAGACTTCTCCAACATCGGGAACATTCTTCCTGCATCTAACCTGTCCAGTCCTGTCAGAATTTTGTATGTTTCTATGAGATCCCCTCTCATCCTTCGAAACTCCAGTGAATACAGGCCCAATCGATCCAGCCTCTCCTCATATGTCAGTCCTGCCATCCTGGGAATCAGTCTGGTGAACCTTCGCTGCACTCCCTCAATAGCAAGAACGTCCTTCCTCAGATTAGGAGACCAAAACTGAACACAATATTCCAGGTGAGGCCTCACCAAGGCACTATAAAAATGCAGTAAGACCTCCCTGCACCTATACTCAAATCCCCTCGGTGTGAAGGTCAACATACCATTTGCCTTCTTCACCGCCTGCTGTACCTGCATGCCAACTTTCAATGACTTATGTACCATGACACCCAGGTCTCGTTGCACCTCCCCTTTTCCTAATCTGCCGCCATTCAGATAATATTCTGCCTTTGTGTTTTTGCCACCTAAGTGGATAACCTCACATTTATCCACATTATACGGCATCTGCCATGCATTTGCCCACTCACCTAACCTGTCCAAGTCACCCTGCAGCTTCTTAGCATCCTCCCCGCAGCTCACATCGCCACCCAGTTTAGTGTCATCTGCAAACTTGGAGATATTATACTCAATTCCTTCATCTAAATCATTGATGTATATTGTAAATAGCTGGGGTCCCAGCACTGAGCCCTGCGGGACCCCGTTAGTCACTGCCTGCCATTCTGAAAAAGACCTGTTTATCCCGACTCTCTGCTTCCTGTCTGCCAACCAGTTCTCTATCCACATCAGTACATTACCCCCAATAACATGTGCTTTAATTTTGCACACCACTCTCTTGTGTGGGACCTTGTCAAAAGCCTTTTGAAAGTCCAAATACACCACATCCACTGGTTCTCCCTTGTCCACTCTACTAGTTACATCCTCAAAAAATGCCAATGGATATGTCAAGCAGGATTTCCCTTTCATAAATCCATGCTAACTTGGACCGATCCCATCACTGCTTTCCAAATGCGCTGCTATTTCATCTTTAGTAATTGATTCCAACATTTTCCCCACTACTGATGTCAGGCTAACCGGTCTATAACTACCCATTTTCTCTCTCCCTCCTTTTTAAAAAAGTGCTGTTACATTAGCTACCCTCCGGTCTATAAGAACTGATCCAGAGTCGATAGACTGTTGGAAAATGATCACCAATGCATCACTATTTCTAGGGCCACTTCCTTAAGTACTCTGGGATGCAGACATAGCAACAAAGAAAATAGGTGCAGGAGTAGGCCATTCGGCCCTTCTAACCTGCACCGCCATTCAATGAGTTCATGGCTGAACATGCAACTTCAGTACCCCATTCCTGCTTTCTCACCATACCCCTTGATCCCCCTAGTAGTAAGGACTTCATCTAACTCCTTTTTGAATATATTTAGTGAATTGGCCTCAATAACTTTCTGTGGTAGAGAATTCCACAGGTTCACCACTCTCTGGGTGAAGAAATCCCTCCTCATCTCGGTCCTAAATGGCTTACCCCTTATCCTTAGACTGTGTCCCCTGGTTCTGGACTTCCCCAACATTGGGAACATTCTTCCTGCATCTAACCTGTCTAACCCCGTCAGAATTTTAAACGTTTCTATGAGGTCCCCTCTCATTCTTCTGAACTCCAGTGAATACAAGCCCAGTTGATCCAGTCTTTCTTGATAGGTCAGTCCCGCCATCCCGGGAATCAGTCTGGTGAACCTTCGCTGCGCTCCCTCAATAGCAAGAATGTCCTTCTTCAGGTTAGGCGACCAAAACTGTACACAATACTCCAGGTGTGGCCTCACCAAGGCCCTGTACAACTGTAGCAACACCTCCCTGCCCCTGTACTCAAATCCCCTCGCTATGAAGGCCAACATGCCATTTGCTTTCTTAACCGCCTGCTGTACCTGCATGCCAACCTTCAATGACTGATGTACCATGACACCCAGATCTCTGTGCACCTCCCCTTTTCCTAATCTGTCACCATTCAGATAATAGTCTGTCTCTCTGTTTTTACCACCAAAGTGGATAACCTCACATTTATCCGCATTATACTTCATCTGCCATGCATTTGCCCACTCACCTAACCTATCCAAGTCGCTCTGCAGCCTCATAGCATCCTCCTCACAGCTCACACTGCCACCCAACTTAGTGTCATCCGCAAATTTGGAGATACTACATTTAATCCCCTCGTCTAAATCATTAATGTACAGTGTAAACAGCTGGGGCCCCAGCACAGAACCTTGCGGTACCCCACTAGTTACTGCCTGCCATTCTGAAAAGTCCTCATTTACTCCTACTCTTTGCTTCCTGTCTGACAACCAGTTCTCAATCCATGTCAGCACACTACCCCCAATCCCATGTGCTTTAACTTTGCACATTAATCTCTTGTGTGGGACCTTGTCGAAAGCCTTCTGAAAGTCCAAATATACCACATCAACTGGTTCTCCCTTGTCCACTCTACTGGAAACATCCTCAAAAAATTCCAGAAGATTTGTCAAGCATGATTTCCCTTTCACAAATCCATGCTGACTTGGACCTATCATGTCACCTCTTTCCAAATGCGCTGCTATGACATCCTTAATAATTGATTCCATCATTTTGCCCACTACCGATGTCAGGCTGACCGGTCTATAATTCCCTGTTATTTCTCTCCCTCCTTTTTTAAAAAGTGGGGTTACATTGGCTACCCTCCACTCCATAGGAACTGATCCTGAGTCAATGGAATGTTGGAAAATGACTGTCAATGCATCCACTATTTCCAAGGCCACCTCCTTAAGTACTCTGGGATGCAATCCATCAGGCCCTGGGCATTTATCGGCCTTCAATCCCATCAATTTCCCCAACACAATTTCCCGACTAATAAGGATTTCCCTCAGTTCCTCCTCCTTACTAGACCCTCCGACCCCTTTTATATCCGGAAGGTTGTTTGTGTCCTCCTTAGTGAATACCAAACCAAAGTACTTGTTCAATTGGTCCGCCATTTCTTTATTCCCCGTTATGACCTCCCCTGATTCTGACTGCAGGGGACCTACGTTTGTCTTTACTAACCTTTTTCTCTTTACATATCTATAGAAACTTTTGCAATCCGTCTTAATGTTCCCTGCAAGCTTCTTCTCGTACTCCATTTTCCCTGCCCTAATCAAACCCTTTGTCCTCCTTTGCTGAGTTCTAAATCTCTCCCAGTCCCCGGGTTCGCTGCTATTTCTGGCCAATTTGTATGCCACTTCCTTGGCTTTAATGCTATCCCTGATTTCCCTTGATAGCCACGGTTGAGCCACCTTCCCTTTTTTATTTTTACGCCAGACAGGAATGTACAATTGTTGTAGTTCATCCATGCGGTCTCTCGATGTCTGCCATTGCCCATCCACAGTCAACCCCTTAAGTATCATTCGCCAATCTATCCTAGCCAATTCACGCCTCATACCTTCAAAGTTACCCTTCTTTAAGTTCTGGACCATGGTCTCTGAATTAACTGTTTCATTCTCCATCCTAATGCAGAATTCCACCATATTATGGTCACTCTTCCCCAAGGGGCCTCACACAACGAGATTGCTAATTAATCCCCTCTCATTACACAACTCCCAGTCTAAGATGGCCTCCCCCCTAGTTGGTTCCTCGACATATTGGTCTCGAAAACCATCCCTTATGCACTCCAGGAAATCCTCCTCCACTGTATTGCTTCCAGTTTGGTTAACCCAATCTATGTGCATATTAAAGTCACCCATTATAACTGCTGCACCTTTATTGCACGCACCCCTAATTTCATGTTTGATGCCCTCCCCAACATCACTACTACTGTTTGGAGGTCTGTACACAACTCCCACTAACGTTTTTTGCCCTTTGGTGTTCTGCAGCTCTACCCATATAGATCCCACATCATCCAAGCTAATGTCCTTCTGAACTATTGCCTTAATTTCCTCCTTAACCAGCAACGCTACCCCACCTCCTTTTCCTTTTATTCTATCTTTCCTGAATGTTGAATACCCCTGGATGTTGCGTTCCCAGCCCTGATCACCCTGGAGCCACGTCTCCGTAATCCCAATCACATCATATTTGTTAACATCTATTTGCACAGTTAATTCATCCACCTTATTGCGGATACTCCTTGCATTAAGACACAAAGCTTTAACACCCTTTGTCCTTTTAGAATTTTGCTGTACAATGGCCCTTTTTGTTTTTTGCCTTGGGTTTCTCTGCCCTCCACTTTTCCTCATCTCCTTTCCGTCTTTTGCTTTTGCCTCCTTTTTGTTTCCCTCGGTCTCCCTGCATTGGTTCCCATCCCCCTGCCATATTGGTTTAACTCCTCCCCAACAGCACTAGCAAACACTCCCCCTAGGACATTGGTTCTGGTCCTGCCCAGGTGCAGACCGTCCGGTTTGTATTGGTCCCACCTCCCCCAGAACCGGTTCCAATGCCCCAGGAATTTGAATCCCTCCCTGCTGCACCACTGCTCAAGCCACGTATTCATCTGAGCTATCCTGCGATTCCTACTCTGACTAGCACGTGGCACTGGTAGCAATCCCGAGATTACTACTTTTGAGGTCCTACTTTTTAATTTAGCTCCTAGCTCGTTAAATTCGTTTCGTAGGACCTCATCCCTTTTTTTACCTATGTCGTTGGTACTAATGTGCACCACGACAACTGGCTGATCTCCCTCCCTTTTTAGAATGTCCTGCACCCGCTCCGAGACATCCTTGACCCTTGCACCAGGGAGGCAACATACCATCCTGGAGTCTCGGTTGCGGCCGCAGAAATGCCTATCTATTCTCCTTACAATTGAATCCCCTATCACTATCGCTCTCCCACTCTTTTTCCTGCCCTCCTGTGCAACAGAGCCAGCCATGGTGCCATGAACTTGGCTGCTGCTGCCCTCCCCTGATGAGTCATCCCCTCAACAGTACTCAATGCAGTGTATCTGTTTTGCAGGGGGATGACCACAGGGGATCCCTGCACTACCTTCCTTGCACTGCTCTTCCTGTTGGTCTTCCATTCCCTATCTGGCTGTGGACCCTTTCCCTGCGGTACGATCAACTCGCTACACGTGATACTCACGTCATTCTCAGCATCGTGGATGCTCCAGAGTGAATCCACCCTCAGCTCCAACTCCGCAACGCGGTCCGTCAGGAGCTGGAGGTGGATACACTTCCTGCACACATAGTCGTCAGGGACACTGGAGTCGTCCCTGAGTTCCCACATGGTACAGGGGGAGCATAATACCCGACCGAGCTCTCCTGCCATGACTTAACCCTTAGATACACTAAAATTGGCAACAACAATGTTAAAGTTTACTCACTGTTATAGAAGAGAAAAAAGAAAAACTACTCACCAATCACCAGCCAATCACTTACCCCCTTGGCTGTGACGTCACCTTTTGATTTCTTTCTACTTCTTTTTGCCTTCTCTCCCCACTGCAGTTGCACAGGTACACCTCTCGCTGCCGCTGGGCCTTTATAGGCCTCACCAACGCCAGGAACTCCCGCATCTCGGACTGCCGCCGCCTCTCGCTGCTGCTGAGCCTTTATAGGCCTCACCAACGCCAGGAACTCCCACCTCTCGGATCAGCCCCTGGGGATTTATCAAACTTCAATCCCATCAATTTCCCGAACTCAATTTCCCGACTAATAAGGATTTCCTTCAGTTCTTCCTTCTCACTAGGTATGGGTGGAGCTACGGAATACCAAAGGGCAGAAAACGCTAGTGGGAGTTGTGTGCAGTCCACCAAACAGTAGTAGTGAAGTTGGGGATAGCATCAGACAAGAAATTAGAGATGCGTGCAATAAAGGTACAGCAGTTATCATGGGCGATTTTAATCTATATATTGATTGCGCTAACCAAATTGGTAGCAATGTAGTGGAGGAAGATTTCCTGGAGTATATTGGGGATGGTTTTCAAGACCAATATGTCGAGGAACCAACCAGAGGGCTAGCCATCCTAGACTGGGTGATGTGCAATGAGAAAGGACTAATTAGCGATCTTGTTATGCGAGGCCCCTTGGGGATGAGTGACTATCACATGGTGGAATTCTTTATTAAGATGGAGAGTGATATAGTTAATTCAGAAACTAGGGTCCTGAACTTAAGGAAAGGTAACTTCGATGGTATGAGACGTGAATTGGCTAGAATAGACTGGCGAGTGATACATAGAAACATAGAAACATAGAAAATAGGTGCAGGAGTAGGCCATTCGGCCCTTCGAGCTTGCACCGCCATTCAATGAGTTCATGGCTGAACATGCAACTTCAGTACCCCATTCCTGCTTTTTCGCCATACCCCTTGATCCCCCTCGGACTAGGACTACATCTAACTCCTTTTTGAATATATTTAGTGAATTGGCCTCAACAATTTTCTGTGGTGGAGAATTCCACAGGTTCACCACTCTCTGGGTGAAGAAGTTTCTCCTCATCTCGGTCCTAAATGGCTTACTTAAAGGGTTGACGATGGATAGGTAATGGCAAACATTTAAAGATCACATGGGTGAACTTCAACAATTGTACATCCCTGTCTGGAATAAAAATAAAACAGGGAAGGTGGCTCAACCGTGGCTAACAAGGGAAATTAAGGATAGTGTTAAATCCAAGGAAGAGGCATATAAATTGGCCAGAAAAAGCAGCAAACCTGAGGACTGGGAGAACTTTGTAATACAGCCGAGGAGGACAAAGGATTTAATTAGGAGGGGGAAAATAGAGTATTAAAGGAAGCTTGCTGGGAACATAAAAACTGACTGCAAAAGCTTCTATAGATATGTGAAGAGAAAAAGATGAGTGAAATTCAGGTGAATTTATAATGGGGAACAAAGAAATGGCAGACCAATGAAACACTTCGGTTTTGTCTTCACGAAGGAAGACATAAATAACTTTCCGGAAATACTAGGGGACCGAAGGTCTATTGAGAAGGAAGAACTGAAGGAAATCCTAATTAGGCGGGAAATTGTGTTCGGGAAATTGACGGGATTGAAGGCCAATAAATCCCCGGGGCCTGATAGTCTACATCCCAGAGTACTTAAGGAAGTAGCCCCAGAAATAGTGGATGCATCGGTGATCATTTTCCAAAAGTCTATCGACTCTGGATCGGTTCCAATGGACTGGAAGGTAGCTAATGTAAAACCACTTTTTAAGAAAGGAGGGAGAGAGAAAACGGGTAATTATAGAGCGGTTCGCCTGACATCAGTCGTGAGGAAAATGTTGGAATCAATTATTAAAGATGAAATAGCAGCACGTTTGGAAAGCAGTGACAGTATCAGTCCAAGTCAGCATGTATTTATGAAAGGGAAATCCTGCTTGACAAATGTTCTAGAATTTTTAAGGATGTAATTGGTAGAGTGGACAAGGGAGAACCAGTGGATGTGGTGTATTTGGACTTTCAAAAGGTGTTTGACAAGGTCCCACACAAGAGATTGGGGTACAAAATTAAAGCACATGGTATTGGGGGTAATGTACTGACGTGGATAGAGAATTGGTTGGCAGACAGGAAGCAGAGAGACGGGTTAAACGGGTGCTTTTCAGAATGGCAGGCAGTGACTAGTGGGGTGCTGCAGGGTTCAGTGCTGTGACCCCAGCTCTTTACAATATACATTAATGATTTGGATGAGGGAATTGAGTGTAATATCTCAAAGTTTGCTGATGACACTAAGTTGGGTGGCGGTGTGAGCTGTGAGGAGGACGCTAAAAGGCTGCAGGGTGACTTGGACATAAGAACATCAGAACATCAGAATCAGGAACAGGAGTAGGCCATCTAGCCCTTCGAGCCTGCTCCGCCTTTCAAAAATATCATGGCTGATCTGGCCGTGGACTCAGCTCCACTTACCCGCCCGTTCCCCATAACCCTTAATTCCCTTATTGGTTAAAAATCTATCTATCTGTGATTTGAATACATTCAATGAGCTAGCCTCAACTGCTTCCTTGGGCAGAGAATTCCACAGATTCACAACCCTCTGGGAGAAGAAATTCCTTCTCAACTCGGTTTTAAATTGGCTCCCCCGTATTTTGAGGCTGTGCCCCCTAGTTTTAGTCTCCCCGACCAGTGGAAACAACCTCTCTGCCTCTATCTTGTCTATCCCTTTCATTATTTTAAATGTTTCTATAAGATCACCCCTCATCCTTCTGAACTCCAACGAGTAAAGACCCAGTCTACTCAATCTATCATCATAAGGTAACCCCCTCATCTCCGGAATCAGCCGAGTGAATCGTCTCTGTACCCCCTCCAAAGCCAGTATATCCTTCCTTAAGTAAGGTGACCAAAACTGCATGCAGTACTCCAGGTACGGCCTCACCAATACCCTATACAGTTGCAGCAGGACCTCCCTGCTTTTGTACTTCATCCCTCTCGCAATGAAGGCCAACATTCCATCCGCCTTCCTGATTACCTGCTGCACCTGGGCCAATTGTGGAGCAGTGGAGGCGTGGCCTAAACAGTTGGAGCTGTGAGCAGTGAGAGAAGGAGCTGCTGCTTTTGCTCCTGGCTGGGCCTGTGAATCAGCCCAGGAAGAGAAGGAAGGAAGGAAGGGGCTTCACCACCAACTTTCACCCAGAGGGAGAGGAGGAAAAAGCAGAAAACTTGAACAACTTCACCATTTCTACAAAGAGTTGGAGAGAGGGGGAAAGACCAACAACAACATCCAGTGTGGAAGGAGGGAGACTCTACCATTCTACAGGTGGGTGTATTGGTGCAGTCCCTAAAAGACTTTGCTGTATCGGTGGGGGGAGGAAAGAAGACCAGTCGGGGGCCGGAACATCGCGGGGGGTGTGTGTGTGTGTGGAAGTGTGTGTGGGAGCCTTGCTTACAACTAGGCCCCACACACCTTTGAAGCACCCCTCCCCCATTGCCTAGCCTGGGATAGCTGGAGCTACCAGGCTGAAGAAACAATTAATCCACCCTAATTAACATCGTTGGGAGTGTGTGCCTGTGTGGCTCCAGCTGCACCAGGTGAAGACATCTTCTCCCCTCACCCGAAGACCACCCCAAAGACTATTTTTGTTAGCCATCTGGGGATTGCACCCACCCACAGCTGCGAGGGGAGACCTGCCCTCGCAGTTTCCCCCCTTCCCACCCCCCTCTCTCTTTCTCTGTTACTCTCTGTCTCTCCCCTCTCTCTCTGAGAGCCCTTTTCCTCCCAAATTGATTGGAAAAATATAAAACAATTAAGACAACTGAGCAGAGGGAGCAAGGCCCCTCCCCAATTGTCAACAAGGGGAGAGGTGTGCCTCGTTAAGAGCTCCTCTGCTCAGTCTATTAAACGAGGCCATTTAAAGACCATTAAGGCCTGTGACTTTGGGGTGGGTGTAACCCTTAAAGGGACCCCGTGATGGCGACCCCATCTACGCCGGTGGCAGGGCCAGCTAGGACTTATGCGCAGGCGGCATCCACATCCACGGCACCTCCTGCGCCACCTGCTGCCCTGCCACCATTCAGACTTATAACTACGAAACACGGGGTCAAGAGCTACACTCACCCCACAATGAGCATTGAGGAGTGCGTGCGGGCGATGGCTGGGGTAGTCGGCCCCTCGGCCATTGTCGCAGCCTCCAAGATGTCTGGGAAGGCCGTGTTCTTCCTGGGGTCGGGGCGGGCGGTGTCCCTGGCCATTGAAAAGGGGCTCACGGTGGGCGGGGCGTTCCTGCCGGTGGACCCTCTCGAGGCCACCGCGCAGAGTGTCATTCTATCAAACGTCCCGCCCTTTGTTCCCGCTGAGCTCCTCCTCCCTCACCTACACAACTGGGGGAGGTAAGGTCGGGGATCAACCCCATACCGCTTGGCCTCAGGGAGAACAGCCTGCGCCATGTGTTCTCCTTCCGCCACCAGCTCTTTGTCCGGCTGGCGCGGGAAGAGACGACGGAGGGCAATTTTAATGTGGTGCACGAGGGGACTGCCTACCGCGTCTTTTGGACGTCGGACGGCGTGCGGTGCCATGCCTGCAGGGAGGTGAGGCACGTTCGCAAGAACTGCCCCGCCTCCAAAGCTGCCAAACCACCGAGGGCGGCCAAGGCTGGCGCCGCCGCCACCCCTCCCCCGAGTAGCGTCCGCGTGCCGGGAGCTGTGAGTGCGCGGGCATCGTCGGGGGGCCTTTGTTTTCACGGCCTCTGGCGGGGGGGAGGGAGAGCGTCCGGCCAGAAAGAAGGCACGGAAGAAGACGAAACACCTAGAGGTGGGTCCCCTTAGTGCGCCAGACAAGCTGTTCACCGCGCTCGGCCCAACCCCGTCACCGGCGAGCGCGGGGTGCCCTGAGCCCGTGCCCGAGCCCTTGACTAATACCGCAGAGGGGTTCGGGCGCGGGCAAGATCAGAAAAAGGGGGGCGTGGAGCGGGAGGCCTCGGCAGACACGGGTGTCTCCCTGTCTCCGTGCCCCCCCAGGAAAAAAAGGAGGCGCCGCTCCAATGAGGCGGGGGGGGAACAACATCCCTCCGCGGAGGAGTTGGTGCCCTCCGCGTGTCCCGCGTCCCCCACCGGCGGCCCCAAACTGCGCCGTAGGCACGAGGAATCTGTCCCCGGAGAGGGTGAGGCAGTCGAGGCTGCCCAGCCGCTGCCTCCCGGGGATGGCGTGAAAGATCTGCCTGTCGTGGGGGGCGTGGGGCCAGCGGAAGAATGCGTAGCCGCCGGGTCGAGCATCCCGGGGACTGAGGCGGGCGGGGCCGAAAAGGCTGAACCTGAGCCCGCCCAGCCAATATCCAACTTCCCCCGGGATTTGCTCGACTCGGCAGAAATACAAAGTATTAACACTTTTAATGAATCTGTACACGCTGGGCCGGGGGGTGGCGGCGGGGAGGGGGAGGAACACCCACCCTCGCCCCCTACTTTGGAGCTGGAGCGCTTGGAGGGCCTGGGGATTTTCTATGGCCGGGTCTCTCCTTGTTCCCCGGTTCCTGGGGCGGAGGAGGAACCCCTTCCGCTGTCGCTTCCCGACCCAGCACCAATTCTAAAAGAGCCCAGTGGGGACTCCTCTGCCGACGATCCTGGGGGTGGGATCGGGGCAGAGCCAGGGCCGGATGGAGCGGCCGGGCCGTTTGCCGTACCTCGTGCGGTCGACGGGCCGGCTGCGAGCGGCGACCTCCCGGAGGGGGACGGGGACTCGGTGGAGGACGCGGGTGAAGATCTCGAGTCCCTCGCCAGTGAGGCGGTGGATCTCCTCGTGCCCGCCGCTGAGTCCCCCCTCATTCCCGTAGAGGATCTCCGAGACTTTTTGGTCGAGAGCCAGGGTCGCCGCAACCGAGCCCATCTGGCCCGGGAAAGATGGTCCGAGCCGGGGCTTCTCATTGCTTCCGTCCGCGTCGCCGCTAAAACCATGGCCGCGGGCGGGCCCTTATCAAGGGCGCAAGGCCTTGAGCTGCGCCGGCTCAAAAAGTTCCTCGCTGGGCTGCTGAAGGAGTGGAGGTCAACAAAAGACTCCGCTCCCTCCCCCACAATAGGTTAAGGTAGAGGTTGCACTATGCTTTTGCCATGAAGATAACCATAGCCAGCCTCAACATCAACGGCGGCAGAGGGGCAACTCGTAGATTTGACAATTTTTCGCTCCTGCGGGAGGGGAAATATGCGGTGTGCTTCCTGCAAGAAACCCACACCGTTCCGGGAGACGAAGCCACGTGGCTCCTGGAATGGCAAGGAGAGATCCGCATGA
Source organism: Pristiophorus japonicus (assembly GCF_044704955.1). Classification (NCBI taxonomy): domain Eukaryota; kingdom Metazoa; phylum Chordata; class Chondrichthyes; family Pristiophoridae; genus Pristiophorus; species Pristiophorus japonicus. Next base: position 37,854,705 of record NC_091987.1, read on the forward strand.
GCCACCTCACCGCCACTTCTAGTGGGGTGGCCATCTTGCAGGGCCCGCATTTTCAGCCGGAGATCTTGGGAGTCGAGGAGCCCGTGCCAGGCCGCTTGCTGCACGTAACGGTTTGCCTGGGGGATGTGCCGCTCCATCTCGTGAACGTGTACGCCCCTCAGCCCGGCCCGCAGCAGGCGCGCTTCTTCGAAGAAGTGTCCGCTCTTTTTGGCTCCGTCGACGTCGGCGACTGCATTGTCCTGGGGGGGATTTTAACTGCACCCTCGAGGCAAGGGACCGCTCCGGTGCCCCGCAGAGCATGACGGCAATGGAGAAGTTGAGGGACCTGGTCGGGTCCTTCGACTTGGTGGACGTCTGGCGAAATCTCCACCCCAACTCCAGCGCCTTTACTTGGGTGAGGCCTGGAGTAGGATGGTCCAGAGTCGACCGCCTTTACATAGAAACATAGAAACATAGAAAACATAGAAAATAGGTGCAGGAGCAGGCCATTCAGCCCTTCTAGCCTGCACCGCCATTCAATGAGTTCATGGCTGAACATGAAACTTCAGTACCCCCTTCCTGCTTTCTCGCCATAACCCTTGATCCCCCGAGTAGTAAGGACTTCATCTAACTCCCTTTTGAATATATTTAGTGAATTGGCCTCAACTACTTGCTGTGGTAGAGAATTCCACAGGTTCACCACTCTCTGGGTGAAGAAGTTTCTCCTCATCTCGGTCCTAAATGGCTTACCCCTTATCCTCAGACTGTGACCCCTGGTTCTGGACTTCCCCAACATTGGGAACATTCTTTCTGCATCTAACCTGTCTAAACCCGTCAGAATTTTAAACGTTTCTATGAGGTCCCCTCTCATTCTTCTGAACTCCAGTGAATACAAGCCCAGTTGATCCAATCTTTCTTGATAGGTCAGTCCCGCCATCCCGGGAATCAGTCTGGTGAACCTTCGCTGCACTCCCTCAATAGCAAGAATGTCCTTCCTCAAGTTAGGAGACCAAAACTGTACACAATACTCCAGGTGTGGCCTCACCAAGGCCCTGTACAACTGTAGCAACACCTCCCTGCCCCTGTATTCAAATCCCCTCGCTATGAAGGCCAACATGCCATTTGCTTTCTTAACCGCCTGCTGTACCTGCATGCTAACCTTCAATGACTGATGTACCATGACACCCAGGTCTCGTTGCACCTTTCCTTTTCCTAATCTGTCACCATTCAGATAATAGTCTGTCTCTCTGTTTTTACCACCAAAGTGGATAACCTCACATTTATCCACATTATACTTCATCTGCCATGCATTTGCCCACTCACCTAACCTATCCAAGTCACTCTGCAGCCTAATAGCATCCTCCTCGCAGCTCACACTGCCACCCAACTTAGTATCATCCGCAAATTTGGAGATACTGCATTTAATCCCCTCGTCTAAATCATTAATGTACAATGTAAACAGCTGGGGCCCCAGCACAGAACCTTGCGGCACTCCACTAGTCACTGCCTGCCATTCTGAAAAGTACCCGTTTACTCCTACTCTTTGCTTCCTGTCTGACAACCAGTTCTCAATCCACGTCAGCACACTACCCCCAATCCCATGTGCTTTAACTTTGCACATTAATCTCTTGTGTGGGACCTTGTCGAAAGCCTTCTGAAAGTCCAAATATACCACATCAACTGGTTCTCCTTTGTCCACTTTACTGGAAACATCCTCAAAAAATTCCAGAAGATTTGTCAAGCATGATTTCCCTTTCACAAATCCATGCTGACTTGGACCTATCATGTCACCATTTTCCAGATGCACTGCTATGACATCCTTAATAATTGATTCCATCATTTTACCCACTACTGAGGTCAGGCTGACCGGTCTATAATTCCCTGTTTTCTCTCTCCCTCCTTTTTTAAAAAGTGGGGTTACATTGGCTACCCTCCACTCCATAGGAACTGATCCAGAGTCAATGGAATGTTGGAAAATGACTGTCAATGCATCCGCTATTTCCAAGGCCACCTCCTTAAGTACTCTAGGATGCAGTCCATCAGGCCCTGGGGATTTATCGGCCTTCAATCCCATCAATTTCCCCAACACAATTTCCCGACTAATAAAGATTTCCCTCAGTTCCCCCTCCTTACTAGACCCTCTGACCCCTTTTATATCCGGAAGGTTGTTTGTATCCTCCTTAGTGAATACCGAACCAAAGTACTTGTTCAATTGGTCTGCCATTTCTTTGTTCCCCGTTATGACTTCCCCTGATTTTGACTGCAGGGGACCTACGTTTGTCTTCACCAACCTTTTTCTCTTTACATACCTATAGAAACTTTTGCAATCCGCCTTAATGTTCCCTGCAAGCTTCTTCTCGTACTCCATTTTCCCTGCCCTAATCAAACCCTTTGTCCTCCTCTGCTGAGTTCTAAATTTCTCCCAGTCCCCAGGTTCGCTGCTATTTCTGGCCAATTTGTATGCCACTTCCTTGGCTTTAATACTATCCCTGATTTCCCTAGATAGCCACGGTTGAGCCACCTTCCCTTTTTTATTTTTATGCCAGACAGGAATGTACAATTGTTGTAATTCATCCATGCGGTCTCTAAATGTCTGCCATTGCCCATCCACAGTCAACCCCCTAAGTATCATTCGCCAATCTATCCTAGCCAATTCACGCCTCATACCTTCAAAGTTACCCTTCTTTAAGTTCTGGACCATGGTCTCTGAAATTACTGTTTCATTCTCCATCCTAATGCAGAATTCCACCATATTATGGTCACTCTTCCCCAAGGGGCCTCGCACAATGAGATTGCTAATTAATCCTCTCTCATTACACAACACCCAGTCTAAGATGGCCTCCCCCCTAGTTGGTTCCTCAACATATTCGTCTAGAAAACCATCCCTTATGCACTCCAGGAAATCCTCCTCCACCGTATTGCTTCCAGTTTGGTTGGCCCAATCTATGTGCATATTAAAGTCACCCATTATAACTGCTACACCTTTATTGCATGCACCCCTAATTTCCTGTTTGATGCCCTCCCCAACATCCCTATTACTGTTTGGAGGTCTGTACACAACTCCTACTAACCTTTTTTGCCCATTGGTGTTCTGCAGCTCTACCCATATAGATTCCACATCATCCAAGCTAATGTCTTTCCTAACTATTGCATTAATCTCCTCTTTAACCAGCAATGCTACCCCACCTCCTTTTCCTTTTATTCTATCCTTCCTGAATGTTGAATACCCCTGAATGTTGAGTTCCCAGCCCTGATCATCCTGGAGCCACGTCTCCGTAATCCCAATCACATCATATTTGTTAACATCTATTTGCACAATTAATTCATCCACCTTATTGCGGATACTCCTTGCATTAAGACACAAACCCTTCAGGCTTGTTTTATTAACACCCTTTGTCCTTTTAGAATTTTGCTGTACAGTGGCCCTTTTTGTTCTTTGCCTTGGGTTTCTCTGCCCTCCACTTTTCCTCATCTCCTTTCTGTCTTTTGCTTTTGTCTCCTTTTTGTTTCCCTCTGTCTCCCTGCATTGGTTCCCATCCCCCTGCCATATTAGTTTAAATCCTCCCCAACAGCACTAGCAAACACTCCCCCTGGGACATTGGTTCCGGTCCTGCCCAGGTGCAGACCGTCCGGTTTGTACTGGTCCCACCTCCCCCAGAACCGGTCCCAATGCCCCAGGAATTTGAATCCCTCCCTGCTGCACCACTGCTCAAGCCACGTATTCATCTGCGCTATCCTGCGATTCCTACTCTGACTATCACGTGGCACTGGTAGCAATCCCGAGATTACTACTTTTGAGGTCCTACTTTTTAATTTAGCTCCTAGCTCCTTAAATTCGTTTCGTAGGACCTCATCCCTTTTTTTACCTATGTCGTTGGTACCAATGTGCACCACGACAACTGGCTGTTCTCCCTCCCATTTCAGAATGTCCTGCACCCACTCCGAGACATCCTTGACCCTTGCACCAGGGAGGCAACATACCATCCTGGAGTCTCGGTTGCGGCCGCAGAAACGCCTATCTATTCCCCTCACAATTGAATCCCCTACCTCTATCGCTCTCCCACTCTTTAAAATAGATGCAGGAGTAGGCCGTTCGGCCCTTCTAGCCTGCACCGCCATTCAATGAGTTCATGGCTGAACATTCAACTTCAGTACCCCATTCCTGCTTTCTCGCCATACCCCTTGATCCCCCTAGTAGTAAGGACCTCATCTAACTCCTTTTTGAATATATTTAGTGAATCGGCCTCAACAACTTTCTGTGGTAGAGAATTCCACAGGTTCACCACTCTCTGGGTGAAGAAGTTCCTCCGCATCTCGGTCCTAAATGGCTCACCCCTTATCCTTAGACTGTGACCTCTGGTTCTGGACTTCCCCAACATTGGGAACATTCTTCCTGCATCTAACCTGCCTAACCCCGTCAGAATTTTAAATGTTTCTATGAGGTCCCCTCTCATTCTTCTGAACTCCAGTGAATACAAGCCCAGTTGATCCAGTCTTTCTTGATAGGTCAGTCCCGCCATCCCGGGAATCAGTCTGGTGAACCTTCGCTGCACTCCCTCAATAGCAAGAATGTCCTTCCTCAGGTTAGGAGACCAAAACTGTACACAATACTCCAGGTGTGGCCTCACCAATGCCCTGTACAACTGTAGCAACACCTCCCTGCCCCTGTACTCAAATCCCCTTGCTATGAAGGCCAACATGCCATTTGCTTTCTTAACCGCCTGCTGCACCTGCATGCCAACATTCAATGACTGATGTACCACGACACCCAGGTCTCTTTGCACCTCCCCTTTTTCTAATCTGTCACCATTCAGATAATTGTCTGTCTCTCTGTTTTTATCACCAAAGTGGATAACCTCACATTTATCCACATTATACTTCATCTGCCATGCATTTGCCCACTCACCTAACCTATCCAAGTCGCTCTGCAGCCTCACAGCATCCTCCTCGCAGCTCAGACTGCCACCCAACTTAGTGTCATCCGCAAATTTGGAGATACTACATTTAATCCCCTCATCTAAATCATTAATGTACAGTGTAAACGGCTGGGGCCCCAGCACAGAACCTTGCGGTACCCCACTAGTCACTGCCTGCCATTCTGAAAAGTACCCATTTACTCCTACTCTTTGCTTCCTGTCTGACAACCAGTTCTCAATCCATGTCAGCACACTACCCCCAATCCCATGTGCTTTAACTTTGCACATCAATCTCTTGTGTGGGACCTTGTCGAACGCCTTCTGAAAGTCCAAATATACCACATCAACTGGTTCTCCCTTGTCCACTCTACTGGAAACATCCTCAAAAAATTCCAGAAGATTTGTCAAGCATGATTTCCCTTTCACAAATCCATGCTGACTTGGACATATCATGTCACCTCTTTCCAAATGCACTGCTATGACATCCTTAATAATTGATTCCATCATTTTACCCACTACCGATGTCAGGCTGACCGGTCTATAATTCCCTGTTTTCTCTCTCCCTCCTTTTTTAAAAAGTGGGGTTACATTGGCTACCCTCCACTCTATAGGAACTGATCCAGAGTCAATGGAATGTTGGAAAATGACTGTCAATGCATCCACTATTTCCAAGGCCACCTCCTTAAGTGCTCTGGGATGCAGTCCATCAGGCCCTGGGGATTTATCGGCCTTCAATCCCATCAATTTCCCCAACACAATTTCCCGGCTAATAAGGATTTCCCTCAGTTCCTCCTCCTTACTAGACCCCCCGACCCCTTTTATAACCGGAAGGTTGTTTGAGTCCTCCTTCGTGAATACCGAACCAAAGTACTTGTTCAATTGGTCCGCCATTTCTTTGTTCCCCGTTATGACTTCCCCTGATTCTGACTGCAGGGGACCTACGTTTGTCTTTACTAACCTTTTTCTCTTTACATATCTATAGAAAGTTTTGCAATCCGTCTTAATGTTCCCTGCAAGCCTCTTCTCATACTCCATTTTCCCTGCCCTAATCAAACCCTTTGTCCTCCTCTGCTGAGTTCTAAATTTCTCCCAGTCCCCAGGTTCGCTGCTATTTCTGGCTAATTTGTATGCCACTTCCTTGGCTTTAATACTATCCCTGATTTCCCTTGATAGCCACGGTTGAGCCACCTTCCCTTTTTTATTTTTACGCCAGACAGGAATGTACAATTGTTGTACTTCATCCATGCGGTCTCTAAATGTCTGCCATTGCCCATCCACAGTCAACCCCTTAAGTATCATTCGCCAATCCATCCCAGCCAATTCACGCCTCATACCTTCAAAGTTAGCCTTCTTTAAGTTCTGGACCATGGTCTCTGAATTAACTGTTCATTCTCCATCCTAATGCAGAATTCCACCATATTATGGTCACTCTTCCTCAAGGGGCCTCGCACAACGAGATTGCTAATTAATCCTCTCTCATTACATAACACCCAGTCTAAGATGGCCTCCCCCCTAGTTGGTTCCTCGACATATTGGTCTAAAAAACCATCCCTTATGCACTCCAGGAAATCCTCCTCCACCGTATTGCTTCCAGTTTGGTTAGCCCAATCTATGTGCATATTAAAGTCACCCATTATAACTGCTGCACCTTTATTGCATGCACCCCTAATTTCCTGTTTGATGCCCTCCCGAACATCATTACTACTGTTTGGAGGTCTGTACACAACTCCCACTAACGTTTTTTGCCCTTTGGTGTTCTGTAGCTCTACCCATATAGATTCCACATCATCCAAGCTAATGTCCTTCCTAACTATTGCCTTAATCTCCTCCTTAACCAGCAATGCTACCCCACCTCCTTTTCCTTTTATTCTATCCTTCCTTACGTGTCTCGGGCGTACGTTTCCTGCGTCCCGGCGGCCTCCATGCGGCCGGTGCCGTGTTCGGACCACCACCTGGTGTGGGCGGAGCTCGCTTCGCTCCGCGCGAGGACGGGGTCCGGGTACTGGCACTTTAACAACCGGCTGCTGGAGGACGAGCGGTTCCAAGACTCGTTCCGTCGATTCTGGGCCGAATGGAAAAGGAAGCAGGGGGGCTTCCCCTCCTTGAGGCTATGGTGGGACGTGGGCAAGGCTCACGTCCGCGTCTTCTGTCAAGAGTACGCGAGGGGGTCGACCAAGAGGCGGGCGGCCGGAGTCGGGCGCCTAGAAAAAGAGGTGCTCGACCTGGAATCCCGTCTCGGTCAAGTCGTCGAGGACCCGGCCCTGCGGACGGTGTACGAAGCTAAGAAGGCCGCGCTGAAGGACCTGCAGCTCGTCGGGTCCCGAGGCGCGTTCGTGAGGTCGCGGATCCGGTTCCTGCGGGATCTGGACCGCGGCTCCCCCTTCTTCTACTCGCTGGAAAAAAGGCAGAGTGTCCGTAAGCAGCTCTTGACGCTGCTGGCCGACGATGGCTCTCTCGTCTCGGATCCGGAGGGCGTCAACAACAGGGCCCGTGAATATTACGGGGCTCTGTTCTCTCCGGATCCGTCCAGCGAGGAAGCGCGTAGAGTTTTGTGGGAGGACTTGCCGAAAGTCAGCCCGGAGGGCGGTGAAAATTTGGAAGCTCCGCTAAGCCTGGCGGAGCTGACCGGTGCCCTCGACCGGCTCTCGAGGGGAAAATCCCCGGGGCTGGACGGGCTGACCGTGGAGTTCCACAGGGCGTTCTGGGACGTCCTGGGGAGCGACTACGCGTGGGTCCTGGGGGAAAGTCTGGCGACCGGGAAGATGCCCCTCTCTTGGCGCATGGCAGTCATCGTCCTGCTGCCTAAGAAGGGCGATCTCCGCCTCCTTAAGAACTGGCGCCCGGTCTCCCTCCTCAGCACGGACTACAAAATCTTCGCCAGGGCGATGTCTGCTCGCCTTGGCACCGTGCTGGACCACATGATCCACCCCGACCAGTCCTACACGGTCCCGGGCCGGACAATCCACGATAACATCCATCTGGTCCGGGACCTCATCCATCATTCCCAGGAGGCTGGTCTGTCGGTCACCTTCCTATCTCTCGACCAAGAGAAGGTGTTCGACAGGGTGGATCACGACTATCTGCTCGGAACTCTGCGCGCTTTCGGGTTCGGGACGCATTTCGTCGCCCGGATCCGACTTTTGTACGCCGCCGCGGAGTGTCTGATTAAGGTTAACGATTCCTTGACGGCGCCCCTTCGCTTTAGGAGAGGGGTGCGCCAGGGATGCCCCATGTCCGGCCAGTTATATGCCATCTGCGTGGAGCCTTTCCTGCGCCTCCTGCGGACGAGGTTGACGGGACTGGCTCTGCAAGGGCCGGGCGTGGAGGTCGTCCTCTCGGCTTACGCCGATGACGTGCTCCTCGCGGTATAGGATCCCGCTGACCTGCGGAGGATGCTTGAGTGCCAGGAGATTTACTCGGCCGCAACCTCCGCCAGAATCAACTGGGAAAAATGTTCCGGACTCCTGGTGGGTCAGTGGCGGGTGGACTCCCTGCCGGAGGAGCTCAGGCCTTTTGCCTGGAGCACGACCCATCTCCTCTATCTGGGAGTCTACCTTAGCCCCGACGAGGAAGCCTGGCCGGCGAACTGGCAGGAGCTGGAGGCCAAGGTCGCCGCTCGCCTCGGGCGCTGGACAGGACTGCTCCGAGTGCTGTCCTACAGGGGTCGAGCGCTCGTCATAAACCAGCTGGTGGCCGCAATGTTGTGGTACCGGCTGGTCACTTTGACCCCTCCCCTTGCGTTTGTCGCCAAGATACAGAAGAAGCTGGTGGACTTCTTCTGGAACAACAGGAAGCACTGGGTCTCTGCCGCGGTCTTGAGTCTCCCGCTTGAGGAAGGCGGTCAGTCGTTGGTGTGCGTCAGCGCCCAGCTCGCGATTTTCCGTCTTCAGACCCTGCAGAGATACCTTTACGTCGAGCCCCCTCCTAGGTGGTGTGCTCTGGCGACGTATTTCTTCCGCCAGCAGTGCGACCTCAATTACGACACGCAGCTCCTGTTTGTGAACTTGGGGGGGTGTCAGGACCGCCCTCCAGGAGCTGCCTGTCTTTTACAAGGAACTCATCAGGGTCAGGAACAAAGTCTCCACCAAGCGCAGCTCTCCGCCGGCTGGAGTGGTGGCTGTCCTGCAGGAGCCGCTGCTCGGGAATCCGTACCTCCACGACCGAGGTTTTATGTGGCGGTCGGAAGAGAGGGCTGTGGCTGGTGAGGTGACCAGGGTCAGGGACCTGCTCGATGGCGGAGGAGTGGGCTGGATGGCGCCAGGCATGCTGGCGCGGCGCCTAAATTCAGCCAACGTCTGCCGCGCTGCCGAAGCCATCGAGTCGCTAAAAACAGCTTTGGGCCCTGACTCTGTTAGGTGCATCAAGGGGGCTCAAGCACGTGGGGAGATCCCGTCCAAACTGACCCCCGTCCGGACGGAATTCCTCATCGGCGCCAAACCCCGGAACCTCCCTCGGGAGCCGGCGCCTCACAACTTGAGCCGCCTCGAGGAAATCCCCTCCGTGCCTTTCAGTTCCGCGCGGAGGGGTTTCCTGTACGGGCTGCTCCTGCACACTCTCAACTTTGCCATCCTCGCCGGCCGTCCGGACACGCCATGGCGTACCATCTTGCCGTCCGGAGGAGGCGGGGGTCCCCGATGGAGGGCACTCTATGCAGGAGTACTCCCACTATTCATTGGGGACTTGGCCTGGAGGGTGGTGCACGGAGCAGTGCCATGCAACAAATTTTTAAGCCGGTTCACGGACTGCCAGGCCGCCTGCAATTTCTGCGGTCTGGAAGAGTCCGTGTTCCATGTTTTTATGGAATGCACGAGGTTGCAGCCCCTGTTTTATTATTTAAAGGGGCTGCTCCTGAAATTCTGGCTGCACTTCAGTCCCACTCTCCTGATCTTTGGGCACCCTGTGCAGAGGGGAGCGGGTAGGTCCGAGGGCCTCCTCGTAGGACTGCTCCTGGGCACGGCGAAGGGTGCCATCAGCCGGTCCAGGCAGCGGGCGGTCGAGGGGGTCGTTCAACCTGACTGCCTGCCTCTCTTCCGCGCGTACATCCACGCCAGGGTGTCCCTGGAGATGGAGCACACGGTGTCCACCGGTACGCTCGCGGCCTTCCGCGAGAGGTGGGCACCGGAGGGACTGGAGTGCATCGTCACGCCCGGCAACCAAATTTTAATTTGATTTTATGTTTTAAAGTTTAATTTGTTTTAATTGCCGGTGCTTTTAGTGTCCCCCTCCCCTTTTATAGGGGGCACTGGAAAAAATGTGATTTTAGTGCCCAAAAAAAAACCCACAAAAAAGAAAAAAAAGGGCCTTGTAAATGTCTGGTGTGTCTTCCAGGGCGGGTGGCACGGTTTAATGTTTATGTTTTTTCAGGTAAACTCCAAAAGAGTTTCATGCACAAGGACTCCCAGGTCCCTCTGCACCACAGCATGTTGTAATTTCTCCCCATTCAAATAATATTCCCTGTTACTGTTTTTTTTTCCCAAAATGGATGACCTCACATTTTCGGATATTGTATTCCATCTGCCAAACTTTAGCCCATTCGCTTAACCTATCTAAATCACTTTGCAGCCTCTCTGTGTCCTCTACACAACCCGCTTTCCCACTAATCTTTGTGTCATCTGCAAATTTTGTTACACTACACTCTGTCCCCTCTTCTAGGTCATCTATGTATATTGTAAACAGTTGTGGTCCCAGCACCGATCCCTGTGGCACACCACTAACCACCAATTTCCAACCCGAAAAGGACCCATTTATCCCGACTCTCTGCTTTCTGTTAGCCAGCCAATTCTCGATCCATGCTAATACATTTCCTCTGACTCCATGTACCTTTATCTTCTGCAGTAACCTTTTGTGTGGCACCTTATCGAATGCCTTTTGGAAATGTAAATACACCACATCCATCGGTCCACCTCTATCCACCATGCTCGTTATATCCTCAAAGAATTCCAGTAAATTAGTTAAACATGATTTCCCCTTCATGAATCCATGTTGCGTCTGCTTGATTGCACTATTCCTATCTAGATGTCCCGCTATTTCTTCATTAATGATAGCTTCAAGCATTTTCCCCACTACAGATGTTAAACTAACCGGCCTATACTTACCTGCCTTTTGTCTGCCCCCTTTCTTTTTTTAAACAGAGGCGTTACATTAGCTGCTTTCCAATCTGCTGGTACCTCCCCAGAGTCCAGAGAATTTTGGTAGATTATAACGAATGCATCTGCTATAACTTCCGCCATCTCTTTTAATACCGTGGGATGCATTTCATCAGGACCAGTGGACTTGTCTACCTTGAGTCCCATTAGCCTGTCCAGCACTACCTCCCTAGTGATAGTGATTGTCTCAAGGTCCTCCCTTCCCACATTCCCGTGACCAGCAATTTTTGGCATGGTTTTTGTGTCTTCCACTGTGAAGACCGAAGCAAAATAATTGTTTAAGGTCTCAGCCATTTCCACATTTCACATTACTAAATCCCCCTTCTCATCTTCTAAAGGTCCAACATTTACTTTAGTCACTCTTTTCCATTTTATATATCGGTAAAAGCTTTTACTATCTGTTTTTATGTTTTGCACAAGTTTACTTTCATAATCTATCTTTCCTTTCTTTATTGTTTTCTTAGTCATTCTTTGCTGTCGTTTAAAATTTTCCCAATCTTCTAGTTTCCCACTAACCTTGGCCACCTTATACGCATGGGTTTTTAATTTGATACTCTCTTTTATTTCCTTGGTTATCCACGGCTGGTTATCCCTTCTCTTACCGCTCTTCTTTTTCACTGGAATATATTTTTGTTGAGCACGATGAAAGAGCTCCTTAAAAGTCCTCCACTGTTCCTCAATTGTGCCACCGTTTAATCTGTGTTCCCAGTCTACTTTAGCTAACTCTGCCCTCATCCCACGCTAGTCCCCTTTGTATGCTCGTTTGAGACACTACTTTCTCACCCTCAATCTGTATTACAAATTCAACCATACTGTGATCAATCATTCCGAGAGGATTTTTTACTAGGAGATCGTTTAATGTTCCTGTCTCATTACACAGGACCAGATCTAAGATAGCTTGCTCCCTTGTAGGTTCTGTAACATACTGTTCGAAGAAACAATCCCGTATGCATTCTATGAATTCCTTCTCCAGGCTACCCCATGCGATTTGATTTGACCAATCGATATGTCGGTTAAAATCCCCCATGATTACTGCCATTCCTTTTTCACATACCTCTATTATTCCCTTGATTATTGTCCGCCCCACCGTGAAGTTATTATTTGGGGGCCTATAAACTACGCCCACCAGTGACTTTTTCCCCTTACTATCTCTAATCTCCACCCACAATGATTCAACATTTTGTTCATTAGAGCCAATATCATCTCTCACAACTGCCCTGATATCATCTTTTACTAACAGAGCTACCCCACCTCCTTTCCCTTCTTGTCTATCCTTCCGAATTGTCAGATACCCCTGTCTGTTTAATTCCCAGTCTTGGCCACCCTGCAACCACGTTTCTGTAATGGCCACCAAATCATACCCATTTGTAGTGATTTGTGCCGTCAACTCATTTACTTTATTTCGAATGCTGCGTGCGTTTCGGTAAAGTGTTTTAATACTAGCTTTTAAACCATGATTTTTAGTTTTGACCCCTCCTGCAGCCCCTTTATATTCATACATATTGTCCCTTCCTATCACCTTGTGGTTTACACTTACCCCAGTGCTACTCTGCTCTGTTGCCTCCTGCCTTTTGCATTCTTTCTTGGGGTCCTGTTCATCTGCGCTCTCACCCACTCGAACTAGCTCAGAGCCCTCGCCTGGGTTCCGAATATTCCTCGCATTGAGGCACCGAGCTTGTTGCGCATTGTCTCAGATAGCTGGACCATTACACACTGGTGATTTCTTAACATGAAAGAGTTAAATACAACTTAACATCAATCAACGTAAACTTGAACTGGCACCAAGGTGATGGACACTATTGATGTCTGAGCTGCACATACACAGCAATGTGTCAGCGTTATCACTCACATCAGCGATCTTTCAGGCAAATCATTCAGATATTAGCTCCTCATGTAAGAGTGGGATTTAACAAATGCTAGCCACACCGCTGGCGTGCATTCAGTACAGTTCCACTTTTCGTGGGCAGTTTTTTGTGTGAGCGATATTGTGGGCGATATGTGTGCGAGGTGGTGAAATTGATGCTGGGCGATCTCATGGCCGCTAGTTTGGGTAAATATGCTCCTTGCGACAAAAAACAGTGGGCGGGCGTTAATATTGAATCTCAGCGTTAATTCCGTGCGGAAAGTAACGCTGGGCGTTATTATGGGCGTTGATTTCACCTATCCTTATGATTCCGCCCAAAAGAAGTGGGCGGGCTGTAATATTTTTTCCCGGCGTTAAGCACATGGGGAAAGTAACGCTTGCCGATAAGTTTCCTATAAGTGCCCAACCGTTTCCATTTTTTGTCAAAATGGGCGTATTATGTCATTTCAGCGGTAAAATATATGAGGAGAGACTGGGCCTGTATTCATTGGAGTTTAGAAGGATGAGAGGGGATCTCATAGAAACATATAAAATTCTGACGGGACTGGACAGGTTAGATGCAGGAAGAATGTTCCCGATGTTGGGGAAGTCCAGAAGCAGGGGACATAATCTAAGGATCAGGGCTAAGCCATTTAGGACTGAGATGAGGAGAAACTTCTTCACTCAGAGAGTTGTAAACCTGTGTAATTCCCTACTGCAGAGAGTTGTTGATGCCAGTTCATTGGATATTTTCAAGAGGGAGTTAGATATGGCCCTTACGGCTAAAGGGATCAAGGGGTATGGAGAGAAAGCGGGAAAGGGGTACTGAGGTGAATGATCAGCCATGATCTTATTGAATGGTGGTGCAGACTCGAAGGGCCGAATGGCCTACTCCTGCACCTATTTTCTATATTTTAACATCCCCAGCGTTGAAGCACTGACCACACTCGATCAGCTCCGCTGGGCAGGCCACATAGCTCGCATGTCAGACACGAGACTCCCAAAGCAAGCGCTCTACTCAGAGCTCCTTCACGGCAAACGAGCCAAAGGTGGGCAACGGAAACGCTACAAGGACACCCTCAAAGCCTCCGTGATAAAGTGCGACATCCCCACTGACACCTGGGCAGCAGCTTTTTGGATGACCTTAAACTTACGGAGGGTAGAAAGTGGAAGGCTGGCCAGGAGTGCGTTGGACTAGTCATGTCTAGAGATAACAAAGACATGGATGAGGACTTCAGCAAAAGATGAGCTGAGGCAGGGGCAGATTTGGGCAGTGTTCCAATGGTGGAAAAAGGCGGTTTAATGATGACACAGATATGTAGTCGAGAGCTCATCTCTGTGTCAAATATGACACCAAGGTTTCGAGCAGTTTGGTTCAGCCTCAGACATTTGAAAGGGAGAGGGATGGAGTCACTGGCTAGGGAACAGATTTTGTGGCTTCGCTCTTCCCAATATTTAGTTGGAGGAAATTTCTGTTCATCCAGTACTGGGTGTCGGACAAGCAGTGTGGCAATTTAGAGACAGTGGAGGGGTCGGGAGAAGTGATGGTGAGGTAGAGCTGGACATCGTCAGCGTACGTGTAGAAACTGATGTGTGTTCCCTGATGATGTCACCGAGGGGCAGCATATAGATGAGAAATAGGAGGGGCTCAAGGATAGATCATTGGAGGACACCAGAGGTAGTGGTGCAGGATCAGGAAGGGAAGATATTGCAGATGATTCCCTGGCTATGACTGGATAGATAAGAATGGTAGCAGGCAAATGCAGCCCCATGCTAATATAAATTATAAAACTCTATATAAAATCTGTGCTGGTGAACCTAGTAATATAAAAATACACTGAAAAATAACTGTAAGACATTGGGAGTGAATTTCTTTGCTGCTTATGTCATATTTCTGGTGCATAATCAGGGCAAATTAATTTTTGATGACAAGAAAATGGGGCAGAAGTTGTTTCCACTGATTTATGCCAAAAAATTGATCCCCTTGAATTCTTTTGTCCTTTTTAGCCCTTCCCATGATCCACCAGCTGAGTCGCAAGTGCTCTCACTTAAATAATGAGGGCCAGTGGTACTGCAACTCTGAATTTCCTGCTTTTACACTCGCAATGCACTTGAGGTAAGTTCGACTCAGAATTATAAGGCACAGCCGCCGCCAGGATCAGCTGAAGCACGCAAAGTGGAAGCTTTCTGAGCCTGAAGAGTGGAGACAAATTTACAAGTAATTTCTGTAGCTGGAGACAGCTTCTTGCAGCAATTCTTTGGCCATCCTGCCTGAACAGAGCTAGATTTGCTTTTTACTGTATACAGGCAGCACAGTGAAATGAGGACCTTCGTGAGATGTGTTTAAGAAGTGTGTGCTTCACTGAAGGGACAGCAGTGCAGCTCGACTTGGAACTCCTACACGGCAAGCGAGCCCCAGGTGGGCAGAAGAAACGTTTTAAGGACACCCTCAAAGCCTCCCTGATAAAGTGCAGCATCCCCACCAACACCTGGGAGTCCCTGGCCAAAGACTGCCCTAAGTGGAGGAAGTGCATCCGGGAGGGCGCTGAGCACCTCGAGTCTCATCACCGAGAGCATGCAGAAATCAAGCGCAGGTAACAGAAAGCAGGTTTGGCAAACCTGTCCCACTCACCCTTTCCCTCAACGCTATCTGCCCCACCTGTGACAGGGACTATGGTTCTCGTAGTGAACTGTTCCGTCACCTAAGAACTCATTTTTAGAGTGGAATCAAGTCTTCCTCGATTCCGAGGGACTGCCTATGATGATGATGTATGAGGACCTGCAGCCGTTGTCACCTGCCCACACTGGTCTCTCTGTGTGACTATGAAGGTGACCCACCACACTCAACATTAATGGCACAGGCTCATTTCAGGCAACTAGAGGGGACCTCTGTAATATTAGTCAGGATGCAGTTTGGGCATTCACTCGTCAGGTGCTTTATAAGACAGCTAGCAATTCATCATCTTTGGCATCACAGCAAAACAGCAGTGAGATAGGCCCATCCAGTTTAATAGGAATGCAGGCTTTCCCAAAATGTAGAGTGTAATCGATGACACCCATGGTGCTTTGTGAACTCTGAGAGCAAACTCCCTCAACTACCTCAACTGCAAGAGCTTCTGTTCCCTCGGTGCACAGATTATCTGATAACATGCAACAGATCCTACGTCAATGTTCTAAGTTGTCATGATGCATTCATCCTTCGAAATTCCGTCCCTCCTGACATCTTCAGGGAAGAAAATCAGGCCACCATATTTCTAGGTGAAAAAGCCTCCCCACTTCTCCCAGGGACAATGACTCCACCAGCCTGAGCAACAGCAGAGATGCACAACAATGAGGCACATGCCTCTATAAGTTTGGCTATCAATAACACCATCAGGATTATAAAGACATGCTTTCACTGCCTACACAGGTCTGAAGGGGCTAAAGAGTAGCAGAAAAAGATTGATGAGACATGCAGTAAAGTTAGCTGAGAGTCAAGTGGTGAGCCAAACACTGCTTTTTTCTTACCTGCTACTCCCCTAGGTTGCTTTTGTCATATTCATTCAGTGCCATCTAATTTCCATGCAGCCCAGTGAATTACATCAGTTTTACAAGGCATTTATGCCTTGTAAAATTACTTTTCCAATGGATATGCAAATGGCCGGATCCAGGAAAATCTCGAACCAGTACCTCTCCAGACCACTGGTGGGTGAAAACCGTTTTCATTTAGCATCAAAGTAGTGCAACTCACTACATAGCAGTTCCATGCATTCATATTTTCAAATGCATTATGAAGGTTGTTTCATTCCGTAAGCTATAACAATACAGAAAACAAACAAGATATTTTTGCAATGCCACATTTTTGACAGTTTTCACACTGCTTGAACTACAGCATTCAAAGACGGGTGATGTGAAGATCACAACTCATTTTTTTGCAGCATCAATTATGTTCAAACTGTGAGGAATTGTTCATTGCAATATTTTCTGTTACTAGCTGAAATGAAAAATGAAAGAGTCCTACCACAGCTGTTCCAACAATGGTAGAAAAACAAGGGCTGCAATTGAAAACATCTGGGGCATCATAATTATGTGTACCCACCAACTGAGGAAGCAACTTCACAATAGTGCTCAGCAAAGCAAAAACACATTCTGTTATACCTTCAATTGCTCCAAGTGGTACATTAAAAAAAATCAAATTACTTAAATCATGCCATCTACAATCACCAATAAGCATCATCATTTTATTTCACTACTAACCCCAAGCATCAGATATGATTGGAACTCCAGCTGTCTTCTATCATTTAGAGCTGGAAAATAATTATTATTTGAAATTCCTTTCCATCTGCTATTTTATACCTTGTTCACAGAATAGATATGGTTGGAAAAAACATAAACTACGGCCCAGAATTTGCTGGAGCAGGGCATCACACAATGAGCCTGTTGCTGAAACGTGTTCCTGCACCCTTCAGCTCAAAACAACCTGAAGACATGAGATTCCACACTTTTAATTGTTCACTCTCTGAGCAAGAGAGGTTGATTGGCAGTCATTAACAATTATCATGCCATTAAAAGAGTATTTGCATTATTAATTACTGAAGTTAAATTCCTGTGGCGCATTTAATGGGAAATTAATGTGCAAATGCTGCAGCTTCATGAAAATCACGGGAAGGTGAAGGGCTAGATGCTGTTTTCGGGAAGCCAACAGTGGAGCACCGCAAATCGGCCAGAAATTTGCGGGAATTGGCAATACATAGCATATCTCTTCCTAGCCACAAGTTGCTGGCCAGCTTGCATGTTAATAACAGCTTGCACTTTTCACACAACATTATTTTTTCAGTAAATTCTACGCCATTATCTTTCATACGCTCATAATTTCTAAATGTTTGGCAGTATTATTCAACATTAAATTTATACCAATTTAATTATTCATTGTTGAAGACTTGTTTGCAGTTTTGGAGTAACTTCCTGATATTTGGTCACTGTCTTAAACAGCAACAACGTAAGGTCACATTTGTTCCTAATTACCACGCAATGTGTTGGACCTTTTTTACGGCATTGGAAAATGAGATGTACCTGACGATGGTCTGGAAAGGTATTTACATGAACATTTCGCGGGTCCGATCATTTACATATCCATTGCCGTAATGATTGGTAATATGTCCTTACTATACAGTATAAATGCACACGAGGCCCATACTTGAGAGAAGGTCACTCTGTGACTGGTAACCTTTATTCGCCAGTACTGAAGTGATGAAGGTGGGTGAAGCTTCCCCTTTTATACCTGAAAGTCCAGGTTAGGAGTGTCTCCCACAAGTTCACCACATCGTGGTCAGTGTTCTCATGATGTACAACTTAGGTCAGTTTATACATGAATTACAATGACAAACCCCCAAAGTCTTATTGGGATCACAGGTTAAGTCTCTCTGGTGGTTTACGCTCCCTTGTAGAGCGTCTGAGTTGGGGCTCCGGTTGTTGGGCGCTGGTCTGAGTGTCTGCTGTTTGCGGTGCCTCAGGCCTGTCCAGACTGCCCACAGTGACTGGGCTCTCCTCCACTTGGTTCCGGTGTTCGGTCACCTGTGGTGGAGTGAACTCCATATCTTGTTCTTCCTCTGCTTCTTCTATGAGGTTGCTGAACCTCCTTTTTGTTTGATCCACGTGTTTGCGGCAGATTTGTCCATTGGTGAGTTTAACTACCAGAATCCTATTTCTCTCTTTAGCAATCACAGTGCCTGCAAGCCATTTGGGCCCTGCAGCATAGTTGATGACAAAGACAGGGTCATTGACATCAATACATCGCGCCCTCGCATTCCCATCATGGTAGTCACATTGTGACCGGTGCCTGCTCTCAACAATTTCTTTCATGGTGGGGTGTATGAGAGAGAACCTGGTTTTGAGCGCCATTTTCATTAGCAGCTCTGCGGGTGGAACCCCTGTGAGTGAGTATGGTTGGGATCTATTGGCCAACAGGAGGCGTGATAAGCGGCTTTGTAGGGAACCCCCTTGGATTCTGAGCATCCCCTGTTTGATTATCTGCACTGCTTGTTCCGCCAGGCCGTTTGAGGGCGGCTTGAACGGTACAGTTCTGACATGGTTGATACCATTTCCTGCCATGAAGTCCTGGAATTCAATGCTTGTGAAGCACGGGCCATTGTCGCTGACCAAGACGTCCGGTAGACCATGGGCGGCGAACATTGCCCGTACAATTTCTACCGTGGCAGAGGATGTGCTTGAATTGAGAATGACACATTCGATCCATTTGGAGTAGGCGTCTACTACAACCAAAAACATTTTTCCCATGAAGGGACCTGCATAGTCCACATGGATGCGTGACCATGGTTTGGCGGGCCAGGACCAAGGGCTAAGGGGGGCTTCCCTGGGCGCATTGCCCAGCTGGGCACACATGTTGCACCTGCGAACACAAAGTTCCAGGTCTGCATCTATCCCTGGCCACCAAACGTATGACCTGGCAATTGCTTTCATCATGACAATGCCCGGGTGCTCAAAGTGGAGTTCTCTGATGAACATCTCTCTGCCCATCTGGGGCATGACTACTCGGTTTCCCCATAGTAGGCAATCGGCCTGAATTGAGAGTTCATCCTTGCGCTTGTGAAATGGTTTGAATTCCTCAGGCATGCCCCGTACGTGGCTGCCCAGTCCCCATTCAGGACACATTTCTTGACTAAAGACAGTAGCGGGTCTCTCTTTATCCAGACTTTGATCTGATGGGCTGTCACGGGTGAGCCTTCGCTTTCGAAAGCTTCAACAGCCATGACCATCTCAGCAGCATGCTCGATTGCCCCCCTTGGTGGTGGCTAGTGGGAGCCTGCTGAGTGCATCGGCGCAGTTTTCAGTGCCTGGTCTGTGCCGAATTGTATAGTCATAGGCGGCTAACGTGAGTGCCCAACTCTGTATGCGGGCCGATACATTTGCATTTATGGCCTTGTTGTCGGCCAAAAGGGACGTTAGAGGTTTGTGATCTGTCTCCAGCTCAAATTTCCTGCCAAACAGGTACTGGTGCATTTTTTTTACTGCATGTACACATGCAAGTGCTTCCTTTTCTACCATTCTGTAGCCCCGTTCTGCCTGGGACAGACTTCTGGAGGCATAAGCTACCGGCTGTAACTAATCCTTGGCATTAACACGCTGCAACACACACCTGACCCCATAGGACGACGCATCGCACGTTAAAACAAGTTTCTTACATGGGTCATATAGCGTTAACAGATTGTTGGAGCATAACACATTTCGTGTTCTATCAAAAGCCCTTTCTTGGCTGTCCCCCCAGACCCATTCGCGACCTTTGCGTAGGAGCACATGTAGCGGCTCGAACAGCGTGCTCAATTTGGGAAGAAAGTTACCAAATATTTCAGGAGCCCCAGAAACGAACGCAGCTCTGTCGTGTTACGAGGTCTGGGTGTTCTCTGGATCGCTTCTGTTTTGGACGCAGTAGGTCTGATCCCGTCTGCTGCTACCCTCATCCCCAGGAATTCTACCTCTGGAGCTAGGAAGACGCACTTTGCCTTTTTCAGTCGCAGACCTACCCGGTCCAGTCTGCGTAGCACCTCCTCCAGGTTGCGGAGGTGTTCTTCAGTCTCGCAACCCGTGATGAGGTTGTCGTCTTGAAAAACCACCGTCCTTGGAATCAACTTGAGGAGGCGTTGAAAGATCGCGGCGGCTGAGCGAATCCCAAACGGACATCTGTTGTACTCAAACAACCCCTTGTGTGTCGTGATGGTGGTCAGCTTCTTCGACTCACTCACCAGCTCCTGGGTCATGTAAGCTGAGGTCAGGTCCAATTTTGAAAAAAGTTTGCCACCGGATAGCATTGCAGAGGTCCTCCGCTCTCGGTAGCGGGTACTGGTCTTGGAGTGACACCCGATTGATGGTGGCCTTGTAATCACCACATATCCTGACCAACCCATCCGCCTTGAGCACCGGCACGATCGGGCTCGCCCAGTCACTGAATTCGACTGGCAAGATGATGCCTTCCCTCACCAGGCGGTCCAATTCGCATTCTATCTTTTCCCGCGTCACATACGGCACCGCTCTGGCCTTGTGGTGTACTGGCCTGGCGTCCGGGTTTATGTGAATCACTACCTTGGCCCCCATGAAAGTGCCGATGCCGGGTTGAAATAGTGTCAAATTTGTCCAGGACCTGTGAGCATGATATTCGCTCCACAGAAGAAATTGCATTATCATCGCCCCATTTCCAGTTCATGACAGCAAGCCAACACCTCCCCAGTAGTGCAGGACCATCCCCCGGGACAATCCAGAGTGGCAACCTGCTCTCCAAATCTTTGTGGGTCATGACTACCATGGCGCTGCCGAGCACCGGAATGATCTCCTTTGTATATGTCCGTAGCTGTGCGTCAATCGGCAATAATTTTGGCCTCCTGGCCTTGGACACCCACAACTTGTCGAACTGTTTGATACTCATCAGGGACTGGCTGGCCCCCGTGCCTAGCTCCATTGATACTGGGATGCCATTGAGGAGCACGTTCATCATTATCGGTGGCGTCCTGGTGTATGAACTGTATATGTGCTCCACATGAACTCGCTGAACTTCAGCTTCCAGCAATTTCCCCCAGTGTCCATTTGGCCTCGTAGGGCTTACATCGGGATCCACAAACCGTCAGGAGATGAGCTCTGCGTTTGTCGGCCGAATCCTGTCCCAACCATTCCTTGATGACGAAACTTTGCTGTTGTCTCTCATCTCAATAATATCGTCTCAATCATCACCAACACAGTACCTCTCATCTGTGCTGCTAGTGGCCATGCTCACATGGTTTAAATCCCAGTTTCTCGTCGCCAGTAATATGTCCTTACTATACAGTATAAATGCACATGAGTCCCATACTTGAGAGAAGGTCATTCTGTGACCAGTAACCTTTATTCGCCAGTACTGAAGTGATGAAGGTGGGTGGAGCTTCTTCTTTTATACCTGAAAGTCCAGGTTAGGAGTGTCTCCCACAAGTTCACCACCTAGTGGTCAGTGTTCTCACGGTGTACAACTTAGGTCAGTTTATACATGGATTACAATGACATTTGAATACATGACAATTGGCATAAAACCCATGTGAAACAGAAGTAATCTGCTCGGATGCATAGAAATTAGAGTAAGACCTTTAAAAAGCCAATTCTGCTGAAGACTGGGGAAGCAGGAAAAGAAAGAACTTGTATTTAGAACTTGTTATGGCCTCAGGTTGTCCAAAATACTTTTGAAGCATAGTTACTGCTGTAATGTACGGAGGTACGACAGCCATTTTGTAAACAGCAGGGTATCACAGATAGCATAAAGGCCCATCCACCACAAAGCCAGGGCGGTCCTGCACATGATGAGAGAAAAGGTCGAGCTCGAATTGGACAGGCTACAACACGAAGGGGTCATCTCATTGGCTGAATTTAATGAATGGGCCAGCCCCATTGTTCCAGTGTTAAAGAGAAACGGCACGGTCAGGATTTGTGGAGACTGCAAGGTCACGATCAACCGAATTTTGAAACAAGATCAGTATCCGCTACCGAAAACTGATGACCTGTTTGCAACGCTGGCCGGGGGAAAATCGTTCACCAAATTGGATCTAACATCAGCCTACATGAAACGGGAACTGGTTGAGTCATCAAAGAAACTTACATGCATCAACACGCACAAAGGACTGTTTATTTACAATAGGTGCCCTTTTGGCATTCGTTTGGCAGCAGCCATATCTCAGAGTAACACGGAGAGCCTATTGGAATCCGTCACCAGGACCGTGGTATTCCAAGACGACATCTTAGTACAGGTCGTGACATCACCGAGCACCTGCACAATCTGGAAGAGGTTCTGCGTCATGGGACTCAGGCTGAAACGTTCGAAGTGCGTTTTCATGGCACCAGAGGCCAAATTCCTTGGACGAAAGATTGCTGCAGACGGAATCAGGACGGCAGATGCGAAAACAGAGCCATTAAAACTACGCCTAGGCCCCAGAATGTGACAGAGCTGTGTTCGTTCCTAGGTCTTCTCAACTACTTTGGTAACTTCTTACCCAAAATGATCACAGAATTAGAGCCTTTGCACAAGCTGCTCTGGAAAGGAGATGACTGGGTGTGGGGTGAACTTCAAGACAGAGCCTTTGAGAAGGCTAAAAATCGGTTATGTTCCCACAAGCTACTGGTACTATGACCTATGCAAGCATCTAGTTTTGACCTGTGATGCGTCGTCCTATGGAGTCGGCTGCATACTCCAGCAAGCCAATGAATCAGGCAAATTACAACCAGTTGCATACGCGTCTCGAAGCCTGTCCAAGGCGGAAAGAGCCGACGGCATGGTAGAGAAAGAGGCTTTAGCATGTGTTTATGGGGTAAAAAAAATGCACCAGTACCTGTTTGGGCTTCGCTTCGAGCTAGAAACCGATCGCAAGCCGCTTATACCGTTGTTCTCAAAACATAAAGGTATCAATACCAACACGTCGTCCCGCATCCAGAGGTGGGCGCTGACATTATCTGCCTATGATTATATCATTCGCCATAGACCAGGCACCGACAACTGTGCTGATGCATTGAGCCGGTTACTGGGGAATGGGAGAAATTTAGAATTCAACTGAGGAGGACGAAAGGTTTAATTAGGAGGGGGAAAATAGAGCATGAGAGGAAGCTTGCTGGGAACATAAAAACTGATTGCAAAAGCTTCTATAGATATGTGAAGAGAAAAAGATTAGTGAAGACAAACGTAGGTCCCTTGGAGTCAGAATCAGGTGAATTTATAATGGGGAACAAAGAAATGGCAGACCAGTTGAACAAATACTTTGATTCTGTCTTCACGAAGGAAGACAGAAATAATCTCCCGGAAATACTAGGGGACCGAGGGTCATAGAAACATAGAGAATAGGTGCAGGAGTAGGCCATTCGGCCCTTCGAGCCTGCACCACCATTCAATAAGATCATGGCTGATCATTCACTCAGTACCCTTTTCCTGCTTTCTCTCCATGCCCCTTGATCCCTTTAGCCATTAGGGCCATATCTAACTCCCTCTTGAATATATCCAATGAACTTGAATAAACAATTCTCTGCGGTAGGGAATTCCACAGTCAACAACTCTCTGAGTGAAGAAGTTTCTCCTCATCTCAGTCCTAAATGGCTTAGCCCTTATCCTTTGACTATGTCCCCTGGTTCTGGACTTCTCCAACATCCGGAACATTCTTCCTGCATCTAACATGTCCAGTCCCGTCAGAATTTTCTAAGTTTCTATGAGATCCCCTCTCATCCTTCTAAACTCCAATGAATACAGGCCCAGTCGATCCAGTCTCTCCTCAAATGTCAATCCTGCCATCCCGGGAATCAGTCTGGTGAACCTTCGCTGCACTCCCTCAATAGCAAGAACGTCCTTCCTCAGATTAGGAGACCAAAACTGAACACAATATTCCAGGTGAGGCCTCACTAAGGCCCTGTACAACTGCAGTGAGACCTCCCTGCTACTATACTCAAATCTCCTAGCTATGAAGGCCAACATACCATTTGCCTTCTTCACCGCCTGCTGTACCTGCATGCTAATTTTCAATGACTGATGTACCATGACACCCGGGTCTCGTTGCACCTCCCCTTTTCCTAATCTGCCGCCACTCAGATAATATTCTGCCTTTGTATTTTTACCACCAAAATGGATAACCGCACATTTATCCACATTAGACTGCATCTGCCACGCGTTTTCCCACTCATCCAACCTGTCCAAGAAAGAATGCAAAAGGCAGGAGGCAACAGAGCAGAGTAGCACTGGGGTAAGTGTAAACCATAAGGTAATAGGAAGAGACAATATGTATGAATATAAAGGGGCTGCAGGAGGGGTCAAAACTAAAAATCATGGTTTAAAAGCCAGTATTAAAACACTTTACCTAAACGCATGCAGCATTCGAAATAAAGTAAATGAGTTGACGGCACAAATCATTGCAAATGGGTATGATTTGGTGGCCATTACAGAAACATGGTTGCAGGGTGGCCAAGACTGGGAATTAAACATACAGGGGTATCTGACAATTCAGAAGGATAGACAAGAAGGGAAAGGAGGTGGGGTAGCTCTGTTAGTAAAAGATGATATCAGGGCAGTTGTGAGAGATGATATTGGCTCTAATGAACAAAATGTTGAATCATTGTGGGTGGAGATTAGAGATAGTAAGGGGAAAAAGTCACTGGTGGGTGTAGTTTATAGGCCCCCAAATAATAACTTCATGGTGGGGTGGACAATAATCAAGGGAATAATAGAGGCATGTGGAAAAGGAATGGCAGTAATCATGGGGGATTTTTATCGATTGGTCAAATCAAATCGCAAGGGGTAGCCTGGAGGAGGAATTCATAGAATGCATACGGGATTGTTTCTTCGAACAGTATGTTACAGAACCTACAAGGGAGCAAGCTATCTTAGATCTGGTCCTGTGTAATGAGACAGGAATAATAAACGATCTCCTAGTAAAAGATCCTCTCGGAATGAGTGATCACGGTATGGTTGAATTTGTAATACAGGTTGAAGGTGAGAAAGTAGTGTCTCAAACGAGCATACTGTGCTTAAACAAAGGGGACTACAGTGGGATGAGGGCAGAGTTAACTAAAGTAGACTGGGAACACAGACTAAACGGTGGCACAATTGAGGAACAGTGGAGGACTTTTAAAGAGCTCTTTCATAGTGCTCAACAAAAATATATTCCAGTGAAAAAGAAGGGTGGTAAGAGAAGGGATAACCAGCCGTGGATAACCAAGGAAATAAAGGAGAGTATCAAATTAAAAACCAATGCAAATAAGGTGGCCAAGGTTAGTGGGAAACTAGAAGATTGGGAAAATTTTAAACGACAGCAAAGAATGACTAAGAAAGCAATAAAGAAAAGAAAGATAGATTACAAAAGTAATCTTGCGCAAAACATAAAAACAGATAGTAAAAGCTTTTACCGATATATAAAACGGAAAAGTGACTAAAGTAAATATTGGTCCCTCAGAAGATGAGAAGGGGGATTTAGTAATGGGAAATGTGGAAATGGCTGAGACCTTAAACAATTATTTTGCTTCAGTCTTCACAGTGGAAGACACAAAAACCATGCCAAAAATTGCTGGTCACGGGAATGTGGAAAGGGAGGACCTTGAGACAATCACTATCACTAGGGGGGTAGTGCTGGACAGGCTAATGGGACTCAAGATAGACAAATCCCCTGGTCCTGATGAAATGCATCCCAGGGTACAAAAAGAGATGGCGGAAGTTATGGCAGATGCATTCGTTATAATCTACCAAAATTCTCTGGACTCTGGGGAGGTACCAGTGGATTGGAAAGCAGCGAATGTAACACCTCTGTTTAAAAAAGGGGGTAGACAAAAGGCAGGTAACTATAGGCCGGTTAGTTTAACATCTGTAGTGGGGAAAATGCTTGAAGCTATCATTAAGGAAGAAATAGCGGGATATCGAGATAGGAATAGTGCAATCAAGCAGACGCAACATGGATTCATGAAGGGGAAATCATGTTTAACTAATTTACTGGAATTCTTTGAGGATATAATGAGTATGGTGGATAGAGGTGTACCGATGGATGTGGTGTATTTAGATTTCCAAAAGGCATTCGATAAGGTGCCGCACAAAAGGTTACTGCAGAAGATAAAGGTACGCGGAGTCAGAGGAAATGTATTAGCATGGATCGAGAATTGGCTGGCTAACAGAAAGCGAGAGTCGGGATAAGTGGGTTCTTTTCAGGTTGGAAATCGATGGTTAGTGGTGTGCCACAGGGATCGGTGCTGGGACCACAACTGTTTACAATATACATAGATGACCTGGAAGAGGGGACAGAGTGTAGTGTAACAAACTATGCAGCTGACACAAAGATTAGTGGGAAAGCGGGTTGTGTAGAGGACACAGAGAGGCTGCAAAATGATTTAGATAGGTTAAGCGAATGGGCTAAGGTTTGGCAGATGGAATACAATGTCGGAAAATGTGAGGTCATCCACCTTGGAAAAAAAAACAGTAAAAAGGAATATTATTTGAATGGGGAGAAATTACAACATGGTGCGGTGCAGAGGGACCTGGGGGTCCTTGTGCATGAATCCCAAAAAGTTAGTTTTCAGGTGCAGCAGGTAATTAGGAAGGCGAATGGAATGTTGGCCTTCATTGCGAGAGGGATGGAGTACAAAAGCAGGGAGGTCCTGCTGCAACTGTACAGGGTATTGGTGAGGCCGCACCTGGAGTACTGCGTGCAGTTTTGGTCACCTTACTTAAGGAAGGATATACTAGCCTTGGAGGGGGTACAGAGACGATTCACTCAGCTGATTCCGGAGATGAGGGGGTTACCTTATGATGATAGATTGAGTAGACTGGGTCTTTACTCGTTGGAGTTCAGAAGGATGAGGGGTGATCTTAGAGAAACATTTAAAATAATGAAAGGGATAGACAAGATAGAGGCAGAGAGGTTGTTTCCACTGGTCGGGGCGACTAGAACTAGGGGGCACAGCCTCAAAATATGGGGGAGCCAATTTAAAACCGAGTTGAGAAGGAATTTCTTCTCCCAGAGGGTTGTGAATCTGCAGAATTCTCTGCCCAAGGAAGCAGTTGAGGCTAGCTCATTGAATGTATTCAAATCACAGATAGATAGATTTTTAACCAATAAGGGAATGAAGGGTTATGGGGAGCGGGCGGGTAAGCAGAGCTGAGTCCACGGCCAGATCAGCCATGATCTTTTTGAATGGCAGAGCAGGCTCTTGGGGCTAGATGGCCTACTCCTGTTCCTAATTCCTATGTTCTTATGTTCTTATGTTATGTTCAATAACAAATGTTTAAGACCAACATTGGTCTAAAATCATAAGTATCACAGCCAATAACACCCAACCCCCGTCCACACCCCACTTTTTCTATCATTGACATAAATCACATGTTCAACATGTCCAGCAACACAGAATACAAAGGCAAAGCAGGAGTGTGATCCTCTCCCCCCATACATTACAACAAATTGCATACACCCAGATGGAATATAACACAGCCATCACCTGCAGACATGAACCGCATTTTCCTTCCCCCCTCCCCTTCTTCTCCCCACCTCTACCCCTTCCCCTCCTCGCTCCACGGCGCCTGGCTGTGGAGCTCCTCAGGTGGTGCCTCATTGGGGGGGATGAAGGCAGATGCGGTCGTTGGACGGGTATGGGAGCGGGGGGTGGGTGCCAAGGGGGCAACATTCTCTGATGCAGTAGCAGGATCTTGGTCCTTGCTCTCATCTGTCATTCACAGTGGTGGTGCGGAACCTAGGAGTGGAGTGGCGTGCTTGGGGACCACTGGGAGGCCTGTGGCAGCAATATTCCTGGCTATCACATCCAGGGCCTCCGCCATGCGTGGAATGTACTCAGTCACGGTGGCCAGCTGTCGAGATATTTCCTCCAATGCTTTGATGAGCTGGTCACCAATGTCTACAGTCCTCCTGGACAACTGTACCATCTCTCCGCTCTCATATCGCGCTCGTGGAACAGACATGCGACGTCCACAAGGCCTCTGCGGGATCGGCACCGTCCTGGGGACAAATGGGTGCCCTGTGGCGAGGTGCTTGGGGCCGGTACCTCCTCAGTGTAGGCAGGAATGACTGGAGGACCATTAGATGGCCTTGGGGTGGAATCGCCTCTGGAGCGTGGCGATGCAGGTTACTCGAAAACTGTGCTCTCATCCATGGAGAACATACCCAGCGGATTGACGGGCGAGAATCGGAGCTCCTCAGCACCAGATGTAGTAGGATTGTTCACCGACTCCTGTCCCGCGCTGCTACCTTCTGGCCTCTGTGGCCTTGCCTGGGGCCGCACTGCTGGCTGAGCTGCAAAACACAAATTAGATTATTAGAGGAGAAGGGGGTGCTAGGGTCACAAGCTGAGTCCAGCGCTACACACAGCACAGACACGACAAAAGCACCACCGCTATCAAAATCATCACAGACATCACATTTCATGACCATCAACACATTTGCATTGCAATGATTTTCATAAGGACAGCATTATTTCTCGGACAATTTTAGAAATCATCTATCATGATTGTTCGGACATGAGTGGCTGTGGCATCTATTGACTTTACATCACCAAATGGTGGAAGCTTTACTCACGTGGCATCACTTCAGGGTCTGCAGATGCATCCGTGTCTGTCCGGGTGTGCTTCCCCATGAGTGTGAGCACCTGCTCTTCCATGTCAGTGATGTCGCTGGTGACTGGTGGCCCTCCACCCGTTTGCCTCTGCACGGACCTCATCGTCGATAGCTTCTTCTGTAAAAGGTGACAGGACAACATGGCATGAGATCATTGCATGAAATCATTGCTAGGTAGAACACACAACCAACAGATGTAATCATGCTTATTATGAAAATTATCATTCTTTACCTGAAGACGTACACCATTCCGGGTAAAAGTGCAAGACCTCACAGCTGCTGATAGTCACTCATGACTGTTGCAAATCAAATTATATAAATACATAAGTACATGTAAATCAATGTAATACTTACTCTTGCGGATCCCACAATGTCATTCCATCGTTTGCGGCATTGATTGCCCTCAAGCACCTGTTTGGTCGCCGATGAGACCACCTCTGCTCTCTCGGTCCGTACCTTCTGGTATGCCTTTAGAGTGGTTTCCAACGCCCTCCCTGTGTCATATCACCCCAGCATAACTTGACCTCCTGCAGGAAGGAGGCATTTGCCTCGTCTGAGAACCTCCTGGTTCTTTTGTGCCTTCCAATGTGTTCCTCTCGCAGCTTACTGCTCTCTCCAGCCTCCACAGCGTGCTGTGATGCCTCCTCCTCTTTCTCCATTATAGGCCAAATTCAGTCAAATATGTGGCTGGTAACACCTACTTTTTGTTTGCCTACTTGCTGTGAAGCTCTAAAGTCTCCCACCTTCCTCCCAAAGCAGCCACACCACACCCAGCCACGCCTTCAGTCCCTCTGAGCTCCCTCTCTCTCTGTCTCCTCTTCTGCACATGTCATGGTGACCCTTGACCTACAGAATCACAGGAATCGAGCGTTGCCATGCCGTTGCTAAGGACGGCCACAATTTACAGCCTAAGGTCAATTTTATATCGCTCGCGGTAACGCCCATTTTCAAAAGTGGAGACGAGGTGGTTTGAGAATGGGCGAGAAGCCGGCGATCTGAAAATCCTTTTTTACCGCCCATGCCGGAAATATCGCCCATTTTTGGGCGACAAACACAAAAGTGGTTCTAGCCCTATGTCCCCTAGTTTTAGTTTCTCCTGTGAGTGGAAATATCCTCTCTGCATTCATCTTGTCGAGACCCCTCATTATCTTATATGTTTCAATAAGATCACCTCTCATTCTTCTGAACACCAATGTGTATAGGCTCAACCTGTCCTCATAAATCAACCCCCTCATCTCTGGAATCAATCTCGTGAACCTTCTCTGAACAGCCTCCAATGCAAGTAGATCCTTCCTTAAATACGGAGACCAAAACTGTACGCAGTACTCCAGTTGTGGTCTTACCAATACCCTATACAGTTGTAGTAGGGCTTCTCTGCTTTTATACTCTATCACCCTTGCAATAAAGGACAACATTCCATTTGACTTCCTGATTACTTGCCGTACCTGCATACTAACTTTTTGTGTTTCATGCACAAGGACCCCCCAGGTCTTTCTGTACTGCAACACTTTGCAATTTTTCTCCATTTAAATTATAATTTGCTTTTCTATTATTTCTGCCAAAGTGGATAACCTCACATTTTCCCACATTATACTCCATCTGCCAAATATTTTCCACTCACTTAGCCTGTGCAGATGTTTTGTGTCCTCCTCACAATTTGCTTTCCCACCCATCTTTGTATCATCAGCAAACTTAGCTAAATTACACTCAGTCCTTTCATCCAAGTCATTAATATAGATTGTAAATAGTAAAGGACCCAGCACTGATCTCTGCGGCAACCCACTAGTCAATGTTTGCCAACTGGAAAATGACCCATTTATCCCAACTCTCTGTTTAATGTTAGTTAGCCAATCCTCCATTCATGCTAATATATTACTCCCAACTCCATGAGCTTTTGTCTTGTGCAGTAACCTCTTGTGTGGCACCTTATCGAATGCCTTCTGGAAATCCAAATACACCACATCCACTGGTTTCCCCCTTATCCACCCTGCTCGTTACATTCTCTAAGAACTCCAGCAAATTTGTCAAACATGATTCCCTTTCATAAAACCATGCTGACTCTGCTTGATTGAATCATGCTTTTCCAAATGTCCTGCTACTGATTTCTTAATAATGGACTCCAGCATTTTCCCAATGACAGATGTTAGGCTAATTGGTCTATAGTTTCCTGCTTTTTGTCTGCCTCCTTTTTTAAATAGGGGCGATACATTTGCGGTTTTCCAATCCACTGGGACCGCCCCAGAATCCAGGGAATTTTGGTAGATTACAACCAAAGCATCCATTATCTCTGCAGCCACTTCCTTTAAGACCCTAGGATGTAAGCCGTCAGGTCCAGGGGGCTTGTCTGCCTTTAGTCCCATTATTTTACCATGTACTACTTCATTAGCTGACCTTCTGCCGTAAAGTATTGCCTCCTTAGCAACGGCATGGCAACCCTCGATTCCCGCGATTCAGGAGGTCAGGGTCATCATGACATGCGCAGAAGAGGAGACAAAGAGAGAGGGAGCTGAGAGGGATTGAAGACGTGTGTCGGTGTGGTGTGACTGCTTTGGGAGGAAGGAGGAAGAGTTTAGAGCTTTACAGCAAAAAGGAAACAAAAGTATCTGTTACCAGCCAGATATTTGCCCAAATTTGGTCTATAATGGAGGGACAGAAGAAGGCATCACAGCACGCTGTGGAGACTGAAGCTGGAGAGAGCAGTGAGGTGGGAGAGGAGCACATTGGAGGGCGCAAAAGAGCCAGGAGGTTCTCGGACGAGGCAAATGCCTCCCTCCTGCAGGAGGTCGAGTTACGCTGGGGTGATTTGACACAGGGAGGGGGTGGTAAGCCCACCCCAAAGGAATACCAGAAGATATGGACCGAGATAGCAGAGGTGGTCTCGTCAGCGACCAACGAGGTGCATGAGGGCAACCAGTGCCACAAACAATGGAACGATCTTATGGGAACCGCAAGAGTAAGTATTACATTGATTTACATGTACTTATGTATTTATATAATTTGATTTGTCAGTCATGAGTGACTATCAGCAGATGTGAGATCTTTCACTTTTACCGGGAATGTTTTACTCAAAGCCTGCGGTCACGGTGCACGTCTTTAGGTAAAGAATGATAATTATCATAATAAGCATGATTACATGTCGGTTATGTGTTGTATCAGTCTCTGTGACAGTACCTAGCAATGATATCACGTAATGATCTCATGCCATGTCATCCTGTCACCTTTTACAGAAGAGGCTATCGACGATGAGGTCCGTGCAGAGGTGAACGGGTGGGGGGCCACCAGTCCCCAGCGACATCACTGAGATGGAGGAGCGGGTGCTCGCACTCATGGGGAAGCACACCCGGACAGCCACGGAAGCATCTGCAGACTCTGAAGTGATGCCACGTGAGTAAAGCTTACACCATTGCGTGATGTAAAGTCAATAGATGCCACACACAATCATAGAAATAATGCTGGCCTAATGAAAATCATCGCAATGCAAATGTGTTGATGGTCATGAAATGTGATGTCTGTGATGGTTTTGATAGTGGTGGTGCTTTTGTCGTGCATATGCTGTGTGTAGCGCTGGACTCACTTGTGACCCTAGCACCCCCTTCTCCTCTAATAACCTCATTGTATTTTGCAGCTCAGCCAGCAGCGCGGCCCCAGGCAAGACCACAGAGGCCGGAAGATGGGGGCGTGGGGCCCGAATCAACGGACAATCCTACATCTGCTGAGGAGCTCTGATTCTCGCCCGTCAATCCGCTGGGTCTGTTCTCTATGGATGAGAGCGCGGACTTCGAGTAACCTGCATCGCCACGCTCCAGAAGCCATTCCACCCCAAGGCCATCTAGTGGTCCTCTAGTCATTCCTGCCTCCACTCTGGAGGTACTGGCCCCAAGCACCTCGCCGCAGGGCAACCCATTTGTCCCCAGGATGGCGCCGACCCCGCAGAGGTTTCGTGGACGTAGCAAGTCTGGTCCAGGAGTGCGACATGAGAGCGGAAAGATGGTTCAGTTGTCCAGGAGCACTGTGGACATTGGTGACCAGCGCATCCAAGCATTGGGAGGCATATCCCGACAGCTGGCCACCATGACTGAGTACATTCCGTGCATGGCGGAGGCCCTGGATGCGATAGCCAGGAACGCTGCTGGCACAGGTCTCCCAATGGTCCACCCCTAGGTTCCGCACCACTGCGAGCGACAGATGAGAGCAAGGACCAAGAGCCTGCTTCTGCATCAGAGAATGTGGCCCCCTCGGCACCCCCCTGCTGCCGTACCCATGTAACCACGGCCTCTGCCTTCATCCCCCCCAATGAGGCACTGCCTGAGGAGCTCCTAGGCCAGGAGCGAGGAGGGGAAGGGGTAGAGGTGTGGAGAAGAAGGGGAGGGGGGAAGAAAAGTGAGTTGCGTGTCCGCAGGTGATGGCTGTGTTATATCTCCATCTGGGTGTATACAATTTGTTGTAATGTATGGGGGGAGGGGGCCACCCTCCTGCTTTGCCTTTGTATTCTGTGTTGCTGGACATGTTGAACATTTGATTGATGTCAATGGTGGAAAAAGTGGGTTGTGGGCAGGGGTTGGATGTTTTTGCCTGTGACACTTATGATTTCAATGTTGGCGCATTGTCTCAGATAGCTGGACCGTTACACACTGGTGATTCCTTAACATGAAAGGGTTAAATAAAACTTTACTTCAATCAACATAAACTTTAACTGCCACCAAGTTGATGGGCACCATTGATGTCTAAGCTGCACATACACAGCAATGTGTCAGCGTTATCACTCACAGCAAAGTTCTTTCAGGCAAATCATTCAGATATCAGCTCCTCACGTAACTGTCTTGCAGCTATGTAGCCACCACGGGTCCTTTCCTACGGTCTGCAGGGGGTCGTGGGCATGGTTGCATAGCCAGCCTGATTGTCTGGCCCTAGGTCAGTGTCCAGCCCCTCATCGTCCTCTTCCTCTCTCTCCTGAGGTGGTGCATCAGTCCCTTCTGGCAAGTCTTGTCCCCTCCTGATAGCCAGATTGTGCAGCATCGAGCACACGACCACAAAATTACCTACTTGCTCAGGGTGGTATTGTAACTCCCCTCCTGAGTGGTCCAGACATCTGAAGCGCTGCTTAAGCACAATCATTATTTTGTGGACCACATTGCGTGTGTCTCTCTGGCTCTGGTTGTATCGCTTCTCGGCCTTGGTGTGGGTGTCACGCAGCGGGGTCATCAGCCAGGTGGCGAGGCCATATCGGTATCACCAAGCATCCAGCATTGTCCTTGTGGCTGACTCTTAAAGATGTCAGAGTCAGCGCAGGATGTGAGCCTCATCGAAGGTTCCCGGACATTTGGCATTCACTGCCATTATGATCTGGTTGTGGTCGACAACTAGTTGGACCCTCGGAGTGAAATTCTTTTCTGTTACGAAAACACTCCGGGTCCTGAGAAGGTGGCCGCATGGCAATGTGAGTGCACTGTATTGCTCCCTGCACCCTGGGGAACTTAGCAATGCGGTAGAATGCTTCAGCCCTGTCAGTCTGAGCCTCCGTGGTCATGGGTAAGCTGATAAAGTCCATCCTTCTCGCATACAGTGCCTCCATGACCTGTCTAATGCAGCGATGGGTTGCATGGTGAGACAAAGGGCAAATCTCGACCGTGGAGGCCCGAAAGCAACCGGACACGTAGAAAGGCAATGCCGTGGTGACCTTGACCTCGACCGACACTGATGTCCTGATGGCAGGCTGCATATGTGGCCTGATGAGCTCACATATTTCATTGATCACCACCTTGTGGAAGTGCAATCTCCGAAAGCAGGTGTGGTCGAGGTAAGACCTCTTTTCCCTGTACGTGCGGGGTGTGTATGGTCTGGTCCTCCTCCTCATTCTTGCATGTCTTAAATTGAGCACAGAATGATGTGCATCACACATTGAGCCATTTGCACTCTGCAGCATCTGCATATTCATCGATGCAGGCTGAGAAATGGCTGGCCCCATTGCAATGAAAGTATAATAGCGATTGATCAGAAGCAATAATTTCCTCATTAAAATACACCTGGAGTAAACCCCCATAGTCCAGAGTCTGAAAATATGTTTGTTGAGATGGTTGCTTCACCTGAGAAGAACTCCAGAGTCAATGCAAACTCCCCCAAAGTTGAAGCAGCCTTTTGAATGAAGCAACCTGCGATTGTAAAAATGCCAGCCACACCGCTGGCTTTAGTTCAGACTAATTCCGCTTTTTCTGGGCGTTTTTTTGGGCGAATGATATTGTGGCCAATATGTGTGCGAGGTGGTGAAAGTGATGGTGGACAATCTCCTGGGCATTAGTTTCGGCAAATGTGCTCTTTACGACAAAAAAAATGGGCGGGCGGTATTATTGAATCTCGGCGTTAATTCCGTGCGGAAACTGACGCTGGGCGATATTATGGGCCTTGATTTTGCCATTCTGATGATTCCGCCCAAAAAAAGTGGGCGGGCGGTATTATTTTTTTCCCGCCGTTATGCACATGGGGGAAGTAACGCTCACCGATAAGTTTCCGAAAAATACCCGTCAGTTTCCATTTTGTGGCTAAATGGGCGATATATGGGCGTTATATGTCATTTCGGTGGTAAAATAGGCGTTAAGTGGGCGATAAGCAGGGGAAAAATGAGGAAAATCGAGGCCATGGTCTCGCCACTTGGCCGATGACTCCCCTCCGTAATTCCTCCACCCCTGCTGAGCAGCACTATAACCACAGCCATGCCACAACTAGGACTATTATAGAGCAAACTGTCGGGGTTCT
The DNA here is from genome assembly GCF_044704955.1 of Pristiophorus japonicus. Classification (NCBI taxonomy): domain Eukaryota; kingdom Metazoa; phylum Chordata; class Chondrichthyes; family Pristiophoridae; genus Pristiophorus; species Pristiophorus japonicus. The sequence goes on from NC_091987.1 coordinate 37,890,430, forward strand.
GAAGCAGCGTTTCTGCTGCCTTGACCGCTCTGGAGGGGCATTTCAGTACTCACCTGATAGAGTGTCCATGTCCACCATTGTGTGCTGAATGCTGCACAACCTGGCCACCATGAGGGGCGAGCCATTACCACCAGGGATGCCAGCTGCACCTCAGGAGGATGACGACGATGAGGAAGAAGATGAAGAGCTTCAGCCACGGAGAAGGCAGCCTGACACTGTTGCTGCTGCAAGGGCTGTTCATCAGAGACTCCTCGCGCATCGATTCCAGTGAATTATGCAAGACGTGCCGAATGGCCAGCCAATTCACCTGGTGATCAGCTAAAGACATCGCACCCCATCCTCCAAAGCTCTGTGTATATAAATTGCAACACCAGAATGTGACAATTCGTAATAACGTTTATTATGTACAAAAATCATACTGTACCCTAAAGATGCACAACAGAAAGCCATCATCAGCATCAAATTATTTCTAAAACAACACCCCTTCAAACATTATCACCCACATCCAAGTGCAACTATTTACATGTCTTCAAATAGCAACAAGGTCAGCATCTCTGGCCACTATAGCATTATTGTTCAGTGGGTCTTCCTCAGTGATTTCCCACCCCTTCCATTCTACCCCCTCCCACGGCTACAGCTCCTCCTCAATGGGGTCTCGGGGCCTGCAGCAAGGCTGGTTAGAAGTTGCTCTGGTGTTGTCACTGCCACAACTGATGACCCAGCAGAACGTTCCCAACCAGCTCGGGCCCTGGAAGGCCCGGCTACAGACTGCAACACCTCAGCATGGGCGGCAGCACTTTGGGCTGGATGGGTTACAGAGAGTGGCAGGTGCAAAGGCGGAATGATGTCGTCCTGAGAGTGGACATCACATTCCATAAAGCCCAACATGCTGCTGCTCCCTCAGGGCAGAGCCTCAGCACCTGGTACTATCTGGGTAAGCACCGCTAGGTTCCCTTTGGACAGATGGGCCCCAGACATGACAGCAGCGGTCAGTGCGTGCATGGCATCAAGTTGATTCTGCATTGGACAGCCTGTGACTGCAGCACATCACGCACTGACAACGTGACAGAATGCAGGCCTTGCCTTGCTTCGGCCTGGTGTTCAATGGCTAATGCCACATCAGCCATAGCCCCTGCCATAATGTCTGGGACCCCATGGTCACTTGTGGCTTCCAACATCTGTCGGTATCTACCAAGGAGCTCGATGGGCTGCTGATATGCAAGAGCAAAAGTTGAGGTGGACTCCTCCATCCTCACAGCAAGTGCATCGAGACTCCTGGGCACCCTTGCCAATGCACCCAACAGATCGCTGTGTATCCACAATGATTGTCTTGGGGCAACCTCCAATTCAGCCTCCTCATCAGAGTGCTGCTGAGCATCATTCAGGTGAGCACTCACCCTACCATGGCCTCCAGGTTTCCACTCCCCCTTGGCATTGCGGCAAGCCACTGGGTCCCGAAACATTACCCACTTCCAACTCCCCGACCATGCCTTCCTCCACTGCTGGTCCCGCTCTCTGAGGCCGCTGCCTCCTCACTACTTGCCAGACAGGTGTCCTCCACCACCTCCTCCTCTCCACAATCGCCGGCACTGGACGGCTGACGTGCAGGCTCATGGGCATCTGGTTCATCATCTGAAAGCACAAAGCTGAGAAGAGTGGTCATCTGCAGGGGAGGGGTGCAGGAATGTTACAGGCGTTCTGAAGTGCCAGTCACATGGAAAGTGGGGAAGGATTGTGGTGTCAGGACCAAGTGGTCTGATAGAAGATGCAAAGGTTCTTAACATGCTGTCACTGTCCCGAGGGGCTCGGCCTCACCAACCGCCACTGCACCCACTTGTGTGCCCATCAGGGCCAAGACGCTGTAAGTGGTTGCAAGTCAAGGTCCCCTCCTCCAGTCCTCATTTTCTCCCTTCAATTATGCGCCAGCTTCACCAGCAACATTAAAGAGAACGTTAGAACAGTCTATCAGTCTGTCCGAAGTGCCTGACATAGTTGAGTACATGTTACTTTGAGAGTCTTCACAGGTCGATGTAATTTTGAAGAGCTGTGTCCACTTGGTGTGGCAATGCTGTAATTAGGTGGCCAGCACCTAACAGTCACAGTGAGGCTATCGTCTTCCACACGCATATGAAGACTGAGGAGGTAACAAGATGAGGGGTGGGTCTCAACAACGGAATAGGAAGGTTAACTGCGCATGCAGGCCCTTGGAACGGGTGAGGCTGCAAATGCTAACGTTTCATCTGGGCTCAACCACGAAGAGCATGGGTTCCGACACAGTCTGATTGAGCAGGGACTGCACATTGAGCTCAGAGCATGGCGTGCTCAGGTTAATGAAAAATATACTCACCCTCAGCAACTGAGTCATGTTGTTCCACTTCTTCCGACACTGGGTGGCTGTCCTGGGCACCGTGTTTGTTGCTGACATGTTTTGAGCGACTTCTCTCCAAAGTCGACGAAAGGTCTGTGGCTGTGGCCTCCTGCCAGTCTCGGTCCGCAGCAACTCCCACTGTGTCTCCAGAGCATCAAGGAGTGCATCCACGGCGGCAGTGGAGAACCGGTGCACACGCTGACGAGCTGCCGCCTCTGCCATCTTCCCCCTCTGAGCGAGTGCGTAGGAAGCAAATATAAACACAAGGTGGTGCCACTCCCTATCACCGCCTGAATTGATTCCAGATGATGCAAGTATGTCTGTGGCGCAGTCACAAATGCTGATTACTGCCTGGATGTCACTGCCCCACTTACCGCCATTTGCTGCCTTGAGAGTAGCGTGTAACACCTGATTTACCACTCCAATCCCCTAGTCAGGCGGAGAAACTGAATTTCGCAGTTGGTGGCGGTAATTACCGCCTGGCGGTAAAAACACCCACCAGGCAGTGTCACCGCCTCTAAATTGGCGGTGATGAATTTCAACCCCCGAGTGCTGCAGTAGAAGCTCAGACTGAAGTCATGCAAGGTCAGTTTGCTGCCATCATGTGTGTAGATACCAGTGTTATAGAATCATAGATTGGTTACAGCACAGAAGGAGGCCATTTGGCCCATCGAGTCCATGCCAGCTCTCTGCAACAGCACACCTCTATCAAATCTCCTCTCACTCTTCTCTGCTCTAATGAGAACAACTCCAGTTTCTCCAGTCTATCCATGTAACTGAAGTCCTCATCCCTGGAATCATACTCGTAAATCTTTTCTGCACCCTCTCCAAGGCCTTCACATCCTTCCTAAAGTGTGGTGCCCAGAATCGTGCAGAATACTCCAGTTGAGGCCGAACCAGTGTTTTATACAGGCTCATCATAATTTCTGTGCTTTTGTACTCTATGGGCGAGAAATTTTGTCGCGCCCCATTTGGGGCGCAAAAGTATCGCTGGGCAGTAAAGTTTTGATTCTGCCGGGAACTTCTGCTTTAGCAGTCCAAGATGGGAGTGGAGCGCTAAATCAAGCACTGCCACTTCCCTCAGAGTGTTAAAGGGAGTGAAATGGGCGGTATTGGCAGAGCGCCGAGCAATGTTTGGAGGCTCCTTCCCCCCCTGAAAGGGAAGTTTCGATACTGCATTGATACAATCCTCAGGCTGTGTCTGTTGGACAACGGCACCTGCGATACACTCATAGCAGCCCCAAGCACTCCAAGAGTGTGCAGGGCTGAGGAATCGCGGGACCCAAAACAGGAAAAAAGCACCAGAATAGGGACATAAATAACTGTTGACCTACGTGATCACCACTGCTTTTAATTAGCGCTCCCCAAGCAGCCAGCTGAGGTGACAATGCCTCCTGCAGCTGCTGTTGTTGACTCTTTTTCTGCTTCATCTTACTCTCTCTTTCTTTCCTCATCCAGGGAGCTCTGACTTTAGTTGCCCTGCCTTTCCCCCGAGTGGGAATGTACCTCGACTGTACCCAAACTTTTCCTCTTTAAAGGCAGCCCATTGTTCCATTACAGTTTTGCCTGACAATCTTTGATTCCAGTTTACCTGGCCCAGATTCATTCTCATCTCACTTAAATTGGTCTTCCTCCAATTAAGTATTTTTACTCTAGATTTCTCCCTGTCTTTCTCCATATCGAAATATTACGATCGATGATCACTGTTCCCGAAATGTTCACCGACTGACATTTGCTCCACTTGACCTACCTCATTCCCCAGATCCAGATTCAGCAATGCCTCCTTTCTCACATTCAAAAGAGCTTGCAGGGTGTCACCACAGTCCAGCAATCTGTCCTCCAACAGATTACTAGGATGGCTGACGCACCACTCTGGGGCAGTGGCTCCATGGAGCATAAACCTGCTATCCTCTCTCAGGATGACAGCATTCGTGATCCAACCCCTGACAGTGCCCTTGCTATTGCCTGTCAGCCAGCCAGCCCAGACTGCTGACACCCATGCCAATGTGGTACAGTCTGAAGCCGGGCTTTCTCGGCCCAGAGCTGCTTGAGGTCGTCCTGCAAGGCCATCTGTAGTGTCCTCCACTGAAAGTCAGCAGCCTTCTACCAGCCATGTTGCAGCCACTGGGGTAACACTGTGTAGGAGCAGCAGGACAAGCAAAGGCACATAGAAGATTGGCACTATGGGAATGCACAAGGGTAATTTGTTTAATTTTGTATACAATATGTATACAAAATTTATAAATTTGGTTTGGAATGTGTATTTTGTGTTGGCTTTTAATTTTGCATTGTGGCCAAGACGACTGTTATATATGTGGACTTGTATTTACTCTGTAAAGCCACAAGAGGGTTCATCCCTGGAGTCCCAAGGGATCCCATAATCCCTTGGGAGCACAGGTATTTAAGGCGGCTTCACAGGTTGGAGAGGCACTCTCGAGACTTGCAATAAAAGACTAAGGTCACACTTTACTTTGAGCTCACAGTGTTCAGTCTCCATACACTACAACTGGCGATGAGATACAGATAGCGAACCCAAAGATGCAGAGAACAGTCGGCATCCTGGAGAAATTTTTGATGGGAGATGATTGGGAAACTTTTGAGCGACTCGACCAATACTTCATGGCGAATGAGCAAGATGGGGAAGAGAGCGCTGCCAAACGAAGGGCGATCCTCCTCACCATCTGTGGGGCAAAAACGTATGGCCTCATATGAAGAATCTGCTCACTCCAGCGAAACCCACAGAGAAATCGTATGACGATTTGTGCACACTGGTCCGAGAGCATTTGAACCCGAAGGAAAGCGTTCTGATGGCGAGGTACCGGGTCTACACCTACAAAAGGTCTGAAGGCCAGGAATTGGCGAGTTATGTTACCGAGCTAAGACGCCTTGCAGGACATTGCGAATTTGAAGGACATTTGGAGCACATGCTCAGAGACTTTTTCGTACTTGGCATTGGCCACGAAACCATACTTCGCAAACTTTTGACTGTAGAGACCCCAACCTTGAGTAAGGCCATAACGATAGCCCAGGTGTTCATTGCCACCAGTGACAATACTAAGCAAATCTCTCAGCACACAAGTGTTGCTACAAGTACTGTGAACAAAGTGACGTTGTTTTCAAATCGTAACGTACAGGGCAGGTCATACATACCTGCAGCTACACGTCCGCAGATGACTCAGAGTCCACCATCAAGGGTGATGAATACAAGGCCATTAACACCTTGTTGGCGCTGTGGGGGTGATCATCGTTTCCATTCATGCCGATTCAAAGAGTACATTTGCAAGGGCTGTGGAACAATGGGACACCTCCAACAAGTGTGCAGGCGAGCTGCAAAGCCTATTAACTTGCAAACCACCATGATACAGAGGAGGACAGATCCACAGAGGATCACAACGAACCAGAGCCTCAGATAGACGAGGCAGAGGTACATGGGGTGCACCCATTCACCACGAATTGTCCCCGATAATGCTGCATGTTGAACTAAATGGATTCCCGGTGTCAATGGAACTGGACACGGGTGTGAGCCAGTCCATCATGGGCAAAAAGACTTTCGAAAGGTTGTGATGCAACAAGGCCTCAAGAGTGGGTGAGAGCGCAGATGAACAGGACCCCAAGAAAGAATGCAAAAGGCAGGAGGCAACAGAGCAGAGTAGCACTGGGTTAAGTGTAAACCACAAGGTGATAGGAAGGGACAATATGTATGAATATAAAGGGGCTGCAGGAGGGGTCAAAACTAAAAATCATGATTTAAAAACTAGTATTAAAACACTCTACCTAAACACACGCAACATTCGAAATAAAGTAAATGAGTTGACTGCACAAATCATTACACATGGGTATGATTTGGTGGCCATTACAGCAACGTGGTTGCAGGGTGGCCAAGACTGGGAATTAAACATACAGGGGTATCTGACAATTCGGAAAGTTAGACAAGAAGGGAAAGGAGGTGGGGTAGCTCTGTTAATAAAGGATGATATCAGGGCAGTTGTGAGAGATGATATTGGCTCTAATGAACAAAATGTTGAATCATTGTGGGTGGAAATTAGAGATAGTAAGGGCATAGTTTATAGGCCCTCAAATAATAACTTCACGGTGGGGTGGACAATAATCAAGGGAATAATGGAGGCATGTGAAAAAGGAACGGCAGTAATCATGGGGGATTTTAACCTACATATCGATTGGTCAAATCAAATCGCACGGGGTAGCCTGGAGAAGGAATTCATAGAATGCATATGGGATTGTTTCTTAGAACAGTATGTTACAGAACCTACAAGGGAGCAAGCTATCTTAGATCTGGTCCTGTGTAATGAGACAGGAATAATAAACGATCTCCAAGTAAAAGATCCTCTCGGAATGAGTGATCACAGTATGGTTGAATTTGTAATACAGATTGAGGGTGAGGAAGTAGTGTCTCAAACGAGCATACTATGCTTAAACAAAGGGGACTAGAGTGGGATGAGGGCAGAGTTAGCTAAAGTAGACTGGGAACACAGACTAAATGGTGGCACAATTGAGGAACAGTGGAGGACTTTTAAGAAGCTCTTTCACAGTGCTCAACAAAAATATATTCCAGTGAAAAAGAAGGGTGGTAAGAGAAGGGATAACCAGCCGTGGATAACCAAGGAAATAAAGAAGAGTATCAAATTAAAAACCAATGCGTATAAGGTGGCCAAGGTTAGTGGGAAACTAGAAGATTGAGAAAATTTTAAATGACAGCAAAGAATGACTAAGAAAGCAATAAAGAAAGGAAAGTTAGATTACGAAAGTAATCTTGCGCAAAACATAAAAACAGATAGTAAAAGCTTTTACCGATATATAAAACGGAAGAGGGTGACTAAAGTCAATGTTGGTCCCTTAGAAGATGAGAAGGGAGATTTAATAATGGGAAATGTGGAAATGGCTGAGACCTTAAACAATTATTTTGCTTCGGTCTTCACAGTGGAAGGCACAAAAACCATGCCAAAAATTGCTGGTCACGGGAATGTGGGAAGGGAGGACCTTGAGACAATCACTATCAGTAGGGAGGTAGTGCTGGACAGGCTAATGGGACTCAAGGTAGACAAGTCCCCTGGTCCTGATGAAATGCATCCCAGGGTATTAAAAGAGATAGCGGAAGTTATGGCAGATGCATTCGTTATAATCTACCAAAATTCTCTGGACTCTGGGGAGGAACCAGCGGATTGGAAAGCAGCTAATGTAACGCCTCTGTTTAACAAAGGGGGCAGACAAAAGGCAGGTAACTATAGGCCGGTTAGTTTAACACCTATAGTGGGGAAAATGCTTGAGGCTATCATTAAGGAAGAAATAGCGGGACATCTAGATAGGAATAGTGCAAGCAAGCACACGCAACATGGATTCATGAAGGGGAAATCATGTTTAACTAATTTACTGGAATTCTTTGAGGATATAATGAGCATGGTGGATAGAGGTGTACCAATGGATGTGGTGTATTTAGATTTCCAAAAGGCATTTGATAAGGTGCCACACAAAAGGTTACTGCAGAAGATAAAGGTACGCGGAGTCAGAGAATGTATTAGCATGGATCGAGAATTGGCTGGTTAACAGAAAGCAGAGAGTCGTGATAAATGGGTCCTTTTCGTGTTGTAAATCGGTGATTAGTAGTGTGCCACAGGGATCGGTGCTGGGACCACAACTGTTTGCAATATACATAGATGACCTGGAAGAGGGGACAGAGTGTAATGTAACAAAATTTGCAGATGATACAAAGATTAGTGGGAAAGCGGGTTGTGAAGAGGACACAGAGAGGCTGCAAAGAGATTTAGATAGGTTAAGCGAATGGGCTAAGGTTTGGCAGATGGAATACAATGTCGGAAAATGTGAGGTCATCCACCTTGGAAAAAAAAACAGTAAAAGGGAATATTATTTGAATGGGGAGAAATTACAACATGGTGCGGTGCAGAGGGACCTGGGAGTCCTTGTGCATGAATCCCAAAAATTTAGTTTGCAGGTGCAGCAGGTAATCAGGAAGGCGAATGGAATGTTGGCCTTCATTGCAAGAGGGATGGAGTACAAAAGCAGGGAGGTCCTGCTGCAACTGTACAGGGTATTGGTGAGGCCGCACCTGGAGTACTGCGTGCAGTTTTGGTCACCTTACTTTAGGAAGAATATACTAGCCTTGGAGGGGGACAGAGACGATTCACTAGGCTGATTCCGGAGATGAGGGGGTTACCTTATGATGATAGATTGAGTAGACTGGGTCTTTACTCATTGGAGTTCAGAAGGATGAGGGGTGATCTTATTGAAACATTTAAAATAATGAAAGGGATCGACAAGATAGAGGCAGAGAGGTTGTTTCCACTGGTCGGGGAGACTACAACTAAGGGGCACAGCCTCAAAATATGGGGGAGCCAATTTAAAACCGAGTTGAGAAGGAATTTCTTCTCCCAGAGGGTTGTGAATCTGTGGAATTCTCTGCCCAAGGAAGCAGTTGAGGCTAGCTCATTGAATGTATTCAAATCACAGATAGATAGATTTTTAACCAATAAGGGAATTCAGGGTTATGGGGAGCGGGCGGGTAAGTGGAGCTGAGTCCATGGCCAGATCAACCATGATCTTTTTGAATGGCGGAGCAGGCTCGAGGGGCTAGATGGCCTACTCCTGTTCCTAATTCTTATGTTCTTATGTTCTATGACCAGACTTAATTCATCAGCCATTGAAGGTTGGCATGCAGGTACAGCAGGTGGTGAAGAAGGCAAATGGCATGTTGGCCTTTTTAGCAAGGGGATTTGAGTATAGGAGCAAGGAAGTCTTACTGCAGTTGTACAGGGCCTTGGTGAGGCCCCACCTGGAGTATTCTGTTCAGTTTTGGTATCCTAATCTGAGTTCTTGCTATTGAGGGAGTGCAGCGAAGGTTCACCAGACTGATTCCTGGGATGGCAGGACTGACATATGAGGAGAGACTGGATCGACTGGGCCTGTATTCACTGGAGTTTAGAAGGATGAGAGGGGATCTCATCGGAACATATAAAATTCTGACGGGACTGGACAGGTTAGATGCAGGAAGAATGTTCCCGATGTTGGGGAAGTCCAGAACCAGGGGACATAGTCTTAGGATAAGAGGTAAGCCATTTAGGACTGAGATGAGGAGGAACTTCTTCACTCAGAGAGTTGTTAACCTATGGAATTACCTATCGCAGAGTTGTTGATGCCAGTTCATTGGATATATTCAAGAGGGAGTTAGATATGGCCTTTGCGGCTAAAGGGATCAACGGGTATGGAGAGAAAGCAGGAAAGGGGTACTGAAGGAATGATCAGCCATGATCCTATTGAATGGTGGTGCAGGCTCGAAAGGCTGGATGGCCTACTCCTGCACCTATTTTCTATGTTCCTATGTTTAACTCCAGTTCGCACGATACTAAGAACTTACACAAAAGAACTGATTCCTATAATCGACAATGCTACCGTAAAGGTCTCCTATGATGGAGTGGTGCACAAGCTACCACTCTGGGTGGTACCGGGCGATGGTCCCATGCTGCTCGGCAGGAGCTGGCTGGGAAAGATATGCTTGAACTGGGACGACGTCCGAGCGCTATCGCCCGCTGACGACACTTCGTGTGCCCAGATCTTAAACAAATTTCCTTCACTGTTCGAACAAGGCATCGGGAAATTCCAAGGAACAAAAGTGCAGATCCACCTAATTCTGGGGGCACGACCCATCCATCACAAGGCGAGAGCAGTACCGTACATGATGAGAGAAAGGGTAGAGATCGAGCTAGACCAGCTGCAACGAAATGGCATCATTTCACCGATCGAGTTCAGCGAGTGCGCCAGTCCTATTGTCCCAGTCCTTAAGGGAGACGGCACCATCAGAATCTGTGGCGATTACAAAGTAACGATCAATCGTTTCTCCCTGCAGGACAAATATCCATTACCAAAAGCCGCCGACCTCTTTGCAACGCTGGCGGGAGGAAAAACGTTCACTAAGCTGGATCTGATTTCAGCCTACATGACGCAGGAACTGGAAGAATCATCGAAGGCCCTCACCTGCATCAGCACGCACAAAGGTATTTTTGTTTTTAAAGATGCCCGTTTGGAATCCGATCAGCGGCAGCAATATTCGAGAGAAACATGGAAAGTTTACTGAAATCGGTCCCGCACACCATGGTCTTCCAGGACGACATCTTGGTCACAGGTCGGAACACAGTCGAGCACCTGCAGAACCTGGAGGAGGTTCTTAGTCGACTCAATCACGTGGGGCTCAGGTTAAAACGCTCAAAGTGCGTTTTCCTGGTGCCTGAAGTGGAGTTCTTGGGAAGGAGGATTGCGGCGGATGGCATCAGGCCCACCAACACGAAGATGGAGGCAATCGAGCACGCACCGAGGCCACAGAACGTGACGGAGCTGCGGTCGTTTCTGGGACACTTGAACTACTTTGGTAACTTCTTACTGGGTCTCTGCACAGTGCTAGAACCACTACATGTCTTACTACGAAAAGGGGGCAAATGGGTTTGGGGCAAAAGCCAAGAAAATGTCTTTGTAAAAGCGAGAAAATTGTTATGCTCAAACAAATTGCTTGTGTTGTATGATCCATGTAAGCGTTTGGTACGAGCATGTGATGTGTCATCATATAGCGTCAGGTGTGTATTGCAACAAGCTAATGATTTCGGGAAACTGCAACCGGTTGCTTATGCATCCAGGAGTCTGTCTGAGGCTGAGAGAGCCGACAGCATGATTGAAAAAGAAGTGTTAGCGTGTGTCTATGGGGTAAAGAAAATGCATCAATATCTGTTTGGGCTAAAATTAGAATTGGAAACTGACCATAAGCCACTTATATCCCTGTTTTCCGAGAGTAAAGGGATAAATACCAACGCATCGGCCGCATCCAGAGATGGGCGCTCATGTTGTCCGCATACAACTACGCCATCCGCCACTTGCCAGGCACAGAAAACTGCGCCGATGCTCTCAGTAGGCTGCCATTGCCCACCTCGGGGGTGGAAATGGCGCAGCCCGCAGATCTAGCCATGGTTATGGAAGCATTTGTGAGTGAGCAATCACTTGTCATTGCCCGGCAGATCAAAACCTAGACAAGCCAGGATCCCTTATTATCTCTAGTCAAAAGCTGTTTGCTTCACGAGAACTGGTCCAGTGTCCCAGTGGAAATGCAGGAAGAGATAAAGCCATTCCAGCGGCGCAAAGATGAAATGTCTATACAGGCAAGACTGCCTTCTGTGGGGCAATCGAGTAGTGGTCCCCAAGAAGGGTAGAGACACCTTCAGCAATGACCTCCACAGTACCCACCCAGGCATCATAATGATGAAAGCAATAGCCAGATCCCACGTGTGGTGGCCCGGTATCGATGCGGACTTCGGGTCCTGCGTTCAAAGATGTAATACATGTTCGCAGTTAAGCAATGTACCCATAAGGCGCCGCTAAGTTTATGGCCTTGGCCCTCCAAACCGTGGTCTAGGGTACACGTCGGCTATGCAGGCCCGTTCTTGGGTAACATGTTCCTTGTGGTTGTAGACGCGTACTCCAAGTGGATTGAATGTGAGATAATATTGGTTAGCACGTCCGCTGTCACTACTGAAAGCCTGCAGGCCATGTTTGCCACACACAGCCTACCCGATGTCCTGGTGAGCGACAACGGGCCATGTTTCACCAGTGCTGAGTTCAAAGAATTGATGACCCGTAACAGGATCAAACACGTCACATCTGCCCTGTTTAAACCAGCGATCAATGGTCAGGCAGAGAGAGCAGTGCAAACCATCAAGCAAGGCTTGAAGAGGGTAACTGAAGGCTCACTGCAGACTCGCCTATCCCGAGTCCTGCTTAGCTACCGCATGAGACCCCACTCACTCACTGGAATCCCACCTGCTGAACTGCTCATGAAAAGAGCACTTAAGACAAGGCTCTCGTTAATTCACCCTGATCTAGATTAACAGATAGAGAGCAGACGGCTTCAACAAAGTGCGTACCTTGATAGCGCAAATATGTCACGCGAGATTGAAATCAATGATCCTGTATTGTATTAAATTATGGACCAGGTCCCAAGTGGCTTCCCGACACTGCCGTGGCCAAAGAGGGGAGCAACATGTTTCGGGTCAAACTTTCAAATGGACTTGTTATGTAATGATGTGTGTATCGTCCCAGTACCTTAAATGTAATGTAAGCACTATGCCACACCACAGAATACGCTGTGGTGGGAAACCTGGAAGTACCAAGAACAGGCACTATTTCAGGCTGACCACCACACCTGAGAAGCACTCTGGAGCTGAACAATAAAGGACGAAGGTCACAGCAGTTAGATTTACACCAGACCGTGTGGAGTCAGTGATTTGTGTGCTACATATACCACATTGGCGACTCGGAAGCCGACGAACTCCACGCAACCATGGCTACTCTGGGCTCGCTAAAGGATTTTACCGAGGGCAATGATTGGGAGGCCTTCATGGAAAGGCTCAAGTACTACTTCACAGCAAACGACCTGACAGAGGACACGGACGCAATGAGAGATAAGCGAAAGGCGATATTGCTCTACAGTTGTGGCGATGAGGTTTACTGTCTCGTCAGGGATTTGCTGGCATCTGGGAGCGCCAGGGACAAGTCATACGAGGAGCTGACTGAACTCATTCGTGACCAGTTGAAACCAAAGGAGAGCATTCTCACGGCCAGATACAAATTTTACCATCACTGCAGACCTGAGGGCCAGGATATCACTAAATATGCTGCGGACCTCAGGAGACTCGCGGCGCCGTGTGATTTTGGCGCACACCTTGAGGAGGCTTTGCGGGACGTTTTTGTTATGGGGATTGGCCACGAGGGTCTCCATCACAAGCTGTTAGCCACGGAACCCACAGTCACTCTGACAAAGGCCATCGCCATCAGCCAGGCATATATGACCTCGACTTACAGCACCAAGCAAATAATCCACACTGTCCACAGGATAGCGCCCACCATGGACACAACTGCAGAACGTGGCTCTGCCCGGGGCAGAGAGCACGGACCTCGGGGTCCTGGAACTCAGAGTCCGCTGAGGAGGGGGGGGGGAAATCAAACAACACCATGCTGGCATTGTGGAGGAAGCCATGGGGCTCACCGGTGCAGGTTTGCGGAGTACATGTGCAATACCTGCCACATGTGTATGTGTAAAAGAAAGTGGACTCACCATGTGGCTGAGGAGATGGGGGATGATCTACTGTTCAGCGAGGAGCAGGTAGAAGAAGATGAGGTGTTTGGACTGCACACTTGTACTGACGATTCGCCCCCAGTGATAATGGAAGTAAAAATCAACGGAGTCCCAGTGAGTATGGACACGGGCTCGGGTCCGTTGTTGATGAGTCGGAGAGCTTTTGATAAACTGTGGATTAACCCAGCTGCACGACCCAAGCTGGTCCCGGTCACGGCGAAGCTGCGTATCTACACCAGGGAACTGATACCTGTCCTTGGCAGAGCGGAGGTGCAGGTATTCCACGGAGATAAGACGCACGGTTTACCTTTGTGGGTCGTTGCAGGCGATGGGCCGACGCTCCTCGGCCGGAGGTGGATGGGGACGGTCCGTGGGAGCTGGGAAGACTTCACCACTCCACAGGCTGCTGCTCCCCGGGGTGCTGCCGTGCCCCGGGTCCCCAGAGAGCAGCGCCGACCGAGCTGGAGCTGCAGCCTCAATCCCCCCACAGGCAAGCCCCAGGCCCGGACCTCAAGCCACAGAGATCCTGCAGCCTTAGCCCCCACAGGCAAGCAGCCCTGCACAGAGGGGCCTAGTGGGGCGGGGAGTGAGCCGGCGGGGTGCGAGGGATCCAGGATGGCCGGCGGTTCGGAAGAGCCCCACCGAGGAAGTTGCCGTTGGGCGGACCCCGCCAAGGAGCTGTTAGCGTCGGGCGGCGGCAGCAGCTGGAGGTCGGCGGCCATGACGGCCGCATGGGAGGCCGCGGGGGAGGTGGCAAGTTCGGCCGCTGGAGAGGCGGCAAGTCAGGTGACAGCGGAGGGGAGCGGAGGCTGCTATGGCGGAGGACATCCGGAGCAGCGGAGAAGAAGATGGCAGCGGCATCGTGTCCAGAGCATCAGAGCATCAAAGATGGCGGCACCCAAGGAGAAGCCTCATGGAATCCTCCTGCGTCAAAGATGGTGCCTTAAAAAGGAAATGCACCCGGGAGTCTTCAAAGGGCCTTACCAAGATGTGATCCCCACAAAGGACTTCTGTAAGGCAGAGAGAGTCTAAAATGAGCTATGTTAATGTGAGATGGCGAATTTATAATAAGAATTAATTTTTTAATGCTGAATGGCCACTGTATTTGTGTAAAATAATGGATGAAGTACAATTAATGATAAGGGCTAACAAGGAAATCAAGGATCCCTTACCAGTCAATAACTAGTTAATGTACCAGATAATATGTACCACACTAATGCGCTGTCCATGCCTACCTGCCTTCCGTTGGACAAATGTGATGTTATGTAATGATGTGTGTATCGTTGTCCTGCGTCCTGGTGGCGGGGGGGAAGGTGATGTTATGTAATGATGTGTGTATCGTCCCAGTACCTTAAATGTAATGTAAGCACTATGCCACACCACAGAGGGCGCTGTGGTGGGAAACCTGGAAGTACCTAGAACAGGCACGACATAAGGCTGACCACCACACCTGAGAAGCACTCTGGAGCTAAACAATAAAAGACGAAGGTCACAGCAGTTAGACTTATACCAGACCGTGTGGAGTCAGTGATTTGTGTGCTAGATACACCACAGGACTCATTCACCGGAAACACTTGGACCAAATCAAACTCAGATTCATGGACTATCCTGAGCAACCCACTTTGGACCCTACCTTCATTGACCCCCCAACGTACACACCAATGGCAACCGGCACCACGGTTGACCACGAAGCAAAACCCATCATCTACAGCAACCCTGCAGGGCCCAACATACCAGGTAGCCCAGAAGGGCCAGTTGCACAGCAGCCCAGTGAGGGCCCAATAAATGATTCAACACACCAGCTTTCACACCGAGACGATCAACCAGGGCAAGAAGGGCCCCAGATCGACTCACATTGTAAATAGTTACACTATTGACTTTGGCGGGGAGTGTTGTTATTTATGTGGACTTGTATTTACTCTGTACAGCCACAAGAGGGCTCATCCCCTGGAGTCCCAAGGGATCCCATAATCCCTTGGAAGCACAGGTATTTAAGGAGGCTTTACAGGTTGGAGAGGCACTCTGGAGACCTGCAAGAACAGACTAAGGTCACACTTTACTTTGAGCTCACAGTGTTCAGTCTGACTCTTTCTCCATACACTACAACAACGATGTGGCGCTCAGTGACAGAGGGAAGGTAAGAAATGTGGGACTGTTGATGTATCGGGATTTGAGATTGAGGCTACTGGTATCACATTAGAATTAGTTCTTCATGTGCAGTCTGAGCAGAACAGGGCTATCTAGGATATAACCTCCCTTCCTCTTCTTCCTCCTAATCCTCATGCTCCTCTTCCTCATGCTTCTGCTCCTTACCTTCTCACCTGATGAGTGGTGGCAAAGGCTGTTCCCTCTTGATGACAGAGTTGTGAAGCATGCAGCATACTACCACAAATCTTGCGGCCCACTCACCCGACTCCAGTCGTGCTCCTCCAGAGTTGTCCAGGCGGCAAAATCGTTGCTTCAGCATGCTAATGGTCTGCTCCGTCACATCCTTGTGGCAGCATGGCTCTCATTGTATGCATGCTGCCCACGTGTGTGTGTATGTGTGTGTGGGTTGCGAATCGGAATCATGAGCCATGTGGTCAGCAGATAGCCTTTGTTGCCCAATTGCCTTTGGTTTGCCATGGTGGCTGAAATACAGCTGGCACAGCAGACTGCCACAAAATGAAGCCATCATGAATGCTGCCAGAATATCAGGCACTGACGTGCTGCCTATGGTCACATACCAGCTGCACACTGAGCGAGTGGAATCCCTTTCAATTCTGGTACATAGCAGTCAATGGCACCCTGCACCGTGGGGGAGCATGTAAACCTTACAAACCCTTATGCTCACTCTGCCTGCTTCTCTCTGGCAAGAAGGAATGAAATTAAGTTATCTCCCTTTCAGTAGAGAGCTTCAGTGACCTTCCTTATGCAATAGTGGATTACAAACTGCCAGATGTTGCTAATATCTCCAGCACCAGTCTGGAATGAGCCAGACGCTTACAAGTTCACAGCCACTAGCAATGCGGTCCTTGCCCTGCTCTGAGGTTGGAGTTGTGGCTATAGCAGGTTGTAGATTTCAGTGACGACCTCCTTAGTGTGGCGCCAACATCTCAAACATTGGTCATCGCTGAGGTTCAGGTCGGAGATTTGCTCGCTGAACACCCTGGGCGGATGCGGCCTCCTGCTGAGAACCTTTCTCCTCCCCCCCCCCTCCTCCCTCATCCAGCAGCTTGCCCCACTCTGCATGGCCTCTGCTCATTCTTCCAGTCATGTGTAATTCCAAAAGGAGCATCTATTAGTGCACCCAAATCTGGGAGCAACTTGGTTGTGCTGATGCTTTGAATTCAGCAAAAATTACTTAAGCACCTGCCACACACTCCCTGTAGACATTGAAACTTGAAACAACTATGGAAAACACCAAAAATGTGTAGAATTATAGTAACAGCCAGAATAAATCAACCAGCAACTAAGCTGCAAGTCGTTGATGATCCCTTTAATTAGCATTGGTGGAGTGTTCTTCCTGGTGCTGAACACGTGTTCAGCTGTGTTAGCTTAAGAGAGGGCATTAGCTCGAGCGTTGAGCTTCAGATTGGCAGCGCTGGTATCAAAATCAGCATTGCACCCTGATTGACGTCATGATCTGCCAGTTCTGCATGCTTCCGGCAGACGTTAAGTGTGCAGGCTCTCACTCCTTTACCAAGATGGCAGCCGGCGTGAGTCACGTCAGAAGTGCGCGCACGTGTGTGCCATGGAAGCCATTTGGAAGCTTAGGGTACTCAGAGCATGCAGAAAACGGGAGCTTCTGAGCCCAATTTCGCCCCCTATATGTCTGCAGAGGCAAAGAGACTCAACAGCTGTGCTAGCACTGTGTGACATTGGGAGTATTGTTCTATATTGTTGAACGACGAGGTCCAACACCGCCTCCGGTGTGCCAGTGCAGCCTTCGATCGCCCGAGGAAGAGAGTGTTTGAAGACCAAGACTTCAAAACCGGCACCAAGCTCATGGTCGACAGAGCAGTAGTGATACACGCCCTCCTATATGGCTCAGAGACATGGACTATGTACAGCTGGCACCTCAAAACACTGGAGAAGTACTACCAACGTTGCCTCCGCAAGATCCTGCAAATCCACTGGCAGGATAGGCGCACCAACGTCAGTGTTCTCGCTCAGGCCAACATCCCCAGCATCAAAGCATTGACAAGCTTGATCAGCTCCGCTGGACGGGCCACATCGTCCGCATGCCTAACACAAGGCTCCCAAAACAAGCGCTCTACTTGGAGCTTCAACATGGCAAGCGAGCCCCAGGTGGGCAGAGGAACAGCTTCTAGGACACCTTCAAAGCCTCCCTGAAAAGTGCAACATCCCCATCAACACCTGGGAATCCCTGGCCCAAGACCACCCAAAATGGAGGAAAAGCCTCCAGGAAGGCAGTGAACACCTTGAGTCTCTTCGCCGAGTGCAAGCTGAAGCCAAGCGTCGACAGCAGAAGGAGCGCGCGACAACCCAGGCAACCCAACCTCCCGTTCCTCCAACCACCGTCTGCCCCACCTGTGACAGAGACTGTCGGTCTCGCATCGGATTCTTCAGTCACCTGAGAACTCATTTTTAGTGTGGAAGCAAGTCTTCCTCAACTCCGAGGGACTGCCTAAGAAGAAGTTATATATTTACTTCATTGCAATCTCCTGCAAGATAAACTTGAAGTTAAGCCCTGGGCACAGGACATGTAGTCACAGAGAAGCACAATACATAGTACTTGGGAGAAGTTTTCTATATAACACATTCCTGTTTTCTGTCTTCAATCAAATGTTTCCCTGTTTAATTTTTATGACAAGGTATATATGAATAAACAGAGGAGCAGGACTGCGCTGGGGGTTGCTCTCATCCTGAAATGTGTTCATTGTCAATAACGGAGCGGGGTGTGGGGGGGGAAACCATACTGCTTGTTCAGGGCTTCTCTCGGCTCAATCAAGAGTAAACATGCCGATACACATAGGCAAAGGGAAAGAGAGGAAGAGATGGGAGGAAGAAGAGAGTAAGATGGGGAGAAAGTGGCAAGATGGGGAAGAGGAGAGAGAAGGAGAAAACAAAAATAAGTCTTGAACTCTAGTTCAGAATATCAAATAGTCAGCTTCATGAATGGGATGAATTCCAAATATAACTACTTTTGAGAGAATAGAGTCATCAAAAGTTGAATCATCCAGATTGTGTAGAATAAAAGTTAACACTTTAAATATCTCTACAGATTTATTATCTTTTCCTTATGATTGTTTCTGTAACAATTCAGACGGGGCTGAAATTGAGCCCCGCTCCAAACGGGGTGCACCTACCATGTTTCTCAGCCCCAATCCATGGTGTGGAGAATCCGGAGAAATTCTGGACGAGGTATTTTTTTCCGGTTGCGGGGCGGAAGTGCGGGCGGGTCGGAACGGCCGTCGTTCCAAGTCATCAGCGTGTCGCGGATGTGCCACGTCGTGCTGACGCGTCACAGCGTCCCTCCCCTTCAGTTAAAGGGGAGGGCCGCTGCGAACTCTGCAGCCTCTTTAGTTGCAAACTCTGGGCCACCAGGGAGGGCTTCTGCTGGGCTAGTGGCCTGGCAGTCGGCCGACAATAAAAAATAAAATGGAGTCACCGGCAGCGCGATCTCCCCTTTAAGGGCTCCCCGCTGGGGAAAGCTGTTAGTGGCACCGACCAGCCATGGGGCAATTCCTCATGGGCCAATTTCCCAAGGGGCAATTTCCCGTGGGGGTCGGGAAGCGGGTCACCACCGGTCGGTGCCAGGTCGGCGCATGCTCGATGCAACGGGAAAACGTGTGGTGTGGTAACCCGTTCCCACCGCTTCCAGCCCAGGAGCAATTTTGGATGGGTCGGCCCATCCATCTGCCCCCAGTCGATAAGTCCTCTCTGCTCCCATCTCTTAGATGTGGTCATGGAGCTTATAGAGGGGGCAATTTTGACCCCCAAGGCTTTCAGCAGGTTCCAAAATTACCACCAACAAAATTACCATCATAGTCTTGCTTCAAACTGTTCCAATTCATGTCTTTCCAAAATATTTTAACCACTGGTCTGATGGTAAACACTTAACATAATTCTGAAAAATGTTCACTGTGGGTTGCAGGTCTGAAGCACATAGAATCAAAGACTCTTCGAAAAATTACAACACAGAAAGAGGCCATTCGGCCCATCGTGTCCATGCCAATCGAAAAAGAGCTACCCAGCCTAATCCCACCTTCCAGCACTCGGTTCGTAGCACTGTAGATTACGGCTCTTTAAGTGCATATCCAAGTAGTTTTTAAATGTGATGAGGGTTCCTGCCTCTACCACCCTTTCAGGCAGTGTGTTCCAGACTCCTACCACTCTCTGGGTGAAGAAATGTTTCCTCCTCTCTCCTCTAATCCTTCTACCAACTACTTTAAATCTATGCCACCTGGTTATTGACCCCTCTGCTAAGGGATATCGGTCCTTCCTATCCACTCTAGCTAGGCCCCTCATAATTTTATACAGCTCAATTAAATCTCCCCTCAGCCTCCTCTGTTCCAAGGAAAACAACCCCAGCCTATCCAATATTTCCTCACAGCTAAAGTTTCCAGTCCTGACAACATCTTCATATATCTCCTCTGCACCCTTTCTAGTGCAATCACATTCTTCCTGTAATGTGGTGAGCAGAACTGCACGCAGTACTCAAGCTATGGCCTAACTAGTCTTGTATACAGTTCAAGCATAACCCCCTGCTTGTGTATGCTAATAAAGGAAAGCATTCCATATGCCTTTTTAACTACCTTCCTCCACACCTCTCAGTATTCTCCCATTTATTGTGTATTCCCTTGCCTTGTTGCCCCTCCCCAAATGCATTACTTAACATTTTTCCGGATTGAATTCCATTTGCCACTTTTCTGCCCAACTGACCAGTTCATCGATATCTTCCTGCAGTCTAGAGCTTTCCTCCTCACAGTCAACCACACGGCCAATTTTTGTATCATCTGCAAATTTCTTTATCATGCCCCTGACATTTAAGTCTAAATCATTAATCTATATTACAAAAATTAAGGGACCGTGTACTGAGCCCTGTGGAACACTACTGGAAACAGCCTTCCTGTCACAAAAACTTCCCTCAACCATTATCCTTTGTTTCCTGCCACTGAGCCAATTTTGGATCCAATTTGCCACTTTCCCTTGGATCCCATGAGCTTTTACTTTTTTGATCAGCCTACCATATGGTACCTTGTCAAAAGCCTTGCTAAAATCCATGTAAACTACATCAAACACACTGCCCTCATCGACCCTCCTTGTTACCTCCTCAAAGAACTCAATCAAGTTCGTCAGAGTTCACATGAGGGAGACAGGAATAGAAGGATATGTTGATATGGTTAGCTGGCGAAGGGTGGGAGGAGGCTCGTGTGGAGCATAAACCCCAGCATAGACCAGTTGGGACAAATGGCCTGCTTTTATGCTGTAGACCATGTAATTCTGTGTAATGAAGTCCCCCTCCACAAGTTGAATAGTAATCAAAATATGGCGAACCAAAATAAATAAAGTAAGCCCCATGGAACACGGTCTGAAGACTAGTCGCAACATTCTTCAGTGTGTTACTTTTAACATCAGGAAGGCGATCACTGCTGTCTATAACAAAGAACAGTGTAGCATTTTTGACCTCGTGCAGCAGTTTGCACTATTAAATTTAATGTAAGTGTACCATTTGGACAAAACATTTCACTTCTATTACACCAGACCCAGAATCCCAAAGAGCCCGTACATCAAACAGAAATCTCTTCAAAGCAGGTTGAGCCCCTGCACAAAGCTAGAGTGCTGCGTGCGAGACCCTGGGTGCCCCTTCCCTGGCTGCTGAGCCATTTGTGTTAGTGCTGAAGCAATTTCCCCATTTTTTGAGGTTTAGAAGGGAATTCAGTTTTAAGAGCTTAATAATCACATTTGGAACTTCTTTTTAATATAATTTTTTTTTTGAAAGTCAGTAAGGGCTGAAAACTCCATTTTTTTCATTGCATTTAAATTTGTATTAATTCTGAGTGCATTGGCCCTTTAATTCATTGCCCTTTTAATTGTCCTCAATTCCTCGTGAGCTCCACTGCCTCGCTCCCAGAGGCTGTGCAAACCTCAAAAGCCACTTCAGGACAGCAACTTCACCTCAGAGGTCGCCACTAACGGCACCAGGAGGGTATTGCACAGAAGGTAAGTGCTGCACCACCAATCTCCAGACCCCAGACAAATTTATTCTTCTTAGAGTTGTGGCCATTTTCAGGGCCGTTAACTCCAGTTGCCAGTGACACTGGCAACTTTCTTGGCGAACATGCACAATTTCTAGCCCGATGTCTTGTAGTCCCTTTTCAACAAGTCATGTTGATGAGAGGATTGGTGATGTTTTTTTAACAATAAAGTTGAGATGATCCTATCATTTTCTTCTGAACAGTAAATACTCCCCTAGAATGAGGGCTCACAATCTGCATTTGATTCCTTTTGGGATTGTGGTGTAGCTCCTTGAATGGTTTGTTTAACTGCTCATTCCTGATCTGAAAGATGCAGAGTAACAAAAGATATGATCAATCACAACAGCAGGCCAAGATGTTCCTCCGCATCCCGCTGATTTGCAATTTTTGGCAGACCATTTTTCAGGCAAGAAACGGGAGGCCAGCAATTGAAAATTACACCCCATATTCCAAATGTCACCGACTACATTCCTGATTACAATAACTTTATTTTTCAAGTTTTTACTTCAATGAATCAATTCCCTGTACAATTCTGTCTTTACAATTCATCGCAGTCCTCAACTAATCGGAGCTGAAATTGCTCCCCTCTATAAGATCCGTTACCGCCTCCAAGAGGCGGGAATGGAGTGGAGAGGCCTCACCGACGGATGGGCCAACCCGTCTGAAATTGGCCCCAGGTTACCACACTGCCCGTTTTCCGGCCACATCGGGCACATGTCTTCCCCTTACCGACTGGCAGTGACCCGCTTTCTGAACCCCGCCGGAAATTGCACCGTGCAGAATTGCCCCACGGAACAGTGCCACCACTGGTCGGTGCCACTGACCCGTTTTCCCCAGCGGGGAGCTGTATGTGGCTGGTCGGCATGTCCACCCTTAAAGGAGAGGTCGCGCTGCCAGCGACTCCATATTATTTTTTACTGTCGGCCGACTGCCCGGTCGGGCTGATAATTACGCCCATGGGTTCAGATGGGCTGCCAACCCTCTTGGGTGCCAGGCTGCTGGCCCGGCCGAAACCGTCCCTGGTGGCCCAGTGGACCTAATTAAAAACTTTCCAGAGATCGCAGCGGCCCTCTTCTTTAACGGAAGGGGAGGGATGTTGTGACGCATCAGCGTGATGCAGCACGTCCGTGTCGCGCTGACGACTCGGAGTGGCAGCCATTTCGACCAGCTCGCACTTCTGCCCCACTCCAAAAAAAAAACAAAGAGCTGAATTTCTCCAGTTTGTCCGCCCCATGCATTGGGGCGGACAGAACACTTAAAAAAACAAAAGGTGTGTCCCATTTGGGGCGGAGGGCAATTTCGGCCCCATGTTGCCACTGGAATTCTAACTGCATGCAAAACCTTGTGGGTAAATTTAAATCTAGCCTATTTATCTTGAGACAAATATTGCACACTCCACAGCTGCATTGCAGGACTGTTCATCATCTGCAACAGTTAAATGGCTATCTAGCTGTTCCAGAAGTGTTACCGGTGCATTTTTGCATTCCGGTTGACTGATTTTTGGGCATTTCTGTAAATGCAGCATATTTAATAATCCATTGCAAAATTACCCTCATCTGCCATTTTGATTGGGATTGTTAAAATGTATTGAAGAAGGGCATCAAACAGGAAATTAGGGGTGCGTGCAATAAAGGTGCAGCAGTTATAATGGGTGACTTTAATATGCACATAGATTGGGCTAACCAAACTGGAAGCAATACGGTGGAGGAGGATTTTCTGGAGTGCATAAGGGATGGTTTTTTAGACCAATATGTCGAGGAACCAACTAGGGGGGAGGCCATCTTAGACTGGGTGTTATGTAATGAGAAAGGATTAATTAGCAATCTCGTTGTGCGAGGCCCCTTGGGGAAGAGTGACCATAATATGGTGGAATTCTGCATTAGGATGGAGAATGAAACAGTTAATTCAGAGACCATGGTCCAGAACTTAAAGAAGGCTAACTTTGAAGGTATGAGGCGTGAATTGGCTGAGATGGATTGGCGAATGATACTTAAGGGGTTGACTGTGGATGGGCAATGGCAGACATTTAGAGACCGCATGGATGAACTACAACAATTGTACATTCCTGTCTGGCATAGAAATAAAAAAGGGAAGGTGGCTCAACCGTGGCTATCAAGGGAAATCAGGGATAGTATTAAAGCCAAGGAAGTGGCATACAAATTGGCCAGAAATAGCAGCGAACCTGGGGACTGGGAGAAATTTAGAACTCAGCAGAGGAGGACAAAGGGTTTGATTAGGGCAGGGAAAATGGAGTATGAGAAGAAGCTTGCAGGGAACATTAAGACGGATTGCAAAAGTTTCTATAGATATGTAAAGAGAAAAAGGTTAGTAAAGACAAATGTAGGTCCCCTGCAGTCAGAATCAGGGGAAGTCATAACGGGGAACAAAGAAATGGCGGACCAATTGAACAAGTACTTTGGTTCGGTATTCACGAAGGAGGACACGAACAACCTTCCGGTTATAAAAGGGGTCGGGGGGTCTAGTAAGGAGGAGGAACTGAGGGAAATCCTTATTAGCCGGGAAATTGTGTTGGGGAAATTGATGGGATTGAAGGCCGATAAATCCCCAGGGCCTGATGGACTGCATCCCAGAGTACTTAAGGAGGTGGCCTTGGGAATAGTGGATGCGTTGACAGTCATTTTCCAACATTCCATTGACTCTGGATCGGTTCCTATGGAGTGGAGGGTAGCCAATGTAACCCCACTTTTTAAAAAAGGAGGGAGAGAGAAAACAGGGAATTATAGACCGGTCAGCCTGACATCGGTAGTGGGTAAAATGATGGAATCAATTATTAAGGATGTCATAGCAGTGCATTTGGAAAGAGGTGACATGATAGGTCCAAGTCAGCATGGATTTGTGAAAGGGAAATCATGCTTGACAAATCTTCTGGAATTTTTTGAGGATGTTTCCAGTAGAGTGGATAAGGGAGAACCAGTTGATGTGGTATATTTGGACTTTCAGAAGGCGTTCGACAAGGTCCCACACAAGAGATTGATGTGCAAAGTTAGAGCACATGGGATTGGGGGTAGTGTACTGACATGGATTGAGAACTGGTTGTCAGACAGGAAGCAAAGAGTAGGAGTAAATGGGTACTTTTCAGAATGGCAGGCAGTGACTAGTGGGGTACCGCAAGGTTCTGTGCTGGGGCCCCAGCTGTTTACACTGTACATTAATGATTTAGATGAGGGGATTAAATGTAGTATCTCCAAATTTGCGGATGACACTAAGTTGGGTGGCAGTGTGAGCTGCGAGGAGGATGCTGTGAGGCTGCAGAGCGACTTGGATAGGTTAGGTGAGTGGGCAAATGCATGGCAGATGAAGTATAATGTGGATAAATGTGAGGTTATCCACTTTGGTGGTAAAAACAGAGAGACAGACTATTATCTGAATGGTGACAGATTAGGAAAAGGGGAGGTGCAAAGAGACCTGGGTGTCATGGTACATCAGTCATTGAAGGTTGGCATGCAGGTGCAGCAGGCGGTTAAGAAAGCAAATGGCATGTTGGCCTTCATAGCAAGGGGATTTGAGTACAGGGGCAGGGAGGTGTTGCTACAGTTGTACAGGGCATTGGTGAGGCCACACCTGGAGTATTGTGTACAGTTTTGGTCTCCTAACCTGAGGAAGGACATTCTTGCTATTGAGGGAGTGCAGCGAAGGTTCACCAGACTGATTCCCGGGATGGAGGGACTGACCTATCAAGAAAGACTGGATCAACTGGGCTTGTATTCACTGGAGTTCAGAAGAATGAGAGGGGACCTCATAGAAACATATAAAATTCTGACGGGGTTAGACAGGTTAGATGCAGGAAGAATGTTCCCAATGTTGGGGAAGTCCAGAACCAGGGGTCACAGTCTAAGGATAAGGGGTAAGCCATTTAGGACCGAGATGCGGAGGAACTTCTTCACCCAGAGAACCTGTGGAATTCTCTACCACAGAAAGTTGTTGAGGCCAATTCACTAAATATATTCAAAAAGGAGTTAGATGAGGTCCTTACTGCTAGGGGGATCAAGGGGTATGGCGAGAAAGCAGGAATGGGGTACTGAAGTTGAATGTTCAGCCATGAACTCATTGAATGGCGGTGCAGGCTAGAAGGGCCGAATGGCCTACTCCTGCACCTATTTTCTATGTTTCTATGTTTCTATGTTTCTAAAAGTTATGAATTTTTTGCAAAAAAGAAGACAAAACCAAAGCTCAGGGTTACTTCTGTTAAATGAAGTGTCTCTATTTAATTAAACAGGGGAAAATGTTGATTGCAAATCACTAGCATTGCTCACACAGCCTGAGCCGAGATTATAGTAGCTGTCATGTATGTAACCTTTATGTAACAACACTGCAATACTGTATATACGTAAGAAATGCACACCTTGACCACAGGGGGTGAACTTGTGGGAGACACTCCTTACCTGGTCATCCAGGTATATAAAGGGAGGTCCCACGCAGGGTCATCACTTCTTGGTCCTGTGAATAAAGGTTCAGGTCACAGAGTGACCTTGTCCATAGAATGTGCCTCGTGTGGATTTGTGCTATTGTGTAAAGACTTTACAGTAGCTTCACTGGGCAAAGGCAGGAAAAGAAGAGATTTACCAGTTTGACACCATGCAGCTGACATTATGAAAATTTGAATGAATACAACATTCACAGCATCTCATAAGTCTTTTTTAAAGGCAGAAGTTGAACATTGGCCCCAAAATTCCGTTTTAGCCTTCCCGTGGGCATTTTAGAGAAAAAATATGCACCTACCTTAAGCAGCTGCCCACGTTCGACTTTCCGATGCTGAGACCTCCTTTGACTGCGATTCGCAGCACGTGCACGTCGGGACGTGAGCAGGCCTCGAGCTGGAGTCACATGGCTCTGGGCAGCCACTCAGGTAAAGTATCATAGTAATAGGAGGTCTGCAGGGTCCTAAACTCCTATTCCAATGATTGTGATAGAGCCTGAAACACCCAAAACACAGTCCCAAACACCCAAAACACGAATAAAAAATAGAAAATAATTACTCTACATTCATTTAAATTAAAGTTACTAATGTCTTAAAAAAAATAATTTCCCGATTTTTAAAAACATTTTTAAAATAAACTTACCATTGTGGGGAGGGTTTTAATGATAAAATATGTTTTAATAACTTTATTTTTATATGTTTTTGTGTTTTTTAAAATACTTGCACCTGTAAAAGTAGGCTATGCGCCTGCTTTTTCAGGCGCAAGATTTTTGAGGACCTTTGTAAGCGTAAATATCAGAAATTTTCACTTACAAATGTCCTCACTCCCGAGATGCGGCTATCTGTCAAGCCAGAAACTTGACAGATCGGAAAAGTTGGTTTCCAGCGCATGCGCATTGCGCGCTGGAACCCAGCATTTCCAATGCCTTCCCGGGTCTGTAGAAACTCCGTACGGACCCGGGGAGGCAGGAATTTCAGGGCCAATGTGATGGCAGCTGAATCGTTTGATTATTTCTGTTTTTTTTTTAAATGAGTTTAGTAACATGTGGAATAATTTATGGAACAGGATTGAAATTATTTCAACCACTGATGTGTTTGAATTTCTCTCTGTTCAATTTGATGAATAGCAGAATAAATGACTAGGAGAATTGGTCTGACCCTGATATTCATTTTATACAAAGGAGACTTTTATCATCTAAAAAAATATGATTAACTTGCACAATATAAAGCTGATCCTATTAATACTAAGTAGAATATAAAGGTATAATGTTTTGATTTTTTTTCACTCAGAGTAAGATTTAAAATTGCATCCTTCCTGTAAAATAGCTGTAATTTAGAGATCACCAGCTTTTATTGTATAGACGTTATTTTGCATCTGCCATTGATTGAAAATACACTTGGGTGAAAGGATTTCTTTGGTTGAATAGCTACTGCTGAACTCATGTGGATTGAGTAACCACTCTCTTATTGGTCGAACCTTCTATTTCACACTCTTCTCCAGGCTGTTAACATCTGCTTTGGGGTAAGATTTTTGTTCACAATCCAGACTAAGATGGTTCTAGCCAAAAGTATCAAAGTGTGATACTTTTGAAACAGGAATTTCTCTCTCTGCACTTTGTTCTTTTCACCCAATATATGCATTGGCCTATAATTGCCTCAACGTGAGTTACATCGCTGTTGCCAGCACTTTTTAAAAAAGAATTTGCGGCTTCCTGGGTCTACTCATTTCCATTCTTCCTGGTGCAGGCATTGCTGTATGCAGCTGAAGTACCTGGAACTTTTGTACACTCTTTAATTGCACAGTTCAACCTGCACCCTTCATCAGCAGACTGCGGGACAACCCAGTAAGAGAGCAACATGGCATTGGGTGATTAACAGAGCACAAGGAAACCTGGTGAGAAAGTACCCCTTTCCCAATGTAGCTGAGGAGAAGATTGCCTATGGCTTCAGAGTTTTGGGACCCAGATCTCACGGCTACTTGCCTGAAAAGAAGGATAGTTGAGCAGCATCACACTTGTGTGCAGGCTCTGAGGTCAATCTCCGAGAACGTGCGGCGACTGACAGGTGTGACTCTTGCATCTACAGTTGTCCTTTGTGGCAACATAAAATGGGCTAGAACATCCACTTTTTTTGTATGCTTAACGCCCACTTAACGCTCATTTTACTGCTTAAATGATGTATAACGCCCATATATCTCCCATTTTGGCACAAAATGGAAACAGACAGGCATTTTTAGGAGACTTATCGCAGAGCATTACTTTCCCCATGTGCTTAATGCTTGGAAAAAATATTACTGCCCGCCCACTTTTTTTGTCGTAAAGAGCACATCTGGCAAAACTAACACCCAGGAGATCGCCCACTGTCACTTTCACCACCTCGCACACTTATCCCCCACAATATTGCTCGCCCAAAAAAACGCCCAGAAAAAGTGGAACTGTTCTGAACGGACGCCAGCGGTGTGGCTGGCATTTTAAAAATCCCACTCTTACATGAGGAGCTGATGTCTGAACGATTTGCCTGAAAGAGCATTGATGTGAGTGACAACGCTGACACGCTGCTGTGTGTGTGCAGCCCAGACATCAATGGTGCCCATCACCTTGGTGCCAGTTAAAGTTTACGTTGATTGATGATAAGTTGTATTTAACCCTTTCATGTTAAGGAAGCACCAGTGTGTAACGGTGCAGCTATCTGAGACAATGCGCAACAAGCTTATGTTCAATAACAAAAATTTTAGACCAACATTGGTCTGAAATCATAAGTATCACAGCCAATAACACCCAATCCCTGCCCACACCCCACTTTTCCACCATTAACATCAATCAAATGTTCAACATGTCCAGCAACACAGAATATAAAGGCAAAGCAGGAGCGTGGTCCCCTCCCCCCATACATTACAATAAATTGCAGATACCCAGATGGAGATATAACACAGCCATCACCTGCGGACATGCACCTCACTTTCCTTCCCCCCTCCCCTTCTTCTCCCCACCTCTACCCCTTCCCCTCCTCACTCCACGGCACCTGGCCGAGGAGCTCCTCAGGCGGTGCCTCATTGCGGGGGAAGAAGTCAGATGCGGTCGTTGCACGGGTACAGGAGCGGGGGTTGCCGAGGGGACAACATTCTCTGATGCAGAAGCGGGATCTTGGTCCTTGCTCTCATCTGTCGTTCGCAGTTGTGGTGCAGAACCTAGGGGTGGAGTGCCGCGCTCGGGGACCACTGAGAGGCCTGTGGCAGCAGTGTTCCTGGCTATCGCATTCAGGGCCTCCACCATGTGCGGAATGTACTCGGTCATGTTGGCCAGCTGTTGGGATATGCTCCCCAATGCTTCGATGAGCTGGTCACCAATGTCTACAGTCCTCCTGGACATCTGTACCATCTCTTCGCTGTCATGTGGCGCACGTGGAACGGACCTGCCGCGTCTACGAGACCTCTGCGGGGTCGGCGCCGTCCTGGAGACAAATGGGTTGCCCTGAGGCGAGGTGCTTAGGACCAGTACCTCCAGAGTGGAAGCGGGAATAACCAGAGGACCACTAGACGGCATTGGGGTGTAATGGCTTCTGGAGCATGGTGATGCAGGTTCCTCGAAGTCCGCGCTCTCATCCGTGGAGAACAGACCCAGCGGATTGACGGGCGAGAATCCGAGCTCCTCAGCATCAGATGTTCGATCGTCCGGAGAGTCGGGCCCCGCGCCCCCACCTTCTGGCCTCTGTGGTCTTGCCTTGGGACACGCTGCTGGCTGAGCTGCAAAACACAAATTAGGTTATTGGAGGAGAAGTGGGTGCTAGGGTCACGAGGTGAGTCCAGCGCTACACACAGCATATGCACAACAAAAGCATCACCGCTCTCAAAATCATCGCAGACATCACATTTCATGACCATCAACACATTTGCATTCCAAGATTTTCATCAGGTCATCATTATTTCTAGGACAATTTTAGAAATCATCTATCATATATGATTGTTTGGATATGAGTGGGTGTGGCATCTATTGACTTTACATCACACAATGGTGTAAACTTTACTCACGTGGCATCACTTCAAGGTCTGCAGATGCATCTGTAGCTGTCCGGGGGTGCTTCCCCACGAGTGCGAGCACCTGCTCCTCCATCTCTGTGATGTCGCTGGTGACTGGTGGCCCCCCATCTATTCGCCTCTGCTCGGACCTCATCGTCGATAGCTTCTTCTGTAAAAGGTGATAGAACGACATGGCATGAGATCATTGCATGAAATCATTGCTCGGTACTGTCACAGAGACTGATATAAAACATAACCGACAGATGTAATCATGATTATTATGAAAATTATCGTCCTTTACCTAAAGACGTGCACTGTGACCGCAGGCTTTGAGTAAAACATTCCCGGTGAAAGTGAAAGACCTCATATCTGATGATAGTCACTCATGACAGTTATAAATCAAATTATATAAATAATTTTATATAAATCAATGTAATACTTACTCTTGCGGATCCCACAAGGCCGTTCCATCGTTTGCGGCATTGGTTGCCCTCACGAACCCGATTGGTCACCGACGAGACCACCTCTGCTATCTCGGTCCATACCCTCTGGTACGCCTTTGGGGTGAGTTTCCCACGCCCTCCCTGTGTCAAAATCACCCCAGTGTAACTTGACCTCCTGCAGGAGGAAGGCATTTGCCTCATCGGAAAACCTCCTGGTTCTTTTGCGCTCTCCAATGTGCTCCTCTCCCACCTCACTGCTCTCTCCAGCGTCAGTCTCCACAGCGTGCTGTGATGCCTCCTCCTCTCTCTCCATTATAAGCCAAATTCGGGTAAATATGTGGCTGGTAACAGCTACTTTTTGTTTGCCTACTAGCTGTGAAGCTCTAACGTCTCCCACCTTCCTCCTAAACCAGCCACACCACACCCAGCCACACGCCTTCAGTCCCTCTGAGCTCCCTCTCTCTCTGTCTCCTCTTCTGCGCATGTCATGATGACCCTTGATCTCCTGAATCACGGGAATCGACTGTTGCCATGCCGATGCTAAAGACGGCCACATTTACGGCAGAAGATCAAAAAAATTTAACGCGACCGCCCATTTTATATCGTTCGCGGTAACGCCCATTTTCAAAAATGGAGACTAGGTGGTTTGAGAATAGGCGAGAAGCCGGCGATCTGAAAACTCTTTTTTACCACCCATGCCGGAAATATCACCCAAAGGGTTTCTAGCCCTATGTCATCCTTTCAGGCACCAATGGAGCAAGTGTCAGCGTCATTGTAATCTGAAGCAGAGCCCCAGGTAAGAATAAGCCAGGAGCGAGTCATTGCTTCAACCTCTGTTGAAACACAGACTGCAGCTCTGGAGGCAATAATGGACAACAACAACAATAACAGCAACAACTTGTATTTATACAGCGTGTTTAACATAGTAAAATGCGCATAGGAGTTTCACAGGGTCAAACAAAATTCGACACGGAGCCACATAAATAAATATTCGGGCAGATGACCAAAAGGTTGGTCAAGGAGGTTGGTTTTAAGGAGCATCTTGATGGAGGAAAGAGAAGTAGAGAGGTGGAGAGGTTTAGAGAGGGAATTCCAGAGCATAGGGCCTAAGAAGCTGAAAACACGGCCGCCAATGGTGAAGCAATTCAAATCGCGGATGCTCAATAGGCCAGAATTATAGGAGTGCAGGGATCTCAAAGGGTTGTAGGGCTGGAGGAGATTACAGAGATAGGTAGGGACGAGGCCATTGAGGAATTTGAAAACAAGGATAAGGATTTTAAAATTGAGGCGTTTCTTAACCGGGAGCCAATGTAGGTCAGCGAGCACAGGGGATATGGGTGAAGGGGACTTAGTGTGAGTTAGGACACGGGCAGCAGAGTTTTGGATGACCTCAAGTTTACATAGGATAGAAAGTGGGAGATCGGCCAGGAGTGCGTCGGAATAGTCAAGTCTCGTGGAAACAAAGGCATGGATGAAGTTTTCAACAGCAGATGAGCTGAGGCAGGGGTGGAGTCGGGCAATGTTGCGGAGTTGGAAATAGACGGTCTTAGTGATGGCACGCAAACTCATCTCGGGTCAATCATAACACCAAGTTTACAAACAATCTGGTTCAGGCTCAGACATTTGCCAGGGAGAGGGATGGAGTTGATGGCTAGAGAACTGAGTTGATGGTGGGGACCGAAGACAATGGCTTCGATCTTCCCAATATTTAGTTGAAGGAAATGTCTGACATCCAGTACTGGATGTCAGACAAGCTGTGTGACAATTTAGAGACAGTGGAAGGGTCGAGAGAAGTGATGGTGAGGTAGAGCTGGCTGTCATCAGCGTACATGTGGAAATTGATGCTGTGTTTTTGAATGATGTCGCCGAGGGACAGCAAGTAGATAAGAAATAGGAGGAGGCGAAGGATAGATCCTTGGGCGACCCAGAGGTAATACTGCGGGAGCGGTATGCGAAGCTATCTCAGGTGATTCTTTGGCTATAACTGGATAGATAAGAATGGAACCAGGTGGCACATTGGAACACACCATGAATTGCGATTTCTAGACTGTGGTGACAGCTATGTCTCGCGGCTGATAGCTTACATTAGACCAGAGATGCTGATCACTGGGGGTCATGCATCCAGGGCCTATGCAATGGTGGCGACTGATGTCTACCTGCCTGATACAAAATGGCAACACCTGCCAGGCCTCCGACCTTCTCCCCCAAAACATCATGCCAGTGGAATGTGGGAGGCGAGACCAGGCTGTCAGGAACACCCTTCAGAGCTATAGGCAGCGGTGGCTCCATGTCAGGTGCCAGCTTCTAGGAGACTAAGGCCACCTCAGTCCTATGACTCTTTTATACAGCATGTAGAGCCAACCACCTCCCATAATCCAGATCTTCAGATGGCACAGAGCAGAAGCAATAAATAGGTTCTAGCAAGGCACATGTTGGCAAGGAAAGCATAATGTTCAGATCGAGTAAGGTAATTGTTTATATTCATCAACTATCATACTAAAATGGACTGTTCACTGACAAGGCACTTTGTTATTCACGTAGCTTAGAGTCACTCAGGAAAGGTGCACTCATTTGCTGACTTACTCAGGTGATGATTACTGGGAGGAGTGATCCAAATATCTTCTGCCGAGATGACCCTGTGAGAGTCAGTCACATTCAAGTGCGCTCATTTGCAAAACATAGTTGTAGACAGAAGCTTTAAAAAGTGTTTCCAAGCTGCAGGTATCACTGTACAAAGATTCCAGACTCTTCAAGACAGAAATAAGGAGTCTGCGAGGTTGATCAGGTGACCCTGGCAGCTACTGCATGGCAAGTTCAGCCAACACGGCGAGGAAATTCACCGACGTTATCCCCAAGGTGATATTAAAAGCCCTCTCTCTAGTTTTACAACAGTGAAATTGCAACTGAGAGTCAAATCTAACTCCGAGTTTAAAAAATAGCTGACATTCAATACATTCCGTGTTGGAGAATAAATGATTCAATGAAGGAAAAGGTTAAAAGTCGAAGTCAGAGCACATATTGTTCAAGAAATCCAAAACTACATTATGGAAGTAATCCATTTTCTTCCTCCACTTTCACCATTCTATTATGTGTTCATAGTTCACCTGACCCAGAAGTGTTTTTCTACAGCATTTATTAGAGTTGCACTGGAAATATCCATGCCATTTGTTCTTTTTTACAGTTGTGTTGGACCCAATATAAGACCCTTTGAAGATTACTCGATAGTCCAGCCTTAAGCTCTTCAAGGTCAAGCTGCCATCATCAAAGACTGAAAGTGAGTATTTGACTAACAAGTTCAAAAAGATGCAATCGATTATAAAAAAACTCATTACTTTCACACATACATTGTCAGAAAATGCAAGTTATGCACAATATCAGCATCTGGGAAAAGACTGAATAACTCAGAACTTGAGTGACACATTGA
This sequence comes from Pristiophorus japonicus, assembly GCF_044704955.1. Taxonomy (NCBI): domain Eukaryota; kingdom Metazoa; phylum Chordata; class Chondrichthyes; family Pristiophoridae; genus Pristiophorus; species Pristiophorus japonicus. The sequence goes on from NC_091987.1 coordinate 37,924,468, forward strand.
AGCAATGTTCCCTCAGAGAGGCAAAGGCAGGATTATACAATAATGAAAAATATGGAAACAACAAGATAGTTTATGAAAACTATACATAGAGACAAAAAGAATAGAAGACAAGTAGAAAATAGAATGAGGGGGATTAAAGGAATTAGAGAGTGGGACATAAACATACATCCAGGCACTGCTAATTACTGGGGCAGGATTTTCATGTGGTCGGGAGAAGTTCTGGTCACACTGTGTTAACGTGTCTTTTTTAAAAAGGTTCCCCAGCTGTCTGCCGTGCAGCCCGGGACTGGCTTTTCCAATGTTTGTCAGCCAGTGGCACACTCGCCTTTGAGTCAGAAGGTTGTGGGCTCACGTCCCACTCCAGGGGCTTGAACACAAATCTAGGCTGACACTCCAGTGCAGTGCTGCATTATCGGAGGTGCCGTCTTTCGGATGAGAAGATAAACCGAGGCCCAGTCTGCTCTCTCAGGTTGACAACTCCATGGCCCTATTTCGAAGATGAGCAGGGGAGATATCCCCAGTGTCCTGGCCAATATTTATCCCTCAGTCAACTTAACAAAAGCATATCATCTGGTCATTATCACATTGCAGTTTGTGGGAGCTTGCTGTGCGCAAATTGGTTGCAGCATTTCCCACATTAAAACAGTGACTACACTCTAAAAGTATTTAATTATCTGTAAAGCACTTTGAGACACCTGGTGGTCATGAAAGGTGATATATAAATGCAGGTCTTTCTTTCTTTCTATGTTGAATTTTGCGAAATTGTGAATGGGCCACGCAGCCCATTAAAGGGGCCCACAAAAAATTTGCGGGGGTCTTTGGCACTGGGCACAGTGTGGTTTGGAGGGTATGGGATGATGGCAGGGTTTGGACAGAGATTGAGGGCAGAGATGGGTGATCAGGAGTTCAGTGATTGTGGAGGGGATCCAATCACACAGAGCTGGGTGAGCGGGATCTGATTGTGTTGGGAGGGAGGACCCGATCATGGTGTGGGGGCACAGGGTCGGATTACGTAGGGTGGGGGTGTGACGCAGGGCCACATGGGTGGCGAGGGGGTTCCGATCGAGGGGTGGCCAGGGTTGGATTGTGGGTGGAGGGGGAGGAGAGGGAAAAGGCGGGACCGTGTGGGTGGGATGATTCCGAATAGAAGGAGGTTCCGATCGCAGGGAGTAGAAAGCAGTTTAACTTGGTGGGCCAGGGGGAAGCACTCCTGCTCCTTCTTGCAGCATTCTTCGCCTCCCTTTGGATGTCGGGTTTCCTGAGGCCCAGGAAACCTGGTCGGCCAGCATTAAAGCTGGAAGAGATTTGGGGCTAGAAATTGTGTAGCGCCCCCTTTGGGGCGATATGGGAGTGCAAAAGTATCGCCGGGCGAAAAGGATTTGTAACTGATGGGAACATCCACTTTCGTGCTCTAAGAGGGAGGTGGAGCACTAAATCAAGTGACCTGACCAGCTGATCACCACTGCCTTTAATTAGCACTCCCCAAGTGGTCAGCCGAGGTAACAATGCCTCCTGCAACTGCCATTTTTGATGCCCAGCGATGCTGCAGGGGGCAGAAGCAAATATTGCATCTGGGACGGTAATGGGGTACTGCATACTGGATGATGTCACATTCTCCAGAGGCGGTAAATGTTAGTGCCAGTGCAAAACTGCCAGGGAAGTTTGCGGGCATGGGTGATTTCACCGCGCCCGATCAGTAACCCCTTAGCGCCCCGTTTCCGCCCAAACCAGGCCAATTTCTCCCCATAAAATCTGAGGCACGCCGCCTCATTAAAATATTTAACTGAGCGAACCGCCTCCTGGGAGCGGGTTGGTTGCCCGCCCCCATCATGCCGAAGTTAAAACTGGAAGTGGGGTCAGCTTGGAGATTTTTAAAATTTTAACATCCCACCTGATCCAAAACCACTGATGTTTGTGGGGTTAAAATTACACCCCACAGTTAGTTGAAGTGAGATCATTGTATTCTGTTTTTGTGCACAAGTGACATCACAGGAGATCAACTAACCTGTGTATTTTTTTTTGCACTGCCTCAGTTCCATCGCCCTCCAGTTGGTGATTTATACATCATTCCCCTTCTCAAGTATTGCTACTGAAGGCTATAAGTTTGGTGTACAAGTTATTTTGGACTTCCCCATATTCTGAAATCGTTTTATTTCTAATTATATTTGTACATCTTGTTGGCAGGGATGGATTAAGGTGGGGGGGGTGGGGGCGTGTGTTGGGGGGGCAGGGAACAGATGCGGCAGTCGCCTGGGGCCCAAGCCTAGAGTGGGGTCCACACAGGGTCAGATTAAAGGTAAGGGTAAACGCTATTGATAGCAAGAGCGGAGCGAAGCCGCAAGGGCTCAGGTGCATGTTATTCTCGACTTGATGTAAACAGACTCTAGATGCCTTTTTCTAGAGATGCATTCTACTCACAAAGGAACGAGCACCAGCTAGGCGAGGAGCAAAAGAGACGAGAAGCAGCTAAACTGCTTAAACTAGATCATTTTTTCCAACTAAAAACTCAAGATCATGAAGATGAAGGCCAAGAAGGCGCTGTGCAGTCAACTTCAACAGTGAAACCACGAGTGGCACTGGACCCGGAGTTGGCCGGGTTGGAACTCCAAGTCCAAAACGTTGAAGAAGATGAAAACCAACTACGACATACTGAGCTGAAAGAGGCGCAACTTACGAGCGACATTGGGCTGTGGCGAGACAATTGAGCCGAAATTCACCGTCCCCGAAGGGACGACTACCGCGGAGTTTGGGCGGGCGACCGATAAAATCGATGGACCGCCGCGGTCGGATGATTTTCCCTCCCTGAGCCATATTCAGCTCGGGGGGGATTTGAGCCGTGTGCACTTCCGCCGGAAACGGCGCGGTGAAGCCGCTGTAAAGGAGAAGTTTCATGTGATGAGGGAGGCAGCGGCCGGGCCGCTGGGAAATGGACAGAGAAACATAGCAACATAGAAAATAGGTGCAGGAGCAGGCCATTCAGCCCTTCTAGCCTGCACCGCCATTCAATGAGTTCATGGCTGAACATGAAACTTCAGTACCCCCTTCCTGCTTTCTCGCCATACCCCTTGATCCCCCGAGTAGTAAGGACTTCATCTAACTCCCTTTTGAATATATTTAGTGAATTGGCCTCAACTACTTTCTGTGGTAGAGAATTCCACAGGTTCACCACTCTCTGGGTGAAGAAGTTTCTCCTCATCTCGGTCCTAAATGGCTTACCCCTTATCCTTAGACTGTGACTCCTGGTTCTGGACTTCCCCAACATTGGGAACATTCTTCCTGCATCTAACCTGTCTAAACCCGTCAGAATTTTAAACGTTTCTATGAGGTCCCCTCTCATTCTTCTGAACTCCAGTGAATACAAGCCCAGTTGATCCAGTCTTTCTTGATAGGTCAGTCCCACCATCCCGGGAATCAGTCTGGTGAATCTTCGCTGCACTCCCTCAATAGCAAGAATGTCCTTCCTCAAGTTAGGAGACCAAAACTGTACACAATACTCCAGGTGTGGCCTCACCAAGGCCCTGTACAACTGTAGCAACACCTCCCTGCCCCTGTACTCAAATCCCCTCGCTATGAAGGCCAACATGCCATTTGCTTTCTTAACCGCCTGCTGTACCTGCATGCCAACCTTCAATGACTGATGTACCATGACACCCAGGTCTCGTTGCACCTTCCCTTTTCCTAATCTGTCACCATTCAGATAATAGTCTGTCTCTCTGTTTTTACCACCAAAGTGGATAACCTCACATTTATCCACATTATACTTCATCTGCCATGCATTTGCCCACTCACCTAACCTATCCAAGTCGCTCTGCAGCCTCATAGCATCCTCCTCGCAGCTCACACTGCCACCCAACTTAGTGTCATCCGCAAATTTGGAGATACTACATTTAATCCCCTCATCTAAATCATTAATGTACAATGTAAACAGCTGGGGCCCCAGCACAGAACCTTGCGGTACCCCACTAGTCACTGCCTGCCATTCTGAAAAGTACCCATTTAATCCTACTCTTTGCTTGCTGTCTGACAACCAGTTCTCAATCCACGTCAGCACAACTACCCCCAATCCCATGTGCTTTAACTTTGCACATTAATCTCTTGTGTGGGACCTTGTTGAAAGCCTTCTGAAAGTCCAAATATACCACATCAACCGGTTCTCCTTTGTCCACTTTACTGGAAACATCCTCAAAAAATTCCAGAAGATTTGTCAAGCATGATTTCCCTTTCACAAATCCATGCTGACTTGGACCTATCATGTCACCATTTTCCAAATGCGCTGCTGTGACATCCTTAATAATTGATTCCATCATTTTACCCACTACTGAGGTCAGGCTGACCGGTCTATAATTCCCTGTTTTCTCTCTCCCTCCTTTTTTAAAAGTGGGGTTACATTGGCTACCCTCCACTCCATAGGAACTGATCCAGAGTCAATGGAATGTTGGAAAATGACTGTCAATGCATCCGCTATTTCCAAGGCCACCTCCTTAAGTACTCTGGGATGCAGTCCATCAGGCCCTGGGGATTTATCGGCCTTCAATCCCATCAATTTCCCCAACACAATTTCATGACTAATAAAGATTTCCCTCAGTTCCTCCTCCTTACTAGACCCTCTGACCCCTTTTATATCCGGAAGGTTGTTTGTGTCCTCCTTAGTGAATACCGAACCAAAGTACTTGTTCAATTGGTCTGCCATTTCTTTGTTCCCCGTTATGACTTCCCCTGATTCTGACTGCAGGGGACCTACGTTTGTCTTTACTAACCTTTTTCTCTTTACATACCTATAGAAACTTTTGCAATCTGCCTTAATGTTCCCTGCAAGCTTCTTCTCGTACTCCATTTTCCCTGCCCTAATCAAACCCTTTGTCCTCCTCTGCTGAGTTCTAAATTTCTCCCAGTCCCCGGGTTCACTGCTATTTCTGGCCAATTTGTATGCCACTTCCTTGGCTTTAATACTATCCCTGATTTCCCTTGATAGCCACGGTTGAGCCACCTTCCCTTTTTTATTTTTATGCCAGACAGGAATGTACAATTGTTGTAATTCATCCATGCGGTCTCTAAATGTCTGCCATTGCCCATCCACAGTCAACCCTTTAAGTATCATTCGCCAATCTATCCTAGCCAATTCACGCCTCATACCTTCAAAGTTACCCTTCTTTAAGTTCTGGACCATGATCTCTGAATTAACTGTTTCGTTCTCCATCCTAATGCAGAATTCCACCATATTATGGTCACTCTTCCCCAAGGGGCCTCGCACAATGAGATTGCTAATTAATCCTCTCTCATTACACAACACCCAGTCTAAGATGGCCTCCCCACTAGTTGGTTCCTTGACATATTGGTCTAGAAAACCATCCCTTATGCACTCCAGGAGATCCTCCTCCACCGTATTGCTTCCAGTTTGGCTAGCCCAATCTATGTGCATATTAAAGTCACCCATTATAACTGCTGCACCTTTATTGCATGCACCCCTAATTTCCTGTTTGATGCCCTCCCCAACATCACTACTACTGTTTGGAGGTCTGTACACAACTCCCACTAACGTTTTTTGCCCTTTGGTGTTCTGCAGCTCTACCCATATAGATTCCACATCATCCAAGCTAATGTCTTTCCTAACTATTGCATTAATCTTCTCTTTAACCAGCAATGCTACCCCACCTCCTTTTCCTTTTATTCTATCCTTCCTGAATGTTGAATATCCCTGGATGTTGAGTTCCCAGCCCTGATCATCCTGGAGCCACGTCTCCGTAATCCCAATCACATCATATTTGTTAACATCTATTTGCACAGTTAATTCATCCACCTTATTGCGGATACTCCTTGCATTAAAACACAAAGCCTTCAGGCTTGTTTTTTTAACACCCTTTGTCCTTTTAGAATTTTGCTGTACAGTGGCCCTTTTTGTTCTTTGCCTTGGGTTTCTCTGCCCTCCACTTTTCCTCATCTCCTTTCTGTCTTTTGCTTTTGCCTCCTTTTTGTCTTCCTCGGTCTCCCTGCATTAGTTCCCATCCCCCTGCCATATTAGTTTAACTCCTCCCCAACAGCACTAGCAAACACTCCCCCTCGGACATTGGTTCCGGTCCTGCCCAGGTGCAGAGACCGTCCGGTTTGTACTGGTCCCACCTCCCCCAGGACCGGTTCCAATGCCCCAGGAATTTGAATCCCTCCCTGCTGCACCACTGCTCTAGCCATCTGCGCTATCCTGCGATGCCTACTCTGACTAGCACATGGCACTGGTAGCAATCCCGAGATTACTACTTTTGAGGTCCTACCACCAGGATTTTCTGCTATAAAAAGGTAAGGGCTCTTCAGGCAGTGCCCCCGCCAGATATTCAAGTCGGTGCTCGAACGTAACACTGCTGGAGTGCTGCTGGGATCGGGGCCCTTTGGCAGGAAAATATTTTAATTCAGTTTTGAGTTGAATTTAAACTGTAATAAGTTGTAGTGATTGTTTTTGCTTCATTAAATCTGCTGATTTAGTGGAGGCCTGTAGGGCTCATTGTGGGCAGCAGAGAGCTGCTTGGCAGGGTTCACCCTGAGGATGGGCCCAGGGGTGGGAGGGCGACACCTGGTACACCTGATCAGATGCAGGGCTGCACGCAGGGGAAGGCGTCGCCATCAGCACCATGCAGAGAGGCAGCGCGCAAGGGAGGTAGCAGCCATGGCTGCACAACAGAGAGAAGGGCAAGCAGACATGAGCATACCTGCAACTAGTGAGGGTGGCCAGGAAGGAGGTGGCAGCAGGTGAGGGATGCTGGAACCTTTCCAGCAAGAGCTTCCACAGGAGCCCGAGAATGAGGAGGACCAGGGAGATGGCCAGCAGGCAGCTGCCAGGGGAGGTGGCCAGCACAAACCCTACCCTCAAAGGGTCTACAGACCTCAGTTCTCCTTCCTCCAGTTTAGTGATGAGCAATGCCTGTGAAGACTATCAGTTTGATTGTTTGGAAACATAATAAAATATTAAATGAGTGTCGTCATAGCATCAATGAGACCATAACCTGAGGTCTAGACCTGACCTTGACCTGATGCATACTCAGTATGGTGCCCTGTGACTTAGCTCACCAATGTCATTTACTGTAGGATGTGAATGGGAGTAGGGGGCCTATGGCTGGTGTACTGCCAGAGGCATCCTTAATCTGTCCCTGCTTGTTGGTAGGTACATTTTCATTTTTGTATAAATATCTATTGTCCTGTAAGATGAAAATTGCTGATTTATTGTTTTGTTCATTTGGTAACTTGGGATTTGGGAACAGGAGATGAAAGAAATTAATGTTTTATGTAGGTTGTCAGCTTCATTGTTCTTGTCATCAGCAGAGCAGGTCTCCAGTCATCTTAGTTCAACCCTTGCCACTGGATAAAGACCTAGCTCTGTCAAGCTCGTGTGGTGGCTGATGTGCAACGGTCACCACACGTTAAAAAATTCCACGCACAGGCATCTTCCACCCCCTCAATTGGAGTTCAGGACTGGAACATCGAGTCCTTCATTGAAACATATGTGAACTCTTGTGGAAGCAAGTCATCCTCGTTCGAGGGGCCGCCTATGAGTGAGTGTTCTTGTCATAGAGATTATTGAATTACTGCTGCATGAAGTTTTGCATTTATTCTACAAAGAGATGTTTCCCATTGAATCTTAGGAAGGTGTAGAACTGTGCAGAGCTGGGGCAGAATATACAGCCAGGAACAGGGAGAGGTAGGGGCCAATTTATATCCCCTCCATCAGCTGGGAACAGGGTCATCGTCTTATTGGTTGGGGCCTTGAAATGGCCATCCCGACACCCATTGTACCATGAGGGAGCCTCATTAGCCTATGCAAATCAGCATCCTACAAGGTCAATAGGACCCTATTGCTATTTTGAAGAACCAATGAACAAGCACTCCGTCCATTGGTACTTGGCATTGAGTGGCCACGACAATTGTCTGAGACTGTGGGACAAAAGTGCCAAAGACCATCTCTTCAGATCCAGACAGCTCCTTCAAATTAGCTGGTCCCTCAGCCCATCTGCCCATGGTGGTTGCAGCCTTCTCCTGGATGCATGCACCAAGACATCCAAATGTTATAAATTAGCAGAGCATGGCAACAGCCATCCTTGTGGCCAGTCCACATCCCTCCTTGTGTGAGCGCATTTGAATGCAGCATGTATTTGCGTTCCGGTGAGAGTGATACTTCTTAGCACACCTTTCAAAATTTATGTGTCAGAATGAAAGCCATTTGTGCATCCCACAAAGTATGCCCCAAAGCCTCTGTGGAATAAGGTTCATGAGGGACTGATTTGGGGTAATTTTGACTTTGATCAATCGTGTAAAACGGACAATATCAGATCAGCCACGCATTATACATTTTTCCCGATTTTTCATTTGAAGTCAATGGTAATGAGAATTGTGGGAGAGGAATAACGGGAGTTTGATCTGATATTGCCCATTTTACACTATGGCACAAAGGTAAAATTATCCCCATTGTTTCCTTGTTTTGCACATTATTTCCTTGAAAATGCTACACCTCACAATTTTGGTTTATGCCATGTTTGCTAGGTCCCAATAGTAGAAATGGCCAAAGCATTTATTTTGGCACACCTCCTGATAGGTCAGTCCTGGAACACTGCATTTACTCAATGGGCAAATCCCATCGATACTACCTGACCTTCCACAGGAGGGGTTTGCCTTGGCTGCAACGTTGGGCCACTCTCCATTACTGCATTATAAAACCTAACCGGAAATTGGAGGAGTTTTATCCGCATTTCTTCTTGGTTCCATTGCTCTCCTGCGCTCTGAATTTTTGATAGGCATTACCAGTACTATTGGAAAACAACCCTCCCGCCCTCGACCTATTTTGTACCTTGTCAATCAGCAGTGATTTTTTTTCCCGTAAACCATCGGCCCTGAAATCCCGGTTCTGAGCTTCCCGCGGTCAGTCGCCTGAAAAGAAGAGAGAAGTTGTGCACTTACCTTTAGCTTGGGCGCCCGCCAGTGATTACGGTTTTAGGCCTAAGATGCATGTGCAACAGAACGTGTGCACGTCTCAACGGACGTAGTGCTGGAGCTGGAGTCACGTGGGCCTGGACACCCAATCAAGGTGAAGCATTTTTCTCATTCATCATAATCGGAACTCCGTAACTAAGAGTTCTCATTATTATGAATGAGAACCCCTACCCTGAAACACCTAAACACAAATAAAAACATTTAAAAACACCCCACACAGTTAAATTAAAGTTGATAAATCTGTTACAAAAAAAATACAGTTTTCTGATTTTTTTTTAAGTTTTGGAATTATGGTTTAAAACTTATCTTGATGGGCAGGGTTTTTAACAGAAAAATGTTGTTTAAAATTTTATTTTATTTTCTTTTTATGTTTTAAAACTTTTACGCTGGTAAAAGTAGGCATTTACCAGGCGCAAGAGTTTTAAGGACATTCGCTGGGCAAGAGATGGGCAAATACCACAATCTTGCCCGTGCGATTGTCCTGGCTGTGGAGATGCGTTGGATCTGTCAAGCCAGAACTTGACAGATCGGAACAACTGGTTTTTGGCGCGTGCGCATTGCGCGCCGAAAACCGGCTTTTGCGATGCCTTCCCGGGTCTATACACACTCTGTATGGACCTGGAAGGCTGGAATTTCAGGATTATGTCCTTGAAACAAGCTGTAGTCACCAATCCTTTTGATGGTTGGAGTGTTTTTTTTTATTTTTAGAAGAATTTCTGCAAACCCCATAATGGTAACTGAATGATAATTTACAATTTCTTGTGCAGTCTTATATCTTTTGTTGATTGAACAATTGTTTCTTTTAGATGTTAGCTTATTTAACTGACATTATAGCCAGCAAAAGCTTCAATGGTTTAATGGTTTTGCACACAGAAATATTGCTGCCAGTACAAGATTGATTGACAAACATATCTTGAGGTGATATTTTCTATTTAATAAATCTGAAGTGCAAACCACCGTTACCACCATCTGTAAATCTGCAGTCAGCTATAATACATCCATATGAAGAGAATCCTCTATCATTGAAGTGTGTCTACTGCAAACAACTCGTTCTTTTTAATATGGTTTTGGCAGAAAACATTTTGAATATCCAAATAGATTCATGTCATTATTAAAAGAAATAAGCAAGGCTTTTAGAAATAGTGGACTAGAAATGGTAAGTGTCAAATCTACAGTCTTACGAGAATTACTTTGAACTTTTCTGCTCTCTCAATGGCTCAGCTCTCTTTACACGTCAGTGAGGTTTTTTTTTAATCTTTCAGGATCTGGGTCAGTGAGTTATACAGTTATAAACCGAGGCCCCATCTGCCCTCTCAGGTGGGCATAGAAGATCTCATGGCACTATCTTGAAGACTAGCAGGGGAGATCTCTCCAGTGTCGTTGCCAGTATTTATCCCTCAAACAACATAATTAAAAACAAATTATACGGTCATTATCTCATTACCGTTTGTGTGCGGCAGCAAACGCTATGGGCCCCGACAACATCCCTGCTGTAGTGCTGAAGACTTGTGCTCCAGAACTAGCAGTGCTTCAAGCCAAGCTGTTCGAGTACAACTACAACACTGGCATCTAAGCGACAAAGTGCAAAATTGCCCAGGTATGTCCTGTCCACAAAAAGCAGGACAAACCCAATCAGGCCAATTACCGCCCCATCAGTCTACTGTCAATCATCAGCAAAGCGATGGAAGGTGTCGTTAACAGTGCTATCAAGCGGCACTTAATCATCCCTGACTACTATGTGTGCGGGAAGTGTATCCAGCTGCAGCTCCTGTCAGACTGCATGACGGGTCTGGAGCTGCGCATGGATTCACTCTGGAGCATCCGCGATGCTGAGGATGTTGTGAATAGCATGTTTAGTGAGTTGGTCACACCGCAGGTAAAGGTTACAAAGGCAGATAGGGGATGGCTGAACATCAGGCAGAGCAGGAGTAGGAAGGTAGTGCAAGAGTCCCCTGCGGTCATCTCCCTCCAAAACAGATATACCGCTTTGGATACTGTTGGGGGGGGATGGCTCATCAGGGGAAGGCAGCAGCAGCCAAGTTCATGGCACCATGGGTAGCTCTACTGCACAGGAGGGCAGGAAAAAGAATGGGAGAGCTATAGTGGTAGGTGATTCTATTGTAAGGGGAATAGATAGGCGTTTCTGGGGCCGCAATCGAGACTCCAGGATGGTATGTTGCCTCCCTGGTGCAAGGGTCAAGGATGTCTCAGAGCGGCTGCAGGGAATTCTGGAGGGGGAGGGTGAACAGCCAGTTGTCGTGGTGCATATAGGTACCAACGGTATAGGTAAAAAATGGGATGAGGTCCTTCAGATTGAATTTAGGGAGCTAGGAGTTAAATTAACAAAGGACCTCAAACATAGTAATCTCAGGATTGCTATCAGTGCCACATGCTAGTCAGAGTAGGAATTGCAGGATAACTAAGATGAATACATGGCTTGAGGAATGGCACAAGAGGGAGGGATTCAAATTCCTGGGACATTGGAACAAGTTCTGGGGGAGATGGGACCAGTACAAATCGGACGGTCTGCTGCTAGGCAGGACCGGAACCGATGTCCTAGGGGTAGTGTTTGCTCGTGCTGTTGGGGAGGGTTAAAACTAATATAGCAGGGGGATGGGAATCTATGCAGGGAGACAGAGGGAAGTAAAATGGGGGCAGATGCAAAAGGTATAAGTAAAACTGGAGGGCAGAGAAATCAAAAACAAAAATCAAAAAGGGCCACATTACATAATTCTAAAAGGACAAAGAGTGTTAAAAAAAACAAGCCTGAAGGCTCTGTGTCTCAATGCGAGGAGCATTCGTAATAAGGTGGATGAATTAACTGCGCAGACAGCTGTCAACGGATATGATGTATTTGGGATTACAGAGACATGGCTCCAGGGTGACCAAGGCTGGGAACTCAACATCCAGGTGTATTCAATATTCAGGAAGGATAGACAGAAAGGAAAAGGAGGTGGGGTAGCGTTGCTGGTAAAAGAGGAGATTAACACAATAGTAAGGAAGGACATTAGCTTGGATGATGTGGAATCTGTAAGGGTAGAGCTGCGGAACACCAAAGAGCAGAAAACGCTAGTGGGAGTTGTGTACGGACCACCAAACAGTAGTAGTGAGGTTGGGGATGGCATCAAACAGGAAATTAGGGATGTGTGCAAAAAAGGTACAGCAGTTATCATGGGTGACTTTAATCTATATATAGATTGGGCTAACCAAATGGCAATACGGTGGAGGAGGATTTCGTGGACTGTACAAAGGGATGGTTTTCTACACCAATATGTCGAGAAACTAAGTAGACAGCTGGCCATCCTAGACTGGGTGTTGTGTAATGAGAGAGGATTAATTAGCAATCTTGTTGTGCGAGGCACCTTGGGGAAAAGTTACCATAATATTGGTAGAATTCTTCATTAAGATGGAGAGTGACAGTTAATTCAGAGATTAGGGTCCTGAACTTAAAGAAAGGTAACTTTGATGGTATAAGACGTGAATTAGCTCGGATAAACTGGCGAATGATACTTAAAGGGTTGACAGTGGATAAGCAATGGCAAACATTTAAAGATCACTTGGATGAACTTCAGCAAATGTACATCCCTGTCTGGAGTAAAAATATAATTGGGAAGGTGACTCAACCATGGCTAACAAAGGAAATTAAGGATAGTGTTAAAGCCAAGGAAGAGGCATATAAATTGGCCAGAAAAAGCAGCAAACCTGAGAACTGGGAGAAATTTAGAATGCAACAGAGGAGGACTAAGGGTTTAATTAAGTGGGGGAAAATAGAGTATGAGAGGAAGCTTGCAGGGAATATAAAAACTGACTGCAAAAGCTTCTATAAATATGTGAAGAGAAAAAGATTAGCAAAGACAAACGTAAGTCCCTTGCAGTCGGATTCAGGTGAATTTATAATGGAGAACAAAGAAATGGCAGACCAATTGAACAAATACTTTGGTTCTGTCTTCACGAAGGAAGATACAAATAACCTTCCGAAGATACTAGGGGACAGTGGGTCTAGTGAGAATGAGGAACTGAAGGAAATCCTTATTAGGCGAGAAATTGTGTTAGGGAAATTGATGGGATTGAAGACCGATAAATCCCCGGGGCCTGATAGGCTGCTCAAGGAAGTGGCCCTAGAAATAATGGATGCATTGGTGATCATTTTCCAACAGTCTATCGACTCTGGATCAGTTCCCATGGACTGGAGGGTAGCTAATGTAACACTACTTTTTAAAAAAGGAGGGAGAGAGAAAACGGGTAATTATAGACCGGTTAGCTTGACATCAGTAGTGGGGAAAATGTTGGAATCGATCATGAAGGATGAAATAGCAGCGCATTTGGAAAGCGGTGACAGGATCGGACCAAGTCAGCATGGATTTATGAAAGGGAAATCATGCTTGACAAATGTTCTAGAATTTTTTAGGATGTAACTAGTAGACTGGATAATGGAGAACCAGTGGATGTGGTATTTTTGGACTTTCAAAAGGCATTTGACAAGGTCCCATGCAAGAGATTAGTGTGCAAAATCAAAGCACATGATATTGGGGGTAATGTATTTGATGTGGATAGAGAACTGGTTGCCAGACAGGAAGCAAAGAGTAGGAATAAACGGGTCCTTTTCAGAATGGCAGGCAGTGACTAGTAGGATACCGCAAGATACAGTGCTGGGACCCCAGCTATTTACAATATACATTAATGATTTAGGCAAAGGAATTGAGTATAATATCTCCAAGTTTGTAGATGACACTAAGCTGGGTGGCGGTGTGAGCTGTGAGGAGGATGCGAAGAGGCTGCAGAGTGACTGGACAGGTTAGGTGAGTGGGTAAATGCATGGCAGATGCAGTATAATGAAGATAAATGTGAGGTTGTTCTCTTTGGTGGCAAAAACAGGAAGGCAGAATATTATCTGAATGGTGACAGATTAGGAAAAGGGAGAGGTGCAATGAGACCTGGGTGTCATGGTACATCAGTCATTGAAAGTTGGCATGCAGGTACAGCAGTCGGTGAAGAAGTCAAATGGCATGTTGGCCTTCATAGCGAGAGGATTTGAGTATAGAAGCAGGGAGGTCTTACTGCAGTTGTACAGTGCCTTGGTGAGGCCACATCTTGAATATGCTGAATGGCCTACTCCTGCACCTATTTTCTATGTTTCTATGTTTCTAACCTGTTCACCGATGCTCAGTTTGGGTTCCGCCAGGACCACTTGGCTCCAGACATAGAAACATAGAAAATAGGTGCAGGAGTAGGCAGCTTGGCCCTTCGAGCCTGCACCACCATTGAATAAGATCATGGCTGATCATTCACCTCAGTACCCCTTTCCTGCTTTCTCTCCATACCCCTTGATCTCTTTAGCCGAAAGGGTCATATCTAACTCCCTCTTCAATATATCCAATGTACTGGCATCAACAACTCTCTGCGGTTGGGAATTCCACAGGTTAACAACTCTCTGAGTGAAGAAGTTTCTCCTCATCTCAGTCCTAAATGGCTTAACCCTTATCCTTAGACGATGTCCCCTGGTTCTGGACTGCCCCAACATTGGGAACATTTTTCCCGCATATAACATGTCCAGTCCCGTCAGAATCTTATGTTTATATGAGATCCCCTCTCATCCTTCTAAACTCCAGTGAATATCGGCCCAGTCGATTCAGTCTCTCCTCATATGTCAGTCCTGCCATCCCGGGAATCAGTCTGGTGAACCTTCGCTGCACTCCCTCAATAGCAAGAATGTCCTTCCTCAGATTTGGAAACCAAAACTGAACACAATATTCCAGGTGAGGCCTCACCAAGGCCCTGTACAACTGCAGTAAGACCTCCCTGCTCCTATACTCAAATCCCCTAGCTATGAAGGCCAACGTACCATTTGCCTTCTTCACCACCTGCTGTACCTGCATGCCAACTTTCAATGACTGATGTAACATGATACCCAGGTCTCGTTGCACCTCCCCTTTTCCTAATCTGCCGCCATTCAGATAATATTTTGCATTTGTGTTTTTGCCACCAAAGTGGATAACCTTACATTTATCCACATTATACTGCATCTGCCACTCTGGCCAACCACCTAACCTGTCCAAGTCACCCTGCAGCCTTTTAGCGTCCTCCTCACAGCTCACACCGTCACCCAGCTTTGTGCCATCTGCAAACTTGGGAGATATTACACTCAATTCCCTCTTCCAAATCATTAATATATATTGTAAATAGCTGGGGTCCCAGCGCTGAGCCCTGCGGTACCCCACTAGTCATTGCCTGCCATTCTGAAAAGGACCCGTTTATCCCGACTCTCTGCTTCCTATCTGCCAACCAGTTCTCTATCCACATCAATACATTACCCCCAATACCATGTGCTTTAATTTTGCACAGCAATCTCTTGGTTGGACCTTGTCAAAAGCCTTGTCAAAAGCAGCAAGAGCAGGACATCATTACAGCCTTGGTCCAAGCATGGATAAAAGAGCTGAATTCCAGAGATGAGGTGAGAGTGATTGCCCTTGACATAAGGCAGCATTTGACTGAGGTGGCATCAAGGAGCCCAAGTAAAATTTAAGTTAATGGGAATAGGGGGAAAACTCCCCACTGGCTTGAGTCATACCTAGCATAAAGGAAGATGGTTGTGGTTGTTGGAGGTCAATCATCCCAGCCCCAGGATATCCCTGCAGAATTTCCTCAGAACAGTATCCTCGGCTCAACCACCTTCAGCTGCTTCATCAATGACCTTCCCTCCAAATTAAGGTTAGAAGTGGTGATGTTCGCTGATGATTGCCCAGTGTTCAGTTCCATTCGCAACTCCTCAGTTAATGAAGCAGTCCGTGTCCGCATGCAGCAAGATCTGGACAACATTCAGGCTTGGGCTGATGAGTGGCAAGTAACATTCGCACCAGACAAGTGCCAGGCAATGACCATCTCCAAAAAGAGAAAGTCTAACCACCTCCCCTTGACATTCAATGATATTACCATCATCGTATCCCCCATCACCAACATCCTGGGGGTCATCATTGACCAGAAGCTTTACTGGACCAGCCACATAAATACTGTGACAGCAAGAGCGGGTCAGAGGCTGGGTATTCTGCGGCAACTGACTCACCTCCTGACTTCCTACCACCACCGACAAGGCACAAGTCAGAAGTGTAATGAAATAATCTTGACACCATCCAGGACAAAACAACCTGCTTGACTGGCACCCCATCCACCACCTTAAACATTCACTCCTTCCACCACCGGCACACCGTGGCTGCAGTGTGTACCCATCAACAAGTTGCACTGCCAGGCAATGACCATCTCCAAAAAGAGAAAGTTGATTGCCGGCTTCTTCAGCAGGACCTTCCAAACCCACGATCTCTACCATCTAGAAGGAAAAGGGCAGCAGGCACATAGGAACACCACCACCTTCAAGTTTCACTCCAAATCACACACTATCCTGACTTGGAAGTATATTGCCATTCCTTCATCGTTGCTGGGTCAAACTCCTGGAAATCCCTCCCTAACAGCACTGTGGGAGTACCTTCGTCGCACGGACTGCAGCGGTTCAAGAAGGCGGCTCACCACCACCTTCTCAAGCTCACTAGGGATTGACAAATAAACCTGGGGCTCTCTGAATGCAATCCCATCATTAATTTTAAATTGTCCTGCCAATCAACATGTGGTTTTGTAGCCTGCAATTGGATGACGTATCGCTCCCTGAGCTGGAGTGAACAATTGTATTGTAAAAGTCTTGTTCATGTCGGCTGTTATCTTCATCATGTTCCACTATAAATGTTTCAATTACAGTGGATTTGCCAGGAATCTTGCCAACAAGATATTTTTGTTTCCACATAAACGTTACCAAATCCTGATGCATAAAAAGAAAAACAATACAGAAAATATATATATGTTTTTTTTTAAGTATTAAAATGACACTCAAATTCACTACAAATGCCTTTGCCTAAAAATTGAGCCCATTGGTTGTGCATAAAATGTTTCTTAGCCCAGAAATTGTGGGCAGTATAATGGGTCAGACATCATCGCTTCAGCTCTCGGCTCTGGGTGCAATCCCCCATATGCCCATACAAGGTTAATGCAAACCTTTGCACCGATTGAAAAATCTGCCTGTTATCCTTTAAGTTCTCGAATTCTTTCCTTTATTTCTCTGAATTTGAATGGATTCTGTTCCGGTGAAGTATTCTTCCATCCACTCCTTGTGCTTTCTCACCCTGTCAAATATTGCCACCTGAACTGCTGTAAGTATCAATTCCAAAGAAAAAAGCATCCCAGCTGTTAAACTGTTCATTTCTCACTTGGATTATTTTATCTTTTCCCAGCACAATTTTTGGGCTAAGAAACATTTTATGCACAATCAATGGGCTCAATTTTTCCCAAGCCTGTTTTCTGGTGTATTGCCAAAGTTACGCCTGTTTTTCTAGGCCAGAAATGCGGCAGAAATATTTTGCCAAAGTTTCCCCGATTGTGTAATTTGAATTTGGCGGCGCGCAGCGTGTCCAGTCACCTCGTGCAGTGGAGACTGGGAAAAAAATAATACCGCCCGCCCACTTTTTTGGGGCGGAATCATCAGAATGGGCGAAATCAACGCCCATAATATCCCCAGCGTTAGTTTCTGCACGGAATTAACGCCAAGATTCAATAATACCGCCCGCCAACTTTTTTTTGTCGTAAAGAACCTTTAAAAGGCTGCTCTGCTTCAACCTAGGGGGAGTTCGGATGTACTCTGGAGGTCATTGGAGTTGATGTGAATATCTGTACACACATCTTGACCATACTGTGACCGATTGGAATTTAATAGGTGTCTTCGTCGGGACATTCATTGTTTCTGACCAATCGGTGGAAAACAGAGAGCTATTGCAATGGGGTCTGTCCTTTCCTACCCTCTCTTGATGACCAGTTACATGCTGCAGACTCGAGATGGCCGAAGGTATGCTGCACAGGCATTATGTGCCCAAAGTAAGATGTGCCAGACTGATGAGGAGGACGAGACGTTATACCCCCCGCAAGTACAGGGACAAGCGGTCTTGCCTCGACTTGCCAAACACCACCTGCCTTCGGAGACTGCGCTTCCACAAAGAGGTTATCACTGAAGTATGCCAGCTCATAAGGGGAGATCTGCAGCCTACCAGCACCATCAGTACTGCACTGTTCTTTTCAGGCCTCAGCTGGCGACATTTGCAGTCTGTCTCAGCATGCCACACATTGCTGCATTAGACAGGTCACTGAAGCCCTGTACGCACACAAGAGGGACTTGATCAGCTTCCCTATGACCAGGGAGTCACAGAGTGAGAGGGCCCTAGGATTCTCCAGAATTGCAGACTTCCCCAAGATGCAGGGAGCAATAGGCTGTCCACACATCGCGATGCGGGCACCTTTTCAGGATGCAGAGGTTTTCAGAAACAGCAAGGGATTCCACTCCCTGAATGTCCAACTTGTTGTCGACCACCAGCAAATGATAATGGCAGTGAATGCTAAATTTCCAGGCAGCATCCATGATGTCCACATCCTGCGTGAGAGCACTGTAACGGACTTGTTTAACAATCAGCCACAAGGTCAATGCTGGATGCTTGGTGACAAAAGATATGGCCTCGCCACCTGGCTGATGACCCCCTGCATGACAGCCACACTGAAGCTGAGAAGCGATACAGCGAGAGCCACAGAGCCACTCGCAATATTGTGGAGAAAACCATTGCAGTGCTTAAGCAGCATTTTAGATGCCTGGACCACTCAGGAGGCGACCTCCAATACTACCCTGAGCAGGTAGCTCAATTCGTGGTGGTGTGCTTCATGCTGCACAACTTGGCTACCAGGAGGGGACAAGAATTGCCAAAAGAGTCTGACAGTCCACCTCACCAGAGAGAGGAAGAGGAGGACGAGGAGGTGGACGCTGACATCGGCCCAGACAATCAGGCTGATGCTTAATCCATGCTACCGCCCCCCCTATAAACCATATGAAAGGGCCCGTGACGGCAAGAGCCTTACATCAGGAGCTCATCAATGAGCGCTTTGCCTGAAAGAACATTGGTGGTATTTACAAAGCTGACACACTGCTGGGTGTGCAGGTCATACATCAATGGTGGGCATCACCTTGGTGACAGTTAAAGTTTAAGTTGATTGAAGTTAAGTGTAATTATACCCTTTGATGTTAAGGAATCACCAGCGTGTAACAGTGCAGCTATCTGAGCCAATGTGCAACAAGGTCTTGTTAAATAAAAAACATTTAAACCAAACATTTGTCTGAAATCATCAGTATTTCTGCACAAACCAACCCTCTCCCCCCTCCCCACCTCTATCTCTTCCCCTTCCTCTCCTGACTCCAAGCCGCCTGGCTGAGGAGCTCCTCAGGTGATGCTTCATTGGTGGGGGGGAGGCGGGTGGGGGTATGACGGCTGAACCGCTGCTTGGACGGATACGGGAGAGGACGGTCCTGAGGTGGGAACGTGCTCCGAGTCAGAAGCAAGATGTTGCTCCTGGCTCTCATGTGTGGTTGGCAATGGGGGTGCGGCACCTTGGGGTGCGAACGCTGCCATGCCGTTGCTAAGGACGCTGACACTTTACGGCAGAAGGTCAGAGAGATTTAACGCTACCACCCGTTTCATATTGCTCACGGTAACGCCCAATTTCAAAAATGGAGACGAGGTGCTTTGAAAATGAGCGGGGAGCCCTCTGCCACCAGTGTTCCTGGCTACCAGCGCCAGGGCCTCTACCGTCCCTTCCATGTTATATTTTATTTGTTGGACAAAAACTCGGTGCCAACTATGCTCTTGGTGCTTCGTAGGCTTTTTGCTGCTAGTGAATCTCCATCATGCCTCCCACAACAGCAAACAAGCACACACCACAGCCACACACACTTTCAGTCCCTCTCAGCTCCCCCTCTCTCTCCGTCTCATCTTCTGCGCATGTCATGATGACCCTTGACCTCCTGAATCGCGGGAATCAAGCGTTGCCATGCCGTTGCTAAGGACGGCGACATTTTAAGGCAGAAGGACAGAGAGATTTAATGCTACCGCCCATTTCATATTGCTCACGGTAATGCACAATTTCAAAAATGGAGACTAGGTGCTTTGAAAATGGGCGTGAAGCCGGCGATCTGAAAACACATTTTTACCACCCAGGCCGGAAATAATGCCCATTTTTGGGTGATGTGCACAAAGGTACATAATCTAGCCCACCCTCTCTAAAAAGTTGCATTTTCATCTTTGCAGAGGAAAGTGGCACACAGCAGAAGGGAAAGATCTCGAACAGCAGGAGGCCTGGCAAATCTGCACCCACTGACACCCTTGGAAGAGAGGGTCGCTGCTTTGATGGGTCCTGCCTGGAGAAAAGGAATCACCACTGCACAAGCTGAGCCCACATTCGAGGGAGAGGGTAAGTCCTGCAAATTCATCATGGCCCTTCAAATCAAACTGCTGCCTGGCCTGCGATGTGTGAGCCTACTCATGCCACCCATCCTGCCCCCTCCTCTGCTGCTAACCATTTGACTGTTCTGTTATATTTTTCAGAACTTGAGGCCAACCTTGATGATGCAGAAGAAGATTCAGACGCAGATGAGCCAGAAGAGGAGAACATCTTCCAATCCATCCATGGGGGTGAGGGGGAGGGGATGGAACTGGATGAAGCTCCCACTATTGTACTGACCTTGGAGGAGGTGCCGCTCATGGAGGTGACAGCCCCTTCCATGACTAGTGGTTTGAGTGTTGGTGGGACATTCCATGGTTTCACACCTTCCAACGTGGCGGGACCCAGTGGTGTGGTGCAGCGAGGCACACTCAGGGCCACACCTTACGAGGTTGCAGTTCCCAGTGGTTTGGTGCAGCGAGGCACACCCAGGGCCCCACCGTCCCAGGCTGTGGGTCCCAGTGGTGGGATGCGAGCCACACCCATGGGGAGAAGGGGAAGGAGAGCTCGACAGCGCTCTGCTGAGATGCAGGATCCAACAGATGTGGTTCAGATAATATCATTGGTGTGGAGAGCATTGACCTTACCCGATCTCGTCTGGACACTATCAGTGGGGTGAGTGATGAGGTAGCAGGACTGTCGGGAGAAGTAACAACACTCTCACGAAATATGGGAACGATATCCGGGACCCATCAGTGAGGGAATAGTGGCCATGACGAAGGAAATGTCAGAGGTAGTTGCAAACCTCTAGTGGCCATGAGGGAGGGAATGTTGCAGGTCGTTGAGACATTGTCAGGGCGCATGAGGGATGGCATGTTGGAGTTAGCTGCTGCAGTAAGGGAACACGCCCAGACCCCTCGCACATTGACAGAATCAACTGTCATTCCCACTCCAATTCCCACACCAGCCTCTGAAGAGCCCAAAGCCGGACTCTCCAACTTGCCTCCTGGGCCCTCCAACTTGCCGCCTGATGCTGATGCCCCCCCACCCTCAAGAGGTGTGCAGTACCCGAGATGTTAGAAAGAATAAGCTTGGTACCAAGCCCAGAAACACTGTGCCACCGCCTGTGGGCAGGGGTGGTAGAGAGTACAAGACCAAGCGCAGCGGGCGGTCTTAGAATAAGGGGGATGAGAGATGGTGCAGCCTTTCTTTGCTGCTGCTGTTGTTGTTATTATTGTAACTGTTGTAACTGGTCTCAAATTAAATGTCTTTTATAAGTTATGTAAATTTATAAGGTTAGAAGTGATCTTAAAGTTTTTAAGTGATCTTAAAGTAAAGTTTGATACAAGAATAATTTTATTAAAGTTAAGTTATTGTAAATTTTGAATAAAATATATTTTACATTAAAACTGAACCATGTTCCATTAACACAACACAACAAGGGGTCACAGTCTCAGCCATGATCATATTGAATGGCGGTGCAGGCTCGAAGGGCCAAATGGCCTACTACTGCTCCTATTTTCTATGTTTCTATATTATGGAACAGCTCCAAACAGTAAACATGTCCATGTGGAATAGTTGTCGCTGACTTAAATTTAACCTTTGAAAGAAGTTCAAAATGGCAGGAAAGCAGGCAGTACAGGTTCACAGTTGAATCTTTGCAGGACTGTATGGATGGACCACACTCAAAGGTCTTGTGACTTCTCCTTTCTCCTCCTCACCTCTCTCTCCCTCCCCAGGCTCCAAAGCCTTTCGATCGGCATCTCTTTCTCTCTCCTCTCCTCTCCTCCCAACCCCCCCTCCCCCGTCAGCCTTTACTAATTGTTTTATGACTTCTCTTTCTCCCTCCCCCTTCCTGGGCTCCAAGCCTTCCAATCGGCATCTCTCTCTCTCTCCTCCCACTCTTCCCTCCCCCCCACCCGGATACATTCGGTTTTGTATCTGAAACCCGAGTCGCTGTGGCTGCGCGCGAGGCCGATTCTGCCGGCCAAACCTACGGAACCTCCAGGCCTTCTTCAAGACGTTCTCTGGTGGCGTGACTTTATTATTGATTTTGACAGTGTTCTTGACTCCCTCCAAAATCTTCGATTAAAAAACAATGGCGTCTTTCAGCGCAGATTTGTGAATGTGCGCTGGTTTTCTGAACTCACCAGAAGGTTTTTTGGGAGTGGCCAGATACGCCAACCTGAGAGAAAAAAATGTTGGCCAAACTGCGAACAGTTGAAAAAACTGTCGCCGACATGAGGGAACGTCAAAACAAACTGGCATAGAAAAATTGTAACTAAGTCAGTTATGCCAACGCAGATCCCAGGGGGAAACTTTGAAAAAATAAATATGCCAGAGAAGCAGCGTGCGCTAAAAAAAATGGTGCAAATGAGCGGGGAAAATTGAGCCCTTTATTTTTGAAATTTTTATTTTTTTTAATTTTTCACATTATAGGAGTTCAAAGGCTTAAAATATATGTGCTTCTAATCCTAAAATGTTGGGAAGTGTATTACTCCTAAAAATTCCTTTTGCCTTTGGGGAGCTTGAGGAGGAATGATCAGGGGTTAATCTGAGGCAGTCTGCACAAACTCGCTACTGCACAAGTTTGCAGGCTTTTAAACTCTGCCAGAACTACTTGGACATGTCAGAGGAGATCTGCCTTCACCACATGACTTTCACCAGGATAGCCGTTTCTGAATAATACCCATCTTCTCCAAATCAACCTGCAGATTATGTCGAGGACAGAGATAAAAGTTACCAGTGACCATCGAGTCATATAATCGTAGAGGTTTGCGGCACAGGAGACCATTCGGCCCATTGTGTCTGTACCAGAAGCAGCCTGGAGCTTTTGTGTGACTGACGAATTTCAAGTGATAAATGTCAAGTCAATCAGTCTGCAGTGGTCTGGTGCATATAGCGCTTCATTGATGCCCTGATTGCCAGGGAAAGTAGTTTAATTCTGTCTATATAATAAGCAGGCCACTAGCAGTAGCAAAGGACAGACCACTTTTTCCAGGGTGGTTCGTTTGCCAAAAGTGCACAGCCTCATCGAGGAAACCCATACGACCCTCTGGCCCTCCTCTGCCAACACCATTAATCTTTCTCACTTTATAATATGCCTCAGTCGGTGCTACTGACTCAATCTCATTAACTGTATCCACTATGAAATAGGTAGATGTGCTGGTGCTGGCAGACTTTGGTGAGAGGAATGCAGGGTGTTGTGCAGTGCTGCCTTACTCGTGACACTGGGGACCCCGAAATTCCATACAGGTTCTCCTGACCTCCAGCGAAACTCCAGCGGGAGACTAGTGGAACCGCTGGAGAACTAGCTGAAAACATCTGTTTAAGCCATTTCTCCAGGAGTTCCACTTGTCTCCCAGTTATGGCAAGAGACCGGGAGAACCACCCATGGAATTTCAGGGCTTGGCAGTGTTGGCAGACTGCATTTCCAGGCCTACCATGACTTATATCTGACAAATATTCCCAAAGTTCATTACTTCCCGATGCACCTTTTAAACAAAGCTTACATTGGAAGTTACTGTGTGCGAGGCTGGTGCTATTGTGTGTATGTGTCTCCAGGAGCGAGTGAGATAAAGTATGAAATATAACAATGTAACAGAATGAGAGAGGGAGGGACATTATATAAGCTATAGGATGTTGAGAGCTCTGTGTCCAAGATAGGGATACAACTTTAAGTAGTTAGATAAAAGGCAGTATAGCTTTAAGAAATCATTGACCTTAATTACATTTAATCGGGAACTGTTCCCAGCCTGTAAGAACAGAAGGCAGGGAAATGGTTTCATTGGGGCGAGGAAGGAACTGAGAGGGAGGCCGGAACATAATAGCTAGTACTGTCTTATTCATCGCTGCAAGACACCACATGGATGAATAAACCTCACTTATTTTAAAGCCTAGTCTGCATATCTAATTGACCACTGGGTCGTGAGCCTGTTTCAAAGAACAACATACATTCTGACTTTGAAAAGTTGACTAGCAACTTCCAAACAAAACCTGATCAACAGTGCCCAGTACAGGCTTTGTGATGTGTGAAGATAAGGTGCACAAAAACAAAGTATGTGGCAGCAGTGGATTTCAAAGTTACTGAAGATGGAAGTGAGTGCTGAAGACAGGGAAGTGGATTTCTGGAGAGGGGGATTCTGAGGGCCCCACCCTGAATCATCTTCTTGTGTTCCTGTTTTTTTTGGAGGCATTTTGGAGCCTGCTATTATTCTGAGCATAATTTTTAAAAATTAAGTAATATGCATTTCTAGTCCAACTTGGACTTCCCATTTTTCCTGGAAATTCCACAAATGTCGCAACAGGAACAAGGTCAGTTAACGTATTCACACCAGTAACATCTTTCTTATCTCAAAAGTGGCTGTAACAAGTTTTGAAAAAAAAACAACAGCTGGGTGTGACTCAAACGTTGTTAAAAGCTGCATTTTAACAGATTATTTGTTATATAAATCCTGCTCGGCATCAAATACTAAATAGCGACCTGTAACACTGGCCCGATTTTAATGGGGGAGTGGACACAGTGTGCACGAGCTCTGAAGCGGGCAGTGCAACCGGGGAGTCCAGGGATGTGAACGCCGCAGCCAGATACCCATGGGTTCTGTCCCCGGCATGGTAAATGGAGGAGTGGCGAAGGCAATCGGGCGAGGCGTGAAACCTTGGGCGCGGGATTCCCACAGTTTCCTTGTGTTGGAAATATGCCAGGTTAAGGCTCTCTGTATTCACTTTAATAATCAGCATCGACTGTAAAACCAATCTGGTTGATATATTGGGCTAGAACCTCCACTTTCTTTGCATGCTTAATGCCCAATTTGCTGCTGAAATGATGTATAACACCTGTATATTGCCCATTTTGGCACAAAATGTAAACTGACAGGCATTTGTAGGAAACTTATCGCCTAGAGTTACTTTCCCCATGTGCTTAATGTCGGGAAAAAATATTGCAGCCTGCCCACTTTTTTCATCAGAATGGGCGAAATCAACGCCCATAATATCACCCAGTGTTACTTTCCGCACGGAATTAACGCCGAGATTCAATAATACTGCCCGCGCACTTTTTTTGTCGTAAAGAGCACATTTGGTGAAACTAACGCCCAGGAGATCACCCACCGTCGTTGCACGGGTACGGGGGGGGGGGGGTGCCGAGTGGGCAACATTCTCTGATGCAAAAGCAGAATTTTGGATCCGCTCTCGTGTCGTTCGCAGTGGTGGTGCGGAACCTAGGGGTGGAGTGCCGCACTCGGGGACCACTGGGAGGCCTGTGGCAGCAGTGTTCCTGGCTATCGCATCCAGGGCCTCCGCCATCCACAGAATGTACTCGGTCATGGTGGCCAGGTGTCGGGATATGTCCCCCAGTGCTTCGATGAGCTGGTCACCAATGTCTACAGTCCTCCTGGACAATTGCTCCATCTCTCCGCTGTCATGTGACGCTCGTGGAACAGACCTGCCGTGTCCACGAGACTTCCTGGGGACAAATGGGGTGCCCTGTGGTGAGGTGCTTGGGGTCGGTACCTCCAGAGTGGAGGCAGGAGTGACCGGAGGAGCACTAGATGGTCTTGGGGTCGAATGGCTTCTGGAGCGTGGCGATGCAGGTTCCTCGAAGTCCGTGCTCTCATCCATGGAGAATAGACCCAGCGGATTGACGGGCGAGAATCGGAGCTCCTCAGCACCAGATGTTGGATCGTCCGGAAAGTCGGGCCCCACGCCCCCACCTTCTGGCCTCTGTGCTCTTGCCTGGTGCCGCGCTGCTGGCTGAGCTGCAAAACACAAATGAGGTTATTGGAGGAGAAGGGGTTGCTAGGGTCACGAGGTGATTCCAGCGCTACACACAGCATATGCACGACAAAAGCATCACCGCTCTCAAAATCATCGCAGACATCACATTTCATGACCATCAACACATGGTGCATTACAATGATTTTCATTAGGCCATCATTATTTCTATGACAATTTTAGAAATCATCTATCATATATGATTTTTTGGATATGAGTGGGTGTGGCATCTATTGACTTTACATCACGCAATGGTGTAAGCTTTACACATGTGGCATCACTTCAGGGTCTGCAGATGCATCCGTGGCTGTCCAGGCGTACTTCCCCACGAGCGCGAGCACCCGCTCCTCCGTGTCAGTGATGTTGCTGGGGACTGGGTGCCCCCCCACCCGTTCGCCTCTGCACGGACCTCATCGTCTATAGCTTCTTCTGTAAAAGGTGACAGGACGACATGGCATGAGATCATTGCATGATATCATTGCTAGGTACTGTCACAGAGACTGATACAACACATAACGGACAGATGTAATCATGATTATTATGAAAATGATCATTCTTTACCTAAAGATGTATACCGTGACCACAGGCTTTGAGTAAAACATTCTGAGTAAAAGTGAAAGATCTCATATCTGCTGATAATCACTCATAGAAACATAGAAAGTAGGTGCA
Source organism: Pristiophorus japonicus (assembly GCF_044704955.1). Classification (NCBI taxonomy): domain Eukaryota; kingdom Metazoa; phylum Chordata; class Chondrichthyes; family Pristiophoridae; genus Pristiophorus; species Pristiophorus japonicus. The sequence continues at coordinate 37,951,171 of NC_091987.1, forward strand.
GGAGTAGGCCATTCGGCCCTTCGAGTCTGCACCACCATTCAATAAGATCATGGCTGATCATGCAACTTCAGTACCCCATTCCTGCTTTCTCTCCATACACCTTGATCCCTTTAGCCATAAGGGCCACATCTAACTCCCTTTTGAATATTTCAAACGAACTGGCCTCAACAACTCTCTGTGGTAGAGAATTCCACAGGTTCACAATTCTCTGAGTGAAGAAATTTCTCCTCATCTGAAACCTAAATGGCTTATCCCTTATCCTTAGACTGTGATGCCTGGTTCTGGACTTCCCCAACATCGGGAACATTCTTCCTGCATCCAACCTGTCCAATCGCGTCAGAATGTTATGTTTCTATGAGATCCTCTCTCATTCTTCTAAATTCCAGTGAATATAAGCCTAGTCGATCCAGTCTTTCTTCATATGACAGTCCAGCCATCCTGGGAATCAGTTTGGTGAACCTTTGCTGCACTCCCTCAATAGCAAGAACGTCCTTCCTCATATTAGGAGACCAAAACTGTCTTTTGATTTCTAACAGTCATTGGGGTGGTGGGGGGGGGGGGGGGGGCATGCCCGCCCCACCCTCACCCCCCCATGACTTTTACAAATCAAATTATATAAATACATATGTACATGTAAATCAATGTAATACTTACTCTTGCAGAACCCATAAGGTTGTTCCATCGTTTGCGGCATTGGTTGCCCTCATGAACCTCGTTGTTCGCCGACGAGACCACCCTGCTATCTTTGTCCATATCCTCTGGTATGCCTTTGGGGTGGACTTCCCACGCCCTCCCTGTGTCAAATCACCCCAGTGTGACTCGACCTCCTGCAGGAAGGAGGCATTTGCCTCATCCAGAACCTCCTGGTTCTTTTGCGCCCTCCAATGTGCTCCTCTCCCACCTCACTGCTCTTTCCAGCATCAGTCTCTACAGCGTGCTGTGATGCCTCCTCCTCTCTCTCCAATATAGGCTAAATTCGGGCAAATATGTGGCTGGTAACAGCTGCTTTTTGTTTGCCTACTTACTGTGAAGCTCTAAAGTCTCCCTCCTTCCTAACAAAGCAGCCACACCACACCCAACCACGCCTTCAGTCCCACTAAGCTCCCTCTCTCTCTGTCTCTTCTGCGCATGTCATGGTGACCCTTGACCTCCTGAATTGCGGGAATCGAGCGTTGCCATGCCATTGCTAAGGACGGCCCACTTTACAGCAGAAGGTCAAAAAAATTTAACGCCACCACCCATTTTATATCGCTCACGGTAACGCCCATTTTCAAAAATGCAGACTAGGTGATTTGAGAATGGGCGAGAAGCCGGCGATCTGAAACCATTTTAATGCCCACGCCGGAATTAGGCAATAACCACAAAAGTGGAGATTCTAGCCCAATGTGTTTAATCAGAGTTTAAGATGGAATATAACACTAGTTATATGGCAAAAACATATAACGGTAACAGGTAGTTGATACTGATTCCGATCGGACAAACGGCTGGCGCATGTGAGCAGTTCTCTTTAGCTTGCAGTCTCTTTCTCTGTCGAGAGCTTCCTTCGGTAAAGCATGGGATCACTCTCGAAGCGTGTTCGACCAGCTTGACTTCTGGTCTGCTCTCCCCTCACATCATCTGTGGCTACAAGCTTCTAGGAAGTCACTTTTAACCTATTTTTAGGGGTGGGCTTGAACCTGAATATTGACGAGACATTTTGACCGATAGCGGTTCCCCTAAAAACTTAATATCCAATAAGGCCTCTAGTTCTTTGTCTCGATCCTTGTTTCAAGAACCCGCCTTAAACATGTCTTACGATTCTGGCCATATGTCATTGTTTATACCTTATCAAAGTCGCATTTCTGTCGAATTCCTTTGATATCTCTCTGTTTATAGTAACCGAGGGTTTCTTCCTGTGGAAAACGTTTCATATCTCTCTCATCTCCTTTGATCCCATGAAGACAAACCAGAAAACTGCTTGCCCCAGAGCCATTATTTCTTTTACGACGTCTCAACATGTTTACGTTAACACCTCCAACTTCCATTCATTATCTTCGCCAGCAGTTTTGTTAAGGTAACTTCAAACCCTACCCTTTACATTATACATAAAATACATAAACAAGGTTCAAGTCTTAACTTAAAAACAATAGATAATCGCTAAGCAACAGGGAGATTGTATGTAGTACGAAGAACTATACGATCCATTTCTAAGCATTTCTCTAATTCGAATAGACATTTTATCTCCAGTTCAAAACAACGATTTAAGCACAGCATGCGTATCTGTTTTATACATTCATAACAGTTTTATACATTTTGGCATCCCAGATTTCTAACATTTGTGGGGTCCAGAGGAGCACTCCTGCTCTTCCTGGCCCAGAAGGAAACCTGAAATAAAAATGAGAAGACTTCCCTCCTGCGCTTCTTCTGCCCACAGTCCAATTCTCAACAGATTTCGCCATATGGAAAAACCGTCATCCCCACTCAGGCCTTGGTCTAAAATAGATCGGGTTCCGATCCTGTCATCTGTTTCTTATCTGCATATTTAAACGGGACCCACCAGCTTGGGGTGGGTATCCTGCTCACCTGTGCAAATGACCAGGTTAACATTCGGACCCAGGGGGATCGGCAGGGTCAGTCATTCTCCTCATTATATTTGCCCCACAGGCAGGGAGAGTTAAAATCGGGGCCTATGAGTCTGAGGAGTACTAATTTTTTGAAGGTGCCTGATCAAATGGATCTAAAGGATTCAAAGCAATAGTGGAAGGCCAAGTAAACAAAGGCAAGAAACACAAAAGGGCCACACTACATCATAATTCTAAAAGGACAAAGGGTGTTAACAAAACAAGCCTGAAGGCTTTGTGTCTTAATGCAAGGAGTATCCGTAATAAGGTGGATGAATTAACTGTGCAAATAGATGTTAACAGATATGATGTGATTGGGATTAGAGAGACGTGTCTCCAGGATGATCAGGGCTGGGAACCCAACATCCAGGGGTATTCAACATTCAGGAAGGATAGAATAAAAGGAAAATGAAGTGGGGTAGCATTGCTGGTTAAAGAGGAGATTAATGCAATAGTTAGGAAGAACATTAGCTTGGATGATGTGGAATCTATATGGGTAGAGCTGCAGAACACCAAAGGGCAAAAAACGTTAGTGGGAGTTGTGTACAGATCTCCAAACAGTGGTAGTGATGTTGGGGAGGGCATCAAACAGGAAATTAGGGGTGCTTGCAATAAAGGTGCAGCAGTTATCATGGGTGACTTTAATATGCATATGGATTGGGCTAACCAAACTGGAAGCAATGCAGTGGAGGAGGATTTCCTGGAGTGCATAAGGGATGGTTTTCTAGACCAATATGTCAAGGAACCAACTAGGGGGGAGGCCATCTTAGACTGGGTGTTGTGTAATGAGAGAGGATTAATTAGCAATCTCATTGTGCGAGGCCCCTTGGGGAAGAGTGACCATAATATGGTGGAATTCTACATGAGGATAGAGAATGAAACAGTTAATTCAGAGACCATGGTCCAAATCTTAAAGAAGGGTAACTTTGAAGGTATTGAGGTGTGAATTGGCTAGGATAGATTGGCGAATGATACTTAAGGGGTTGACAGTGGATGGGCAATGGCAGGCATTTAGAGACCGCATGGATGAACTACAACAATTGTACATCCCTGTCTGGCGTAAAAATAAAAAAGGGAAGGTGGCTCAACCATGGCTATCAAGGGAAATCAGGCCAAGGAAGTGGCATAAAAATTGGCCAGAAATAGCAGCGAACCCGGGGACTGGGAGAAATTTAGAGCTCCAGCAGAGGCGGACAAAGCGTTTGATTAGGGCAGGGAAAATAGAGTATGAGAGGAAGCTTGCAGAGAACATTAAGACGGACTGCAAAAGTTACGATAGATATGTAAAGAGAAAAAGGTTAGTAAAGACAAACATAGGTCCCCTGCAGTCAGAATCAGGGGAAGTCATAACGGGGAACAAAGAAATGGCAGATCAATTGAACAAGTACTTTGGTTCGGTATTCACTAAGGAGGACACAAACAACCTTCTGGATATAAAAGGGGTCAGAGGGTCTAGTTAGAAGGAGGAACTGTGGGAAATCCTTATTAGTCGGGAAATTGTGTTGGGGAAATTGATGGGATTGAAGGCCGATAAATCCCCAGGGCCTGATGGACTGCATCCCAGAGTACTTAAGAAGGTGGCCTTGGAAATAGCGGATGCATTGACAGTCATTTTCCAACATTCCATAGACTCTGGATCAGTTCCTATGGAGTGGAGGGTAGCCAATGTAACCCCACTTTTTAAAAAAGGAGGGAGAGAGAAAACAGGGAATTATAGACCGGTCAGCCTGACATCAGTAGTGGGTAAAATGATGGAATCAATTATTAAGGATGTCATAGCAGCGCATTTGGAAAGAGGTGACATGATAGGTCCAAGTCAGCATGGATTTGTGAAAGGGAAATCATGCTTGACAAATCTTCTGGAATTTTTTGAGGATGTTTCCAGTAGAGTGGACAAGGGAGAACCAGTTGATGTGGTGTATTTGGACTTTCAAAAGGCTTTCGACAAAGTCCCACACAAGAGATTAATGTGCAAATTTAAAGCAAATGGGATTGGGGGTAGTGTGCTGACGTGGATTGAGAACTGGTTGGCAGACAGGAAGCAAAGAGTAGGAGTAAATGGGTACTTTTCAGAATGGCAGGCAGTGACTAGTGGGGTACCACAAGGTTCTGTGCTGGGGCCCCAGCTGTTTACACTGTATATTAATGATTTAGACGAGGGGATTAAATGTAGTATCTCCAAATTTGCAGATGACACGAAGTTGGGTGGCAGTGTGAGCTGCGAGGATGATGCTATGAGGCTGCAGAGTGACTTGGATAGGTTAGGTGAGTGGGAAAATGCATGGCAGATGAAGTATAATGTGGATAAATGTGAGATTATCCACTTTGTTGGTAAGAACAGAGAGACAGACTATTATCTGAATGGTGACAGATTAGGAAAAGGGGAGGTGCAACGAGACCTGGGTGTCATGGTACATCAGTCATTGAAGGTTGGCATGCAGGTACAGCAGGCGGTTAAGAAAGCAAATGGCATGTTGGCCTTCATAGCGAGGGGATTTGAATACAGGGGCAGGGAGGTGTTGCTACAGTTGTACAGGGCCTTGGTGAGGCCACACCTGGTGTATTGTGTACAGTTTTGGTCTCCTAACTTGAGGAAGGACATTCTTGCTATTGAGGGAGTGCAGCGAAGGTTCACCACACTGATTCCCGGGATGGCAGGACTGACATATCAAGAAAGACTGGATCAACTGGGCTTGTATTCACTGGAGTTCAGAAGAATGAGAGGGGATCTCATAGAAACGCTTAAAATTCTGACGGGTTTAGACAGGTTAGATGCAGGAAGAATGTTCCCAATGTTGGGGAAGTCCAGAACCAGGGGTCACAGTCTAAGGATAAGGGGTAAGCCATTTAGGACCGAGATGAGGAGAAACTTCTTCACCCAGAGAGTGGTGAACCTGTGGAATTCTCTACCACAGAAAGTTGTTGAGTCCAATTCACTAAATATATTCAAAAAGGAGTTAGATGTAGTCCTTACTACTAGGGGGATCAAGGGGTATGGCGAGAAAACAGGAATGGGTTACTGAAGTTGCATGTTCAGCCATGAACTCATTGAATGGCGGTGCAGGCTCGAAGGGCCGAATGGCCTACTCCTACACCTATTTTCTATGTTTCTATGTTTCTAAGAAGAGCAGAATGTTTTGTTGGTGTCCTGGTCAACATTTATTCTCAAGTAACACCACCAAAACAGACCAACTGGCAATTTATCTTGTTTGTGAGGTCTTGCTGTGCACTGTTCATAACAACAGTGAGTAAACTTTAAAAATAATTTGATGGCTATGAAGGATTTTGGGGTGTCCTGAGGGCATGAAAGATACTACATAAATGTAAGCATTTCTTTCTTCTCAACCTTAGAAACATCGGACTCAATTTTCCCCAGAGATTTGCGTTGTTTTTTTTTGGAGCAGGCTGCTCTTTTGGGCCTAAGCAATCAACTTGCACCAGTGTAACTCAGTTAGTTATGAATTTTTTAGGTCAGTTTTTTTTTTCAGCGAAAGCGGGTATAACCAGCCACCTACACCAATTCTGGGCATTTAGGGAAGTTTGGCCAGCTGTGAGTTACTCTAGTTTTGCTTAGGCCAGCTTATGTGGTCTCTCCAGAGAAACCTTCCGGAGAGTTAAGGAAATTGGCGCAGGTATGGAAATCGGCGCAGCAGATGCCTGGACACACACAGAATTGAAAAATACATAGCAGCAACTTACTTCCAACCCTGCCCGAAGGGCTTGCCAGTCCGGTCCCATTCTCGGTACACACCCAACACCACACACACACACACCCTTTGGGCGAGGTTGGTGGTACGTTGCTGCTATGTGTTTTTCAATGTGTTGGGAGCTGGCTGTCTGCTTCACTTTGCAGCCTCAGCTCGCATTGTGTCCCTGGTTACCATGGCAGCCCGATCCTTTTGGCGCAGATCAAGGCTCCACCCCCAAAACTAAAGGTCGGGTCACGCCACGCCAAAATGAAGAAATCCAACGGGAAACTTAAAATGTTTCTTTTTCTGGTGTACTTAGGCCCCAAAAAATCAGCCGTAACTCTTCAAGTACGCCAAAAAAATGCTTTGGGGGAAATTGAGCCCAAAGAAACACAGAAATCTACAGCGCAGAAGGAGGCCATTTCGGCCCATCGTGTCCACGCTGGCCGACAAAGAACCGCATGGCCCTCGGTCAGCAGCCCTGAAGGTTACCTTCTGTAGAACTCTTTTGGATGGGCAAAGTATGAGCTCAATACCTTAATCCAATGAAAGTCCATTTGGATGACATGTCCATTAATGAACAGCCAACAAGATGAATTCAATTGCACGTCTCAAAAGCTATAATTGCCAGATTTTAATTTGTTTGACAAAGGACAATTAAATGTTATTGTTAGAGAATCTGTTTGAGGATGCTTTCATTTATGGTTAGATATTCTATTTATTTCTCCTAATCAATAAGATTCTTGAAACAATAAGATCAAGCGCTCGTGGAATTATTAAGTACATAGTACATGCAACAGTACTAAAACATACATTTAAAATAGCTTGATTATGTGATTCAACACGTTACAATTCTGAGCTCAGTAGTCAGGTTGATCGAACCTTCAAATCCAAATTCCTGTTATAATTCACTGATTTATATCCTTTCAACTGCTTTTTGGTCTCTTTATCAAATGTCTTAAACGACAGGCAGGTTGAGCATGACTTGACCATGTCTTGTTCATGTGTATGTTTTACATTTCTGAACTACAGAGTAACAAAATAATGGGTAATTTTACAATACTTCTATTGATTGACATGGGTGAAGATAACTCCATTTCTCAAATATCGTGCTTTGCACTTTCTCAGGCTCCTTATCTCACTTTCCCGAGGTCCCCAGACTGTACTTCAATTAAGTACAGTTTCTCTAAGAGGCTTAAGGGTCTGGAGCATGATAAGAACGCAGGTGTAATCTTCCTTGGGAGGCCCACTATCAGTAGAGTAGGCAAATGATAAAATATAACTTCTGTTCTTTAAGCTACATATTAACCCTTTTTCATCCATGTCCCCCACCATTACCTCTCTCTTGAGAGTTTAAATCATGACCAGGAAGAAAGGTTTCTGACACCAATAGTTTTTCAAAATTCTCTCCATCTTCTTAGCCTTATCTGATCAAGGATTGTAACATAAGCCAGTCTACTGGTGTGCAGTTTTGCTTCGACATTAGTTGAAACTAGCACCAGTTTTAATGCAATATATATCTGGTGATATTAAGATGTATCCTTTGCCTGTGTCTCAGATGTTCCACCGTTCAAGGTATGTTGTGTGTTCAGAAACATAAGCTTTTCAACAAACGTGTCCCATATAGTCCTTGTTTTCTTATAATTAGAAGGCGGAAAGAAAGAAACAAAGGCCGCAAAATTCGTCTCCATAGAGCCCGTTGTTTGGGCGTTACCAGTGCTGTTTAGGATCGAAGATGATGTCCGCGGCACACGTGCACATTTCTGGTATGAGCCGCACAGACACCATCTTGGTGAGGATAGTAGTGCACGTGTAAGGAGCATCTGTTGGAAGTTTGCAGAGTCAGCAGATCGTGATGTTAATCAGAGTGTATCGCTGATTTGACACCAGCGCTGCCATTTTGTAGCTCAATGCTCCAGCCCGCCCTTAAAAACGCACAACTGAACACACATTCAGCAGCAGGACGGATATTGCTGATGCTGCGATTGTAAAAGTGTTCGGTGGTTTCGAGAGTTCTTTGAAGTTGCTAAAGTCTACAGGGGATTGTGTGGCACATGCTGAAGGACTTTGTCCTGGCTTCAAGGATTCTGCACAAGCCACTTGCTCCCAGACATGGGTGCAGTGCTAGGCATTCCTCTTGGACTACAGCATGACTGGGGGAATAAGCAAAGGTGACACAGAGCAGGACAAGCTGCTGGCAGAGGGAGGAAGTAGAGAAGGGCTTTCAGCAGGAGGCCATATCTGCCCAGTATGTTCAGGGAGCAATTAACCTACCGCACCTCAGCGAGGAACAGTGCGTCAGACGTCTGTGTTTCACCAAGGACGTCCTCACTGAAATTGACCAGCTGCTGTCGCCACCTCAGAGCAGGGCGAGGACCACATTGTCACTGGCTGTGAAGGTGACCGTGGTCATGAACTTGTATGCGTCTGGCTCCTTCCAGGCTGGAGCAGGGGATATTTGCAACATCTCTCAGTTTGCCATCCACTGTTGCATAAGGGTGGTCACTGAGGCTTTGTATTCCCGGAGAGTTGAATACATTTAATTCTCTTTTGCCAGAGAGCAGTAGGCGGAGCGAGCACTCGGCTTCGCAAGGATTGCAGACGTCCCCATGTTGCAGGGTGCCATTGACTGCACTCACATCGCTTTGCAGGTACCGCTTATCAACTCTGAGATGTACTGCAACCAAAAGGGATTGCACTCCCTCACTGTCCAGCTGGTGTGTAACCATACCCAACGAATCATGCAGGTCAATGTCTGGTATCCTGACAGGAGTCCTGATGCCTTCATTCTGTGTCAGTCTGCTGTGCCATCTGCATTGGAGCCACGATGGCGAACCAAAGGGTGGCTACTTGGTGACGAGGGCTTATCTGTTGCTGTCAACAAGGCTCATGACTCCGGTGTGCAACCCACGCACATGTGGGCCGTATGCATACAATGAAAGCCGTTGCCACACAAAATATGATAGAGCAGACCATTGGCATGCTCTCGCTGCCTGGATCACTTTGGAAGAGCCCTGCAGTACTCGGCAAAGTGGGTGTCAAGAATCGTGGTGGTCTGCTGCACGCTGCACAACCTTGCCATCTTGCAGGCACAGCTCTTGCCACCAGGGATATGGTGACCAGCTGAGGAGGATCAGGAGGAAACCTGGTCTGTCAACGACTCATCCGACTGCGATGCCAGTAAACGCAACCCTAATTCCCCAATCACCAACAGTCCCACACCTTCCCTTCCCTCTGTTACTGACCATCTATTGTGGCCTACTTGGCTACAATCCAAAAATAGAAGGCTACACAAAATAAACATTCCAAACCACATTTATAAATCATAGCCTGCCATATTGCATACAAATGTCATCTAATCACATTTGTGCATTCCCTGTCTTCCCTGTGCCTTTGCCGATCCGAGCGCTCCTAAGTAGCAGCTGCAGCATGGCTGCTGGAAGACTGCTGACTTTCAGTGGGGGAGACGGCAGACGGCCTTGGAGGGTGACCTTGAGCAGCTCTGGGCCTAGAAGACCCAGCTTCAGACTGCACCACCTTGGCATGGGCGGCAGAGTCTGGGCTTGCTGGTTGATCAGCAACAGCAAGGGCACTGGCGAAGTTACAATGGTGGGAGGATGAATGCTGTCATCCTAAGAGAGGAGAGCAGGTTTATGCTCCACGAAGCTACTGCCAATCACCCGGGGCGGCAGATTGCTGGATCCTTCAAGCCCCTTTGAACACTGGTATCTGCAACCATGATGGCAGCAGTCTGAGCTTGCATCACAGCAAGCTGTCCTTGCATGACGGATGTCTGAGCTTCCATTGCAGCACCCAGACATTGGGCGGTTTCTGCTTGTGCTGCAATGGAAGCTTAGACATCGACATTCAAATGCTGAATCATGCTTGGATCCCCAACTCTGTGAATGGAGTTGGCCACCACTTCCATGCCTGGAAAGGATGGGCACCAAGCTCTGTGCAAAGCCTTGTGCTAAGTTGGTGCCGGACTCCTCCAGGGTCCTTGACAATTGCACACAGGCTTTTTGGCAGTCCTGCCAATGTACCAAGCATTTCATCATGCATACCCAACAGCCGTCTTCTGTAGTCTGCCCCTTAGAAGTGTTCATCTGACCCCTTTGCAGAGGAACTTATGTGCAACGTGCAACCTCACCCCCCACTGCCCCCCCACCCCCAAGCGAGCTGGTACCTGGGCTACCATTGTCCCCTGCTCTGGCTGCAGGCCACTCATGCCAGGAGTCTCAGCCCGTGCAGATCCCGCCTCTCAGCTATCCTCTAGACTATGTGCAATGTCAGGATCGACTGACAGTGTTTTTCTTCATCACCACCTTCTTCCTCTTCCACCTGTTGTGTTTCCACCACTGCCTGGCCGGGTAACAGTCCTTGGGTATCTGAAAGGAGTAAAGTTGTATTGAGGGGAGGGGAGGGGAGGGGAGGTGCATGATTACACCATTTGCAGCTTCCAAATCAGGAGATTTTTGGGATGAAGGGAATGTGGGTTGTATGAAAGAGTATTAGCTATGAGGCTAGAGGTGCAGTTGATGGGATATGCTATTTGATGAATTCACTGACCATGACCACTTGTCTGAGGTCATTGAGCATCTGAGGCACTGCATCCAGGTCCTCTGGGCTTGACTCCTGGCATTGACAGCCATAGCTGTTGCTCCCACTGCCTTCTCAAAGTTTGTCTGGAGGGCCTGCTGGCCCCCTGTGGATAAAGGCCGTCTCTCTCCTCCTCTCCACCTCCTCCACCAAGGCCTCTAGTTCAGCGTCGGAAAATCTTGCAGCCCGTTCTCTCCCTGTTAGTATATCTTCTTCCAGGTCACAATATCTTCCATTGTCACTTCCAGCACCTGCTCCAGCCACAGTGCACCTCCCTAAGAGGTGCTGGCTGGCTTTAAATAGTGCAGGCTAGCTTTAAGTGATGCTAGCCTTGCACAAACTTGGACACCCTGCCGATGCTTGCAACCACTCAACAGTGCATTTAGCGCTAGTTGCATGCAGCAATCATGTAAATGAGCAGGCAGCACAAAGTTGGTGTGCTGCCCGCATCGGAAGCAACAGGTGTGGATTAATCGCACATCTCAATCCCGTGCCTGTTTTCAGGGGCTATTGAATTTTGCTCCCATAGTACTTTATTCCCGTATGGTTTTGATAGAGTGGATACAGAGAGAATGTTTCCACTTGTGGAGAAGAGCATAACTAGAGGCCATCAATATAAGATAGTCACCAAGAAATCCAATAGGGAATTCAGAATAAACTTCTTTACCCAGAGTTGAAGCAAATAGTATGAATGCATTTAAGGGTTGGTTAGTACAGCCAATGAAGGAGAAGGGAATAGTGGGTTAAGCTGATGGGGTTGGATGAGGAAAGACAGGAGGAGGCTCGAGTCGAGCTTAAGCATTGGTTGGGCCGAATGGCCTCTTTCTGTGCTGTATATCCTATGTATAATTTAATTTGAACTGTGACAGTGAATTTGTGAAACTGAATTTAAACCAGTACAATCAGTCATGAGTTTAAAATTAAAAGCCTAGAGCAAGACTAGAAAATAGATTTTTTTGTTACCTACAGCATAGTGGATTCGCGAAACATATTCTGAACAGATATCTCGTTATGAACAGGATTGAAGGATGCGATGATAAGTAGCGACATGCATGATCAAATACTCTATGGGATATAATGGTATTTGTACTGCCAGAGTCATGGAAATATCATCCACAGAAAGCAAATGGCAAAGGTTAAATAATGGAATTTATACGGTTGGAAAGCTTTATTTGACCTTTTCATAAAATATCTTTACTAGCAAGGAACAATTTTGCAAAAACCTCTTTCAGGAGATGAAACAAGTTGGCCAAAATCAATTATAAAAAAGCTTATACATGATTTATAGAAGGAACAGACTTGACTGGCCATAATACATGTGTGTATGTAAATGATCACTGGGCAATTTGGTTTATATGGGCATGGCAGAGGTTCGACAAGACATGTAGCAGTTATAAACCGAGGACGGGGCGGATGATATGAAACAATCCAAAGTTTAAATCTGAGGCCCTGTGATGGGTTGAAGTCAACTTGTCGACAATATGGAGTGCGCTTCTAATGTCTATGAAAACAATATCCAAATTCAGTCAGTGTGGTGAAGGGTTGAATCCAGGAGCTGTTAAAGAGGCAAAGTATCAGCTGAGGTATTGGTGGAAGTTATCCAGTGGAATCAGGAGGCTGAGGAAGAGCAGAGAGTTGCTCATTAGCCAGCCAAGGTTGATCCGGGAATTCAGCAGGATATTTCGGAACCGCCTGGGGAAAAAATGAGTCAGGTTAAGATATTCATCTTGAGCACACTTCTTCTTCCTATTAGAGTTGGGGAAAGTGCAGCATACGCATTACTCATCTGTTATTTTAGTAGTAAGGAACATGCAATTCGTTTTGTACAGGTAAACTAAAATGCCTTCATCTAAGTGCACACACCTGGTATATTTTCTCTGGTGACAATTAAATGTCAGGCGCCTAGAATTCTACAATTTTTAAATAGTTTTGACTTTGTTCTTAATTTTCTTTACATGTTATCTAAAGTATTCTGGACTACAGGAGCACAGAAAGAATCAGTAAGGACTTCACAATTCAATTTTGTGATATGCAGAAGTGTGTGTAATTGCTTGCTATTTAACAATCGTGTCATCACATTTAATTGGTAGGAAGAACGAGGTGAGGCAATATAAACTAACAAGTATAAATCTAAAGTGGGTGCATGAACAGAGAGACCTGGGGGTATATGTGCACAAATCATTGACGGTGGCAGGGCAGGTCGAGAAAGCTGTTAAAAAAGCTTATGGGATCCTGGGCTTCATAAATCGAGGCATATAGAGTTCAAAAGCAAGGAAGTTACAATTTATAAAACACTGGTTCAGGCATGTGTCAATTCTGGGCACTGCACTTTAGGAAGGATGTGAAAGCAGGGTGCAGAAAAGATTTACAAGAATGGTTCCAGGGATGAGTGACTTCAGCTACATGCATAGACTGGAAAAGCTGGGGTTGTTCTCCTTCGAGCAGAAAAGGTTGAGAGGAGATTCGATAGAGGTGTTCAAAATCATGAGCAGTCTAGACAGAATAGATGAGAAACTGTTGGAAGGACGTGATTGCACTAGAGAGGGTGCAGAGGAGATTTACTAGGATGCTGCCTGGAATGGAAAATCTTAGTTATGAGGACAGATTGGATAGGCTGGGTTTGTTCTCATTGGAATAGAGGAGGTTGAGAGGAGACCTCACTTACAAAATATTGAGGGGCCTGGACATAGTGCTTAGCAAGGATCTACTTCCATTGGTGGAGGGATCTATTACGAGGGGGCATAGTTTTAAGGTTGGTGGAAGGTTTAGAGAGGATTTGGTGGGGGGGGGGGGGCTTCTTTACGCAGAGGGTTATAGGGATCTGGAACTCGCTGCCTGGAAGAGTGATGGATGCAGAAACCCTCACCACTTTTAAAAGATGGTTGGATGGGCACTTAAAGTGCAGCAACCTGCAGTGTTACGGACCTAGAGCTGGTAATTGGGATTAGACTGGATGACCTTTTGTTGGACGGCGCAGATATAATGGTAAATACTGCAGGGAATAGAATACGGCCAGGGTGATCGCCTGGACTAGTTTTGATCGCCCGGATTGGTCGGAGAGGAATTTTCCCAGATTTTATCTCCCTAAATTGGCCTGGGTTTTTATCTGGTTTTTGCCTCTCCCAGGAGATCATATGGCTGCGGTTGGGGTGGAGTGTAGAATATTTCAGTATAAGGGGTGTCGCAGTTGTGTGAGGCAGACTGGTTGGGCTGGGTGCTCTTTGCCTTTCCGTCATTCTTCATAGGCTTATCTGTAACCTTTAGGGTTGCTAACCAAGGGCCGTGCAGTTCTTTGTCGGCCAGCGCGGGCACGATGGGCCAAAATGGCTCCTTCTGCGCTGTAAATTTCTATGTTTCTCTGTTCCCATTGATGGAAGAGTGGAGAACCAGAAGACACAGATTTAAGGTGATTGGCAGAGAACCAAAGGCGACCTAAGGAACAACATTTTACGCAGCAAGTGGTTGGGTTCTAGAATTCACTGCCTAACAGGGTGGTGGTGGCAGATTCAATCGTGGCTTTCAAAAGGAAATTGAATAAGTACTGAAGGAAAAAAAATTGCAGGGCTATGGGGAAAGCGCGGGGGAGTGGGACTAGCTGAAGTACTCTTGCAGTGAGCCGGCACGGGCTCGACGGGCCAAATGGCCTCCTTCTGTGCTATAACCGTTCTATGATTAAGTGGATTAATGCATCTGTTAAAATAGCGTATCAAGAACTTTCATGCGGAAAATGTTGGGGAAGGTCCATCTACTGATATTACACAGCATATTTTCTCAGCCAAAATGTTTTATTTTCAATTTATTTTACACCGCATTCAAAACAGGTACACACTTCTCGAGCTTGTTGCTTAACCTTTCCATCTGCCCTGGAGCTGCACCCATTGGCCCTATCTGGATTTCTAGCCTGGGGTTATTTCTAACCTGTGGATGGGATCCTTAGCCTCCTTCATGTAGGCGTACTGAACTGAGGCTGAGAGGTTACTGCAGTGGACCTCCTGCCCCTACCACAGAGCCACAAAGAGACAACCTCCAACTGCATATAAAATAAAAAAATATCAGTATTTTGGCCCACATTTTTTTTTATCTCTGTTCTTGCAGCCTGTGCATGGCAATGCAATGTGAATGACTGCACAGACCCCTCTTTTGGAAAAACAGCAAGGTCCACTTTGCTCGCATTTGACTGTTGGGTGCCAGGGCCTAACAGACGGCTCCGACAGATGGCTCTGGCATCAAGCATTCAATCAGGGGAAACAGTGGAAACATGGCAAAGGCTGTGTTTCCTTCATCTTACTTTCATTTGCACGTGCCCACTCATACTTGTGTGTGTACATTTTAGGCTGCTGGGCTGACCCGCCAGAATGGACTGGACAACTGAGTCGCAGCAGAGCATATTTCCAGCCTGGTCTGCCTTAGTTCCAGATACTCATCATCATCATCATAGGCAGTCCCTCAGAATCGAGGAAGACTTGCTTCCACTCCTGAAGTGGTGGCTGAACAGTCCAATACGAGAGCCACAGACTCTGTCACAGGTGGGACAGATATTCGTTGAGGGAAGGGATGGGTGGGACTGGTTTGCTGCACGCTCTTTCCGCTGTCTGCGCTTGATTTCTGCATGCTCTCGGCGTCGAGACTCGAGGTGCTCAGCGCCCTCCTGGATGCACTTCCTCCACTTAGGGCGGTCTTGGACCAGGGACTCCCAGGTATCAGTGGGGATGTTGCACTTTATCAGGGCTGAAAAGTCTTTGCCCATTGCTCAGAATTCACAGCAGATTTTTTTTCGGTAAGGAGTAAATTGTGATCCTTGCAGATATGCTATGGATATTTTTGTAGTATAAAGAATACTGTTCTTGTGTAGCTCTGCAGAGTACTACACTTTGAGCTGCCAATTGAACCATTGCAGTCGGAGTGCTTCATGGCACAGCATGAAAGACAGGATGCTTATAATTAGTGGTGTGAATAAACAAAACTTGTACAGAATGTACTGTAGAATGTAATGAATAGAAAATGTGTTTATAAGAAGTGTGAAATGTATAAAGAATAGAGCTTGTTTGGTACTTGCAAATGCAAACAAAAGAAATTGAAGATCAGGTCATTTTAAATAATATTGTGATTTAAATAATAACTTGTAGAGATGTAGCGCAGACACTTGCCCAGCAGGGATGGAGGAAAAAAAGGAGACTCGTTCCTCGAGTGCTCTCGTACACCTCCCAGTGGTTGGTTCTCAGCATCATTAGCAGATTCCTGGGACCGTAGAACAACAACAACAACTTGTATTTATATAGCACCTTTAATGCAGTAAAATGCCCCAAGGTGCTTCACAGTATTGTAGACAAAAAATTTGACACCAAGCCACATTAGCAGAAATATGGGCAGGTGACCAAAGGCTTGGTCAAAGAGCCAGATCTTAAGGAGCGTCTTAAAGGAGGAAAGAGAGGTTTAGGCAGGGAATTCCAGAGCTTGGGGCCTCGGCAACAAAAGGCACCAATGGTTAAGCAATTATAATCAGGGATGCTCAAGAGGGCAGAATTAGAGGAGCACAGATTTTTTTTTGGGGGGGGGTGGGATTATGGGGCTGGGGTAGATTAGAGATGGTGAGGGGCAAACATGGAGGGATTTGAAAACAAGGATGAAAATTTTGAAATCAAGACTTTGCTTAACCGGGAGCCAATGTAGGTCAGCAAGCACAGGGGTGATGGGTGAGCGGGACTTGGTGTGAGTTAGGACACGGGCAGCTGAGTTTTGGATGACGTCAAGTTTGCTCCAGGGTCTTGAGCACCGAAAATCTAGGCTGACACTCCAGTGCAGGTCTGAAGGTGTTCTGCACTCTTGGAGGTGCCATCTTTCGAATGAAACGTTAAACTGAGGCCCTGTCTGCCCTCAAAGATCCCATGGCACTATTTCGAAGAAGAGCAGGGGAGATATCCCCGGTGTCCTGGCCAATATTTATCCCTCCGTCAACATAACAAAAACAGATAATCCGGTCATTATCACATTGCTGTTTGTGGGAACTTGCTGTGCACAAATTTGCTGCCGTGTTTCCCACATTACAACAGTGACTACACTCCAAAAGTACTTCATTGGCTGTAAAGCGCTTTGAGACGTCCGGTGGTCGTGAAAGTTGCTATATAAACCTAAGTTTTTATTTTTAGTCTTTCTTTACATCGGGTAGAATGTGGGAGGCCAGCCAGGAGTGCGTTGGAAAAGTCAAGTCTAGAGGTAACAAAGACATGGATGAGGGTTTCAGCAACGGATGAGCTGAGACAAGAACGATGTTACGGAGGTGGAAATAGGCAGTCTTAGTTGTGCTGCGGATATGTGGTCGGATGCTCATTTCAGGGTCAAATATGACACCAAGGTTGCGAACAGTCTGGTTGAGCCTCGGATAGATGTTAGGGAGAGGGATGGAGTCAGTACGAGGGAATACATTTGATTGCGGGGACCGAAAACAATGGCTGCGGTCTACCCAATATTTAATTGGAGAAAATTTCTACTCGTCCAAACTGGAGGTTGAACAAGCAGTCTGACAATTTAGATACTGTGAAGAGAAGAGGAGAAAATAGCTGAAAAGAGGAAGCTTAATTTCCCCCTCTCCCCATAACACTAATATACGGTGATAGTGCTGCTTTGTATTGAAGGAGCCTATTGCAGTTACTTGTAAGTAGTGATCAACTTTCTTTTACTGATACAAAAAACTACAATTTAAGTGCACCCAGTTTTACAGGGATTCCTGTATTTTAGGGGGGTACTAGCAGAGACCTGCAAAACATTTGCAGTCAAATTGGTATCTTTATTGCAACAGTACTTGTTTAGACTGTATCTTCCTTGTCTATAGAATCAACGCTGATGTCCCCCCTCCATCTCACACCCTCTCTTCCCCTTCCCTCCCCCCCAACCCTCTCTTCCCCACCCCCTCACACCACCCTATCCTCTCTTCCCACTCCCTCACCCTCTCTTTCCCCCCCCACCCTCTCTTTCCTCGACCTCCACCCTCTCTTTCCTCGCACCCCCCCCCCACCCTCTCTTTCCTCGCCCTCTCTTTGCCCGGTCCCCACGCTCTCTTTTCCCTCCCCCCACCCTCTCTTTTCCCTCCCCCCACCCTCTCTTTTCCCTCCCCCTCCAACCTTCTCTTTCCCTCCCCGCCATCCTCTCCTTCCTCGCCCACCGCCCTCTCTTTGCCCGGTCCCCACGCTCTCTTTTCCCTCCCCGCCATCCTCTCTTTCCCTCCCCCCAACCTTCTCTTTCCCTCCCCGCCATCCTCTCTTTCCCTTCCCCCACCCTCTCTTTCCCTCCCCCCTCCCCACCCTCTCTTTCCCTCCCCCCTCCCCACCCTCTCTTTCTGTCATGTATTCCACTGTCATTGTAATCCAGGTATAAACTGACCTAAGTTGTACACCGTGAGAACACTGACCACGAGGTGGTGAACTTGTGGAAGACACTCCGAACCTGGACTTTCAGGTATAAAAGGTTCAACACTTCAGTGCTGGAATAAAGGTTACTGGTCACAAAGTGGCCTTCTCTCAAGTATGGGCCTCGTGTGCATTTGTACTGTATAGTAAGGACATATCATTGGCGACGAGAAACTGGGATTTAAACCACGCGAGCATGGCCGCTAGCAGCACAGACGAGAGGTACTGTGTTGGTGATGATTGGGATGATTTTATTGAGAGACTACAGCAAAGTTTCGTCACTAAGGAATGGCTGCGACAGGATTCGACCGACAAACACGGGGCTCATGTCCTGACGGTTTGTGGATCCAGAACGTACTCCCTGATGAAGGACCTTCTAGCGCCAGAGAAGCCGGCGGACAAGACTTTTGAAGAACTCAGTAAGTTGATCGGGGAACACTTTAAATCAACAAGCAGCATGCACATGGCGAGACACCGGTTTTACACGCACCAGCGGCGAGAAGGGCAAAGCGTTCCAGACTTCGTGGCAGACCTCTGGCGACTGGCGAGCCTATGTAAGTTCCCAGATGCATGCAGAGTGGAGATGTGGCAAGACTTTTTTATTGGGAGGAGGACCTCTTTGCGACGCTATCCGGTAGCAAACCTTTTTCAAAATTGGACCTGACCTCAGCTGACATGACCCAGAGCTGGCGAGTGAGTCGAAGAAGCTGACCACCATCATGACACACAAGGGGTTGTTTGAGTATAACAGATGTCCATTCGGGTTTCGCTCGGCCGCCACGATCTTTCAACGAAATATGGAAAGCCTCCTCAAGTCGATTCCAAGGACAGTGGTTTTTCAAGACGACATCCTCATCACGGGTCGCGATACTGAAGAACACCTCCACAACCTGGAGGAGGTGCTACGCAGACTGGACCGGGTAGGTCTGCGACTGAAAAAGGCGAAGTGCGTCTTCCTAGCTCCAGAGGTAGAATTCCTGGGAATGAGGGTAGCAGCAGACGGGATCAGACCTAATGCGTCCAAAACGGAAGCGATCCAGAGAGCACCCAGACCTCATAATACGACAGAACTGCGTTCGTTCCTGGGGCTCCCGAACTATTTTGGTAACTTTCTTCCCAAATTAGGCACACTGTTAGAGCCGCTACATGTGCTCCCACGCAAAGATCGCGAATGGATCTGGGTGGACAGCCAGGAAAGGGCTTTTGATAGAGCGCGCAATTTGTTATGCTCCAACAATCTGTTAACGCTCTATGACCCATGTAAGAAACTTGTTTTAACGTGCGATGCGTCGTCCTATGGGGTCGGGTGTGTGTTGCAGCATGTTAATGCCAAGAGTCAGTTACAGCCGGTAGCTTATGCCTCCAGAAGTCTGTCCCAGGCAGAAAGGGGATGGTAGAAGAGGAAGCGCTTGCATGTGTATATGCAGTAAAAAAAAATGCACCAGTACCTGTTTGGCAGGAAATTTGAGCTGGAGACAAATCACAAACCCCTTATGTCCCTTTTGGCCGACAACAATGCCATAAATGCAAAGGCGGCGTCCCGCATACAGAGGTGGGCACTCACGTTAGCCGCCTATGACTATACAATTCGGCACAGACCGGGCACTGAAAACTGCGCCGATGCACTCAGCAGGCTCCCACTAGCCACCACCGAGGGGGCAACTGAGCATGCTGCTGAGATGGTCATGGCTGTTGAAGCTTTCGAAAGTGAAGGCTCACCCGTGACAGCCCAAAGGCTGGACTAATAGAGACCCGCTACTGTCTTTAGTCAAGAAATGTGTCCTGAATGGGGACTAGGCAGCCACGTACAGGGCATGCCCTGAGGAATTTAAACCATTTCATAGGCGCAAGGATGAACTCTCGATTCAGGCCGATTGCCTACTGTGGGGAAACCGAGTAGTCATGCCCCAGATGGGCAAAGAGGCGTTCATCCGAGAACTCCACAAGGAGCACCCGGGCATTGTCATGATGAAGGCTATTGTTAGGTCACACGTTTGGTGGCCAGGTATAGATGCAGACCTGGAACTTTGTGTTCGCAGGTGCAACACGTGTGTCCAGCTGGGCAATGCGCCCAGGGAAGCCCCCCTTAGACCCTAGTCCTGGCCCGCCAAGCCATGGTCACGCATTCATGTGGACTACGCAGGTCCTTTCATGGGAAAAATGTTTTTGGTTGTAGTAGACGCCTACTCCAAATGGAACGAATGTGACATTCTCAATTCAAGCACATCCTCCACCACGATAGAAAGTCTACGGGCAATGTTCGCCGCCCATGGTCTACCGGACGTCTTGGTCAGCGACAATGGCCCGTGCTTCACAAGCATTGAGTTTCAGGACATCATGGCAGGAAATGGTATCAACCATGTCAGAACGGCACCATTCAAGCCGGCCTCAAACGGCCAGGCGGAACAAGCAGTGCAGATAATCAAACAGGGGATGCTCAGAATCCAAGGGGGTTCCCTACAAAGCCGCTTATCACGCCTCCTGTTGGCAATAGATCCCGACCACACTCGCTCACAGGGGTTCCACCCATAGAGCTGCTAATGAAAAGGATGCTCAAAACCAGGTTATCCCTCATACACCCACCATGAAAGAAATTGTTGAGAGCAGGCGCCAGTCACAATGTGACTACCATGACGGGAATGCGAGTGCGCGATGTATTGATGTCAATGACCCTGTCTTTGTCCTCAACTACGCTGCAGGACCCAAATGGCTCGCAGGCACTGTGGTTGCCAAAGAGGGGAATAGAATTCTGGTAGTTAAACTTACCAATGGACTAATCTGCCGCAAACACTTGGATCAAACAAAAAGGAGGTTCAGCAACCCCATAGAAGAAGCAGAGGAAGAACACGATGTAGAGTTCACTCCACCATAGATGACCAAACATCGGAACCAAGTGGAGGAAAGCCCAGTCACTGTGGGCAGTCCGGACAGGCCTGAGGCACCGCAAACAGCAGACACTCAGACCAGCGCCCAACAATCGGAGCCCCAACTCAGGCGCTCTACAAGGGAGCGTAAACCACCAGAGAGATTTAACCTGTGATCCCAATAAGACTTTGGGGATGAGGTGATGTCATGTATTCAACTGTCATTGTAATCCATGTACACCGTGAGAACACTGACCACTAGGTGGTGAACTTGTGGGAGACACTCCTAACCTGGACTTTCAGGTATAAAAGGGGACGCTCCACCCACCTTCATCACTTCAGTGCTGGAATAAAGGTTACTGGTCACAGAGTGACCTTCTCTCAAGAACATGTCACTTTCCCTCCCCACCCTCTCTTTCCCTACCCCCACCGCCTCTCTTTCCCCTTCTCCCCCCACCACCTCTCTTTCCCTCTTTCCCCCTCTTCCCCCACCACCTCTCTTCCCCCCTCTCCCCCCACCACCTCTCTTTCCCTCTTTCCCCCTCTTCCCCCACCTCCTCTCTTTCCCTCTTTCCCCCTCCCTGAACTCTCTTTCCCACTTTTCCTCTCTTGCCCCCACTCTCTTTCCCTCTTTCCCCCTCTCCCTCCACTCTCTCTTTCCTCCCTCCCTCATGGCTTCTTGGCTGTGGCTTCGCTTTTTCGTGGAAAATCAATCCATGAAATGGGTGCACTCGCTTCTTACAAATAAGGAGTACTGTTTTTGTTACACGATATATAGTGGATTCAAAGTAATATTTAATATTTAGAATATTTAGAATGTAATATATATTTATTATCAAAGACATACTATATTTCATTTCCCCACGTAATCTTTATCAAAGAATTAAGAATATAGAGACTTTTCTAATGGTGGGTCAATTCATAGTTTTAATCATCAAATAAACTACACAACACAATGGGCCCAAGTTTCCACACGATAAAAAACGGGCGCCCCTCCGAGCTGGGCGCCCGTTTTTCACGCCTAAAACGGCGCCTAAAAAACAAATCGCGATTCTGGAGCGCCCTGCAGCTCCTTGTCTGCCTGGCACGGCGCCCAGGTGGGCGGAGCCAACACTCGCGCCGATTTTGTAAGTGGGAGGGGGCGGGTACTATTTAAATTAGTTTTTTTCCTGCCGGCAACGCTGTGCATGCACGTTGGAGCGTTCGCGCACGCGCAGTGCGAAAAAAACATTGGCACTCGGCCATTTTTGTAGTTCTTTGTAGCTGTTTAATTTTTGAACATTTTTTTAATAAAAGCACATTGCCATCAGCACATCAGCACTTGCAGCCTTCTCACTGTCTCCTTCACCCCCCTCCGCCCCCCCCCCGCGGGAAGAACGGGCGCCTCCTCCCCCTCCCCGCAGGAAAGAACGGGCGCCTCCTCCCCCCCCCGCGGGCAGAACGGGCGCCTCCCCCCCCCCGCCGCGGGAAAGAACGGGCGCCTCACCCCCCCCCGCGGGAAGAACGGGCGCCTCCTACCCCCCCCGCGGGCAGAACGGGCGCCTCCCCCCCCCCCGCGGAAAGAACGGGCGCCTCAGGCTGACTGCAGCATTCTCCCTGCCTGAAGCACTTTCACACAGGTAGGAAGATGGTTTATTTAATCTTTTCTTTGCTTATAAATGTTTATTCAGGTTGGATTTATTTGTATAATATTTGTAGAAGTATAAATAAGGATTTATTGTAGAATTTAATGACTTCCCTTCCCCCCCCCTCCCCCCCCACCTCGTTCTGGACGCCTAATTTGTAACCTGCGCCTGATTTTTTAATGTGTAGAACAGGTTTTTTCAGTTCTACAAAAATCTTCACTTGCTCCATTCTACTTTAGTTTGGAGTACGTTTTCACTGTGGAAACTTTCAAATCAGGCGTCAGTGGCCGGACACGCCCCCTTTTGAAGAAAAAATTCTGTTCCAAAGTAGAACTATTCTACCTGACTAGAACTGCAGAAAAATAAATGTGGAGAATTGCGATTTCTAAGATAGTCCGTTCTCCACCAGTTGCTCCTAAAAATCAGGCGCAAATCATGTGGAAACTTGGGCCCTTTATGTTGCAAGCTGAGGCCTTGAAATTATATGACACAATATCAGCATATAAGCACTTAATGTATTCAGATGAAATTCCATCGACTGTTATTTAATGGACTGACAGAAACTGACCTGTTTAAACAATTGAGTTAATGCCCTCATACTAAAGAATTTCATACAAATGTGCCACATGTTCATATGCTAATATCCCACATTGAAATTTCAAGGCCTGTGCTTTTTTTGAAATCCAGATATTGGAAAAAACAAGACGGCCACAATTTTCAAAAAATAAAAGCAGCAAGCACTGCAAACACTCGGTGGGTCATCAGCATCAGTGAGGAGAACAGACATGCTAATGTTAGTTATGTAAGGGCTTGTGTTGATGGAGGTTGCTGAGCCTATACCAGTCGGGAAGGGAGAAGCAAGGCCGGGCCTAGGGAGACCTAAGGACACCATGTGAGACCCGGGGGATCATTCCTGCTTTTCCTGGCCGACAACGATTCCACATAGAAGAATTTATTTTGAAATTTACCTTGGCCTCTTCTGGAAACTCTGCGGACTCCCATGAATTAAAATGGGGGTCATGGCGCCAATGACATCATCAATTTAAATTAGGCCCCTGTCTGCCTGCAGTGCGAGTATCAGCGACTTTGTGGTCGGTGAAAATAAAATGTCGCCAGGTGGGAATGGTGTGGCCTCGGGTCGGAAGAGGATCCGAGTGATTTTTAACTCCTCCTGTGCCCGGTGGGGTGAAAATCAAAATCTACCACAATAGATCTGATCCTCTTTTTCGTCTGTCTTGTGCCTGTGGAATGCTGATTTCCCCACACAATTTTATTTCATTGTATGTTACAATAAAGGATGTGTTTACTGGATGGTGCAGTGGATTAGGCACTGTCCTTTCATCCCAAAACAATTTATATAGTGTTGTATCATACTTCCAGGCTACCCAAAAGCACTTTACAACCAAAGTATCACTTTAAAAGTCAAATAGAATCATATTAATCAGGCCTAGCCATTAAACTCTGCTGGGCCTCCCGCTGCCACTCCCGGATGGGCCAGCCATTTGCTAGGCTGCTCGGGATTTTAAATCAACTCCCGTTTACCTGAACTTTACAGCAATCCAGTCCTCCACACTAACTTGCTTCATCTTATATTGAGCACAAAATTCTCAAAAGATAAGGCCAACAAGTTCAGGTGATGTCATAAAATAAAACTGAAGCAATTTTTCTCAGTAATTTTATCTGCAAGATTACATTGTCTCCAACTAACAAACTCAGTGCAAGTTTTTATTATCACAATTTAACATTAATGCCAGCAAATGCACAAAATGTACCGCCACAACAAGAAAAAGTTGAATTTAGGACAGTCCACATTGGGCCAGATTTTGCTATCAAAATAACGGTGAGGCTAATGGCACTTGCTGTTATTTATGCATAAATGGTACAGCAACTTCAGGCGAGAAATAGATGCGCTGCTAAATGCCAATGTCCAAAAGTTGCTGTTTGAGTTGTGCTGCCCCACCATTACCTTCATGAGAACGGCATTTCACTGTCTGCCTCAGCATTGACACAAGTTGTCGTGAATTTGCTGTATTTGGGCGGTAGATACGAACTAAACTCGCCATAGGAATTTGAGGCATGTTACTTCAAGCGTAAGCACTCTTTTAATGACATAATAATTGTTAATGATTGCCAATCAACCTCTCTGGCACTGAAAATGAAGTATGGGGCTAGAATTTTGACTGGGTTTCGTCGCGATTTGACTCTCCGCAGCGAAAACCCGGCCGCGGGATCCTCGGGGTACCTTTTTGCGACGGCACTTCCACGTACCGCCGGGGAGAGAAGCGCCACCGTGAAACATCGCAAATTGCGTTTGCGATTGATTTTTTTTTTGGGCTCTCTCGGGGACCCGTATTCTGCGCCCAGAATAACGATGGGTCAAACCTGTCGGTGCAGCCTTGCCAGCAGTGGCAAGTGTGAAGACCTGCAAAAAAGGTAAGTTCAAGTTTATTATTTTTTGATTCTTTTCCAGTAAGTAGATAATGGTTTTGTGAATGTGTTTTGCAATTTTTTTTTATTTTTCTCCGCTCCCAAGGCCTCTCTCGCAGCGCTTTCGGTCCCGTACTATTGCCGAAATTCGTGGTTTGCGCCACGAATCCTCATGCAACACCAATTTTTACCGATGATTAAAGGCCGAAAAGCGGGCCTAAAAATGGTAGCGCCACGAAAATAGAAATTTGACGTAAAACTACTGTTTTCGCTGAAAACTGAAATTCTAGCCCATGGTCTCTTCTACCTTGAGGATTTAAATATCAAATTTAGATTTTTTTTTACTTTGTCTCTCTTTTCACTCTCTTAATCCAATCTTTCTTTCCCTCTCTTTGTTTCTCTTTCTGTGCCAGGTTTGACATTGAATTCATCCATTCTAATTTACACTTCCTTGTCTGACCTCCTGCTGTTTATTTCTCACTCCTTCAATCTGATTGGTTAAGGAGATACACAGTTGCTTGCCCTGTTCACTCAGGTCCCAGATGTCCAGTTTCCCTCGCTGCGCTGTTATCAATTCACACTTCCAGCAACTTAATGGGCAGCAATGTTTTGAGCTAAAGATTGCAAGGGCAAGTCTAACTATGGCAGATGCAATTAGATGCCCTGCTCCAACAAAATCTGCCTCAAAGATTGCTAGCACTCTAGGACGGGTATTCAAATCTGATTTTAAAAAGCTCCAGGGAGATTTGGTGCAGTCACTAATTGCTGTGATTAGATCTGACTATTAATGATGCAGCAAAATTGCATTTTTAAAACTTTGCATGATATAAAAAAATAGAAGTGGCATGAAGACCATTCAGAAGTCTTACCTTAATGAAGTCAAGGACCAGAACGTCAATCTATAATTGCTACTTCTTGCTATATTTATATAGAGTGTGTCTGTCACATTCCAGGCATCACTGTTAGAATTCAGGTTTTCTCGCAACATTTTGAATTCATGTTCACAGCACAAATGCACTTTCCATAAGTAGATTCACATTTCTTATGAACTCAAATTTTCACCATTATTCAGGATGTGAGCCTCTTAATAAGACATAGGACTAATAATTACTCTTTTACTTTGGGAGTACTTACGAGAGAAAATGAAGAAAGTTCACTACAATGTTCTCCCCGAAAGCAGTAAAAAATCACTTAACATTCAGGCTAAAACTGATAGTAAAATTTATATATAATAATAATTATACTGAAACAGAAAAATACAGCAGCAAAGTAGCAGTTCACTATTAATTTGTACAATAACAGATCTGTTTCAACAAGAGTAAAGAATCCTGAATCTTTGGAAGCTTAAAAAAAAGGGGGGGAATTTGATCGGCAATTTAATGAGTTCACACTGCTGTGAAATAGAATATCATGGGGTCCCGATAATGCCTCAAATTCGGTCGTGCCTCTGTTGTGGCATTAATCGAGGCAGAGCGGTACTTTTAGTGCCCTGAAAAAGTCTCCTGCCCAGAAATTCATCAGAGAGAGCTGACGGGGCCTAAATCAGCTGTTGCACGTCAGAACTTGTGGGACACTAATGAAAATGCCAGCGCTAAATTTAACTGAGCCATTACGTATGCGTCGAACTCCCATTCAGATCCCAGGAAAAGCCAAGTCTTAAATGCGTGGCATAGTAATGCACCCATTAAAGTTTTCAAAATCACTTTTTCTCAAGCTGATCTCTTATTTCTGTCTACTGCTGCAAACTCGGAGGCTCATGCACCGTGCTCTGTGTAAATGTTGCACTGACTGTGACCTCCGAGGGAAACGCTTCCTCATCCCTTTAAGTAGCCACCAGTTAATGACTCTGCAAGCCCGGTACCGACTCTTTTTCCAGGCATTGTTATTGGCGGGCGTTCTACAAGGCGAGTTCGGGGCCAGGGGCCCAGGGGCAGCACGGGACAGCTCACACTGTGATATGTGTGCACGCTAGATCCGTGCAGCAGAGCAGCTCTCCAGTCGTCTTGGGTAATCCTCGCCTCTGGACCAAGACCTAGCTCTGTCAAGCCCGTGTGGTGGCTGGCATGTAACGGCCACCACACGTTTAAAAAAAATCCACGCACAGGCATCTTCCACCCTTCAAGATGTAGTTCGGGTTCTTTGAAACATAGAAATTTACAGCGCAGAAGGAGGCCATTTTGGCCCATTGTGTCCGCGCCGGCTGACAAAGAGTCACACAGCCCTTGGTCAGCAGCCCTTAAGGTTACATATAAACCTATGAACAATGACGGAAAGGCAAAGAGCACCCAGCCCAACCAGTCCGCCTCGCCTCACCACAACTACGACACCCCTTATACTGAAACATTCTACACTCCACCCCAACCGGAGCAATGCGATCTCCTGGGAGAGGCAAAAACCAGATAAAAACCCAGGCCAATTTAGGGAGAAAAAAATCTGGGAAATTCCTCTCTGACCCATCCAGGCGATCGAAACTAGTCCAGGAGATCATCCTGGCCCTGCAGTACTTACCATTATATCTGCGCCATCCAATGAAAGGTCATCCAGTCTAATCCCAATTACCAGCTCTAGGTCCGTAACCCTGCAGGTTACTGCACTTTAAGTGCCCATCCAACCATCTCTTAAAAGTGGTGAGGGTTTCTGCATCCACCACTCTTCCAGGCAGCGAGTTCCAGATCCCCACAACCCTCTGCGTAAAGAAGCTCCCCCTCAAATCCCCTCTAAACCTTTCACAAACCACTTTAAAACTATGTCCCCTCATAATAGACCTCTCGACCAATGGAGGTAGACCCTTGCTATCCACTATGTCCAGGCCCCTCAATATTTTGTACATCTCAATGAGGTCTCCTCTCAACCTCCTCTGTTCCAATGAGAACAAACCCAGCCTATCCAATCTCTCCTCATATCTCAGATTCTCCATTCCAGGCAGCATCATAGTAAATCTCCTCTGCACCCCTCTTGTGCAATCATGTCCTTCCTATAATAAAGCGACCAGAACTGCATGCAATACTCCAGCTGTGGCCAAACTAAAGTATTATATAATTTAAGCATAACCTCCCTGCTCTTATATTCTATGCCTCAGCCAATAAAGGCAAGCATTCCGTATGCCTTCTTAACCACCTTATCCACCTGGCCTGCTACTTTCAGGGATCTGTGGACAAGCACTCCAAGGTCCCTTTGTTCATTTTACACTATTAAGTGGCCTACCGCTTAATGTGTATACCCTTTTCTTATTAGCCCTTCCAAAGTGCATCACCTCACATTTCTCTGAATTAAATTCCATTTGCCACTGCTCTGTCCACCTGACCAGTAGATTGATATCCTCCTGCAGCTCATGACTTTCCTCTTCATTATCAACCACACAGCCAATGCTAGTATCGTCTACAAACTTCTTAATCATACTCCCTATATTCAAATCTAAATCATTGATATATACCACAAAAAGCAAGGGACCCAATGCTGAGCCCTGTGGAACCCCACTGGAAACATCCTTCCAGTCACAAATACATCCATCAATCATTATCCTTTGCTTCCTACCTCCAAGCCAACTTGACACTTTTCCCTGTATCCCATGGGTTTTAACCTTCATGACCAGTCTACCATGCGGGACCTTATCAAAAGCTTTGCTAAAGTCCATATATACTACATCGTATGCACTATCCTCATCGACCCTCTTGGTTACCTCCTCAAAAAATCAATCACGTTAGTCAGACACGATCTTCCCTTAACAAATCTGTGCTGACTGTCCCTAATTAATCCTTGCCTTTCTAAATGCAGATTTATCCTGTATTTCAGGATTTTTTGCAATAATTTTCCCATCACTGAGGGTAGGCTGACAGGCCTGTAATTACTCGGCCTATCCCTTTCTCCCTTCTTAAACAAGGGTACTACATTAGCAGTCCTCCAATCCTCCGGCACCATGCTCAGATCCAAAGAGGACTGGAAAATGACGGTCAAGGCCTCTGCTATTTCCTCTTTTACTTCGCTCAACAGCCTGGGATGCATTTCATCCGGGCCTTTCAAAGCTGCTAAACCCCTTAATACTTCCTCGCTCACTATATTTGCTCAAAGCACCTGTGAACTCATCCTTTTTTTTGGCGTGGAAGCAAGTCATCTTCGTTTTGAGGGACTGCCTATGATGATGATAAGGCACATGCACCTAATTTAGCCACCGGGGCGCAAGCGTGCACGTTGCACCAGGGTGATGTCATGATCACCCTGGTGTAACGTTTGCGCCCTCGGTGAGCCTCTAATGAATTTTCAGTCAGGGCGCTAAAAGCTGTACACCCGGTCACTAAGCTCTAATGCCCGCATTCACGCTCTGGCCGCTAACTGGACCTTAGCCAACCGAAAATCCAGCCCATGGTAGGTGAAGCTCCACAACTGAAGCTCGAATGTGTAATATTATCTCAACTCTCAGTTAACACATAATCAATTTTTTTTAATGCACATTAAACTATTTGTCTTATAAAAGAAAAGGGAACACTTTCCTGTGACTTGAATTTTACTGTAATTGATTAACTGCTGCGCATTTTCTAAAAATAGTTCAAGCTATTTCAGAGATTTAGGAAATCTAACCAGATTATATGATTATGTTAACTGAGACTTAAGGAATGATACAATACAAAACGATAAAATGAATAATGATTTTGACAAGTCGTTTTATTCATTTAACTTTTCTATTATCGGTATTAATTATTGTATCAAATTTGACAAGAAGTTAACAATAGGATGCAAACTAGATTGTAATTACAGTATTGTAGAAATGGGTTATGGATAACTGAAAGCGTATTCGTCATTTGTTCCATTATTATATACACATTGCAGTGCAGCAAAACAATGTTTAAAAAAGGTCTTAAAATCTTCTGTAAAAGGACCTTTAGAAACAGACGATCCATATGTACAATACTGCACAGTATTTAACAGTTAATCATTTTTTTAACAGTTCAGTAATTAGCACTTTTCGTTTAGCTCGACACACCAGATGGATTAGCAATAAGCGTCACAAAGCTTGAGCAAAAGCCTCTGATAAGACAGTTTCCACACCTAACCAAAAGTGCCAGTCACATCGACTGCCAAAAGTGCTTGAGCCCTCACACCTGATGAGATAAAAAAGACTCTGAAACATCATGGAATTAGTTACATGATGATTTCCACAAAGACGCTTGAAAAAGGACTTAACTCATTGGTTTCATCATCATAGGCAGTCCCTCGAAATCGAGGAAGACTTGCTTCCACTCAAAGTGAGTTCTCAGGTGACTGAACAGTCCATACGGGAATTACAGTCTCTGGCACAGGTGGGACAGACAGTCGTTGGAGGAAAGGGTGGATGGGACTGGTTTGCTGCACGCTCCTTCCGCTGCCTGCGACTGGTTTCTGCATGCTCTCGGCGACAAGACTCAAGGTGCTCCGTGCCCTCCTGGATGCTCTTCCTCCACTTAGGGCGGTCTTTAGCCAGGGATTCCTAGGTGTCGATGGGGATGTTGCACTTTATCAAGGAGGCTTTGAGGGTGTACTTGAAATGTTTCCTTTGGGGATCACTTGCCGTGTCGGAGTTCCGAGTAGAGCGCTTGCTTTGGGAGTCTTGTGTCAGGGATGCAGGCGATGTGGCCTGCCCAGCGGAGCTGATCGAGTGTGGTCAGTGCTTCGATGCTGGTGATGTTGACTTGATCTCCAGTTTAGCGATGCATTATAACACTTAAATTAATA
Organism: Pristiophorus japonicus; assembly: GCF_044704955.1. Taxonomy (NCBI): domain Eukaryota; kingdom Metazoa; phylum Chordata; class Chondrichthyes; family Pristiophoridae; genus Pristiophorus; species Pristiophorus japonicus. The sequence continues at coordinate 37,982,084 of NC_091987.1, forward strand.
AATCAAGACTTTTGCAATGCATTTAAATGTTTTAGTCATTGAACAATTTATTCGTTAAACAGGGACAGCCATCACTGGAAAAGAGGAAGGTATTTGTGCATGGAGATTTTATTCTTTTAACAGTTATTAATTTAAATGGGCCTGACTGTATTTAAAAAATTAATGCTCTTAGTGGTTTTTTGGTTTGGGCCTACCTCACGCGCGATCGTTCCCTCCGAGCCTCTACCCATCGGCAACAACAGGACCACCCTCCAACCAGCGGCGACTGGATCTCTTCCCCTCCAACCAGCGGTGACTGGGCCTCTTCCCCTCCAACCAGCGGTGACTGGGCCTCTTTCTCCCCCACCACCCCTCCCCTTCGGCGACTGGGCCTCTTTCCCCATCGCCCCACTGCCCCCCCCCCCCCACCCCGCCCCACCCCCTTTGGTGACCTGACCTCTTCCCCTCCTGCGGCGACCAGTCCTCTCCTCTAGCACGTGGTGAGCACAATGGCTGTGACCACTCTGACCTCTCCTCCTTCTACTCTGAACAACCTAACCTCCACCCCATAAAATGGACCTCTGACCTTCCCAATGCCTGCCCCCAGCCAAACCTTGGATCACCTACCATCTCACCGAAGGGCGCTACTCAGCGCCGAGCTTACGGCCCGCATCGCGCCGTAGGCAACTAGGCTCATACAGCAGTGCCTGGTATCCAGTCATCTTGGATCCCCTTGTCACTGGACCAAGACCTTGCTCAGCTTAGCCCGTGTGGTAGCTGGTGTGCAACGACCACCCCACGTTAAAGGAACTCACACACAGGCATCTTCCACCCTTCAATATGAAGTTCGAGACCTGGAATGTCAGGACCCTCATGGACAAGTCCAACAGCGACAGGTCGGAATGCCGCACCGCCATAGTTGCCCAAGCACTTAGACACTTCGATGTCGACATCACCGCCCGAAGCGAGACCTGGCAGGCAGGAGAAGGCCAGCTCAAGAAACAAGGTGGATGTTACACCTTCTTCTGGAAAGGCAAACCAGAGGCAGAACGCCGCCTTCACGGAGTCGGCTTTGCCATCAAAAACGAGCTGGTTGACCGCCTCAAAGACTCCCCCTGCGGGGCTAACGAACACCTCATAGCTCTTCGACTCATCCTATCCCGGAACCAATGCGCCACAGTCATCAGTGTGTACACCCCAACACTCGATGCCACAGATGAGACCAAAGAGGGTTTTTACTCCAGCCTCTCAAAATCCCTGTCCTGCGTCCCTATGGACGACAAACTGATTCTCCTCGCCGACTTCAACGCCAGGTTCGGCAAGGACACGGCCCTCTGGAGAGGCGTGGTCGGCAGAGAGGGGGTAGGGAAAACCAATTTCAGTGGTAACCTGCTCCTGACAAAATGCCTAGAGCACGACCTTGTCATCACCAACACCTTGTTCTGCCAGAGGGACAAATACAAGGCATCATGGCAACACCCTCACTCCAAACACTGGCACCTGCTCGACTATGTCATCGCCTGAGCCAGGATGTGCGTATCACCCGCACCATGACAGGAGCTGACGACTGCTGGATGGATCACAGTCTAATCCATTCCATCATCAACATCAATATAGCCCCAAAGCGGCGATGGTAGCAGAAGCAGTGTCGCAAAAAAGTCAATGCCGGGGCACTCAAAGACCCAGCTAAGAGAGCCCTATACAGCCAGCATCTCACTGCTGACCTGACGTCCCACGATGATCCCGAGACGCAGAATGCCCACAGTGCTTGGTCTGCCCTCCAGGCCTCCATAACCAGTGCCTGTGAAGAGATGCTTGGTCACTTAACCAGGAAATGCCAGGACTGGTTTGATGAGAATGACCAGGAGATCCAAGAGCTAATAAATCGCAAGCGCAGGCCATTTCTGAGCCTAAAACAACAACCCAACTCGGGAGCTCTAAAACAGCATTACAAACGGCTTAAGGCCGAGGTCCATCAAAAAATCCACAACCTAAAGAACAGATGGTGGGTGGAGAAAGCACAGGAGATTCAGCAGCTGGCCGGCAGCCTTGATGTGCGAGGATTCTTCACCGCAGTCAAGGCCACCTACAGCCCGAACACCCAAGGCCCCACCCCACTGCTGGACAAGAACGGGGAGACACTCGTCAAGGACACCGAGGCAGTCAGGACCCGCTGGAAGGAGTACTTCAAAGATCTCCTTAACCGAAACTCTGCCTTTGACTCGAGTGTCCTCGACTCCATCGCGCAGCATGCTACCCATCACCATCTCGGCAAAACCCTAGTTCCTGCACGAGGTAGAAAAGGCCATCCATCAGCTCAAGAACAACAAGGCATCAGGAGCAGATGGAAACCCCGCTGAGGCACTAACTTTTGGCGGAGAGGCACTATTGGCATGAATGCATGACCTCATCTCTCTCATCGTGACCATCTTTAAAAAAGGGGACAAGTCTGACTGCGGCAACTACAGAGGAAACTCCCTGTTATCAGCCACTGGGAAAGTCGTCGCTAGAATCTTTCTTAACCATTTTCTCCCTGTGGCTGAGGAGCTCCTCCCGGAGTCACAGTGTGGATTTTCTCATCTACGGGGTGCAACGGACATGATTTTTACAGCACGACAGCTGCAAGAAAACTGCAGGGAACAGCATCCGCCCTTATACATGGCCACCTTCGACCTGACAAAGACTTTTCACACTGTCAACCGCGAGGGACTATGGAGCATCCTCCTGTTTCGGCTGCCCCAAAAGTTCGTCACCATCCTCGACCTGTTCCACGACGACGTGCAAGCCATGATCCTGACCAAAGGATCCATTACAGACCCAATCCACGTCCGGACTGGGGTCAAGCAGGGCTGCACCATCACGCCAACCCTCCACTCAATCTTCCTCACTGCCATGCTTCACCTCAAAGTCAACAAGCTCCCCGCTGGAGTGGAACTAAACTACAGAACCAGTGGGAACCTTCATCATCTCCAGGCCAGGTCTAAGACCACCCCAACCTCTGTCGTCGAGGTTCAGAGACTGAACTCCAAGTCATAGGCAACATCTTCACTGAGGCGTACAAAAGCATGAGCCTTACACTAAACATCCATAAGTCAAAGGTCCTCCACCAACCTGACCCCGCCACACAGCACTGCCCCCCGGTCATCAAGATCCATGGCGCGGCCCTGGACAAGGTGGACCACTTTCCATACCGTGGGAGCCTCTTATAAACAAGGGGAGACAGAGACGACAAGATTCAACACCGCCTCCAGTACGCCAACGCAGCCTTCAGCCACCAGAGGAAGAGTGTTGGAGGATTAGGCCCTCAAATCTGCCACTAAGCTCATGGTCTACAGGACTGTAGTGATACCAGCCCTCCTGTATGGCTGAGACGTGAATCATATACAGTAGACACCTCAAATCGCTAGAGAAATACCACCAACAATGTCTTCGCAAGATCCTGCAAATCCCCTGGGAGGACAGACGCACCAATGTTAGTGTTGTGTTCCTGACACAGATGAGACTGCACACAGGGAGGTTAAAGCAACAGTGACCTCAGTCTTTATTAAGACACTCCAGAGTGAGTAACAGGCCTTAGGGGCCGGCATATATACAGTGCTCCCCCCAAGGGATGCTGGGATCTCTTGGGACTTCATGGGATGCGCTCCCTGGTGGTGGAACATGGGAGTGCATGCTTTACAGATACACATCACTGCCCCCCAAAGTCAAAGTGAAAACTATTTACAAGGTGAGGCGGTCGGGAGCCTTTCTTTCCCTGGTGGACTGCTTCGGTACAAATGTCTGTTCTGGTGTGTTGGCTGTGCCCTCTCTGGGCTGGCGTGTTGTTGGCCCTGCAGGGCTGCTGGGTGAGCCTGGCCTTGCTGGGCATGTTGGGCGTGATGCGTTCGATTTTCTGATCCAGCGTGGTGTCGTTGATCCTTTGGGTGTGTGTTGTTGGCTCAAAAAAGGTGGTGTCTGCTGTGGGTTGTTCAGGGCAGTCTGTGAACCGCAACCTCATTTGGTCCAGGTGCTTTCTGCAAATTTGTCCATTGTCCAGTTTGACTACAAACACCTTACTCCCTTCTTTAGCTATCACCGTGCCCGCGATTCACTTGGGACCATGTCCATAGTTTAGCACGTACACAGGGTCATTCAGATCAACTTCCCGTGACACAGTGGCGCGACCATCGTTTACATTTTGTTGCTGCCGCCTGCTCTCTACCTGATCATGCAGGTTGGGGTGAACCAGTGAGAGTCTGGTTTTAAGTGTCCTTTTCATGAGTAGCTCAGCTGGGGGCACCCCTGTGAGCGAGTAGGGTCTCGGGCGGTAGCTGAGCAGTACTCGGGACAGGCGGGTTTGGAGTGAGCCTTCTGTGACTCGTTTGAGGCTCTGTTTGATTGTTTGTACTGCCCGCTCTGCCTGCCCATTGGAGGCTGGTTTAAAAGGGGCCGAGGTGACATGTTTGATCCCATTGCGGGTCATGAATTCTTTAAATTCAGCACTGGTGAAACATGGCCCGTTGTCACTGACCAGTATGTCAGGCAGGCCTCAGGCTTTCAATGATGGCGGTGGCGGTGCTTCCCAACATTATTTCACATTCAATCCATTTTGAAAAAGCATCCAACACCACCAGGAACATTTTACCGAGAAACGGGCCCGCATAGTCGACATGGATCCTCGACCATGGTCTGGAGGGCCAGGACCACAAACTTAGTGGTGCCTCTCTGGGCGTGTTGCTCAACTGAGCACACACGCTGCATTGCCGTACACAGGACTCTAAGTCAGAGTCGATACCGGGCCACTACACGTGGGATCTGGCTATCGTTTTCATCATTACTATACCCGGGTGTGTGCTGTGGAGATCGGAGATGAATGTCTCCCTGCCCTTTTTGGGTAGCACTACGCGGTTACCCCACAACAGGCATTCTGCCTGAATGGACAGCTCGTCCTTTCACCACTGGAACGGCTTGATTAGCTCTTGCATTTCAATGGGGATGCTGACCCAGCTCTCATGCAGTACACTTTTTTACTAGGGACAGCAGAGGATCTTGGCTGGTCTAAGACCTAATCTGGCGGGCCGTGACAGGTGATTTATCATTTTCAAACGCTTCCAGGACCATCAACAAGTCTGCGGGCTGTGCCATTTCCACCCCCGTGGTGGGCAATGGTAGCCGACTGAGAGCACCCGCACAGTTCTCAGTGCCTGGCCTGTGGCGGATGATATAGGTATACGCTGATAGCGCGAGTGCCCACCTTTGTATGCGGGCTGAGGCATTAGTATTTATCACCTTGTTTTCAGCGAACAGGGATATGAGGGGCTTGTGATCAGTTTCCAGCTCAAATTTGAGGCCAAACAGGTACTGATGCATTTTATTTACCCCAAACACACATGCTAATGCCTCTTTCTCAACCATACTGTCAGCCCTCTCGGCCTTAGACAAGCTCCTGGAAGCATAGGCGACAGGTTGCAACTTCCCCGCAACGTTAGCTTGTTGTAATACACACCCGACTCCGTATGACGCCTCATCACATGCTAGCACAAGTCTTTTACACGGGTTATACAATACAAGCAGCTTGTTGGAGCATAAAATGTTTCTGACTTTCTCAAAAGCAATTACTTGTTTTTTTTCCCATACCCAGTTCTCACCTTTACGCAATAACACATGTAGGGGCTCTAAGACGGGGCTTAACCCTGGTAGGAAGTTACCAAAATAGTTAAGGAGTCCCAGGAACAACTGCAACTCCGTGACGTTCTGTGGCCTGGGCGCGTTCCTGATAGCCTCTGCTTTGACGTCTGTGGGCCGAATGCTGTCCGCCACGATCTTTCTCCCCGAAAACTCCCCTTCTATTGCCATGAAGATGCTTTTCGACCTCTTCAGCCGCAGCCCTACGCGATCCAGTCACTGGAGTACCTCCTCCAGGTTTTATAGGTGCTTGACGGTGTCCCGACCCGTGACCAATATGTTTTCCTGAAAAACCACCATGCCTGGTACCGACTTGAATAGGCTTGCTGTGTTTCTCTGGAAGATCGCTGCAACCGACCCAATTCCAAACGGGCATCTGTTGTAGATGAACAGTCCCTTGTGTGTGTTGATGCAGGTGAGGTCCTTCGAAGACACCTCCAGCTCCTGCGTCATGTAGGCCGAAGTCAGGTCAAGCTTGGTGAATGTCTTGCCTCCTGCCAGCGTCGCAAATAGGTCATCTGTCTTAGGTAGCAGGTATTGGTTCGATAGCGAAAAACGATTAATAGTTACTTTATAATCGCTGCAAATCCTGACCATGCCATCACTTTTGAGTACTGGAACAATCGGGCTGGCCCACTCACTGAATTCCACTGGAGAGATGATGCCCTCGCGTTGCAGCCTGTCCAGCTCGACTTCTACTCTCTCCCTCATCATGTGAGGTACCGCTCGCGCCTTGTGGTGAATGGGTCATGCCTCTGGGACCAAGTGGATCCGCACCTTCGCCCCGGAAAAGTTTCCAACGCCTGGCTCAAAAGGGGAAGGAAATTTGTTCAGAACCTGGGTACATGAGGCCTCATCGACATGTGATAGCGCTCGGATGTCATCCCAGTTCCAGCGGATTTTGCCCAACCAGCTCCTTCCAAGCAGCATAGGGCCATCGCCCGGGACAATCCAGAGTGGCAGTTCGTGCACCGTGCCCTCAGAAGTGACCTTGACCATGGCGCTGTCCAGGACAGTGATAAGCTCTTTGGTGTACGTTCTCAGTTTCATGTGGATGGAGCTCGTGGATGGGGCTCAGGGCTGGTCTGAGTGCCTTGTTGCATCACAGTCTCTCAAACATCTTTTTACTCATGATGGATTGGCTAGCGCCAGTGTCCAGTTCCATGGCTACAGGTAAGCCATTCAATTTTACGTTTAGCATTATAGGTGGACATTTCGTCGAAAATGTGTGCACCCCATGTACTTCAGCATCTGCCTCCTCTCTCTCAGGCTCGAAATTGCTTTGATCCACCATGGACCGATCTTCCTCTGCCACATGGTGGCTAGCAGGTTTTGTAGAGGTGCCCCATTGTTCCACAGCTCTTGCAAACATACCCTTTGAAGCGGCATGAAGAGGCTGAATGGAAGCCTCCACAACGCCAACAAGGTGTGAATTGCCTTGCATTCATCCTTTGTTGTGGACTCTGAGTCATCTGGGTCACCTGAGGCCTGCTGGCAGTTGCAGACTCGTGGTTTCTGCCCTGTACATTACTGCTCGCAATACAGTTCCAGTTAATTTATGAACATTTGTGTGTTGAGAGATTTGTTTGGTGTTATCACTGGTGGACATAAACACCTGTGCTATCGCAATGGCCTTACTGAAGGTCGGTGTCTCTACAGTCAAAAGTTTTTGTGGGATGGTCTCGTGGCCAATGCCCAGTACAAAAAAGTCTCTGAGAATCTGCTCCAGATAGTCATCAAACTCACATTGTCCTGCAAGTTGCTTTAGCTCGGCGACGTAGCTCGCCACTTCCTGACCTTCAGATCGCTGGTACATATAGAACCGATACCTCGCCATCAGCACGCTCTCCCTCGGGTTAAGATGCTCCCGAACCAGTGTACACAGCTCCTCATACAACTTATCTGTGGGTTTCACCGGAGCCAGAAGATTCTTCATGGGTCAGTGCCCCGCAGACCGTGAGGAGGACCGCTCTCCTTTTTGCAGCGCTTCCTTCTCCATCCAGCTCGTTGGCTACAAAGTACTGGTCTAGCCGTTCGACATAGGCTTCCCAGTCCTCACCCTCCGAGAACTTCTCCAGGATGCCCACAGTTTGCTGCATCATTGCATTGGATTTGCGTACTCGTCGCCAGTTGTTGTGTTCCTAACACAGATGAGACTGCACACAAGGAGGTTAAAGTAACAGTGACCTCATTCTTTGTTGAGACACTCCAGAGTGAGTAACAAGCCTTAGGGACCGGCTTATATGCAGTGCTCCCAAGGGATGCTGGGATCCCTTGGGGCTTCAGGGGATGCGCTCCCTGGTAGTGGAACATAGGAGTGCATGCTTTACAGATACACAACAATTAGCATCCTCGACCAGGCCAACATCTCCAGCATCGAAGTACTGACCACATTCAACCAGCTCCGCTAAGTGCGCCAGATTGTTCACATGCCTGACACAAGACTCCCAAAGCAAGCGCTCTACTCGGAACTCCTACATGGCAAGCGAGCCCAAGGTGGGCAGAGAAAACATTTCAAGGACACCCTCAAAGCCTCCTTGATAAAATGCAACATCCCCACTGACACCTGGGAGTCCCTGGCCAAGGACCGCCCTCGGTGGAGCAAGTGCATCCGGGAGGGCGCTGAGCACCTTGAGTCTTATTGCCGAGAGCATGCAGAAACCAAGCGCAGGCAGCATAAGGAGTGTGCGGCAAACCAGTCCCACCCACCCTTTCTTTCCACAACTGTCAGTCCCATCTGTGGCAGGGACTGTGGCTCTCGTATTGGACTGTTCAGTCACCTAAGAACTCATTTTTAGTGGAAGCAAGTCTTCCTCGATTTCGAGGGACTGCCTGTGATGATGCTCTTAGTGCGGAGTTGCCTGTTAGGAGTGCATATCGAGACCCTGTGGTCATTTTTCTAGATTGTCATCTGTGGCTCAGTGGGTAGCACACTCACCTCTGAATCAGGAGGTTGTGGGTTCAAGTCCTGCACCAGAGACTTGAGCACAGTAAGCTAGGCTGACACTCCAGTGCAGTGCTGAGGGAATGCTGCATTGTTGGATGAGACGTTAAACCGACGCCTCATCTGCTCCCTCAAGTGGATATAAAAGATCCCATGGCACTATTTTGAAGAAGAGCAGGGAAGTTCTCCCCATTATCCTGGCCAATATTTATCCCTCAATCAACATAACAAAAACAGATTATCTGGTCACTATCATATTGCTGTTTGCGGGAGTTGCTGTGTGCAAGCTAACTGCAATGTTTCCCACATTATAACAGTGACTACACTCCAAAAGTACTTTATTGGCTGTGAAGTGCTTTGAGGCATCTGGTGGTTGTGAGAGGTGCTGTGTGAATGCAAGTCTTTCTTTATTCTTTCTTTCTTTCTTTTCTCTTTGATATGTGAACTCATTACCTTTTATTTTTTTTAAAAAACAGCTCTCGTGCGAGCACATAGGCTTACTATACCAAATTTGTGGAGCAGAGATGCATTACAACTAACATGTAACTGAGCATCCAATCAAAACACAATAATAGTGCAAAATCCCCTTTAATATGAGGGAAAGGATTTGTAACGTATATGGGGGTAACTTTGACATTGGCCAATTAATTTAAAACAGCCGACATCGGATCAATTTCCTATTCAATAGCTCTCCCGATTTTCATTTGGAGTCAGTGAAAATGAAAATCGTGAGCAATATGCAATGGCCGGCTGATCCAATAATGCCCCATTTATACTATCGCCCAAAGTCAAAATTACCCCCAAGGAGTCTGAAATAGAGAAGCACAAAATTGGGTGATGTTGTGTTCATACTCTATTTGTTTGTTACAGGCATTAGGACCCCGCAGGAGCTATTCACACACTGCTGTAAACATTCTGGTTCATGCTGGTTTTGGGACACCATTTTGGGTGTAGCTATAAAGGACACAGTAAGTTACATTACTCCTGCTTCAGTTAGTCGGTTTATTTACATACACAACAGATGGTAGAAGGAATACAGAAAAACTGACCTTATTTCTAGTTTCAACATTTTTTGTATTATCTTCCTTCTGTCATTTATTTTCTCATGATGTCTTTCTTTCAACCGCTTCTATTATTACTTTCTTTCCCCCATCTCTTTGTTGTATTAACTTTCACAAGCTACAACTGAGCGTGCATAAACTGCCAAAGCACTGGGAAGTGGTGATCCTAAAGCTTTGTTCGGATGCCACCTGGTAGCAGTTACTTGTTCAGTTTGCCACAATTCAGGCCATGCTGTACCTGTTAGTGAGATTGAAGAGTGGTAAACTCATGGAGATGTTTGCCAATTAATAATCATCTCCGGAAAGTGTTTTCATTTTGTGTTCTTCTGGGAAACATTGATTTTCTGTCTCGCTCTTTCAGCATTTCCAATTCGATTTTGCTGTCTACAGCTACACCTCTGGTTAATCAGAGAACTGCAGCAAAATGTTTGGCTCGTGGATTGCACTGAAATGTTACCTTTTAAATATATTTAGTCAAACTGAAGGGGATGTTATCATGAAAATATCAAAATGATAAAATTGATGTTTGGCTTTAGAAAGCATCTTACAATAAAAAATCCTCTTAAATTCTAGGTTTGAGGTATCGCTGCAAACAGAAGTTGTATATAAAATACTCAGAGGGACGATTGAAGAGCAGTTTGACACTGTCCACTGCCAAGTCATTATTTGAAAACAAAAGTTTAATTATCCTATTTTATGGATTTTAATGGACCCAAAACAAAATGGTGGCTGTGAATGATTGGCTGTGGATCCGCTCTTGCTACATAAATCTGATGATCGGACTGAAAGTGTCATGTCTGCAAACTCTTTGTATTCACTATGTAACTATGTAAGATGTACCACCTGAGGGCGCTGCTGTTGGAAGCCCCAGGGGTTTCCTGCCCTGGTGTGCAGGGGCATATAAAAGGCAGCCAGCCATGCTGCCCCTCACTTTGCAGTCGTATTAAATGGACTGAAGTCACACAGCTCTTACTCACAGTACAAGGCCTCGTGGAGTTATTCAATGGTAATTGCAGATATAATAGAAAGAAAACTAGCTAATCGTGATGTAGTAACACTTGATTTCACACTTTTCAAACAACAACAACAACTTGCATTTATATGGCGCCTTTAAAGTGGTGAAATGTCCCAAGGCATGTCACAAGAGCATTATCAAACACTAAGCCATATAAGGTGTTTTTAGGGCACTTGATCAAAGAGGCAGGTTTTAGGGAGCATCTTAAAGGAGGAAAGAGAGGTGGAGAGGTTTAGGGAGGGAATTCCAGAAGTTCAGGCCTCAGCGGCCGCCAATAGTTGAGCAATTTATAATCGGGAATGCTCAAGAGGACAGAATTGGAGGAGCCCAGATATCTGAGGGTTGTAGGGTTGGAGGAGATTACAGAGAAAGGGAGGGGTGAAGTCATGGAGGGATTTGAAAACAAGGATGCAAGTTTTAAAATCAAGACATTGCTTAACCAGGAGCCAATGTCAGCGAGTGATGGGTGAACGGCACTTGGTACAAGTTAGGACACGGGCAGCAGAGTGGAAGATGGGAGGCCTATCAGGAGTGGAATAGTCAAGTCTAGAGGTAAAAAAGGCATGGATAAGGCTTTCAGCAGATGAGCTGAGGCAAGGCTGTAGACGGGTGACATTATGGAGGTGGAAATAGGCAGTCTTATTTGGAACAACCACGTTGTCACCTAAACAAGTATAACCGATGAAAATGTTTATATTTCACCTGTGCAGTGTGCAAAATCCACATGTTAATGACTGCAAGAAAATGTCAATTTAACCATAACTCTCATTCTACCGGAAATGGAAGGCCCAGATCCAAAACAGATTGTTCTCCTGCTTTAATCAGGTGCTGTTCCTCAGGCAACAGGATACACCCCATGGGGCAAGGATTCTTCTGGTTGATATGTGTAGCTACATTGTAAATGTGTCTGTAAATATTTCCTGCTGCATGTTTATAGTGAAATCACAAATACATTATTTTAGAATGGGGCATCCTCCTGTCTTAAATTATGCGCAATCTTCACCTGCCAGAAAGAAGGGAGTGAGTTAGTGAAATCTTTGCGAGGTATTTAGAGAATGTGCCTTTCATAATCAAATAGTTGGGATGCAGTGTGTAAGATATGAGGTGTGGGGAAGATATGAGGTGAGTATTGGGAGAAGGATGTGGAGTGAAGTATGGTGCAGTGATGATAGTGGAGTGAAGGGAAGCATGGGAGGGGAGCATTATGAGTAGTGAGGTAGGAGATCATGGAAGTATGAGCGTAAAGTAAGAAAGCAGTATTCTTGACAACTCTGCTGAGGCCAGGAACTTTTTTCGGCATTGGGAGCTAAACACCTGGTGCTGACCCCCTCAGTGACCTCTTTTAACCGGCAGCGGAGGGAACAGGTTCTCCTCCTCTTGTTCACCAATTGGACCAGGGCCTCCAGTGTGGCATCTGGTCACCTGAGTCACTTGTCTGGACCTCTTCCAGCCATTTTCTTCGATCTGGGAAGTTCCCCTATTGTCGCAGCCAGAGTGCACCTTCCCTTTAAGAGGTACTGGCTGCCTTTAAGTGGCTTCAGAGACACCTGATTTCCCACCTACAAGATATCCCCACTCCAAACAGGCATGCTGGGTGCCTCACTCCACTGCACTTCTGGTGGTGGAGCAGAGAACCTGGAATTTTGAGGCTACAAAATCTAACCTAACCGGTCAGAAGTATTCTACCTGCTTACCCATGCTCTGTGGAGAACTGCTCTAAATCCATGCTCTCTTAATTCAGTTGGAGGCTAATTGCTGATAGAAGTTTGTAAAATAAAACCCCTGAAACAGCAATTTTGACTCCTCCTCCTGAGGCTCAGCAGAAGGAAACAGTTTATCGACCTCTTGATGTTTTAGGCTGGCAGCTCCCCCTTGGGTTAGGCTCGATTATTCGCATCAGCAGGAAAGGACGAACATGCATTATCTTTTTTTTTACAATTGTTCAGTATGATTTGTTGCTATTTTATGAATTTGATATTTGAGCCAACCAGATGCAAGCATGAGATACACTTTGCAATTTATGACATTTCCAAATGTGACACTTTGAGGCATGCCAGACACGTTGGATGCAGGTTGTTTATTATATGAACAGAAAGCTGTTGACATGTACCTTAGTTACGCTTTAAACTGTGTTATTGCGTTCTGGATTTTCCACGGGCAGAGCTTATTCAATATTCGCAGTGGGCTGACAGCAGTATCCCCCATTCCTAAATGGCTGACAATGACTAAAAGGGAAGAAGATGCAATGCACTTGCAATGTATAAACCAGCTGCTTAAAGGGACAGGTGACTTTCAGAAACCCTGGCAGCAACATGTCAAACTGCGGCAATGGTGGGGAAACTGGTTTCGGACAGGCGGTGAATGGCAAACCCTCCTGACGTCATCAATTTGAGCTCGGAGCTATTTGAGATTGAGGTTAGTTGGGGTCAGGACTAGTTGAGGGTTGGGGGCTAGTTGAGGTCAGGACTGGTTGAGGGTTGGGGACTGGTTGAGAGTTGGGGGCTATTTGAGGTCGATGCTAGTTGGTGTCAGGACTGGTTGAGGGTTGGGGGCTAGTTGAGGTCGGGGCTAGTTGAGGTCAGGACTAGTTGAGGGTTGGGGGCTAGTTGGTGTCAGGGCTGGTTGGGGACTGGTTGAGAGTTGGGGGTTATTTGAGGTCGATGCTAGTTGGTGTCAGGACTGGTTGAGGGTCGGGAGCTAGTTGAGGTCAGGGCTATTTTAACTCCTGGGACTAATTTACATCCCGCCAAACAACTACCGTCCCAAAACGGGCATGAAGAGACTGTTGGTCAACTGCCAACAGATGAAGGTCAGGCAGCCTGGAGATTGCCCGCTGCACTCGGGTAATTCGCAGGAGGGAGTTTCAGAATGGTCTTGTAGATGGTCTACACCGCCTCCAATGCGCCAGTGCAGCCTTCGGCTGCCTGAGGAAAAGAGTGTTTGAAGACCAGGCCGTCAAGACTGCCACAAAGCTCATGGTCTACAGGGCTGTAGTAATACCCACCCTCCTATATGGCTCAGAAATATGGACCATGTACAGTAGACACCTCAAGTCGCTGGAGAAATACCACCAACGATGCCTCCACAAGATCCTACATTCGTTCTCGACCAGGCCAACATCCCCAGCATTGAAGCATTGACCACAGTTGATCTGCTCCGCTAGGCAGGCCACATCATTCGCATGCCAGACACGAGACTCCCAAAGCAAGCATTCTACTCTGAACTCCTTCATAGCAAACGAGCCAAAGGTGGGCAGAGGAAACATTACAGGGACACCCTGAAAGCCTCCCTGAAAAAGTGCAACATTCCCACTGACATCTGGGAGTCCCTGGCCAAAGACCGCCCTCAGTGGAGGAAGTGCATCCAGGAGGGCGCCGAGCACCTCGAGCCTCATCGCCGAAAGCATGCCGAAATCAAGCACAGGCAGTGGAAAGAGTGTGCGGCAAATCTGTCCCACCCTCCCTTTCCCTCAACGACTATTTGTCCCACCTGTGACAGGGACTGTGGTTCTTGTATTGGACTGTTCAGCCACCTAAGGACTCATTTTTAGAGTAGAAGCAAGTCTTCCTCGATTCCAAGGGACTGCCTATGATGATGATTTGATGATGCAGATGATAAGGAGTAAGCCCAGCACAGCAGCTGGACTTTCCTTGTGGGGCGCAGAGTAGAACAAAGATAAGTTTAAAACTTCTTTCTTCCCCAACAGGTATTGGTGAGTCAAGTATCCGTCAAAATGCCATTGGTGTTCTAATGCCACCCTTGGACCCTGATTTGCACACATCAATGAGGCTCCTACCTGAATCATTCAGGGACCTCGTCCGCCTGACAAAAGGGCCCAGTAAAGGTGACGGGAATGGGGTGATATGATTTTGGTGCCGATTTTAACTTTGCCGCAGCCCCACTCCCACCAGATGGGGTGAATTAAAATCAGTCCCACTGTCCAAAGAACAGCTAGCTATGGCTGCAGCAAAAATGGCAAGCGCCCCTAAATTCACCGATGCCTCGGTGTAGGTACTGTTGGCAGAATATTGGCAAAGAGGGATTGGGTCTAAGGTACAGAGGAGAGGAAGCTGAACAAATTGGTGCAGCCATTGTGGAAGAAGGTGACAATGGCAGTTGCTACCTCTTCCTCATTATTCGTAGCCTCTTCCTGCTGCTAAATCCAAGGGCTTTGTCTTTCCTCCTCTTCCTCATCCATAGAGAGAAAGATCAATCCTTTACAAATAGCAACATGTTGCAGCCCGCAGTGCACAACCATGGTGTTCGAGACCCTTGCTAAGTTATACTGCCATAATCTCCTCAAAACCTTTCCCTGAATTGGGACTTGTGTCCCGATTGACTGTTTAATTAGGTTCTTATTGCACCGTGCTTCATCCTATTCTCCTCTGTTGTCCTTGGATGACAGAGTAGAGTCATCAACCACAGCTGCAGATGGTATACCTGGTCACTGGGCAATCATCTCAACACATGCTGAATAAACCTGGGATAGTAGACTTGTGAAGCAGAAAAACATTGTGGCAGCTTCCCAGATAGCATTCATTATCTGAATGGTGACAGATTAGGAAAAGGGGAGGTGCAACGAGACCTGGGTGTCATGGTACATCAGTCATTGAAGGTTGGCATGCAGGTACAGCAGGCGGTTAAGAAAGCAAATGGCATGTTGGCCTTCATAATGAGGGGATTTGAGTACAGGGGCAGGGAGGTGTTACTACAGTTGTACAGGGCCTTGGTGAGGCCACACTTGGAGTATTGTGTACAGTTTTGGTCTCCTAACTTGAGGAAGGACATTCTTGCTGTTGAGGGAGTGCAGCGAAGGTTCACCAGACTGATTTCCGGGATGGCGGGACTGACATATCAAGAAAGACTGGATCAACTGGGCTTGTATTCACTGGAGTTCAGAAGAATGAGAGGGGATCTCATAGAAACGTTTAAAATTCTGACGGGTTTAGACAGGTTAGATGCAGGAAGAATGTTCCCAATGTTGGGGAAGTCCAGAACCAGGGGTCACAGTCTGAGGATAAGGGTTAAGGGGTAAGCCATTTAGGACCGAGATGAGGAGAAACTTCTTCACCCAGAGAGTGGTGAACCTGTGGAATTCTCTACCTCAGAAAGTTGTTGAGGCCAATTCACTAAATATATTCAAAAAGGAGTTAGATGAAGTCCTTACTACTAGGGGGATCAAGGGGTATGGCGAGAAAGCAGGAATGGGGTACTGAAGTTGCATGTTCAGCCATGAACTCATTGAATGGCAGTGCAGGCTCGAAGGGCTGAATGGCCTACTCCTGCACCTATTTTCTATGTTTCTATGTGATTTTGGACGGTAGCTGAACACTGAGAGTGTCAAAACCCCCTCTGTTGAAATAATTTAGTGGTGCTCATGTGGGTCCCAATTGCCATGTGGGTCCCATCCATAGCATCCTGAACCTAGGGGAAAATTCAGCTGCACTGTGAAAGCTAACTGCACACTCTCTCGGCTTTGCTGGAACCACAGGAAAAACTGATGTCCACCGGAACAGGGCATCAGTCACCTGTTTGATACAGTGATACACTGCAGACTGACTTATGTTCTCCAAAGCAGCCTGGAAAGATGCAGTAGTAAGAAGAAGCACTTGCATTTATATAGCATCTTTCATGACCTCGGGACATCCCAAAGTGTAGTCACTCTTGTAATATCAACAAAAAAAAAATCAAAGCAGGTTTAGCTTTTACAGCCACCAACAAGGTTGTACCCCTGGTTCAAAGGGGCTGCAATTTAGGGAGCAGCAACAGGCAAAACGCAGATATTGAGGGGAATTTTAACCTCAACAAATGGGTGGGTTTGGGTCGGGTGGGATGTAAACATTTTTTAAATTTCAAACCCGAAACCAATCCACCCCACTTCTGGTTAAAGTGGGGCGGCGGAGGGGGGGGCCTTGTGAGGTGACCAAGCTGCTTCCAGGAGGTGGTTTGGTCAATCAAGTTCTTTAATGAGGCTGCGTACCTCATGTTTTATCTCTATTTTAAATTTAACCCTGGCTAGCGGGTTTCCCAGCAGCTGTTTACATTGTACATTAATGATTTAGACGAGGGGATTAAATGCAGTATCTCCAAATTTGCGGATGACACTAAGTTGGGTGGCAGTGTGAGCTGCGAGGAGGATGCTATGAGGCTACAGAGTGACTTGGATAGGTTAGGTGAGTGGGCAAATGCATGGCAGATGAAGTATAATGTGGATAAATGTGAGGTTATCCACTTTGGTGGTAAAAACAGAGAGACAGACTATTATCTGAATGGTGACAGATTAGGAAAAGGGAAGGTGCAACGAGACCTGGGTGTCATGGTACATCAGTCATTGAAGGTTGGCATGCAGGTACAGCAGGCGGTTAAGAAAGCAAATGGCATGTTGGCCTTCATAGCGAGGGGATTTGAGTACAGGGGCAGGGAGGTGTTGCTACAGTTGTACAGGGCCTTGGTGAGGCCACACTTGGAGTATTGTGTACAGTTTTGGTCTCCTAACTTGAGGAAGGACATTCTTGCTATTGAGGGAGTGCAGCGAAGATTCACCAGACTGATTCCCGGGATGGTGGGACTGACCTATCAAGAAAGACTGGATCAACTGGGCTTGTATTCACTGGAGTTCAGAAGAGTGAGAGGGGACCTCATAGAAACGTTTAAAATTATGACGGGTTTGGACAGGTTGGATGCAGGAAGAATGTTCCCAATGTTGGGGAAGTCCAGAACCAGGGGTCACAGTCTAAGGATAAGGGGTAAGCCATTTAGGACCGAGATAAGGAGAAACTTCTTCACCCAGAGAGTGGTGAACCTGTGGAATTCTCTACCACAGAAAGTAGTTGAGGCCAATTCACTAAATATATTCAAAAGGGAGTTAGATGAAGTCCTTACTACTCGGGGGATCAAGGGGTATGGCGTGAAAGCAGGAAGGGGGTACTAAAGTTTCATGTTCAGCCATGAACTCATTGAATGGCGGTGCAGGCTAGAAGGGCTGAATGGCCTGCTCCTGCACCTATTTTCTATGTTTCTATAAAGGGAGATGAGGACTGTTGCGTGGAAAAGCTAAGCGCCTTTCCAGTATGCTTCTGAGTCAGCAGGAGCAGGAGTGCTAACCTCCCAGCCCACCCTGCTTCCCTCCTTCCGATCGGACTCCTCTCTTCCTTCTTGCCCCCCCACACTACCACCCAGATGCCTGCCACAATCGGACCCCACCCTGTTATCACCGATAGCCCCCCCCCCCTCCCTTCACGCTCAGCACCCTCCCGTGACCACCAACCCCTGCCCCCCTCCCCTCCACCACCCCCCACATCTCTGCCCCGGTCCTGTCTCCCACCCCCACCTCGATCATACCCTGATCCTATAAAACCACTCTGTACACCCCTTTCCCGCCCCCCCCCCCCCTTGGATCTCTACGCCAGCAGTACAAACCTACCTGCTACTGGGCTGTGGCCTCTGCCACAGCATTCCTCACCTGTCAATCCGGCTGGCTTCAAGGCAGGGATCCTGTTGAGGAAAAAAAATACGCACACCATGGAGTTAAAATTCCACAGTTTTTGGGGAAACTCAGACTTTTGGGTTTCCCAACCAGAACTCCTGCCCCCAGCTTGAAAATCCTGCCTCAGTAAATATCGGGGCCATTGTCTCAGGTGGAAAGAGCAGCCTCTGAGACACTGCCTTGCAGACAAACTCAGGAAAGTCTGCCTTTGTCTATAAGCTTTCTGGTGTCGATATTGTCTCTTGGGGCTTGACAGCATCGATGCTGTTGGATTAGTCTGGTCCCATTTGCTCATCCTCCTGATACTCATCATCCTCTTCGTCATAGCAGAGAACAAGGGAATTTCAAGTGGAAACTTAATACATTTTGAACGTCGCCAATATTTTTAAATTTTGCACTAAGCTATTCCTGGTCTAATTTCCTTCTCAAGTGTGTGCGTGTGTACCTGTGTGTGAGAGACACAGTGCTGCCATATTACTTCCAGTGAACAAAAGCACAAATTAAGCCAACTTTTATGGGGTGAAACTAATTAATTTCAGTAACAGTCATTCTTCTGCATTTTAGAATTGCATACACTACCAGAACTGCAAGCCATAGTTGGACCAAACTCTATTGCTGCTGACAGACTTAAGTCAAAACATTTTTCAAATAGCTTTTTGCGGTTTTGCCAGAATTTATAATTTATAATAAAAAAGCATGTTTAAAGTGCAAATTGTTAAGAAGCAGTGTTCACCCTGTAGCCCAATGCCCTGAATAACCTCTAACCCCACCCTATAATCTTTGATTCCAGCCCAGTAACCAATAGCACTACCAACTCGTATCATTTTAGCTTTTGTTTGTTGACATTTGCTGATTTTATAATGTTATGACCGTTCACTTATAGAAGGATTTCATAAGTACTCAGTCATAGCCACATAAAAAAATTAGTAATGCATGTTTGTACAAGGCAATGGTTAGGCCAAAGTTGGAGTACTGTTTGCAATTTAGGGGATGAAAAGGATATTAAGGTCATAGCGGGGCATTCAGTATAGGCTGATTAGGATGATGTCAGAGATGGGAAATTATAGTTATTAAGAGAGACTTGAGCTACTGTAACCATTTCCACTAGATTGGAGAGTCGGTTTTGAGAGGTCAATAGTTTAAAAGAATCTAAATGAGAGAGGTTCAGTTCTTCCCCCATAAATTGGTACCAGGGAAAGGGATCGAGGAAAAGAGATTAAAATCGTCCAGGTTCAATAATAGGCAGGCGATCTGCTCCACCGGTTTACTGGACAAGCAGTGAAGGTAAAAATTACCCAAAATTAATTCATAGATTTCAGTAGAGATGTCAATATTTGAGACTAGATTGGATATGTGGATGAAGGAAAAGAGGGTAAAGGGATATGGGAACAGGGCCGGTAAGAGTGATTGGGACCATTTGCTCACCCTGGAGAGTAAACGCTACCATGGATTGGTTGGGCTGAATGGTCTGTTTCCATGTTATCACTTCTAAGTATTTACATTCTTTTGCTGAGAGTTTCACAGTTTGATAATCCTGTTGCGCCGTAAACTCTTACAGAAATTCAACTTGCCTCCAGTATTCTTCATTTGCACACTGGCCCTGAAATTCTGGTTGCGGACCCAGATGAAAACCCAGCAGATCTCCTATTGGAGGACGGAAAAATGAGGTGGAACTTGGTTCTGCCAGGATTCTGTGTTGCTTCCTTGGTTTTGCTGTCTTCTGGTGGGCACACAATCTCAAATTTTGCTTACGATGCAGAAGTAGAAGAATTAGCAAACCATAAGCAAGACTGTAAGAGGCTTCAGGAATATATAGGTAAGTTAGGGGAATGGGTAGACAGGTAGCAGATGCAATATAGGGCCCAAGTTTCCACACGCGCCTAGAACGGCGCAGTCCCGACCTTAATGCCCGTTTTTTGCGCCACAAAGTGCGCCTAAAATAATCCTCCGTATTCTCCACCTCCCTGCAGGTCCTCTGGCCCTCGGCGCAGCGCAGCACGAGCTGTGGGGGGGCGGAGCCAGGTCCCTGCGCTGAAAACAGTGCCGGGACCTCTGCACATGCGCGCTACAGTGGGCACGCAAGTGCAGTAAGCTCCAGGCGCCCGAAACTGTGTGGGAGGGGCCCGAAGCACGCAGCCCCTAGCCCTGGCCGAATGGCCTCACTGGGGCTGCGTGAATAAGGCTCCTCCCACGGCCAGCTCCTGCTTCCCCCCCCCCCCCCCCCCGGACCCGACCCGACTCCCGCTCCCCCCCCACCCCCACCCCCGGACTGGATCCGACCTGACCTCCCCCTCCCCGACCTGACCTCCCCCTCCCCGACCTGACCTCCCCCTCCCCGACCTGACCTCCCCCTCCCTCTCTCTCCCTCCCCCCCTCTCTCTCCCTCCCTCCCCCCCTCTCTCTCCCTCCCTCCCCCCGACCCGAACCGAACCGAACCTCCCCGACCCGACCCAACGCCACCTACCTGTAAATCTGGTGCTGGGGATGGGCCCTGCCCGAAGTCTCGGGCCGGCCCGTTCAGCCTTCGGTCCCGAAAGGCCTGCCTGAAGCACTTTCACACAGGTAGGAAGATGGATTATTTTATCTTTTCTTTGCTTATAAATGTTTATTCAGGTTGGATTTATTTGTATAATATTTGTGTAAGTATAAATAAGGATTTATTATAGAATTTAATGACTTCCCTCCCCCCCCCCCGACCTCGTTCTGGACGCCTAATTTGTAACCTGCGCCTGATTTTTTAATGCGTAGAACAGGTTTTTTCAGTTCTACAAAAATCTTCACTTGCTCCATTCTAAGTTAGTTTGGAGTACGTTTTCACTGTGGAAACTTTGAAATCAGGCATCAATGGCCGGACATGCCCCCTCTTGAAGAAAAAATTCTGTTCCAAAGTGGAACTGTTCTACCTGACTAGAACTGCAGAAAAAAAAAATGTGGAGAATTGCGATTTCTAAGATAGTCCGTTCTCCACCAGTTGCTCCTAAAAATCAGGCGCAAATCACGTGGAAACTTGGGCCCATAATGTGGATAAGTATGTGATCATACACATTGGGAGAAAAAATAAGGAAACAAAGGATGGGAGTAAACACTTGATGGAAAAACACTGGGGCATAAATTCAACGTTGTTACACTCATTTTATGGGTGTAAAACAGGCACAATGATAACCAATTTAGCAAAAGCAAAGGCCAGCTTTTGGGCCATTGCTAAATTGGTTGAGGCTTTTTTTTTAGGCTGCCTGAAATGAGTGTTGAATCTTGAAATGGAACTCCTGCAACCATTTCCGACCCAAATTCCTAAACTCATCGAACCTTGTGCTGTTGTGCAAGCTCCAATTGGAATTTTTCTTGAGCGACTAAGACAGCACAGGCTCAATGGGCCGAATGGCCTCTTTCTGCGCTGTAACCATTCGATTATTCTTAGCAGTAGCCTTCAAAGCAAGTCATTGAGACCACAGAACTTTTTGCGAAGTTGGAAGGAGCAGGAATGCTCCTCCTAGCTCCATAAAACAATTGCATGCTGCCATTCCCAACTCGAACTTCAATTCCTCTTCTCTCCCACCTTTTTTCTTACGAATTTTTAAATATGTGTAGTAATGCCTCCGCTATCTCGTCCCTAGATTCTTTTAAAATGCATGGATGCAATCATCCGGACCAAGGGTTTCATCCTCTTTGAGTTTAATATATCCCCTCTTTATTTTAAATGCACTTATCTCATTACTCATCTCACCGTCCAATGTCATGTTCACCTGTTCTATCTCTGTGGTAAATACTGAAGCAAAATTATTGTTTCATATTTCTGCTATTTCTCTGTTGTTACCTGTGGTATCATTCTGTCCATCTCTTAATGGCCTTATTCCCATCCCAACCTCCCTTTTTTTTTTAAATTGATGTACCTTTAACTATTTTACTATTTTGTTTTATGTTTCTTGATAATTTAATTTCATAGTTCCTCTTCGCCTTCCTAATTTTTTTTTACTTCTCTCCTAATCGCTTTGTATTCTTCCCTATCATGTAAGTGAGGCCATAAAAAGAAAAGCTAATCGCATTTTGGGTTTTATAAATAGATGAATAGAGTACAAAAGTAAAGAAGTAATGATGAATTTATACAAAATGTTAGTTGGACCACTGTTTTTGGCACTCCTTTATAGAAAGGTTATTGAAGCCATAGAGACCGTTCAACACTGATTCACCAGTATGATGCTAGGGATGGAAAATTATAGTCCTGAGGAGAGACTTGAGATATTGGGACTATTTCCACTACAGCAGAGAAAACAAAGAGTAGATTTAAAATAAATTATTGGATAGAGTCCCGGTTGCTGAGTTGGTCCAATGGAAATAAAAATCGAGAGAGATGTATAACAAGCAGCAGAATCGCTATCGCCTGTTGTACACTATCGCCCAAAGTCAAACTGGCCCCATTTAAACCTGTTGCCAAAGACTCCACCACAACAAACCTTGCAACATTGTATCAGGAAAGGCTAGGTACAGAATTTGGCTTTAGCTGGTTGTTCAAGCTTCTGGGTAGAATTTTCTATGGTTCTGCGCCATTGGTGGAGCTTCCCACACTCTGTCTGAAACTATTAAGTGCAACGCCTGCGATTTTCCATTCACCATTGCCAATGGAAGGACAATTACAGGCACTGCACCTGCGATATTCCGATAAGAAGCAAGTGTGCAAGGTCATGCCAGTGGCACAGGGCCTCCGAAAATTCGGCCCATTCTGACTGAGATTTAAGCTAACAGCTCCCACAGCCACATTAGACAAAAATGTATAATTATTGTTAGTGAGAGCAAAATTAGGCCTCGTGTCGCCTGTTTCTTGGGCACCATATAGCGGCAGAAAGGTCCAATTTCATGGGGCGATGTCCCTTGGCCCACAGGTACCTAAAATATGTCTGATGTCATACTGGCTTGAACGATATTCAGGCATCACTGCTGGGCGCCTTAAACAGGCATTAGCCACTTTGCATATGTTAATGAGCGGCCTGTTTTATGACCCTTCTCCTCATCTGGTAACAAATAGGCAATGCTCTGCTCAATTTTTCCGGTTCCTCTGTGGCCGAACCAGCAGTCCCTTTAAGATTCAGTGGAGGCCACCGACAGGAAAGGAAGTTTTGTTTTTCTTTTTAACTCGCCTTAATGTGGAACCAAGAGGAGGAGGAGCGCTCCTCCTGGCTCCGTAGCATATTACTGTGAGCCGCTGTCGGCCTGCGCACCCCTCACCCACCTTAAGCCTTTCACCCAGGGCCTACCTAAGTGCCACTGCCAGGGTCAGAGAGGCACACGCAGCTAGCCGGAATTATTCACATGAGGCCCAATTTCAGACGAGCCTCGGGCCTCCGGCTTCAGGTGCACTGCGACTGCACCCAACATTTCGGGTGGCAAAACGGGCTTAAACCCCTGTTACACTCCAGCAAATTGTATCTTTCTGAAGAAATTTCTGCTGTTCGAGATATCACAAGCAAGAGTATTTATCTCGCCACTCTGCTTGGAGCTCTAACATGTTATGCCATCGCTCTGATGAACATGTACATTTCAATTAAATTTTTTACTTTGACCACATGTAAGTCATCTCAAAATGACATTGCATAGATTCCATGGTCAGATATAATGGGACAGATTTTAAACTTGTTGCCCGGGCCAAGAAATTGGCATTGTGGATCGGCTGCCACCCAATCTTCATTTCTCGGGCAACATATTGAAAGCCTACCTCAATGTTTAACCCTCTTGAATGAAACAGCTATTGGCCCAGAAATTCCGGCCTCCCGTGCCCGTACGGAGTGTGTACGGACCCGGGAAGGCATCACAAAAGTTGGTTTTCAGTGCACAATGTGCATGCGCTGAAAACCGGCTTTTCCGATCTGTCAAACTGGAGCTTGACAGATCTTCCGTACCCCCACAGCCAGGACATTCGCATGGGCAAGATTGTGGCATTTACCCATATCTTGTCTAGCAGATGTCCTGAAAACTCTTGCACCTGATAAAAGTGGCCTACTTTTACAGGTGTAAGAGTTTTAAAATACACAAAAACATAATAAAATAAAATTTAAAAAACACATTGTTTAAAAACCCTCCCCGTTACGGTAAATTTATTTTAAACCATAAGTAAAAAAACTCTGGAAAATATATATATTTTTAATAATACATAAATAACTTTAATTTAAATTAATAAAAATATGTGGTGTATTTTCTCTCTTTTTTTTATGTGTTTTGGATGTTTGGGAGTGCTTCTTAATCATCATCATAATGGGAACTCCAACTACACAGTTCCCATTATTATGAATGAGTATATACATTACCTTGATTGGCTGCCCAGATCCATGTGACTGCAGCTCCAGCCCTGCAGACGTCCCGAAGTGCACGCGCTCCAACGTGCAGTCAGTGGAGGCCTCAGGACCGGGAACTCTCGTGGGCACAGCAGCTTCAGGTAAGTACGCATTTTTTAAACATTTTTACCCGATTGCCCACGGGATGCAACTGACCAGGATTTCTAAGCCATTATATTCAATAATAGTTACATAAGAACATAAGAAGCAGGAGTAGGCCCTACGGCCCCTCGAGTCTGTTCCGCCATTCAATAAGATCATGGCTGATCATCGACCTCAACTTCACTTTCCTGCCCAATCTCCATATTCCTTGATTCCCCTAGACTCCAAAAATCTATCTACCTCAACCTTGAATATATTCAGAGACTCAGCATGCATAACCCTTTGGGGCAGAGAATTCCAAAGATTCACAACCCTCTGAATGAAGAAATTCCTCCTCATCTCAGTCTTAAATGGCCTACCCCTTATCCTGAGTCTGTGCCCCCTAGTACTAGACACTCCAGCCAGGGGAAACAACCCCTCCGCATCTAGCCTGTCAATCCCCTTCAGAATCTTGTATGTTTCCATGAGATCATCTCTCATTATTCTAAACTCCAGAGAGTATAGGCCCATTCTACACAATCTCTCATCATAAGACAATCTCTCATCCCAGGAATCAATCTAGTGAACCTCCGTTGTACCGCCTCCAAGGCAAGTATATCCATATGGAGTTTCCTGTATAATATCCTTCATTTGATATTATAAATATTCCTAATTAATACATACTCCAGCCACCCGAGCTCACAAGTCACGGTTAACACCTGTGCAAACACGAGATGAGTGGTGGGTAGCAATAATGTATCCACAACGCAGTGCCATTCATGACCGTGCCAGTTACACACTCTGTACGTCTGCGTCTGAAAGAACTGATGCTGCACCATAACATGAGGTTACCTCATTTCCATCATTGACTGTCAGTCTGGGGGTGTCTCTCTTATGATGCACTGGGAATGCAGGGCATGGAGAGCACTGGTGCGAGGTCCCCTGGGTGAAGTGTGATTGGGGCGGGGGTCAGAGGGGTGGGGAGGGGGGGTGGTGGCATAACAGAGGTGACTGATATTTTTTTTCATTTAATGATGACCTCCCTTGCAGATACCCATCTGGCCCTAGTAACCCCCCCACACAGCTTGTGTTCTGGCTCCTGACCCCCTGTGTGCTCGGCACCCACACTGAGATGAGCTGAGTGCTTTGGACTCAAGCCTGAACACCTGATATTCCAGGGAATTGCTATTGTTTTATTGACTACCAGGGCTTTGGAACCAAATTTTAAATATTACACACCTCTTTAAAATATTGCTCTCTCCTTCCCACCCCACACTTACTTATTTCTGAACTCATTTTTAGATGGTCCATGGAAATTTAGATTTTTTTTTACATTAAAATTGGCGCATTCTGACTCGTTTTAAACACTTCTTATTTGACTTCATAATTGATAGATTTTTAATCTTAAAAATTGTAGAAAACATTAGTAATATTTGGGTTTATCCATATTCAGTAGATCAATTCCCTTTGTAATGTATTTGCTTCATGGGTTATTTGCTTAAGAATTCATAGCAACACATTGCTATTAAGAACGAGTTGATTTATTAACAACAACAACAACAACTTGTATTTATATAGTGCCTTTAAGGTAGTGAAATATCCCAAGGCACTTCACAGGAGTATTATGCAACTAAAAATTTGACACCAAGGCTTATAAGTAGAAATTAATGCAGGTGACCAAAAGCTTGGTCAAAGAGGTAGGTCTTGAAGGAGGAAAGAGAGGCAGAGAGGTTTAGGCAGGGAGTTCTAGAGATTGGGGCCTAGGCAACAGAAGGCATGGCCACCAATGGTTGAGCGACTTCAATCAGGGATGTTCAGGAGGGCGAATTAGAGGAGCACAGACATCTCTGTGGGGTTGTGGGGCTGGAGGAGATAGAGGTATGGAGGGGCAAGGCCATGGAGGGATTTGAAAATAAGGATATAAATTTTGAAATCGAGGCATGCTTAACTGGAAGCCAATGTAGGTCAGTGAGCACAGGGTGATGGGTGAGCGGTGTGAGTTAGGACATGAGCAGTCGCGTTTTTGATCACCTCTAGTTTATATAGGGTAGAATGTGGGAGGCCAGCCAAGAGTGTGTTGGAATAGTCAAGTGTAGAGATAACAAAGGCATAGATGAGAGTTACAGCAGCGGATGAGCTGAGGCAAGGGTGGAGATGGGCAATGTAACGGAGGTGGAAATAAGCGGTCTTAGTTATGCTGCGGATACATGGTCGAAAGCTTATTTCAGAGTCCAATATGACACCAAGGTTGCGAACAGTCTGGTTCAGCCTCAGACAGAAATTGGGGAGCGGGATGGAGTCAGTGGCTAGGGAATGGAGTTTGTGGCGGGGATCAAAAACAATGGCTTCAGTCTTCCCAATATTCAATTGGAGAAAATTTCTGCTCTTCCAGAACAGGTTGTTGGACAAGCAGTTTGACAGTTTAGAGACCGTGGAGGGGTCAGGAGAAGTGGTAATGAGGTAGAGCTGGGTGTCATTAGCGTACATGTGGAAACTGACACTGTGTTTCTGGATGATGTCGCCAAGGGATAGCATATAGATGAGAAATAGGAGGGGGCCAAGGATAGATCCTTGTGGGATACCAGAGGTAACGATGCGGGGGTGGGTTGAGAAGCTGTTGCAGGTGATTCTCTGATTACAATTAGATAGATAAGAATGGAACCAGGCGAGTGAAAAACAAAGGTTCAACAATCACACTACAAATTACCAGTTCATCCACTCGGCTCACAACTGCATGCCTCATCATGGATGACCAAGATCCAACTGACTGCGGTTTTATTGAGACTTGTGACCATCATGTGACTGGCTAAGCTACTCACAATGCAACAGCTCTACAACTATTTTAATTAAACAATAAAGCCGGGTGTCCCCTTATTAAAGGGGCACGAGAACTGACAAATTAACAAATTAAATTTTGTGAACCGTAAACAGTCAAATTAAAATTTGTTTGCCGGGGGTGATGATACACCACAGGCCCTCTGTATCCACATTTTGCAGAAGACCACGAGCGTACCAGTAGACACTGCATGCTCCATCTCCAAGGACACCCTAGCATGAACGTAGCCGTGGAAGTGAGGCAGGCAGTTGGGCTGAACGACCCCCTCGACTGCTCGCTGCCTGGACCTGTTAATGGCCACCTTGGCCAGGCCCAGTAACAGCCCTACGAGGACGCCTGCTGACCTGCCCGCTCCCCTCTGCACCGTGTGCCCAAAGATCAGGAGCGTGGGACTCAAGTGCAGCCAAAACTCGAGGAGCAGCCTCTTCAAATAATGGAAGAGGGGCTGCAATCTCACACACTGTACATACACATGGTACATAGACTCCTCCAGACCGCAGAAATTGCAGGCGGCCTGGGAGTCCGTGAACCAACTTAAAAACTGATTGCATGGGACTGCCCCATGCAACACCCTCCAGGCCAAGTCGCCAATAAATAAAGGGAGGACTCCCGCATAGAGAGCACTCCATTGAGGACCCCCACTTCCTCCGGACAGCAAGATGGTGCACCATGGTGTGGCACCAGCTCTACAAACCTGTGAGCAAACATTAAACGCTTCTTTCACAAAGGTATTCCCCTCTCTTTTATCATCTGCCCCCAATTTATAGAGGCACTTTCTTCCTCAAACCTCCTTTTCCCAGTTCATATTTGTTCCCTTGCTTTCCTCCCTCAGTTTACACAATCATCATCATCCTCCTCCTCCCTCCTCCCTCCTCCCTCCTCCCTCCTCCCTCCTCCCTCCTCCCTCCTCCTTTTTGCAAGATTGGGATTTCTGTTCATTGTGAAAATTCCCATGTACAGCAGCATTTTGTTTCTTGAATAGCAGGAGCTCAGAATGGGGAGTGGCATTAAGGGGCTGTACAGGGAGCAGAGCTCATTTTTAGCACCGAATGCGTAAAAAAGTGCACCTGGCTATGTTCATGTGAGGGACAGACTTCTAGCCAATGAACCTGGCTGGGAAACAATGCCATAGGTAGGAGAAACAATATTGGAAACATCACCACTGATATTTTGTGCACGCAGTTTAGATGCAGCTCGAGCATCTCTTGTGCTGCTGGCGTAAACATAGAGGTCTGGTTTAAGAACCTTTTGTTGCTGATCCAGTCATAATCTTGTGGAGAACTAACTGGCAGCCATATATGCATGATGTGGTAGAAAGTGCTCTCTTTGATGGAGTAAGCTGTTGCAATTATGTACTTGGAACTGCATTGAATGCAGAAGCGAGTGAGGGTTTCCCATTGCACAACACAACTGTAATATCTGCAGCACTGGCTAGACTTTGTTTACCATTGATAGAAAGAACTTGCATTTATATAATGCCTCATCACAGCCGCAGCATGACTAAAAACCCTTCAAAGTGAATGACTTACTTTTGAAATGTAGTCACTGTTTTGGAATGCATTGCCTGCTAGGATGGTGGAAACAGATTCAAAGGTAGCTTACAAAAGGGAGAAAACAACGGCAGGGTTATGGGGAAGAAGCAGAGGAGTGGATCTCTCAGGATTGCTCTTCAAACGAGCCGGCATAAACTCAGTGGGCTGAATGGCCTCCTTCGGTGCTGTACTATTCTATGGCCTCAAGTTTCCACATGATTTGCTCCTGATTTTTAGGAGCAACTGGTGTAGAACGGAGTATCTTAGAAATCGGAATTCTCGTCATTTAGTTTGCTCCAGTTCTAGTCAGTTCGAACAGTTTCACTTTGGAACAGAATTTTTTTTTCAAAAGGGGGCGTGTCCGGCCACTTACGCCTGATTTCAAAGTTTCGTCAGTGAAAACTTACTCCAAACTAACTTAGAATGGAGTAAGTGAAGATTTTTGTACGCTCGAAAAAAACCTTGTCTACACTTTAGAAAATCAGGCGTAGGGAATGGCGGGGGGGCGGTGTTTAAAGGGAAGTTTACAAACATTAAACACTTCAGTTTTACAAATAAAGAGCCATCATCAATAATAAATGATAAATACATCAATAAATCAACCAATAAATCAATCAAAAAAAATTAATAAGAAATAATTTATTTTTTAAATTAATAAATAAAACATTTTCTACTTACCGACTGCAGCACCGGGAGCCCTCCAACAGCGTGCTGGGATGCCCCCCCCCCCCCCAGTGTGACTCTGTCAGTGTCTCTATCGCTCTGTCTGTCTGTGTGTCTTTGTCATTCTCTGTCTGTCAGTGTCTGTGTTTCTGACAGCGAGGGGAGGGGGAGGAGGGGGGTAGAGGGAGAGAGGGGGGGAGCGAAGGGGGAGGGATGGGGAGAAGGGGATGAAGGGGAGAAGGGGGAGAAAGGAGATGGGGGGGAAAGGAGATTTTGGGGAAAAGGAGATGGTGGGGGGGGAAAAGGAGATGGTGGGGGGGGGAAAGGAGATGGGGGGGAAAGGAGTTAGGGGGGGGGAAAGGAGATGGGGGAGGGGGAAAAGGAGATGGGGGGGGAAAGGAGATGGGGGGGGGAAAGGAGATGGGGGGGGAGGCTGAACGGGCCGGGCCCGAGACTTCGGGCAGGGCACGTCCCCAGCACCAGAGTTACAGGTAGGTGGCGTTGGGCCGGGTCGGGGGGGTGGTGGGAGGGAGGTCGGTTCGGTTCGGGTCGGGGGGAGGGAGGGAGAGGGAGGTCAGGTCGGGGGGGGAGGGAGGTCAGGTCGGATCCAGTCCGGGGTGGGGCGGGGGGGAAGTGGGAGTCGGGTCGGGGCGGGGGGCGGGAAGCGGGAGTTGAGTCGGGTCGGGAGGAAGCAGGAGCTGGCCGTGGGAGGAGCCTTATTCACGCAGCCCCAGTGAGGCCATTCGGCCAGGGCTAGGGGCTGCGTGCTTCGGGCCCCTCCCACACAGTTTCGGGCGCCTGGAGCTACTGCACTTGCGCGCCCACTGTAGCGCGCATGTGCAGAGGTCCCGGCACTGTTTTCAGCGCAGGGACCGGGCTCCGCAACCCGACAGCTCCTGCTGCGCCGCGCCGAGGGCCAGAGGACCTGCAGGAAGGTGGAGAATCTGGAGGGTTTTTTTAGGCGCACTTTGTGGCGTGAAAAACGGGCATCCAGGTCGGGACTGCGCCGTTCTAGGCGCGGCTCGAAACTTGGGCCCAATGATTCTAAGTAGAAGCCAATTGGAACAAAAAGATCCCAAAAATAACAATGAAATAAATGATCAGTTAATCTGTTTTGGCGATGTTTGACCAAGACACTGGGAGAATTCCCTGCTTTTCAAATAGCAGCAGGGGATCTTTTAAATCCATCGGAACCTCTGTTCAGGGCCTCAGTTTAGTCTCAAAGACGGCATATCCAATTCCCTATCAATTCGGCAGTAATTCAGCAGATAAACGAAGGGCAAGTTCGGCCCCTGGAAGTCTGTTCTTCAAATGATTTGCTACAATTGTTGTGATATTGAGTATTTATTTATTTTAAAGCAGTATCTTCTTTAATAGTTAATGGGCAATAAAAAAATATTCTCTGCAAAAATTCACCTTTTAGAATTTTAGGCTGTACTTTCTATAGAATAATCATATTTTGTTATATTATACCTTACAAAAGTGTCTTCAATACTGTAAAGATTAGGGTATTAAAAGCAAACGCAAGTCACTGACTTCCTCTTGTAAATTGAAATATATAAAATCTGAACTTAGTTTTTGGCTTGATTTTACCAAATGCTGAATTTGCATCCATAGTACAAATGTTAAAGTAATTTAGAATCACATAGCTAACATTATAGGAACTATAGTCAACCTCTCAGCGTAAGATTATACTTCATTCATGTTACAGCAAAAATACATTGGGATTGCAAATTAATTTTGCCAAGATGTAAATAAATGCAACCAACCCCCATTTGCCTTGTTTTTTCCCCGTTTGTTTGTGTAAAGTCCCCTGTGAAAAAGAAGTCTATATTAATTCAGCGCTCAGCCTTGCATAAAACAGAATTTGGTACCTCTTTGGGAGGCATATTTACTGCAAAATGGAAAGATGCCGTATTAACAACACCTTCAGGAAAATAATCGTTGTTTTCATTTAGAAGGCAAAAAAATCCTCAAGTTTGACCCCTTTGCTTTTACATCCAAAAAAGCAATAGGTTCACTATTGGCCTTTTGAAGCTATTTCCTCCTTCATGCATACACAAAGAATTCTTGTATGGTAACATAAAAATGTGCAAAAATAGATTTAAATGTCCCAGCAGGTAATTATTTGGCAGTGAGAATTGACACTTTGAGCCATCCAATAAATAAGAAAAAATGTGCCTAGCGTTCCCATGCCGATGAATGCATCATGAAAAGAACCCTGCCTTTTGAAAAGTAAAATAAATCGCTTGTACTGCAGTATGCAGCCTTTCAGTGCACCTATTGTGCAAATAGTTATGCCAGGCCATTTAAAAGTATTAATATAGGTTTTTAAGTTGTAATTTTTTTTCTGTAGACATGATTTATGATGCCATCATAAACTATATTGCACAGCATTTTTTAAAGAGATAAGTTATAAAATAATTGATTTTTTTTTATTTTACCAGGATCATAATGCTCCTTTAAAGCTAAAGTAATTTTAAAAATGTATATTTTGGGAATTCTCCTTTCCTTGAGTAAAAAGCCTCCCCAAAATGATATCTAAACATTTCAGCAAGTTGTACTTATATTCAATTTCATTTTCCATTGTCTTTTGTCCAACTTTATTTTTATAATTTGCATATATTATCATAAGTTTACACAATTCAGATGTTCATTTGGAAGAAATATTTCCAGCAAGGGTTAGCTACAAAGAAAGATATGGGCCACGATTTCTCCACACGCGGTGGGATCGATTTGCTGGGGGTGGTGCATGTTGAAAGCCCATTCCGACTCGAGCCCGCTCTCTCTCCCAAATCTTCCCATGATGCGGCTTGTTAAGCCTGCCCTGCGGGCTTCCCGGCCAATTAAGAGGAAGCAGGTCTGATGACGTCAATTGATGACATGTCATCAGCCGGTTTCCTTAAAGGGACCATGCCCGCAATGGTTTCGACAGTTCTTCTGTCAGTATTCTGCAGCATTCAGGTGCTGCAAACACTGAGAAGCACTGCAGAGGTGCACGGCTGCACCCAGGCACGCCCATGACTCTTTCAGATGCTTATAGAGGGAGTTACAGCACACAGGTTCTCTTCCCTTCCCATGGGCAGAAGGGACCACGCAGCCTGGTTGCACATTGCACAGGAGGTTACAAGCAGGGATGTCGTCTGGAGGAGCTGGCTGCAGTGGTGCAAAGCTTTCTATGATCTCAGCAGATCACAAAATGTTACTGCAAAGCCACACTCAACTCACTGTGCCACTCATCACATCCCCATCACTCTGCCTTCCCTACCTTATTCCTGCATATCCTTACTCTCACACCAACATATCTTGCACTTCCACTCACCCCTCTACCTACATTATCACAATGCATCTCACTAGCCGCCCTACACACTCACCCTCATCCTTGTCAATCATATCAACTAATAATACACAAGGATAGCCACTTGGTTCTTTAGCCAATGTTCCTGTATAGTTAATGTGGCCTTGGTCAGGCCATCCCTGGCCTCCCGGGCAGCAATGTGGTCAGGTGCTGATGCCCGTGTCCTGTGCAGCAGCATGTGATTGCGGAGGTTGGTGGTGTTGTTGGTGATACGAGTGTATTTAGTGATGTTGGTGTTGGGATTGATCGTGGTGAGATTTTGAGGACAAAGGTGAGATTTCTTCAAGGGCATCGATGCTGCTGGAATAGATGGCAGGTGAGGTTGAGATGGCAGAAGCGATCGGTCAATGGTGAGAGAGGTTGCTCCAAGAAAGTGACAGTGAATAGAGAGTTCACTGCAAACACTTCCAAGTTGCATACAGCTCAAAAATCTCTTCCAAATTCTGAAGGCTTCAGCTTCTGACATTGGAAAGTGAACAGCTGTGAAATGGTAGCTTTAATACCACTTCTGCAGCTGTCAACCAGCCAAAGTAATAGAGAATCACTGAGAACTCGACACACTTACCGTGCCTGAAACCCGAGGCATGGCAAACCCATCAAAAGGTTGATAAAATTGTAAGTGCCTGTTTTTAAGCCTCTTAACTGACATTTAAGTACCTTTTAATAATGTTAATAACCTGTCTGACCGCTTGCTGTCGGGTCTGCTATCCGAATGCAGACCCGACAGCTGAGAAACTCACACGGTGGCAGGTTCAGAGCGGGATCCCGACCCGCTGTCAACCTCGGCTATTTTGACAGCAGGCCCGTCTCCAAACCCGCACTCGTAGGGCTGGGAAGATACCGGCCTTGGTGTGCAAATCAATTGAACCAAATGGAATTTAGCAATATGAAAACAAAATACTTAGAGTGCTGGAGATCTGAAATAAAAACAGAACATGCTGGGAATACTCAACACCTGTGGCGAGAGAAACGGAGTTCATGTCTCAGGTCAACGACCTTTTATCAAAACGTTCCAGGTCGATGACTTTTTGTCAGGACTTCTGACAACATGCCACGGAACTGAAACGTTTCTCTCTCCGCAGATGCTGCCTGACCTGCTGGGTATTCCCAGCATTTTCTGTTGATATTTTAGAATTTAACAATGACCTGTATTAAAACAGCTCAAATTCAAGCTGAAGCAAAATGTGTGATTGCTACTTCTGAAGATAATGAGTGGCTCTTGACAGACCCCATTTATTTCTTCTGCAATGAAGTTTTATCAAATTAAAAAATGATGTTGCAGATTTCTGTGAGCATCATCATCATCATCATAGGCAGTCCCCGAAATCGAGGAAGACATGCTTCCACTCTCAAAGTGAGTTCTCCGGTGACTGAACAGTCCAATACGGGAATTACAGTCTCTGTCACAGGTGGGACAGACAGTGGTTGAAGGAAAGTGTGGGTGGGGAGTCTGGTTTGCCGCACGCTCCTTCTGCTGCCTGCGCTTGGTTTCTGCATACTCTCGGCGACGAGACTCGAGATGCTCAGCGCCCTCCCGGATGCTCTTCCTCCACTTAGGGTGGTCTTTGGCCAGGGTTTACCAGGTGTCGGTGGGGATGTTGCACTTTAGCAAGAAGGCTTTGAGGGTGTACTTGAAACGTTTCTTCTGCCCACCTAGGGCTCGCTTGCCGTGTAGGAATTCCGAGTAGAGTGCTTGCATTGGGAGTCTTGTGTCGGGCATGTGTATGATATGGCCCAACGGAGCTGGTCGAGTGTGGTCAGTGCTTCGACGATGGGGATGTTGGCCTGATCGAGAATACTGATGTTGGTGTGCCTATCCTCCCAGGGCATTTGCAGGATCTTGCGGAGACAGCGTTGGTGCCATTTCTCCAGCGATTTGAGGTGTTTACTGTATATGGTCCACGTCTCTGAGCTATAGGAGGACGGGTATCACTAAAGCCCTGTAGACTATAAGTTTGTTGCCAGATTTGAGGTCATGGTCTTTGAACATTCTCTTCCTCAGGCGACCGAAGGCTGCACTGGCACACTGGAGGCAGTGTTGGACCTAGTTGTCGATGTCTGCCTCGCTGATAGTAGGCTCCCTAGGTATGGAAAGTGGTCTACGTTGTCCAAGGCCGTGCCGTGGATTTTGATGACCAGGGGGCAGTGCTGTGTGGCGGGGTCAGGTTGGTGGAGGACCCTAGTCTTACGGCTGTTTAGTGCAAGGCCTATGCTTTCATACGCTTCGGTGAAGATGTTGACGATGGCTTGGAGTTCAGCCTCTGAGTGCGCAGACGCAAACGTTGTCCGCGTACTGTAGTTCGACGTCAGAGGATGGAACGGTCTTGGATCTAGCCTGCAGGCGACAAAGGTTGAACAGGTTCCCACTGGTTTTATAGTTTAGTTCCACTCCAGCGGGGAGCTTGTTGAGCGTGAGATGGAGCATTGCAGCGAGGATGATTGAGAAGAGGGTTGGCGTGATGACGCAGCCCTGCTTGACCCCGGTCCGGATGTGGATTGGGTCTGTGATGGATCCGTTGGTCAGGATCACGGCTTGCATGTCGTCATGGAGCAGCCTGAGGATGGTGACAAACTTTTGGGGATAGCCGAAACGGAGGACAACGCTCCATTATCCCTCACGGTTAACAGTGTCAAAGGCCTGTGTGCGGTCAAAGAAGGACATGTACAAGAGTTGGTGTTGTTCCCTGCATTTCTCTTGCAGTTGTCATGCCATGAAGATTATATCCTTTGCACCCCATAGTGGACGGAATCCGCATTGTGATTCTGGGAGGAGCTCTTCAGCCACAGGGAGAAGATGGTTGAGGAGGATTCTTGTGATAATTTTCCCAGTGGCCGACAACAGGGAGCTTCCCCTGTAGTTGCTGCAGTTGGACTTGTCTCGTTTTTTAAACATAGTCATGATTACGGCATCTCTGAGATCTCCCGGCATGCTCTCCTCCTTCCAGATGAGAGAGATGAGGTCAAGCATTTGCACCAATACTGCCTCTTTGCCAGACTTTAGTGCCTCAGTAGGGATTCCATCTGTTCCTGATGCCTTATTGTTCTTAAGCTGACGGATGGCCTTTTCGTGCAAGGCTGGGGTTTTGCTGAGATGGTGGCGAGGGGGGGAGGTGGGGGTGGGGTGGGGAGGGGAAAGAGAGGGGGAATGGGGCAGCACTGAGCAGGCTTCAGGTGGCAGCAGTAAGCATCATCCATCATCTTAGGCAATCCCTCAGAATTGAGGAAGACTTGCTTCCACTCTTAAAATATGAGGTGGCTGCAAGACGAGAGCCACAGTCCCTGTCACAGGTAGGACAGATAGTCGTTGAGGGTAAGGGAGGGTGGGACATAATATGTCCTTACTATACAGTATAAATGCACACGAGGCCCATACTTGAGAGAAGGGTCACTCTGTGACCAGTTACCTTTATTACCAAGACCTCAAGTGATGAAGGTGGGTGGAGCTTCCCCTTTTATACCTGAAAGTCCAGGTTAGGAGTGTCTCCCACAAGTTCGCCCCTTGTGGTCAATGTTCTCAAGGTGTACAACTTAGGTCAGCTTATACATGGGTTACAATGATAGTTGAATACATGACATCACCTCCCCTCCAAAGTCTTATTGGGATCACAGGTTAAGTCTCTCTGGTGTTTTACGCTCCCTTGTAGAGCGCCTGAGTTGGGGCTCCAGTTGTTGAGTGTCTGCTGTTTGAGGTGCCTCAGGCCTGTCCGGACTGCCCACAGTGACTGGGCTCTCCTCCGCTTGGTTCCGGTGATCGGTCACCTGTGGTGGAGTAAACTCTATGTCGTGTTCTTCCTCTGCTTCTTCTATGGGGTTGCTGAACCTCCTTTTAGTTTGATCCACGTGTTTACGGCAGATTTGTCCATTGGTAAGTTTAACTACCAAAACCGTATTCCCCTCTTTGGCAATCACAGTGCCTGCAAGCCATTTGGGCCCTGCAGCATAGTTGTGGACAAAGACAGGGTCATTGACATCAATACATCACGCCCTCGCATTCCTTTCATAGTAGGGTGTATAAGGGATAAACTGGTTTTGAGCGTCCTTTTCATTAGCAGCTCTGCGGGTGGAACCCCTGTGAGCGAGTGTGGTCGGGATCTATTGGCCAACAGGGAGGCGTGATAAGCGACTTTGTAAGGAACCCCTTTGGATTCTGAGCATTCCCTGTTTGATTATCTGCACTGCTCGTTTGAGGCCGGCTTGAACGGTGCCGTTCTGACATGGTTGATTCCATTGCCTGCCATGAAGTCCTGGAATTCAGTGCTTGTGAAGCACGGGCCATTGTCGCTGACCAAGACATCCGGTAGACCATGGGCGGCAAACATTGCCTGTAGACTTTCTACCGTGGCAGAGGATGTGCTTGAATTTAAAATGGCACACTCAATCCATTTGGAGTAGGCGTCTACTACAACCAAAAACATTTTTCCCATGAAAGGAGCTGTGTAGTCCACATGGATGCGTGACCATGGCTTGGCGGGCCAGGATCAGGGGCACGTTGCCCAGCTGGGCACACGTGTTGCACCTGCGAACACAAAGTTCCAGGTCTGCATCTATCCCTGGCCACCAAACGTGTGACCTGGCAATTGCCTTCATCCTGACAATGCCTGGGTGCTCCTTGTGGAGTTCTCGGATGAACGCCTCTCTGCCCGTCTGGTGCATGACTACTCGGTTCCCCCATAGTAGGCAATCGGCCTGAATCGAGAGTTCATCCTTGCGCCTTGGTTTAAATTCCTCAGGGCATGCCCCGTACGTGGCTGCCCAGTCCCCATTCAGGACACATCTCTTGACTAAAGGCAGTAGTGGGTCTCTTAGTCCAGACTTTGATCTGACGGGCTGTCACGGGTGAGCCTTCGCTTTCGAAAGCTTCAACAGCCATGACCATCATGCTCAGTTGCCCCCTCGGTGGTGGCTAGTGGGAGCCTGCTGAGTGCATCGGTGCAGTTTTCAGTGCCTGGTCTGTGCCGAATTGTGTAGTCATAGGCGGCTAACGTAAGTGCCCACCTCTGTATGCGGGCTGACATATTCGCATTTATGGCCTTGTTGTCGGCCAAAGGAGACGTTAGGGATTTGTGATTTGTCTCCAGCTCAAATTTCCTGCCAAACAGGTACTGGTGCATTTTTTTTACTGCCTATACACATGCTAGCGCTTCCTTTTCTACCATCCCGTAGACCCTTTCTGCCTGGGACAGACTTCTGGAGGCATAAGCTACCAGCTGTAACTGACCATTGGCATTCACATGCTGCAACACACACCCGACCCCATAGGGCGACGCATCGCACGTTAATGTTATATGACCCGTGTAAGAAACTTGTGATAACAGTTTGTTGGAGCATAACAAATTGCGTGCTCTATCAAAAGCCCTTTCCTGGCTGTCCCCCGCAGACCCAATCGCGACCTTTGCTTAGGAGCACATGCAGCAGCTCTAACAGCGTGCTCAATTTGGGAAGAAAGTTACCAAAATAGTTCAGAAGCCCCAGGAACGAACGCAGCTCCGTCATGTTGTGGGATCTGGGTGCTCTCTGGATCGCTTCCGTTTTGGACACAGTAGGTCTGATCCCGTCTGCTGCTACCCTCCTCCCCAGGAGTTCTACCTCTGGAGCTAAGAAGACGCACTTCGCCTTTTTAAGTCGCAGCCCTACCCGGTCCAGTCTGCGTAGCACCTCCTCCAGGTTGTGGAGGTGTTCTTCAGTATCGCGACCCGTGATGAAGATGTCGTCTTGAAAAACAACCGTCCTTGGAATCGACTTGAGGAGGCTTTCCATATTTCGCTGAAAGCTCGCGGCAGCCGAGCGAATCCCGAACGGATATCTGTTATACTCAAACAACCCCTTGTGTGTCGTGATGGTGGTCAGCTTCTTAGACTCACTCGCCAGCTCCTGGGTCATGTAAGCTGAGGTCAGGTCCAATTATGAAAAAAGTTTGCCACCGGGCAGTGTCGCAAAGAGGTCCTCCGCTCTCGGTAGCGGGTACTGGTCTTGGAGTAACACCCGATTGATGGTGGCCTTGTAATCGCCACGTATCCTGACCGACCCATTCGCCTTGAGCACCGGCACAATCGGGCTCGCCCAGTCACTGAATTCGACTGGCTAGATGATGCCTTCCCTCAGCAGGCGGTCCAATTCCCATTTTATCTTTTCCCGCATCACGTACGGCACCGCTCTGGCCTTGTGGTGTACTTGCCTGGCGTCTGGGTTTATGTGGATCACTACCTTGGTCCCCATGAAAGTGCCAATGCGGAGTTGAAATAATGAGTCAAATTTGTCCAGGGCCTGTGAGCATAATACTCACTCCACAGAAGAAATTGCATTGACAGCGCCCCATTTCCAGTTCATGACAGCAAGTCAACTCCTCCCCAGTAGTGCGGGACTGTCCTCCGGGACAATCCAGAATGGCAACTGGTTCTCCGAATCTTTGTGGGTCACGACTATCGTGGCGCTGCCTCGCACCGGAATGATCTCCTTTGTATATGTCCGTAGCAGTACGTCAATCGGCAATAATTTTGGCCTCCTGGTCTTGGACACCCACAATCTTTTGAACTGCTTGAACTGGCTGGCCCCCGTGTCTAGCTCCATTAATACTGCGATGCCATTGAGGAGCACTTTCATCATTATCGGTGGCATCCTGGTATATGAACTGTATATGTGCTCCACATGAACTCGCTGAACGTCAGCTTCCAGCGATTTCCCCCAGTATTCATTTGGCCTTGTAGGGCTTACATCGGGTCTGTCCTCCTCGTACATCAACCTGGCTGCAGGCTTCCTGCACATACGCGCCAAGTGACTGCTAATGTTGCAGTTTCTGCAGGTATATTGCTGATACCTGCAAGCTCTGGCTGGGTGTTTGCCTCCACACCTTCAGCATGAGCTGGAGGCCCCATTGTTGTAAACAAAAGGTCCATTACCAGTCGATCGTCTCTGACTGTCTCTGTGACTGTCCTTAAGCGCACCATTAACAGGTGTTGATGGCCCCATTACTGGTCGCATTGTCCATTGCGATGGCATGAATCGCCGTTCAGACATTGTCTCTGTTGAATTCCTCCTTTGGGTTCGACTACATGCTCGGGCAGGTCCGATTGCCCTTGTCTGCCTAGAGAACTGTGTGCCACGTTAACAATGATGACTCCCTGGTCGTTTGCTGCATTTGAGCCAAGATTTTTGTCATACATCATTCTGGTCTCTTCCTCCCCTGAGATAAATGTCTGGGCTATCAGAGCCGCTGCTTCCAAGGTCAAGTCTTTGGTCTCAATCAGTTTCCTGAAAACCCCAGCGTGCCCAATGCCCTCAATAAAAAAGTCTTGCAGCATCTCCGCTCTGCATGCATCTGGGAACATACATAGGCTCGCCAGTCGCCGGAGATCTGCAACGAAGTCTGGAACGCTTTGCCCTTCTCGCCGCCGGTGCGTGTAAAACCGGTATTTCGTCATGTGCATGCTGCTCGCCGGTTTAATGTGTTCTCCGATCAACTTACTGAGCTCTTCGAACGTCTTGTCCATCAGCTTTTCTGGCGCTAGAAGGTCCTTCATCAGGGAGTACGTTCTGGATCCACAAACCATCAGGAGATGAGCCCTGCATTTGTCGGCCGAATCCTGTCCCAACCATTCCTTAGTGATAAAACTTTGCTGTAGTCTCTCAATAAAGTCGTCCCAATCATCACCAACACAGTACCTACCTCTCGTCTGTGCTGCTAGTGGCTATGCTCGCGTGGTTTAAATCCCAGTTTCTCGTCGCCAATAATATGTCCTTACTATACAGTATAAGTGCACACGAGGCCCATACTTGAGAGAAGGTCACTCTGTGACCAGTTACCTTTATTACCAAAAACTCAAGTGATGAAGGTAGGTGGTGCTTCCCCTTTTATACCTGAAAGTCCAGATTAGGAGTGTCTCCCAGAAGTTCGCCCCTTGTGGTCAATGTTCTCAAGGTGTACAACTTAAGTCAGCTTATACATGGGTTACAATGATAGTTGAATACATGACAGGACAGATTTGCCGCACGCTCGTTCCGCTGTCTGTGCTTGGTTTCTGCACGCTTTCGGCGATGAGACTCGATGTACTCAGCGCCCTCCCGAATGCACTTCTTCCACTTAGTGTGGCCTTAGCCAGGGACTCCCAGATGTTGGTGGGGATGTTGCACTTTATCACGGAGGCTTTGAGAGTGTACTTGTAAGGTTTCTTCTGCAGGCTGCGGGTGGCAGCACTGAGCAGGCTGCGGCGGAGACCGGAAGTGCTGTCTGTCAAGCCGAATGAGGAGGAAGTCTCGCGAGACCTGGCCTCGGCGGCCGCCATGTTGTGTTTTGGCTGCGGCCTTCAATAAGTTCGAGAGGCGGCAAAAGAGCGGAGAGAGCGAGAGACAGAGAGAGATAGATAGAGAGACAGTGAGAGATAGACAGCGAGAGGCGCGGAGCGGAGCGGGCTCGGTGTCGGCCTGGGCTAATCCAGCTCCCCGGGCGAGGGCGAGCCCGCACACTGCGCCCCGCCGGCCGATACCAATGGGAGTCTGCGGGGAATGAAAGGCGGTAAGTGGAGAGAGTGACAGAGAGGTTTGTGTCCCTGGCCGTCCATCCGCCCCAGGCTGCCCGCACCCCCTCTCGGGCTGTGTCT
Organism: Pristiophorus japonicus; assembly: GCF_044704955.1. Classification (NCBI taxonomy): domain Eukaryota; kingdom Metazoa; phylum Chordata; class Chondrichthyes; family Pristiophoridae; genus Pristiophorus; species Pristiophorus japonicus. The sequence continues at coordinate 38,023,620 of NC_091987.1, forward strand.
CCCCCCGCCCCCCCCCCCCAATCTCCGGCTGTCCCCCCCCCCCCCCCAATCTCCGGCTGTCCCCCCCGCCCCCCCCAATCTCCGGCTGTCCCCCCCGCCCCCCCCCAATCTCCGGCTGTCCCCCCCCCAATCTCCGGCTGTTTCCCCCCCAACTCTCGGGCTGTGTCTTCCCCCCCCCCCCCAATCTCCGGCTGCCCCCCCCCCCCAAAATCTCGGACTGTGTCTCTCTTTCCCGCCCCCCCCCAAATCTCCGGCTGTGTCTCTTTCTCCCCCCCCCCCCCCCCCAATCTCCAGCTGCCCCCCCAATCTCCGGCTGTGTCTCCCCCCCCCCCCCCAATCTCTGGCTGTGTCTTCTCCCCCCCCCCCCCCCAATCTCCGGCTGTGTCTCCCCCCTCCATCTCTGGCTGTGTCTCTCTTTCCCCCCCCCCCCAATCTCCGGCTGTGTTTCTCCCCCCCCCCCCCCAATCTCCGGCTGTGTCTCCCCCCTCAATCTCTGGCTGTGTCTCCCCCACCCCCCCCATCTTGGGCTGTGTCTCTTCCCCTCTCCCCCTCCCCCCCCCCCCAATCTCGGGCTATGTCAACCCTGCCCGCGCCCCCCATCCCCCACCCCCCAATCTCGGGCTATGTCAACCCTGCCCGTGTCCCCCAATCTTGGGCTGTGTCAACCCTGCTCCTCCCCCCCCCCCCAATCCCCTCAGGCTTTGTGTTTGAAGAGGGGGATCAGCCAGCGAGCAGCACCTCCAACCCCCCCCCCCCCTCGTCTCCATCCCCCCCCCCCCCCCGGCAATGTCTGTTTGCAGCAAACCTGGAGGCATGCCCTGCTCTGCTCCTCCCTGTCCTCATGCCCACACTCTCTCCTTCATAGAGGGAGAGAGAAATACATCTCTGCAGCACTGCCACTCACCCCCTCTACAACGCAGCGTTTCATGCACCATCTGCTATGCTTGTTCTGTGTGTCACTGATTGAGAGACATCACTCTCTTGTGGTCATTTGTTTTGGAAAAGCTAGGATTTTCTATTTGAGGGCAGAAGGTTTTGAAGGTTCAGATGTGTCCTCGTAAACTTAGTTGATTTGTCAATTTATTATAATTGAAGCGCTGTATGATTTTTGTTTTGTTGGGAAACTGCGAAGGCCGGCTTTAGTTACCTAAGTCAAGCCCTGTTTGTGTGCTCGTGTCAGTGCACTCTTGATGCTTAATTGGCAGTACTAAGGTTTAAATAAATTAAAAAAAAAAAATGTAATGTCGATTTTTACTCGTGGAAATGAGTCAAAGTAACAGAAAATAAATGCAATGGCAAAGCATTGCACAATACTGAAGTATCAAGCTGCGAGACCCATAATGATAGGAAAGTTGCCTGACACATCTGGAATATTATTAGTTGAGCGCTGCTGCAAGAGGTATTGTAATGTCTCTGTTAATAGTTATTGATATGTACAGTATGGTGATTTATCTCAGCTGGCTTATTGCATGTTCATGTTAGTTTAGTATAAGATCTAGTAGTTTCATTCATGTGCATTGTCATTCTAAATTATACAATGCAATTACTGGCAAAATAAAATCTGTTCTGGTGCCACCATACTTTCAGATGCTAACAGATCTCTTTATTTACAGTATTTTCTGCCTTATTCCAGATACTAATTAATAGTTTTGTATAATATGCTGCTTCATAGTCAGTGCCATGTGTTTTTTCATGCCCTGGCCCTCAATTTGTTTGTTTATTTCTGGTGGAGTGGTTAAGAATGGATTACCCTACTTTGCAATTAGTTACAGTACTAGGAACTTGAATGCTAATTTGTATTGACATCGCCACAATAAAAGTGCTTAATTTCCCTACTCTTTAAAGTTGATCGGTATAAAGGGAGACAAATTTGTACCTGAATAGTTTCAAGACGTTGAATAGGCCTCAAAAGTGGTCCTAATTGATGCTGTGAGTGCTTCAGGGACAACATTCGGCAGTGTTCCCTGTCCCCAAGGCACCTGAAGGGTTGACTCGTGCTTATTTGTTCCAGTTCACTCCGCTCATTAGAAAGTATGGCCAGGCAGATAATAAAATAATTGTTAAAATAATCTCATTAAAAGGGGATTGAATTTCAGAAAAATAGTGAACATATCGGATCCATAGGGAGTACTAATTGTTTTAGTCCAACCTGGTTCTCTTCTTTCATACATGGATACATTGCTACTTTGTTGAAACTTGGTGACTAATAAATACAATAGAAACATGTCTTCCACTTTGACTTAAAACCTATTTTGTAAAGAAATTATAGCAATGTAGGAACTGTGAAAGAATATCTATAAAGCTGAGATTTAGCTTCAGTAGTGTGCAATGTAGTCCTGTATACAACTACTTCAATCCATCTATGGAGATTAAGTAGCCAGTGGGGCTATACTCAGCATACAGATCGTGCATAATGCTTATAGAAGCTGTGTATTTGTATGTGTATAACAAACATATTAAACATTTATTGGCCGATACTTGTGATATTTGTTTTTATGAAGATTTCAGTACAACTGTTAATTTTTGCATGTAGTTATGCATGTTATGGTTTGTGGCATATTGGTGCAACTCTTTTTACATCCAAGTTGTAAAACTTGGATTGAGTGATCACACTTGGGATTGTACCAAATAAGTGCTGAAAGGCAATTGTTGAATGCAGGTGACTGAAGCAAATGAACGTCAATCATTAAAATAAATGAAAATTTGAAACACTGATCATTTAAAAGTGAATATTCCCAGGTGTTTGAGGAAAGTGTCCCTCGTATTAACAACATTTTCAACTGAAAAGACTTGTGATGTAGTGGATGACCTCTTGAGCAGAATATAATTTTCACAAGTGTTTGAGGTGCTAACCTTCACTATTTCACTAAAGCTTTCAGCAGCTTTGCAAGGTGGGGGAAGGCAAGAAAAGGACTGCTAAGATGTCATTTTCAGCACCCAGCCTTCAAAACGTTGCTGAAGTTGTAGCTCAGATCAAGAGGCTGGTCATTGTATTGCAAGGCTTTTTAAAATTTGATCTTCCCCATTTGGGAAAAAAACATTTGGTATATTTTCCAGAAATACTGGAGTATCAAAAATAGACTGTAAAAGCTTCTATAGGTATGTAAAAAGGAAACAATTAGCAAAAGTAAATGTGGGTTTCCTAGAGGCTGAGACAGGATAAATTATAATGGAGAATAAGGAAATGGCAGAGAAATTAAACACACATTTTGTGTCTGTCTTTGCAAAAGAAGACATGGAAAAAAAATCTCAGAAATAATGGAGTACAAAGGGTCTAGCGAGAATGAGGAACTAAAAGAAATTTAGTATTAGTAAAAAAAATTGTACTGGAGAAATTAATGGGACTGAAAACCGATAAATCCCCTGGACCTGATGGTCCACATCCTAGGGCTCTGAAAGAGGTGGCGATAGAAATAGTGGATGCATTGGTTGTCATCTTCCAAAATTCCATAGATTCTAGAATGGTTCCCACAGATTGTAAGGTTGCTAATGTAACCCTGCTATTTAAGAAAGGAGGGAGAGAGAAAGCGGGGAACTACAGACCAGTTAGCCTGACATCAGTAGTCGGGAAATTGCTAGAATCTATTATTAAAGATGAGGTAATAGGGCACTTAAAAAAATAATGTATTAACATAGAAACATAGAAAATAGGTGCAGGAGCAGGCCATTCAGCCCTTCTAGCCTGCACCGCCATTCAATGAGTTCATGGCTGAACATGAAACTTCAGTACCCCCTTCCTGCTTTCACGCCATACCCCTTGATCCCCCGAGTAGTAAGGACTTCATCTAACTCCCTTTTGAATATATTTAGTGAATTGGCCTCAACTACTTTCTGTGGTAGAGAATTCCACAGGTTCACCACTCTCTGGGTGAAGAAGTTTCTCCTCATCTCGGTCCAAAATGGCTTACCCCTTATCCTTAGACTGTGACCCCTGGTTCTGGACTTCCCCAACATTGGGAACATTCTTCCTGCATCCAACCTGTCCAAACCCGTCAGAATTTTAAACGTTTCTATGAGGTTCCTGAACTCCAGTGAATACAAGCCCAGTTGATCCAGTCTTTCTTGATAGGTCAGTCCCACCATCCCGGGAATCAGTCTGGTGAATCTTCGCTGCACTCCCTCAATAGCAAGAATGTCCTTCCTCAAGTTAGGAGACCAAAACTGTACACAATACTCTAGGTGTGGCCTCACCAAGGCCCTGTACAACTGTAGCAACACCTCCCTGCCCCTGTACTCAAATCCCCTCGCTATGAAGGCCAACATGCCATTTGCTTTCTTAACCGCCTGCTGTACCTGCATGCCAACCTTCAATGACTGATGTACCATGACACCCAGGTCTCGTTGCACCTTCCCTTTTCCTAATCTGTCACCATTCAGATAATAGTCTGTCTCTCTGTTTTTACCACCAAAGTGGATAACCTCACATTTATCCACATTATACTTCATCTGCCACGCATTTGCCCACTCACCTAACCTATCCAAGTCACTCTGCAGCCTCCTCGCATCCTCCTCGCAGCTCACACTGCCACCTAACTTAGTGTCATCCGCAAATTTGGAGATACTACATTTAATCCCCTCGTCTAAATCATTAATGTACAATGTAAACAGCTGGGGCCCCAGCACAGAACCTTGCGGTACCCCACTAGTCACTGCCTGCCATTCTGAAAAGTACCCATTTACTCCTATTCTTTGCTTCCTGTCTGACAACCAGTTCTCAATCCATGTCAGTACACTACCCCCAATCCCATGTGCTTTAACTTTGCACATTAATCTCCTGTGTGGGACCTTGTTGAAAGCCTTCTGAAAGTCCAAATATACCACATCAACTGGTTCTCCTTTGTCCACTTTACTGGAAACATCCTCAAAAAATTCCAGAAGATTTGTCAAGCATGATCTCCCTTTCACAAATCCATGCTGACTTGGACCTATCATGTCACCGTTTTCCAAATGCGCTGCTATGACATCCTTAATAATTGATTCCATCATTTTACCCACTACTGAGGTCAGGCTGGCCGGTCTATAATTCCCTGCTTTCTCTCCCTCCTTTTTTTAAAAAATGGTTGGCTACCCTCCACTCGATAGGAACTGATCCAGAGTCAATGGAATGTTGGAAAATGACTGTCAATGCATCCGCTATTTCCAAGGCCACCTCCTTAAGTACTCTGGGATGCAGTCCATCAGGCCCTGGGGATTTATCGGCCTTCAATCCCATCAATTTCCCCAACACAATTTCCCGACTAATAAAGATTTCCCTCAGTTCCTCCTCCTTACTAGACCCTCTGACCCCTTTTATATCCGGAAGGTTGTTTGTGTCCTCCTTAGTGAATACCGAACCAAAGTACTTGTTCAATTGGTCTGCCATTTCTTTCTTCCCCGTTATGACTTCCCCTGATTCTGACTGCAGGGGACCTACGTTTGTCTTTACTAACCTTTTTCTCTTTACATACCTATAGAAACTTTTGCAATCCGCCTTAATGTTCCCTGCAAGTCTCGGACTCCATTTTCCCTGCCCTAATCAAACCCTTTGTCCTCCTCTGCTGAGTTCTAAATTTCTCCAGGTCCCCGGGTTCGCTGCTATTTCTGGCCAATTTGTATGCCACTTCCTTGGCTTTAATACTATCCCTGATTTCCCTTGATAGCCACGGTTGAGCCACCTTCCCTTTTTTATTTTTACGCCAGACAGGAATGTACAATTGTTGTAATTCATCCATGCGGTCTCTAAATGTCTGCCATTGCCCATCCACAGTCAACCCCTTAAGTATCATTCGCCAATCTATCTTAGCCAATTCACGCCTCATACCTATTGGGCAGAGTCAACACTGATTTATGAAAGGGAAATCATCTGTTTAGTTTTTTTTGAGGTTGTAACTAGCGAAATAGATAAGGGGGGGTTGGTGGATGTGGTGTATTTGAATTTTCAGAAGGCATTCGATAAGGTGCCATGCAAGAGGCTATTAAACAAAATTGGGGCTCATGGGATTGGGATAATCTAGCATGGACTGAGGATTGGTTAACGGATAGAAAGTAGGAATAAACGGATCATTTTCGGATTGGCAGGCTGTAACTCGTGGGGTGCCACAAGGATCGCTGCTTGGGGCCCCAATCTATAGCAATGATTTGGATGACTGGACCAAATGTAATACAGGTTGAACCTCCCTTATCCAGCACCCTCGGAACCTGGCCTGTGCTGAATAAGGGATTTTGCTGGATGTGGGGAGGTCACGTGTTATAAGGGCCGGGTATAAGGTTGCTATACAAACCGTTTTTACAACTTCACTCTCTTCACTGAGGGGAGAGCGACACTGTCTGAGAGGACCGGTGTCATCAGCGATTTCCAGGTACGGCGGCTGCCGGCTCTGTTTGATGTTGATATTCTTACCCCCCCCCCCCCAGTTATAAACAGATTGCCCCACATCTTGCAGAATATTTTCTGTTACAATGCAGTGCCAAGGGTCAGTCTTTAGCTGAGCAAATACAGTTGCAAGATTAGGGAGATGGTACAGGTACTGAGCAAGGCATTTGAACAGTGAATTTGATTTTCCAGTTCAATGCAGATGAAAGCAAAGTACTGGAAAGATTGCGAGTACAGGTGGGCAAAGTTACGATTATCTGCATGTTTTGGACGTTCCCCGGGGCTGGGAGTGTGGCGGGGAGGTGGAATCGCTGGTGGTGGAAGAGATCGCCAACATCAGTCATATTTTCTCATTGCTCATGTGTTTCTCAGTAAGTTTTAAAATAATTTTTTTTTAAAAATTAGTGGAGTTGGACTGCCGGTCCAGTGGAGTGGGCTGGGAGTGCGGCAGAGAGATCGCGGGGTCAGGCCATCGATTGCGGGAGTCGGCAGCGATGAAGGACTTCAATTTGTTCATGTCGGAGGACCCGGCCGCGTTCTGTGTATGTGCCCCTCGGCGGCAGGGGTGGTGCCGGATAAAGGAGTCCCAGATAAGGGAAGTTCAACCTGTATATCCAAGTTTGCTGATGATACAAAACTAGGTGGGAATGCAAGTTGTGAGGAGTAAGCAAATAGACTTCAAGGGGATATAGACAGGCTAAGTGAGTGGACAAGAACATGGCAAATGGAATATAATGTGGAGAAATGTGAATTTATCCACTTTGGTAGGAAAAATAGAAAAGCAGAATACTTTTTTAAAATTGTGAGAGATTGTTACCATGCAGGTACAGCAAGCAGTTAAGGCGGCAAATGCTATGTTGACCTTTTATTGTAAGATGATTTGAGTATAAGAGTAAAGACATCTTGCTGCAATTATATAGTAGTAGCATTAGGCAGTCCCTCGTGTCGAGGATGACGCGCTTCCACACCAAAAAGGGATGAGTTCACGGGTGTTTCAATGAGGGATCTGACATTCCGGGTCCAGAACTACATATTGGAAGGGTGGAAGATGCCTGTGCATGGATTCTTTTAACGTGGGGTGGCCATTGCACACCAGCCGCCACACGGGCTTGACCAAGCAAGGTCTTGGTCCAGTGACAATGGTTAATCAAGGCGACAGGTCACCGGATCGTCTGCGGGGCCCAGGTACAGCAGAGGAGCAGCGAAAGATCGGGGCAATTGTATAGGGCCCTGGTGAGACCGCACCTGGAGTATTGTGTACAGTTTTGGTCTCCTTACCGAAGGAAGGATTGAGGGAGTGCAGCAAAGGTTCACTAGACTCTTTCCTGGGATGGAGGGATTGTCCTATGAGGAGAGGTTGAGTAGACCAGGCCAATATTTCCTCTAGTTTAGAAGCATGAGAGGTGATCTCATTGAAACATAAAAAGGTAGATGCATGGAGGATGTTTCCTATGGCTGGGGAGTCTAGAACCGGGGGCCACAGCTTCAGAATAAGGGACCAGCCATTTAGGACCGAGATGAGGAGAAATGTCTTCACTCTGAGGGTGGTGAATCTTTGGAATTCTCTACCGCAGAGGGCTGTCGAGGCTCAGTCTTTGAGTATATTCAAGATGGAGATTGATAGATTTTTGGATATTAAGGGAATCCAGGGTTATGGGGATAGTGCAGGAAAGTGTTGTGGTAGAAGATCAGCCATGATCTTCTTGAATGGCGGAGCAGGCTTGAGGGGCCGAAAGACCTACTCCTCCTATTTCTGTTATCATACAATCATAGAATCATACAGCACAGAAGGAGGCTGCTCTTTCAAGAAACTATCTAATTAGTCCCACTCCCTTGCTCTTTCCCCACAGCCCTGCAGATTTTTCTTTCTCTAGTATATATCCAATTCCCTTTTGAAAGTTACCAGTGAATCTGCTTCCACTGCCCTTTCAGGCAGTACATTCCAGAGTAATAGCATTTTTCTTGAACTTGCTTGATCCGGGTGCAGCATCTATTTTGCTTACAACTGCCATAAAACTGGATCACCATGTTGAAGTTGACTGCTTCATTCAGTTGCAGGTCTTGCACTGAATTGAAATGAGAAAGTTGGTAGGTCTGAGAAAATGTCTGCTGAAGACAGCTGGCTATTTAATCAAAAGGAACGGGCAACTTGCTTTCCCAATAGCGTAGTCTTTCATCTGTGGGTTTGTTTACTCATTTTATTATTTATTCCTCGAGACTGGCAGTATCCGTATCAGATCTTGGGTTATTTGTCAATTTACAATAAGTGAAGTGCACTGGATCAGTAAGTTCCTGTATAAAAAGCAGTGAATTGCATCAGGATATATGGGACCTTTTGTTTTGTTTGATACATGATGATGGCTACTATTCTAATGGCTTATTCTAGAGGCAGTCCAAGTTTTGGAATCAGTACAGATAGTATCCACCAAGACTTTTTGTTGGTCGTCCTTATAGCGAGTGCTGCTACCATTCCTTTGATCTACTAATCTCTGTAATTGTGTGCATAATTAATCTGTCTGGATGAAATTGATTATTAAATCCCTCTTTTTGTAAGACTCCCTGATATAATGTAGTCTATTATTTTATTTTCATTGAAGTTCTCCCTTTTGAGAGACTTTAAAGAGAATGTATGTAAATTACTCCTATTAATACTTTTTAATTAAATCAGAAAAAACACCAAACCGTTTCTGGCTTTTAGGGCCCAAGTTTCCACATGATTCGCGCCTGATTTTTAGGAGCAACTGATGGAGAACGGACTATTTTAGAAATCGCAATTCTCCACATTTTTTTTTCTACAGTTCTAGTTTAGAACAGAATTTTTTCTTCAAAAGGGGGTGTGTCCGCCCACTGACTCCTGATTTGAAAGTTTCCACAGTGAAAATGTACTCCAAACTAAAGTAGAATGGCGCCAGTGAAGATTTTTGTAGAACTGAAAAAACCTGTTCTACACATTAAAAAAATCAGGCGCAGGTTACAAATTAGGCGCCCAGAACGAGGTGGGGGGGAAGGGAACTCATTAAATTCGACAATAAATCCTTATTTATACTTCTACAAATATTATACAAATAAATCCAACCTGGATAAACATTTATAAGCCAAGAAAAGATTAAATAAACCATCTTCCTACCTGTGTGAAAGAAGCAGGGAGAATTCTGCAGCTGTTCGTGAGAGAGAGAGAGAGAGAGAGAGAGAGAGAGATCGGGGAACAGGGGTGGGGGGGGCGGCGGGACTCGGGTCCGGGAGGGGGGGAAGATCGGGTCTCGGTCGGGGCGGGGGGGGAGCGGGTCTCGGGTCTTGCGGGTCGGGGCGGGGAGGGAGAGCGGGTGTCGGGTCAGGGCGGGGGGGGAGAGCGGGTGTTTGGGGGGGGGGGGCGGGGGTGGTCGGGCGGGGAGCAGGAGCTGGCCGTGGGAGGAGCCTCATTCACGCAGCCCCAGTAAGGCCATTCAGCCAGGGCAAGGGGGCTGCGTGCTTCGGGCCCCTCCCACACAGTTCGGCGCCTGGAGCGACTGCACTTGCGTGCCGACTGCAGCGCGCATGTGCAGAGGTCCCGGCACTGTTTTCAGCGCAGGGACCTGGCTCCGCCCCCCCCCCCCACAGCTCGTGCCGGTTGCGCCGAGTGCCACAGGACCTGTAAGTCGGTGGAGAATACCGAGGATGTTTTTTGGCGCCGTTTTAGGCGAGCTGGGCGCCCGTTTTTTTTTGTGGAAACTTGGGCCCTATATCACTGCACCTCTAATGGTTCTGGGTTACTGGAGAAGGGGGATTTCTAATGTATATTGAAAGGATGGTATTGATTTTGAATTTGAGCTGTTGTCATAAAATAAGCTCGAAAGAGGACACTTGATGCAGTCGGTTAGACACTGGCCTTTCACTTCTGGGACTTCAGTCCAAATTCAACTCTGATTTTAAAAGGATGAAAGTTTTGTCTGGGAGCTGCAAGAATCCTATAAATTTGAGCAGTCTCAGTCCAGTTCTTCGTGGCCTTGGTACTAATTTGGCATTTATTGGCAATCACGCTCAAAGGCTAGAGGATGACTGCGGTGTAAAAGTGTTTCACTGTTTGGGGAGACTTGAGTCAAGGACTGAGGTTGGTTGTTGGAAGAGACTAGGGAGAGCGTCATTGTACCTTTTGGCTGTTATACCTGACCTGGGAGTGTTTCATGGGTGTGTGAAATGGAGTTCCATTCCCCAGCATTAATGTCACTCACCTTGCTATGCACACACACTTTTTAAAACAAACTGTTGATTAACACATAGCTGATATTGCAGGTGTTTTGTAAAGGACTTTGGCCACAACCTAACCGTAATGAAGGTTTTTTTTTCCCCTTTCCTGAAGGTGTTGCTTTTTTAGACACTGTACTGTTGGAAAATTAGACATGACATTTGTAGCTTCCCTGCTGGACTGAATGAGGGTTAATCGGTGGTTACAACTAAGGAAGAGCAGGGAGCAACAAGGTTCAGATACTCCAGGGAGACTCTACTGTTAAATAAAATGCTGGACAGGAAGGAAAGGGATTGGCAGAGAGAATTTTTGCTCATGCTCTGATGAGCTTACTTGACACTTAAAATACAATTGTTTGTGTGTTGTAACCAAAGGTGGTTTAAGGGTACAAGGCATTATTTTACTTGTGTGCTGACTAAATATCAGTCCAATTAATCAGCTTGCATAGTAACCGTTTATGGTGATTTAGACCTGTGCCATGAGAAAAAGTATCTCTCTCTCTCTCTCTCTCTCTCTCTCTCTCTCTCTCTCTCTCGCTCAACTAATTTTTCTTGCCTTTTTAGGTTTACCTGTGGCAAAAAGAAGTTTAGCTAGGATGCTTTAAGGTCCCAGTATATGCCATTCTTGAATTAGTCAATAGTCATGCAGTAGTTTCCCACATTACATTGCAACAGTCACTATGGGCTCAAATATGGCCCACCCCTTTTTTCGGCGTACTTACTGGAGATGCTCCGCTTTTCTCCGTTGATAAGTGCGGCAAAAAAATCGCTTCCCACCTTGGCCGCTGTCTGGCCTCTCCTCGGTCTTTGCGTAGCATGACCAGTCGAGTCGGGGGCGGAGCCAGTGTCCTGCGCTGAAAACGGTGCTGGGAAGTCTGCACATGCGCAGTGGAGTGTCCGCGCATGTGCAGTAGCTCCTCGCCCCCAGCGCTTCTGTGTACTGCAGCCGCTGTGTGTGGGACCCGATGCCCGCCCCTAGCCCTGGCCGAGTGGCGTCCCGGTGCAATCGACCTCTGGTTTGAAATTTTATGCAAATATGTTTTGTCTCTTGTGAATAAGTTTGACAAATGGTCACCACTATTCACCTGGTGCTATTGTGAAAGAAGAACATAAGTGACTGAGGAACACTGAGAGAATATCTTATTTATTGAAGTAGACTTTATTTCGATTAATATAGGCTCAATTTTGGCCTAGTATAATCATTGCAAACAAATAGTTTAAATTAGTTGTGACATTCAGGCAATTTAATTCAACTATCTTTTACTATTTTTGTAGTTTAAGCTTCCATGAATATTTCTGTTGTATAGTAAATTAACTTTGCGAAGATTGTCATATGATGTCCTGTATAGCTGTTTGATCCTATTCACAATCTTTAGTCAAGTCATTAAGTTCTGCTGGTCTCTGATGTACCTACCTGCGCTGGTTTCTTAACTCTCCACAAGGGTTTTCACAAGTGGCCACATAGGCTGGCCTAAATAGATTTGGAGTAAGTATTAGCTGGCCAAAGTGGCCAAAACTGGCAGGCGGCTGGTAACGCCCTCTTTTTTGAGAAAAACTAAACTTAAAAAAAAAAAATCACAACTAACTCACTCACACTGACGCAAATTGAATGTGCAAAGTGGGGATTTTTAAGATCCTCCAGAAAAATCAAGTTGCTCCAAAAAAAAACTGAGCAACTCCTGGCCAATTTTGAGCCCAGTTCTCCAAAAGTACTTTATTGGCTGCAAAGCGCTATGAAACATCCGGTGGTCGTGAAAGTCTTTCTTTAGTTATACAGAGTTCCTCTTCCCCTGCAGGGAAGTATCTTCCCTAGTGCCATGGCTATGATTAGGAACCTGTGTAATGGATCCAAAACCTGTACCCTACCACTCTGTGGCATAGCAACTACCACAAAACTCCCTTTCTACTGGCTAGACCACATATGGATATTTTAGATTGTTTTCAGACCTGTTTTTCCAGACCTTTCAATTTCTGTTTTCAACTTTGATGCTTTAAAAATAGAAAACAATGTGCAGTAATCCAGTTGGAAATTTGAAAATTAATTTAAAGAATGATTTGAATAAGTTCTACTCTTATGATCCCATTGTGATTGTGTTTTTGTTGATGATGGCACAAGGCCATAAAGTACAGTTTATGGATACGGACTGTCGAATAAACCTGTTATATATTCCTAAATGGTCTATTTATTTGATTTAAATGGATTCTTGTGTTCCATTCTTGACAACAAAAATGTTTTTGAAGATTGCCCAATGGCTAATAAATGCCCTGCCAGGTATGGTACTAAGTTTTTTTTTAAACCAAAGAGTTCATGGGTTTGATTTCTCTGTGTTGAGTTAGCTGATCTCTGCTGACATCAAGGGCTCACTTTGATGTTTTGCATCGTTTAAAAAAAAAAAATTAAAGTTTCCCCAAAAAATCTGCGCCAGCATAACTCAGTTACAATTTTTTTAGGTTAGTTTTTTTTGCGACATAGGGGGTGTAACCCGATGTCTGCACTAGTTTTTGTCAATTATGGAAGTTTGCCCCCCAAAAATTTCTCCAAGGTCGGCGCATCTGACCACTCCCGAAAAACCTTCGGGTGAGTTAAGAAAAAGCAGCGCACATTGAAAAATCGGTGCAGAAAGACACCATTGTTTTTCAGCAAAGTTTTGGAGGAAGTCAAGAATGCTTAACTATACACAAAGATTTTTTTTTACCTTCTAATGCAAACAGGGCTCTGGGGTCGGAGCGTCGGCCGGCAGAATCGGTCCCGCGCCTGGACATGGGCTCGGCTGCAAAAGAAGCCTTGTTTGAACTACCTGTGACATTCCCTCCCTCGTTCACGGAGCACATCAGCTACCTGTGACAATCCCTCCCTCGTGCACCGACATGGTTTCAGCTGACTGAGAGATTCCCTCCCTCGTGTTCCCGGACAGTGTTTCCCTTTCTCGAGAGTGTTGTTACTTCTTCCAACAGTCCCGATACCTCATCACCCACCCCACTGATGGTGCCCAGGAGTGATCGTGTAAGGTCAATGCTCTCCGCACAAATTGCCATTATCTGAACCACACTTATTAGATCCTGCACCTCAGGAGAGCGTGGCCGAGCTCTCCTTCCCCTCCTCACCCTGGGTGTGTCTCGCAGCATCCCACTGGGACCCGCAGCTTCGGACGATGGGAAACCATGGAATATCCCACCAACACTCAAACCACGAGTCAGGGAAGGGGTTGGCACCTCAATCGATGGCATTTCCCTGCACTTCCTCAAGTCAGTAAAACAGTGGGGGCTTCATCCATCCCCTTCCCCTCACCCCCATGCTCTTGGTCTGGAAGGTGGGATTGGAAGATGTTCTCCTCTTCAGGCTCGTCCTTGTCTGCATAATCTTCTGCATCGTGGATTGGCCTCAAATTCTGCAAAATATAACAGACAAATGGTTAGCAGCAGAGGAGGGGGTGGCATGAGTCGACTCTCTCAGCGCAGGCAACAGGCTGATTTGAAGGACTACGATGAATGATGGCACATTGCATCAACTGAAGCGTAGTTGACAGAGACATCCCCATGAACCGAAGCATGGCTAGCCCGCGCAGTACTTAACATTTAGCAAAGCCAGACTCTCTAATTTGCAGGACTTGCCCTCTCCGTCGAGCGTGGGCCCAGTTTGTGCAGTGGTGGTTGCTTTTCTCCAGGCAGGATCCATCAAAGCAGCGACCCTCTCTTTCAAGGGTGTCAGTGGGTGCAGATTTGCCAGGTCTCCCCCTATTCGAGTTCTTTCCCTTTTTGTTGTGTGCCACTTTCCTCTGCAAAGATGAAAATGTAGCTTTTTAGAGAGGGTGTTTTTCTGCTGCTCGGGACAAATACAGATGGTCACATTTACAATTGCAATTTCATTGAAAAATGAAAATATTACTTACAATAACTACTTGACCAAGGTCCTGCCACTTTTTCCACTGGCCTCCAGACCTCGGGGTGATCACCATTGCACCGTCATCTTCTGCAAGTTGGTTCCAGCATTTCTTCATCTCTTTGGGTGGAACTTTTATGTGACCTCTGCTGGTGTCCAGCTCCTGCCATCTGTTCTCAATCACAGTAACGAGTGCCTCCACTTCATTCTGTAAGACATTCTTGGTCCTGGCGCCGCATTGCATCTTGTATTGCAGCTCCGATTTTTCCAATGATCATTACAGTTCTTGCACAACACTCAACATTCCCTCACACACAACTGGCTCTTTAAAAATGGCCGATTGCAGATCGGGATCTGTACTGCGCATGCGCGCCCATAGGAATTACGTCAAAAACGTCCCTTTTTTTCCGCGCAGACAATAGGCTCCACCCCCTGGGGCTATTGGACAAGCTCCGTGGCTCCAATTTTGAAAAATACAGTGGGGAAACTTGGCACGTTTATTTTTGGAGTAGTTCTGGCTTAAAAAAACAGGCGCAACTCTGGCAATACACCAAAAAATGGCTTTGGGCAAAATTGAGCCCAATATTTAGGGCATTTAATTGATCTCTCTTCCCCTGTGCAACTGAGTGGTATCATTAATCATTCAGAGCTCCCACTTCATTTCCATCCAGTGATCCCTCTTGGAAAGTGTAAGTGTGAATCAGGACAGAATAAGGTTTAGCTGTGTTGCATTCCATGGTGAAATTGCCTGTGCTCAAACACTAGTTTCACAGGTGAAGAATGTGCACTTGGGTGAGGTACTGCAGGACTGACTGCACTGTTAGACCTGTACCCCATTGAAAGGCAGCATCCTTAGCAGAGGAAGGGTGGAAATTGGGAGCGCAAGTCTGATTTAGAAGAATTCCTGTGATTACTTAGAGTTTTGAAGCAAACTATCTGATGTTCCATGTCATTGCTCACAATGAGTTGGAGGTGTTATACAAGTGTCTTATGCCAAGTAGTATTGCCCGGGACAATTACTTTTCAGCATTGGGAAAGGTTCTGGGAGCATTATGAATGGGGCAAGGGGTCTGGCTATACTGGGATTGGGTCTCGAGGTTGAGCAATATTTTAAATATGAGAAGTACTCCGAGAAGGGGAGGTCCCACTGCTTTTGGGAACATTGGAAGATGAGTTTTCAGGGGCACTGGGGCAGGGTCTTGGATCATTGGGGGGAATCCTTGGGTCTGGAAGGACTGGGAGAGTATTTTAGATTTTGGCTCTGCAAGTACTCCAACAGTATTGGAGTTTGCTGATGGGGCATGGGTTGGAGCAGAGTCCTAATAGTCTTGTTGGGGGGAGGAACCCAGGAAAATGGGGCCAAAAAAACTACCATCTAGTTCCTGCCTTGAAGCATTTAAATGTAAATTTTATGCTTATTAAAGTGAATGGAGGGCAAATTGCAGATTGGATGTGTGCACTTTCTTGACAGCATCCCCGGCGTGTGCCAGAAATGGAAAGTTTAGTGCACTGTTCAAGTTTGCTGACTTGCCTAGCCTTTCAGAAACACACACTTCCATTTTATTTAAAAAAATAACCTCAGAATGCTCAAAAGTTCATTGTTAATTAAGAAAAAATCCCTAAGCCTCAAATGGTTCACGCGAAGTTTTTAACTGAATTTTCAACAACAATAAACAGGTATGGCAAAAAGAAATTATGTTCTGTAAACAATGTTTTTTCAAAACATTAACAAAGAAACCATAAGTACTGCTGTTCCAGATGTTGTCCGTTTGAATAGTTCATAATAGAAAATAGCATTTGCAGATTAAATTAAAATTAAATGTTAGATTTGCTTGCATTTAAGATTTTAAGAATACAGTCTCTCTTTTCATGTAATGTGTTTGATAAATCCTCGCATGATTAGGGGGTCACACGCTGCTGCTCTTCAACATCTGTTGATGCGCAGATTATATGATCCATGCACATCTGTGTTTATTTCAGTTGATCACAGCTTTCAATGTAAATCCAATAGTGGATTTCCTGTGTATTTGGTCAACACCTGTCACGATTGGCTTGGAGTTACAGCGCATATTACTGCATAATGGTTTCTCCTCACTTTCTTTTGATTTTTGTTGAATGCAATTGCTTCTCTCCTCGGTGACCAACATTGGCTCCTGGTCTCCAACATCTCAAATTTAAAATTCCCATCCTTGTGTTTAAATCCCTCCATGGTATTGCTCACCTCCTCCAGCCTGACAGCCCTCCGGCCCTCTGTTCCTAGCTGCCATTGAGGGCCGAACGGTCAGTCGTCTTGGCTCCATGCTCTGGATCTCCCTCCTCTGAAGGCTTCGCCTCTCCAACTCCCTCTCCTCTAACATTTTCCTCAAAACCAACCTCTGTGACCATGCTTTTGATCATCTCTCCTAATATCCCCTTTTGTTCAGCATCTCCTCTTTCTCTCCCCCCCCCCCCACCCAATGAGCTTGTGGGCACCTTGGGATGATTTTCTACATTAAAGATGCAATATAAATCCACCACCTCCTCCATAATGTCATAGTTTAATTATATTTTTGAAGTATCTCAACTTAAAATTTGCATGAACACAACACCTGGGCAGGACCGGAACCAATGTCCTAGGGGGAGTGTTTGCTAGTGCTGTTGGGGAGGAGTTAAACTAATATGGCAGGGGGATGGGAACCAATGCAGGGAGACAGAGGGAAACAAAAAGGAGGCAAAAGCAAAAGACAGAAAGGAGATGAGGAAAAGTGGAGGGCGGAGAAACCCAAGGCAAAGAACAAAAAGGGCCACTGTACAGCAAAATTCTAAAAGGACAAAGGGTGTTAAAAAAACAAGCCTGAAGGCTTTGTGTCTTAATGCAAGGAGTATCCACAATAAGGTGGATGAATTAATTGTGCAAATAGATGTTAATAAATATGATGTGATTGGGATTACGGAGACGTGGCTCCAGGATGATCAGGGCTGGGAACTCAACATCCAGGGGTATTCAACATTCAGGAAGGATAGAATAAAAGGAAAAGGAGGTGGGGTAGCATTGTTGGTTAAAGAGGAGATTAATGCAATAGTTAGGAAAGACATTAGCTTGGATGATGTGGAATCTATATGGGTAGAGCTGCAGAACACCAAAGGGCAAAAAACGTTAGTAGGAGTTGTGTACAGACCTCCAAACAGTAATAGGGATGTTGGGGAGGGCATCAAACAGGAAATTAGGGGTGCATGCAATAAAGGTGTAGCAGTTATAATGGGTGACTTTAATATGCACATAGATTGGGCTAGCCAAACTGGAAGCAATACGGTGGAGGAGGATTTCCTGGAGTGCATAAGGGATGGTTTTCTCGACCAATATGTTGAGGAACCAACTAGGGGGGAGGCCATCTTAGACCGGGTGTTGTGTAATGAGAGAGGATTAATTAGCAATCTCATTGTGCGCGGCCCCTTGGGGAAGAGTGACCATAATATGGTGGATTTCTGCATTAGGATGGAGAATGAAACAGTAAATTCAGAGACCATGGTCCAGAACTTAAAGAAGGGTAACTTTGAAGGTATGAGGCGTGAATTGGCTAGGATAGATTGGCGAATGATACTTCGGGGGTTGACTGTGGATGGGCAATGGCAGACATTTAGAGACCGCATGGATGAATTACAACAATTGTACATTCCTGTCTGGCGTAAAAATAAAAAAGGGAAGGTGGCTCAACCGTGGCTATCTAGGGAAATCAGGGATAGTATTAAAGCCAAGGAAGTGGCATACAAATTGGCCAGAAATAGCAGCGAACCTGGGGACTGGGAGAAATTTAGAACTCAGCAGAGGAGGACAAAGGGTTTGATTAGGGCAGGGAAAATGGAGTACGAGAAGAAGCTTGCAGGGAACATTAAGACGGATTGCAAAAGTTTCTATAGATATGTAAAGAGAAAAAGGTTAGTAAAGACAAACGTAGGTCCCCTGCAGTCAGAATCAGGGGAAGTCATAACTGGGAACAAAGAAATGGCAGAGCAATTGAACAAGTACTTTGGTTCGGTATTCACTAAGGAGGATACAAACAACCTTCCGGATATAAAAGGGGTCAGAGGGTCTAGTAAGGAGGGGGAACTGAGGGAAATCTTTATTAGTCGGGAAATTGTGTTGGGGAAATTGATGGGATTGAAGGCCGATAAATCCCCAGGGCCTGATGGACTGCATCCCAGAGTACTTAAGGAGGTGGCCTTGGAAATAGCGGATGCATTGACAGTCATTTTCCAACATTCCATTGACTCTGGATCAGTTCCTATGGAGTGGAGGGTAGCCAATGTAACCCCACTTTTTAAAAAAGGAGGGAGAGAGAAAACAGGGAATTATAGACCGGTCAGTCTGACCTCAGTAGTGGGTAAAATGATGGAATCAATTATTAAGGATGTCATAGCAGTGCATCTGGAAAATGGTGACATGATAGGTCCAAGTCAGCATGGATTTGTGAAAGGGAAATCATGCTTGACAAATCTTCTGGAATTTTTTGAGGATGTTTCCAGTAAAGTGGACAAAGGAGAACCAGTTGATGTGGTATATTTGGACTTTCAGAAGGCTTTCGACAAGGTCCCACACAAGAGATTAATGTGCAAAGTTAAAGCACATGGGATTGGGGGTAGTGTGCTGACGTGGATTGAGAACTGGTTGTCAGACAGGAAGCAAAGAGTAGGAGTAAACGGGTACTTTTCAGAATGGCAGGCAGTGACTAGTGGGGTGCCGCAAGGTTCTGTGCTGGGGCCCCAGCTGTTTACATTGTACATTAATGATTTAGACGAGGGGATTAAATGCAGTATCTCCAAATTTGCGGATGACACTAAGTTGGGTGGCAGTGTGAGCTGCGAGGAGGATGCTAAGAGGCTGCAGAGTGACTTGGATAGGTTAGGTGAGTGGGCAAATGCATGGCAGATGAAGTATAATGTGGATAAATGTGAGGTTATCCACTTTGGTGGTAAAAACAGAGAGACAAACTATTATCTGAATGGTAACAGATTAGGAAAAGGGGAGGTGCAACGAGACCTGGGTGTCATGGTACATCAGTCATTGAAGGTTGGCATGCAGGTACAGCAGGCGGTTAAGAAAGCAAATGGCATGTTGGCCTTCATAGCGAGGGGATTTGAATACAGGGGCAGGGAGGTGTTGCTACAGTTGTACAGGGCCTTGGTGAGGCCACACCTGGAGTATTGTGTACAGTTTTGGTCTCCTAACTTGAGGAAGGACATTCTTGCTATCGAGGGAGTGCAGCGAAGGTTCACCAGACTGATTCCCGGGATGGCGGGACTGACATATCAAGAAAGACTGGATCAACTGGGCTTGTATTCACTGGAGTTCAGAAGAATGAGGGGATCTCATAGAAACGTTTAAAATTCTGACGGGTTTGGACAGGTTAGATGCAGGAAGAATGTTCCCAATGTTGGGGAAGTCCAGAACCAGGGGTCACAGTCTAAGGATAAGGGGTAAGCCATTTAGGACCGAGATGAGGAGAAACTTCTTCACCCAGAGAGTGGTGAACCTGTGGAATTCTCTACCACTGAAAGTAGTTGAGGCCAATTCACTAAATATATTCAAAAGGGAGTTAGATGAAGTCCTTACTACTCGGGGGATCAAGGGTTATGGCGTGAAAGCAGGAAGGGGGTACTGAAGTTTCATGTTCAGCCATGAACTCATTGAATGGCGGTGCAGGCTAGAAGGGCTGAATGGCCTGCTACTGCATCTATTTTCTATGTTTCTATGTTTCTATGATATTACTAAAATACTCGTCTCAAATTAGATATAAGCAATGTTTCTCTATCAAACCAGCAACTGTACATGTCCTATATTTTTTACTGATCAATTAAACAGCCAAATGAACAACCAACTCAACATGTATTGCATTATGCTTGTATTTTAAAGTGAATTAGCACCTCAATGCTTACAGTTTCTTGCTGTAAGTTTAAAAAGTTTCCCTGCTGTATTTGCAAAAGTTGCAGAAATCACAATTGTTTTGTGTACATGATGACTGTTCCTATGGATAGTAACATTGACTTGCAAGTACAGGTATGTTGCTGTCACTGTTTATTCAATGTTAGAAACATAGAAAATAGGTGCAGGAGTCGGCCATTCGGCCCTTCGAGCCTGCACAGCCATTCAATGAGTTCACGGCTGAACATGCAACCTCAGTAACCCATTCCTGCTTTCTCGCCATCCCCCTAGTAGTAAGGACTACGTCTAACTACTTTTTGAATATATTTCGTGAATTGGCCTCAACAACTTTCTGTGGTAGAGAATTCCACAGGTTCACCACTCTCTGGGTGAAGAAGTTTCTCCTCATCTCGGTCCTAAATGGCTTACCCCTTATCCTTAGACTGTGACCCCTGGTTCTGGACTTCCCCAACATTGGGAACATTCTTCCTGCATCTAACCTGTCCAAACCCGTCAGAATTTTAAACGTTTCTATGAGATCCCCTCATTCTTCTGAACTCCAGTGAATACAAGCCCAGTTGATCCAGTCTTTCTTGATATGTCAGTCCCGCCATCCCGGGAATCAGTCTGGTGAACCTTCGCTGCACTCCCTCGATAGCAAGAATGTCCTTCCTCAAGTTAGGAGACCAAAACTGTACACAATACTCCAGGTGTGGCCTCACCAAGGCCCTGTACAACTGTAGCAACACCTCCCTGCCCTTGTACTCCAATCCCCTCACTATGAAGGCCAACATGCCATTTGCTTTCTTAACCGTCTGCTGTACCTGCATGCCAACCTTCAATGACTGATGTACCATGACACCCAGGTCTCGTTGCACCTCTCCTTTTTCTAATCTGTCACCATTCAGATAATAGTCTGTCTCTCTGTTTTTACCACCAAAGTGGATAACCTCACATTTATCCACATTTATCCACATTATACTTCATCTGCCATGCATTTGCCCACTCACCTAACCTATCCAAGTCACTCTGCAGCCTCATAGCATCCTCCTCGCAGCTCACACTGCCACCCAACTTGGTATCATCCGCAAATTTGGAGATACTACATTTAATCCCCTCGTCCAAATCATTAATATACAATGTAAACAGCTGGGGCCCCAGCACAGAACCTTGCGGTACCCCACTAGTCACTGCCTGCCATTCTGAAAAGTACCGATTTACTCCTACTCTTTGCTTCCTGTCTGACAACCAGTTCTCAATCCATGTCAGCACACTACCCCCAATCCCATGTGCTTTAACTTTGCACATTAACCTCTTGTGTGGGACCTTGTCGAAAGCCTTCTGAAAGTCCAAATATACCACATCAACTGGTTCTCCCTTGTCCACTCTACTGGAAACATCCTCAAAAAATTCCAGAAGATTTGTCAAGCATGATTTCCCTTTCACAAATCCATGCTGACTTGGACCTATCATGTCACCTCTTTCCAAATGCGCTGCTATGACATCCTTAATAATTGATTCCATCATTTTCCTCACTACTGATGTCAGGCTGACCGGTCTATAATTCCCTGTTTTCTCTCTGCCTCCTTTTTTAAAAAGTGGGGTTACATTGGCTACGCTCCACTCGATAAGAACTGATCCAGAGTCTATGGAATGTTGGAAAATGACTGTCAATGCATCCGCTATTTCCAAGGCCACCTTCTTAAGTACTCTGGGATGCAGTCCATCAGGCCCTGGGGATTTATCGGCCTTCAATCCCATCAATTTCCCCAACACAATTTCCCGACTAATAAGGATTTCCCTCAGTTCCTCCTTACTAGACCCTCTGACCTCTTTTATATCCGGAAGGTTGTTTGTGACTTCCTTAGTGAATACCGAACCAAAGTACTTGTTCAATTGCTCTGCCATTTCTTTGTTCCCCGTTATGACATCCCCTGATTCTGACTGCAGGGGACCTATGTTTGTCTTCACTAACCTTTTTCTCTTTACATATCTATAGAAGCTTTTGCAGTCCGTCTTAATGTTCCCTGCAAGCTTCCTCTCGTACTCTATTTTCCCTGCCCTAATCAAACCCTTTGTCCTCCTCTGCTAAATTTCTCCCAGTCCCCCAGGTTCACTGCTATTTCTGGCCAATTTGTATGCCACTTCCTTGGCTTTAATAATATCCCTGATTTCCCTTGATAGCCACGGTTGAGCCACCTTCCCTTTTTTATTTTTACGCCAGACAGGGATGTACAATTGTTGTAGTGCATTCATGCGGTCTCTAAATGTCTGCCATTGCCCATCCACTGTCAACCCCTTAAGTATCATTTGCCAATCTATCCTAGCCAAATCACGCTTCATACCTTCAAAGTTACCCTTCTTTAAGTTCTGGACCATGGTCTCTGAATTAACTGTTTCATTCTCCATCCTAATGTAGAATTCCACCATATTATGGTCACTCTTCCCCAAGGGGCCTCGCATAACGAGATTGCTAATTAATTCTCTCTCATTACACAACACCCAGTCTAAGATGGCCTCTCCCCTAGTTGGTTCCTCGACATATTGGTCTAGGAAACCATCCCTTATGCACTCCAGGAAATCCTCCTCCACCGTATTGCTTCCAGTTTGGTTAGCCCAATCTATATGCATATTAATGTCACCCATGATAACTGCTGCACCTTTATTGCATGCACCCCTAATTTCCTGTTTGATGCCCTCCCCAACATCACTCGTGAAATAAGAAAATGGTGTCCTACTCCCATGTTTGCTTCATTGATAAAATCCCTGCCTACTTTAGAAGGCAAAATTCCGTGTTCGATCACTGATCAAACTGCGATAGGTGCTTTCAGCTGGGAGAGTTGTCGGAGAGTACAGTTGGAGAAAGAGACACTACATTTATGTAGTGCCTTTCATAACCTCAGGATGCACAATTATATACTTTGAAAGTGTAGGCACAGCTGAAATGTTGGGAAATTTGTACAGCAAACAACGAGATAAATGTCTAGTTAATCTTTTTTTAGTGCTGTCGGTTGAGGGGTAAATATTGGACAGGGCACATAGAAACATAGAAAATAGGTGCAGGAGTAGGCCATTCGACCCTTCGAGCCTGCACCACCATTGAATAAGATCATGGCTGATCGTTCACCTCAGTACCCCTTTCCTGCTTTCTCTCCATACCCTTTGATCTCTTTAGCCATAAGGGCCATAATCTAACTCCCTCTTGAAAATATCCAATGAACTGGCATCAACAACTTTCCGCAGGTTAACAACTCTCTGAAGAAGTTTCTCCTCATCTCAGTCCTAAATGGCTTACCCCTTTATCCTTAGACTATGCCCCCTGGTTTTGGACTTCCCCAACATCAGGAACATTCTTCCTGCATCTAACCTGTCCAGTCCCATCAGAATTTTATGTTTCTGAGATGCCCCTCTCATCTAAATTCCAGTGAATACAGGCCTAGTCGGTCCAGTCTCTCCTCATATGTCAGTCCTGCCATCCCGGGAATCAGTCTGGTGAGCCTTCGCTGCATTCCCTCATTAGCAAGAAAGTCCTTCCTCAGATTAGGAGACCAAAACTGAACACACTATTCCAGGTGAGGCCTCACCAAGGCCCTGTACAACTGCAGTAAAACCTCCCTGCTCCTATACTCAAATCCCCTAGCTATGAAGGCCAACATATCATTTGCAGCCTTCACCACCTGCTGTAGCTGCATGTCAACTTTCAATGACTGATGTACCATGACACCCAGGTCTCGTTGCACCTCCCCTTTTCCTAATCTGCCAGCACTCGGATAATCTGCCTTTGTGTTTTTGCCACCAAAATTGAAAACCTCACATTTATCCACATTATACTGCATCTGCCATGCATTTGCCCACTCAACTAACCTGTCCAAGTCACCCTGCAACCTCTTGGCATCCTCCTCACAGCTCACACCTCCACCCAGTTTAGTGTCATCTGCAAACTTGGAGATATTACACTCAATTCCTTCATCTGAATCATTAATGTATATTGTAAATAGCTGGGGTCCCAACACTGAACCTTGCAGTACCCCACTAGTCACTGCCTGCCATTCTGAAAAGGACCCGTTTATCCTGACTGCCTGCTTCCTGTCTGCCAACCAGTTCTCTAACCACATCAATACATCACCCCCAATACCATGTGCTTTAATTTTGCACACCAATCTCTTGTGTGGGACCTTGTCAAAAGCCTTTTGAAAGTCCAAATACACCACATCCACTGGTTCTCCCTTGTCCACTCTACCGGTTACATCCTCAAAAAATTCTAGAAGATTTGAGCATGATTTCCCTTTCATAAATCCATGCTGACTTGGACCGATCCTGTCACTGCTTTCCAAATGTGCTGCTATTTCATTTTTAATAATTGATTCCAACATTTTCCCCACTACTGATGTCAGGCTAACCGGTCTATAATTATGTCTTTTCTCTCTCCCTCCTTTCTTAAAAAGTGGTGTTACCCTCCAGTTCATCGGAACTGATCCAGAGTCGATACTGTTGGAAAATGCATCCACTATTTCTAGGGCCACTTCCTTAACTATCAGGCCCTGGGGATTTATCAGCCTTCAATCCCATCAATTTCCCTAACACAATTACCCACCTAATAAGGATTTCCTTCAGTTTCACCTCCTCACGAGACCCTCGGTCCCCTAGTATTTCCGGATGGTTATTTGTATCTTCTTTCGTGAAGACAGAACCAAAGTATTTGTTCAACTGGTCTGCCATTTCTTTGTTCCCCATTATAAATTCACTTGAATCTGACTACAAGGGACCTACTTTTGTCTTCACTAATCTTTTTCTCTTCACATATCTATAGAAGTTTTTGCAGTCAGTTTTTATGTTCCTAGCAAGCTTCCTCTCAAACTCTATTTTCCCCTTCCTAACGAAAGCCTTTGTCCTCCTCTGCTGAATTATAACATTCTCCCAGTCCTTAGGTTTGCTACTTTTTCTGGCCAATTTATATGCCTCTTCCTTGGATTTATCACTATCCTTAATTTCCCTTGTTAGCCATGGTTGAGCCACCTTCCCTGTTTTATTTTTACTCCAGACAGAGATGTACAATTGTTGAAGTTCATCCATGTGATCTTTAAATGTTTGCCATTGCCTATCCACCGTTAAGCCTTTAAATATCATTCGTCAGGAAATTCATGTCTCATACCATCGAAGTTACCTTTCCTGAAGTTCAGGACCCTGGTCTCTGAATTAACTGTGTCACTCTCCACCTTAATAAAGAATTCTACCATGTTATGGTCATTCTTCCCCAAGGGGTCCTGTGCAACAAGTTTGCTAATTAGTCATTTCTCATTACACATAACCCAGTCTACGATGGCCAGCCCTCTAGTTGGTTCCTCGACATATTGGTCTGGAAAACCATCCCTAATACACTCCAGGAAATCCTACTGTACTGCATTGCTACCAGTTTGGTTAGCTCAATCTATATGTAAATTAAAGTTGCCCATGCTAACTGTTGTATCTTTATTGCACGCATCCCAAATTTCTTGTTTGATGCTGTCCCCAACCTCACTACTACTGTTTGGTGGTCTGTACACAACTCCCACTAGCGTTTTCTGCCCTTTGGCATTTCTTGGCTCCACCCATACCGATTCCACATCATCCAAGCAAATGTCCTTCCTTACTATTGCATTAATTTCCTCTTTAACCAGCAATGCCACCCCACCTCCTTTTCCTTTGTCTATCCTTCCTGAATGTTGAATACCCCTGGATGTTGAGTTCCCAGCCTTGGTCATCCTGGAGCCATGTCTCGTGATGCCAATTATATCATATTCGTTACTTTCTGCCTGTGCAGTTAATTCGTCCACCTTGTTATGAATACTCCTCGCATTGAGGCACAGAGCCTTCAGGCTTGTCTTTTTCACACACTTTGCCCCTTTTAGAATTTTGCTGTAATGTGACCCATTTTTGCTTTTTGCCTTGGGTTTCTTTGCCCTCCACTTTTACTTTTCTTCTTTCTATCTTGCTTCTGCCCCCATTCTACTTCCCTCTGTTTCCCTGCATAGGTTCCCATCCCCTGCCATATTAGTTTAACCCTTCCCCAACAGCACTAGCAAACACTTCTTCCCCTCCCCCCCCCCCCCCCCCCCAAGAACATTGGTTCCGGTCCTGCCCAGGTGCAGACCGTCCGGTTTGTACTGGTCCCACCTCCCCAAGAACCGGTTCCAATGTTCCAGGAATTTGAATCCCTCCCTTCTGCACCATTCCTCAAGCCTCGTATTCATCTGAGCTATCCTGCGATTCCTACTCTGACTAGCACGTGGCTCTGGTAGCAATCCTGAGGTGACTTCCTTTTTGAGGTCCTACTTTTTAGTTTAGCTCCTAGCTCCCTAAATTCGTGTTGTAGGACCTCATCCCATTTTTTTACCTATATCGTTGGTACCTATATGCACCACGACAGCTGGCTGTTCACCTTCCCGCTTCAAAATGTTCTGCAGCTGCTCCGAGACATCCTTGACCCTTGCACCGGGGAGACACCAGTCGAACCTCCTTAATCCTCTTCAAATGGTGCCTGAGATCTGAGAGGGCAGATGGGGCCTCGATTTAATATCTATCTTGTGCTGAAGATGGCACTTCTGACAGTGCAGCATTCCATCAGTACAGGTGTTAGCTGTGGCTCAGTTGGTAGTACTCTCTCTCCTCTGAGTCAGCAGGTTGTGGGTTCAAGAGCACAAAATCTAGACTGATACGCCAGTGCAATACTGAGCGAGTGCTGAATTGTTGGAGCTGCAGTCTTTCAGATGAGCTGTTCAACCCTGAGGTCTGCTGCCTCAGGTGGATGTAAATGATCCCATGGCACTATTCGAAGAAGAGCAGGGGAGTTCTCCTCTGTGTCCAGGCCAATATTTTTCCCTTAACTAACATTTTTTTTAAAACCCTAGATTATCTGGTCATTATCACATTGCTGTTTGTGTGAGTTTGCTGGTGTGCACATTGGCTACCACGTTTCCTACATTGCAACACTTCAAACGTACTTCATTGGCTATAAAGTGCTTTGGGACGTCCAAGGTAGTGAAAGTGTTGATACGGATTCTTTTCCCTTGATCTGTTTCAGCGAATACACTGACTCGAACACTTCAAAGTTTAGTTCAGACTAACTTTATTCCGGCTTCATCGATGAGGTCTTGCTCTGATAAAGGGGCACTGACTTCATGAGTGTCGAATCCACCAGAGCAAGCAAAAATCATTACAACATCAATACATTTATACAGTTCATGATTGGTACAACCCCTTTTCATTGTCCTATCACATCAACTACCATGGCATAGATACAAGCTAAATTAGTCATTTACACAGTTAATTAAGCAGTGTCCCTAATCATGAGAGAAGATTAAGTCATCTCCAGCTTATCCTTGTTTTGCAGACAAGGAAGGCACGCATAGTTCTGCTTCTCTGGGTATTCCTACATCTGTTGGTACATTTACATATACGGTCCCTCAAGGTTGTTTCACAAAGACAAGTCACTCATTGTTTTCCCCTACAGTGAGATCTGAAGAGTCAGCAATAACCATGAGCGGCCATTTTAGAAAGAGTTAATACATTTGAAATTAGTACGGATAATACATATAAAGTTGGTAGCTACAGTGATGCAGATTCTCAAAAGATGGCATATAAACTTTTTCTTTGGATCG
Source organism: Pristiophorus japonicus (assembly GCF_044704955.1). Lineage (NCBI taxonomy): Eukaryota > Metazoa > Chordata > Chondrichthyes > Pristiophoridae > Pristiophorus > Pristiophorus japonicus. Next base: position 38,051,609 of record NC_091987.1, read on the forward strand.
CAACTGAATAATTGCTACTTAGGCAAGATACTGATGGACAGTTGACAATCCTGGAATAATACTGCAACTCAAAACTGTGCCTTCAGGAGTAGTTGAAAGGTGGGACCAAAAATAGTTCCCAAAAACTGGTGAAATACCACTATTGCAGAACCGAAACATGCAAGAAAATTTTTCAGTGGTAGGAGCCTCAGAAGAGCGCTCATCATCATAGGCAGTCGCTCGGGATCGAGGAAGACCTGCTTCCACTCTTAGCATAAGTTCTTAGGTGGCTGTACAGTCCAATATGAGAACCACAGTTTCTGTCGCAGGTGGGAAGATGGTCTTTGAGAGAAAGGGTGGGCAGGGAGCCTGGTTTGCCGCAGATTCCTTCTGCTGCCTGCACTTGTTCTCGGCGACGATACTCGAAGAGCTCAGCGCCCTCCCGAATGCACTTCCTCCACTTGGGGCGGTCTATGGCCAAGGACTCCCAGGTGTCAGTGGGGATGTCGCATTTTATCAGGGAGGCTTTGAGGGTGTCCTTATAACGTTTCCTCTGCCTGCCTTTGGCTCGTTTGCTGTGGACGAGTTCCGAGTAGTGCGCTTGCTTTGGGAGTCTCGTGCCTGGCATGCGAACTATGTGGCATGCCCAGCGGAGCTGATCAAGTGTGGTCAATGCTTCAATGCTGGGGATGTTGGTCTGGACGAGGATACTAATGTTTGTGCATCTGTCCTCCCAGGAGATTTGAAGGATCTTGCGGAGACATCGCTGGTGGTATTTCTCCAGTGACTTGAGGTGTCTACTGTACATGGTCCGCGTCTCTGAGCCATACAGGAGGGCGGGTATTACTACGGCCTTGTAGACCATGAGCTTGGTGACAGTTTTGAGGGACTGATCTTCAAACAATCTTTTCCTCGGGTGGCTGAAGGCTGCCCTGGCGCACTGGAGGCGTTGTTGGATCTCATCATCAATGCCTGCTCTTGTTGATAGGAGGCTCCCGAGATAGGGTAAGTGGTCCACGTTGTTCAGGGCCACGCCGTGGATCTTGATGACTGGGGGGCAGTGCTGTGTGGCGAGGACAGGCTGGTGGAGGACCTTTTGTCTTACTAATGTTTAGCGTAAGGCCCATGCTTTTATATGCCTCGTAAAATGCCTCGGTAGATCATGTCCGTTGTGCCCCGGAGGGGACGAAATCCGCACTGCGACTACGGGAGGAGCCCCTCGGCCACGGGGAGAAGACGGTTGAGGAGGCAACTCTAGCGACGACTTTCCCAGTGGTTGATAACGGGGAGATTCCTCTGTCGTTGTCGCAGTCGGACTTGTCCCCTTTTTTAAAGATGGTCACGATCACTGCATCTCTAAGATCTCCCGGAATGCTCTCCTCCCTCCAGATGAGAGAGATGAGGTTGTGTATTCGCGCCAGTAGTGCCTCTCCGCCATACTTCAGTGCCTCAGCAGGGATTCCATCCGCTCTCGTAGCCTTGTTGTTTTTTAGCTGTCTTATGACCTTTTGTACCTCCATACAGTGTTGGGGTTTCACTGAGGAAGTGGCGGGTAGCATGCTGAGGAATGGAGTCGAGAACACTCGAGTCAAAGGCCGAGTCTCGGTTGAGGAGATCTTCGAAGTGTTCCTTCCAACGGGCCCTGACTGCCTTGGTGTCCTTGATGAGTGTTTCCCTGGTCTTGGCCAGGAGTGGGGTAGGGCCTTGGGAGTTTAGTCCGTATGTGGCCTTGACTGCGGTGAAGAATCCTCGCACATCATGGCTGTCGGCCAGCTGCTGTATCTCCTGTGCTTTCTCCATCCACCACCTATTCTTTTAGGTCCTGGGTTTTTTGTTGGACCTTGGCCTTTAGCCGTCTGTAATGCTGCTTTGCTGCTCCTGAGTTGGGTTGCTGTTTAAGGCTCAGAAATGCCCTGCGCTTGCAGTCTATTAGTTCTTGAATCTCCTGATCATACAAACCAGATCGCTACAGTGCTGAATTTTAATTTTACTTTGGTCACTGTACATCATAGACCAATCTGAGTATCCATTCTTTTATATTAATTTTCACATACAGAAACCAAAAATTACAATTAATTATATTCCTGGTTAAAATGTAAGATTTTAATTTTCACAGACTGGAAGATGCGGAACATCTCCAGTCGCAAAATCAGTCAATTTCTGGAATGTATTTGAGGCATTTTTCTGGTACATGTTTTAGAACTGACGAGAGAACGGCCATACTAGATTTCGTGCTGAGTCATGAACCAGAAATAGTTAACAATCCAATAGCAAAAGAACATCTTGGAAATAGTGACCATAAAATGATTGAATTTGCTATTGGGTTTGAGAGGTAGTCATAAACCAAGGTTTTAAATTTAAGGAAAACTTCGAAGGGATGAGAAATTAATTGACCACAGTGAAGTGGTCTGAACTGTTGGTTGATAAACCTACAGACAGACTGTGGGAAGTGTTCAAAGAAGTATTTGGTACAATACAAACCCAGTACATAAGGCAATGACTCCACTTCTGTAGTTAAGCAACCACGATCAACGCAAGAGGTAAGGTGGAAATTCCAATAGATTGTGAGCCCTTTTTTTTAAAAAAACATCCACGGGATGCAAAGAAAGGGAATGAGGAAAAATGCAAGGGATAGCAAAGCAACATTTTTAAAAAATAAATGTGGAGCGAGAGATATATAAGGGGGGGACCCATTAAAAGACAGATGCAGGCAAGATGATTGGACATTTAAGAACGTGGCAGACATATTAAATGAGTACTTTCTCAGTTTTCAGTGGCGGAAGAGGACAAAATGTCATGGTACCATGGAACCTAAAAATAAGTTAAAGGCAGGAACTTATTGGATTTAATCTAAGTAAGAAAATGGTAATGGTGAAAATAATGGGACTCAAGATAAATACATTTCCAGGACCTGATGGTTTCCACCCCAGGATACTAAAATAAATGGGGGAGGAAATTGCTGGCATAATTTTCCAACATTTTCTGGATTCCAGAATGATTCCTTTATTGGATTGGAAAACTGCAACACTCATTCCATTATTAAGAAAGGGAGGGAGAAACCAGGAAATGATAGACCTGTCAGTTTAGCATCAGTTATGGGGAAATTGCTGGACTCATTCATCGGGGACAGTGACTGAGAACTTGGATAAGTATCAGATGATCAGAGAGTCAGCATGGATTTGTGACGGGTAGGTTATGTCTGACTAATGTAGTTGAATAGACTCACAGAAGGCATTTGATAAGATTCTACATAAGAGATTAATAGCAAAAATGAGAGTGCATGAAATTGGGGGTAACTTTGACATGGGTTGGTAATTGGTTGAGGGGTAGGAGATAATGAGTAGAGATAATGGGAATGTACTCTGATTGCCGGGACGTGAAAAGTGGTGGTGCTAGCAATCTGTACCAGGGCCTCAGCTTTTCACCGTATACATAAATGACTTGAATAAAGGAAGAGAGTGTTGTATATCCACGTTTGCAGATGCCATTTAAGTTGGGAGAAACAGTAAGTTGTGTAGATGAGAGCAGAAAGTTGCAGAGGAACATGGACAGATGAAGGGAGTGCGTAAAACTGTTCAGTGGAAGGAAGTGTGAGGTTATCCATTGTGAATTCAAGAAAGACGTGAGTATTTTCTTAATGGTGAGACTTGAGTTGTGGAGAAGCAAAGGAATTTGGGTGTCCATGTACACAGTACTAAAAGTTAATGCACAGATACAAAAAGTAATCAAAAAGGCTATTTGAATGGTGGCCTTTATCTCGAGGGGGCTGGAATACAATGGGGAGGAAATTATGCTTCAGTTCTACATGCCTTGGTCAGACCCCATTTCTGTGAACCGAACCTCTGGACGAATATATTGGCCTTGGAGGGAACATGGGATTAAATTATGATGGCAGGTTACATAAATATGACTTGTATTCCCTTGAGTTTAGAAGGTTGAAGGGTGATCTAATTGAGGTTTGGGTATGCATAAAAAAAATAAAAGATTGAACCAGCCCTTTACTCAACAAAGTTGATTCCACTAATAACCTGGATGACTGAGGCCCCTAGTATTCCAGGTATCAAAAACCACAGCTGTTCTGTACTTTCCTCTTTGACCCCTCCGCAGCTCTGTGTTGTCAGACCCCAGTCCCTCATCACCAATTCCGCCCCTCCCTAGCCATTGTCTTGGGCTGAACCAGACTGTTCACAACCTCCATGTCCAATTTAACCCTAGCTGAGTTTCTGACCCCATATCCTCTCTCCTCTCTGTCACAAAGACCACCTACTTCCACCTACATAATGCCGCCCATCTACATCCTTGCCCCAGCCCATCTGCTGTTGAAACCCTAAACCATGCTTTTCTTGCCTCCAGCCTCGACTATTCCAATACTGTCTTGGCTGACCTCATGTATTGCTCATCCAAAACTCTGCCTGAATTGCACTAAGTTCCATATATCCATCACCCCTGTGCACTCTCTGTGAAGTGCTTTGGGACCTTTTTACTACATTAAAGTCCACCAATGTCTCATTTAAAATTCTCATCCTCGCGTTCAAATCTCTTAATGGCCTCGCCTCATTCTATCTCTTTTGCCTCCTCCATCCCTACATCACTCCAAGAACTCTACGTTCTTCCAATTCTGGCCTCTTGTGACTCCCTTTGGTGACCATGCCTTCAGCCATCTAGACCCTAAACTCTGGCATTCTCTCCCTAAACCTTTCCATCTCCATCTTTCCTCCTTTTAAAACGTACCTCTTTGACCAAGCTTTGTTGCCCGTCCTATTAACTCCTCCTTGTCTTAAGTGCCTTGGGACCTTTTTACTACATTAAAGACAATATTTAAATGCAAGTTGTTATGGTTGCTTGGGTGGTGCTGATGTTCAGGGCTCCATTCCAGGATGGATGTTAGCTCAGCCAACCAATAAGAAAACATTCAATTAGGGAGCTAATTCTCCGAGACACAGTTGCCTGAGACAACTTAACTGTATGCATGGCAACCTCCATTCCATAAACTCGGCGATCTGTTGATCAAATGCTCTTATTAAAAATAAATCCAGATTTTCTTTAAGAAAATCCGCACTGTTGATTTGCATCCTAGTAATTTGGTTAAGTACTAACTTGGATGTCCTTGTACACATCATAAAGTTAGCATGCAGGTACAGCAAGCAGTTATGAAAGCAAATGGTAAGTTAGCCTTTATTACAAAAGGATTGGAGTACAAGAGTAAAGAAGTCATACTGCTATTTTATAGGGCCTTGGTGAGTCCACACCTGGAGTACTGTGTACAGTTTTGGTCTCCTTATCTAAGGAAGGATATACTTGCCTTCGAGGGAATGCAACGACGGTTCACCAGATTAATTCCTGGAATGAGGGAGGAATTGTCCTACGAGGAGAGATTGAAGACACCTGGCCTATATTCTCTCGAATTTAGAAGAATGAGGGGTGATCTCATTTGATACATATGAAATTCTTAAAGGGCTTGACGGAGTAGATGCTGGGATGGTGTCTCCCCTCAAACTAGGGGGTCACAGGCCCCAAGTTTCCACATGATTTGCTCCTGATTTTTAGGAGCAACTGGTGGAGAACGGAGTATCTTAGAAATCGGAATTCTCCACATTTAAGTTTTCTGCAGTTCGAGTCAGGTAGAACAGTTTCACTTTGGAACTGAATTTTTTTTTCAAAAAGGGGTGTGTCCGGCCACTGACGCCTGATTTGAAAGTTTCCACAGTGAAAACTTACTCCAAACTAACTTAGAATGGAGCAAGTGAAGATTTTTGTAGGCTTGGAAAAGACCTTGTCTACACATTAAAAAATCAGGCGCAGGTTACAAATTAGGTGTAGGGAACGAGGGGGTGGGAGGGGGGGGGGAAGGGAAGGGAAGTCAAGTCATTACATTCTACAATAAATCCTTAGTTATACTTATACAAATATTATACAAATAATTCCAACCTGAATAAAAATTTATAAGCAAAGAAAAGATTAAATAAACCATGTTCCTACCTGTGTGAAAGTGCTTCAGGCACACCTTTCAAGCAGGGAGAAGGCTGCAGGAAGCCTCAAGTTGAGGCAGCCGTTCCCGACGGCGGGGGGGAGGAGGCAGTGAGGGCCCGACCGATGGCAGCAGCCGTTCCCGACGGCGGGGAGGGGGGCGGGGGGAGAGGAGGCAGCAATGAGGGCCCGACCGACGGTAGCAGCTGTTCCCGACAGCGGGGGGTGGGGGGCAGTGAGGGCCCGACCGACGGCAGCGGGGAGGAGGCAGTGAGAAGGCTGCAGGAAGCCTCAGAAGTTGAGGCAGCCTTTCCCGACGGTGGGGGGGGGGGTGGGAGGAGGCCCCCCTTGCCGTCGGTCGGGCCCTTCGGGCAACGGCTGCCTCAACTTCTGAGGCTTCCTGCAGCCTTCTCACTGCTGCAAGAAGCCCAACTCAGAGGGGCGCCTTTTTTGCCGCGTGTGGAAACTTGGGGCCACAGTGTCCGAATAAGGGATTGGCCATTTAGGACTGAGGTGAGGAGAGATTTCTTCACCTCATCAGGTTGTGAATCTTTGGACTTCTCTGCCCTAGAGGGCTGTGGCTGTTCAGTCATTGACTATGTTCAAGACTGAGATCGATAGATTTCTGGACATCAAGGGAACTAAGGCATGCAATAGTGCAGGAAGGTTTTGAGGTAGAAGATCGACCATGATATTGAATGGCGGAGCAGGCTCGAAGGCCTGAATAGCCTACTCTGGCTCCTAATTCGTACATTATGTCCTACTTGTCTTATTAGTATAACTTGTCTAAAAATCTGTAATACATGCAGAGTCATTGGTCCAGTGCAAAAAGTACTATGCGCAATTCCCATTAATGAACATCTATTCAGTAGTATCATTTGTTAAGTTGTTTCTTTTGACAGGAACAATTTTAAAGAGTAATTCCTTTGTCATATCTTTCACACTTCTCCATTACCATTAGATTATACATTTTATTGTATATTTATTTCCCCACAATTTGTCATGACTTCATTACCTTACGTTCATTCCTAGTGGAGGAGTGTTATCGCTGTTTTTCACAACCTTCTTTAGTTGACCACAGATTGGGTAATTCAAACCTTGCATTTCAAATTGCAGTTGCACTTCCCCTGACCATGATCAGCAAATACTTCCATGCCGTTTAAAAACACAATGTACAGTAAGGAGTGTATTTGCATCTTGTAGGTTCCTTTTACGCTGAGTAGTTGTTGGTAGGCCCAAATTTAAGTTTGAGTTTTTTGTTGGCTCTCTGTCTTCAGCAATACATAGCCTGTCAATAATTGGATTGTATGCAGTGGAAAATAAGTGAACGTTAAGGAGCGAGACTTGTGAAGTGTGAAATTCAATAGAAAGTACCAAACTCAGTAATGTAAAAACAAAATGAAGAAATTGCACTTTATAATGTGAGAGTAAGCACTGGCATGGGCCAAGTGGCGGCCTCCTGAGCTGTAACCCATCTTGGAACAGTAGTGTGGTTAGTTATGTGATGCAAGATCAGTTTTCATTTTTGAATGCCCACTCTTGATTATTTTGGAATATCATTTTGGCTTAATTGGTAGCCCTCTTGCCTCTGGGTCAGAAAGATATGGGTTTGAGCTCCACGCCAGAATTTGAGCATATAATCTCGGCTGACGTTCTATTGCAGTACTGACAGAGTGCTGCATTGTTGGAAGTGCCATTTAGAATAAAAATGAACACGTGAAAACAAAATTAAAAAAAAAAGCCTGATGCAACTCAGTAGATTTTTGTAATCTATTTTTCTTATGTGCGTGTCTGCAACTTGCACCATTCCTAGCTGTCAGGGTGAGAAGATAATCTCACAGCAACAAGGTGACAAATGGTAGTAGTCAGGTGTGACTGGCCTTCAAGTTTTCCTCCAGCCTGTTGGAGAAATGTCTGAGTCTCTTCGCGTTCCTTTTGATGACCTGACCAGCATTAAGAACTTGTGTGGATAACTCAAGGATTCAAACTAGTATTGGTCACAGTGTAATATATCTGAATTCAAGCTAGCGACAAGTTCTTAACGAAGATGACTAGAGTATCACAGTCTTCATTATCTACACTCCAATTACCTGCAAATTTTTTAATGAAAGTTGTCCCATTGCACAGCTCACTAATACCAATTTCTCTCTCATCTAAATCTCACTACAGGTGAAAAATTATTTTATTTCTGTGCTTGGAGTATTATGCCATTTCCATAAAATCAAAATGTGTTGATTGTATTATCATCCTATTTCCATTATCCACTGAGGAGAAGGAATCCCATCTGTTCAAGCCAATAATGGAGGTTAATGATGCACCATATAATGAAGGCAACATTGTACACACAACTTGCTTGGTTTTTGTTTGCTAACGCTCCTGTGAAGAGCCTTTGGATGATTTACTACATTAAAGGTGGTACATAAATGCAAGTTGTTTGTTCAGAGCCTGGATTGTGTCTCCAAATGCATTTGTTGCCACTGTGTCTAAGGTTAATGCCCAGTTGTTTGTATTTGTTTCAAGAACTAACCTTTGAACAATGATTCTGTCTTTATGCAAAAGTGACATCTGGTATTCTGCAGTGGCAGATTGATGATTCAATTTCTTACTTTCACTGGCTGATTACCATTATTTAAATTCTGTTGCGATGGTAGAACTGTGTACCCTATGGCACGGTCTCATTTCACCACCCTAATAAGTCATGATGGTGGTTAAGCATTTGGATATTGTACCAAAAGCAAATTATTTTATGTGGTAGCTACTTTTAAAATGTTTGTGAAAATATTTAAGCAGTACATTTTTTATTTATCCTTTTTTCAAAGCAGCCACATGAAGTGGGTATGTGACAGTTTTGTTAATTTTTTTTCTTGACCAAAATGTTTGTGCCAAGTTTTAAGCACTCCAAAAATACAATTGATGATGCTTAGTTTGTGTTTTGGGGCGGGGGGAAGAGGAGAAAGAGAGAGAGGGCGTGGCAAGATATGAGAATTGTGACATAATTCCTTTTGGAATGCACCAGCTTTTCCCTTCATGTACTTCTATTACTTTACACAGTATTGGAGATGGGAACTGTCAGATCTTTATACTGTGGTATGTGCATAACCTGGGACGAGCCAAGCGTTGACCCATTTTCATTTGCATGTTTTAGCTTCACAGTGGCTTTGAACTCTATATAGTAGTGTATAAATGACTCAGTGGAATGATATTGAGGTTATTCTGTCTAACCGATTGGTGTTGAAGTGCAATGTGCAGTCTAGCACTGCAAGTACATTCCGCCTGCAATGAGCATGGAGGAATTCCTGCTAGCCGTGCAGAACAATCCTCCAGAACTGATGACTTAAAAGATCTTCAGTATAATATGTTTACTTACCATTACAGTAGAACTGACGTATGTTGCAGTTAAAGTGATTCTCGCTAGGTCTGCAGTGTTTCCGTTGTCAGACTATTTTAATAATTCAAAAAAATACTGGCAGATTTGCCGCAATGTTACTCGTGGTGAGTCGGAGGTTACACTGTTGCAAGAGGAAGGGAAGTGGGGGAGGTGTGCATGTGGCTGCTGAGAAAATTTGGAAAGAAGTTTTGAACCACTGAAGCCAGTGTGTGCTTTTTGTCCTGTTTGATCCCTGACTCGCTCCAGGATGACATCTGCCCTAAGGCTCATTTCCAGAAAGGATTTCGCAGTAAACTGCATTCTGGGAGTTATAGTGCATAGAATTACATAGATAGTTGCTTGCAGAGTGGCACTGGTTCATTCTGGAGGTTTTCTAAACTGCATAGAAGGAAGCCATTTGGCTCATGTCTTTGCTGGAGCAATCTAAAACTATTCCCACTTCTCTGCTCTCTTTTGACATCCATGACTCTCGCCCTCTGCTTCCAATATTTATCCAGTTTTTCCTTAAAAGATGCACCTAGTCTTTGCCTCAAGTATTCTCTGTGGCAAAGCATTCTGTGCTTCAACAGCCCTCAAGAAATTTCTCTTAACTGCACTTGATCTTAATTTTAAATTGATAATCCTTCATCACAAATTTCCTAACCAGAGGAAATAGTCTTTATTCACTATCAAAACTCTGCATAATTTTAAAAACCTGTATTTAATTGTCCACTGGAAATAGTCTCCATATCTCAAGTTTGTCTCATGACTATATTTTCCCATCCCTGGCATCCTATTGAATCCACATCACACTAACGCTTTAATGTCTTTTCTATTATGGCATGCCTAAAACTACCCACTGTCGTCTAAACTCTGGCCTAACTAATGCTTTGTATAACTTCATCATTACTTCCTTTTTGTACTCCAAGCCCTATTTATAAAACCCTGAATTCTGTTGGCCATTTTAAAGGTTTTATTTCCCTACACCCACACTTGCATAGAATTATGAATTGAAACCTTAAGTTTCTCTCTTCATCCACACCTTTGTGTTTTTCCAGTAAGCATATACTTCCATTCCTAGTTTTTTTCCCTGAAAATGTATTGCCATGCAATTATCCACATTAAATTGCATCTGCCATCTATCTGCCCATTCTGCTAAATGGACTCAGCCACAGAGGGATGGGTAACCAAAAGCTTGGTCAAAGAGGTGTGTTTTAAAGGAGGAGAGGAAGGCAGAGGGGCTTAGGCAAAGAATTCCAGAGGGCGAGGTCGAGACAGCTGAAAACATGACTCATTATCGTGGTGTGAGGAGGGGTAGCGGATACACAAGGCCAGAGTTGATGAATGGAGAGTATGGTGGGGGTGGTTGTAGGGTTGGAGAAGATTACCATTAGGAGGGAAAGGTGAAGCCTTGAAGGAATTCAAACACATGTTTTAAAGTGAAAATAAAGATATCAAACAAAAGATTTCACAATTGTTTGTGGAAAAAGAAATGGGCCGGTGGCAAAAGTTACACCCTAATTCAAAATCATAAAAAGGGATAAGCTAGGTAACAATAGACCAGTTAGTGTCAAGTGAGGATATGAAAACTGTTAGAGATTAAGAGATAAAACTAGTGAAAATTTAGAAATGTTTGAGCTAAATTTAAAACTATTAGGCTTGTTATAGCAGTCAATGCTGATTTGAAAAGGCAGGCCATGCTTGACTAATCTCATTGGCATTTTTGAGGAGCTGGCCACAACCACTTCGCCACAATTATCTACATTGTGCTATATTTGCTACATATCTGTCCATTCCAGTAACCTGCCAATGTTTTGCTGTAGTCTCCCATATTTTTCTTGCAGTTCTATGTGCATCAAAATATGTTATGGTCAGCAAATTTTGTTAATGCTTCTTTACCTCACATCAGAGTTATTGATGTGTTCAGAGAGTGAAGAGGCCACAGGGCATTGCACTAGTTGCATCTTGCCAGTCTGGGAAATATCCATTTACACCGACTGCATTTCCATCTTTCAGTTATCCCTCCAGTCCACACCATCAGTTTACCTTGAATACTGTGCACCTTGACCTTTTGTAAGTCTCTTCTGTAGGACTTTATCAAACACTGTTTGGAAGTTTGATGAGATGTGGAGACCCAAGAGGAATGATGCTAGAGTTTGCTGTAATTAAGGGGCATGGCAAGCTGTGCTTGGAGGGCAATGTCAAGTTAGTCGAGTGGGCAGGTATGTAGATACTTACAATTTACAGCAGAGATGACGACCATTCGGCCCATTGTACCGGTGCTGGCTCTCGGAAAGAGCTTGCTTAGTGCCGTTGATAGAAACAGGAGTAGGTCATATCCCTTGATATCCTTGTCTAATAAAATTCTATTGATCTCGGTCATGAAAATTTCAGTTTACCCAGAGAACACAGCCTTTTAGGAGAGTGCGTTCTGGATTTCTACTACTTCGCGTGAACAAGTACTTCCTGAATACATTCCTAAATGGCTTGGCTGTAATTTTAAGACGTGTGCCCCTTTTTGTTCTGGATTCTCCCACCAGAGGAAATAGATTCTCTGTATCTACCTTATCAAATCCCTTTTATTATTTTAAGGACCTTGATTAGATCACCCCTCAACCATTTAAATTCCAGGGAATAAAACCAAGTTTACATAACCTAGCCTCATAGCTTAACCCTTTAAGCCCTGGTACTATTCTGGTAAATCTTCACTGTACCCCCTCCAAGGCCATCATATCTTTTCTGAGGTTTGGTGACCAAAAGATAGGGCTTGACCAAGGCTCGGTACAATTTAAGTGTTTGTTCCTCACTTTCGAATTGATTACTTTTTGTACACGTGCATTAGCTTTTAGTGATCTGTGTACATGGACACCATAATCCCTTTGGTCCTCCATAACTCGTAATCTCTCATTAAGAAAATACTCCAATTTGTCTTTGTTGGAAAGAAAGTGGAGGACATCACATTTCCTTTCATTGAACTGCATCTGCCACAGTTTTGCACACTCCCTTAATCAGTATGGGCTCAATTTTACCCAAAGCTTTTTTTTTGGTGTACTTGAAGAGTTATGCCCATTTTTTTTGGACCCAAGTATGTCAAAAAAAAATGATCGAAGGTAGTACCCTGTCGGATTTCTTCATTTGGTGCAGCCTAACCTGTTCTTTAGTTTTGGGGGTGGAGCCTTGATCTGTGCCAAAAAGAACAGGTTGCCACGGTAACCAGGGACACAATGTGCGCTGAGGCTGCAAAGTGAAACATACAGCCAGCTCCCAACACTTTAAAACACATTGCATCAACTTAAAAACACATTAAAATATATTGCAGCAACTTGCCTCCAATTATTAAAGCCGGTGCTGATCCCCGCCCATATCCCAGGCCAAAGGGCCTCCCGATCTGCCGCCTTTTCCCAGGCCGAATGGTCGTCTCCCTCCCGAACTATACCCGAAAGCCCTCTCCCTCTCCCTCTCCCTCTTTCCCCTCCCCCCCCCCCCCCCCCCAGTCCCGTCTCTTCCCCTCCTCCTCTCTTTCCCCCCCTCCCCCCAATCTTTGTCCCTCCTTCTCCTCCTTCTCTCTCTTTTTCTCTCTCTCTCTCTCTCTCTCTCTCTCTCTCTCTCTCTCTCCTGCCCCCGCCCATCTCTTCTCCCCTTTCTTGCTGCTGCTGTCCCGGCATTTGCTACACTTGCCTGCGCCGATTACCTTACATGTGCCAATTTCTTTAACTCTCCAGCAGGTTTTTCTGCAGAGGCCACATATGTTGGCCTACGAAGAAGTGGAGTAACTCTCAGCTGGCCAAACTTACCTAAATGGCCAGAATTGGCACGGGCGACCGGTTATGCCCCCTTTGGCTGAAAAAAATGTACCTAATTGTAACTATCTAATTGGGGAAAATGTGGTTTTTTTTAAACTTTGGCCAAAAACGGCAGCCTGCTCCAAAGAAACAGTGCAAATCATTGGGGAAAATTGAGTCCATATGTCCCTTTTGTAACTTCCTGCTGCCAACTATAAAACCTACTGTGCCTCCTAACTTGGTGTCATCTGCAAACTTGGATAGACAACTCCATGTTCTTCATTCCAAGTCATTGATGTTTCTGGTGGAGGTCCCAGTACAGATTCCTGGAATACTACTTTTCACATCCCAGTAACAAGGGTACACTCCCTTTATCCCCACTCTCTGCTATCTCCGAACCAATTACCAATCCATGTGGCAAGGTTTCCTCAAATTGTGTGCGATGTCTCTCAGTCTGGGAAAATTAAAATCTCTCATAACCACAATGTTCTTTCCACTGCCTAAACAACCTTTTACTGAAATCCCTATTTTGTTCTGCTGTAACTCTGGCTTTTCAGTATTTCCCTCTCCCTCATTTCCAAATTTCCCTTTACTTTCGAAAGATCCTATAGTCTGGATTATTACGCTTCCAGTTATGCCAATTTATAGCCACTTTTCAGTAATGGTCACTATATAATTTAAGCTGAATTTGTGGTTTTAAATCACTTGTTTTATTTCTTATGCTACATGCATTTGTGTACCGAACTCTTATTTGGATAGCTGTCTCCATTCTGTCTATTTGCCCTGCTAATCTTTATTACACACACATTGACTTTGTGAATTTTCCCTTCCCATCCCCTTAACTAGTTTAACTCTTTCCTCACTGGCCAACTTCCCCTTTCCACAATGATGTGGCTGCCTCTCTGGTTTAGGTGAAAGCCATCCTGTTGTCCGCCCTTCCCTGGCCCTGGAAGTGGCCCCAGTGTCCGAGGAATATGAAACCATCTCTTCTTTACAGTACCACAATTCCAGCCATGTGTTGGTCATCCTAATCTTTCTCTCCCTGTCTGGTTCAGTCTTTTACTGATGTTTTTTATTTTTCAAATTGTTATCCACTTCCATTTTTTAAAACTAATGGATTGTATTCACCCCACTGTTTCTGGCAGTGCATTCCATAGTAATTCTCCAAACTTCTCCCCTTCATCTTTTGGTGATCACCAAAGGTGATCCTCTCGTTTCAGACACCGGTGGAAATAGTTTTTCAGAATACTCATTTAGTATCTACTATTCCTTCATCCTTCATAACATTTTCTATTTTAATTGGCTCTATTGTTTTTTTTCTTTGTGTTGTATGATGCTTTACGACTTCCCTTTTATGGTAACTGATTTGGAATTTTTTTTGCTTCCGCTTTATTTTCTATCTTCATTTTGACTTACTTTTGTATTATTGTCCCCACATTCATAAAATGCTTTTTAAAATCTTATTTTAATTAAGTTTCACCTCATCCAAGGAATGCCAGCGTTTGCTGCACCACTGTTACTACAAATACTTATGCAAATATGTCTGGTCCATATCCTAATCATCCCCTGTTTAAATGCGTTCCATTGTTTGTGTATTGTTTTCTTTGCAAATTTTTCTTTCCAGTTTATCTGGGCTAGTTCCCTTTTTATCTTGCTGAAATGGGAGGTGGTAGTTCAATACAGAGAAATGTGAAGTAGCACATTTTGGGAAATGCAATGAAAGAGATTGTACTCTAAATGGTAAGATTCTTAATGATGTGAAAAAACAAATCGTGGGAAGCAGATATGTAGATCTTTTAAAACCATGCAGTTAGGAAATGCAATACCAAGGCAAATGGAGTTCTGGATTTTATACGTAACACCATTGAATATATAGGTAATTAATGTTGAATTTGTGCAAGATGTTGGTTAGGCCACATCTGCAGTATTGCATGCAGTTATGGCCATGCCATTATAGAAAGGATATTGGAGCCACAGGAAGGATGCAGTGAAAATTCACTAGATTAATATTTGAATTGGAGGTAGCTCCAACAATGTTGAATCTGAAACAGAAGGTTGAGGGACAATCTGATCAAGTTTTCCAAAATTATGAAAGGCTTTGAGAAGCTAAACACTAAAGATTTCACTGCTCGGTGAGTTGATCACAAGGAGGTAAAACTGCAGATTATTACGTGAACATTGAAGGGAAATATTAGATTCCTACAGATTGTGCTGTCTTTTCAGCTGTCAGCAATAGCTCGAGGATGAATATGAGCTCAATCCCTAGGCGCAATGTATGGAGACTGTGACCTCTGATTAAAAACGTAATAATTTCTACACATTTTGTTTGTCTTTATTGTGTTACAAATCTTATTTCTGGTTGTAAATTTCTTTCGTGAAACTCCAAGATAGCAGACAAAAATCTTTAGTGATGTGACTGTTTTATGGCTTCCTTTTATTTGTAACTGTTGCTAACTTCTGTCTTTGATGCAGTTTGAACTCTAATTAATGATCAAAATGGTTAAGAGAATAAATGGGTAGGAAGGCATCCCTGGAGGCAGCAATTGGGGTTAGGGGGATAAGAACATCCTGAGGCCTGATCTCCAACAATAAAAGAATTGGCTGAGTGCCAAAATAATGAAACAAAGAATATCCAGAAGTCAAGAGACTTCAAAAATCAGAAAAATTTGGAGAGAGGCCGAATGGGTAGGAGGAAGATCTCTGACGGTTTGACTTTGAATCTTCTCGAAGACAGCAGTACAGGCTGGAGGCCCGATCTCGACAAAACTAAGTGCTTTAAAACTGAAAAAAATGTACTATTTGATAAGTAGAGAGGCTGTAAGTTTGGTTCTGTCCTCCAGCATTGAAGGGCTCGAACCTGTTAACGGCAGCTTAGCAGTGGATTATTGGAGCTTTTGGAGCACTGTCTATTGGTTGAAATGGAGCTGATAGTGTGACTGAGACCCATCGCAGCTCTCAGCTGCTCACTTAAGAATGGGCAATCCTATTAAGGTACCACCTAGAGGAATTACATAAGTCAAACAGGCCATTCAGCCCAACCAGTCCATGCCAGTGTTTATGCTCCACTTGAGCCTCCTCCTGTCTTTACTCATCTAAATCTATCAGTTTAATCCTCTATTCCCTTTTTTCTCATCTGCTTATCTAGCCGCCCCTTAAATGCATCCATACTATTCAGTCCATCTCACCGCACGCTACACTTTGCTGCATTCGCTAGGTGACTACTGTATGTACACAGGATGGACTTCATAAATGTCCCAATGACCAAGAAGACCCAGAATGAGAGGGATGTAGGTTTTGGACGCTTTGCTGGCTTCTGCAAGGTTCAGGGTGACATTGACTCCACGCACATTGCCCTGTGAGCACCTTTACACAATCCAGAGGTTTACCAAAACCGAAAGGGATTCCACTCCATGAACGTACAGATCGTCTGCGACCATACTTGGCGCATCATGACAGTCAATGCCCAATATTCAGGGTATATCCATGATGCTTTCATCTTGCGTGAGAGCAGTGTCTCAGGCCTGTTCCAGCGTCAACCACAAGGCCAGAGGTCACTGGTGGAGGCCATCAGTCTCACGTGGGCATTGATGGCCTCGCAGGTTTCGTGGCTCGCACTGACAATCTGAAACCGTGTCTTGTTGCACCTCCCCTTTTCCTAATCTGTCACCATTCAGATAATATTCTGCCTTCCTGTTTTTGCCACCAAAGTGGATAACCTCACATTTATCTACATTATACTGCATCTGCCATGCATTTGCCCACTCGCAACCTGTCCAAGTCACCCTCCGAGGTCATTGAGACCCACCTCTTGCTATCTTGACCCTAAACTGCTAAGCATCCAACTTCTCTTCCTGGCTCCCATGCTAGCTGACATTGTAAAACGTTCCCTCTTCTCGGATACAGTTTCACTCTCTCTCAAAACTGCCATCATCATCCCCCTCCTCAATAAATCCACCCTTGACCCCTTTGTTCTTGCTCACTACTGTCTCTTCTCCAACCTCCCTTCCCCTTCCAAAGTAATTGAATGTCTTGCCAGCTCCTAAATCTGTGCCAATTGTTCCTGCAACTCTTTTTGAACCTCACCAGTCAGGTTTATATTCCTGTAACCGCACTGAAATGGCCCTAATCAAAAATACATATTACTTCCTCGTGATTGTGACTGATGCACAATTCATTCTGGTACCTCTGAACAGTCAACCACACCATACTCCCACTGCCTCTACACTGTTATGTAACTGAGTGGGACTGCCCCCTTTTGGTTCCACTCTTAGCTATCCAATCATAGATATAAAATCTCCTGCAATGCCTTCTCTTTCCAGCCCTATACTGTTAACCTCTGCAGTGCCCCAAGAATTTATCCTTGGCCCCCTCCTATTCCTCCTCCTACATACTGTCCCTTGGCGACACCATCTGAAGACATAATGTTAGGTTCCACATGTACACTGACGACATACAGCTTCATCTCTCCACTGTCTCTGTTGTTAGCCTGCTTGTCCAACATCCAGTGATGAACAGAAATTTCTTCCAATTACATATTGGGAAGTCTGAAGCCATTGTCTTTGGCCCCCACCACAAACTATGTTCCCGAGTGACCGCCTCCATCTCCCTCCCTGACCCCATATCCTCTCTATCTCCAAGATCGCCTACTTCCACCATAATATGGTCCGAGTTCATCTGCCATTGAAATCTTCATCCGTGCTTTTGTCACCAACGGACTCGACTAATCCAATGCTTTCCTGGATGGCATGCTATCCGTCACCCTCTATTAACTTGAACTCATCCAAAACTCTGCTAGCCAGATAAAGACCTGCACCAAGTCTTACTCACCCGTCACACCTGTGCTTGCTTGCTGACCTACTTTAGCTCTCAGTCCACCATTCTCGTCTTTGCATTCCGGGATGACGGGACTGACATATGAGGAGAGACTAGATGAACTGGGCCTTTATATACTGGAGTTTAGAAGGATGAGAGGGGATCTCATAGAAACTTACAAGATTCTGACACGACTGGACAGGTAAGATGCGGGAAGAATGTTCCTGATGATGGGGAATTCCAGAACCAGGGGACGCAGTCTTAGGATAAGGGATTTAGGACTGAGATGAGGAGAAACTTCTTCACTCAGAGTTGTTAACCTGTGGAATTCCCTGCCGCAGAGTAGTGTTGATGCCAATTCATTGGATATATTCAAGAGGGAGTTGGATATGGCCCTTATGGCTAAAGGGATCAAGGGGTATGGAGAGAAAGCAGGAAAGGGGTACTGAGGAAATGATCAGCCATGATCTTATTGAATGGTGGTGCAGGCTCGAAGGGCCGAATGGCCTACTCCTGCACCTGTTTTCTATGTTTCTATGTTTAAATCTCCATGGCCTCACCTGTCCCTATCTCTGTAACTTCCTACAACAGTCTAAGGCCTCTGTTCCTCTAACTATAACCTCCTATGCCTCCCACACTCCATTAGCCCCACCATTGGCAGTCATGCCTTCAGCCATCTAGGCCCGAAGCTCTGGAATTTCCTCCCTAAACCCCTCCCTCTCCGCCCCCCTCTCCTCTTATAAAACCTACCTTTTTTGACCGAGCTTTTAGTCACTCCTCCTAATAGCTCCTCCTTGGCGTCGATTCTTGTCCGATTATGCTTCTGTGCAGCTCTTAGTGACGATTTTCTACGTTAATGGTGCTATATAAATGTAAGGTATTGTATTGCACCGTAAATGTATGTATGTCCATCCTTTATGATTGTAGAATTTATTCTATATTGTATTTTTCCTGGATGGGAAACACCTTGCCGTGTTTTTTTCTTTGTCTATGCCAAAATGTAGAGAAATAGCTTTGCCTGATTCCATTACCAATGGCCCTGAATATTTCAGTTCACACCAAATTGAAGAGATTGGATTAGATTTTGCATCGGTTATTTATAATACTTGGAGAACTGCAATTCATGAAAAGCCTTTTGAAGATAACTTATGACTTCAAAACTTAGGAAATGACCCTTCTTCTACAGTTGAGTCCAGATCGAATTTGTTGCTTTTGTAATAATTCAATTAATATTTTCTTGCATTTTGTAATTCGACTGCTGATTTGTTGCGATGCAACAGACCTGTTTAGAAATGGTACATTGTGTACAGTATATTAATTTCCTCAGCTTTAAGTTTCTCATATTTTTAAAACTGCATGCTCTGATCTAATTGCAACAGGCTGAATATGCATTAAAAAAATATAGTATCCCTCTGTCCCAGACCTAACTGATTTGCTCTACCTCCAGATTTGATCATTCAGAGTGGAAACTTCTGAACGTCCGAATTCAAGGCTCAGATTTTGTATTCTGTTAAGGGAGAGGTTGAGATTTATTTTTAATTTTCTTTAAAATCATGTTTGCACAAATTGCTTTTGAAAAAACCTTAAATGGCTAGCATGGAAGATTACTGATCAGCTGGGTAAAACCAGGATGAAAAATGCCACCTCCTATTTGAGGACCTGGACTGATTTATAAAGATGGTAGCCAGTTCCTCCACACACAGCCAATTGTACATGGTGGTGACAGATGGGTTGTATAACCTTGAGCAGCTAAGTTTCTCTCAAGTTAGAATTTGATAAGTGGCTAGGTTTTCGACTCCTTTGTCTGCAAATGTGTGGATACACAGTACTGCACAAGCATGAAACCAGCATTTTGATGCTTGAATCTATACTCCAGTTTTAATGCCATTCAATGCACCACTAAAATTTGAGAACAGAAGGGATTTGGTTAACTCACTGACCACAGGTGTCAATACAAAAGCAAAATACTGCGGATGCTGGAAATCTAAAATAAGGACAGATAATGCTGGAAATACTCGGGTCAGGCAGCATCTGTGGAGAGAGAAACAGTTCTGATGAAAGGTCATCGACCTGAAACTTTAACCCTTTGTCTCTCCACAGATGCTGCCTGACCTGAGTGTTTACAGCATTTTCTGTTTTTATTTCATTCATCATCATAGGCAGTCTCTCGGAATTGAGGACATGAGTTCTTAGGTGGCTATACAGTCCAATAAGAGAACCACAGTCTCTGTCACAGGTGGGACAGATAGTCGTTGAGGGAAGGGGTGGGTGAGGCTGGTTTGCCGTACGCTCTTTCCGCTGCCTGCGCTTGATTTCTGCATGCTCTCGGCGACGAGACTCTGGGAGCTCAGCACCCTCCCGGATGCATTTCCTCCACTTGGGAGTTGTGGTCTTTGGCCAGGGACTCCCAGGTATCAGTGGGGATGTTGCATTTTATCAGAAAGGCTTTGAGGGTGTTCTTGTAACGTTTCCGCTGCCCACCTTTGACTCGTTTGCCGTGAAGGAATTCTGAGTAGAGCGCTTGCTTTGGGAGTCTCGTGTCTGCCATGCGGACTATGTGGCCTACCCAGCAGAGCTGATCAAGTGTGGTCAGTGCTTCAATGCTGGGGATGTTGGCCTGGTCATGGATGCTAACGTTGGTGCATCTGTCCTACCAGGGGATTTGTAGGATCTTGCGGAGACAACGTTGATGGTATTTCTCCAGCGACTTGAGGCTGTACATGGTCCATGTTTCTGAGCCATACAGGAGGGTGGGTATTACTACATCACTATAGACCATGAGCTTGGTGACAGTTTTGAGGGCCTGGTCTTCAAACACACTCTTAGGCGGCCGAAGGCTGCACTGACGCACCAGAGGCAGTGTTGGATCTCGTCGTCAATGCCTGCTCTTGTTGATGGGAGGCTTCCGAGATAAGGGAAGTGGTCCACGTTGTCCAGGGCCGCGCCGTGGATCTTGATGACTGGGAGGTCAGTCCTGTGCGGTGAGGACAAGCTGGTGGAGTACCTTTGTCTTACTGATGTTTAGCGTAAGGCATACCACAGTTTTTCCACAAATGCTGCTTGACCTGAGTATTTCCAGCATTTTCTGTTTTTATTTCGTATATAGGTGTTGATGGAAAGTATATTTATGCAGTACCATAGGAGAAATTTATTCAAAAGATTTGTCAAATGTATTTACAATATGTAGCATCATAGAACAATATTTTAGGCAAAAGTGATTATATCAAGTATCTCATGGACAGGCATTTAAGCACAAGATCTGTTCAAACAAAACAAAAATGTCACTGATCATAAGGTCGGCTTCAAGCATATTAGAAATTATACTTGGAAAGTTTCTACACTCTGATGGAGAGGTCCCTAGAGTGCACCATCAACAACAACTTGTGTTTATATCGTGCCTTTAATGTAGTAAAACATCCCAAGACACTTCATAGGAGCGTTACAAAATCAGTTCTACAGTAACTTTTTTTTCTCATTACTTCCCCAGTTCGACAATATTTTCTTCCGATGCACAGACTAATTTTACAGCTGATAAAACGGAGGGCTTAAATTACTGCAGAGTGCAGAATTATGGCTTTAGTTTTGGTTATTTACTTGGGTACAATTGAGAGTTAAACATCTATAGTAATGTGCTGAGCATGCTTCAGAGACTTCAGTTTCGACCTGCCCCACTGGGCATTATTATCCACCTATCTGCTTTTTTGGCAATAGTTTCTAATGTAATACTGGCCAACAAATATTCTTTCAGCATAGTTACTGGAATGTAGCAAGACAAGTTTAAACCAGGGTGTCCTGACTGCATTAAATTACATTTTGAAAGCTTGCTTTGACATTATGCAGCTGCACGAGTCATACACATTTTGACAAAGCTACTGCAATTAGGAAATTAATTCTGTTAAAGTGAGAATCGCCCTCCCTGGCTATGCAGAGCCACAGAACTGGAATATTTGTTAAATTTACTTTCAAGCAAATCGGGATGAAGAGACAACTGGCCTTTCCTGTTTTTAAAAACAAAAAATTCTGGTGAATTTCAAAATTGCAACAGACCCAAATACACCTCCACCCTTTGTTTTGCATTTGCCTCCAAATGAATGCAACAAAGTCTGAAGGGGGCCTGGGAATAAGACTTAGGCCATCAAATAGCAAAACAAGAATGGAGAGAGGTATGGGAATATACCCTGATGATGAGCACCTCCTGAAAATATATGAAGTGTGTGGCATCTGGTGGATGCTTCTCAAATTCCACCCGTCCCTGAAGAAATCAGAAAGGCACTCTGTTACACATGTTCCTGTCATGCCCCCACATTCACCCATGAGAATATGACCAAACTCTCCATTCCTACGTGCCAAGGCCTGTGTCTGGGTTACCCACTGGAGTATGAGCTCAATGCTGCTAAACAAAAGGTACATTTTTGCTGTAAGTATATATTCTTCCCCTGTGACTAAGGACAACACTCACCACAACAAATGCGAGTGAAGCACATGCCAGTCAGAATGGGAGCAGTATGGATTCTGCCTTGAGCTCTGAAGCCCCTTTACTGGAAGCCTAAATGCTCCAGGCATCTCAGACTTCCCTCTCTCTTTTTCTTTGTTCTCTCTCTTCCTGATCTGGTTTGCTGAGGGTATTATCAACCTTCATGCAAATCTTTATGTTGGAAGGGCAGGATCAGGCCATCTTGATACTCACTAGCAAAGGTTTTCTTCAGAAACAATTTTAATGCTGATTGAGGGATAAATGTTGATCAGGGTACCGGAAGTTTTCTCATGCTGCTCTTCAAATAGTGAAATAGGAACCTTTATATACACCTGAGCGGGCAGACTGGGCCTCTTTAACTTTTCATCAGCAAGATGGCCGTACAGCGCAACATTCCCTTAGTATTGCACTGAAATGTCAGCCTAGACTGTGTGCTCAAGTCTCTGGAGTTCGGCTTGAGCCACAACCTGCTGACTCAGGCGTAAGTGTCACCAACAGAGCTAAGCTAACACTAGTAAAATTAGGATCAGTACTAGAAGTATAAAAGAGGATGTGTTTGAAAGAAATACTTTCATTGCAAAGGGTTATTAGAATATATGGAAAGTAGTACTGATCAAGCCTATTGAAGTCACGTTACTAACCTAATATTAAGGGATTAGATAATTACCTGAAGAGAAATATTAAAGGACCAGGCAACAACAAGGCAATGCAATTAAGGTAGCTAGCTCCGATGTGGAGATGGCGCTGGCAGGGCCAAATGCTTCTTTCTATGCTGAAACAGCCAATATTATGTGACTCATTATGGAAATTGAACATCCTAAATTCTAATTGGGCCATAAAATCAGTAATCTGCCCCCCCCTCCTCTTCCCCCGCTCCACCCCCAATCCAAAAAAAAGGGCCCTGATGATGTTCTTTGCTCAGTATTGATGAGACTGATGTCCTGAATTGACCAGCTGAAAGGATCACCTCAGAAACGAACGTTATGCTATAATTGGAACCTACAGTAAAGTCATATAGTCTTGAGGGGAGACCTGATAGAGGTCTTTAAGATTATGAAAGGGTTTGATAGGGTAGACGTAGAGAAGATGTTTCCACTTGTGGGGAGACCAAAACTAGGTGCCATAAGTATAAGATCGTCACTGATAAATCCAATAGGGAATTCAGGAGAAACTTTGTTATCCAGAGATTGGTTAGAATGTGGAACTTGCTACCAGGAGTAGTTGAGATGCCTAGCATAAATGCGTTTAATAGGTAGGGAGAAAGGAATTTTAGGATATGTTGATGTTGGGTGAAGTAGGATGGGAAGAGGCTCATGTGGAGCATAAAACGCTGACATGAACCAGTTGGGCTGAATGGCCTGTTCCTGTGCTGTAAATTCTATAATACTATGTATGCATGTAACATGCTATTTTAACACAAGACATCCCTCCCAACAGTATAGCACTCCCTTAGTACTGATTGATTGTCAGCCCAGATTATGTGCCCGTCTCTAGAGTGGGGCTTGAACCCATAACTTTCTGACTCCAAGGCAAGAGTGCTGCCAAGTAGAAAGTAACTGGCTTCTCCACCACCTTAACTCAATTGGACCATTTTATTTCCTAGTGAGGGTCCTGTGTATCTGCTCTTGCTGTAATACAGTAGCTGCCATGTTTAAACAAAGTCTTAGTTCAGTTGTATTTAGTGGTAATTATTACACCCTATTTTAGTATTAACTTGATGGTCACAAATCTTCGCTTTTCCCCCTTTGAAAACATGTGACTGGTTTATGAGGCACTTATGAAAAAGGATGATTTGTATAATCTAAACAATATTAAAACTGTGTGCTAACATGTTGGTCTGCAGGCAATTAGTGCTTGCTTATTGGGTGCTCTAACGCTCCCTGACTGTTGGTGCAGTGGACCATTTCAATTAATTCCTCTTGCATGATATCTAAGATACAATTTGTTCATTTTGAAACCACCAGGAAACCTTTGTTTTAATTATTCCTTTGCTTTCACAATTATTTTATCCCCATCAAAATATTGTCCTGGACTTTACGCGGCCGTAAGTGCCGCACAAGTTCCGGGTTTCCGCATGTGCGAAAATCCGGTACTTGCGATCTGTCAAGTTTAAGCTTGGCAGATCATCCGCATGCGCAGGAAAGTGCCCAGCAAATTCCAACGGCACCCTTGCGTCTGGTAAAAGCAGACATAGGGCTGCCTTTTATCAGCGTATAGATGAAAATAAATATATATACTTTTTAAAATCATTTGAACATTCAAACATCTTTAAAATTTATTTAGGTTATCTTTGGCCCTTTTAAAAATGTTTTTACATTTATTTTTCAAAAAATTAAATTTTTGTTTTAAATGTTTAAAGCGTCATCTGCATACTGTAATTCAATGACCGAGGATGGGACGACCTTGGATCTGGACTGGAGTCGACGGAGGTTGAACAGTTTCCCATTTGTTCTGTAGATTAGCTTCACTCCAGCGGGGAGCTTGCTGCGGGTGAGATGGGGCATTGCAGCAAGGCAGAGCGTTGGTGCGATGACACAGCCTTGCTTGACCCTGTATCGAACGTGAATTGGGTCTGTGGTGGATCCGTTAGTCAGCATGTCATTGTGAAGCAGGCGGAGGACGGTGACAAACTTTTGAAGGCAGCCGGATTTGAGGAGGATGCTCCATAATCCCTCACGGTTGACAGTATCGAAGGCCTTTGTGAGGTCAAACAAGATCATGTACAAGGGATGATGCTGATCCCTGCATTTCTCTTGTGTTTGCCGCGTGGTAAAGATCATGTTCATTGTGCCCCTCAATGGGCGGAATCCGCATTGTGTCTCCGGAAGGAGCTCTTCAGCCACGGAGAAGGCGATTGAGGAGGATTCTTGCGATGACTTTCCCTGTGGCTGACAGTAGGGAAACTCCTCTGTAGTGACCGCAATCTGACTTGTCACCTTTCTTGAAGATGATCACGATTAGAGCTTCTCTCAGATCTCCTGGCATGCTCTCCTCCTTCCAGATAAGAGCAATGAGGTCATGTATACGTGCCAATAGTGCTTCTCCGCCATGTTTTAGGGCTTCGGTTGGGAATTCCATCTGCTCCTGAGGCCTTGTTCTTCAGTTGTCAGATGGCCTTTTCTACCTCCTGCTGGGGTTGTGTTGAGATGGTGGCAGGTAGCATGCTGCGGGATGGAGTCGAGGACACTCGTGTCGAAGACAGAGTCTCGGTTAAGGAGATCTGTGAAGTGCTCATTCTAGCGGGCACTGGCTGCCTCTCTGTCCTTGAGTGCACCTCTGTTCTTGTCCAGCAGTGGGGTAGAGCCTTCAGTGCTTGGGCCGTAGGTCGTCTTGACTGTGCTGAAGAATCTTTGCACGTCGTGGTTGTCGGCTAGTAGCTGGATCTCCTGAGCTTTCTCCACCCACCATCTGTTCTTCAGGTCGCGAGTTTTTTGTTGGACCTCTGCCTTCAGACTTCTGTAGAGCTGCTTTCTTGTTCTCTAATTGTGTTGCTGCTTCCAGTTCAAGAATGCTTTGTGCTTGCAGCTTGTTAGCTCCTGGATCTCCTGGTTGCTCTCGTCGAATCTGTCTTGGTGTTTCCTGGTCAAGTGACCGAGCGCGTCTTCACAGGTGCTACGTATGCAGGCCTTGAGGGTAGACCGGGTGCTGTGGACACTTTGCGTTTCTGGGTCACTGGGAGTCATCAGGTTGGTAACGAGCCAAAGGTGGGCAGAGGAAACGTTACAAGGGCACCCTCAAAGCCTCCCTGATAAAGTGCGACATATCCACTGACACCTGGGAGTCCTTAGCTAAAGACTGCCCTCAGTGGAGGAAATGCATCCACGAGGGCGCCGAGCACCTCGAGTCTCGTCACCGAGAGCATGCAGAAATCAAGCGCAGGCGGCGGAAAGAACGTGCGGCAAACCAATCCCACCCACCCTTTCTCTCAACCACTATCTTCCCACCTGTGACGGGGACTGTGGTTCTTGTATTTGACTGTTCAGCCACATAAGGACTCATTTTTAGAGTGGAAGCAAGTCTTAATTCTAAGGGACTGCCTATGATGGTGAAGCGAGACACTGGCTGAATAGGGCTTTCTTAACTGGATCTTTGAGTGCTCCAGCATTGATTTTCCTGCAGCATTGTTTCTGTTGTTGTCGCTGTTTTGGGGCTACGTTGATGGAGATGACCGAGCGGATGAGGTGGTGGTCCTTCCAGCAGTCGTTGGCTCCTGTCATGGTACGGGTGATGCTCGCGTTCTTGTGGTCCCTCGCTCGGATGATGTAGTCGAGCAGATGCCAGTGCTTAGAGCGAGGGTGTTGCCATGAAACCTTGTAATTGTCTTTCTGACAGAACAAGGTGTTGGTAATGACAAGGCTATGTTCTAAGCATTTTGTCAGGAAGAGGGTACTGTTGCGCCCTTCTCTGCCGGTCACACCTCCCCAGAGGTCTGTTTCCTTTCCAACTCTAGCGTTAGTCACCAAGGAGGATCAGCTTGTCGCCCATTGGGACTCGGGACAGGAATTGTTCAAGGCTGAAATAGAATTCATCTGTAGCTTCCAGTGTTGGGGCACACTGGTTCGGGGCAAGGGTGAGCTGAAGAGTCATGAGGCGTTCGTTTATCCCACAAGGAGAGTCTCTGCGACGACCAACTAGTTCATTTTTTATAGCGAAGCCTACCCCCATGGAGGTGGCCGCCTTCTGGTTTACCTTTCCAGAAGAAGGTGTAACCACCACCTTGTTCCTTAAGGTGGCCTTCCCCTGCCTGTCGGTCTCACTTAGGGCAGCGATGTCAATGTCTGAACGTCTGAGCTCCTGGGCAACGATAGCAGTATGGCATTCCGGTCTGTCGTTGAGGTTGTCCATGAGGGTCCTGACGTTCCAGGTCCCAATCTTCATTTTAAAGGTTGAAAGGTGCCTGTGCGTGAATTCTTTTTAATGTGGCGTGGCCGTTGCACACCAGCTATCACACAGGCTTGTCAGAGCAAGGTCTTGGTGCATGCGCTTGCAAATCGCATGCGAGCCTGGTATACGTGGGCCTTTAGGCAGGTGTAGGCCTGCAGGGCCAGGACTGCAAGAGTCCGAAGATATGGAGGCACCAGGTAGGTGTGTACTTTTCTTGTGGATTGGAGGCATTCGCCCGAGGGAAGTTTCCGACCGCAGTTTCAGGTCCATTGTGTCTATATTATATACGCTTAGCGCCGAAAAATACAAGTTTCGTCAAGAAACGAGTACCTACCGCTGACGTGCAGCTCGGCGGAAGATTCATCATTGACATACCGGCGGCGCGTGATATGCATACCGTTCACCATGTAGAACCGCCCAAAAAGTGAAAGTTTGATAACATACCACCGACATATTGCCGGAGTTGCATACTGTCCTGGAGAAGATGGTTTTACTCTAGTGGTCGGTACCACCATTTTGAAATCGGGAACAGTCAGCAAAAGCAGCACCTCAATATTCAGAGGTGAACAGTTACTTTACAGTGGGAAAGGTACTTGTATTGGTACTTAAGATAGAAGGCATTTGAGTTTACATTTTATTGAAAAATCATTTGAGTTTATCTCGGGCTATTTGAGGAGATTCTGGAGATTTAAGAAGAATGGGGCCTGTACTATCGCAGCCTGTATTGCTGACTACTTGTCCAATGCAGGATCCAGATGGGAGAAGGTTTATTGAGCAGAATTATTCGGGTAATTGAGGAGGTCACAGACTGATGAGAAGGCCTTACCCCCAAAAGATTTTCAGGGAGAAGCGCTCATACTCGGACCTGACTGATCAACAGTGCTTTCGAAGGCTGTGCTTCCAAAAAGAGGTGATCAATGAAATTTGCCAGCTCATTAAGGCAGACCTGCAGCCCGGTATCACCAACATTACTGCACTCTGTCGAGGTGAAGGTGCGACACTTTCCTTTTATGCATGCGGCTCTTTTCAGGTATCAGCTGGGGACATGTGCTAGATTTCTCAGCACGCTACTCATGGCTGCATTGCACAGGTAACCGAAGCACTGTATGCACGCCGACTGGAATTTATAAACTTCCCAATGACCAGGGAGGCAGAGTGAGAGGGCTTTGGGTTTTGCACGCATTGCAGACTTCCCCAAGGTGCCGGGTGCAGTTGACTCAATCCATATTGCCCTGCGAGCACCATTATAAGGGGTGGAGGTGTACCGAAACTGTAATGGATTCCACTCCCTCAACGTATAGCTCGTCTGCGACCATATGCAACGCATTATGGCAGTGAATGCCTACTTTCCAGGGAGCATCCATGAAGCGCACATTGTGCATAGAAACATAGAAAATAGGTGCAGGAGTAGGCCATTCGGCCCTTCTAGCCTGCACCGCCATTCAATGAGTTCATGGCTGAACATGCAACTTCAGTACCCCATTCCTGCTTTCTCACCATACCCCTTGATTCCCCTAGTAGTAAGGACTTCATCTAACTCCTTTTTGAATATGTTTAGTGAATTGGCCTCAACAACTTTCTGTGGTAGAGAATTCCACAGGTTCACCACTCTCTGGGTGAAGAAATTCCTCCTCATCTCGGTCCTAAATGGCTTACCCCTTATCCTTAGACTGTGTCCCTTGGTTCTGGACTTCCCCAACATTGGGAACATTCTTCCTGCATCTAACCTGTCTAACCCCGTCAGAATTTTAAACGTTTCTATGAGGTCCCCTCTCAATCTTCTGAAATCCAGTGAATACAAGCCCAGTTGATCCAGTGTTTCTTGATAGGTCAGTCCCGCTATCCCGGGAATCAGTCTGGTGAACCTTCGCTGCACTCCCTCAATAGCAAGAATGTCCTTCCTCAGGTTAGGAGACCAAAACTGTACACAATATTCCAGGTGTGGCCTCACCAAGGCCCTGTACAACTGTAGTAACACCTCCCTGCCCCTGTATTCAAATCCCCTCGCTATGAAGGCCAACATGCCATTTGCTTTCTTAACCGCCTGCTGTACCTGCATGCCAGCCTTCAATGACTGATGTACCATGACACCCAGGTCTAGTTGCACCTCCCCTTTTCCTAATCTGTCACCATTCAGATAATAGTCTGTCTCTCTGTTTTTACCACCAAAGTGGATGACCTCACATTTATCCACATTATACTTCATCTGCCATGCATTTGCCCACTCACCTAACCTATCCCAAGTCGCTCTGCAGCCTCATAGCATCCTCCTCGCAGCTCACACTGCCACCCAACTTGGTATCATCCGCAAATTTGGAGATACTACATTTAATCCCCTTGTCTAAATCATTAATGTACAGTGTAAACAGCTGGGGCCCCAGCACAGAACCTTGTGGTACCTCACTAGTCACTGCCTGCCATTCTGAAAAGTCCCCATTTACTCCTACTCTTTGCTTCCTGTCTGACAACCAGTTCTCAATCAATGTCAGCACACTACCCCCAATCCCATGTGCTTTAACTTTGCACATTAATCTCTTGTGTGGGACCTTGTCGAAAGCCTTCTGAAAGTCCAAATATACCACATCAACTGGTTCTCCCTTGTCCACTCTACTGGAAACATCCTCAAAAAATTCCAGAAGATTTGTCAAGCATGATTTCCCTTTCACAAATCCATGCTGACTTGGACCTATCATATCACCTCTTTCCAAATGCACTGCTATGACATCCTTAATAATTGATTCCATCATTTTACCCACTACTGATGTCAGGCTGTCTATAATTCCCTGTTTTCTCTCCCTCCTTTTTTAAAAAGTGGGGTTACATTGGCTACCCTCCACTCGATAGGAACTGATCCAGAGTCAATGGAATGTTGGAAAATGACTGTCAATGCATCCGCTATTTCCAAGGCCACCTCCTTAAGTACTCTGGGATGCAGTCCATCAGGCCCTGGGGATTTATCGGCCTTCAATCCCATCAATTTCCCCAACACAATTTCCCGACTAATAAGGATTTCCCTCAGTTCCTCCTCCTTACTAGACCCTCAGACCCCTTTTATATCCGGAAGGTTGTTTGTGTCCTCCTCAGTGAATACCGAACCAAGTACATGAGAGCATTGTGTCTGACCTGTTGAATTCTGAGCCACAAGGTGGATGCTGGGGGACAAAGGGTACGGCCTTGCCACCTGGCTCTTGCGCCCCCCACCTCCCTGCGGAACAATCGGACTGAAGCCGAGCAGCGACTATAATAAGGGCCATATAGCCACGTGTAATATTATCAGTCAATTGGAGTGTTGAAGCAGCGCTTTCAATGCTTGGACCACTCGGGAGGCAGGCTGCAATGCCACCCTGATGGTTCAGTTCACAATGGTGTGCTGCGTGTTGCATAATTTAGCAATTATGCGGGAACAGGAATTGCCACAGGACTGCGGGAGCACCTGAGGGGAGTGTGCAGGACATGGAGGAGGAAAATGAGGGGGATGAACTCATGGTGCCCCCCCCCGCCCCCAAACATCTCGGTGGAGGGCTTGCAGAGCATATGCCACTGCAAAATTGTCACGTCAGCAGCTCTTAAATGAATGCTTTGCTTGAATGTGGAGAACTGCATTTCATCTTTTCTTGTGCAGTGTGTGGGACCCTGATGACTCTTACCCCAAAAGTTTGACACTGTACAAGAGTGCTTAAATTCAATTGAAATGTTTATGTAAAAACGTAAAAAATATACAACAATTGTAAAATTTTGAAAAACTTAGAAAAACTAACAACTTTAACAACTTTAAATAAACTTTAAAAAAATCAAACTTCAACTATTTAAAATTAACAATGAACAATTGACTATACAACAAAGCACCCTTTGCTGTCATCGACCTCGACCGCATACACTCCCATCCTTCGGACTTACTCCCGCCCTTCTCTTTCCCACTGCCCCTGAGCCCGGACCTCCCCGTGGTAGTACCAAACCGGTGTGCAGCACCGCACCCAGAGTGCTGCTGTTGGGGTAAGACATTACAGGCGCAATGAATAGGGCCTCAGAAGAAGTTTGTGATCCGGAAGGCACGGCTTCAGGGCTGGAAGCTGCTGGCGGCTCCCCACCCTCAGGTGCTGTCGACCCAACTACTATGGCACGGAGAGGTACTGCACCATCTCCCGATCCTGTCGATTGCCACATGCATCGACTGAGTCGGCAGTTTGCGGTTTGCACCATCGCGGTGATCAGGCGCGACATATCCTCCAACTAGCGTTCTGATAGAGCCGGGATGTTTTCGGCTATCGTAGCCATGGCCTTGAGCAGCTCTCGACCAATGTTGACGCTGGCCTGTGACAAACGCACCACGTCCTGGTACGCCCCTATCTGTCTTGCAGCAACGGACCTTTGCTGCACCAACCTCCGTCGCTGTAGAACGCTAGGGGTGCCTTGCTGCACACTGCTTGGTCTCGCAGAATCCGAGGAGGCATGGGGGAATCCCCTGAATAGAGAGTTGGTGGTGGAGGATGTTCCAGCTGGCCCAAATGTAACTGTTATCTCCTCCTCCGTCTCCACCCCCACCTCAACTTCCACTGGCTCCAGGATGCTGCTCTTCCTCTTCCTCATCTCTGGCAGGGGTGAAGTCGGGAGAAGGCTGGGTGATGCCAGAGGTGGAGGCAGTGGGTCTGTCGTCGGGGGAGGGGGGAGGGTGGGGGGTGGGGGTGTGTGTCTCTGCAGAGGTCTGGTCTGAATCCTCCGAGTCTGGAAGTACAAAATAACAATTAAAAGTGCTTGGCACCAGGGGAGGGGTCAAGGAGGGAATACCACAAGTGGGCGGACCTTGCATCTTGATGCATTTCGGGCCCTATATATTTAATGCTGTATGAGGCTTGTTTTGTCCTGTAGCTTTCCGCCAGTATGTGGATACAGTATTGAAATATACAGGGTGACATGAGTACAGTCACATAGCACAGCTTTACTTAAATGTCCACCATTACTGCATTACATACTGCAGACAGATAATACATATATACATATAAATTGTATTACATGCTCTGAACATTGCAGTAAATCATGAGCCCAACTGTACAATGCAATAAACTTGCATTACATGAGGCCAATGTTAGTTAGTTACATCACATGACTGCAACACAGACCGAGTATTGTATTGAACTGACCATCCTGTGGGTCAGCTCCAACGCAGGTGGTGGCATGATTGCTATCCTCAACCAGCGACAGCACGGATCTCAATTTCCGTTAAGGCTTCTTGCATTGGGGCTCCGTGTCCCGTCCCCCCCGCCGCTCGTGCGCCGCTGATCTATTGCAGATGTCCTCTGCAGAAAGTAAAGTAATTGAAAGTAAAAAATCTTCAATCCATTTAGCATCGCGCACACACCTGAAAGCACAAATACATCGTCGTAACCTGGGCATAAATAACATCATCCATGTGACACCGAACCTACATTTGCATGGCACATGGTGGGTGCATAAATAAAATGATTACTTACTCTTGTTACCCTCACCAGCTCGTTCCACCTTTTACAGCACCTTTCTCCAGTGCATACCATTGTACTTGTGGAGGAGATAGCCTCCCTGATCTCGATCCATATATTCTGTTGTACTCCTTTGTGGGGGGCTTTCCACGACCACCCTTGGTTAAGTCAGAGTATCTCTCCGTGATATTCTCCAGCAGGTCAGGTAGCTCCATTTTGTCGAAGGCGGACATCCTCAACCTCCCGTCCTTCTCGATGTTCCTGCGCTTCGACTTTTTAAGCATTTCCATTATATTATTTATAAAATATGTGTTGTATTATTATTTGACTCTGAATTTTTGATTAAAAATAACCAACCCTCGAATACTTTGCTCCTTCTCACTCTCTCTCTCTCCCTCTACTCCAACTCTGCGCAGGTGATCCCTGACCCCCGAAATCGCAGGGAAAAAGCAGCTTTTTTAAAAAAAAAAGTTGCGCAGTGCAGTGCCTCACCGTCCATCAAGAAGAAAGTCGATCTTTATCGACTATAATGCTGAATACCGGCAAAAAAAATTTGATTAAACTAACTTACCTTTCTGAGGTATTCCGGCAGTTTTAAACCATGCACTGCAGGAATACTACAAGTGGGCGGACCTTGCATTTTGATGCATTTCGGGCCCTATATATTTAATGTTGTATGAGGCCTGTTTTGTCCTGTAGCTTTCCGCCAGTATGTGGATACAGTATTGAAATATACGATCTGCTTCCCAAGTTCCATATAAAATTCTGGATGTCTAGTTTGATTAGTCACTAATGTATGTGATGACGATAGGAAGTCAGCGGCCTTTGTGGAGTGCCAATAGGAAACTTGTGTTTCAAAATAGTTGCCAGCGTGCATACTGTGCACTGCTTTGTAACTGGCCAAATTTTCTCTCTCTATAATGTAGCAGTCTGAAGACTCGCATTTTTCCAGAAATGTACTTTATAATATGAAGTTGCTTCGAAATCAATGTTGGGAATAGAAGCATTAAAATATATGAAGGAGTATTAAAATTGGTGGTTCTGTTGCATGCACCTCTAATAACCCATTCAGCAGCAAACTTTCTTTCACAATGAGGCTGGTGAGCCCTTTCTTCCATGATTTATCATTATCTACATTTCATAACCTGCATTATGTTAAATTTGCAGTTTTCCTTTTTTGTGGACTTTGGGAAATAACCTCCCACATACATGCAAATGATGTACTTTAAATACATTTGATTATATGTTATACTTACAACTCTGAGACTAGAACGTTGTGCCGTATTAGCCATCAAATGACTGCAGTGTGCCTGTGAGGAAAAGTTGCAGTGCATCAGCTGTACACGTTATTTTTTAGCTTTTAGCCCTGTTTTTCTCTCCTTTGCAATTGGAGAATGAGATTTCTGATTCCGGGCTGCAGATGTTGTTTGGGGGCTTGAATGATTTAATCCATGTGGATAAAACCAACACAGTAGGAGGAGAAAATTGCTGGTAAGTGATTTTTTTTCTGAGGGCATCAGATAACAACTCGCAGTATCAAAAACATACATTTTTAATGAGAATAATTTAAGATGAAACTCTACTGTTTGCTTAGAAATTACAGGTTGAATCTCCCTTCTCCTGCACCCTCTGAACCTGCCCTGTGCCAAATAAGCGATACTGCTGGATGTGGGAAGGTCACGTGTTATAAGGGGAGCAACGCTATACAAACCGTTTTTACAACTTCATTGGTGTCCATCATTGGTCAAAAACAGATCGTGTCTTCATTTCTGTGCCATAGTGACCAAGTACACACATTATTAAGTACATTAAGCGTAATTTTTACAACTTTCATGAACTCCGATCTACCGCCCCCCACCTCCACGATCTCTCTGCTGCACTCCCAGCCCCTAGCCAGCCAGCCCGCCCCGATATCCCCGATCATACAGTACATTGGGTTTTCCAGTTCAGTGCAGATGTAAGCAAAGTATTGGAAAGGTTGCTGATACAATAGGCAAAATTACGATTATCTGCATGTTTTGAGCATTCCCTGGCTGGCTGACTGGGGGCTTGGAGTGCGGCAGTGAGGAAGGCCGGTGTGGGGGTCGGGGATAGAATCGGTGGCGGTGGAAGAGATCGCCAACACCAGTCATAGTTTCTCATTGCTTATCTGCTTCTCAGTAAGTTTTTTTTTAATTGCGGAATTGGACTGCCGGTCCAGTGGAGTTTGCAGCAGAGCGGAGCAGTCGGGGATATCTGGGTCGGCTGGCTGGGGGCTGAGAGTGCAGCAGCGAGGAAGGACTTCAATTTGTTCATGTCTGAGGACTTGGCCGCGTTCTGCACATGTGCATCCCAGCGGCGGGAATGATGCCGAACGAGGGGTGGTGCCGGATAAGGGAGGTTCAAACTACTTTTATAGTGTACTGGATTTCAGCTATTCTCCATAGTCACAAGCTTAAAGCACAGTTGTGCTGTAGCTCGGCGGGATATAAACCTGCAGGTCACAGCGTATTTTACACTCTTGTTATGTGACATACTGAAGCTGTCCCTTCATGTTGCTGCATAATCAGGTCAATGGGCTATTGCTGTCAAAGGTGTAATGGGTCAAATCTGTCTTCGGTTCAGAGTTGGGACTTGAAACTGATGCGCCAGCTTTCTTGTAATTTTGTTTTGGTTAATTCAAAGTGTGCTACAAATGGATGTAGTTGAAGATCACAAATTTTTGAATTCAAATTGTTTTGTTTAAGATTGTAATACTTTCATGGAAAAAATGTCTTGAGCTGAGCCTGCTTTATATTGAAACACAATTTACATGTCTCGAGATTTTCTCTAAAAGTGAAAAGCCACTGAAATCAAATGGAAGTGATGCAGTGCTTTCTTTAGAAATATCTTTCAAGACTCTCGGTCATTTGAATGTACCTGGAGTTGTTGCAATAAAATGTTTTTGTTTAGCATTCAGTCTGCTAAAAACAGTGTGCTGTGCACTGCTCAGCACGATTGTGTGACTTGAAGAGAAGGGCTTGGAAGGAAAGAGAGGGAAGAACTGTGTAAATGCTTTCTTGTATCTACTGACCATAGAAACTTGCACAACTAAGACTACTTCCTCCTTCGTGCTGAAGGAAGCAGAGCAGTTTTTTATCGAGAAATACAGCCACCCATGTGTATTCTTTGGCAGACTTGCACATTACGGTGTGTTCCATTGTTGCAGGGAACAATAGACTGGCAAAGAATACTTCAAGGGTTGACGGTGGATAAGCAATGGCAAACATTTAAAGATCACATGGATGAACTTCAGCAATTGTTCATCCCTGTCTGGAGTAAAAATAAAACTGGGAAGGTGGCTCAACCATGGCTAACAAAGGAAATTAAGGATAGTGTTAAAGCCAAAGAAGAGGCATATAAATTGGCTAGCAAAAGCAACAAACCTGAGGACCAGGAGAAATTTAGAATTCAACAGAGGAGGACTAGGGGTTTAATTAGGAGGGGGGGAAATAGAGTACGAGAGGAAGCTTGCAGGGAACATAAAAGCTGACTGCAAAAGCTTCTATAAATATGTGAAGAGAAAAAGATTAGCAAAGACAAACATAGGACCCTTGCAGTTGGATTCAGGTGAATTTATAATGGGGAACAAAGAGATGGCAGACCAACTGAACAAATACTTCGGTTCTGTCTTCAAGGAAGATACAAATAACCTTCCGAAGGTACGAGGGGACAGTGGGTCTAGTAAGAAGGAGGAACTGAAGGATATCCTTATTAGGTGAGAAATTGTGTTAGGGAAATTGATGGGATTGAAGGCCGATAAATCCCCGGGGCCTGATAGTCTGCATCCCAGAGTACTCAAGGAATTGGCCCTAGAAATAGTGGATGCATTGGTGATCATTTTCTAACAGTCCATTGACTCTGGATTAGTTCCTATGGACTGGAGGGTAGCTAATGTAACACCACTTTTTAAAAAAGGAGGGAGAGAGAAAACGGGTAATTATAGACCGGTTAGCCTGACCTCGAGTGGGGAAAATGTTAGAATCCATCATTAAGGATGAAATAGCAGCGCATTTGGAAAGCAGTGACAGGATTGGACCAAGTCAGCATGGATTTATGAAAGGGAAATCATGCTTGACGAATCTTCTGGAATTTTTTGAGGATGTAACTAGCAGAGTGGACAAGGGAGAACCAGTGGATGTGGTGTACTTGGACTTTCAAAAGGCTTTTGACAAGGTCCCACACAAGAGATTGGTGTGCAAAATCAAAGCGCATGGTATCGGGGGTAATGTACTGGCGTGGATAGAGAACTGGTTGACAGACAGGAAGCAGACAGTCGGGATAAACAGGTTGTTTTCAGAATGGCAGACAGTGACTAGTGGAGTGCTGCAGAGCTCAGTGCTGGGACCCCAGCTCTTTACAATGTACATTAACGAATTAGGTGAAGGAACAGAGTGTAATATCTCCAAGTTTGCGGATGACACTAAACTGGGTGGCGGTATGAGTTGTGAGGAGGACGCTAAGAGGCTGCAAGGTGACTTGGACAGGTTAGGTGAGTGGACAAATGCATAGCAGATGCAGTATAATGTGGATAAATGTGAGGTTATTCATTTTGGGGGTAAAAACACGAAGACAGAATATTATTATCTGAATGGCGGCAGATTAGGAAAAGGGGAGGTGCAACGAGACCTGGGTGTCATGGTTCATCAGTCACTGAAAGTGGGCACACGGGTACAGCAGGCAGTAAAGAAGGCAAATGGTATGTTGGCCTTCATAGCTAGGGGATTTGAATATAGGAGCAGGGAGATCTTAATGCAGTTGTACAGGGCCTTAGTGAGGTCTCACCTGGAATATTGTGTTCAGTTTTGGTCTCCTATGAGGAAGGACGTTCTTGCTATTGAGGGAGTGCAGCGAAGGTTCACCAGACTGATTCCAGGGATGGCTGGGCTGTCATATGAGGAGACACTGGATCAATTGGGCCTTTTATTCACAGGAGTTTAGAAGGATGAGAGGGGATCTCATAGAAACGTATAAGATTCTGACGGGACTGGACAGGTTAGATGCGGGAAGAATGTTCCCAATGTTGGGGAAGTCCAGAACCAGGGGACATAGTGTTAGGATAAGGGGTAGGCCATTTGGGACTGAGATGAGGAGAAACTTCTTCACTCAGTTGTTAACCTGTGAAATTCCCTACTGCAAAGAGTTGTTGATGCCAGTTCATTGGATATATTCAAGAGGGAGTTAGATATGGCCCTTACGGCTAAAGGGATCAAGGGGTATGGAGAGAAAGCAGGACAGGGTTACTGAAGAAATGATCAGCCATGATCTTATTGAATGGTGGTGCAGGCTCGAGGGGCCGAATGGCCTACTCCTGCACCTATTTTCTATGTTTCTATGCATAAAACACGAGAGCAAAGGCCCAGGAGTCGTGTGTAAAATCACTGATCTTTTTTTATAACTAAAAATAGCATAGAATAGAATGGCATTTCCCCATTAAAAATGCTTCCACATGCGTGGGTTTGATTTTAAAAAAATGTGGTGAACTGTGAGTAAAAAATGTTGTGAACTGTGAGTGTAGTGTTATGTAACACACAGGAGTGCCTGCCTCTTGCCTCGGTAGCCTCTGTTTGAGATGCAGGGCTGGCTCATGTTGAACTACAAGCTTGATTCCTGAGAATAAGACTATGCCACTTGCGTTAAAACCAACCCATTAGCTTACTCTGGTACAAAATAATTCAAATATTCTGTTTCCATCTCGAGACTCTGGGCTAACTGGTATTTGTAGCTATATTGGCCAACAACTCCAACATGTTTGCAGTTTTGGCTGCTTTTTATACTAGGATTTAAAAAAAAAAATTGAAGTTGAATATTTTTCATTTTTTTTCTTTGCAGTTGCCGAGATTTTTCATATTCAATTGTATTCCTTTGAGTACACCTTTTTATATTTGCCTCCCAAGTTTAAAGCATTTTGGTTATAATGCATGTGGAAGCATTTTTCATGGGGAAATGCCATTTTATTCTATGCTATTTTTATAATTTATGTATGTGGAATCTACTTTTCAGTGATTCTAAAAATAGTGCAACAGTAAGAAACAGTTCTTCAATGAACATTTTGGCATGCTTGGATTAAAACACTGCTGTAAGATTCAAGATGGTTGCATGTAGTTGCGTGAAATTCTTGTCCTCGTAGTGTAGTGAATTGTAGCCACAAAATAGTGGCATGTTTACATGACGAGTTCCTGATCTTGGATGAGTCAATCTGGACAAATGTTGAATCGAACCCAAGCAATACATAAAAGGTAGAAGAACTCATCAGGTCAGTCTATACAAGGTACTGTCATGTCCCTCATGGCTAGCAGAGATGCATTGTCCAATTATTGAGCAGGAATTCAGCAGGGCTTCAGCGAGGATTCTGAAGGGGGTGCCTCTTTTCTCAGAAGTATAGTCACAACGAATGTGTGCAGCTCTTGGTGAAAGTCGAGCACTTGACAGAATACATAGACCCGTGATATCCTCTCAACTGGTGTGATGCAGGAGGCCTGTCACTGCAGTTCCTTTGGTGATGAAGATGCTCGATGCAATTAAATCCAAGCTTTTACAAACACACAATTTTGCCCAAATTCACAGTGAAAAAACACTGTTCAAAAATTTATCTAAGCTATTTTTGGCAGCCATGGTTTCGGTGTGTATGATGGTGTGTTCAAATAATTTGGAGAGCAAAGGCGTTCATGTAATTGCAACTCTCTTCTTTCTCCTTGGTGGGGCTGGTACCATGTCTGTGAGCATGCCAACACCCTTGCTCCATTTCAGGTTTTCTGGCTGAAAGAAGCCATCCTACTGCTGCAAAGTTATTCACTGTTCAGTTGCTTGCAATATAGCAAGTCCTTACAAATAGTGTCTGTCCCTGTAGAATCCACAAACCACCTCAGCTGGGCATAGCTTCCAATGTCAGTATATTCAACAAATTGGATTGTAGAAACGGGGAACTACAGGTCTGTTAGCCTGTTGTCAGTCGTTGGGAAAATGCTGGAATCCATTATCAAGGAAGTGGTGACAGGGCACTTAGAAAATCACATGATTAGGCAGAGTCAGCGTGGTTTTATGAAAGGGAAATCGTGCTTAACAAATGTATTTGAGGATGTAACAACCGGGGCAGATAAAGGGGAACGAATGGATGTCGTATACCTGTATTTGGATTTCCAGAAGGCATTCAATAAGGTGCCACACAAAAGGTTGCTATGCAAGATAAGGGCTCACTCATGGGGTTGGGACTAATATATTAGCATGGATAGAGGATTGGGTAACTGACATAAAAGTGAGTAGGGAAAATGGGTAATTTTCCAGTTGGAAGGCTGTAACTAATGGGGTGCCACAAGGATCAGTGCTCGAGCCTCAGCTATTTACAATCGATATTAATGACTTGAATGAAGGGACAGAGTGTAATGTATCCAAGTTTGCTCAATATCCAAAGCTAGGTGGGAAAGGAAGCTGTGCAGAGGACACACAGCTTAAAAGGGGAAATGGTGAAGTTATTCAATTTGGTAGGAAGAATAGAAAAACAGAATTTAAAAAAAATGTTGGCATTGAGATTTAGGTGTCCTCCTACAGGAAACACAATTAGCATGCAGGTACAACAAACAATTAGGAAAGCAAATGGCATGTTGGCCTTTATTGTAAAGGGATTAGAGTACAACAGTAAGGAAGTCTTACAACAATTGTACAGGGCCTTGGTGAGACCACACCTGGAGAACTGTGCACAGTTTTGATCTCCTGAACTCAAGAAGGATATACTTGCCTTAAAGGCGGTGCAACAAAGGTTTACTAGATTGACCCTTCGGATGGGGGGATTGTCCTATGAGGAGAGATTGAGTAAATTGGACTTGTACTCTCTGGAATTTAGAAGAATGAGAGGTGATCTCATTGAAACATATAAGATACTGAGGGGTATTGACAGGGTAGATGCTGAGGTTGTTGCCCCCCTCGTTGAAGTGTCTAGAACTAGAAACATAAACATAAAAAATTGGTCTACTCCTGCACCTTTCGGCCCTTCGAGCCTGCACCACCATTCAATAAGATCATGGCTGATCATTCACCTCAGTACCCCTTTCCTGCTTTCTCTCCATACCCCTTGATCCCTTTAGCCATCAGGGCCATATGTAACTCCTTCTTGATGCCAGTTCATTGGATATATTCAACAACTCTCTGCGGTAGAAAATTCCAGAGGTTAACAACTCCTGAGTGAAGAAGTTTCTCCTCATCTCTGTCCTAAATGGCTTACACCTTATCCAAAGACTGTGATCCCTGGTTCTGGACTTCCCCAACATCGGGAATATTCTTCCTGCATCTAACCTGTCCAGTCCCGTCAGAATTTTATATGTTTCTGTGAGATCCCCTCTCATTCATCTCAACTCCAGTGAATACAGGCCCAGTCGATCCAATCTCTCCTCATACATCAGTCCTGCCATCCCGGAAGTCAGTCTGGTGAACCTTCGCTGCACTCCCTCAATAGCAAGAACATCCTTCCTCAGATTAGGAGACCAAAACTGAACACAATATTCCAGGTGAGGCCTCACCAAGGCCCTGTACAACTGCATTCAGACCTCCCTGCTCTGAAACTCAAATCCCCTAGCGATGAAGGCCAGCATACCATTTGCCGCCTTCACCGCCTGCTGTAACTGCATGCCAACTTTCATTGACTGATGTACCATGACACCCAGGTCTCGCTGCATCTCCCCTTTTCCTAATCTACCGCCATTCAGATAATATTCTGCCTTCGTGTTTGCCACAAACAAGCAAGCTTGCTTAGTTAATTGGCCAGCTAGTAAAAACTGGTTCCCTAAACATGCTAGTGGTGAGTCAGCTAGAAACAGTATAAAAAGAGAGGGCTTTGTGCAGAACTGCACGGAGTGCAGCAGCAGCTCAGAGTGCAAAGGTAAGAGTTTGGTAAGTGGGAGCGGGAAGTGTTGCTTTGTCTTGTTTTCCCCACCAGTGCTGACTCCCCGACCTGGGATAAAGAAAACTAAGTGTGACGTCACAGCCAAGTGGGTAAGTGATTGGCTGGTTGATTGGTGAGTAGTTTTTCTATTTTCCTTATCTTGTCAGTAAGAAACCTTTTTGGCATTGTTGCCAAATTAGATTATTTTAAGGGTTAGGCCATGGCAGGAGAGCCCAGACCTGTGTCATGCTCCTCCTGTGCCATGTGGGAAATCGGGAACGCTTCCAGTGTCTCTGACGACTGTGTGCAGGAAGTGTATCCAGCTGCAGCTCCTGTTAGACTACATGACGGCACTGGACCTGTGGATGGATTCACTCTGGAGCATGTGTGATGCTGAGAATGTCGTGGATAGCACATTCACTGAGTTCACACCACAGGTAAAGGTTACAAAGGCAGATAGAGAACTGGTGACCATCAGGCAGAGCAGGAGCAGGAGTAGGAAGGCAGTGCAGGAGTCCCCTGCGATCATCTCCCTCCAAAACAGATATACCACTTTGGATATTGTTGGGGGAGATAGCTCACCAAGGGAAGGCAGCAGCAGCCAAGTTCATGGCATCGTCGGTGGCTCTGCTGCACAGGAGGACTGGAAAAAGAGTGGGAGAGCTATCGTGGTAGGGGATTCTATTGTAAGGAGCATAGATAGGCGTTTCTGCGGTCGCAACAGAGACTCCAGGATGGTATGTTGCCTCCCTGGTGCAAGGATGTCTTGGAGCGGCTGGAGGGGGAGGGTGAACAGCCAGTTGTCGTGGTGCATATAGGTACCAACGATATAGGTAAAAAGCAGGATGAGGTCCTACAAGCTGAATTTAGGGAGCTAGGAGTTGCATTTAAAAAGTAGGACCTCAAAGGTAGTAATCTCAGGATTGCTACCAGTGCCACGTGCTAGTCAGAGTAAAAATAGCAAGATAGCTAAGA
Organism: Pristiophorus japonicus; assembly: GCF_044704955.1. NCBI lineage: Eukaryota > Metazoa > Chordata > Chondrichthyes > Pristiophoridae > Pristiophorus > Pristiophorus japonicus. The sequence goes on from NC_091987.1 coordinate 38,094,195, forward strand.
TGAGTACGTGGCTTGAGGAGTGGTGCAAGAAGGATGGATTCAAATTCCTGGGACATTGGAACCGGTTCTGGGGGAGGTGGGACCAGTACAAACCGGACGGTATGCACCTGGGCAGGACCGGAACCAATGTCCTCGGGCGAGTGTTTGCTAGTGCTGTTGGGGAGGGGTTAAACTAATATGGCAGGGGGTTGGGAACCGATGCAGGGAGACAGAGGGAAATAAAATGGGGGCAGAGCAAAAGGTAGAAAGGAGAATAGTAAAAGTGAAGGGCAGAGAAACCCAAGGCAAAAATCAAAAAGGGCCACATTACAGCAGAATTCTAAAGGGGCAAAGAGTCTTTTTAAAAAGACAAGCCTAAAGTCTCTGCCTCAATGCGAGGAGTATTCGTCATAAGGTGGATGAATTAACTGCGCAGGCAGCTGTTAACTATTATGATATATAATTGGGATTACGGAGACATGGCTCTAGGGTGACCAAGGCTGGGAACTCAACATCCAGGGGTATTCAACATTCAGGAAGGATAGACAGAAAGGAAAAGGAGGTGGGGTAGCGTTGCTGGTTAAAGAGGAAATTAACACAATAGTAAGAAAGGACATTAGCTTGGATGATGTGGAATCTGTATGGGTAGAGCTGCGGAATACCAAAGGGCAGAAAACACTAGTGGAATTGTGTACAGATCACTAAACAGTGGTAGTGAGGTTGGGGACAGCATCAAACAAGAAATTAGGGATGCGTGCAATAAAGGTACAGCAGTTATCATGGGCGACTTTAATCTACATATAGATTGGGCTAACCAAGCTGGTAGCAATGCGGTGGAGGAGGATTTCCTGGAGTGTATTGGGGATGGCTTTCTAAACCAGTTTGTCGAGGAACCAACTAGAGAGCTGGCCATCCTAGACTGGGCGTTGTGTAATGAGAGAGGACTAATTAGCAATCTTGTTGTGCGAGGCCCCCTGGGGAAGAGTGACCATAACATGGTAGAATTCTTAAGATGGAGAGTGACCGTGTTAATTCAGAGACTAGGGTCCTTAAGGAAAGGTAACTTCGATGGTATGAGACGTGAATTGGCTAGGATAGACTGGCAAATTGTACATCAAGGGTTGACAGTTGATAGGTAATGGCAGACATTTATAGATTACATGGATGAACTTCAACAATTGTACATCCATGTCTGGAGTAAAAATAAAACCGGGAAGGTAGTTCAACTGTAACTAACAAGGGAAATTAGGGATAGTGTTAAATCCAAGGAAGAGGCATATAAATTGGCCAGAAAAAGCAGCAAATCTGAGGACTGGGAGAAATTTAGAATTCAGCAGAGGAGGACGAAGGTTTAATTAAGAGGAGGAAAATAGATTACGAGAGGAAGCTTGCAGGGAACATAAAAACTGACTGCAAAAGCTTCTATAGATACATAGAGAAAAAGATTAGTGAAGACCAACATAGGTCCTTTGCAGTCAGAATCAGGTGCATTTATAATTTGGAACAAAGAAATGGCAGACCAATTGAACAAATACTTTGGATCTGTCTTCACCAAGAAAGAGACACACAACCTTCCGGAAATACTAGGGGTTCGAGGGTCTAGCAAAAAGGAGGAATTGAAGCAAATCCCTATTCGTCAGGAAATTGTGTTAGGGAAATTGATGGGATTGAAGGCCGATAAATCCCAGGGCCTGATAGGCTGCATCCCAGAGTATTTAAGGAAATGGCCCTAGAAATAGTGTATACATTGGTCATTTTCCAACATTCTATTGACTCTGGATCAGTTCCGATGGACTGGAGTGCAGCTAATGTAACACCACTTTTTTTTAAAAAGGAGGGAGAGAGAAAACGGCCTGACATCGGTGGTGGCGAAAATGTTGGAATCAATTATTAACGATGAAATAACAGCGCATTTGGAAAGCGGTGACAGGATCGGTTCAAGTCAGCATGGGAAATTCTGCTTGACAAATCTTCTAGAATTTTTTGAGGATGTAACTAGTAGAGTGGACAAGGGAGAACCAGTGGATGTGGTGTATTTGGACTTTCAAAAGGCTTTTGACCAGGTCCCACACGAGATTGGTGTGCAAAATTCAAGCACATGGTATTGGGGGTAATGTATTGACATGGATAGAGAACTGGTTGGTAGAGCGGAAGCAGAGAGTCGGGATAAACGGGTCCTTCTCAGAATGGCAGACAGAGAGTAGTGGGGTGCCGCAGGGTTCAGTGCTTGGACCCCAGCTCTTTACAATTTTCATCAATGATTTAGATGAGGGAATTGAATGTAATATCTCCAAGTTTTCAGATGACACTAAGCTGGGTGGCGGTGTGAGCTGTGAGGCGGATGCTAAGAGGCTCCAGGTGATTTGGACAGGTTAGGTGAGTGGGCAAATGCATGGCAGATGAACTATAATGTGGATAAATGTGAGTTTATCCTCTTTGGTGGAAAAACAGGAAGACAGAATATTATCTGAATGGTGACCGATTAGGAAAAGGGGAGGTGCAACGGGACCTGGGTGTCATAGTACATCAGTCATTGAAGGTTGGCGTGCAGGTACAGCAGGCAGTGAAGAAGGCAAATGGCATGTTGGCCTTCATAGCTAGAAGATTTGAGTATAGGAGCAGGGAGGTCTGACTGCAGTTGTACAGAGCCTTGGTGAGACCACACCTGGAATATTGTGTTCAGTTTTGGTCTCCCAATCTGAGGAAGGATGTTCTTGCTATTGAGGGAGTACAGCGAAAGTTCACCAGATTGATTCCCAGGATGGTAGGACTGACACATGAGGAGAGACTGGATCAACTGGGCTTGTATCCACTGGAGTTTAGAAGAATGAGAGGGGATCTCAAACATATTAAATTCTGATGGGATTGGACAGGTTAGAGACAGGAAGATTGTTCCCGTTGCTGGGGAGTTCCAGAACCAGGGGTCACAGTCAAAGGATAAGGGGTAAGCCATTTAGGACCGAGATGAGGAGAAACTTCTTCACTAAGTGGTTAACCTGTGGAATTCTCAACTGCGGTAAGTTGTGGAGGCCAGTTCATTAAATATATTCAAAAGGGAGTTAGACATGGCACTTACGGCCAAAGGGATCAAGGGGTATGGAGAGAAAGCAGGAAAGGGGTACTGAGGTTGAATGATCAGCCATGATATTGAATGGCAGTGCAGGCTCGAGGGGCCGAATGGCCTGCTCTTGCACCGAATTTCTATGTTTCTATGCCATCAAAGTGGATAACCTCACATTTATCAACATTGTACTGCATCTGCCATGCATTTGCTCACTCGCCCAACTTGTCCAAGTCACCCTGCAGCCTGTTGGCATTCTCCTCACAGCTCACACCGCCACCCAGCTTCGTGTCGTCTGCAAACTTGGAGATATTACACTCAATTCCTTCATCAAAATCATTGATATATATTGTAAAGAGCTGGGGTCCAAGCACTGAACCCTGCGGCACCCCACTACTCTCTGTCTGCCATTCTGAGAAGGACTAGTTTATCCCTGCTCTCTGCTTCCTCTCTACCAACCAGTTCTCTATCCACGTCAATACATTACCCCCAATACCATGTGCTTTAATTTTGCACACTAATCTCTTGTGTGGGACCTTGTCAAAAGCCTTTTGAAAGTCCAAATACACCACATCCACTTGTTCTCCGTTGTCCACCCTACTAGTTACATACTCAAAATTCTAGAAGATTTGTCAAGCATGATTTCCCTTTCATAAATCCATGCTGACTTGGACCAATCCTGTCACTGCTTTCCAAATGTGCTGCTATTTCATAATAATGGATTCCAACATTTTCCCCACTACTGATGTCAGGCTAACTGGTCTATATTCCCTGTTTTCTCTCTGTCTCTCCTTTTTTAAAAAGTGGTGTTACATTAGCTGCCCTCCAGTGCACAGGAACTGATCCAGAGTCGATAGACTGTTGGAAGATGATCACCGATGCATCCACTGTTTCGAGGGCCACTTCCTTAAGTACTCTGGGATGCAGATTATCAGGCCCTGGGGATTTATCGGCCTTCAATCCCATCAATTTCCATAATACAATTTCCTGACTAATAAGGATTTCCTTTTAGTTCCTCCTTCTCGCTAGACCTAGGGGATATAGTCTCAGAATAAGGGGTTGGCCATTTAAGAAGGAAATGCTTTACTCGGAGGGTTGTGAATGTTTGGAATTCTCTACCCTAAAGGGCTGTGGTTGCTGAGTTGTTGAGTCCATTCATGGCTGAGATATAGATATTTGGACACTCAGGGAAACAAGGGATATGCGGATTGGGCGGGAAAGTGGAGTTGAGATCTAAGATCAGCCATGATCTTGAATGGCAGAGCAGGCTCGAAGGGCTGCATGGCCTACTCCTGCTCTGAATTCTTGTTATGTTATAGCCTTCCAGGGAGGCTGTTAGCAGAAACTGAAAGCTGGTTTATATGGTTTTTAATCTTGCAATAAGTAGTAGTGTTGAATACAGAAACCATCTTTAGCTTTGCTGCTGCCACCTTGTATGCCATATCACACACGCACAGGTTAGTTAAGCCAGCTACAATAAACAAACTCCTTGACTGCGGTGTGTGACTTCATGAACTTAGCCATACACTGACTCAGTAACACATGCCTTCACTGCTGTCTTCAAAACAGTGGCTGCAGCTTTGAAAGTTTTCTTTTGACAGTGGTGAGTACTTAAATAGTTCAGTCCTCTGGGTGTTTGAATCGATTTCTGCTGAGGTTTGTGGAATTTAATTCCTTCACTGGGTTGACAAGCAGATTGCAGCCTTCGAATGAAGGTGAGCCTGTACTGCAGGTAAATCTCGCTGTACTGTCAACCTGTTCTGAGAGTGGCAGGTCTTTCCCAACAGACCAGTTCCATCCTTGCTGTTCCTGTAAAGGTTGCCACACACCTGTTTTAAGAAACTATACACGACTCTTGCGAATGCTAATCTGATACTGAAGTTAGTCAGAGACTCGGCCAAATTTCCTGCCAAAATTACATTTATTTGAATGAGTAGGTATGTAAAATAATGATTGTCACACTGCACATTTCTTGGCAATTACTGTTGAAGTGGAGATTTTCCTGAATAATGCAACAGAAATGTGTATGCAGCTTGAGACCCACATGTACTGGTTCTGCTGTCGCTGCTGCTTGAAAATGGTCTGATGTGAGCATGGGCGGCGTCGGAGCTGTTCACTGTAGATAGCCATGGTTGTCTTGGTGATTTGATGTTTTGATTAATGCGCCTATGGTCCTGGTGCTGAGTTGGGAGATTTTGTATTGGATCTGACCTTTATTTCCCTGCCCAAATCTGCTTTCTGGCTCGAGTTAAGGTGTATATCCAGCTTCAAGTGTCGTAAATAAATCAGTTTGTTACTTTGATTGATGAAGGCATACAACATTTACAAGTTGTTCTAATGTAGCCAGTCTATAATGTTGGCTGCTGGATATTTGATTGGTTTGGACTAGCATTGTCATCAGTTTATAAAATACAATACATGTTGAGATTTGATTCTCAGAAGAAATAAAATAGCTTGCCTCCAATAACAATTATAAATGTATCATCTTGTACTCTCTGCACCTTTACAGCTACTGTATTCCCTTTTCTAAATTTTCATGCGATGCATAACATTTGCGCAATATTTTGTTTGGAATCAACTATTGAATTGCAGAATTTGTCAGTAATATAATTTTTCTCTCTACCTCCATGAGAATATTTACATTTATAGTGAATTGCATTTTGAGGATATTTGGGACCAGATGGTAACTACAGTGGATTAGTTGACAGAGAAACATAGAAAATATGTGCAGGAGTAGGCCATTCGGCCCTTCTAGCCTGCACTGCCATTCAATGAGTTCATGGCTGAACATGCAACTTCAGTACCCCATTCCTGCTTTCTCGCCATACCCCTTGATCCCCCTAGTAGGAAGGACTTCATCTAACTCCTTTTTGAATATTAGTGAATTGGCCTCAACAACTTTCTGTGGTAGAGAATTCCACAGGTTCACCACTCTCTGGGTGAAGAAATTACTCCTCATCTCGGTCCTGAATGGCTTCCCCCTTATCCTTAGACTGTGTCCCCTGGTTCTGGACTTCCCCAACATTGGGAACATTCTTCCTGCATCTAACCTGTCTAACCCCGTCAGAATTTTAAACGTTTCTATGAGGTCCCCTCTCATTCTTCTGAACTCCAGTGAATACAAGCCCAGTTGATCCAGTCTTTCTTGATAGGTCAGTCCCACCATCCCGGGAATCAGTCTGGTGAATCTTCACTGCACTCCCTCAATAGCAAGAATGTCCTTCCTCAGGTTAGGAGACCAAAACTGTACACAATACTCCAGGTGTGGCCTCACCAAGGCCCTGTACAACTGTAGCAACACCTCCCTGCCCCTGTATTCAAATCCCCTCGCTATGAAGGCCAACATGCCATTTGCTTTCTTAACCGCCTGCTGTAGCTGCATGCCAACCTTCAATGACTGATATACCATGACACCCCAGGTCTCGTTGCACCTCCCCTTTTCCTAATCTGTCACCATTCAGATAATAGTCTGTCTCTCTGTTTTTATCACCAAAGTGGATAACCTCACATTTATCCACATTATACTTCATCTGCCATGCATTTGCCCACTCACCTAACCTATCCAAGTCACTCTGCAGCCTCATAGCATCCTCCTCGCAGCTCACACTGCCACCCAACTTAGTGTCATCCGCAAATTTGGAGATACTACATTTAATCCCCTCGTCTAAATCATTAATGTACAATGTAAACAGCTGGGGCCCCAGCACAGAACCCTGCGGTACCCCACTAGTCACTGCCTGCCATTCCGAAAAGTACCCATTTACTCCTACTCTTTGCTTCCTGTCTGACAACCAGTTCTCAATCCATGTCAGCACACTACCCCAATCCCATGTGCTTTAACTTTGCACATTAATCTCTTGTGTGGGACCTTGTCGAAAGCCTTCTGAAAGTCAAAATATACCACATCAACTGGTTCTCCCTTGTCCACTCTACCGGAAACATCCTCAAAAAATTCCAGAAGATTTGTCAAGCATGATTTCCCTTTCACAGATCCATGCTGACTTGGACCTATCATGTCACCTCTTTCCAAATGCACTGCTATGACATCCTTAATAATTGATTCCATCATTTTACCCACTACCGATGTCAGGCTGACCGGTCTATAATTCCCTGTTATCTCTCTCCCTCCTTTTTTAAAAAGTGGGGTTACATTGGCTACCCTCCACTCCATAGGAACTGATCCAGAGTCTATGGAATGTTGGAAAATGACTGTCAATGCATCCGCTATTTCCAAGGCCACCTCCTTAAGTACTCTGGGATGCAGTCCATCAGGCCCTGGGCATTTATCGGCCTTCAATCCCATCAATTTCCCCAACACAATTTCCCGATTAATAAGGATTTCCCTCAGTTCCTCCTCCTTACTAGACCCTCAGACCCCTTTTATATCCGGAAGGTTGTTTGTGTCCTCCTTCGTGAATACCGAACCAAAGTACTTGTTCAATTGGTCCGCTATTTCTTTGTTCCCCGTTATGACTTCCCCTGATTCTGACTGCAGGGGACCTACGTTTGTCTTTGCTAACCTTTTTCTCTTTACATATCTATAGAAATTTTTGCAATCCGTCTTAATGTTCCCTGCAAGCTTCTTCTCGTACTCCATTTTCCCTGCCCTAATCAAACCCTTTGTCCTCCTCTGCTGAGTTCTAAATTTCTCCCAGTCCCTGGGTTCGCTGCTATTTCTGGCCAATTTGTATGCCACTTCCTTGGCTTTAATACTATCCCTGATTTCCCTTGATAGCCACGGTTGAGCCACCTTCCCTTTTTTATTTTTACGCCAGACAGGAATGTACAATTGTTGTAGTTCATCCATGCGGTCTCTAAATGTCTGCCATTGCCCATCCACAGTCAACCCCTTCAGTATCATTCGCCAATCTATCCTAGCCAATTCACGCCTCATACATTCAAAGTTACCCTTCTTTAAGTTCTGGACCATGGTCTCTGAATTAACTGTTTCATTCTCCATCCTAATGCAGAATTCCACCATATTATGGTCACTCTTCCCCAAGGGGCCTCGACAACGAGATTGCTAATTAATCCACTCTCATTACACAACACCCAGTCTAAGATGGCCTCCCCTTTAGTTGGTTCCTCGACATATTGGTCTAAAAAACCATCCCTTATGCACTCCAGGAAATCCTCCTCCACCGTATTGCTTCCAGTTTGGTTAACCCAATCTATGTGCATATTAAAGTCACCCATTATAACTGCTGCACCTTTATTGCATGCACACCCCATTTCATGTTTGATGCCCTCCCCAACATCACTACTACTGTTTGGAGGTCTGTACACAACTCCCACTAACGTTTTTTGCCCTTTGGTGTTCTGCAGCTCGACCCATATAGATTCCACATCACCCAAGCTAATGTCCTTCCGAACTATTGCCTTAATTTCCTCCTTAACCAGCAATGGTACCCCACCTCCTTTTCCTTTTATTCTATCCTTCCTGAATGTTGAGTTCCCAGCCCTGATCATCCTGGAGCCACGTCTCCGTAATCCCAATCACATCATATTTATTAACATCTATTTGCACAGTTAATTCATCCACCTTATTGCGGATACTCCTTGCATTAAGACACACAGCCTTCAGGCTTGTTTTTTTAACACCCTTTGTCCTTTTAGAATTTTGCTGTACAGTGGCCCTTTTTGTTCTTTGCCTTGGGTTTCTCTGCCCTCCACTTTTCCTCATCTCCTTTTTGTTTCCCTCGGTCTCCCTGCATTGGTTCCCATCCCCCTGCCATATTAGTTTAACTCCTCCCCAACAGCACTAGCAAACACTCCCCCTAGGACATTGGTTCCGGTCCTGCCCAGGTGCAGACCGTCCGGTTTGTACTGGTCCCACCTCCCCCAGAACCGGTTCCAATGTCCCAGGAATTTGAATCCCTCCCTGCTGCACCACTGCTCAAGCCACGCATTCATCTGCGCCTATCCTGCGATTCCTACTCTGACTAGCACGTGGCACTGGTAGCAATCCCGAGATTACTACTTTTGAGGTCCTACTTTTTAATTTAGCTCCGAGCTCCTTAAATTCGTTTCGTAGGACCTCATCCCTTTTTTTACCTATGTCGTTGGTACCAATGTGCACCACGACAACTGGCTGATCTCCCTCCCTTTTTAGAATGTCCTGCACCCGCTCCGAGACATCCTTGACCCTTGCACCAGGGAGGCAACATACCATCCTGGAGTCTCGGTTGCGGCCGCAGAAACGCCTATCTATTCCCCTTACAATTGAATCCCCTATCACTATCGCTCTCCCACTCTTTTTCCTGCCCTCCTGTGCAACAGAGCCAGCCACGGTGCCATGAACTTGGCTGCTGCTGCCCTCCCCTGACCACTAGCCATAAAACATAAGAAATAGAAGCAGGAATAGGCCGTACGGCCCCTCGATCCTGCTTCGCCATTCAATAAGATCATGGCTGTTCATCATCCAACTCCACTTTCTCGCCTGATCTCCATATCCCTTGATTCCCCTAGAGTCCAAGGAGCTATCTTTCTCAGCTTTGAATATACTCAGTGCCCCGCACCCCAGCCCTCTGGGGCAGAAAATTCCAAAGATTCACAACCCTCTGAGTGAAGAAATTCCTCCTCAACTCGGTCTTAAATGTCCTACCCCTTATCCTGAGACTGTACCCCCTAGTTCCCGACTCTCCAACCAGGGGAACCAACCTCTCAGCATCTACCCTGTCAATCCCCCTCAGAAACTTGTATGGTTCAATGAGATCACCTCATTCTTCTAAACTCAGAGTACAGGTATAGGGCTCATTCTACTAAATCATTCTACGCAATCTCTCATCATAGGACAGACCTCTCATCCCAGGAATCAATCTAGTGAGTCTTCGTTGCAGCGCCTCCAAGGCAAGTATATCCTTCCTTTAGATGAGGAGACCAAAACTGCACAGTACTCCAGGTGTGGTCTCACCAAGGCCCTGTACAATTGCAGCAAGACTTCCTTACTCTTGTACTCCCAGCTCCCTTGCAATAAAGGCCAACATGCCATTTGCCTTCCTTATTGTTTGCTGCATTGGGACCAGATGGTAACTGCAGTGGATTAGTTTACTGAACTAAACTACAGAACCAGTGGGAACTTGTTCAACCTTTGCCATCTCCAGGCCAGGTCCAAGACCACCCCAACCTTTGTCGTCGAGTAACAGTACGCGGACGACGCCTGTGTCTGCGTACATAGAGGCTGAACTCCAGGACATAGTCGATGCTTTCGTACGCCTCCGGAAATACACGAGCCTTACACTAAACATCCGTAAGACAAAGGTCCTCCACCAGCCTGTCCTCGCCGCACAACACTGCCCTCCCAGTCATCAAGATTCGCGGCGCGGCCCTGGACAACGTGGACCATTTCCCATATCTCTCGAGCCTCCTATCAACAAGAGCAGACATTGATGACAAGATTCAACACCGCCTCCAGTGCGCCAGTGCAGCCTTCGGCTGCCTGAGGGAAAGAGTGTTCGAAGACCAGGCCCTCAAATCTGCCACCAAGCTCATGGTCTACAGGGTTGTAGTAATACCAACTCTCCTGTATGGCTCAGACATGGGCCATGTACAGTGAACACCTCAAGTCGTTGGAGAAATACCACCAACGATGTCTCCGCAAGATCCTACAAATCCCCTGGGAGGACAGACACACCAACGTTAGCATCCTTGACCAGACCAACATCCCCAGCATTGAAGCATTGACCACACTTGATCAGTTCCACTGGGCAGGCCACATTGTCCGCATGCCAGACACAAGACTCCCAAAGCAAGCGCTCAATTCCGAACTCCTTCATGGCAAATGAGCCAAAGATGGCCAGAGGCAACGTTACAAGGACACCCTCTAAGCCTCCCTGATAAAGTGCAACATCCCCACCGACACCTGGGAGTCCCTGGCCAAAGACCGCCCTAAGTGGAGGAAGTGCATCCGGGGAGGTCACTGAGCACCTCGAGTCGCATCGCCAAGAGCATGCAGAAACCAAGTGCAGGCAGCAGAAAGAGCGTGCAGCGAATCTGTTCCAACTTCTCTTGCCCTCAACAACTATCTGTCCCACCTTTGACCGGGACTGTGGCTCTCTTATTGGACTGTTCAGCCACCTAAGGACTCATATATATTTTAAGAGTGGAAGCAAGTCTTCCTCGATTCTGAGCGACTGCATCTGATGACAATGATGATGCTTGCTGTGCTGTACCTTACCTGCATGATGGCTTTCTGTGTGTCTTGCATGAGGACACCCAAATCTCTCTCGACACCAACATTTAAAAGTTTCTCACCATTTAAAAATATTCCAATTTTCTATTCTTCCTACCAAAATGATTGACCTCACATTTCCCTACATTTTTACTCTCATCTGCCACCTTACTGCCCACTCACTTAGTCTAACTATATCCTTTTGCAGACTCTTTGGCCCCAAGTTTCCACATGATTTGCTCCTGATTTTTAGGAGCAACTGGTGTAAAACGGAGTATCTTAGAAATCGGAATTCTCGTCATTTAGTTTGCTCCAGTTCTAGTCCGTTAGAACAGTTTCACTTTGGAACAGAATTTTTTTTCAAAAGGGGGCGTGTCCGGCCACTTACGCCTGATTTCAAAGTTTCGTCAGTGAAAACTTACTCCAAACTAACTTAGAATGGAGTAAGTGAAGACTTTTGTACGCTTGAAAAAACCTTGTCTACACTTTAGAAAATCAGGCGTAGGTTACAAATTAGGCGAAGGGAACGAGGTGGGGGGGGAAGGGAAGTCATTAAATTCTACAATCAATCCTTAGTTATACTTATACAAATATTATACAAATAAATCCAACCTGAATAAAAATTTATAAGCAAAGAAAAGATTAAATAAACCATGTTCCTACCTGTGTGAAATAGCATCAGCCTTCGAGCTGCTGTGCTTCAGGCAGGCCTTTCATGTTGGGGACAGGCAGCGGTGTGGCGTCAGTGTCTCGACGGCAGCGGCAGCAAGCTTCGAGCTGAGCTGCAGTGCTTGAGGCAGGCTTTCATTCTCTTCGTGGCTGGCAGCGAAGAATCAGCAGCGGACTGACGTGAGGCCATTCGGCCATAGGATATCAGCGGCGTCAGTGGCTGGCCGGCAGCCGAAGAATCAACACCTGACACACGCAGCTCTTTATGATGCTTGAGGCCATTCGGCCACGCTTTAGGGGCAGCGTCAGTGGCTCGACGGCAGCCGAAGATACAGCAGCAGCCTTCGAGCTGTGAGGGGGACTGAGGCCATTTGGACAGGGAGAGGCAGCCACATCGACTGTTTTATATTTAAATTTGCAGAATGGGTGCTGCATTGTCAACACCACGTATTATGCAATGGTTTGCCATCTTTGTTCTTGGTGGACGTTGATCCATTGCAAAGTTAAATTGGCACTCTTATTTCTCCAAACACAGTCATTAATTTGCATGCACCAATGCAGCACCGGTTCTGCAAGTTTAGCAGTGAAAAGCTGAACTCACTGATTTCAGCAGGTAATTTATTCAGCAGTGCTGCTAAAAGCACTCCCTCACACACAGAAATATCAAAAAAAATTAAATTACAAGCCTTTGCAGGGGTCCAAGAAACAAATCTTCACTTTTTCTGCAGTATTTTAAAAAATGGCCGAGTGCCAATGTTTGTGTGAGACTGCGCGCACGCGCAGGGTTGCCGGCACCACGAAGGCTAATTTAAATTGTACCCGCCCCTGCTACTTAGAAAATCGGCGCGAGTGTTAGGCTCCGCCCCCTGCTGCGAAGAGCACGCCGCGCCAAGCAGACGTCGCGCTCTGAGAATATTGGACTTTTTTTTAGGCGCAGTTTTCGGCGCGAAAAACAGGCGCCCAGCTCGGAGGTGCGCCGTTTTCGCTGCGGGATGAAACTTGGGGCCTTTGTGTTCTCCTCACAGCTTACTGTCCCGCCTAGCTTTGTGTCGTCCGCAAACTTGGATACATTACACTCGGTCCCTTCATCTAGGTCATTTAATATAGATTGTAAATATCTGAGGCCCCAGCACTGATCTTGCAGCACTTCACTACTTGCAGCCTGCCAACCTGAAAATGACCCATTTATCCCTACTCTGCTTTCTGTCCGTTTACCAATTTTCTATCCATGCTAATACAAAATTGGCTCTGAGGCAGGGAGCAAAGAGTAATGGTTGATGGGTGTTTTTGTGACTGGAAGGCTGTTTCCAGTGGGGTTCTGCAGGGCTCAGTACTCGGTCCCTTGCTTTGTGTGGTATGTATCAATGATTTAGACTTGAATGTAGAGGGTATGATTAAGAAGTTTGCAGATGATACAAAAAATGGCTGTGTGGCTGATAATGAAGAAGAAAGCTGTAGACTGCAGGAAGCTATCAATGAACTGGTCAGAACAGGAGCAAATGGAATTCAATCTGGAGAAGTGTGAGGTAATGCATTTGGAGAGGGATAACAAGGCAAGGGAATACACATTAAATGGTAGGACACTGAAAAGTGTAGTGGAACAAAGGGACCTTGGAGTGCATAATCCATAGATCCTTAAAGGTTGCAAGCCAGGTAGATAAGGTGATTAAAAAGGCATATGGAATGCTTCCCTTTATTAGCCAAGGCATAGAATACAAGAGCAGGGAGGGTCTGCCTGAACTGTATAAAACACTAGCTAGGCCACAGCTAGAATACTGCGTGCAGTTCTGATCACATTACAGGAAAGATGTGATTGCACTAGAGAGGGTTTTGCGAGGATGTTGCCTGGACTGGAGAATTTTGGATAGGCTGGGTTTGTTTTCTTTGGAACAGAGCAGGCTGAGTGAGAGGAGACCTTATTGAGCTGTATAAAATTGAGGGGCCTCGATAGTGGATAGGAAGGACCATCAGCTCCGATGGGCAGGCCATGTAGTTTGCATGCCTGATACAAGACTCCTGAAACAGGCACTCTACTCCAAGCTCCATCACGGCAAGCGAGCCCCAGGAGGGTAGGGAAAATGCTTCTCGGACACCCTCCAAGTCTCCCTGAAAAAATTTAACCTCTCCACTGACTCTTGGGAATCCCTGGCCCATGACTGTTCAAAGTGGAGAAGAAGCATTCGGGAAGGTGTCGAACACTTTTTGAGTCTCTTTGTTGGGAACACGCGGTAGTTAAGCTCCAACAGCGGAAGGAGCGCATGACAAACCGAGCACCTCACCCACCCACCACCTGCCACACCTATGACTGAGATTGTAGATCCTGCAATGGACTCATCAGCCACCTTTAGAACTCGGAGTGTGAAAGCAAGTCATCCTCGGTTCCGAGACACTGCCTCAGAAGAAGATTTCCCTTCGCAGAGGGGTCAACAACCAGGGGGCATCGATTTAAAGTAATTGATAGGAGGTTTAGAAGGAATTTGAAAGGACATTTTTCCACTGAGGGTGGTGGGGTCTGGAACTCACTGCCTGAAAAGGTGGTAGAGGCAGAGACCCTCACCAATTTCAAAAGTACTTGGATGTGGACTTGAAGTGCCCTAACCTACAAGACTACGGACCAACAGCTGGAAAGTGGAATTAGGCTGGATAGCCTTGTCGGCCGGTGGGGACGCGATGAGCCAAAATGGCCTCCTTCCGTGCTGTAAATTTCTATGATTACCTCCAATACTGTGAGCCCCTGTCTTGTTCGGTTGCCTTTTATGCGACACTTTATCTCATGCCTTTTGTAAATCTAAATACACTACATCCACTGGTTCCTCTTTGTCTACCCTGCTAGTTGCATCCTCAAAAAAAAAACTCTCCAATTTGTCAAACACTGCATCTACAGGCCAGTTAACCTGACATCAGTCGTCAGGAAAATGTTGGAATCCATTGTTAAGGAAGTGATAGGGCACTTTCGTATTTGACAAATTTAAGTGCCCTGATACACTTCCTTAACAATGGATTCCAACATTTTCCTGACGACTGATGTCAGGCTAACTGGCCTGTAGATGCTGTGTTTAACACTTGAGTTTTTTTTAAGGGTGTAACTAGCAGGGTAGACAAAGAGGAACCAGTAGACGTAGTGTATTTAGATTTACAAAAGGCATTCGATAAGGTGTCGCATAAAAGGCAACTAAACAAGACAGAGGCTCACGGTATTGGAGGTAATCAAAGAAATTTACAGCACGGAAGGAGGCCATTTTGGCTCATCGCGTCCCCACCAGCCGACAAGGTTATCCAGCCTAATTCCACTTTCCAGCTGTTGGTCCGTTTTCTTTCTCCCTCCTTTCTTGATTAGCGGTATTACATTTGCTACCTTCCAGTCCGCTGGGACTGTTCTCGAATCCAGGGAATTTTGGAAGATCAAAACCAATGCATCCACTAAATCTGCAGCCACCTCTTTTAGAATCCTAGGATGTAAGTCGTCAGGGTCCAGGTTTTTAGTCCCATTAGTTTCTCTAGTACTTTTTCTCTCCCTTTTTATATTAATTACGTTAAGTTCCTCATCCTCATTAGACCCTTGGTTCACCACCATTTTTGGTATGGTGGGGAACCATGATGGGTTTGTTTTTAATTCCAGATGTTTGCCAGTTCATAGAGACAAGCCAATGAATTAAGATTTTCTCTGGCTAATTGCAGCATAGATTTGGCATTTTTAAAAAATCTGCTTGTCAAAGCAGAACTTTATTTGATTGCATGACTTGACAATGAGAGTCGACTCTCTGCACACTGGAATGATGAAGGGAATCATTTGTGGGAATTTACATAATTCAAGTTTGATATAACTAATTGTATTTCAAATCCTTAATGGTTTAAAACAATCTAATTGTAATTCCATTTATACTGCACTGTAATGTAATTACCAGCATTAACCAGGCATGTCAACTTACTAGTTCTGTTCCAATACTGGTATTTTGGTAGGTAAAACTTGAGTGACGCTTCACTGGTAGGAAATTGGTGTCCTGTCAGTTACAGATTTGTGCAATATGAATGGGGTTTGCATCATTTAGTTGCTGTAAATTTAAGTAACTGCTGTATTATAAAAATGTCTTGTGACAGATGAAATATTGATTTGCCCCCAAAGACAGTATGGAAATAGCAGGAGCAGTTCGAAGTGATTTAAAAGCATCACCAAAGAAGCATGTCAGACGACGCGTATGAACTGTTATTTTTTTTCCTGCAGCTCATTGGGATCAGTATATTAAATAAGTATAGCGATTACACTGTCGTTGACATTTTTCTTCAATTTTGTATTCTTGGTTCCTTATCCATGCACCTTCAATTGTGGCCATTTGGCATTGTTCTCCTACAAGCCCAATATAAACAGTTGTTTGCATCCAGTCAGACATTCAACAGATGCGAGTTGTTGTGAGATCAAGGCTTTAACCGCTGCTATTGCACCATCACTATACGTAAAATGTAAAGTTACCTTTAGCATAGTGTATTCTTAATGTGCAGTTTATGTGAAAGCATTAGAGATAGGACAGCTTTTAAACTGCCCTTTTGGTGGTGGTGTATGGTTTTCTTGGGGCCCCTGAGCATCACCAAAATGCAAAATAGAACCTCTTTGATGTGCTGATAGCAAGATACCTGGAAGAGGTTGTTTCACATTGTTAACTATGTCCATCAGATGCTGTATAAAACTAGCCAGTGTGAAGCCATCAAAGTATAGGTTTTGGTAGCCCCATGCATTGCTATTCCCATCAGAAATAATACCAGGAGTGGATGTCATTTAGCAGCACTTGGTGTGTACAGTTGAGTATGCATGTGCTGTGTTTTTCATTAACTTAACAGCAGTGTTACCAGAGATGTTTTTCTGCTGACACTGCTGTGATAGTGAAGTCTACATTATGTGTCTCTGTGCCGAGTGAACCCCCTGTTGTAACTAAAAGTTAACCCTGAAGCACAGCTTCCACGACGAGTCTCCAATATCACTAATTTGCTCGCTTACATTATTGGCTGCCTACTGTGTTGCAACTCTCTCTGCATCTTTGTATGTACCCTGTCATTTATGCATACTGTAATGCCTCAGTCTCCAGTGTACACACTGAAATTGTGCTATATATTTGTCATGCATCATTTCTGTGTAGTTGCTCAAACATTGAAAATGCACATGTTGAGATATTTAAAATAACTGAATTTATTTTTGCCTCATTTACCTGACTACTTTAGAGAATTCTGCTATTCCCTCAGGATGTTAAGCATCCTTTGGGTAATGGAAGAGTCTTGAAGGCATTTAATTATTGCTAAGTGTTATATTTGCTTGCATAGCAGTCACTGCACTCCAAATGTAATTAACTGTAAAGCGTTTTGAGACATTATGGTTTAATAATGTGCATCATAAATGCAAGTGTTTTTAATGTCCTATTGGGGCTACAACCCCATTAGTCTAAGAATGTATATACCCATACTGCTAGAGGGGTTGGGGGTTAACCTGTTTTTTCTGACTAGCAGTAAAACTCGCCTGTTTTAATCCACTCCTCAAATTTTCACTTATTTCATCTTTCTCTCTCTGTACAGAAAATGCCAGAAGGGTCGGAGGACTGTAGGCACTGGCAGGCCCATTGACATCCATCCCCTGTAACTGTTCCAGTATATCCATCCAATCCTGACAATGGCGCAGGGCAGCCAGCAGATTGATATTCAGGTGCTGCATGACCTCCGCCAGCGCTTCCCTGAGATCCCAGAAGGAGTGGTGTCTCAGTGCATGCTGCAGGTACTGTGTGAAAGTAGGACCCATCAGCTGCTAAATACCTTTTTGCATTTTGGAACCGCAGCAAAGTAGAAATTTGATGTAGTTGTATGCTCTTCGTGCTACTTTAAATAATTGCATACATGCAAATTCAATGCCACTATAAAATTAAGTAGAAAATGTTATTGTCCAAAGAGGGTTATTGTGATTGATTACAAAGGACTTCCAGTTATGGGCTTGACAATTATTTCACTAATAGTTTGAATCAAAATCGTAACAAAATCTTACAATGTGCAGGCACAGTTGTTTTGAATTACTTTGTTTCCCTTCCTCCCCCTACCCCCCTCTCAACAATGTGTGTCTGGCATTGCAACCTGACACATTGGTGTATACTTTCATACACACTAAGAAACAGCAAAATAGATTAAGTAGTTCAATATAAATAGAAATTTAAAAAAGACAGGACTCAGAGTTTAAAGGGATATTTGAGGTGCAAAGTCAATCTCAAAGATGAGTTTTGCTAACCACATTACTGTAATGTTCTTGCAGTATCATGAATAGTTAAAGATGAAGTTAGAACCAAAAATAAGTTGTTAAAAAATAGCAATATTTAAGGTGGTTTTTTTAGAAAAATTTAGAGGATAGCTTGTAATGTGCCCAATATCAAAGAAGATTTTAAAGTCAACTTTGTAAAAATACTAATGTTATGAAGATTTGAGACTAACATCACCTGGGCCCGATGAGTATATCCTAGGTTGCTCGAAGATGCCCAAGAAGGAAATTTTTTGGTTACCGTGGAGGAATCACTGGACACAAGTGTGGTCCTGCAGGAATGAAAGCAGGTGTCCATGTCATCTATATTTTAAAAAAAAGGTAGCAAATCTGACCCAGGCACTACAGACCCATCAGCTTAACATCGATGATGGGCAAAGTAATGCAATATATTTAAAGGAGTAGGCTGGTGGAGTAAACATGTAATAAAATAATGAAACAGCCCCATGTATATAAAAGGGAAGAGACCTGGCATACTGATTTGACTTCTTTTAAAGATGTTACAAGTAAAGAAGATAGTGGTACTCCCCATGATATCATTTAGATTTCCAAATGTTTTTGAAAACATTCCACATAAAGAAAGGACTTATGAATGAAAAGCCACATGAATTCAAAACAGAATATGTGAGCAGATAAGCAACTGTTTTTTAAGAAACTCTGCTCGTGAGAAGTATAATGTTCATTTGGTTGGGGGGGTGGTGTGGAAGAGGAATTGTTGGGTGGAGTCAGATGGGGCTTGATGCTCAGAACCCTATTTCTGATCTACATAATTGACCAGGATACTCCAACTAATTGTAAGCTTGTTACATTTTCTCATAAAATAAGAACAGTGGAGACAAAGGATGCAACTAAAGATTTGCAAAAGCATTTAAATTGGCAATGTGATTGGACACACACATGACAAATTAAATTAACAGTATTAAACAAGTGTTGAACATAAGTCCAAAAACGTGGGTCATAAGTATACAGTGAATTGATTTAATTTGCAATGGGGTACTTAGAAAGGGACTTGGAGGAATAATGAATGTTACTTTAATTGTCCAGACATTGTCAAAGGATTAAAAAATATAGATGGCTGAGAATATGTAATAAGAACAGTAGAATGTAAGCCCATGGGAGCTACACCAAGGCTTTACAATGCACTGGCAAGACCAATCTTTATGTTCAGTTTTGTCACAATGCTACAGCAAAGATACACACACATGCATTAGGGAGGGGAACAAGACTTGTCTCAATCGTAAGAGGGAGGAGCTAGAAATAAAAGTTGAAGAAACTTTATTTTACAGTCTGGTGAAAAGACAATTGAATGGGGACCTTATCCTAGTTTATGAAATATTAAATAGTGCAGATAAGTTAACCCAGATTATTGTTTCAAAAGAGCAGTGTATGTAAATATAATTTTTTTTTAACATAGCCTGAGCTTTAAATGTTTGGCATAATCTCCCAGGCAGGGTAGTAGAGGCAGTTGAATTGGAGTTCAAAATGCAGTTGGATACTTTGATAAATGACCAGAGGAAAAGCTTAAATGGAATTCAATAGCCTTTTCTGATCTCCGATGTTTGTGCTCTGAGTGCTATGTGCCCCACAGAATGCTGAACGTATATTGGAATAAGCTTTGCACCTCCCACTTCTAGGACAAAATCTGTGATAAGAAAGTGACCACGGCCTCAAAAGAACACATCTGCACATAAAAACACGATGACAGAAGTAATTGTGTAAACTCCTCACTTTTTTGGTTTGTACAGATGTGTAATTTGAGGACGGCAGACTGAATCTTAACTCCCAAAAATGGATGCGTTGGCAGCGTGTCAGAGGTTAAAATTTTTAAAATCTGAAACCAGAGCCCAACCTGCTTCGATCCCGCCCAATTCCAGTTTTAATGGGAAGAGGGGCGGACAACTAATCCACGGTTTGGTCATTTAAATATTACAATGAGGCTGCATGCCTTCATTTCAACAGTCATTCAATTTTTAACTCCTGTTGGCCGGGTTTCCCAGGCCTCGGGGAAACCCAGCAGGTGAAAGGAGGCGAGAAGGGCTGAACACTCTGTTAAAACCCCAGTTATACCTAATCCCTTTGGGTCTAACTTTTAGTGGAAAATTAAACAGCGTACGTGTTGCGGAAGAACCATGAAGGAAGTGCCTTTACAGCACTGCTTGTGGGCCAGGAGGAGCAATGTTCCTTCCCGGCCCATCAAACTACACAGTAACCCCCTCCCCCCGCAGCGATCTTTCCCACCCTCACACTGGATCTACCTGCCCTCCTCGGCTGCAACCTTGTGTTGTAGGCTTCTCCAGCCTGTCAATCCAGCTGCCTGTCGGCGGGAAACTGACAGATTTGTTTTTTTTTTAAATCTGTTCTACTGGGTTTCCTGGCCTCAAAATAGCCCCCCCCCATTCCACACGGAACGCATCTGTGGGCTTAAAAACCAGGCCAATGTTTCTATTACAAGATGCTGATGCTAGACAAGGCATTTTTGCTGACAGCATTGTTAAATTTGAAGAAAATGCTTACATTTAGTAACAACTGGCTACATGAGAAAAGATTGTATGGGAGAACAGTGTATGATTGCAGAACTGCATTCTGTGCAGTGAGAAAGCAGCAGTTAATCGCCTGGAATTTGCAGTCAGCAGCAAAGCGAAGGTGCTCGCTGCTGGCCCTGAATTACACTTTGCATAAAGATCTCGCAATCCCTGTGTCGAGAAGTTCGAGTTTTCTGACATTTGATTCAAGCAGTGGGAATCCCCTTGTTCAAACTGCTGTGACATCAACGGGCTGTCTAAGCAGCCGATCAAAAGGCAGAATTCTCAGATAGCGAACAAGGAAGTGAGTAAACTTTTGAAATTCTAACTTTATAAAATAAAATAGTAAAAGAAAGATGGGGGCTCTCACATGGGAAAAAACAAATTTGAAATAAAGGACAAATTTTAAAAAAAAGAAACCTTTCTTTGAAAAGTTTTTACATTTTTATTAAAATGGACAAATGTCACACTGCACAAAACTAAAATTAGTTTTCCAGGCCCTTAACCACGTATTGGTTGCTAAACAAATGTTTAAATTCCAGTTACACCTAATCCCTTTGGGTCTAACTTTTAGTAGGGAACTTAACGGTGTAATTACTGCAGAAGAGCCAAATTTGTTGTCTGTTTCAATGATTTACAGGGTTTCACTGATTGCCGGGTTGGGGAGGGATAAGCACAGCACAGCCTGTTTTGGAGCTGTCACTGACTGACTGCAACGTCGTGATTTCCACATGTGCCAAACTCTGAAGTTGCAGTCAGTTTCAACGGTGGAATGATGGCGAAGGCAGCCATCGTCATCGCGACTGCAAATTCTGGGCCATTAACTGCAGGCATAATCCTGTAGATGTGTTCAATTAGCCATTTATGCAGGACTCTTTCTCAGATTATGTAATTCTTCAGAGATGTTTCTGATTAAGCATAATTTTGTATATCAAATCCGTAAATGTTGAAAACCCAAATATAGTTTGAAAGTTGGCCGTATTGATTTATTGTGAATGCTTCTGATACCAGGATACTTCACAGAATATCTTATAGCATTAATGGAGGATATTACACCAGTGACCATATGTTATGGACGTTCATTTTGATTGGTCTTTCACAGAAGTAGAAGAACCTACATCTCTGTCTCGTGCATGGTTTATTCTGCCCTCCTGTGGGGGCAAGGGGGAATTTTGTACAGGTGGAGATCTCTGGTATTGGAAGAGATATGTTTGTGTTCCATTTTTTTGATCCTGTATTAGCACTAAATATTTTAGATTAGTACAGCATTGGCCAGGTGCAGATTTAAAATTCCTCCAATGAATAACCTTAACTGCAACCTTAAATTAGCACTTAATACTGCACCAGAGTGACATTTTCTAATTCCACTCCCTAATGTCCTCTGAGCAAGGCATCCAGTTTTATATTGAATGCAATATGTGCAGTGGAATCATGTAAACTGGGATTTGAATGAAAACTGCCCATACTCATTTTATCTTCGAATAAACTTCTCCCTTCTAAGGTAATTGTGATGATTCATCAGTCTGGAATGGTTGGAATCTAGGTACAAGAGGTAAAAAATCTGTGTTCTAACCTTCTGGACTTTTCAGTTTAATTGAATCACCCATGTCTACCTCTAACAACTACAGTAACACTAACTTTCACATCCTGAAATACTAAATAGTACCACTGATACTTGGAGAAAAAAATGCAAAGCATGAAGAACATAAATTTTGATTTGTGGAAAACCAGACTAACTTTTATTAAATGGTAACACTTCAGAAAATAGTTTGTAATTGGTTTGTAGACCATAATATCAGCTTGCATATTTTTGACAGCAGCATTATGTTTTGGCCCCTATGTTTTGCTGGCCAACGTAGGAAGAACTTTACATTGTTTAATATAGTTATGATCCAAGAGTTATAATAGATACTCTTCTAACTTGAGTTTTTGTAAGTTGAGCATGCTGTTTAGAGGATATTGAACTGGCACTGGTGGTATATTCCCATTCCTTCGCAGAATAATAGTGTAATGAAGAAATGCACCGCATGGTAAGGTACTTGAGCAATACAGGTCAAGGTTTCAGGTTTGATTCCTGGTTTCTGTTAATTTAACTGATCGAGGTCAGTGTTTTTTTTTCCTCTCTAGCTGGGCAAAAGAGAGAAATCTGCAGGGTTCCTACTCTTGATTGCTATCCAGTGACCCCTTGTAAGTGTACAGCTAAGATGGAACTTAACTGTGACACCACCCCAGGTTGAATAGCCTACTAGCATTCACTGTTTGCATCAAACATGAATAGAGTTCAGAATGAGGTACCAGTTGCTAGCCAGCATTTGTGGGACTGCACCCCAGTCTTAGTCACAATCTTAAGAGAAGAAAAGTTTAAAACACACACAAGGTGTATGAATTACAATGTTAATGTCTATTTGAGTGAAAGTGTATTTTGGAATATTCCCTGCATTCTGTGGGTTTTAGTAAACTGGGATTTAAGATGATTCCCAGCAATAAGTAGTGTGGGCCCTTCGGTTATTTTCGACGTGCACATAATATTTTAATTCCCAACAACACACACTGCACCACCAGCCCACTTATTTTGACATGTCTTACTTGCATTTGCGTGTCACTACTGTGTGCGAAGAACTCATGACTTTTTCTTTCCTCCTGCCTCAGCTGCACTCTGTCTCTTCAAATGGCTCGGCCAATGAAAATACATCCTCACAAGCCCACTTCTCATTTCTCGATGTTTAGAAGTTTAGTATTTGCCACAACTTAAAATTAGCTTAACTTTCCTCACAGTTTCTTAGCCAAAAAGGACAGCTACCACACTCGTCTTCCCCATCAAATAATCCCAATGTTTTTTAACCTTATTACATTGCTTGTTACTTGATAAATATTTTTCTCTCATTGTATGTTGGATTCATATTTAAATTGTGCATGTTTGAAATTGTCCATGTGTTACTATGTAAGCTGTAATAATGGCGTTGTAACTTAATGTTCCTTATTTCTCTTTTTAAATTAAGAATAACAATAATCTGGAAGCCTGTTGTTTGGCCCTTGCCCAAGAAAGCAACAAATACCTTTATGGGGAGTTCCACAGCCCCGATGACGCCAGAATGAGCAGGAACCACATGCTGCAGATTAACCTGGGTATCCAGCCTCCAGCAACATACCAGACAGGGGATGGTGGTCAGATCAATGGGGGTCGAACGCTGGTCCATAGCACAAGTGATGGCCACATCGAGCCGCAACGTGGAGGTGGTAAACAACTTGTGCGACTAATACAGGAGCCACATTCTGCCCCTGCAATAGTAGCTAATCCGTCTGGCTACAACCCTTTCTTTGTAAGTGACCAGGGACGAAATACAGGTACTCCTCCCCCGCCATCTCAGCAGCCAACTTCCCTTCAACCAGGCATGAACGCATCACCTATGCAAGGTCATTCTCCAACATATCAGCCCATACCTCGGTACACCATGAACCCTATTACCGTAACCTTGTCACAGAACATACCATCTGGTCAGACTGCTCCTACTGCTTTGCACATACATGGTGGTCCAGCACAGATGCAGAATACTCCCTATGGGATTGGTAATTCTATTTACATTAGGCCAGCATCTGGACGACAGACTCCTCAGAACGCAGCTTGGACTTCTAGCCAGTGCCCTCTTCCACAGTATAATCATCATCCTCCACCTGTTTATCAACCACAGCAGTCCTATCAGCCTTCTCAGTATTCTCCAAAGCAGCCTCCGCTTCCTCAGCAAGCATTTCGATCGCCACCTCCATCACAGTTCAGCTCGCCCTACAGCTCTCCACAGCATCAGGTACAAGCCAACCAACAAGGTCATCAGACTTCCCATGTCTTCATGCCTATCAGTTCTCCTACAATGACTCACCTCCCCTATCAACCTCCACAGAATTATCCACAACAAGGCAGTCAGTCATTGTCCTACATCCCTTATTCTGTGTCTGGATTGTCCAAAGGTCCTATGAAAAACCAGATAGAAATCAAATTGGAAACACCCCAAAGATCTGGTGCCAACATTACACGAAGTTCATCCCCTGTAAGCAGTCAAACTCCTTTACGGAGTCAACCTACGCTATATATTGCCACCAATTCACCTTCTGGCTCAC
Organism: Pristiophorus japonicus; assembly: GCF_044704955.1. Lineage (NCBI taxonomy): Eukaryota > Metazoa > Chordata > Chondrichthyes > Pristiophoridae > Pristiophorus > Pristiophorus japonicus. The sequence goes on from NC_091987.1 coordinate 38,118,992, forward strand.
CGTCAAGAGGAATGTCGGGACAAATGAGTGTCGTTCAACCACAGCCAGTGTACAGTGTACCACCCACGTATATTCACCATCAACCATCACGACCTAGGTCTACAACTGCTGGCAGTAACCAAGTGAACTCTCCTCGTGTGGTAGTAACTCAACCAAATACTAAATACACCTTCAAAATTACAGTTTCCCCAAACAGACCACCTTCAATTTCACGAGGTGTGGCATCGCCTACTTTTGACCCTGGGAGCATCTTGAATTTAGTTGATTATCAAGGAGAGCATCCTGGAGCCCCAGAACCTATACAGCCAATATCAGCACTAACTGGATCTAGTATCGATAAACGAAATGAGGAGCAGCGGAGAAAGTCGAGTTCAGGGTCAGATGACTATGCTTACACTCAAGGTACAGTATAATAGTTTTGCAAACGTTGTACTGCAAGAGCATGGGTTCAACTTTGCATTATAACGTATGCAGTTTACTCCATACAAGTGAGATAAGGCAATGCGATTTGAGATTTTTTGGATATGTGCTGTCACTAAGTTTTGATAGCAATTCTACAAAGCTATCTTGAAAAATTCCTCATTGTAAATCCAGAAAAGTTGTTCTTGTAAATTGGGAAGAAAATTCATAGGCTTGTTGCAACCCAAAAGAGAGATTTCTCCACTTAGTTACAGAATGCAATTTGAGTAACACAGTTCAATACATGGGCAAAATGACAGATTGTTCTTTAAAAGTGGGCTTGTATTCCAAATGTAATTCAAACAAAAAAATTAATTTTCATACATTGGGCAAACTGGTGTTCGGAGATTATCTGATTTTGTGCTAGAAAATTAAATATGATCTTGGGAACAGCAGGCCATTCAATCAGATCATGACTGATCTGTACCTCAACTCCATTTACCCGCTGTAGCTCCATATCCCTTAATACCCTCACGTAACAAACATCAGGTGTCTTTTTGAAGTGAGGATGCTGAAGATTGCCTGCAATATTCTAAATCTAACCTTGTCAACGAGTGTTAGTATAACTTACAATTGGAAGGCATTTGTTGTATATTGAAATGAGTTATTTTATTTTAACATTCTGGCAAAGCAATTTTGACACCCTACCTTCAAAAGGAAATTAATATATTGGAGTGAGATCAGAGAAAATAAACCAGGGTGATTCTCGGGCTTTATAAAAGATGGCAGAGCTGAATTTGTTTTCATTGAAGAAACGACCGAGCAGGAGATCTAAAATGAACGATGTGGATAATTTTGAACAAAGATTATTTTACAGAATTGGAGGCTACAAAGACATGAAATTAGAGGAAATGTGTGTGGTTTGGAAGAATGTGTTTACTGGGCCAATAAACAGTTTCCTATTCCTTGCCTTATGTTCTACTTTTGGCTGACATAGCTTTTGAATTTCAGCCTTTTATCCCCACTGAAGAGATTGTCCAGTTAGTAGCTACAAAATTCTGGAGTTGAGGCACCTCACTTAACCATTAAACAATCCTGTGTGCTTTTAATTGCTCATGGGTGACACAGAATTTGTTCAGTTTGGTGAGAAAAAACTTCAACTCTGAGTGCCAAAGTTATGAGTAAGTTAATAGGTCTTAATTACTAATTGAATGAATTTGATTTTTGTACAGTTTGAGTTCAGCTTTTGTATTGCACCTGGCCTAAGGCTATAAATGTGGAAATGGGAATAGCTGCGCACTGTTGTGGAACCAAATGCTTCATTTTACAGTAATTCATACTGCAGCACCAAAATATAAGGGATTGAATGTAGCTGTGTGTCAGTTAAAATCATTTATTAACCCGGATACTGACTATATAATTTTAGTAATTTTCTTTTAAATTGTTGATGTGATTTTATGCCAATATTGTAGATTTTGTATTGGGATTCAGCTGAAATATCCCAGTATCCCATAGTAATCTATGGTTATGATTGAGAAAGCCACCTTTAGTTTGACCAAAATTGAAGCGTACTGCTCATTTATAAAAGCAAAATACTGTAGATGCTGAAAACTGAAATAAAAACAGAAAAGGGAGAGAGAAAAACAGAGTTAAAGTTTCAGGTTGATGATCCTTCGTCCGAACTGGCAGTAGTTCGAAATGTAACAGATTCTTAAGGAAGTGCTGGGCCCTGAAAGGGGGACGGGGTGGTGGAAAGAACAAAAGGGAAGGTCTGTGATAAGGTGGAAGGCAGAAGAGATTTGAGAGACAAAGGGGATGATGGGCTGAATTGAGATGGTAATAACACAAGTTAGGAACCAAAAGATGAGCCTGAATAGGGTGTGAATGGCAGAATGAATATCAGCTGCCGTGGGAAACGGAGAGAAACAAAATGAAAATAGGGGGGGGAGGGGCGGGGTGCAGGGGAAGAAAGAGGAGTTTTTGTTCATTTAAAAAAAAAAAGGGAGGAAAGGGAACAAGCTGTGGGCAGAGGTTATGGTCTGAAATTGTTGAACTCTGTGTTGAGTCCAGAAGGCTGTAAAGTGCCGAAACGAAAGATGAGTTGCTGTTCCTCAAGCTTGCGTTGAACTTCATTGGAACAGTGTAAGAGATCGAGGATGGAGAGGTCAGAGTGGGAGTTGAGTGGAGAATTACAGTGACAGGTGACCAGAAGCTCAGGGTCACCCTTTTAGACTGAACGGAGATGTTTCGCAAAGCGGTCACCCAATCTGCGTTTGGTCTCCCCAATGTAGTAGCGAATACAGATATGAAATTGAAAGAAGTACAAGTAAATTGCTGTTTCACCTGGAAGGAGTGCTTGGGGCCCTGCTCTTTTATAAAATTGCATTGGCTTGCATAGCTGTTCAAGACAAAAAAAAACATGATGATTTGCCTATGGTTTCTGAAATTTAAGAGGTCCTAAATTTCTAGTTTTGTTTTTTTTTTAAATTGCATTGAAAAGGAAGGAAAAATTAAAACACTATCATTGTATTTTAGAAAATTGTAACTTTCTGTTGTATAATAGAGGCGACACGAGGAAACATTTTTTTGAGTTGTGATCTGGAATGCACTGCCTGAAAGGAAGCAGATTCAGTAGCAACATTCAAAAGAAAATTGGATAAATATGTGAAAGGACTATAGGGAAAGAGCAGGGGAATGGGATTAATTGGATGGCTCTACCAAAGAGTTGGCATGGGCCGAATGGCTTCCTTCTGTGTGTATCATTCTATGACTTTGTTTTATTGTTCATTGTTAACTACTTGGCTAAGTGATCATGGGCTCAAGTTTCGGCTTGAGTTGCTCCTTTTTTTTTGGAGCAACTAGTTTAGAATGGAGCATCTTAGAAATTGCAATTCTCAGCTTTTAGTTTGCTCCAATTCTAGTGAGTTAGAATAGTTTCATTTTAGAACAGTTTTTTTTTTCAAAAGGGGGTGTGTCCAGCCATTTACGCCTGTTTGGCAAGTTTAGGCAGCGAAAACTTACTCCAAACTAACTTAGAATGGAGTAAGTGTAGATTTTTGTACGCTCAGAAAAACCTTGCCTACACTTTATAAATTAGGTGCAGGGAACGAGATGGTGGAGGGAAGTTGGTGAAGTTATGGTATTTTGCAAGCATTTTAACACTTCACTTCAACAAATAAAGAGCCATCATGAATAATAAATGAGAAATTAATCAAATAAAATTTTCCTACCTGTCTGAAGCAGCAGCTCCGAGCTGTGGAGAGGAGTTTGGCCAGGGGATAGGGGCGGCGAGAGCAGTACAGCCCGGCAGCAGCAGACTCCGAGCTGCGGAGAAGAGTTCGGCCAGGGGATAGAGGCGGCGTGCAAAGCACTGGAAGGGAGAGCCAGCTAGACTATGAAATTGCTATGAATTATTATGGTTATATTTTCTGAGACACAAATAGGGAGTTTAAAAAGTTTATAAATGTCTAGAAAATTGAAGGTACAAATCATGAGAGGTATGTAGTATAATTTTATCACCATTAATGGATTTCAGTGGCAGCTCACCAGTGCGACTCAAATTTGGTAGTGAGAGATTTGCTTTTAAAATCAGAGATTTTACTGGGCGAGAATTAATAGTACTTCAGTATCTGAAATACAGGATCAGAAGTTGAGACAAATAAGATCATCAATACAGTATTAAAACTAAGCTTTCATCTTAAAAAGTACTTCATTTTTTTTTTATTTTTCAAATCGCTTATTTATAGGAATATTACCATAAAGAGGTTATCAGAATGGAACCCCTCAGATAAAGTCAAGGGATAATTATTTGATACAGAATGATAATTTAGTGTATTCCTCTGGGAATGGCAAAGTCTTAATCATTTTATAATATCACTGTAGTCTCCATTGGCAAGAATTGCTGTCCTTGTAACTTTGACACTAATTCTTATCTATGCTATCAGTAAAGAGGTTTATGAATAATCTGAATCTAAATTCCTTTCTCTATACATAGTAAGCCTTTGAGATATAATGACCCCTGAACATACAAAGAAAATTTTCATCCTCGATATACTTATTCTGGATGCCTCCCGAGTCACTGATCATTTTTGAATTGGGCGACTGGTCTTTGTTTTCAGCAATTTGCTTCATGGGGAGCAGAAAAAGAGAAGAGAATACTTATGAAAAATAACTTGGTTTAACACGCGCCGTTTCTGTTCATCTGAGCGAGATGTCAGTTTTTCTGCTCTGACTGATTTTTACAATATGTCTTTAGCACTATTGCTCCATCAGCGAGCTCGAATGGAGCGATTACTAAAAGAGCTAAACCTGGAAAAGCAAAAGCTGGAGAAGCTGAAGGCTGAAGTCAATGAAATGGAATATGATTTAATGCAACGACGGCTGAGGAGAGTGAACTCCAACACGTCAATACCTACAGTAAGGCCACTAAATTGCAACTTGCTGTATATTTAGGAAGTAAATAATACTTTGTACATTTAACTCTCTGGATCTTTATATTTTAAGCTGACTCATCCAAGTGGAAGAGTCTTGTACAGTGCACTTTTGATATCATCAACTCCTGCTTGTGAAACCATTCTGTTTACATTGCAGGACAGTTTCACAATAGCTGCATCTTGCCCTCCCTCTCCATGTGATTCAAAGCTAAGCTGCTAATAAACTTGCTAATGGTAATACTGTTGAATTAACATCCAGAGCCATGCAGATGTGTATTCTTCCTTGATCTAATCGGAGTGACCTCCTGACAGGCCATGCACATGTTGATGATGTCCTTTTCAGACTCAGACCCAACGTGGCAGACCTTCAACCAATCCAATTTTTTTTAAAATCATCTTGCTGATAGAAATAACCTAGTGACAGAGGAAGTATTAAGGGGTTTATGATCTTTGAAAGTGGATAAATCCCCAGACCCGAATGAAATGTATCCCAGGCTGTTTAGAGAAGTGGAGGTTCTGACCATTTTCTAATCCTCTCTGGCTACAGGTGTAGTACTGGAGGACTGCTCACGTTGTACCTTTGTTTAAAAAGGGATAGACCAAGTAATTGCAAACCAGTCAGCCTAACCTCTGAGGTGGGAAAATTATTGGAAAAAATTCTGAGGACAAGATAAATCTTCATTTAGAAAGACACGGATTAAATCAAAGGACAGTCAACATGGATTTGTTAAGCGAAGGTCATGTCTGACTAACTTGATTACATTTTTTGAGGAGGTAACGATGAGAGTAGTGCGTTTGATGTAGTGTATATGGATTTTGATCAGGTCCCACATAGACTGGTCGCGAAAGTCAAAGCCCATGGGATCCAAGGCAAAGTGGCAAGTTGATGCAAAATTGGCTCTGAGGCAGGAAGGAAAGTGTAATGGTTGATGGGTGTTTTTGTGACTGAGAGGCTTTTTCCAGTGGGGTTCCGCAGGGCTCAGTACTAGGTCCCTTACTTTTTGTGGTGTATATCAATGATTTAGACTTGAATGTAGGGGGTATGATTAAGAAATTTGCAGATAATACAAAAATTGGCAGTGTAGTTGATAATGAAGAAAGCTGTAGACTGCAGGAAGATATCAATAGATTAGTCAGGTGGGCAGAACAGTGGCAAATGGAATTCAATCCAGAGAATTGTGAGGTAATGCATTTGGGGAGGGCTAACAAGGCAAGGGAATACACAATAAATGGTAGGACACAGGTGTAGAGGAACAGAGGGAGCTTGGAGTGCATGTCCACACATCCCTGAAGGTAGTAGGATAGATCGCTAAGGCATATGGGTTACATGCCTTTATTAGCTGAGGCATAGAATATGAGAGCAGGGAGGTTATGCTTGAACTGCATAAAACACGAGTTAGGCCACAACTAGAGTACTGCATGCAGTTCTGGTCAACACATTACAGGAAAGATGTGATTTCACTAGAGAGGATACAGAGGAGATTTATGAGGATGTTGCTTGGACTGGAGAATTTCAGCTATGAGGAAAGATCGGATAGGCTGGGTTTGTTTTCTTTGGATCAGAGGAGACTGAGAGGAGATCTAATTCAAGTGTATAAAGTCAACAGTCAAGGGGCAGAGATTTAAAATAATTAGGAGGTTTAGAACCGATTTGAGGGGAAATATTTTCACCCAGAGGGTGGTGGGGGTCTGGAGTTCACTGAAAGAGTGGTAGAGGCAGAAACCCCCACCATATTTTAAAAAGTACTTGGATATGGACTTGAAGTACCATAACCTACAGGGCTACATACCAAGGGCTGGAAAGTGGGATTAAGCTGAATAGCTTTTTGTCGGCCAGCACGGACAGACTGGGCCGAATGGCCTCCTTACGTGCTGTAAATTTCTATGATAAATTTTCTGACTTTTCATTTGAAAGTGTTCCCTATTAAGATGGAACATGTGTATAAAAGGCACTGTTGCCTCATAGAAATTACTGACTAGCCACCAGTGATACTGTTTTAGTCACATGCACTAATTTTAGTGGAAACTGCCTTAAAGATGCACTCAATGCAAGTAAATGTGTATATTAACTTAAACATCTACCACCATTCAGTAACCAAAGGAAGTGAAGCACTCAAAGATCAAAAAACACTCACACTCTTGGCTTTTTATCTTACCATTTTATCAATAAAAACACAACGGTTAAAGTGCACATGACCTGCAAATATGAGTATTGAGATAACATGCCCAACGATGGTGTCTAATACTCATTTTATTTACTGATCAAAAATTCAGTTGGATTTCAAAACCTGGAATCGAATTGTTACTGGCCTTATTAACTACAATGTTAAGTTAATCATCATTATTGGCTCAAAATCCTAGTGACTTAATGCAATCATTCACCAGACGGGTAGGAAATGTTACAAATCAACAATTGGGAAACTCAACAAATCAAATCATTTTTCCCAACTTACAAATCATTCGTATTCAATTTTATTTGTCCTCAGAGATTGTTGCTGCTCATACATTCAGGTACTTACAAAATAGTTACATTTATACCAAAATAAATACTAGATAATCCTAAAAAGAGTCAATTTACCTGTAAATTTAGCCATTATAGGTTTAAAAACTCTTCCAGAAAATTTCCCCTTGCCTTTTGGAGCTGAAATTCTGCTCTACTGTTAACCTCAGAAGTTCCTGACAGCTTTTTCACCCCTCTCCTATCTGACTACAATAATCTTGTTGCACTGCAACAACCTCGCACATGACGACAACAACACAGAACATTTTACAAATAGCCTTGAGGTGCAATGGGGTAGGGGTAGAAATGATGGAATCAAAAATAAAATTTTCACTCTTCATCTACTTGGAGTTTAAGCTGTTCAATAATCTTTCTGAACTGAAAGTGGTGTTTGGGATGGCTTTGATGTTGAGCTGACATGTCATTCAGCCAGCTGGTCAATCAAGCCCAGATGATGGTGAATCTTCGACCTCAACTCCACTTTCCTGGCCAATCCCCATATCCCTTGATTCCCCAAGAGTATAAAAATCTATATTTCGGCCTTGAATATACCCGATGACTCGGCATCCACAGCCCTTTTTGGATAGAGAATTCCAAAGACACTCAACCCTCTGAGTGAAGAAATTCCTCCTGATAGCAGTCTTAAATGGCCAACCCTTTATCCTGAGACTATGCCCTCTAGTTCTAGGCTCTCCAGCCAGGGGAGACTGTCTCTCAGCATCTACCCGAACAATCCTCCTCAGAATCTTGTATGGTTCACTGGGATCACCTCTCATTCTTCTAAACTCCAGAGAGAGACCTCCTTTGTGCAACACTGCATTGAGGTTTTGGAAAGGGAACAATAAACAGTTACTTACAATCTAAACAATTTTGTGAAATGATATGTAAAGAGTATTGCAAATATATCTGTACGGCCACTTTCCGTATCGGTAAAGTGTATATTGTTTTACCTCCCACTAGTCTCTAGATGTACTGCTTCAGTAAATTTACTGGATTCGTGATAGGCAGGCTATTACAAATTAAACTACGTTTTGGTCCTGGACTACTTAATAAAAATGTCTCGGATGATCTATTTAAAATAGAAATTGATTATGCACAAAAAGTGTGTGTGTAGGGAGGTGTGTGTGTACATATATATTATATATATATTTATTTATATTATTTATATATATATATATATATATATATAATATATATATTAGTATTGGCTGAGCAACAACTTTGCCTGACGTTTGGTGATTTTTTTTTGCATCTTAGTGATTTATTTATGTGTGTGTGTGTGTATATAGTTTCATTTAATGTCCCCATTCTACTTCCCTCTGTCTCTCTGCATAGGTTCCCATCCCCCTGCCATATTAGTTTAACCCCTCCCCAACAGCACTAGCAAACACTCCCCCTAGGACATTGGTTCCGGTCCTGCCCTGGTGCAGACCATCTGCTTTGTACTGGTCCCACCTCCCCCAGAACCGGCTCCAATATCTCAGGAATTTGAATCCCTCCCTCTTGCATCATTCCTCAAGCCACGTATTCATCTTGGCTATCCTGCAATTCCTACTCTGACTAGCACGTGGCACTAGTAGCGACCCTGAGATTACTACTTTTGAGGTCCTACTTTTTAATTTAACTCCGAGCTCCCTAAATTCAGCTTGTAGGACCTCATCCCGTTTTTTACCTATATCTAATATAGCTAATGTAACACTAATTTTTAAGCAAGGAGGGAGAGAGAAAACGGGGAATTATAGACCGGTTAGCCTGACATCAGTTGTGGGAAAAATGTTGGAATCAATTATTAAAGATGAAATAGCTGCGCATTTGGAAAGCAGTGACAGGATTGGTCCAAGTCGGCATGGATTTATGAAAGGGAAATCATGCCTGACAAATCTTCTAGAATTCTTTGAGGATGTAACTAGTAGAATGGACAGGGGAGAACCAGTGGATATGGTGTATTTGGACTTTCAAAAGGCTTTTGACAAGGTCCCACACAAGAGATTGGTGTGCAAAATTAAAGCACATGGTATTGGAGGTGATGTATTGACGTGGACAGAGAACTGGTTGGCAGACAGTAGGGATAAACAGGTTCTTTTCAGAATCACAGGCAATGACTAGTGGGGTGCCGCAGGGCTCAGTGCTGGGACCCCAGCTATTTACAATATACATCAATGATTTAGATGAAGGTATTGAGTGTAATATCTCACAAGTTTGCAGATGACACTAAGCTGGGTGGCGGTGTGAGCTGCGAGGAGGATGCAAAGAGGCTGCAAGGTGACTTGGACAGGTTAGGTGAGTGGGCAAATGCATGGCAGATGCAGTATAATGTGGATAAATGTGAGGTTATCCACTTTGCTGGCAAAAACACGAGGGCAGAATATTATCTGAATGGTGACAGATTAGGAAAAGGGGAGGTGTCATGGTACATCAGTCATTGAAAGTTGGCATGCAGGAACAGCAGGCGATGAAGGTGGCAAATGGCATATTGACCTTCATAGCGAGAGGATTTGAGTATCGGAGCAGGGAGGTCTTACTGCAGCTGTACAGGGCCTTGGTGAGGCCTCACCTGGAATATTGTGTTCAGTTTTGGTCTCCTAATCTGAGGAAGGACGTTCTTGCTATTGAGGGAGTGCAGCGAAGGTTCACCAGACTGATTCCTGGGATGGCAGGACTGACATATGAGGAGAGACTGGATCGACTGGGCCTGTATTCACTGGAGTTTAGAAGAATGAGGGGGGATCTCATAGAAACTATGAAACATATAAAATACTGACAGGACTGGACAGGTTAGATGCGGGAAGAATGTTCCTGATGTTGGGGAAGTCCAGAACCAGGAGTCACAGTCTAAGGATAAGGGGTAAGCCATTTAGGACTGAGATGAGGAGAAACTTCTTCACTCAGTTGTTAACCTGTAGAATTCTCGACCGCAGAGAGTTGTTGATGCCAGTTCTTTGGATATATTCAAGAGGGAGTTAGATGTGGCCCTTACGGCTAAAGGGATCAAGGGGTATGGAGAGAAAGCAGGAAAGGGGTACTGAGGTGATGATTAGCCATGATCTTATTGAATGGTGGTGCAGGCTCGAAAGGCCGAATGGCCTACTCTTGCACCTATTTTCTATGTTTCTAAAGCACAGTACTGCATTGGTATGCAGTACTAATGTGAAATTGGCTTCAAATGAGAAATCAAGAGCAGTAGATGCAAGGGAATATCATCATCTCCAGGGGTCACACACCATTTCAACACGGGCATGTTTTGTCGTCCCTTTGTCGTCGCTGGGTCAAAATGCTGGAACTCCCTACCTAATAGCAATGCAGGAGTACCGTCACCACATCGACTGCAGTGGTTCAAGCAGGAGGCCCACCACCACCTTCTCGAGGGTAACTAATCGGTCAATAATGCTGGCTTTGCCAGCGATGCCCATATCCTGAGAATAAATTCATGTTATATTTGGGGCAAGATCCCCAGGACTCATGCACCCTGTAACTCGGTGATCATAAGTGAGCATGATGTGAGATAAATGGTTCGTCATCAATTCCACAAAAGAGGGAGGAATCTACCAAAGGCGGGATTTTTGGTAAAACTGTAGTTTTATGCCAAACTTATCATTCTCACTGCGCTTCTGTTTTGCAGCGCACACCGCAAGTTTTGGCAACTTTAGTCCGCGGCCTTGAGCGCTGCGAGAGGCCTTGGGAGGGGAAAAAATTCAAAAGAAACATTCAAATTTACACGACCATTATGTATCGAATCACTGAAAATAAATAAAAATAAAAATTCTAACTTTCTTTTTTACAGGTTTTTGTACTCACCGCTGCTGGCAGGGCTGCACCTGTCGGTATTTTGGGGCAGCGTACGGGTTGGGATAGTGCCAAAAGTATGATGCAAACTCAATCCGCGGCATTTCAGGGCGGCGCACCTTTCGCCGGTGGTAATTGAAAGTGCCGCCGCAAAGAGATACCCGAGGATCCCGTCGACTAGGTTTTCACCGTGGAGGGTCAAATCGCAGCGAAAACCCGGTCGCAAATTTGGTGAAAATCCAGCCCCAAGTGTTCATTTTCAAAATTCAAGATCATTTAATGGAGTCCTAATAACCAAAGATTGAGCCTGCTTGAGGGAACAAGTTATGACATTTTGTTAGCTTGCTTGAATGGTGACAGATTAGGAAAAGGGGAGGTGCAACGAGACCTGGGTGTCATGGTACATCAGTCATTGAAGGTTGGCATGCAGGTACAGCAGGCGGTTAAGAAAGCAAATGGCATGTTGGCCTTCATAGCGAGGGGATTTGAGTACAGGGGCAGGGAGGTGTTGCTACAGTTGTACAGGGCCTTGGTGAGGCCACACCTGGAGTATTGTGTACAGTTTTGGTCTCCTAACTTGAGGAAGGACATTCTTGCTATCGAGGGAGTGCAGCGAAGATTCACCAGACTGATTCCCGGGATGGTGGGACTGACCTATCAAGAAAGACTGGATCAACTGGGCTTGTATTCACTGGAGTTCAGAAGAATGAGAGGGGACCTCATAGAAACGTTTAAAATTCTGACGGGTTTAGACAGGTTAGATGCAGGAAGAATGTTCCCAATGTTGGGGAAGTCCAGAACCAGGGGTCACCATCTAAGGATAAGGGGTAAGCCATTTAGGACCGAGATGAGGAGAAACTTCTTCACCCAGAGAGTGGTGAACCTGTGGAATTCTCTGCCACAGAAAGTAGTTGAGGCCAATTCACTAAATATATTCAAAAAGGAGTTAGATGAAGTCCTTACTCCTCGGGGGATCAAGGGGTATGGCGAGAAAGCAGGAAGGGGGTACTGAAGTTACATGTTCAGCCATGAACTCATTGAATGGTGGTGCAGGCTAGAAGGGCTGAATGGCCTGCTCCTGCACCTATTTTCTATGTTTCTATGTTTCTATCTCCATCGACCGTCAAACTATGGTAGTGCGGCGCTCCGGCCTGTCGCTGTTGGAGTTGTCCATTAGGATCCTGACGTTCCAGGTCCCGAACTTGATATTAAATGAGTGGACGATGCCTGTGCACGAGTTCTTTTAATGTGGGGTGGTCGTTGCACACCAATTACACGGGCTTAGCTGAGCACGGTCTTGGTCCAGTGGCAAGGGGGTCCAAGACGATTGGAGACCAGGCACTGCTATATGAGCTTAGTTGCTTATGGCGAGATGTTGACCGCAAGCTCAGCGCTGGGTAGTGCACTTGATGGTAGGTGGTTGGGGGCAGGCACTGAGGGGGTCAGCGGTCCCCTGGAGTTCAATATGGGAGGTCCGAGCCATGGTACTCACCACGTGCTGGGGAAGGAGAGGTCCAGCCGTTGTTGAGGGAGAAGGAGAGGCCAGTCGTCATCGCTGGAGAAGAGAGGCCCAGTCCTCTTCGATGGAGGAAACCTGGAGGGGGCGTGGGGGGGGGGCGATCGACATTGGAGTGGGCCCGGTCGACGTTGGAGGCTCACCTGGCTCGCAGGGCGTCGCCGAGGATCGGGTGGGGCAGCTGAGTCGACATCGAAGGAGCAGATTGCCAGAGAAGGTCGCTGAAGGAGGGAAGAGGTCCAGGTCCAGTTCGCTGCTGTAGTCGGAGGCTCGGTCGTCGCCATCGAGGAGTGTTGTGGGGCTTAGGAGGAAGATTCGCACATGAGGTAGGCCCGAATTTGTAGATTATAGGGTCTGAGGATGACGAAGAGAGAGATCCAGGTCCAGGTCGCCGTTGCAGGAGGTTTGGTCGCTGGTATTCCGGTCGTTGTCGCCAGTGAGAGGTGTGGATGTTTGGAGGGGAGGTTCGTGCCTGAGGTAGGCCCGCATTTGTGGGGTTTGCAGGTTTAGGGTTTTAAGTTAAGTAGTAAGAAAATGGACCCCCTATTAGGGTCTATTAGGACTAGGGGAAGTTTAGACAGTGGGACGGGGGAGATTGAGGGTGAAAAGTTGTCAGATGGCAGGAGATGACGAGGGTAAAGTTTTGGCAGGGGAGCTCCCTCGGGAGCTGCCACCCCGGCAGCCATCTTGGCAGAAAATGGTTTTGATCATTATTTGGAATTAGTAAACTTTTTTTTTAGCCAAATGAGTATTTTCTAAACTATACATTTGTTCAAGAATAACTGCCCATTAAATCACTAAATTCTTAACTTTTTAAATCAGCTGTTCCTTTTTGAAGGAAGTCCAAACACCTGGACTCAGTTCAACAAAGGGCTAGAATTTCCATTGCATTGCTGCCCGGTTTCTCAGCGATATTGGTTGTTCTGTGCGAGAACCGGGTCGGCAAACTTTCACAGCTGTGTTCTGCCGTATTCGAAAATACAGTTTCGAAGTATTGCTGGGGAGCGGACCGCCGGCGTGCACTGTCCTTGGACCGCCAGCGCCCGATTTTTGGCTCGGTGTTGATCCGTAGGTGAGTATTAAAAAAAAACGCCCATGAGAAGTAGCGGTAGGTAAGTCATCCTGCAAAAAAAAGGTAAGTAAATGGGTTTTTACTAATTATTTTAAAATTCTCTTGCATTGATTTAAGTGAAAAGGATCCTCGGAATGTTTGTGATTTTCAAAAAACGTAAAATTAAAAAAAAAACTTTTTTGTTTTTCTCCTCCTCGGCCCAACCTGCAGCCTCAGTGTAAATTTTAGTAATTATTGCCCTTTTTTTTTAAGAACCACCCAATCGGCCCAAGATTCCATTTTCTACTGAGAATTGGAGTGTAAGGTCCATTTTTTTTCCCCACTGGGCGATTATTTTTTTTTCCTCTTTTTTTTTTTAATGGAATTTTTCACCGGCAGGCAATAATTTGAGAATTTTAGCGGTATTTTGGGCGACAATCTGGCGATAGCGGATTTTTTTGGAAATTCTAGCCCTATCATTCTCTCAAGTCATGTATCGCTACCTATCCAGCTTTTTGTGTTTGGTGGTGGTGGTGGTGGGTGGGTGGGTGGGTGGGGGGGGGGGGGGCGGTCACTGGGTTGTTAGCAGATTGAACAATTACAATGTATATTTGACATTCTGCCAGACAGGCTGTGTGAGTAGGTTCAGTGTTGATCATCTAGTTTATAGTTCCACAGATTGGATATTCCTGAGAGCTTGTTGCATTAGTCTTTATATCCTGACACACACAGCTGTATGTTTCAGGACTGCTCCCTCAATTACCTACCTTTATGAAAAATTGCTCTCTGGAAGTAACCGCTTTTTTGTCTCTCCAAGGAGATGATGATCCTGATCATGTTTTAAGGGACAGTGGGCAGGCAACAAAGGCTAGCCAATGAAATGGGATTGATTTCAGGCAAACTAATTTAAATCCTTCCGCCTAATCTCTCCACTGAACCTGATAGAATATGGGAAGAGGAGTAGCCATTCAGCCCTTCGAGCCTGTCTGCCATTCAATTAGATAATGGCTGATCTGTATCTTAACCCCAGCTACCTGCCTTGGTTCCGTAACAGTCAACACCCTTGTCTAACAAAAATATGGCTCTGGTAAAGTTATTCTCTGACCGTGCACCTTTTTATAGTAGGTTAGCTGTTTTTTGCTCGAAGTCTTTCAGTGCTGCTAATTTCCAGAACCAGTGTTGGGATAAGTGTCTTTGATAATGGCTTTTTTTTTGGTTTGGCTACTGAATGGGACTGATGATCCCTTGTGGGTCACCCCCAAGATCTAACAATCTTAACATCACAATTTATACTGGTTTTCTGGTTGCCAAGTTGTTACCATGATTGATTTTATTCTTGGCAATCATGTTAAGTTTTGACGTGAAAGTATATCCTACATGTCGTGTTTCTCTTCTGTAACTCGTGGACCTATTCTGGTTCACCTGCGATGATCATCTTGCTACTTTGAATATGTTTCATCTGTTCTATCATATTTCTGTTGGGAAAAAGATTGTGTATGTAGCTACTGTATTCCTATTCGTATTGTAAGAAAAATCAATCTTTGGAAAAGCTCACATTGAATCTTGTGCTGGATGTTGCCTCCATTTTAAAAACAACGGAGGATTTCCTTTGGTTATACTTGAAGTTCTGGAAAGGTTAGGTTGCAGGAAATAGATGAGCATCAGGGATTTTAGTTCTTGCTGGTTTGGTTGCTTTACTTGTGGTAAAGATGAGTAATCTTTTTTTTACAATAGCTGCTGTTTCAAAGTGGCTACCAGTAATTTTGAAAATAAAATGTTCTGTGTTATTCAGTGGTTATTATCCATTAGCATTTTTTTGCAATAATCTAGTGTTTAAAAGATTTTTTTATGAATGAACAGTTTGAACACCAAGTATTACTTTGGTAATTGTTACACCATGGTTCTGCAATGATGGCATAATATATTGCTGTCTATCTAGAAACTAAACATGTGCTTGATTTTTTTATTTGCTCTGTTTGTTGTTGCAGTGTTGTCCGCTTTCTCCCACCTTCTCTGAAAAGAGTACTTAAGTTGTCAAATAAAAATTTTCATTTAAGGGCTCAATTTTCCCCAAAGTTTTTTTTTGGTGTACTTGAAGAGTTACGCCTGTTTTTTTTGGGCCGAAGTACGCCAAAAAAAAGTTCTAAGTTTCCACATTGGATTTCTTCATTTTGGCGTGGTCTAACCTGTCCTTTAGTTTTGGGGGTGGATACTTGATCTGTGCCAAAAAGATCGGGCTGCCATGGTAACTAGGGATGCAATGAGAGCTGAGGCTGCAAAGTGAAGCATACAGCCAGCTCCCAACACATTAAAACACATTGCATCAATGGAAAAACACATTAAAATATATTGCAGCAACAGACCTGCTGGTCCACTCCCCCGCATCCCAAAAAATGGCCCCTCTCTCTCTCTCCCTCTCTTTCGCTCTCGCACTCGCTCTCCCTTTTCTCTCGCTTGTGCTCCCTTTTCGCTCATGCTCTCTCACGTGCTCTCTCTCTCACGTGCTCTCTCTCTCACGTGCTCTCTCTCTCACGTGCTCTCTCTCTCTCTCGTGCTCTCTCTCTCTCGTGCTCTCTCTCTCTCGTGCTCTCTCTCTCTCGTGCTCTCTCTCTCTCGTGCTCTCTCTCTCTCGTGCTCTCTCTCTCTCGTGCTCTCTCTCTCTCGTGCTCTCTCTCTCTCGTGCTCTCTCTCTCTCGTGCTCTCTCTCTCTCTCTCTCGTGCGCTCGCTCTCTCTCTCTCTCTCTCGTGCGCTCGCTCTCTCTCTCTCGTGCGCTCGCTCTCTCTCTCTCGTGCGCTCGCTCTCTCTCTCTCGTGCGCTCTCTCTCTCTCTCTCTCGTGCTCTCTCTCTCTCTCTCGTGCGCTCTCTCTCTCTCTCTCGTGCGCTCTCTCTCTCTCTCTCGTGCGCTCTCTCTCTCTCTCTCGTGCGCGCTCGCTCGCTCTCTCGTGCGCTCGCTCGCTCTCTCTCGTGCGCTCGCTCGCTCTCTCTCGTGCGCTCTCTCGTGCGCTCGCTCGCGCTCTCTCTCGGGCGCCTCTGCTGAGGCTACATACGCTGACCTAAGCAGAACTGCAGTAACTCTCAGCTGGCCAAATGTGCCTAAACAGCGTGGGTGGCAGTTTATGCCCCCTTTGGCTTAAAAAAAACTTACCTAAAAAAATCATTACTATCTGAGTTACGCTGCTGCAATTGATTGGGGAAACTGTTTTTTTTTTTACTTGGGCCAAAAAAAGCAGCCCACTCCAAAAAAACGGCGCAAATCAGTGGGGAAAATTGAGCCCATAGTCTGGTGGTGTGACTGGTATTTGTGACATCAACCAATATTATTGTCCAAGTACATCTTGGTCAAATATTGTGGACCACTAACCGGAGTACAATATTGTATTGAAATGTTTGAAGTTTAATATTTTAGGCAGTCTGTATTTTCTTACTTTTTTTTTGTCTTTTGCAGCCAGAGGAGATGACTAGATTGCGAAGTCTAAATCGACAGCTGCAAATTGACATTGACTGTACTTTGAAAGAAATTGACCTTTTACAGTCCAGAGGTTTGTGGTCTTTACTACATTTCATGAGGGTAAGGGAAGTGTTAACTTGGGTTTTAATGCCTACTCTTCATTATCTGTAACAGTTGATGCTTGGCCAGATAGGCAGGCTTAATGAAACCATTCTTGCACCTTAACTTGTGTAGTTGTGATTGCTGGTCATATATCTTCATGTACTGCATTGAACGACACCTGTTACTTGTGCAAATACATTTTTTCTTTTTAAAAAAAAAAAGGAAAAACTGAAAATGCTGATCAGTCAGTATCTATAAAGAAAATGTTTGACCTTTCTCTTTCTTTCTGATGAAGGATATACACTCAATGTAAATTTGTCTTTTCAGATATTGACTGGCCAGTGCACTTCCAGTGTTGTCTGTTTCTATTTTAAATTTCCCATTTGTTAGCAACAACTTTCATTAGTGTGTCGCACCTTTAACATAGTAAAATGCCCCAAGGCATTTCACAAGAACAAACATAATTTGACACTGAGCCACATGCGATATTGGGGCAGATGACCAAAAGCTTGGTCAAAGATGTAGGCTTTAAGGAGCGTCTTAAGAAGAAAGGCAGAGAGCTTTAAGGAGAGAATTCCAGAGCTTAGGGTCTCGGCAGCTGAAGGCATGGCTGCCAATGGTGGAGCAGTTAAAATCGGAGATGCGCAAGAGACCAGAATTGGAGGAGCGCAGTTATCTTGTTGGGCTGGAGAAGGTTACATAGATACAGAGAGGCAAGGTTATGGAAGGATTTGGAAACAAGGATGAGGATTTTTAAATGGAAGCGTTGTTTAACCGGGAGCCAATGTCTGTCAGCGAGCACAGGGGTGATGGGTGAACAGGACTTAGTCCAAGTTAGGATACAGACAGTAGCGTTTTGGATGTGCTTAAGTTTAGAGAGGGTGGAAGATGGGAGGCCAGCCAGGAGTGCGTTGGAATAGTCATGTCTAGAGGTAATAAAGGCATGGATGAGGCATCAGTAGTGGATGAGCTGAGGCGGGAGCGGAGTTGGGCAATGTTGGAGGTGAAAATGGGCAGTCTTCGTGATGGTGCGGATATGCGGTTAAGCTTGTGTGTACAATTGAATGTCAACATCCAAAACGAGGGAGGGGGACGATCATGAACCACAGGATACTTAAAGAATTTGCCAGACAGTAGCCACATGAGCACAGAACACTCATGTAGCCTCCGTCTCTCTGCCCGAATGCATACAGGGCCTCGTGGGTGTTTGACTTTAGTTCTTTGTCATCCAACTGCTTGAACTTTCTCCTGTTGTATCTGTTTATATTCATTATAGTCAGAATGTAGCGTTTTTGTAATTGCTATGCCAAGCTTTGTTTTGCATTTGCAGCAGTCTTTTGATTTGCACATATTTTGGCATCAATCTCAATCCAAGCCTTTTCCAATCACCTGATTGTTGTTCATTGTCAATGTTTCAAACTGAGGTTTGCACTTCCTGCCATTGTTTCTGATAGTTACTTGATGCTTTCATGAATGTAAACTTTCCTTGTATTATCTTTGTCCTGTAATGTCCTTCAGAAGAAGGGATTGATACCGAAATGTATGCAGTAGTCGCCAATGGTTTCTGAGATGAGAGAGCCTGGAAGCACAGAATCCTGTAGTTCTTGGCTCTCTGGTTGTTCAGAAAATGAGAAAACTACCCAAGGCAGTTAATCTTTCCAGTGGAAGTTGATATTTACCCAAACTTATTTTTGTAACTACTTTTAATGAAGTTAGCCATGAGCTGGGAAATTTGATGGTTCATGAGGAAGTTACAAGATCCTGTGCGCATTTTGGCCATTCCTAAAGGATGGTCAAAATGCAGACAGCATCTCTTGCAGAGTCTGATTTATTCTGCCACTGGGACACCATGACCTTTATCCAGGTGAAGGATATTAATGCAGGTCAACGGAACATTTTTCCATTTCTGGCACAAATATTGGCAGCCAAGCAGTCCTAAATTGGGTAAAGCTCATTCCACTCTGCCCAATGTTTCTGTTTACTGTAATTTTCCTATTCTTGCATCACTATCTTATAACCTTTTTTGAAGGTTCAAATGTTAAATTGAATAGTTCTGCACTATGGAGCTGTTACTGGGATTTGGGTTGGTTATAATATTTAAAGCTAATTTGCAGTCAAGGGAAGTTAGTTTTTTTTTAAGTGGATATTTGGAGCCAAGAAAATGAGAAATAAGGTAAAAAGATTTTGAATCCATATTTTTTTAGGACAGTAAAGGTTACACATGATGCGATTGGTTAGAATAGGGAAGGAAATTCAAAAGCCAGTGTGAACGAAGAGGATGAAAATTACATCTAAATGAGCAGAATATTTGTGTTTAAACTTTTTTTAATTTTAATTAAAATTGTTAAATTTTAGTTCTGTAGAGTAATGCAGTAATAAAACTACTTCTGGACTAGTTTAATTAGTTTAAATTTCTATTTCAGGGTCACAGTGCATAAGCTGAAAAAAGACAAAACCGGTGAGCTTAAACAGACAGGAATTTCCTGAAGTTACTGGGAGTTGTCAATTAGTTGTAATGGCCAAGGGTCTAGAATTCAAGTGGGCCTCTAGTGTGGGGAAAATGACCTACCTACTTGGATGGAATTCTGTTCCAGATTAATGACATTCTGCTAGAAGTATCACCTTGCATGCTGTGCTAACAGCAACATTGTGCCAAATAGGACATCTCAAAATGTTGTGTGTCGGAAATTACTTTATTACCTGCTGTGCTCAGTTTGAAATGATATTGGCGGATAGTTTGGAAATGTTCTGCAGAGGAATGGTTCCTGAAAGGCCCTGCTTATGTGCCATTGTGTTAATCTCGAGCTTTGCTTTATCCCAGCTATGTTATGTTGCTGCTAAGTTCTGTTTCTGCTTCAGCCTCGCTCCACTCTGCTCCCCACCCCCTATTGTCACCAATCATGCACAGTCTGATGGTGAAGGTTTCCTGTTTTCAATATGAACTGAGTTTCATCATTTGAGTAGCTGGATCTAGAATTTTTTTTTCCTGTCTTACTCTCTTCTCTTCAGGAGATTGGCAAAGTGGCTGTTAAGCCTCCTAGACCTCGCTCAACTGACCATTATGAATATATGAATCTTGACAGACTAGTCAACCGCAGGAGCAACTGACCTGAGCCAGATTGTGTCATTGCCTGAAATCCAAAAAATAGTTCCAGTATGGGTTGCAGAAATGATTAAGTAGGAACCCTGGTCCATTCTCTTCCCCGCTCCCCGAACTCCTTGAGGACAATTCTGTGCCCCACTGATGCCCTGGCTAACATCAGCTAACTTAACAGGCTGGGGCTCAAACCAAAGACTTTACTGTGCTTGTAAATCTCAGCTGCACAGTGGATAATAATCATGTAATAATGAGAAGATCTGTGCTCTTGAGCAAAGTGTTAACCTAATTTTCATTTATTTGTATCTGGTTCTTTTGGTTCAGTCATTTATGATTTGTTTTTAATTTGACGGTAATACTCCCAGATTCTGTTAGCACATCAGGCCCTGTGCTTTAAGCTGTCATAGCAGGTCTGCAGTATATTACTTGCCATGCAAATCAGGCTGTTTAACATCAATTGATTTTTTTTTTCTCCCCATTTAAACCTCATAACTTTGTCTTGAGATATTATCATTCTTTTCATCACAACTCTGCTTAGAGATTGAATGCCGGTTTTACTAACTTAGATGTCTTTAGTGAACTTCTGATGCACTAAGCTATTGAGGCTAAATGTTTCAATAAGTCTGTACAGTTTTTTGTTTTGTTACTGTAACAATCTTAAAAAAAAAAAATCTCTCATTGCCGGAAGAGTTGCAGAAATGGCAGATTGACAACTGCGAGATGAACTGAATGCTCATTTCATTTGAGCTATGACAACCTTCTATGTTAAATTTATCAGACCCCTGGACTCCAGCTATTTGGAATAATTTTAATCCTTTTGCAAAATAACATTTCCTGCAAACTTTCTGAAGGTGCTGTTTGGGGCATATGTAGTTAAGCCAAACCTGAACAACTAGTCATGGTTCACTGACCCCTTTTTTTGGCAGTACTTTTGTTTATCCTGTGCATACCAAATCCCCAGTGTACTAATAGAAAGCTTTATTATAATGGCAACACAAACTTTTGAATTCTTAAATAATTGTTCAGACAGACTACAAAGGAAAATACAATTCGGCTTGTGTGTGGTTTAAAACGAGAACACTAAGGAATTCATAAGATGTCACAGTTTGCAAGAATGAAGCACAGCCAGTTTAACATCATGCAAACGGCAACATTTTGTTCCAACTTTGAAGTCCCAGTAATTTCTCCCGCTTTAACAAAAGACAAGCACATCATTATATAAAGAGCAAGTCTGATAATACAGGCATTGTTGGTAGTAGGGTGCTATATAATTATCAGCTGCTCAGGATCATTGCTCTTCGAAAACTAATCTGGACCTGGATATCAACATTTATAGACAACACTAAATGGGGACATAGGAAAGAACACAGGCACTGTGGTTAATTATAAAAATGTGTAAACTCTTTCTGGAAGACAGATTGGCCAGATAGATGTCAAATGAAATTTGATGTGGAGAAATGTAAGATGATTCATTTTGGGAGGAAGTGTGAAAGATCATGTGTACAACATGGTAAAATGTAATGTATTGCTAATTTATTGATCATGTTCAATCTGCACTCGTGGGGATATATAAAACTTTCTATTCGTCCAATGGGTGCTTGATAAACACAGAATAAACAAAAGTGCCATTCATGAGTATGCCAGTCAGATCACTTCCTTCCCGCCCCCTCTCTCTCTCTCTCTCTCTCTCTCTCTCTCTCTCTCTCTCTCTCTCTCTTTTCCCCCCCCCCCCCCCCCCCCCTCCCGCTGCCCCCTCCCTCTCCTCCGGCCCCCTCACGCTCTCTCCTCGTGCGCTCTCTTCCCCCCCCCCCCCCAAATGTTGTCTTTTTCTCTCTGATGCGTTGGGAAGTGATGCTATCTACTTTTGGGATTTTCACTCATAAAAATTATTGGTATGGAAAAAATATTAGTGTGGCACATTATCTATTCAAGTTACGAATTGAAGCATGTTTGGATAGAGTAATCTCTGTATGTTGTACCTGATCTGGTGTGCTGTACCTGATCTGGTGTGCGTGCTGCTAATTTTTAACCACAAACTGGAGAAGTGTTTTCATTTCTGCAAACATAGTTTGATCAGTGCAATAAAATTGCAAACTCAAACCTTTTTGTTTTTGACAACAGAAATTATAGGTAATGCTTACAAATATATTTTTGGAAGGTTTCCCTGCAATTTATATTCTATAATTTGTTATACTTTCTAAAATTTGAGTTTCATACTTGAACAATTAATTCCCCACTTTGGTTAAATGTGTTTGTGTGAAAGCTGTTTAAATAATAACTTTAATCATATTACTTAATTCTCTCCATCTTGTGTTTATTTCAGGGAACTTTGATCCAAAAGCCATGAACAATTTTTATGACAACATGGGATTAACTGGCCCTGTAGGTGCTGTTCCCCCAAAGCATAGCAAAAAAGGTAAGTTATTAACTGTGCCGTGTTGAGTATCGTT
Organism: Pristiophorus japonicus; assembly: GCF_044704955.1. Taxonomy (NCBI): domain Eukaryota; kingdom Metazoa; phylum Chordata; class Chondrichthyes; family Pristiophoridae; genus Pristiophorus; species Pristiophorus japonicus. The sequence continues at coordinate 38,141,772 of NC_091987.1, forward strand.
CTTAATGTTTTTTTCTTCTAAATGTGTCGGACTGTTATGTGTACCAGGGATAGCACTATGGGTTAGAAAATGCTTATTCTAATTATTCACTCCCTTGCTCGCTCCATGAGAAAATGGGCCATACCTGTCTGTTCGTCTGTCTAATTGTCCGTTTGTCCCAATGGGGAAATAATTAGAATGGCATTACAGTATAGGTAGCTTCCCTGAATGAGAACATTCTCAATTGAATTGGTGGGTTAAAATTCAATCGTCTCATACTTGCACTTAGATTACACAAATGCACGAAAATGGTAGGCTGTTTCATTCCAATTTAAATTAGGTGAGTGTTGGGAAGAGGCGTGAATGTTTTGAATAAGATACAAAATGTGTTGCTAATTTATGAATGGTGTTCAAACTAATGGGAAAATATAATGCTTTCTATCCAGCCTAATCATAGATGTAACTAAAAATCATGAATTGTATAATTATTACAGCACTTAAGGAAGCAATTTGGCTCATCACTTGTATTCCAGATCTATAAAAGGGCTATCCATCTCGTCCCATCCCAGCTTTTTCATTTGAAAATATTTGTCCACTTCCTTTTTAAAAGAGGATTCTGCTCCACCACTGTTCTGGTCAAACATTCCATGTCCTAATGACCCTCCGCTCCTTTTGATCTTTTCATGCTAAATTTATACCTTCTGGTTACTGACTTAATGACCAGTTTTTCAGGTTTACCTTCGCAAAAAGCCTCTGTTTTGAGCACTCCATCCAATCTCCTTTTAAACTTTTATTATGTCCAAAAAGAGGCCTAACTTCTCTTGTCTCTCCCCTTACTTAAAGCTTCTTGCCCCTGGCATCATCTGCATCTTCTGACATCCTTCTTAAAATAAGATACCCAAAACTGGACACCATGGCCCCAAGTTTCCACATGATTTGCTCCTGATTTTTAGGAGCAACTGGTGTAGAACGGAGTATCTTAGAAATCGGAATTCTCGACATTTAGTTTGCTCCAGTTCTAGTCAGTTAGAACAGTTTCACTTTGGAACAGAATTTTATTTTCAAAAGGGGGCGTGTCCAGCCACTTATGCCTGATTTCAAAGTTTCGTGAGTGAAAACTTACTCCAAACTAACTTAGAATGGAGTAAGTGAAGACTTTTGTACGCTTGAAAAAACCTTGTCTACACTTTAGAAAATCAGGCGTAGGTTACAAATTAGGCGAAGGGAACGAGGTGGGGGGGGGGGGGGGGGGGGAAGGGAAGTCATTAAATTCTACAATCAATCCTTAGTTATACTTATACAAATATTATACAAATAAATCCAACCTGAATAAAAATTTATAAGCAAAGAAAAGATTAAATAAACCATGTTCCTACCTGTGTGAAATAGCATCAGCCTTCGAGCTGCTGTGCTTCAGGCAGGCCTTTCATGTTGGGGACAGGCAGCGGTGTGGCGTCAGTGTCTCGACGGCAGCGGCAGCAAGCTTCGAGCTGAGCTGCAGTGCTTGAGGCAGGCCTTCATTCTCTTCGTGGCTGGCCGCGAAGAAGCATCACCGTTCAGAACCGAGGCCATTCGGCCATGAGATGTCAGTGGCTAGCCGGCAGCCGAAGAATCAACGCAGGACACACGCAGCTCATTAAGGTTCTTGAGGCCATTCGGCCACGCTTTAGGGGCGCCGTCAGTGGCTGGCCGGCAGCCAAAGAATCAGCAGCGGAAGGACATGAGGCCATTCGGCCATAGGATATCAGTGGCTGGCCGGCAGCCGAAGAATCAACACCTGACACACGCAGCTCTTTATGGTGCTTGAGGCCATTCGGCCACGCTTTAGGGGCGGCGTCAGTGGCTCGACGGCAGCCGAAGATACAGCAGCAGCCTTCGAGCTGTGAGGGGAACTGAGGCCATTTGGACAGGGAGAAGCAGCCACATCGACAGTTTTATATTTAAATTTGCAGAATGGGTGCTGCATTGTCAACACCACGTATTATTGCAAAGTTGAATTGGCACTCTTATTTCTCCAAACGCACAGTCCTTAATTTGCATGCACCAATGCAGCACCGGTTCTGCAAGTTTAGCAGTGAAAAGCTGAACTCACTGATTTCAGCAGGTGACTTATTCAGCAGTGCTGCTAAAAGCACTCCCTCACACACAGAAATATAAAAAAAAATTAAATTACAAGCCTTTGCAGGGGTCCAAGAAACAAATCTTCACTTTTTCTGCAGTATTTTTAAAAATGGCCGAGTGCCAATGTTTGTGTGAGACTGCGCGTACATGCACGCTCCAACGCGCATGCACAGGGTTGCCGGCACCACGAAGGCTAATTTAAATTGTACCCGCCCCCTGCTACTTAGAAAATCGGCGCGAGTGTTGGGCTCCGCCCTCTGCTGCGAAGAGCGCGCCGCGCCAAGCAGACATCGAGCTCCAAGGAGCTCGAGAATATCGGCCTTTTTTTTATAGGCGCAGTTTTCGGCACGAAAAACAGGCGCCCAGCTCGGAGGTGCGCCGTTGTCGCCGCGGGATGAAACTTGGGGCCCATATTCCCACTGTTGATCCTTAATTCAGATCAGTTATACAAGAGCAATGGTCCTAAACAGTTGATAATTATATACTGCCCTACTACCAACAATTCCTATATTGATAGATTTTCCTGTCACAATGATGTAACTTTTTTGGGGGGTCAAAATAGTGTACTCTTAAATCTGTCTCAACCCTTTCACATGGTGTAAAACCTGCTGTGTTTAAAAGTCTGTTCTAGGACACTTAACTTCTCGTGATCACCAAAATAACAAAGCGACTAGCAGGTTGAACCTCCCTTATCCGGAACCCTCGGGACTTGGCCTGTTTTGGATTAGGGATTTTTCCGGACGAAGGGTGGTCACGTTAAATTGGATGGTACAGGTACTGAGCAAGGGGATATCGGGATATGCCTGGCTGGGAGTGCAGCAGAGAGATCATGGGGGCGGTGGATTGCTGGGTCAGGCCAGCGATTGCGCGAGTCGGCAGCGAGGAAGGACTTCAATTTGTTCATGGTGGAGTTCTGCATGTGGCCGGGAATGCTTCCGGACGAGGGGTGATTCTGGATAAGGGAGGTTGAACCATATATAATACTGACTCGTCAATCTTCAGTTTAAGGTAATTTAGCAGGGAGAAGGGCACCAGAATTAAGTATTAGAGGGGATAGACAAGGTGCACAGTGTACTGGAAAAGAAAAACAGCATTAGAATAAAGAGTAGTTCAGAAATAGAGATCAGAAAGGGGAAATGCGAGGCAGGCTAAGATGGGTTTAGAGTGCATGTGTGTAAATGCAAGTCGTGTGATTTAATAAGGTTGGTGAGCTGCATGCATAAGTAGCCATATTATGATGTAGTGGCAATAATGAAGTCCTGGCTCAAACAAGGGGAGGAGTGAGCACTTAATATTCCTGGCTACAACGGGCCCAAATTTGCCCAGGAGTTGCTCCGTTTTTTTTTGGAGCAACTTGATTTTTCTGGAGAATCTTAAAAATCCCCATTCTGCACATTTAATTTGTGCCAGTGTAAGTGAGTTAGTGACAATTTTTTTTAATTTAGTGTTTTTTTTCAAAATATGGTGTTACCAGCCGTTTTGGCCATTTAAGCCAGTTTCACAGCTAATAGTTGCTCCAAACTAACTTAGGTCAGCATTTGTGGCCGCACAGAAAACCCCTGCGGAGAGTTAAGAAATAAGCGCAGGTAGCCAGAGATAGGGAGGGAAGAGAAGCACAGAGGACCTTGCAAAGCACTAAACACCTTCACAACAACTAATACAGATCTTGTACTGTAACTTTTGCATAATTTACACATTCCACTATATAAAGTTTCATAAAATATGCACTTTTTAATATCATTTATATAAGACAAAGGGTTTCATAAAACCATTTATGAATCAAATATTTTGCTGGCAGGGCTATGAACGATGGTCACTTGCGCAAGGTACCTGAGCGTGCCCATGCAGTTACTCCCCAATAAGGCACCCATGGGTGCCGATGGAGTGTTCCCAACAGGGTATCTACGGGCATCCATGCAGTTGTTCACTAAGAATTGGTGGGATTTAAAAAAAAAATTGACCCAAGTCATGATTACTCCCAAAACAAAAGCCACAACCAGATATTTGCTGGTACTGAGACCAAACCTGAGGAAAGTTTTCTCTGGTCATTCTCACCTCTTAACAGCCAGTTACAATGTGCCATTGACCGAGACTTTTTCTAAATCATTTAAAGAAACTTTCCTCCTTCCCGCTCCCCCCCCGGGATTAAAAGTCTCCCTGCACCAGCCTGTTGCTTGTAGTCCTCAGCGCAGGAAGGCATCTGCCGGTCTGTGCGGCAGGCCACCCGGCCAGGGATAGGGGCGGCGAGTATCGGGTCCGGCGCTCAACCTGTTAGACTGCTGGGAGGTGAGGAGCTACTGCGCATGCACGCAGCTGGCACTGTTTTCAGCGCAGGGCTGTAGCTCCGCCCCCCACTCCACAAGAATCGCTGCGCCAGGACCCGGGACACACAGCAGAGCGGCCAGAATCGTTAGTAAGTTTTTTCGCAGTTTTGAGCGCACAAAGTCGGCGCATCTCGGGAGAGTGCGCCGGAAAAAGGTGTTGGGGAAATTTGGGCCAATTGTATCCAGGAAAGACCGAAGGAAAAAAAAGGATGGCACACCCTTGACGACTGCTGGACGGACCACCACCTAATCCGATCCATCATCAATATTAACATTGCCCCAAAGCAGAGGGGACAGCAGAAGCAGTTCCGCAAAAAAGTTAATGCCAGGGCACTTGGAGACCCAGCTAAGAGAGACCCATACAGCCAGCGTCTCGCAGCCAATCTGGCGTGCCTTGATGACCCCGAGATGCTGAATCCCCATAGTGCTTGGTCTGTCCTCTAGGCCTCTATAACTAGTGCCTGTGCAGAGACTCTTGGTCACTCAACCAGAAAACATCAGGACTGGTTTGATGAAAATGATCAGGAGATCGAAGAACTAATAGATCGCAAGCGCAAATCATTTCTGAGCCTCGCGCAACAGCCCAACTCTGGAGCTGCAAAACAACATTACAGATGGCTCAAGGCTCAGGTCCAACAAAAAAACTTGGGACCTAAAGAACAGGTGGTGGATGGAGAAAGCACAGGAGATACAACAACTGGTCAACAGCCACGATATGCGAGGATTCTTCGCTGCAGTCAAGGCCACCTACGGTCCAAGGCCCCACCCCACTCCTGGCCAAGAATGAGGAAACACTCATCAAGGACACTGAGGCCGTCGGGGCCCGATGAAAGGGGCACTTTGAAGATCTCCTCAATCGAGACTGCCTGTGACTCGAGTGCTCTCGATTCCATCCCACAGCATGCGACCCGCCATCAACTCAGTAAAACTTCAACGTTGCACGAGATAGGCAGCCATGAAACAGCTTAAGAATGACAAGGCTACGGGTGCGGATGGAATCCCTGCTGAGGCGCTAAAATATGACGGAGAGGCACTGTTGGCGCGGATACATGACCTCATCTCATCTATGGAGTGGAATTAAACTACAGAACCAGTGGGAAGCTGTTTAACCTACGCCGTCTCCAGGCCAGGTCCAAGATCACCCCAACCTCTGTCGTTGAGCTGCAGTATGCGGACGACGCCTGCGTCTGTGCACATTGAGGCTGAACTCCAGGATATAGTCAATGTATTCACTGAGGCATATGAAAGCATCGGCCTTACGCTTAACATCCGTAAGACAAAGGTCCTCCACCAGCTTGTCACCGCCGCACAGCACTGCCCTCCAATGCTGTGGGCAACGTAGACCATTTCCCATATCTCAGGAGCCTCTTATTCAGTATCTCCTCCAGTGCGCCAGCGCAGCCTTTGGCCGTCTGAGGAAAAGTGTGTTTGAAGACCAGGCCCATAAATCTACAACCAAACTCATGGTCTACAAAGCTGTAGTAATACCCGCCCTCCTGTATGGATCTGAGGCATGGATGAAGTTACCTCGAGTCACTGTACATCACCAATGATGTCTCCGCAAGATCCTGCAAATCCCTTGGGAGGACAGGCGCACCAACATCAGTGTCCTCGACCAGGCTAATATCCCCAGTATTGAAGCACTGACCATACTTGATCAGCTTCGCTGGGCAGGCCACATAGTACTCATGCCAGATACGAGACTCCCTAAGCAAATGCTTTATGCGGAGCTCCTTCATGGTAAACGAGCCAAAGGAGGACAGCGGAAACGTTATAAGGACACCCTCAAAGCCTCGATGGTAAAGTTCGACAGCACCACTGACACCTGGGAGACCCTGGCCGCAGACCGCCCGAGGTAGAGAAAGTCCATCCGGGAGGGCGTTGAGCTCTTCGAGTCTCAACGCAAAGAGCATGAAGAGGCCAAGCGCTGGCAGCGGAAGGAGCGCACAGTAAACCAGACCCACCGACCCCTTCCCTCGACAAATGTCTGTCCCACCTGAAACAGAGTCTGTGGCTCTCGTATCGGACTGTTCAGCTGTCAAAGAACTCAGGAGTGGAAGCAAGTCGTCCTCCTATTCCGAGGGACTACCTATGATTGATCAAAAATACTGTTGTAGCACTAAGAAGGGATGATGTATTTGATGGTTCAAAGACAAAATCTATTTATTTGGCTAGAATTAAGGAACAATTAGAGGAAGTATTATGCTGCTGGGTTTATAACTATAGAGGGAAGGAGATAGAGGAGAACATTTGGAGTCAAATTGCAGAAAGACTTAAGAACTTTAGAGTAGTAATACTGGGATACTTCAATTGTTCTAATAATACTGGGAAAATAACAGTGTCAAGGGTAAAGAAGGGGAGGAATTCCTGAAATGTGTACAAGTGAACTTTCTTGATCAGTTTGTTCCAGCCTAACAAGGAAGGAACAAGTGCTGGATCTAGTTCTGGGAATGTAGTGGAGCTTGTTTCAGTAGGAGAACTTTTTCAAAACGGTGGTCACTACCATTAGGTTTAGAATAGTTGAGGAAAATGACGAGGAAAAATCAAATGTGAAAATACTCAAATGAGGAGGGCTAATTTTAATGAGTTGAAAAGGGATCTGGCTCAGGTGGATTGGAATCAAAGATTGGCAGGCAAACCAGTAAATGAGCAATGGGAGGCATTCAAAGATAGTTAAGTTACAAATTAGACACATTCCCGCACGGGGGGGAAAGGAAGGGCATCCAAAGTTAGAGTTCCCTGCATGACTGAAGAAATAATGATTAAAATTAAACACAAAAAGGAGGCTCAAGATAAATGCCAGGTTCATAATTCAGTAGAGAACCAAGCTGAATGCAAAAAGTACAGGGGAAAACTGAAAAGGAAAAAAGAGGGGCAAAGAGAGCGTATGAGAAAATAGATTAGTGGGTAACAAAAAGGGAACCCTGAAGTCTTTTCTTAACATAAATATTAAAAGGGTAGTCAAAGGCAGGGTATTGATGATTAGGGACCAAAAAGATCATTTTGTGGAGGCAGAGGGTATGACGGAGGTACTAAATGAGTACTTTGCATTTGTCTAAAGGATGTTCTGTATATGGACTTTCAAAAAGCATTTGATAAAAGTACCACATAGTAGACTTGTTATCAAAATTGAAGCCAATGGGATTAAACGGGCAGTGGCTGCGTGGATATGAAATTGGCTAAGGGACAGAAAGCAGAGAGTAGTGGTGAATGGTTGTTTTTCAGACTGTAGGGAAATGCGCAGTGGTGTCACCCAGGGATTGGTGTTGGGACCACAGCTCTTGGTGTATATATATTAACGTCCTGGACTTGGGTATACAGGAAATGTATTTCACAATTTGCAGATGACACAGAACTCTGAAATGTAGTAAGCAGTGAGGAGGATAGTAGCAGACTTTAGGAGAACATAGACAGACTTGTTAAACCTGGCAGATGAAATTTAACACCAAAGTGTGAAGTGATTAATTTTGGTCAGAAGAATGAGGAGAGGCAATACAAACTAAATGGTAGAATTTTAAAGGGGGTATGCAGGAACAGCGAGACCTGGGGGTGTATGTACACAAGTCTTTAAAGGTGGTAGGACAAGTTGAGAAAGTTGTTAAAAATGAATATGGGATCCTTAGCTTTATAAATAGAGGTATAGAGTACAAAAGCAAGAAAGTTACGTTGTGTACACAATCATTGAAGGTGGCAGGGCAGATTGAGAAAGCGGTTAAAAAAACAAAGGGAATACTAAGCTTCATAAATGGAGGCGTGGAGTGCAAAAGCAAGGAAGTTATGATGAACCTTTATAAAACACTGGTTCGGCCTCAACTGGAGCACTGTGTCCAATTTGTGGACCGCACTTTAGGAAGGATGTGAAGCCCTTAAAGAGAGTGCAGAAAAGATTTATGAAAATGATTCCAGAGATGAGGGACTTCAGTTACGTGGATCGACTGGAGAAGCTGGGGTTGTTTTCCTCCTTCGAGCGGAGAAGGTTGAGAGGAGCTTTGATAGAGATATTCAAAATCATGAGAGGTCTGGACAGAGTAGATGGAGAGAAACTGTTCCCATTGGCGGAAAGGTCGAGAACCAGAGGACACAGATTTAAGATGACTGGCAAAAGAATCAAAGGTGACATGAGGAAAAACGTTTTTGCGCAGCGAGTGGTTAGGATCTGGAATGCACTGCCTGAAAGGGTGGTGGAGGCAGATTCAATTGTGGCTTTCAAAAGGGAATTGGATAAGTACCTGAAGGAAAAATATTTGCAGAGCTACGGGGAAAGGGTGAGGGTGTGGTACTAGCTGAATTGCTCTTGCAGAGAGCTGGCATCTGCGTGACGGGCCGATTGGCTTCCTTCTGTGCTGTAACCGTTCTATGATTCTAACCTTTTATAAAACACTTGTTGGGCCCCAGCTGGAGTATTGTGTCCAATTCTGGGAACCACACTTTAGGGAGGGTGCAGAGGAGATTTACTGGAATGGTACCAGGGATGAAAGTCTTCAGTTACATGGAGACACTGGAGAAACTGGGATTGTTCTCCTTAGAGCAGAGAAGGTTAAGGGAAGATTTGATTTGGGGTGTTCAAAATCATGAAGTTTTGATAGCCTAAATAAGCTGAAGCTGTTTCCATGAAAGAAGGGTTGGCAACTAGAGGAGACAGATTTAAGGTAATTGGCAAAAGTTCAGAAATGACTTGAGGAAAAAACATTGTTTTACACAGTGAGTTATGATCTGGAATGCAATGCCTGAAAGGGTGCTGGAAGCACATTCAATGATAACTTTCAAATGGGAATTAGATAAATACTTGAAGTGGAAATATTTTCAGGGCTCTGGGGAAAGAGCAGAAGAATGGGACTAATTGCTCTTTTCGAAGAGCCTGGACAGGCACGCTGGGCCAAATGGCCGCTTTCTGTGCTGTAACGTTTGATTCTGTGGTGTTCACAGAAAAAAATGGGTTTATAGTAGCATACCTGAAGTTAAAAATGTAATTCAAACAAAAATTAATCGTTACAATTGTGTTTTTTTTATTTATAACTTAATCAATATTTTTGTCCAGCTATATAACATACTAAAATTAATGCATGAGTCAGGCACTCCATGAAAAACTGCTACATAAACATTTCCTTTGGGAATTTCGCTAACACCAGTAGTTGGAGCTTTAATAGGATTTTCAATGTTCATCTAAACAGTCCAATCATAGCTGCCTATCACTTAAGCATGTGTAGTATTATCTTTTGTCCATAAATCAAAGTTTTTGGTTGCCATTTTTTCTCAGTTACTGAACTTTCTGATGGGCCAAACTTTAGTTTTAAACAAAGTTGGGGAAAAAAAACTTTCACAATAACATCAAATATATAAAGTGAATTGACCTTGTGTCTTTTAATACCTTCATTAAAGATTTAACCTGAAAGCCTCAGCCTTTCCAAAAACTACAGGCATTCAAATTTCATTGAAGGTATAAAGAAATAAAGGCAGTTATCTGGAATGTACTCCATAAAATACTAAAGTCAGGGGGCTGATGTTTCTGCTTTGGGTGAAATGAGTGCAAATTGCGAAGTTTTTTTTTTCCCTGAAGTTTTCGCTCAAACTCATTTGTATATTGCCAAACACACAATCTGCCATGAACCAGCGCAATTGGGCATCGATTTAAAACCTAACTTTAAAAAAAGTCTTGTGGCCATAAAGGGAAGTAATTTCACCTTAGCGGAAGCATAATACTTTGTCCATTATATGGCCTAGCTCTCCTGTTCTTATAAAACAAATCGCATGACTTGCCGAGCAAGATCCGTTGGCATATTGAAAATAGTACATCTGCTTGCACTTCCTGCCTTGTTTCAGGTATTGTGCCCTGGCTTTTTGAATTGGTCCAAATGTCATATTCTTGAAACAGCAAGAAATCAGAACTGCAGTGGTAGTGAACGTGTGAATCAACAGCTAGCAAAACGGCTATAAAACTTCTAGTGAGCAGCTACTGAGGATATAAAGAAAGAACTTGTATTTCTATAACAATTATCATGTCCTTGGGGTATTTCCAAATGCTTCACAGCATAAAAATGTCAAAATACTGTGTAATCACCATATTTCAGCCACCCTGATGCATTTTGCATTACATGACATAATGCTTCTGTCATTATAAAGTATCATCTCTGAAGCAGTGCCACGAACGATCCACTAGTTATATTTTAGCAGCAATGTGCATTTATACGTAGCCTCTTTATCATAGTAAAGCATCCCAAGGTGCTTCACAGGAGTGTTATCAAACAAAATTTGAGACTGAGCCACATAAGGAGATATTAGGATTGATGACAAAAGCTTGGTCGAAGAGTTAGATTTTAAGAAGTGTCTTCAAGGAGGAAAGAGAGGTGGAGAGGATTAGGGAGGAAATTCCAAAGCTTCGGGCCCAGGCAGCTGAAAGCATGGACCACCAATGGCAGAGCGATTTAAAGTCAGGGATGCGGCCAGAATTGGAGGAGTGCAGTGATCTTGGAGAATTGTGGGCCTGGAGGAGGTTACAGAGATGGGGAGGGGCGAGGCCATGGAGAGATTTGAAAACAAGGGTGAGAATTTTAAAATCCGATGTTGGTCAGCGAGCATGGGTAATGGGTGAACAGGATTTGGTGCAAGTTAGAATATGGGCAGCAGAGTTTTGAATGAGCTCAAGTTTATGTAGGGTGAAAGATGGGAAGCTGACCAGGAGAGCATTGTAATAGTCAAGTCTAGAGGTAATAAGTGCATGAATGAGGGTTTCAGCAGCAGATGAACTGAGGCAGGAGCGGAGTCGGGCGATGTTCCTGAGGTGGAAGTAGGTGGTGTGGATATATGCTCAGAAGCTCATGCCTGGGTCAAATACGACACCAAGGTTGCAAACAGTCTGGGATGGAGTCGATGGCTAGGGCATGGAGTTTGTGGCGGGGACGAAAAACAATCGCTTCGGTCTTCCCAATGTTTAATTGGAGGATATTTCTGCTCATCCAGTACTGGATGTCAGATGAGCATTATAATAAAGCAGACAATGGAAGAGTCGAGAGAGATAGTTGTAAGGTAGAGCTGGGTGTCGTCAGTGTACATGTGGAAACTGGCACTGTGTTTGCAGTTAATGTTGCCAAGAGACAGCATGTCGATGAGAAATTGGAAGAGCCCAAGGATAGATCATTGGAGAATGGTGCAGGAGTGGGAAGAGAAGCCATTGCAGCTGATGAAACAGTACAAGAGTGAGAATTTCCTGAACATCATACTTTAGGCGTCACATTTCCAGTGTCGCAATTAATTGATGGGCTCGAATTTTGTATTTGTAGAACAGAAACAAGCCAGAGCTTCAACTATGAGGAAAATCTACCGGTAGGAGGGAGAAGAGCAAAAAGTAAACCATCAAATCATCCATTATTGTTTCAAAATCTTGCGGCTGTTTTTCTTTTTCTTTTAGTCAACTGTGCACTTTTTAAAAATACAATTTCATTGATACTTTGCAAAAACGATTTTAAATTAGCCATAAGGGGGACATTGAGAGTGAATTTATTACATTTTGTTTGGGGCCTGAGCCTCGAGTTTGGCTCAAAGGCCGCTGCGTGTGCTTTTAGTGCAGATGTTTCTGGTCTTTTGATGCGACCCTGAGCAATGCCATTGGAGATCTGTTTCTTTTAATTACTGACTTTTCCTGCTGCTCTACCCATCCTGGACTGAATATGCCAATAATCCATTTCTCTAATGGACCGGCCTCAGTTAGTCAGCAAATATAGTATTAAAGCACATCTAGCAATAAAACTGGCTTTAGGCCAGAAACAGCATTATGAAAGATTGGCTGCTTGTGTATATTATGGTAGAGGACAGGGCATGATGAATCCTGGGAATATTAGCCCAATTTGGCACAGTTTCCAATGCTTGAGATATCTTTATGTATGCAGTAGGAGCTGGAACTGTCAAACTCTGGCTAAGATCTGAGGTTTGGGGATGTTTGAATCCTAACATTGCATCCAGCCATGTGTGAGAAGATTGTTGAACTAGCAAGTAAATTTTAGTATTTTATGTTGTATGTTACAAATTTACTGATCTTTGTGGTGGTTATTGCTCATTGAACTGTTGTTTTTTAATGAATGAAATGTCTTATAAAGCAATAGTGTCAGCCTTGGCTCAGTGGTAGCGCTCTCGCCTCCTAAGTCAGAAGACTCAGCCCACAATCTAGGCTGACATGTCAGTACATTGCTGAGGGAGTACCGAGTTGCCCTCTTCGATCGAGACGTTAAACTGAGACTCCACCTTCCCTCTCAGATGGACATCAGGAATCCAATGGCAATACTCAAAGAAGAACAGGGGTGTTCTATGGTATCTTAGCCAATATTTATCCCTCAACCTGCACCGCTAAACACGTTATCTGGTCATTATCTCATTGCTGTTTATCATTGCTTGTTCTACCATGTTTCCCTACATTATTACAACAATGTCTACACTTCAGAAAATCTTCATTAGCTGTAAAGCACTTTGGAACGTGCTGAGGTCATAGAACGTGCTATATAAATGTATGTTTGTTCCTTCTTTCTCTCAATAGTAAAACAAAAAGTAGAAATAATTAAAGTTTTTATTTTGTGGCTATTTGGCTCAAATGTTCCATTCATTAAAAGTCCTGCTTTGTACCATATGGACAAGCCCATCTGAATCTTATCTGCAACTTACAAGAACGTTTAGGCCTATATTTGTGTCCCTTTCCTCCACTCTTCCATCCCCATTATAATCATAAAATCAGCACAGAAATTATAAAGAGCTGATTTGATAAGTGAGAAACAATAGTAATTTTGGGTGAGAATTTCCAAAATATCTGCCAGCCCAAAATACCACTAAGATTTTAAAATTACCACTGGCGAAAAATTCCACAAAAAAAGGAAAACATTTCACCGGGCAGAAAAAATGGTCCTTACACTCCGATTCTCGTCGGAAAACGCGATCTTGGGCCGATTGGGCGATTTTTAATAAAATGGGTGGTAATTACTAAAATTTAGACCGAGGCTGCGGGTTGGGCCGAGGGAGGAGGGAAAACGCACAATTTTTTTACAAAAAACATAAAATAAAAAAAATCAGAAAACATTCTCAGGACACTTTTTTTCAACTTAATCACCCTTTAACTTACCTTTTTTTGCAGGGCTGCCCAGCTCCTGCTGCTCCTCCATGGGTGTTTTTTTCAATCTTGCCTACGGGTCACCGCTGAGTCAAAACTCGGATGGTGGCAGTTTTTGGACAGTGCACACTGGGGTCGGCTCCCCAGCAGTATTTCAAAACTGCCGGCGGAACTCTCTGGAAATTTCTACCGGGCAGTTTTTCGACCAATACCGCTGAGAAATCGGGCGGAGATGCAGTAGAAAATCCAGCCCATAGATTCTTGAGTCTTTTTTAAAAAAAAAAAATCTATGTAGAAAAGCACAGAATTTCAATCTTTCCTAATTGGATTGGAAAAGCTATTAGTGAATATGAGCTTGTGGTGCTTTTACATTATTTTGTATAGTGTCTTTCAGCAATTCAGACACTTTTGATAAAATTAAACATCTCCAATGCATTTTTATTTTTCCTTTATGGGAAAGGCAGGTTTCAGCTTCAGATTCATTGAACTATTTTTTGTCGGTGGGAATGTTTCATCGGTGTTAACCACAGTAATGAGGAATATTGGGTAATTGTTCAATCCTGTTTTTCTTTCTGTTCTCTCTCTCTTTCCCACTCACTTTCTCAGTGGGGAGACAGAAAAAAGCAGTCATTTCTCAAGGTCATTAATCTTTTGATGGCCAGCGTGCCTTTCAAAGTGACCACAAAGGTGTCAATAGGGCATTTCATGCTGCCAGATGATGGATGAAGCATGGTAACCAGAGGCTGCATTGAATTTTTTTTTTAAATTGCATTTATGTAATACCTTGTGTCCCAAAGTGCTTCACAGCCAAGAATTACTTTTGATGTGCAGTAATTCCTATGTAGGTAAATGCAGCAGCCACAAATAACAAATGTAGAAATGATCAGGAAATCTGTTTCTGCTGATGTTGTGAGGGAGGAATGTTGGCCAGGAGAATTCTCTGCTGTTCTTCCAATTCTGCTATAGGATGGTTTGTATCCACTGCAGTAAGCAGACGGACTCTGTTTAATGCCAAAAGATGGTACCTCTGATAATGCCTCAGTCATGCACTAAAGTGCCAGCCTAGATTATGCTCCCACACCGTGACCTTTATCACCTAGAAGGACAACGGCAGCAGGTGCATGGGAACACCATCACCTCCAGGTTCCGCTCTCAAGTCGCACACCATCCTAACTTGCAAATATATCACCCATCCTTCATTGTCGCTGGATCAAAATTCAGGAACTTCGTCCCTAACAGCATTGGGAGTGCCTTCAACACACTGACTGCAATGGTTCAAGAAGGCGACTCGCCACTATCTTCTCAAGGGCAATTAGGGCTGCGCAATAAATGCCCACAACCTGTAAATGATTTAAAAAATGTTTTGGAGCAGCAGAATATATGCAGAATACAAATATTTTTAAAATTGCAAATATTTAGTAATTCATGTGAAACTTTTTGCTTTATTTATTATTGAACTTGTAAGTTAATTTGTACTGAATGGAACAATAAACAGCTAGAACTAGTGGAAAAATGATTGAACATAATTAGTGACATATTAACACTGCTGTATGTAGGTTACAATGCTTGAACTTTTCTCCTAAGTCCTTGAAGAAGAAACTGAGTCATGTTTTGGTATAAAGTACTGTTTGCATGTGACTAAACCGTAACCATTTGTCCTGGAAAGTTTAATTGTGAGCCAGCAGTTGTTAAAGGAATGATTTCATGTGACCATTTAACTTTTGCATTGGAAAGTTTGGGTTCTGCAATCTTAAAGGGCAATGTTTTGTGGTAGGTGTAAAAGTTGACATCTCCTTTGTTTATAGCTTTAGCACAATAGAAAACGATTCTAAAATGATTTGGTTTTCTCTATTTTAATTGGGTAGATATCGCTCTTGGTGTTTGGAATGTTTTCTGCCATGGAGTGGTAGAGCGGGGTTTTATCCCTGTGAACTGCTTTCCCCATGCATTGAAATCCTGATTTTATTTCGGTCTTCAAGTACTGAAAACAGATGAGGCCTTTTGCTGAAGTGAAGGAGAATATGAGGGTAAGCCAGTCACTCCTTTCTTGAACCAGCTGTTGGGGCACAGGAAGTGATATAAACATAGGCTCGAACATGGCAAATGCCTTCCTTATTCAGGGAATGGTGTGGCATGAGTGAAAAGCAAAATGGGAAAATAAGGATTGGAAGGGAATTTAAGTTGTTTGTGTTGGGTTGCTACAATATTTAAGTCCATTTGGAAAAATAAAAATCTGCATGGTTCTGAATAATTCTTGGTCACATGATCAAATTGGCAGTCTTCAGTCAGATTTCAAAACTGGTTCAGGTATATGGAGCTTGGAAAGAGCTGAAATAAATCATCTATCGGTTATTTGTTAGAATATCTGAATTGGAGATGGAATAATTCCATTGTAATTATAGCTCAATTCTGTAAATAGTGTTGCAGGATTAGAATTGAATTTAAGTTAGTTTCATTTTTAACAATTTAAAGCTGAGCAACATCTCTAAACTCAAGCCTTCGAAAGATTGCTGACCTTCATATTGTAGCTCAAGTTATAAATGGTCAAAATATCTCATGGCTCAGCCATTAAGCAGTTCTGTACAATTTTTTTGCCTTTGGCAACACTATCTTTACAGTTGCAGTATATTTATTTGAAAATGTGCACTTCAGTAACGTGTCTTTGACATTCAAACAGTTCTGTGTAGCCTCAGATTTCAGCAGCTCGGAAATACAGACTGGGGGAGTAAAAAGGAATAGCATCTATTTTAGTGCAATAAACTTGTTTGCACAATATGGCCCCAAGTTTCCACATGATTCAACTCCTGATTTTTAAGAGCAACTGGTGTAGAACGGAGTATCTTAGAAATCGGAATTCTCGTCATTTAGTTTGCTCCAGTTCTCGTCAGTTAGAACAGTTTCACTTTGGAACAGAATTTTTTTTTCAAAAGGGGTCGTGTCCGGCCACTTATGCCTGATTTCAAAGTTTCGTGAGTGAAAACTTACTCCAAACTAACTTAGCATGGAGTAAGTGAAGATTTTTGTACGCTCGAAAAAACCTTGTCTACACTTTAGAAAATCAGGCGTAGGTTACAAATCAGGCGTAGAGAATGGGGGGGGGGTTTAAAGGGAAGTTTACAAACATTAAACACTTCAGTTTTACAAATAAAGAGCCATCATCAATAATAAATGATAAATACATCAATAAATCAACCAATAAATCAATCAAAAAAAATTAATAAATAAATAAAAATCAATAAATAAAACATTTTCTACTTACCGACTGCAGCACCGGGAGCCCTCCAACAGCGTGTTGGGATGCCCCCCTCAGTGTGTCTCTGTCAGTGTCTCTATCTCTGTCTGTCTGTGTGTGTCTCTCATTCTCTGTCTGTCAGTATCTGTGTTTCTGACAGCGAGGGGAGGGGGGAAGAAGGGGAGTGGGGGGAGGGAAAGGAGATGGGGTGGGGGGGAAAGGAGATTGGGGGGGTGGGGGGGAAGGAGATGGGGGAGGGAGGCTGAACGGGCTGGGCCCGAGACTTCAGGCAGGGCCCATCCCCAGCACCAGATTTACAGGTAGGTGGCGTTGGTCGGGTCGGGGGGGGGTGGTGGGAGGGAGGGAGGTCGGTTCTGGTCGGAGGGAGGGAGGGAAAGGGAGGTCAGGTCGGATCCAGTCTGGGGGGGGAGGGGCATGAGGATCGCGAGGAGAAGAGAGCGGGTGTCGGGTCCGGTCCGGAGGCGGGAAGCGGGAGTCGAGTCGGGTTTGGAGGAAGCAGGAGCTGGCCGTGGGAGGAGCCTTATTCACGCAGCCCTAGTGAGGCCATTCGGCCAGGGCTAGGGGCTGCGTGCTTCGGGCCCCTCCCACACAGTTTCGGGCGCCTGGAGCTACTGCACTTGCGCGCGCATGTGCAGAGGTCCCGGCACTGTTTTCGGCGCAGGGACCTGGCTCGCCCCCTACAGCTCCTGCTGCGCTGCGCCGAGGGCCAGAGGACCTGCAGGGAGGTGGAGAATACGGAGGGTTTTTTTAGGCGCACTTTGTGGCGTGAAAAACAGGCGTCCAGGTCGGGACTGCGCGGCTCGAAACTTGGGCCCTATATTACTACAAGTATATTACTACATATAGCATCCATTAACTGGACATTTGTACAATACTGAATCGTCCTGGTAAAATCCATTATTATTTTATTGTATTTGGGTGGAGAGGCTTACTTGAGCCAAACCTAGGGACATAATTAGTCAAGTCAAATTCAATTCACAGCAAAACTGAAGAAATTGTTAACTGCTTTCTAGCCTTAGTGCTATCCCACCAATGATGTCTGTGCAGGATTGTCTGTGCATGAATCTTTGGGTTTCATGAAGGTGACAGTTGCTTTATGTTTTGTGTTGGGTTTCTCTTCAGTCGTTTACTATCGTCGTGTGAAATAGCTAGATAAATAGTTAAGAAATGTGCTTTATGTATTGTATCTAGTTGTGGTATCTTGTGTGTTGGGGTTGTGTTTTAGGTTTTGAGGTTTGCCCCTTTATCCATCTCAATCTTCATGACTTGTCTTGTACAGACCCTTCAGGTACTCTAGAGAGAAAAGCAAGGAAAATTAGTGTGACTTCAAAGTTAAAGAAGGACTCCTCTGATTCCCAGGCTGCTCCAGCTGAGGGTGGGTACTTCCGTGAATGTCACCTGATTGCCAGATTGGTGTAGATATTCACAATTCATAAGGCAAAAGGACCAGTCCAAAATGTTTTTAAAAAATCTTGCTCAATTTCTTGACTTTATCCTGATTTTTTTTTTTTATGTAATCTTTTCAGACTTTGAACATTCTTTGCATCAAAGCATCTTTGATTAACATTCTCTAATTCTTTAGACTGTCAGTTGCTTTTTAATATTTTATATTTGCATAAGCTGCTCAGACCTATTGGCCACTGAGGGAACCAGTTTTATAACTATATTTGGAGTATTAGCAATAATGTTTAATGTGTAATGTTTTGTTGTCTGCTACTTGTAAACATAGTAATACGGCTTAATTTGAATTCCTGTTTACACTTTTTAATAACAATGCATTCCTTTATCAAGCTGCCTTTCATCAAAAGGAGTTACACAATTGAGGGTTTAATGGGATTTTCATACTGCACAGTTCATAAGGTTTCATAATATCACAGACTTTACACGTGTGTTGTAATAGTTAATGATTTTGGGCAAAGCTTTTCTTGGTTAATCTCTCACTTTTTACTTGCAGCATTAAGGCTTAATTTTTTCAGGTCCACCCGAGGAAATATGAAGCTGATACTTAACTGTTTCAATTTATACTACTGATTGCCTCGGAAATTTGTCAACAGTAAATCTCATGTTAATAATTGGATAAACTTCAAATGTATTACAAATATAGTTTGGCTTTGACTTTTTTCATAGTAAATGAACAGGTAGTAAGCTATATGGTGAGATTGCTGAAGGAGATTTTTTTGGGGGAAAGGAGGCATCTACAATCTACTGACAACTAAGGATTTTTGAACTATAACATTTGAATTCATCAGTAATTTTAATTTAAGTAGTTGGGTACTTTGAATAAAGCAAATTTGAATTAAGAGTAGACTAATTATTTTTAAACTGATGAGTCACTGTTGCAAGATGCCCTGCTCTCGCAAGATTTGCTCCATTCTTTTTCAAAATGCAAGTTGCAGCAGGATTTGTTTATATTCTCCAACATGGAGATTTCTTCTAATTGCAGACATTTTAATAATGCATCCCCTCTTCTAGCTGTTTTAGTGCTAGCAAAGGAATGTATTCCATCTGAGAGCATAAGATTGGGTACAAGTGTCAACTCTGATTAGTAGTTTAGCCATAGATAAGTGCATGTTTAACATTTACTTGGAAGAAAAATAAATATAATTCAGCTTTTGTTATAAAGGATACACTGGGCTAAAACTTTTATGGAGCCTCATTGTGTGGAGCTCTTGTTTAGAACTTAGGCAATTGTTAAAATTTAGATGATTAGAAATAAATGCTTCCGTGCTCTTGTCAGGATATCAAGAAAAGTCAGTATTACCCATGGTGGTTTATATTAAGTTGGTGCAACAGATATTTCAGCATTGCAGCAGTGACTACACTTCAAAACAGTACTTCATTGGCTGTAAAGCGCTTTGGAACATCCGGTGATCGTGAACGGCACCATATAAATGCAAGTCTTTTTCTTTTTCTTCACTAGCCAACTGACTTAAGTGTTCAGTATGGAGTTTTAATTTTTGTTTTTAAAAATGCCTTTTATGTTCAAGATGAGAGATGTCAGGACTTGGAAATGAATGTTTTTCGAGATCAGATACAGCATAACACAACTCCAACATAATGTTTCTTTTCTTTGCTCCAAAAATTTGTATATTTTTCTTTTGTTTTCTACACCAGTTATTCTTGTGGTGCCTGAGTGTGCCAGTCATTACTTAAATTATAGCATTTTGTGCTGTGGAGCTGTACCCACAAGAGACAGGGTTAAGACTGCCAGACTTGTTTCATGCAGCAATGATGTAGCCTGACAAACCGAGGAGTTTCATATCCTGGATTGCATTCAAATCTAGGTTCCAGTATTGTTCACCCACTACACTATTTGTTCCCCTTGGGGTTTTCTTTCCGTAGCATTTTGCCTGTTATTTTACTAACTATTATCTGGTAAAATGCATAATGTATTTCCGTTCAGATATGACTATTCTAGCTCCGTGATTAGTAAAAATTGTTTGGATAGGAAGACCATCTAGGTGTAACATTGGATTTCTTCAGTGGTGCTGATTTTAAGATTTGTAACAGATTTGATTTCTATGGTACTGCAGTGGTGATAGCCTTACACTAGGTGGCAATAAGTGCTCCATGAGAAATTCAAGCATGAGGGAATGCAGCATTGATGATGTCTGGGGAAAAACATGTTGTACCCATTTTTTTAAAGAGGGAGACCGAATTAATCTGGGTTATTCTAGAATAGTTAGCTTAACATCTGACGTAGGGAAAATTTTTGAGTCTTCAATTAACAATGAAATTGCCATGTTTTAGGAAAAGAATAAATGGAAGTAGCCAGCAGGGATTTCAAGAGATAAATGCACTTGACAAACCTCAGAATTGTTTTGAGGAGGTAGATGGGGGAAATGCAGTGGATATAGTTTACATGAACTTCAGGAAAACATGAGCGATTACTAGAGAAAGAGAAGATTAAGGGACGTGGATTTCGGAGAGGAAAGCAAACTGGATTTAAAAATTGGTTAGAACAGAGAAAACAGGAGATACGGGCAGTTTTTCAAAGTTGTTGGAAGTGGGTCATGTCTCACGAGGTTAATTTCTGGGGCCAATTCTATGTACTGCCTAGAGGGTGTGGTGTTGAAATTTGCAGATAATACCAAAATGAAAAGTATAGTTAATTATTTTGGAGATCAAAGGAAATTGCAAAGGGATGTTAAGATTGGGGAATGGGATTAAAAAGTGACTCGATGGAATGTACTGTTTGTAATGAGAGGTGATGTAGTTTGTGAAGAAAATATAATGGCAGTAATTATACTCTGAATGGAAGTAGGCTCGTTGCTGTGGAAGAACGGGGAATTTGGGGTGCAGGTTCACAAGACTTGAACCGATGCATCTTGGGTTGATGTGTGTAAAAGAAAAGGTAATGGAATTTTAGCTTTTACCATAAAACATAGAATATAAAAACCAAAAGTAATAAAGACCCTATATAAAACTATAAGACCTCAGAGCATTGGGCTCCACACTATAAGATATTAACATTTTTTTAAGAAAGAGTACAGTGCAGATTGGGTTCTGTCTGAACTGGGTCCCTGTCTTCTATAAGGAAATATAAATATGAAGAAAAACTTGAAAAAATCATTTTTTTCTTTGAACAATGAAGATTATGGGACGATAATGATTGAAGTGCTTAAAATAATAAGGTGGGACAGGATAGCTGGAAATAGAACATGCATACCCACAGTATTTTGCTTTTGTAGATAAAAGTAGACTTTTTCCAGTAGTTGAGGGGTCAGGAATAAGGGCCTTCAATACAAGATTAATGCAAGAGAACTGGAACAGAAGGCAGGAGATAGAGTTGAGGCTGTGGAATTCGCTTCTAGAGTTAGTGGTTGAGGCAGAAATCATGTCAGCATTGAAGATGAGATTGAATCAGTGGATGAAGGAAAAGAGTTTAAAGGAAAGAGAACAGAGTGGGTGAATGTTATTGAAATGATTTGCTTATGTTGGGGGTAGACACCAACATGAACTGCCTGGGCCTAATGGCCTGTTTGCATGTTGTAACTTCTATGTATTTCTTAAAAAGTAGCATTGAACTGAATGTGAGAATAACACAGGAGATATTTATGGTCTGCGTAGGATTAGTTTGGGGCGGGAGCAGGGAAAGAAAGGAGCCTAAAATATTAGCTTCCCCTGCTCAGTTTCCTCCAATTTCTGAGAGTTGATTGATGACTTGCTGCCAAACCTCTAGTGCTGTTTTGAGCCATCCACAATGTGGTGTTTGACAAATCGCTTTTAATGCCTTCCCACTACAGCACAGGTGAGATTGAGAATTCAGCAGCAAATTGTGTAACTTCCCCACTAGTTTCTACTGTGCACGGTCATGTGTACTGTGCTACCACTTTGTCTTTGCTAGCCTTCCAGTCAACGGCATGCACTTAAAGATGTTATGCTGACTTCAATAAATGCCACCTATATAGAAACATAGAAACATAGAAAATAGGTGCAGGAGTAGGCCATTCGGCCCTTCTAGCCTGCACCGCCATTCAATGAGTTCATGGCTGAACATGCAACTTCAGTACCCCATTCCTGCTTTCTCACCATACCCCTTGATTCCCCTAGTAGTAAGGACTTCATCTAACTCCTTTTTGAATATATTTAGTGAATTGGCCTCAACAACTTTCTGTGGTAGAGAATTCCACAGGTTCACCACTCTCTGGGTGAAGAAATTCCTCCTCATCTCGGTCCTAAATGGCTTCCCCCTTATCCTTAGACTGTGTCCCCTGGTTCTGGACTTCCCCAACATTGGGAACATTCTTCCTGCATCTAACCTGTCTAACCCCGTCAGAATTTTAAACGTTTCTATGAGGTCCCCTCTCATTCTTCTGAACTCCAGTGAATACAAGCCCAGTTGATCCAGTCTTTCTTGATAGGTCAGTTCCGCCATCCCGGGAATCAGTCTGGTGAACCTTCGCTGCACTCCCTCAATAGCAAGAATGTCCTTCCTCAGGTTAGGAGACCAAAACTGTACACAATACTCCAGGTGTGGCCTCACCAAGGCCCTGTACAATTGTAGCAACACCTCCCTGCCCTTGTACTCAAATCCCCTCGCTATGAAGGCCAACATGCCATTTGCTTTCTTAACCGCCTGCTGTACCTGCATGCCAACCTTCAATGACTGATGTACCATGACACCCAGGTCTCTTTGCACCTCCCCTTTTCCTAATCTGTCACCATTCAGATAATAGTCTGTCTCTCTGTTTTTACCACCAAAGTGGATAACCTCACATTTATCCACATTATACTTCATCTGCCATGCATTTGCCCACTCACCTAACCTATCCAAGTCGCTCTGCAGCCTCATAGAATCCTCCTTGCAGCTCACACTGCCACCCAACTTAGTGTCATCCGCAAATTTGGAGATACTACATTTAATCCCCTCGTCTAAATCATTAATGTACAGTGTAAACAGCTGGGGCCCCAGCACAGAACCTTGCGGTACCCCACTAGTCACTGCCTGCCATTCTGAAAAGTCCCCATTTACTCCTACTCTTTGCTTCCTGTCTGACAACCAGTTCTCAATCCATGTCAGCACACTACCCCCAATCCCATGTGCTTTAACTTTGCACATTAATCTCTTGTGTGGGACCTTGTCGAAAGCCTTCTGAAAGTCCAAATATACCACATCAACTGGTTCTCCCTTGTCCACTCTACTGGAAACATCCTCAAAAAATTCCAGAAGATTTGTCAAGCATGATTTCCCTTTCACAAATCCATGCTGACTTGGACCTATCATATTACCTCTTTCCAAATGCACTGCTATGACATCCTTAATAATTGATTCCATCATTTTACCCACTACCGATGTCAGGCTGACCGGTCTATAATTCCCTGTTTTCTCTCTCCCTCCTTTTTTAAAAAGTGGGGTTACATTGGCTACCCTCCACTCCATAGGAACTGATCCAGAGTCAATGGAATGTTGGAAAATGACTGTCAATGCATCCACTATTTCCAAGGCCACCTCCTTAAGTACTCTGGGATGCAGTCCATCAGGCCCTGGGGATTTATCGGCCTTCAATCCCATCAATTTCCCCAACACAATTTCCCGACTAATAAGGATTTCCCTCAATTCCTCCTCCTCACTAGACCCTCCGACCCCTTTTATATCCAGAAGGTTGTTTGTGTCCTCCTCAGTGAATACCAAACCAAAGTACTTGTTCAATTGGTCCGCCATTTCTTTGTTCCCCGTTATGACTTCCCCTGATTCTGACTGCAGGGGACCTACGTTTGTCTTTACTAACCTTTTTCTCTTTACATATCTATAGAAACTTTTGCAATCCGTCTTAATGTTCCCTGCAAGTTTCTTCTCGTACTCCATTTTCCCTGCCCTAATCAAACCCTTTGTCCTCCTCTGCTGAGTTCTAAATTTCTCCCAGTCCCCGGGTTCGCTGCTATTTCTGGCCAATTTGTATGCCACTTCCTTGGCTTTAATGCTATCCCTGATTTCCCTTGATAGCCACGGTTGAGCCACCTTCCCTTTTTTATTTTTACGACAGAAGGAATGTACAATTGTTGTAGTTCATCCATGCGGTCTCTAAATGTCTGCCATTGCCCATCCACAGTCAACCCCTTCAGTATCATTCGCCAATCTATCCTAGCCAATTCACGCCTCATACCTTCAAAGTTACCCTTCTTTAAGTTCTGGACCATGGTCTCTGAATTAACTATTTCATTCTCCATCCTAATGCAGAATTCCACCATATTATGGTCACTCTTCCCCAAGGGGCCTCGCACAACGAGATTGCTAATTAATCCTCTCTCATTACACAACACCCAGTCTAAGATGGCCTCCCCCCTAGTTGGTTCCTCGACATATTGGTCTAAAAAACCATCCCTTATGCACTCCAGGAAATCCTCCTCTACCGTATTGCTTCCAGTTTGGTTAACCCAATCTATGTGCATATTAAAGTCACCCATTATAACTGCTGCACCTTTATTGCACGCACCCCTAATTTCATGTTTGATGCCCTCCCCAACATCACTACTACTGTTTGGAGGTCTGTACACAACTCCCACTAACGTTTTTTGTCCTTTGGTATTCTGCAGCTCTACCCATATAGATTCCACATCATCCAAGCTAATGTCCTTCCGAACTATTGCCTTAATTTGCTCCTTAACCAGCAATGCTACCCCACCTCCTTTTCCTTTTATTCTATCTTTCCTGAATGTTGAATACCCCTGGATGTTGAGTTCCCAGCCCTGATCATCCTGGAGCCACGTCTCCGTAATCCCAATCACATCATATTTGTTAATATCTATTTGCACAGTTAAGAATATGATTACACTCCCATTTTTTTGTTTTGGTTTTCGGGATGTGAGTGACATGGCCAAATCCATATTATTTCCCAACCCCAGTTGCCTTCAAAAGTTGGTGGTGGGCTTCTCCAACTGCTGCAATCCTTGTGCTGATGGTGTTGGTGAGTTACAGGATTTTGACCCAGCGATGAAGGAACGACTGAATATGCCCATCTCAGGATAGTGTGTGACTTGGAGGCGATTGTGTTCGCATGATCTTGCTGCTCAATGGTACAGGCTGTGAGGCTAGAAGTTGCTATCGAAATAAACTTGGTGAGTTGCTTCAGTACATTCTGCAAATAATGCACACTGCAGCCATAGTGGCAGTGGTGGATCTTGAGTTTGGTGGCAGACTGCTTTGCTCTGAATGTTGTTGAATTCTTATGTTAGAGCTGCCCCATCCAGGCAAATGAGGAGTGTTCCATCAAACTCCTGACTTCAACCTTGCAGATGGGGAAGTGGTCTTGAGCTGAGAGGTGAGCCACTCATCACAGAATACCTAGCCTCGTCCCAGTTCTTATAGGCACAATCTTAATATAGCAGTCCAGTTAAACTTCTGACCAATGTTGTTGACCCCCCCCCCCCCCCCTTCTAGGATGTTAATGGCATGGTACCAAATAGTGGTGTTTAAAGCCAGGAGGGGCTGGTTGGGCCTTTTCTTAGAGGTGATCATTGCCTGGCACTTGGGTGGCATGAATTTTAAATGCCACTTGTTAGTTCAAACCAGGAGTTATCCAGGCCCTACTGTTGGCTGACATTGACTTCATTATCAGATGTTATGAAAGGTCAGCACTGTGGATTGGTCTCTCAGCCCCACTCAACCCAGTGACAACTGCTGAAAATCGTTGGCTGAGGACTCTGACCCGAGGAACTCTGACAGTGACAACTTGAGGCTGCGATGATTGGCCCTGATTACCAAATCCATGTTCCTTTTTGTTGGATGTCTTGGTGCTATACTCTGTCGAATGCTACCTTGATGTTGGACATTACTTACACCCCTCCTCTTGCATTCAGGGCTGTGACCAGTTTGAAGCTGTGAGGTTCTGGCAGAACCTAAAATGAGCAAGTTACTGGTGTGTAGGTGTTTAGTACTACCGATTTCTTCCATCACTCTGTTGATGATTGGGAGGAAGCTGACAGAGTAATTTTAGAGTTGTCTGCATTAGATTTGCCCTTTATTGTGAATAGGACATACCGTGGCAATTTTCCACATTGGTGCATAGCAGTGTCATCGTGATTCTGGAATAGCTTCCCGAGGAGGAACGCCTCGTTCTCATGCATAGCTCTTTAGCACTACAGTTGGGATGTTATTGGGGATCAAAGTCTTAACTGTGTTTGGCGTACTTAGCTGCAACTTAATGCCGCATCGAGTGAACCAAATTGGCTGGTCACTGGCTTCCATGATGGGAACCTTGCGCGGTCAAATAGGGTCATCCACTTATGCATGCTTTATACACACTTATTCAAGTTAATGTCCAATGATGTGCCAAATTACCATTTGTATCTTAATTTCCAAGAACAAAATATGGATGTTTATCTGCTGGTAAAAAGATTTTTTTTTTAAATTAAATTAACAATTCTTCAAGGAATGCATTCAAAAATCATTTGTTCTTTTTAGCAATTTCTTAGTTCCAAAATGGGAAATAATATTTTGTTTCCTTTATTACATAATTTATTTAAGTTTTTGTGTTCATGTATGTGAGGCATATAAGTGCCGGAAATAGAAGTTTTCTCATTTTGGGTGCTCAGTGCCATCTCGAGCTCTCCTTGGGTAGCTATAGCACAGCAAGATGCAGAATTTCCTCCGCTTCAGAAGAGCACCCCATATTGTGCCAGCGTGATGTTTTTCCCCCTTTCCCACACCACCCATCTGCAGCTCTTTGAGTGAGATTGTGATAGTTATGCTATGCAGGCCCGTGCCTACTAGAACTTGGTGGAGACTGTTCTAACCTCATTTCACACAGGGCCCTTACAGCCAGCATAGAAAATAGACTTGCATCTCATCGGTTTGAACTAGATGTGAGCCTATGTCCCAGAGATGAAAGACTAGTTTCACACCCACTGTATCACTCAGTTCTTCTTTTATTTCCTTCAATGCAGTGGCCTACTAATTTAGCTCATAGCCATAAGTACCTTGTAATACATCCTTACTATACAGTACAAATGCACACGAGGCCCATACTTGAGAGAAGGTCACTCTGTAATCAGTAACCTTTATTAGCCAGCGCTGAAGTGAAGAAGGTGGGTGGAGCTTCCCCTTTCATACCTGAAAGTCCAGGTTAGGAGTGTCTCCGACAAGTTCACCATCTAGTGGTCAGTGTTCTCACGGTGTACAATTTAGGTCAGTTTATACATGGGTTACAATGACAGTTGGAATACATGACATCACCTCCCCCCCCCCCCCCAAGTTATTTTGGGATCACAGGTTAAGTGTCTCTGGTGGTTTACGCTCCCTTGTAGAGCGCCTGAGTTGGGGCTCCGGTTGTTGGGCGCTGGCCTGAGTGTCTGCTGTTTGTGGTGCCTCAGGCCTGTCTGGACTGCCCACAGTGAATGGGCTCTGCTCCACTTGGTTCCGGTGTTCGGTCACCTGTGGTGGCGTGAACTCTACATCGTGTTACTCCTCTGCTTCTTCTATGGGATTGCTGAACCTCCTTTTTGTTTGATCCACGTGTTTGCAGCAGATTTGTCCATTGGTAAGTTTAACTACCAGAGTCCTATTCCCCTCTTTAGCAATCACAGTGCCTGCGAGCCAGTTGGGCCCTGCAGCGTAGTTGAGGACAAAGACGGGGTCATTGACATCGATACATCGCGCCCTCGCATTCCCATCATGGTAGTCACATTGTGACCAGCGCCTGCTGTCAACAATTTCTTTCATGGTGGGGTGTATAAGGGATAACCTGGTTTTGAGCATCCTTTTCATTAGAAGCTCTGCGGGTGGAACCCTGTGAGCGAGTATGGTCGGGATCTATTGGCCAACAGGAGGCGTGATAAGCGGCTTTGTAGGGAACCCCCTTGGATTCTGAGCATCCCGATTGATTATCTGCACTGCTCATTCCGCCTGGCCGTTTGAGGCCGACTTGAACGGTGCCGTTCTGACATGGTTGATACCATTTCCTGCCATGAAGTCCTGGAATTCAATGCTTGTAAAGCACGGGCCATTGTTGCTGACCAAGACATCCGGTAGACCATGGGCGGCGAACATTGCCCGTAGACTCTACCGTGGCAGAGGATGTGCTTGAATTGAGAATGTCACACTCAATCCATTTGGAATAGGCGCCCACTACAACCAAAAACATTTTTCCCATGAAAGGACCTGCGCAGTCCACATGGATGCGTGACCATGGCTTGGCGGGCCAGGACTAGGGTCTAAGGGGGGCTTCCCTGGGCGCATTGCCCAGCTGGGCACACGTATTGCACCTGCGAACACAAAGTTCCAGGTCTGCATCTATCCCTGGCCACCAAACGTGTGACCTGGCAATTGTCTTCATCATGACAATGCCTGGGTGCTCCTTGTGGAGTTCTCTGATGAACACACCTCTACCCATCTGGTGCATGACTACTCGGTTTCCTCAGTAGGCAATTGGCCTGAATCGAGAGTTCACCCTTGCGCCTGTGAAATGGATTAAATTCCTCGGGGCATGCCCCATACGTGGCTGCCCAGTTCCCAGACTAAAGACAGCAGCGAGTCGCTATTTCTCCAGACTTTGATCTGACGGGCTGTCTCTGGTGAGCCTTCGCTTTCGAAAGCTTCAACAGCCATGACCATCACAGCAGCATACTCGGTTGCACCCTCGGTGGTGGCTAGTGGGAGCCTGCTGAGTGCATCGGTGCAGTTTTCAGTGCCCGGTCTGTGCCGAATTGTTTGGTCATAGGCGGCTAACGTGAGTGCCCACCTCTATGCGGGCCGACGCATTAGCATTTATGGCCTTGTTGTCGACCAAAAGGGACGTAAAGGGTTTGTGATCTGTCTCCAGCTCAAATTTCCTGCCAAATAGGTACTGGTGCATTTTTTTACTGCATGTACACATGCAAGCGCTTCCTTTTCTACCATCCCATAACCCCTTTCTGCCTGGGACAGACTTTTGGAGGCCTAAGCTAGCGGCTGTAACTGACGCTTGGCATTAACATGCTGCAACACACCCGACCCCATAGGACGAGTTTCTTACATGGGTCATATAGTGTTAAGATTGTTGGTGTTGAAGCATAACAAATTGCGTGCTCTATCAAAAGTCCTTTCCTGGCTGTCCCCCCAAACCCATTCGCGATCTTTGCATAGGAGCACATGTAGCGGCTCGAACAGCGTGCTCAATTTTTGGAAGAAAGTTACCAAAATAGTTCAGGAGCCCCAGGAACGAACGCAGCTCCGTCGTGTTACGGGGTCTGGGTGCTCTCTGGATCGCTTCCGTTTTGGACGCAGTAGATCTGATCCCGTCTGCTGCTACCCTCATCCCCAGGAATTCTACTTCTGGGGCTAGGAAGACTCACTTCGCCTTTTTCAGTCACAGACCTATCCGGCCCAGTCTGCGTAGCACCTCCTCTAGGTTGTGGAGGTGTTCTTCAGTATCGCAACCTGTGATGAGGATGTCGTCTTGAAAAACCACCGTCCTTGAGGAGGCTTTCCATGTTTCGTTAAAAGATCGCGGCTGCCAAGCAAATCCAGAACGGACATCTGTTGTACTCAAACAACCCCTTGTGTGTCGTGATGGTGATCAGCTTCTTCAACTCACTCGCCGGCTCCTGGGTCATGTAAGCTGAGGTCAGGTCCAATTTTGAAAAAAGCTTGCCACCGGATAGCGTCGCAAAGAGGTCCTCCGCTCTCGGTAGCGGGTACTGGTCTTGGAGTGACACCCGATTGATGGTGGCCTTGTAATCGGCACATATCCTGACCGCACCATCGGGCTCGCCCAGTCACTGAATTCGACTGGCAAGATGATGCCTTCCCTCAGCAGGCGGTCCAATTCGCCTTCTATCTTTTCCCGCATCACGTACGGCACCGCTCTGGCCTTGTGGTGTACTGGCCTGGCATCCGGGTTTATGTGAATCATTACCTTGGTCCCCATGAAAGTGCCAATGCCGGGTTGAAATAATGAGTCAAATTTGTCCAGGATCTGTGCATGATATTCGCTCCACAGAAGAAATTGCATTGACATCATCCCATTTCCAGTTCATGACAGCAAGCCGACTCCTCCCCAGCTGTGCGGGACCGTCCCCCGGGACAATCCAGAGTGGCAACCAGTTCTCCAAATCTTTGTGGGTCACGACTACCGTGGCGCTGCCTAGCACCGGAATGATCTCCTTTTTGTACATGTCCGTAGCTGTGCGTCAATCGGCACAAATTTTGGCCTCCTGACCTTGGACACCGACAACTTGTCGAACTGTTTGATACTCATCAGGGACTGGCTGGCCCCTGTGTCTAGCTCCATTGATACTGAGATGCCATTGAGAAGCACTTTCATCATTATCGGTGGCATCCTGGTGTATGAACTGTATATGTGCTCCACATGAACTCGCTGAACTTCAGCTTCCAGCGATTTTCCCCCAGTGTCCATTTGGCCTCATAGGGCTAACATCGGGCCCGTCCTCCTCGTACATCAACCTGGCTGCAGGCTTCCTGCATATATGCGCCAAGTGACCGCTGACGTTGGGAACTTACATAGGCTCGCCAGTCGCTGGAGGTCTGCCACAAAGTCTGGAAAGCTTTACCCTTCTCGCCGCCGGTGCGTGTAAAACCGGTGTCTCGCCATGTGCATGCTGCTCGCCGGTTTGAAGTGTTCCCCGATCAACTTACTGAGCTCTTCAAAAGTCTTGTCCGCTGGCTTCTCTGGCGCTCGAAGGTCCTTCATCAGAGAGTATGTCCTGGATCCACAAACCGCCAGGAGATGAGCCCTGCGTTTGTCGGTCGAATCCTGTCCCAACCATTCCTTAGTGACGAAAATTTGCTGTAGTCTCTCAATAAAATCGTCCCAATCATCACCAACACAGTACCTCTCGTCTGTGCTGCTAGTGGCCATGCTCTCGTGGTTTAAATCCCAGTTTCTCGCCGCCAATAATATGTCCTTACTATACAGTACAGATGCACACGAGGCCCAGACTTGAGAGAAGGTCACTCTGACCAGTTACCTTTATTAGCCAGCACTGAAGTGAAGAAGATGGGTGGAGCTTCCCCCATTGTACCTGAAAGTCCAGGTTAGGAGTGTCTGCCACAAGTTCACCACCTAGTGGTCAATGTTCTCACGGTGTACAACTTATGTCAGTTTATACATGGGTTACAATGACAGTTGAATATATGACATCTTGAACCTGAGCTGTCTGAGGTAAGTGCTGAGCAGAGGCCAGGCTCGGTTCCCCTTTCTATGTCCATTGTGAAGCTGCATGGGAAGTTTATTGCGTTAATAACACTATATATAATTGCAAGTTATAGAAAATCCAAGCTCTTGTACTTGCAAGTAGTATTTCACATGGCAATTTTATTGCGTGCTTGTAAATGGGCCTTTTTCCCACTCTTCTGGTTTTACAGTGATGCATGGCATTCAAAAGGTTATTCTATTCACTAATTTACATCTGTACCTCTTAATTTTAAAATGTTAACATTTTTGCACTCGTCATAGTGGCAAGTGCTAGTCCATTGAAGCGGAACACTTCTCCAAATTGGGGCATCCAGTGTATTGAGTATTCATAGTTTAGGTGGACATTAAAAGATCTTTCTACAATGTCCAGGCAATGTTTCTTAAACACACCCGAGAAGCAAACATCCGACTGGACCCCTAGGATACTTTGTTTCCCGTGCCAACCATCTGTGTGGCGGTTCTAAGTGAGACTGAATCAGTGCTGAATTACTGGCACAACTACAAGGGACTAAGGTGCAGACTGCACAGATTAATTTCACAGCTATCTGTGGACGGTCACATCCTTGGTTCAAGTTCAAGCACCAGAGGTGAAATGACAGATTAATCAGCTCTGGCAGTCTTTGGCTGATGTACTTAGACAACCATCTTGACATACTGGAGTAAACTCTGACCGACTTTTCTTTCTGTATTGCGTTGCATTGGTTGATTTGTGAATTTCAAACAATATGAACGGAAAGCTTTTGAAATGTTTAACCTTAACATCCAGTCTACTTCCTGTGATTTGATTTTTAAAACTAGCGCATTCAATAAGTTAGAAAGTTAAGGAAATGCTCCTCCAAAGGGTTGTTTTTAAAAAGTTAATTTGCGGCATAGTGAGTGTGCCAATACTTCACTACTAAAAAGAATTGCCAGCACACTATTTCTCTCAAGACAAAGTGTGTGTATATTTATGCAAATATAAATGCAAGTTGTTGTTGATAGCCATGCTTGTGCAGATAGTTGAGGCTATGCTGAAAAACTTTGAATTTAAGCAACTTTTTCCCTATCTGTTCTTATTTTCTTTGTACTGACTGAAATATATTCTGGATCAGAAAACTTACTGATTACATTTTCTTTGATTTTGCACATTCAAATATTATCATTGTCCTGTCTAAAATTGGCTTTACTTGTATTGCAGAAGCTGGTCCTGTCACGGCATCTAGTCCAAGACCTCATCAACGAGATGAAGATTTTGAAGGTGCCCCTTGGAATTGCAACAGCTGCACCTTCCTCAACCATCCAGCGCTGAATCGCTGTGAACAGTGTGAAATGCCGAGATACACCTGAACTGAAGTGGGCTTGCACTTGCCAGTGAGCAGGATCCTGAAACTTTGGGGATGAAAGGAGACTGAAAATTTGCAAACCGTCTGTCGGGCCTTAGTGAAGATGAAAATTCAAATCTGCCGCATATTGAAACAGCTAAATTCACAACACAATCATGGCTGTCTACATCACTGCTAAACTTTAAACAGCATCTAGTCACAGTGATGTTTTTTTATGTGATGCATTCAGTAAACATTCAAATGGCGTGATGATGGTCCTCAGTGAAGCTGACAGTAGTTGCCACTTCTCGGTCTGTGGATCATAAGTCGGGATACTGTTTCATTGCCCTTCCCTTGTAGGGGACCTATCCACGGGATGAATTTGGTTGCCTAAATGAAAGTCTGTCTGCATAAAATGGTGTCAATCGTGAAGGATTCTGGTTGCTTTCAGTTGGGGTGGATTGTCCCTTGTGCTGCATCTCTGTTAACTGTTGGTATATTGACTCAGTCTTGCAGGCAAAAGGGACTGCCGTGACACTACAGTTGGGTAAAAGACTTGAGTTACTTGTAATTGCTGCTTTCTTCAGGGTAATTGCAATCTTTACACAAATCAGTTATATATTAAATTTATGAGACTGTCACAATGGACAGGTGATGAGGTATTGCCTTATGTGTGTTCTAAAAATACAATCATAATCAACAATCCCTTTTGCTTGTACTGTGTCCTTTGAACTGCATCATTGACACTGGTGAATATGAGTCTTTGCAGATCAGAACAGTGCTGCATGCTCTAATTAGGGAAATGATTTTAGGCTGTGGGCCCTTTCCTTGATTTTAAAAGTCATGTGTGCTTTTTAATTTTTTTTAACAAAGCTTCCTTTAGGCCTTGCTCTGTAATTATACAGCAAACCTATGCCGAAGGCAAGTATTCCACAACCTGCTCAAGACTCCAACCCACCCATTCTTGCGAGGATTTGTTCCGCTACTTAAGCAATTCCTGAGCTTCCACTCTGTAAAGAAATCATCTTGTTTACAGCACAGAAGATATGTTTTGTACCCCTTCGCCCCCATATAGGTGCATTTAGTAATCAATAGCTCTTTAATAAGAGTGAGTTTGCACATCACTAAGAAACCAGCCTGTACTAAAACTTGCTAAACGCAGCCTGAAATAAATGGTCGCACACTGCAATTGTAAAAGAAAACTGTTGGAACTTTTTTTCATTCGTAAAAGAATGAAACTTGCTGGACCCGCAAATCAAAGTTCATTACGAACTTGCTGGTACTTTTATGCATACAATGTTATACTGTATTATTAAAGGTGATGTTTAGTTCAAATGCTTCAGGTTGCTATAACTATAATTAAAGTACTTGTTCTTTGTGAAAATCACACATTTGTTGGGTCTGGACAGCTGAATGAGAATAAAGTTTGTGAGTGAATAGGATGTTTGTGTTCCGACACAATGAAGCACCTATCTTTGTATGGTTCTGCTCTCTACAGTTTAAATAATTGTGTAATGTATGATCTCGTCTGAAGTTTTAGCTGGAGGCAAAATTGTGCAAAGGCAATAGGGGCAATGCATGTATGGTACATATATGAACATTCTGGTGGCCGCAATATTTTACAAATAAAGTCACAAAGTGAAGAAAAGCAACTTACTTGGTTTTACTTGGGAAGTAGTGAACATATTAACCATGTATTTTTTTAGCAGCTTCAAGTGTGTTTCAGTCTGCCTGAAACAACTCGTGAACGGTACAACATTGTACACACTTTATTCAGTTCTAATAATAGCTCTTCAGCTGTGGCTCTGTGGGTAGCACACTTGCCTCTGAGTCAGAAGTTTGTGGATTCAAGTCTCACTCCAGGGCACGTAAATCTAGGCTGACACTTCAATGAAGTGCGGGGAGTGCTGCACTGTCGGTGGTGCCGTGTTTTGATTGAGACATTAAACCGAAGCCCCGTCTGCGGGCTCAAGTAGATGTGAAAGATCCCATGGCACTATTTCGAAGAAGAGCTTAGGAGTTATTCCTGGTGTCCTGGCCAATATTTATCCCTCAATCAACTTAATAAACCTCAGTAACAAACACAGTTTATCTGATTATTATCACATTGCGGTTTGTGGAAACTTGCTGTGCGCAAATTGGCGGCTGTGTTTCCCACATTACAACAGTGACTTCACGCCAGAAGTACTTCCTTGGTTGTAAAGCGCTTTGAGATGTCCGGTGGTCATGAAAGGTGCTATATCAATGTAATTCTTTCTTGAGGTTGAAGACTTCAAACAGTCTCGTTGGTATTGATTTAAAAACAAAACACTCAAAATATTATTCTTTGATACAGGTGTACTTCTAAACGATCACTTCCAAGAAGTGATCTTTTTGGAGTATGACATAGTTAATAGTGTGGAAGAAGTAAATTGCATGAATAGGAAAATGATAGGCTAGTATGGCCAAATTTAGGACTGATATCCAAAGATACTTCACATAAGTGATCAATACATGACATGGTCTTCAAGATAGAGTACCCCACTAAAACTCCTTCAGTAATATTCTAATCAATTCCCAAGATTTACCCTGAATCACTACAGCTCTGAGCTTGACTAATGTAGAATTTGGCAAATGCCTTTTGGAAGTACATACAGCATAGGGTTTTCTGCAGCCCACTGGGAATATCACTTTCTCAAAGAAGTCAAGGAGGATAGTCGGGCAGGGGCATCCTGTTCTGAGCCCATCTTTACTTGAATATTGTACAGTTAATAAGTTTATTCTGATCAATTCCATTATGTTATAAGGAATCAAAGTAAGACTAATGGATTTGTAATTGCCTCTGTCTGTAATGTCTTTTTTTAAAGCATAGGCATCTCACAGGCCTGTTTCCAATCTGCAGGTATTCCCCCAAGGCCCAGTTACACTCTCATAGTCGCTGTCAGTGTCTTGCAAATCTGCTCCCTATTCTCTGTCAGCAATCTGGAATAACTGCCACCTATCCCAAAGGATTTATTGGTTTTGAGACCTTTTAGTCTGCCTATGATTTCCATATCACATAAATCGGTCGTTAATATTTCTTAGATTATCGCTCTTCTTGAAGGGCATGTTGCTCGCACCTTCTCATTGAATATTTGTAGGATATAATCATTCTGTTCCCAATTCATGAGCAACCATTTCTTCCCTGACCTCTGCAACTGTCTTTTTCTAGGTCGCTCTTTGCTTCCTTGGCCAGTTTTTTAAACCTGTTTCTATCATCATCCCGGTGAACTCCTTTCTCATTATCCCCACAGGATTTGTAGAGGTGATTTTTCCTTTTTATTCAACTTTTGATTTGTCTCCTGCTCCATATAGGGTCCTGTTTGTTTAGTCTGAGCTTGCTGATTCTTAGTATGTACTTATCCTGCAAGCTCAGTATTATTCCTTTAAAGGGATTCCATTTGTCTTGTACTGCTGTTGAACAGGTTCTTTGAGGGGGGGGGGGGTGCGGTGGGAGGGAGGAAGAGAGAGGGAGCGGGTGGGGGAGATCGGAGGCCACAGCCAGGGAACACAGAGGAGGGGAGGGATTGGAAAGGCCGGTGTCCAAGATCGAAAGGGTTCGGGAGGTGCGGTGGTGGAGAGGAGATCTGGCTTGGGGGCCGATCATGAGGAGGAAAGCAGGTTAGGTTAGAGGTCCAAAGGGAAGCACTCCTAGCCTACAATGGGTGCTGGAAGGGCACTTAGCTGCTGGACCAAGCAGTCCTTGCCTCCCTTTGGCTGCAGGGTTTAGGAGGTCTGGGAAACCCTGCAGGCCAGTGTTAAATTTAAATGGAGGTATAATCTGAGGCACACAGCCTTGTGCCCGTCTCCTGGGAGCACATTAGTCGCCCACCCCCTCCTGTCACCACTTGAAATGGGCAGGTTGAGATTGGGTTTGAGAGTTTTAACATTTAACCTCCCTCTTCTCCTCTCTCCGCCCCCGCCCTCCCCCCAGCAAAAAAAAGTTTGATTCACTGACCTACAAGTACGTCAAGATCTTTTGGGCTGTGATGTATTGTGCTTGGGCATTCTGTATAGCAGAATGTCCTTGAGTTGCTTTGTAGAAGCTGGTCAATGATGGAATACTTCAGAAACTGGTGCGTGTTTCTCTGGGAACTACCTCTGCTACTCAATTAAAATTTTGAAGTCCAAAGCTGACCATCAGTCGGTTAGACCAGAGGATGGGCGAGTTGTAGCTTGTGATCCAAGACTGCTGACTGAGCGATTATGTAAACTTGTTTTGAGATAAATAAAACTTGACTGAAAAAGCTTGCTCTGCTACTGCCTAGACAACTGAAGGCCTTGCGAGTCTCTTCTCTTTCCTCCCCCCCCCCCCCCCCGCAAGACACAATATAGCAGCCCGTTGCTCTGGAGAAATCCTGGCTGCCCATGAGTCAATGCAGCACTGTTTTTGAATATTAAGTTTTAGATGTTTAGAATAAGAAGCTGGTTGCTCTAAATTCAGTTTGGTCTCATGCCAAGCACAGAGGTTGCTGCACAAGCAGTTAGGAACCATGTGTGGACTAATGCCAGTTCAACATTGGCCAGATGGCAAAGTTACTGCAACAATCAGCCTCGTATATCCTGGAAGCAGATGCCATGACTCGCTCAGCGCACCGTTCTTTGCTGGTGTACGTGACTAAGATTTGAGTTTCTGTTTCTGATTTGCAGATGCAGCTCAGTTTCCTTTCCCAAGAAAGAGCTTGTTCAGTGAGCAGGTTGAAGTGATGTTCGAAAGCTTTGAAAAGCACCAGCAGAGCTTGTGAACTCTTAACAGAAATGGCAGTATGGCAGCTTAGCTAGCAGCAACTCAATTTGAACCTCCTTTTGATAAATACGTTGAGTCTTTCAAGTGAGAGGAAAGTTTACTCTTGCTGCAAGACATCACTATTTGAAGACAAGTGCTCCACCGGCCCCTTCCCCATTGCAGGAGGAAACTGATGGCAAGGGAATAATTGACTCTTCCAGTGGTGGATAAACAGTTGGAGAGTTACATCCTTCCGTTCCTTGAGCTCTCTCTCCCTTCTCCCTGACCAAAGGTTGCAGGCAATAGTTTTCTTGGGAGAAAACATTTTAAGAATGGTCGTGACAGATAACTCCCCTTCCGTGTCTAGGAATAATTGAAATTATACAATGTAAAATTCTGTTATGTATTGATGAATAGCTTAATTGATAAATGAACATACATATGTTTATTGGTGAGAGCATTACAATTCTTAGTGCAGAAAATCTTTAGAAATCTTTAAAAGAAATTCACCACTTATTCATTGCTCAGTTTGAGGGCAGGGGAATGGGGAGTTCAGCTCTCAAACAAAATATCAAATGTCTGTTTAAATTCTGGTTTGTTTTTAAACTTTGATTTTCTCAATTGGATAATTTCAACTAAATCAAACACAAACTGACATTTTGCAAGCATTCATAATTGAGAATAGTCTCTGTATACTCTTGTGATGGGGAATTTAAATTTTGACATCTTGCACAGACTTCAGAAGTAACTTTGAAACTGAACAAATAATTTTAAGTTTTAATTGTCGAAGGTAAAATGATTTTATTTTAAAATGTATGAATCGTGATTTAAACGCGTCAAAGGCGGGCAGAGGAAACGTTACAAGGACGCCCTCAAAGCCTCCCAGATAAAGTGCAACCTCCCCACATTACACCTGGGAGTCCTTGGCCATAGACCGCCCTAAGTGGAGGAAGTGCATTCAGGAGGGCGCTGAGCTCCTCGAGTATCATCGCCGAGAGCATGCAAAAATCAAGCGCAGGCAGCGGAAGGAGCGTGCGGAAAACCAGGCTCCCTGCCCACCCTTTCCCTCAACGACTATCTGACACACCTGTGACAGAAACTGATTTTTGTATTGGACTGTACAGCCACCTAAGAACTCATGCTAAGAATGGAAGCAAGTCTTCTTTGATCCCGAGGGACTGCCTATGAATGACATTAGAACTAACTGCAATGTTGAATTGTGTTTGAGTAAAACTGACTGAATTTTCTTAAATGTATGGTAAAAGTATTGATGAACAAAGTGCATCCCTGAAGTGAAGGATACTTTTGGATTATTTATTGCACTTCACCACCTTCATAGCATCCTATGTTAACAAGAATAGACAAATAAAGGAGGTATGACATCTGTAATGAAACATTAAAGCAGTGTGGAAGAAATTGGAATTTACTGAATTTTTACTGAAACTTGTGAAATTCCTGTTTGTATATCTGATTTATAGTTATAAATTTCATGAAGCCTATTTTGTTTACTATTTAGTTCAAGCTCTGTTAATTGATTGAACTGATATCTACATGCGACTCTGACATTTGTTCTGCTTTTTCTGTTGGCTTCAATGATTTCAATACATGCGATTTGCCTTATTACAGGTTTTATGGAATGATCCAGTGATTGTTTGAGTTAACTCGATGCTCGAAGAGCTCTTGCCAGTTCTGATAAAAGCTAGCGTATAGAGATTTGAGACTGTTCTTGGTAGTGCCTACCTTCTGTTAATGTGGAATAGGATAGACGTTTACCACACACAAGGTGGCCATTTAGCTCATTCTGTCTGCCAGCACTTTACTCTTTCCTACTTCAAATGTTTGCCCACTCTTCCTTTAAAAGATGCAATGATGTTTGACTCCCCGTGGCAAAGCATTCCATGCTATAACAATTCCTTGTGCAAATAAATTTCTACTAATCTCTCCTCGCCCACTTACTCACTGTTGTAAATTGATAACCACTTGGCACTGGCTCCCCGACCAGAGGAAATAATGGCCCTTAAATTCCAGTCGCGCTCTTCCCGCAGACAAACGACACAAAAAGAGAAAAAAGATGCGGACTTACCTGTTGT
Source organism: Pristiophorus japonicus (assembly GCF_044704955.1). NCBI lineage: Eukaryota > Metazoa > Chordata > Chondrichthyes > Pristiophoridae > Pristiophorus > Pristiophorus japonicus. The sequence continues at coordinate 38,181,305 of NC_091987.1, forward strand.
TGCTGCGCCCGTTGGAACTTCTGAGCCTGAGGCCTCTCGTGACTGCGCGTCGCAGTGCGTGCACATGGGGACGTGCGCAGGCTGGGAGCTGGAGACAGCAGCCAATCAGGTGTAGTATAGATTCTCATTCATAGTAATGAGTTCCATAATTCTGGAACTCCTATTACTATGAATGAGAAACTCCTGCCCCCGCCCCCACAAACACCCAAAACAATAAAAAAAAGAAAATAAACTACATATTTAACATTCATTTAAATTCAAGTTGTTATAAAAAAAAATATACATTTTCCCGACTTTTTAAAGTTTTTTTAATTAAGCCGTAAAATAAACTTACCGTAGTGGGGAGGGTTTTTAAACACTGAAATGTATTTTTATAACTTTATTTTAAAATGTTTTTGTGTATTTTTAAACAGTTGCAGCTGTAAAAGCAGGCTTATACGCCTGCTTTTTCAGGTGCAAGATTTTAAAGGACATTTGCTGGGCAAGATATTCGTAAATATCGGAAATCTTGCCCTGCAAGTGTCCTCGCTCCCGAGATACGGAGGATCTGTCTAGTCAGAAACTTGACTGATCGGAAAAGCTGGTTTTCAGCACAGGCGCATTGCGTGCTGAAAACCGGCTTTTCCGATGCCTTCCTGGGTCTGTAGAAACTTCGTATCAGTCTGTTCATAGAATTATGCTCCATTTGAGCTAATTGCACCATATGTTTCTCGCACTCAAAATGGTCCCATTTATATCTCTGGTCTTGCATGTTGAATAATTGAACTTCAAACTGTCATAATGAATTCACTGTATCTGTTATGATATTGAGGGATAGCTATCCTGGGGAAAAAAGTTGGAAATAGGTAATTTAATTAGAGCTCTTGCATTTTCTTTGCCCTGACACCACAAAATCTGCCTTCTGGACAAGTACATCAGAGATAAAATGCAAGGATAATAAGCCATGGTTTGTTAAAAGGACCATTGAATGCCTTTTGCTACAATGTCAATTATCAGGTTGAGAGCTGCCAGAACATGACCATTCCACCCAAAGTATGGTCACCTTATGTGCCAAAATTAAACCAATTGACAAATCAATCTTTAAGTTGTCTTGTGAGTAGTCTTCATTACACACCACCAAAGATTAGTTACCCTTTGGCATATTTGCCCTTAAAGTGATGGATCGTTTGTCTCAAGCTTTTGGTACTATTGTACCAGTGCCCTCTAATGAATAAATATATAATGAAACAAGTTAGATTTATAGGAAAGTAGGTAGAGGAGTAGGCAGCTGAGCACCTCGAGCCTTGTCTGCCATTCAATGAGATCATGGCTCACATAACTCCATATACCTGCCTTTGGCCCATATCCTTTAATACCTTTGGTTAACAAAAATCTATCAATCTCAGATTTAACATTAAGATAATGCCTCAATTGCAATTTGCAGAAGAGAGTTCCAAACTTCTACCACCCTTTGCGTGTAGAAGTGTTTCCTAACTTCACTCCTGAAAGGCCTAGCTCTCATTTTTAGGCTTTGCCTCCCTTGTCTTGGACTCCCGAACCAGCAGAAATAGTTGCTCTCTATCTACCCTATCAGTTACCCTTAATATCTTGAATACTTTGAACAAATCACCCCTTCAACCTTCTAAATTCCAGGGAATACAACCCCAGTATGTGTAATCTGTCCTCGTAATTTCATTGAGAAGTCTACGCTGTACTACCTCCAAGGCCAATATTTCCTTCCGAAGGTGTGGTGCCTTGTTATCTTGGGTATCTGATTAAATTTTTTCTGCACTCTGTAGTGGAGTAGAAGGTCTGAACTCTTCTTGTGTGGAGAACTTGGAATATATAATGTATCTTAAGAATTACTCCACGATGTATAATTTAGCACTTTAGCTGATTAGAATGGTCGTGTTTATTTTTTTAATTTTTACATGTCCTTTTACTGGTTTGCCATTTTTCCACTTCATTCAAAGTGGTGCTTTTCTCCTACTTTTCCAAATGTTAAGTTCAAGCAGGCACTTATCTCCTCCTCCCCCAGATCCAAATGGCATGCTTCTCCTTCCTTCTCCCCCAGTCTACTCTTCTCCCCTTCAGATCCACATGACACTTTCTTGGTCTGCTCCCTTAGTTCAAGCTGATGTCACCCCACACCCTCCACTCCCACCCCCCCCAAAACCCACCAGTTTCATGCTGGCATTCCTTCTCGCTTCCAATTTTATATCGACTCTCTCTTGTCCCCTTTTCTCTCCAATTTTACACTAACACTCATGCTGCTCCCATTCCTCCCTTTCAAGACCATTGCCAGTTCCTACCCCTGCTACTGCCCCATTTGGAGCATACCAAACCCACACTGCAGTGTTGTTAAATCACCTACGGCAAGAGGTAGCAACTAGTAGCAATTTTATGATTTCTAAGTCTTTGGCATTAAATTGACAGCAAGACCAATTCTTTTAAAACAATTTGGAATAGTTTATTAAACACACACACACATGCACATCTATCAGAGAAACAGCAGTCCTCAGCTATCCTTTGGATACAATGATGTTACAATAAAAAAAGGTATACTTTACTTCCCTCTGGCAAAGCACAAGCACATGGCGTTTGTTCTTCTGCTGTGGAGGGCGGTTCCTGCTTTGCCACGTGCTAAGGAGAAGAGAGACCCAGTAATCTTTAGCTTGACATTTTATATCCCTTAAGGCCATTCTTTCTCAGCCTCAGGATTGGCTATTGTTTCCAGGGCCATTCCTGATTAGCTTCTCCTCATAAATGTCTTTGTCTGGAGGGCTGGTGCTATTCCTTGATTAGGTTAATGGCTTTCCAATTAACATCTTTTCTAGTTTGGTGAGTTTCAAAGCCATGCTTCTTTTGTAACTTCAGCTCTGCCCAGCCAGGAGATATGAACTTGGGGAAGGTATCCATTTTGTTTCTTTCAACAATACAGTCTTTCCATATAATCTACACTTTTAACATTTATTTATTTATATATACATACAGAATCAATTTTATCATTACTAAACACTTTTATTCTTATACAGTGCTGACAGGGAAGATGAACTGGGACACCCAATGCCTACTGGCTGGATCGCTCAAGTTTGCAGGCTGTAGTCTAAGGCTGTAGTTCCTGCCAATACAGGAATAGGAGAGAAACAAATGGCTCTTGTGAGGCTACTGCAAGCAAAGACCTATGAATTTCAACATTTGATGGATCTATCTCAACGCATCTAAAGATAAACTTCAATCTAGAATGAGGAAGACCATATTAAAAGTAGGTAGACTATACCTCTGAACCATCGTCTTTTTAAACCTTACATTAATGCTTTGGGCCATTCTTGTTGCTGCAGGGACAGGAATCTGTCAGTGTCCTCATTTTGGCTCTTACTCTTAACATCAGTCTCGATTGCTGTTTGTGGAACTTGCTGAATTATTGAGGGAATTTTTTTTTGTTATGTGAAGAGTCCCAGAGAACTATCAAAGACTGCATTGAGCCACCGAAGCAGTGTTCAAGGACAGGTTACAAAGGATTCACTAGGTATGGCGAAAATATTAAATGCGTACTTTGCATCACTCTTCACACTTGAAGATGATGCTCGAATACAAGTTTTGTAAGTAACATTAACATAGACAAACATATTGTTTTAGAAAGAATTAAGAACTTGAAAATAGATAGAGCAGCCGGGCCGAATGATATCCACCCGAGGATCCTCTGGGAAATGAGACAGAGAAACATAGAAAACAGGTGCAGGAGCAGGCCATTCGGCCCTTTGAGCCTGCAGCGCCATTCAATAAGATCATGGCTGATCATTCCCTCAGTACCCCTTTCCTGCTTTCTCTCCATACCCCTTGATCCCCTTAACCGTAATAGAAACATATGCTGTGCAAGTCCCTGGCCTGTGTTAATAGCTCTCTGGAATGGTTCCTACAGATTGGAAGGAGGCTAATGTCCCCATTTAAAAAAAAAGTTGACAAGACAGACCTGGGTAACTATAGGCCCATCAGTTTAATATCAGTAATAGATAAGATGCTTGAAGGAATCGTAAGGGATGTAATATATGAATACTTGGATAGGGAGGGACATATTCGGGATACCCAACATGGCTTCATAAAAAAAAGAGATCATGCTTCACAAATCTAATTGTATTTTTTGAAAAAGTTGGAAAGTTACATCAGAACATAACATTAGTTGTAGGAGCAGGAGTAGACCATACGGCCCCTCAAGCCTGCTCCACCATTTAATACAATCATGGTTGATCCAACATTAATTGCAGAATCTTAGCGGTATTTTGAGCAGTAAATGGACGGTGGCAACCTTTGATCAATTTCTAGCCCAAGGTATCCAAGGGACTAAGGCTACACTGGAATTAACATTGGAGTACATTTTTGTTTTCCCCGCTTGGGTGGTAATTTGATGGCATGGAATGCCGACCTACATAGAACTCATCTGATCTGTATTCCTTTGGCATTTTAAAGGAATAAAAATCAGGTAGGTTCTCTAAAGGCTGGGCAGTCTGCCCCACCAGGTTGCTGTCCAGGCAGTGAAGACAAAAATCTACTAAGTTTGAAGCTCATCACTTACTGACAGTTGAACTCGGCAAGCAATGGAAGCCATTTTGGAGCAAGGCTTTGTTAGCTGTCCTTCAACTGATGAGAAATAAAAATAATATTCCAGAGTGCTATCTTTCCCGATACAGAGAAGCATTCAATGTGCAATCAGCTCAGAATGCTGAAGAGGCGGCTCAAATTTTAGGTTTAATAAAACTAAATTAAAATCAGTTCCTTACATTTGTATACTATGGATGTTTCTGTCATTTGTGCAGTGATATAACCAGTTGTGTAGTTTTGAATAGTTATCTTTGCAAACTAAAGTGGCTGACATAGAAAGCAGCACCTCACTGTGCAGTGATCCAAGATGAAACACTTCCATGTGACACGTTTTTGTGTTTGAATTATGCTTCCAGCCAAACAGACTTTCTCTCCCTGTGTGTTACAAATTTTGGATCTATACAAAATATTCTCTTGGGTTCAGTGACATTGCTCACTCCTGTAAGTGGACCCCACAGTATAGTTTTACTACCCAATACTTTGTAAAGTAATAGTATGAACTGGGGGGGGAGGTTCCTGAATATTGTGACCTCGTGCATTTTCCTATCTTTTTGAGGGTTGACTTGAGCAGCAATAAAGTGGTTTATTTTTACATGAAAAATATGAACAATATAGTTTCCAGTGCGTTTCAACCAATTCTCTACTACTTAAACATTAAAATAAATTACGCAAACTTTGTCCTTGTCTACAGCACATTACAAGTTAGCCTGGCCCAGCAGGCTGAGCGGCCCCTGGCCTGCGAGCACCATCGGAGCAGGCCAGGGAGTGGCGTGGAGGCGTACCACTCCAGAGAGCAACAGGTGCTGGAGCAGGAGAGCAACAGCAGTGAAAAGGGACGTCACCAAAGTCCAGGTCGGTGAATGGAGCGTGGGCAGGTACAGCAGGAGCAGCGAGGTCGGGGCGAAGGAGCGGTGAGAGACTGTAGAGGGATGTGATCGGGGCCCAGGAGAGGCGCGAGTTCTGGGCCAGGAAAGGCGAGGGGCCCAGGGGCAGCACGGGCTAGGCCACACTGCGACATGTGTGCGCACTCGGACCGTGCAGCAGAGCTGGTTTCCAGTCGTCTTGGTTAATCCTTGCTACTGGACCAAGACCTAGCTCTGTCAAGCCCATGTGGTGACTGGTGTGCAACGGCCACCACACGTTAAAAAAATCCACACACAGATTTAGTTCAGGACCTGCAATTTTAGGTCCTTCATTGAAACACTTGTGAACTTCTTGATGTGAAAGCAAGTCATCCTTGATTCGAGGGACTGCCTATGATGATGATGATGATGGCTGATCCGATCATGGACTCAGGCCCACTTCCCTGCCCGCTCCCAATAACCCCTTATTCCCTTATCGGTTAAGAAACTGTCTATCTCTGTCTTAAATTTATTCAATGACCCAGCTTCCACAGCTCTCTGAGGCAGCAAATTCCACAGATTTACAACCCTCAGAAGAAATTCTTCCTCATCTCAGTTTTAAGTGGGTGGCCCCTTATTCCAAGATTATGCTCCCTAGTTCTAGTCTCCCCTATCAGTGGAAACTTTTCAGAATGGCAGGCAGTGACTAGTGGGGTACCGCAAGGTTCTGTGCTGGGGCCCCAGCTGTTTACACTGTACATTAATGATTTAGACGAGGGGATTAAATGTAGTATCTCCAAATTTGCGGATGACACTAAGTTGGGTGGCAGTGTGAGCTGCAAGGAGGATTCTATGAGGCTGCAGAGCGACTTGGATAGGTTAGGTGAGTGGGCAAATGCATGGCAGATGAAGTATAATGTGGATAAATGTGAGGTTATCCACTTTGGTGGTAAAAACAGAGAGACAGACTATTATCTGAATGGTGACAGATTAGGAAAAGGGCAGGTGCAAAGAGACCTGGGTGTCATGGTACATCAGTCATTGAAGGTTGGCATGCAGGTACAGCAGGCGGTTAAGAAAGCAAATGGCATGTTGGCCTTCATAGCGAGGGGATTTGAGTACAAGGGCAGGGAGGTGTTGCTACAATTGTACAGGGCCTTGGTGAGGCCACACCTGGAGTATTGTGTACAGTTTTGGTCTCCTAACCTGAGGAAGGACATTCTTGCTATTGAGGGAGTGCAGCGAAGGTTCACCAGACTGATTCCCGGGATGGCGGGACTGACCTATCAAGAAAGACTGGATCAACTGGGCTTGTATTCACTGGAGTTCAGAAGAATGAGAGGGGACCTCATAGAAACGTTTAAAATTCTGACGGGGTTAGACAGGTTAGATGCAGGAAGAATGTTCCCAATGTTGGGGAAGTCCAGAACCAGGGGACACAGTCTAAGGATAAGGGGGAAGCTATTTAGGACCGAGATGAGGAGGAATTTCTTCACCAAGAGAGTGGTGAACCTGTGGAATTCTCTACCACAGAAAGTTGTTGAGGCCAATTCACTAAATATATTCAAAAAGGAGTTAGATGAAGTCCTTACTACTAGGGGAATCAAGGGGTATGGTGAGAAAGCAGGAATGGGGTACTGAAGTTGCATGTTCAGCCATGAACTCATTGAATGGCGGTGCAGGCTAGAAGGGCCGAATGGCCTACTCCTGCACCTATTTTCTATGTTTCTATGTTTCTAAACATCCTCTATGCATCCATCTTGTCATGCCCCCTCAATCTTATACGTTTCGATAACCTCTCATAATTCCAATGCGTAGAGTCCCAACCTACTCGACCTTTCCTCGTAAGTCAATCCCCTCATCTCCGGAATCAACCTCGTGAACCTTCTCTGAACTGCCTCCAAAGCAAATATATCCTTTCTTAAATATGGAGACCAAAAACTGTACGCAGTATTCTAGGTGTGGCCTCACCAATACCCTGTATAACTGTAGCAAGACTTCCCTGCCTTTTGGTGGATGAGGGAAGCCCAGTTAACATTGTCTACTTAGACTTCCAAAAATCTTTTTGACAAGATACCGCACAAGAGGCTTCTCTATAAGCCTCTGGTATTAATGGAATAATATTGAGTTGGATTCAGAACTGGCTGGCAAGACACATGTAAAAAGTAGTTAGATGGATTTGGAACTCTTTGGAGATCGATCAGTCACCAGTGGTGTCCTGCTGGGACCGTTGCTTTTTTGCTATTTTTATTCATCTGTATTTTGGGGTTAGGGGCACAATTTGCAAATTTGCAGATGATACCAAGATTTGTGAGAGTTTTAGAACTGCAGAAGATACTCGTCTGCTTCAGGCAGATCTTAATGTGTTGGGAGATTGGGCTCCAGACTGGAAAATAATGTATAACTTAGATAAATGCAGTGTTATGCATGTGGGCAGGGCAAATGCTCAACATATATACACCCTCCAGGGAAAGGCATTAAGGATGGTGGAGTTAGAGGTTTGGGCATTCTAGTGAATACATCCTGAAAGATACATGTGTGATGCCGTGCACCTATAGCTAGAGAAAATAGGGTGTTGGGATGTATCCATAGGACAATTGGGTACAAGACGAAGCGTACCGTTTTGACCGTAGTTAGGCCGCACTTGGAATACCGTGTCCAGTTTTGGTGGTCTCACATGGTTGGTGATATTGAGGCTCTGGAAAGGGTGCAGAAGAGGGCCACGATACAAATTCCAAGTCTTAAAGCATCTTAGTTATCAAGATAAGCCAAAAGAGTTGGAACTGTATACCTTAGAGCAGCATAGACTTCGGGCGATCAGATTGCGGTTTATAAGATTATGAAGGGAATAGACAGTGTTCCAGCTGACACTTTATTTCAATTAAATAGGTTAGGCAGGACCAGAGGTCACAAGTTTAAGTTGTATAGGGCTAGATCCAGGTTAGATGTCAGGAGGTGGTTCTTTTCCCAGAGAATAGCAGACCTCTGGAACAAGCTGCCATTTCGTGGTGGTGGATGCAGACTTGCTGAATTCCTTCAAGCGAAAGCTGGATTTGTTTATGGCTGCGGTGGAGATGACCTCTTACAGAAGGTAGGTACTGCAGGGAATTTAAGGCCATAGTGATCTCCTGGACTAGTTTTGATCGCCTCGATGGGCCGGAGAAAAATTTCCCAGATTTTTTCACCCCCAAATCATCATCATAATTATAGGCAGTCCCTCAAAATCGAGGAAGACTTGCTTCCACTCTAAAAGTGAGTTCTCGGTTGACTGTACAATATGGGAATTACAGTCTCTGTCACAGGTGGGACAGACAGTGGTTGAAGGAAAGGGTGGGTGGGTAGTCTGGTTTTCCGCACGCTCCTTCCGCTGTCTGCGTTTGGTTTCTGCATGCTCTCGGTGACGAGACTCAAGGTGCTCAGCGCCTTCCCGGATGCTCTTCCTCCACTTAGGGCGGTCTTGGGCCAGGGATTCCCAGGTGCCGGTGGGGATGTTGCATTTTATCAAGGAGGCTTTGAGGGTGTCCTTGAAACGGTTCCTCTGCCTGTAATGATTCAAGAGTCTGTTTACTGTAAACTCACTCAGGTGCAACCTGATCCATCTTTCTTCCAGCCCAAGAGTGCCAGCGTGACAAAGACACCCAGCTTATATACAGGTGACCAAGTACACATGCCACATGCGTACAGCCCGATGACCTCTGACCGCGGTGCTCTCTGGTGTCTGGTGACCCCCAAGCATTAATACATAACACTGCCCACCTGGGGCTCGCTTGCCTTGTCGGAGTTCTGAGTAGAACGTTTGCTTTGGGAGTCTCGTGTCGGGCATGCGGACGATGTGGCCCACCCAACGGCGCTGGTCAAGCGTGGTCAGTGCTTCGATGCTGGGGATGTTGGCCTGATCGAGAACACTGACGGTGCGTCTATCCTCCCAGTGGATTTGCAGGACCTTACGGAGGCAGCGCTGGTGGTACTTCAGCGCTTTGAGGTGTCTACTGTATATAGTCCACATCTGAGCCATATAGGAGGCAGGTATCACTATTGCCCTGTAGACAAATCCCCAAATCGGCCTGGGTTTTTTATCTTTTCTTTTGCCTCCCCCAGGAGATCACATGGTTTTGGGTGGAGTGTATATGTTGTGATACACAAGGTATCGCAGCCGGCATGGCGGCAAGCGAGCAGGACTTCCTGGAGAGAGCGGGTGAACTGCAGCAGCAACTGCAGGCCAGAACGTCGAGAGAACACCAGCGGCAGGTCGGGGCCATAGAAGGAGCGGTTGTGCGGCGGCCCGGGAGCAGCGTGGAGGCATACCACTTCAGGGAGCAGCGCGAGCTGGTGCAGCAGCGAAGAGTGACGTCATCAAGGTCCAGGTCGCTGATTGGAGCGTGGGCAGACACAGCAGGAGTGGCGAAAGACTGTGGAGGGATGTGATCGGGGCCCAGGAGAGGCATGAGTTCGGGGCCCAAGGGCAGCATAGGCCAGCCCCCACACTGCGATGTGCGCGCACCAGGTCCATGCAGCAGAGCAGGTTTCCAGTCTTGAATAATCCTTGCCACTGGACCAAGACCTAGCTCTGTCAAGCTCATGTGGTGGCTGGTGTGCAACGACCACCACACGTTAAAAAAAATCCACGCTCAGGCGTCTTGCACCCTTCAGGATGTAGTTCAGGATCTGGAATATTAAGGTCCTTCATTGAAACACCTGTGAACATCTTTTTTTGGCGTGGAAGCAAGTCATCCTCGTTTCGAGGGACTGATGATGATGATTGCGTGTGACAGGCTCGATGGACCAGATGGTCTTTATCTGTCTGTCATTGTTCGTATGTTCGTAATGTGGATCCAGTGCAAACCATAGCTAACCTACTGCCCTTTGCACTATTTGCACCAGGACTCGAAAACTGCACTGACAAATGTTTAGTCTCATCTGACTTGCATTTACTTACCAAAATCTTGCTAAAAACTGCATCTACACTAGGTGGTGCTGTTGAATTCTCCTAAAAGTATAGTGTGGATTATACAATTTAAGGGCCCCAAATCAATACCACAAAATACAAATCTTATTCCCAAGATCCTCATTCTGGTCTGATTACAATTCAATAATTTATAACCCATATTGGGCCCAAGTTTCCACATGATTCGCGCCTGATTTTTTAGGAGCAACTGGTGGAGAACGGACTATTTTAGAAATCGCTATTCTCCACATTTTTTTTTCTGCAGTTCTAGTCAGGTAGAACAGTTCTAGTTCAGAAGGGGGCGTGTCCGGCCATTGACGCCTGATTTGAAAGTTTCCACAGTGAAAATGTACTCCAAACTAAAGTAGAATGGCGCCAGTGAAGATTTTTGTAGAACTGAAAAAACCTTTTCTACACATTAAAAAAATCAGGCGCAGGTTACAAATTAGGCGTCCAGAACGAGGTGGGGGGGAAGGGAACTCATTAAATTCGACAATAAATCCTTATTTATACTTCTACAAATATTATACAAATAAATCCAACCTAACTAAACATTTATAAGCCAAGAAAAGATTAAATAAACCATCTTCCTAACTGTGTGAAAATTCTTCAGCCAGGGAGAATTCTGCAGTTGTTCGTGCCGCTGAGCAAGAGAGGGAGGGAGAGGAGAGGGAGGGGAGGGAAGAGAGGGGCGGGGGGGGGGAGAAAAGAGAGGGGCGGGGGGGGGAGAAAAGAGAGGGGCGGGGGGGGGAGAAAAGAGAGGGGCGAGGGGGGGGGAAGAGAGGGGCGAGGGGGGAAGAGAGGGGCGAGGGGGGAAGAGAGGGGCGAGGGGCGAGGGGCGAGGAAGAGAGGGGCGAGGGGGGAGGAAGAGAGGGGC